>NC_083698.1:20008571-21242142 GCF_033118175.1 Dama dama | reverse complement strand
TGACTTGGAAGTTATGAAGGGTATAGTTGAATTTAAGAACCATGACCTTTCTCCGAGATCACCAATTAAATTTTATAACTTACCTTATGAAAAGCTGGAGTCAAAAGAAGAGCAGAATAACTTTGTCTTCCTTCAGGTTGTAATATAATTTATGAACAACCATCAGGATACACTCAAAGTATTTCCACAATGTAAGATATTGCTTTGAAGGGCCTGGGTGGTGTTTCTGGGTGAATTCTGACCTAGATTCCTAAGAGAAGCAGGCTGCATAGCTCTGAGCGCCTTCTCAGACAAACAGTAATCTGATTCTCAAGCACAGAAGGCTGTCAGGATTTGTGACCTTTACTGTGAGTGATATCAGCTGCACCAAAGTGGAGACAGAATTACCTCTTACCTTGCAGAAAGTCACTCTCAAGGTCATCTTCAGGACAATGCAAGGAGGGGTGCCCTACTGCTTCTTTGCCCTGTGAGGCCTTTCTCTTTGGCTGATTTATCCATCCTGGGTACACCCCGTTCCAGTAATTCAAAGAGAACTCATTCTCCACTAGATGAGATCAAGTCTGGTAACCACCAGAAACTGGTTTCTATGAAGGAAAATGATGTCAGCCTGCAGGCAGGTCAAGGACTGGTGGAATCAAATGAAATCAGTATAGGTTTTCTTGTCTGCCAGGCATCATATGCCTAATAAATATGGGCCGGAGAATGTTGATTTGTTTCACATTGGCCTTTTTGTACTGATGTGTTGAAATATATAAATCACTGTAGGTCAGTAACGTAATACAATTTGTTCTATTACCCCAGCTAGCTCGTTGATACCTGTTACTTCTAAAAATAAGATATTTCAGGGGAGTTTCTTTATACTTTATTATTTAATCACTAAGTTGCAATCATGGTTATAATATTTGTGAAATTGCTTCTTTCTTAATATTTTCTCCAGGACTTCACATGCTATATCTCTCACATGTGCCTTCTTTCTGTTCTTATATCTGCATAAATTTTCTCATGATATATATAAGTTCCCTGGAGTTCAGACATATCAATATTATTCATTCATTTTACTTTATTTTTCTACTTTCAGGTAAAAGCCAACCAGCTAAAACAGAACATTTTTAATTCAATTAAATTTTTAAGAGTCTGTTAATTTGCACTCTTTCATGTTAAGTGCATATAAGCTGCTTAAAAGTCATTTTAAGACATGCATAATAAGTATTGTAGAATATTGTATGTCATTTTTTGTAAGTTGTATGAGTTGGGTTTAGGAATATAACACTCACATATGTTAGGATTTATGTAGGACTCCTCTTCACATGATCAGTTATTCAGGATTTTGATAGCCTATATAGAGTTATGAATCACCATGGAAGAAAATGCTAAGATAAAGATCTTAGCTAGGAGAAATTGTATGTTTGAACTACTAAGAGAAAATCAGGCTTTTGTTGTTGTTCAATTGCTAAGTCATGTCTGACTCTTTGCAACCCGTGGACTGCAGCATGCCAGGCTTCCCTGTCCTTCACTATCTCCCAGAGTTTGCTCAAACTCATGTCAATTGAGTCAGTGATGCTATCTAACCATCTCATCCTCTGATGCCCTCTTCTCCTCTTGCCCTCAGTCTTTCCTAGCATCAGGGCCTTTTCCAATGAGTCCATGCTTTGCATCTGGTGGCCGGAGTATTGGAGCTTCAGCATCAGTCCTTCCAATGAATATTCAAGGTTACTAATTGTTTTTCTATATTGAGTTTTTATCTGATATACAGTATGCATAGGAATTATTAATGTTATAGTTTATAGCAATAATAATAATGACCATTTACTTTAATTATATGCCTGTGGAGTGAGCTTAGAAGAAAGCTCCATACATTTAATTAATGATCTGACTAAATCTAATGCAGTTAGCAGTTAAGTCACTTCTGGACCATTTCTTGGTGGTGCTTGAGTTTCTAACGACTGGTAGGCATTTATTTATCAAGAGTCAAAAAGGAGGATAAAGATCACATAGACTTTAATGACATATCTGTGCTCATAGTTACTTGAAAGAGACTTGAAGAGAACTTCCCCAAATGGTTTGTGAAATGATTAACTCACAGATTCTACAAATTCAATAAAAGAAAGAAAGTGAAAGTGAAGGTCACTCAGTCGCGACTGACTCTTTGTGACCCCATGGACTATACAGTCCATGGAATTCTCCAGGCCAGAATACTGGAGTGGGTAGCCTATCCCTTCTCCAGCAGATCTTCCTGACCCAGGAATCGAACCGGGGTCTCCTGCATTGCAGGCGGATTCTTTACCAACTGAGCTATGAGGGAAGCCCCACAAATTCAGTAAGAGGTACTTTAAAAATTTCCAGGGACTCCTTTGGCTTGTTAAGTTTTTTCTTTTTTTGAGATAGCATAGCACCTCTATTCATCTTTATAAATAGTAACCGTTTACTGAAGATATCTTCGCTTATCAAGAGTTAATTACTGAGCAACTGAAAAACAAGGAAGAGCAAGATGTCAGAGCAAATGCAGCTTCTCGCCACTTGCTTTCTCTTTATTTTTTGATAAAAGTAAATAGGAGTCCCACATGGCAGAAGCTAAGCCCTTTCTCCAAGGATCTTTCTTTTGGGGAAGGAACTAAAGGTAAGGGGCACTTTCTGACATTTCTGGTTGAGGGGATTGAAAGAGGGAAGTGGTTTATTTTTTCTTATAAGGCATCTTGTGCTACAGTGACTGTGCTGACAATAATATGGAGCACGGACATAGGTTTCTGAGGAGAATCCTGGATGTCACGGGCCAATATAAAGTCATTTTGCCACTTATCACTTAATGATAGCTTAACCGCTCCAAAGATAAGAACTTTTAAAATAATTGCACAGCTATTTAAACGTTGACACTTCTTGGTTATTTTGGATGCAATACAAATGGCTTGTTAAAATGCTATGATTTTTCACAAGTATTACTAGTCACCAAAGAAAAATTCTTTTAAGCAGAACCTTGGTTTTGGAGGATCACCTTGTTATTCTAGTGCCGCCCTGGGATGTAGAAGGTTGAAATCATTTAACAGAGAGATTTAATAATGAAATCTCTCAAGCATAAAGCTGTTTTCTGGATAATGGCAACATATTAGCAATGCATAATTGGTAAGGGGGATACAGAATATATGTGTACCTCTACTGTGCTGTCTTCTTCTCTTCCTCACCTTTTCCTTTCCATTAATGTTTTAAAAATAATTTGTGTATCATGGCCAGTATGGCAATTACATTATTTTAAAATTATGAATATATTTCTCATCAACATTAAATATGTTCCTATAGGGTCTATAAATTGTAATAAGGTTAAATACATATATCTCTGTAGATTTATCTTTAAGCACTCATCTCATATTAATCCCTTGTACCAACTAAATGTCAGTCTTGTAACAATCAGGACAGCTAGAGGCATGGCCTCATCACCAGTGACCCCACTCAGCCTTCTCTTGGAAATCCTAGCCTATCTTAATAGGCTCCAGTAGAAGTGTTTGGTTTTTATTGAAAGAATCTCTGGTGGCTCAAAGGGTAAAGAATCTGCCTGCCATGCAGGAGACTGGGGTTCGATCCCTCAGTCAGGAAGATCCCCAGAGAAAATGGCAGCCCACTCCAGTATTCTTGCCTGGAAAAGTCCATTGACAGAGGAGCCTGGCGGGCTGCAGTTCAAGGGGTGGCAAAGAGCTGGACAGGACTGAGTGACTTTCACTTTCACAGTACTGTTGTAAACCTGAGAAAACCTTTAGGCATCCCAAACCATAGAGTATTTTTGCATCATTCAGATAAAATTCCCACCCTAGTCAGAACCAATTCTGTGTGATATTTTCAATGTTTCTAACTCAACCAAGCCTAAGTATTGATAGTATTGTACACAAGGACTTTATCATGATTTTCATTGTTTCTTTTATTGTGCCTATCAAGATTTAAAGAATGTAATATTGTCATGGGTAATGGGCTTTATATATGAAGGAATAATACTGCAGTTGCCTTTTATAGTTATTTATGTTCTTCATAGCTGTGAAGGCTTATTGAACAGATTAATATGTATTTGAATAAGGAAAATAGCAATTAGTCCTAGTAATCTACAGATCATGTCATGTAAACATATGCAATTTTCACAAAGAAAGAATGTAAGCATATTCTGAATTCATAGGTTTATACAGATGTCTTGCTTTTGATTATCCTAATTGGCTTTATGAACCTTCAATTTTATTTTATTTTTCCTGAAAATAACCTAGCATTAGGTGTGGGCCCAATTTAGCATGTTAAATTAGATTCATCAGATTCTTAAGAAACAGTGTAGCTTAAGGAGACCAAGTTAATCATACAGAGTTGAAGTTTTTATTCTGGGGTGAATAAAAAGGCTTCAGAGAATCCATAATCATCCCTCAGAAATAAAACATAAAAATTTTGTGTTCAGGGACGCTTGTGCTTATTCGTTCACTTGTGTCTGACTCTTTGAGACCCCATGACTATAACCCACCAGGCTCCTCTGTCCATGTGGATTCCCCAAGCAAGAGTACTGGAGTGGGTTGCCATGCCCTCCTCCAGGGGATCTTACCAGGGATCAAACCTAGGTCTTCTGCATTGCAGGCAGATTCTTTACCATCTGAGTCACTAGGGAAGCCCATGTTCAAGGGTAGTGGACTTTAATTACCAATAGAGTCTTATTGAATTTGAGAATACAATAATAATTTAAAATCACACATAGAACTATGCTTACATAAACTGAGTTCCAAATTGTGTTTTACTCTCATTGGTCCACTAGAAGCCTGGGGCAACTATATTGTGGAGTTTTTCCTTGTTTACACAAGGTTGAATGGGTATCAGGTTAAGTGTAGATTCTGGTCTAGGCTTAGAGATTCATTGACCTTTTGACCTAGCAGATAACTTAACAAATTCTCTCTCTCTTTTTTTTTTTTTTTGGAGTTACTATGAAGATACTAATCATCTACCTAGAAAGTTTAGAGTACGTAATGGATGAGCAAACACATGATGAAATGATGAAGTGCTATATAAATGTAAGGAATTACCGTGACTGCATTGCTTGAGACTGGTATGAAAACGTACAGTCTACAGAAAATTGCACAAAGCAGTCTGCCATGTAAAGATCAAAGTGAACTCTTTCAGAAAGCACTTTTTAAATTCCATGCTCTCTGATTTTCAAATTTATCATACCTATGAGCTTTAAACTTTGCTGAATGCATTTTAACATTTTTTTAAACTTTTTGAAATCAGCAATAACATTCCTAGAGCTGTAAAAACATGATGTTCCAACTGCACTTTTTTTATAAGCTTTGTACCCTTTTCTTGGTTTTATTGCCAAAACAAGCCATGGAAACAAAAGATGCAGAAAAGATATGAAAGGAAGTAACGACTGCTGAGCAGTTATCCTGTAGATGAATAATAGACAAGCACATAAACAGATGCAAGCCTAACACGGATGCAAAATGAATGAGAACTAACAGAACAAGCAGTTACAAAGTTAGGCTTTGGGAGTGGGCATTCATCTATCTCCCTTGGAAGATGTTCTATTGCTGACAGAACAAAATCTCTCTTCACTGTAGTATAATCATTGCTTTATATGCCTCTATCTCCTTTTGACAAGTTAAAAGGAAAAAAAAAAAAAAAACCATTAAGACCTAAGACAAAGCATGTTAACTTTCTTAGGCTGTATTCCTATAATACTTCAACAAGCATCTGAAAGTTAATCATCATTTATACATAGATATCATATGTAGTTAATCAACTAATATTTTCCTCATATATTAGTTTGAAGAACTATATGTCAAATCAGACACAGCTTCACCTTATGTTTTTTACTAGGAATTGTTGCTGTTTAGTCACTAAGTCATGTCTTAACTCTTTTGCAACCCCATGGACTGTAGCCCACCAGGCTTCTTTGTCCATGGGATTTCCCAGGCTAGAATACTGGAGTGGGTTACCATTTCCTGGATCTTCTCAACCCAGGGACTGAACCCACATCTCCTGCATTGCAGACAATTCTTTACTGCTGATTTACTAGGAAACACGTGTTTTGATTAACTGAGTTCACCTTTTCTGTGGTTGTTGTTGTTCTTCAGTTGCTCAGTAGTGTCCAACTCTTTGTGACCCCATAGACTGCAGCACACCAGGCTTCCCTTCCCTTCACCATCTCCCTGAGCTCGCTCAAACTCATGTCCATTGAGTTAGTGATGCCATCCAACCATCTCACCCTCTGTTGTCTCCTGCTCCTCCTGCCTTCAGTCTTCCCCAGCATCAGGGTCTTTTCTAATGAGTCGGCTCTTTGCATCAGGTAGCCCAAGTATCAAAGCTTCAGCTTCAGCATCAGTCCTTCCAATGAACATTCAGGGTTGATTCACTTTAGAATTGACTTGCAGTCCAGGGGACTCTCAAGAGTCTTCTCTTTTCTCCAACACTACAGCTCAGAAGTGTCAGTTCTTCAGTGCTCAGCCTTCATTATGGTCCAACTCTCACATCCATACAAGGCCACTGGAAAAATCATAGCTTTGACTAGATGGACCTTTGTAGGCATAGTAATGACTCTGCTTTTTAATATGCTGTCTAAGTTTGTTACAGCTTTTCATCCAAGGAACAAGTGTCTTTTAATTTCATGGCTGCAGTCACCATCTGCAGTAATTTTTGGAGCCCAAGAAAATACAGTCTGTCACTGTTTCCATGGTTTTCCCACCTATTTGCCATGAAGTGATGGGGCTGGGTGCTATGATCTTAGTTTTTTGAATGTTGAGTTTTAAGCCAGCCTCTTTCACTCTCCTCTTTCACTTTTATCGAGAGGCGCTTTAGGTCCTCTTCACTTTCTGCCATAAGCGTGGTGTCATCTGCATATCTGAGGTTATTGATATTTCTCCCAGAAACGCTGATTCCAGCTTGTGCTTCCTCCAGCCCGGCATTTCAGGTGATGTACTCTGCATATGGGTTAAATAAACAGCGTGACAAAATACAGCCTTGATGGTCTCCTTTCCCAGCTGGAACCAGTCCTTTGTTCCGTGTCTGGTTCTGACTGTCGCTTCTTGACCTGCATACAGGTTTTTCAGGAGGCAGGTAAAGTGGTCTGGTATTCCCATCTCTTGAAGAATTTTCCAGTTTTTTGTGATCTACAGAATCAAAGGCTTTGGCGTAGTCAGTAAAGCAGAAGTAAATTTTTTTTCTGGAATTCTCTTTCTTTTTGATGATCCAGTGGATGTTGGCAATTTGATCTCTGGTTCCTCTGCCTTTTCTAAATCCAGCTTGAACATCTGGAAGTTCTCAGTCCACGTGCCGTTGAAGCCTAGTTTGGAGAATTTTGAGCATTGCTTTGCTATTTTGTGTGAAAGGAGTGCAATTATGTGGTAGTTTGAACATTCTTTGGCATTGCCTTTCTTTGGGATTGGAATGAAAACTGACTTTTTCCAGTCCTGTGGCCACTGCTGAGATTTCCAAATTTGCTGGCATATTGAGTGCAACACTTTCACAGCATCATCTTTCAGGATTTTAAATAGCTCAACTGGAATTCCATCACCTCCACTAGCTTTGTTCATAGTGATGCTTCCTAAGGCCCACTTGACTTCAGACTCCAGGATGTCTGGCTCTAGTGATTGTTTGTTTCCCAGGTTGTTACTGATCTTCTATGATGTTATGAAGAAATTAGAAAATGGAGGGTAAATATTACATTAAAACTTAAAGGAAAAAATGAAAAGTGGCCAGAAAGAAAAAATAGACCTAATATTCTGAAAATGTTTAGTTGCCCACATGCTTATTTTCATTAAAACCTTTCTCCAGTTAGTTTTAATTTTTGAAATATAGTCATGCTATTAGTATTTCTGGTGGAAGAACTGAATTGGTTTAAGTCTGTTGACTTGATAAGGTTGATAAATGTTTTGCTAGCAACTATGTCAGAAAAGAGAAATCTGGGATTAAATTACTTCTCATAAATAATTCAGAGTTGGGAAAAGTTTAATTGCTTTGAATTTTAGAAAACTTTATGAATGTTATTTTTTTTCAGATAAAGATTTCCCACTATTTCTAAAATTATTTAAATCAGAGGACTGTGTTACATTCATCAGCTGTGTGGCATTTGATTCTCAATTTGATTTTCATTAAAAACTCAAAATTGTCCTTTTATCAGATATATATTTTTTTATTTTTTACCTTTTTTCTTCTTTAGTGACGTTATGATAAATTATATATTCTGGAACAATAGTGATTTGTTCAAAGGGTCTCTGGTTCTTTAGCTTTGTTAATATTGCCCCAGTTTTTTGGCAGAAATAATAATTTATCATTACTTTTCTTCCTTAATTGTACTGAATACACTCTTCACTTTTCTAAGAAAATTGCTGTGCCATCCCTACTTATTTGGGAAATGATAAGCTGCCTTTTTTGTTGATAGTTACTTGTTCTGATGCTTGGTTAAATTGTAACAATTATAATTCATTTTAAATGATGATTATGAAGTATTATTGGTTCTTCAAATGGTATCTGTAATTTGAAAAGTCTGTAACTGCAAAACCGTTACATCACTCTTTGAATTCTATTTTAAAATCAGGATTAAAATGCATATTTTGCAGTAACTTTTGACAAAAATTATCAAATAAGTACATGAGCTCATTTTTATTTTATTTCAAAAGTCAGCCTGGCTTAGTAGTATCATAAATTAGCTGTGCACGTGTGTTGCGTGACTGCATGTGTTCATATGTGTGTGCATGTGCATGGGGACAGAAGCACTGGAAAAATGTGGTTTGGTATTGATGCACATTATTGCCGTAAAATTTTATAGATTTACATAACATCCAAATTAGCTTCAAGAAGCTAAACATTAATACATTGTTTTTCAGTATGTAAGGATAGATTAGCTTTTCAGAGGAGAGGTTGAAGCAGAGTTAAAGAGAATTAGTTGGCATTTTGAAATACATTTAACTATTGGTACCTTACTTCACATGGTGCCTGATTACACTTTTAGCAACTACCATAGACAATATGCTTCAATGATGTTTAATTATAAAATTTTATTTGTGAAATTACAAACCACTAATTTTCCAGGGAGTAGTGATCAGATATTGGCATTGTGCTTCACTGATGCTGACAAAAACCCCTGATAAAATTGATATTCTCTCCCACATCCTTAAATAGGGTCCCATTTCTGAAGCCCTTCTCTGCTGTACAGAATGACAGTTTAGTTTCTTAATATCAAATTCCTTTGCCTGTTCCAAGCAAAACAGATGGTTAAGATAATTATAATGGAAATGGCATGCTGAGAAAACTGTGGAGAAACCATTCCCTTCTTTTATCCTTCCTTTTTGCATATCCTTTCTTTCTGAATGCAGTGGATAAAGGTATGGAGCAGTAAACAGAATATGCAAGTCAAAAAAAAAAAAAAAAAAAAGTGAGTTCTAACTTTAACCCATGGAGGTGACCTGGGAGACTCAGATGGAATCAGCCAACCTCTGCAGGTCTCAGTCTCCTTGTCTGTAAAATCCAGATGAGGGACTTATTTACCTCGGTGGAACCTCAGTATCCACCTGGCAGAGGCTCCCTGGAGGAAGAGGAGGAGGAGCCAGCTTGAGCAGAAGAGATGGTTCCTTCAAAATCAAACCCAAGTTACTTTTTTGTTGACCAAAAGAATTTTTATGCAAAAGGCATTTCGAATGCATTTAAAACAGAGAGAGAAATGAATCCGAAATGCCTAACGTATGCTTTTTCAGCACTTTCTAGCAATTATGACAATTTAGGTGGTTATGTAAATTACACAATTCTTGTAAAATGACATAATTATGAAATGTTGGGGCAGAAACAGAAAAGGATTACATTGCTTTAAAGTGAATACTTCTTTGATCTAAGACTAGATCCATCACCTTTTCTAATTCCTCTGGGATTTTACTGTTGCCAGTGGAAAAGTATCAATAAGGAAGTAACATTCCAAGACTGTAAGTGTTGATAAAATCTGGATAGGGTGATATACTATAATGAGGCTATTTTAAACTGAATTTTATTGTTTTGATTCAGATTTTTAAATCTGTGTCTGCATAAACAATCCATCCACATGAAATTGTTTTCAAAAATATTATCTTTATTTCTAGCAATTAATTTGGCATTTAGAGCATTTGTAAATGTTTGTAAAAGTATTTGTAGCAAGTATTTCACTTAGCATTGTGTTTTTCACATTTTCAAGAAGAGGAATATTTTATTGGGGAGATATTGCTAAGATAGTTCCAAATAGTCTAAGAACCATAAAAATACATATGTGTATTTGCATATTTGCAGAAACCACATTTGCTTTTGGAGAATAGTGTATGAAATGTATTTTCTTTTTAAATCTGTGGTTAATACCTTATCCTTAATTCCCCAGTTACTTAGCAATGACAAATATATATGTAACTGTGCTTGTGAGAAGGACCCGCGTCTCCTGCATTGCAGGCCAATTCTTTACCTTCTGAGCCACCAGGGAAGTCCCTTGTTATCTAAGATCATCATTATCTAAGAATATTAAGAATATTAATTATCTAAGAATATTAAGTTATATGGAGCTGGGAGGGGGGCAGGTAGTCCCAGAAGAACATTATCTAGATTATGAATGTTAAGAAAGGGGAAGCAGAGCAGAGGGAGTGTGTGAGGGGCATGTCTCCGTAGATGGAGAGAAGAGAGCCTCCTACCTCTGTCCCTGCGATCTCTGCTCCTACCCCCAGAAAGGAAAAGAAGCAGGAAATAAAGCTTCCATTTGTCACTCCCCATGGCACAACTGAGCTTCCGCAGTGGCTCAGTGGTAAAGAATCTGCCTGCCAGTGCAAGAGATGCAAGAGTTGCGGGTTTGATCCCTGGGTCTGGAAGATCCCTTGGAGAATATAGCGACCCACTCCAGTATTCTTGTCTGGAGAATCTCATGGACAGGAGCCTGGCAGACTGTAGACTTTGGGGTCACCAAGTGTTGGACACGACTGAGCAAGCACACACTACATTCTTACCTTTACCTCGGGGAGTTATTTTCAACCCCTCTGACTAAGAATGGTTATTACTGAGCAGTACAGACCTCTGATGAGGACGGACTTTTTTTCCCAATTACCCTCTCTCACACTTGCTAAAAAGACAAAGACAAAAGCAAAAGGAACAAATAAGAATATTTACATTGTTAAGTTTGCAACTGAGAGTGATTAAAAAAAAAAAAATGAGGCCTGGGACTCAACAGAACATCAAAAAGGAAATTCTGGGACTCAATTTATGGGAAAGAAGAAAAGACGGCATGAATTCTTTACAAAATAGGAAATACAAGCATCCTCCCTTGGCTAAGAGATAAAGTAAAAGGAAAAGAAAGACAGAGATACTCACACACTGTTCTTCACTCAGTCTCTCCGTATAATTCAGTTTGTTGTTGGCTGACCAGACTAGGGTGGTGTGTTGTCTGGAAAAATCATTTCCCACTACTTCCTGTCTGTGTTCCCTTTCGTCTTTCTTTGCCTGCTCATAGCTTAAGGCAAGCCTTTTTTAATACATAGGCTCGTGTTGTCTTGAGTTCTCTTCATGTATTCCCCTCTGTCTTCCAACTCTGGCCAAGACACCTCAAGAAATCATTCTTCCTTTTTAAAACCATTAAAGCAAAATATCAAGCATGGATAATAAGCTTGAGTTGTCTCTGTGTATCAAGGACAAAATACTATTTTTAAATGGCCGGCGGATTCTTCCTGTTGTTCTGTATCTCTCAATTGTTGGAGCCTAGAAGCAGATATCTTAGGGCTTGTGAAGAATTTTTGCTTCACAAGGAGCCTGAAATTTGTCCTTTCAGCAGGCATGCTCATCATCCTGGGAGCTGCAGTTTGCAGAGCACATTTTAGTCATACAGATACCTCTTCATGGCTCTGAGAGACACCTTGCACTAGTAACTAGACAATTCACAGTAAATATTAACTTAACGTGTCTTGGGTGCTTCCTAAGAGGTGCTTGTTTCCTATTTTGGACGCCCTTAAAAGGTTAATTAATTCCAGATTAGGAATCTGAGCTCACCTGGTGCTTAATGCATGTACATGCCAGGTAGAGTGAGACTGAATCATGTAGATATTGAGAACCAGTTGTTCTCCTTTAAAGATCTGCTTGCCTTTGTCTCCATGGTCTGGATCACCCTGTATGGTAGGTTGTAAATATTCTGCTCTAGCAGATACATGTCACACTTTTAATCATACAAACACAAAGGCAACTTTGGGATCCTGAAGGAAAGAGCTCTTTTTTTTTTCCTCCTAAATTTCCCTGAACTTTGAATGGAAGGGATTTTGAGCAGCCATTTTTCTACTGAAGACACATGGCTTCTGAAACGTCCAAGTACTGAAGGACTAAGGATAAAGAGGGCCCATAGGTAGGACTTCTGGGGAGGTGAGACTTACGCATTCTAGAAGCATGAGTGCTCAGTTATGTCCAACTCTTTGCAACCCCATGAACTGTAGCCCACCAGGTTGCTCTGACCATTGGATTCTCCAGGCAAGATACTGGAATGGGTAGCCGTTCCCTCCTGCAGGGGATCTTCCTGACTGTGGGATCAAACCTGTGTCTCTTGCATTGGCAGATGGCTTCTTTACCACTGAGCCATTTTAGAAACCTGCATTCTAGAAGAGGGGATATTTAATACTTGCTGTAATCTGTTACTTTCCTTCATTTAATTCCCTCCTGTTAAATCTTTATTTAGTTGTATCATAGATGGGAGGGGAATTAAAGGAGAGGCAGAAGGATGCAGAAGGAATACAATCTGAACCAGTAGTTCATAGCTTACTGGAGTGAACCAGCAGGAGAATCTGGGCAGTGGTCACCAGGAGATAAGTCCTTGGCAGGTTTGTGTGGCATGAAAGCATTCCTGAGAACTCTTAAAAATATTAATAGGAAAATTCAGTAAAAACCTAATCAACTTCTCCCCAACTCAGAGGAAGGGGCTTCCACTAAATTGAACATTGTAAGACAGACTTAATAAATTTGGGATATTTGAAAAATATTGTTGATAGTATATACTTTTTTTTTCCTTATAAATGCATATCAATTAAACTTTTTCTTTGGAAACTCAGTAAATATGATTTTCTTTCATCAGAATTACAGTACAGTAAAACTTCAGGCTTTGCCAAAGACATAACATAGTAACTAGTTTTAGGCAATATTTTTCCTGAATAACAAAAAATTATCTTTCATTCCATACCAAGAAGCTATATGTATAAATGTACACAACATGCATATACGTATAAATCCACCCATATATGTATATGCTTCTCTGCTGGCTCAGATGGTAAAGAATCTGCCTGCAGTGCAGGAGACCCAGGTTTGATCCCTGGGTCGGGAAGATCCCCTGGAAAACGTGAATGGCAACCCACTCCAGTATTCTTGCCTGGAGAATTCTGTGGACAGAGGAGCCTGGTGGGCTACAGTCCATGAAGTTGCAAAGAGTCGGACATGACTGAGTGACTAACGCTTTTTAATATATGTACATGCCACAGATACAGCATACATGTGCAAATATGTGCATATGTGTATGCATATAAAATTTAATTTGGCCATATGCTGAACTATTCTTTTGTAGAAGTTATGTCATTAGTTTGTGATATAGTCAGTTCTTCAAAATGCTAATGAATTACTTTTTTACAGAATAGTTTTCTTTTGTAGAATAGTATTAGCAAATATGGCATCACCTGAGTAGTCCTTAAAAGGTCAATCAAACATGAGCAACAGAGACTTGATACATGTGTTCCAGGAGGACTAAGCATAATAATGAAGATACAAATATTTACATAGCAATTATTTAATTGTTGTAAAGATATTTATAATAGAGCTACACCTTTGGGACATATTTCATCTGTAGGAGAGGAAGGATGACTGCCCTGAAGTATTTAGACTTAGCAAGACCTAGGGAGAAGGTCATTTTCCAGACAGATAAATTCGCATGTGTGAGAGACACTGAGTAGAGAGGCTGGGTCTTGATTGACTTTATTGTTGTTCAGTTGCTGAGTTGTATCTGACTCTTCCCGACCCCATGGACTGCAGCATGCCAGGTTTCCCTGTCCTTCACTATCTCCTGGAGTTTGCTCAAATTCATGTATATTGAGCCAGAGATGCCATCCCCAACCATCTCATCCTCTGTAGATGCCTTCTCCTGCCTTCAATCTTTCCCGGCATCAGGGTCTTTGAAAGTGAGTTTACTTTCCTTATTTCAGCTAAGGAAAGTAAACATCAAAGAGAATGTAAAGGGACAGGACTAGTGAGAATGGTCTACTGATCTAACAAGTTTATTCTGAAATTTAGCTTTTTAAAGTACTCGTGAATTTGTATTGCTATATGAAATGTAGCAAAGTTGTTAATGTTATAATAATCTTCTGGTTATACCAGCTTTACAGTTGAATATCTTAGTTGTTGCTCTGTCTTATCTTGATGTCATTAATTTCTCCTTTTCCTTGATTTGTGGAGGATATTTAACCTTACAGATTATCTCACAAAGATATATGTATACCTGTGGCTGATTCATGTGGAGGTTTGACAGAAGACAAAATTCTGTAAAGCAATTATCTTTCAATAAAAAATTAATTAAAAAATAATTCTTCAGTTAATGACTTTTCAGTACAACAGTTTTTGAAAATATATAGACTAGATTTCATATTTTTCACAGTGAAATGACATTTTCCCCTAAGAATATACTAAGTGACTTGACTGTAAGAGGTTTTATGTTGACATTAGTGTTTTGGGCAAAAATTCACTCACCCATTTGTGGTAAGTCAGATTTTCTAATAAGATAATTCACACAAAATAAATTTGAATTGTGTGGATTTGCCAACTGAGGGACTGAAGAGAAAGCATCTTTTACCATGTGTTAAGTTAACCTCTTCTTTTGAGGCAAATTGTGTTGAGCATTTTTGTCCTAATAATGTTTTCTAGGTCCTGGTCTATGACTTTTTTTTAAACATATTTTAATGTGATTTTAGATTTACAACAAAATTGAGAAGAAAATACAGAGATTTCCCATATCACCGCTGCTTCCCACACATGCAAAGAGTCTCTAATTATCAATATCCCACACCAAAGTGGCATACTTGTTGTTTGTCGTTATTCAGTTGCTTAGGCTTATCCAACTCTTCGCGACCCCATGGACTACAGCACATTGGGCATCCCTGTCCTTCACCATTCCCAGAGCTTGCTCAAACTCATGTCCACTGAGTCGGTGATGCCATCCAACCATCTTGTCCTCTGTCATCGCCTACTGTCCCCTTCTCCTCATGCCTTCAGTCTTTCCCAGCATCAGGGTCTTTTCTAATCAGTCGGCTTTTCAAATCAGGTGACCAAAGTATTGGAGCTTCAGCTTCAACATCAGTCCCTCCGATGAATATTTGGGATTGATTTCCTTTAGGATTGACTGGTTTGATCTCCTTGCAGTCCAAGGGACTCTCAAGAGTCTTCTCCAACACCACAGTTCAAAACCATCAACTCTTCAGCGCTCAGCCTTCTTTATGGTCCAACTCTCACATCCATACATGACTACCGGAAAAACCACAGCCTTGACCAGACGGACCTTGTTACACTTGTTACAATCAGTGAATCTCCATTGAGACATAATAATTATCCAATGTTCATAATTTGCATTAGGGTTCAGCTTGATATTGTACATTCTGTGCATTTAAACAAACACATAATAACGTGAAACCAACATCATAGTCTCATGCAGAGTATTTTCATGGCCCTCACTGACTGAAAAATCCTCTGCACTCTTCCTGTTCATTTGTCCCTCCCCACTAATACATGGCAACCACTGATCTTTTTCCAGATTGGCTTTTTTCATTTGTGTGTAAATTGTTCAGTCATGTCTGACTGTTTGCAGTCCCATGAACTATAGCCATCAGGCTCCTCTGTCCATGGAATTCTCCAGGCAAGAATACTGGAGTGGGTTGCCATTCCCTTTCCCATGGGATCTTCTGAACCCAGGGACTGAACCTGGTTCTCCTGCATTGCAGGAACATTCTTTACCATCTGAGCCACCAAGTTTTCTCCATGTCTTTTCATGGCTAGATAGATCACTTCTTTTAATGTTGAATGTTGTTGTTCAAACACTCAGGCAATCACTTAGCAACCCCATGGACTGTAACACACCAGGCTTCCCTTTCCTTCACTATCTCCTGGAGTTTTCTCAAACTCATGTCTATAGACCAACTCATGTCTGTTGATACCTTCCAGCCATCTCATCCTCTGTTGCTCCCTTCTTTCCTGCTCTCAATTTTTTCCAGCATCAGGGCCTTTTCCAATAAACTGGTTCTTTGCACTAGGTGGCCAAAGTATTGGAGCTTTAGCTTCAGCATTAGTCCTTCCAATGAGTATTCAGATTTGATTTCCTTTAGGATTGACTGGTTTGATTTCCTTGCTGTCCAATGGACCTCAAGTGTCTTCTCTAGCACCACACTTCAAAAGCATCAATTCTTCAGCACTCAGCCTTCTTTATGGTCCAACTCTCACATCAGTACATGACTACTAGAAAAAACAGCTTTGATTAGAAGGACCTCTGTCAGCAAAATGATGTCTCTGCTTTTTAATAGGCTGTCTAGGTTTGTCATAACTTTTCTCCCAAGGAGCAGGTATCTTTTAATTTCTTGGCTGCAGTCACTATCTGCGGTGATTTTGGAGCCTAAGAAAATAAAGTCTCTCATTGTTTCCTTTTATTTTCCCATTCTGTTTATCATGAAGTGACGGGACCGGATGCCATGATCTTTGTTTTTTGAGTGCTGAGTGTTAAGCCAACTTTTTCACTCTCCTCTTTCACTTTCATCAAGAGGCTCTTTAATAGTACAGTCTTCCCAAATTACTACAGGTAATATATCCATTTACCTACTTAAGGACATCTTGGTTGCCTCCAAATTTTAGCAGTTGTGAATAAAGCTGCTATAAACATCCGTGTTCATATTTTTGTGAAGACCTAGTTTTAAATTCCTTTGGATCAATACCAAAGAGCATGATTTCTGGATTGTTTGGTAAAAATATGTTTAGTTTTATAGAAACCTCCAAACAGTCTTTCAAAGTAGCTGTACCATTTTGTATTCCCAGTAGAAATGTGTAGAGTTCTCATTGCTCCACATACTTGTCAACATTTGGTATTGTCAGTGTTCTGGATTTGGCCATTCTGATAGCTATTTAGTGGTACCTCATTTAATTTGCATTTGCCTGATGATGTATAATGTGAAGCATCTTTTTGTATGCATATTTTCATCTATATATGATTTTGATGAGGTGTCTGCCAAGATCTTTGGCCTATTTTTTATTTGGGTTATTTGGTTTTTACTGTTGATTTTTAAGAGTTCTTTGTTTATTTTCACTAAGTCTAGACAGATGTGTCTTTTACAAGTATTTTCCCCTTTTGAAAGTATTTTCCTCTATTTCTCTTTATGTGGTCTTTTTCAGAGGAAAAGGTTTTAATTTTAATGGAGTACAGCTTATCAATTCTTTCTTTCATGGGTCAGTATTATGTCTCAAAAGGCATCACCATTCTCAAGGTCATCTTGGTCCTCTCATCTTGTAGAAGTTTTATAGATAAATATTTTCATTTAGGCCTATTATCCATTTTTAGTTAATTTTTGTGAAGAATATGAGGTCTCTGTCTGGATTCTTTCCTTTTTCCTTCTGGATGTCCAGGTTTTCCAGTATCATTTGCTTAAAAGACCACCTTTGCCTCACTGTATTGCCTGTGCTCTTTTGTCAAAGATCAATTGACTATTTTTATGAGTCAGTTTGTGGGCTCTCTGTTTTATTCCACTGATTTATTTTTCTATTCTTTCACTATTATCACATTGTTTTGATTACTATAAATTTATAGCAAGTCCTGAATTCAGGTGACATCAGTCTTCTAACTTCAGTTGTTCTCCTTCAATATTGTGTTGACTACTTTGAGTCTTTTACTTTTCCACATAAACTTTAGAATCAACTTGTCAACATCCATAAAACAGCTTGCTAGGATTTGATTGCAATTGCATTGAATATACAGATCAATTTGGGAAGAATTAACACTTTGACAATATTAAGTTTTTCTATCCATGAACATGGAATATCTCTCCATTTACTTAGTTGTTTGTTTTATTTATTGGAACTTTGTGGTTTTCCTCTTATAGATCATGTATATATTTTGTTAGATTTATACCCAAGTGTTAAATTTAGGAGGGTGCCAGTGTAAATGGTATTTTGTTTTTAATTTCAAATTTCACTTGTTCATTATGTATATATAGAAAGCAAGTGATTTTTGTTCTGCAACTTTACTGTAATTGCTTATTAGCTCCAGGAGTTGTGGAGTTTTTTCCATTATTTGCTTTCTCAAATTTTCTCTATAGATGAGCCTGTCAGCTGAGAACAAAGATAATTTTCTATTTTTTTTTTTTTCCCGTATCTTGGCACCATTCCTTCTCTTTTCCCTGCTTTATTGCGTTAGTAAGGACAGCCAGACTGATGTTGACCAATGGTAATGAGAGAGGACAACTTTATACCTGAAAGGAAAGTTGTGACTTTCTCACTATTAAATATGATAGCTGCAGGTTTCCTGTGGATAGTCTTTATCAACTTGAGAAAGTTCTCCTCTGTTCCTGGTTTAGTGAGAGCTTTTATCAAGAATGGGTATTGAATTTTGTCAGATGCTTTCTCAGCACTTATTGATAGAATCATGTGATTTTCTATTTTATCTATTGATGTGTTGAAAAAAGACATAATTGTTTCTCCCATGTTAAGCCAGTCTTGCATAACTGAGATAAATCCCACCTGGTCATGGTGTGTAATACTTTTTATACCATTTTTGACTCAGATTGCTAATATCTTGTTGAGGATTTCTTCATGTAAGTTTCTGAGAGATACTGGCCTGTAGCTTTCTTATAATGTCACTGTTCGGTTTTGGTGTTACAGTAACACTGGCCTCATAGAATGAGTTAGGAAGTATCCCCTCTGCCTCAAAGGAATAATATAGAATTTGTATAGTTTCTTTTAAAAAAAAAAAAAGTTTGAAAAACTCACTGTTGAACCCATTTGGGCCTGGTGCTTTTTGTTTAGGAAGATTGTTAACTGTTTTTTTTTTTTTTTTTTTTTTTTTTATTATTATTATTTTTTTCCAGTGGGTTTTGTCATACATTGATATGAATCAGCCATGGATTTACATGTATTCCCAATCCCGATCCCCCCTCCCACCTCCCTCTCCACCCGATTCCTTTGGGTCTTCCCAGTGCACCAGGCCGGAGCACTTCTCTCATGCATCCCACCTGGGCTGGTGATCTGTTTCACCATAGATAGTATACATGCTGTTCTTTTGAAATATCCCACCCTCACATTCTCCCACAAAGTTCAAAAGTCTGTTCTGTATTTCTGTGTCTCTTTTTCTGTTCTGCATATAGGGTTATCGTTATCACCTTTCTAAATTCCATATACATGTGTCAGTATGCTGTAATGTTCTTTATCTTTCTGGCTTACTTCACTCTGTATAAGGGGCTCCAGCTTCATCCATCTCATTAGGACTGGTTCAAATGAATTCTTTTTAATGGCTGAGTAATATTCCATGGTGTATATGTACCACAGCTTCCTTATCCATTCATCTGCTGATGGGCATCTAGGTTGCTTCCATGTCCTGGCTATTATAAACAGTGCTGCGATGAACATTGGGGTGCACGTGTCTCTTTCAGATCTGGTTTCCTCAGTGTGTATGCCCAGAAGTGGGATTGCTGGGTCATATGGCAGTTCTATTTCCAGTTTTTTAAGAAATCTCCACACTGTTTTCCATAGCGGCTGTACTAGTTTGCATTCCCACCAACAGTGTAAGAGGGTTCCCTTTTCTCCACACCCTCTCCAGCATTTATTGCTTGTAGACTTTTGGATAGCAGCCATCCTGACTGGCGTGTAATGGTACCTCATTGTGGTTTTGATTTGCATTTCTCTAATAATGAGTGATGTTGAGCACCTTTTCATGTGTTTGTTAGCCATCTGTATGTCTTCTTTGGAGAAATGTCTGTTTAGTTCTTTGGCCCATTTTTTGATTGGGTCATTTATTTTTCTGGAATTGAGCTTCAGGAGTTGCTTGTATATTTTTGAGATTAATCCTTTGTCTGTTTCTTCATTTGCTATTATTTTCTCCCAATCTGAGGGCTGTCTTTTCACCTTACTTATAGTTTCCTTTGTAGTGCAAAAGCTTTTAAGTTTCATTAGGTCCCATTTGTTTAGTTTTGCTTTTATTTCCAATATTCTGGGAGGTGGGTCATAGAGGATCTTGCTGTGATTTATGTCGGAGAGTGTTTTGCCTATGTTCTCCTGTAGGAGTTTTATAGTTTCTGGTCTTACATTTAGATCTTTAATCCATTTTGAGTTTATTTTTGTGTATGGTGTTAGAAAGTGTTCTAGTTTCATTCTTTTACAAGTGGTTGACCAGTTTTCCCAGCACCACTTGTTAAAGAGGTTGTCTTTTTTCCATTGTATATCCTTGCCTCCTTTGTCAAAGATAAGGTGTCCATAGGTTCATGGATTTATCTCTGGGCTTTCTATTCTGTTCCATTGATCTATATTTCTGTCTTTGTGCCAGTACCATACTGTCTTGATGACTGTGGCTTTGTAGTAGAGTCTGAAGTCAGGCAGGTTGATTCCTCCCATTCCATTCTTCTTTCTCAAGATTACTTTGGCTATTCGAGGTTTTTTGTATTTCCATACAAATTGTGAAATTCTTTGGTCTAGTTCTGTGAAAAATACCGTTGGTAGCTTGATAGGGATTGCATTGAATCTATAGACTGCTTTGGGTAGAATAGCCATTTTGACAATATTAATTCTTCCAATCCATGAACACAGTATGTTTCTCCATCTGTTTGTGTCCTCTTTGATTTCTTTCATCAGTGTTTTATAGTTTTCTATGTATAGGTCCTTTGTTTCTTTAGGTAGATATACTCCTAAGTATTTTATTCTTTTTGTTGCAATGGTGAATGGTATTGTTTCCTTAATTTCTCTGTCTGTTTTTTCATTGTTAGTATATAGGAATGCAAGGGATTTCTGTGTGTTAATTTTATATCCTGCAACTTTACTATATTCATTGATTAGCTCTAGTAATTTTCTGGTAGAGTCTTTAGGGTTTTCTATGTAGAGGATCATGTCATCTGCAAACAGTGAGAGTTTCACTTCTTCTTTTCCTATCTGGATTCCTTTTACTTCTTTTTCTGCTCTGATTGCTGTGGCCAGAACTTCCAACACTATGTTGAATAGTAGTGGTGAGAGTGGGCACCCTTGTCTTGTTCCTGATTTCAGGGGAAATGCCTTCAATTTTTCACCATTGAGGGTGATGCTTGCTGTGGGTTTGTCATATATAGCTTTTATTATGTTGAGGTATGTTCCTTCTATTCCTGCTTTTTGGAGAGTTTTAATCATAAATGAGTGTTGAATTTTGTCAAAGGCTTTCTCTGCATCTATTGAGATAATCATATGGTTTTTATCTTTCAATTTGTTAATGTGGTGTATTACATTGATTGATTTGCGGATATTAAAGAATCCTTGCATTCCTGGGATAAAGCCCACTTGGTTGATTCAATATAATTAATAGATAGAGTCCTCTTTCAGATCATCTACTTCTTGTGTGAGTTTTGGCAAATTGTGTCTTTTGAGGAATTGGTCCATTTCATCTGTATTTTCAAATTTGTGAGTATAGAGGTCTTCATAGTAGTCCTCTATTATTTGTTACATTTCTATGGCATCTGTAATGATATCTGCTCTTTCTTTTTCTGATGTTAGTAATTCATACCCTGTCTCTTTTTTCCTAGTTAGCGTGGGTAGAGGCTTGTCAACTTTATTGATCTTTTCAAAAAGCTAGCTTTTGGTTTCATTGATTTTTCTCTATTGGTTCCCTGTTTTCAATTTCATTGATTTCTGCTCTAATTCTTTTTATTTTCTTCTGCTTGCCTTGAATTTAATTTGCTCTTCTTTTTCTAGTTTCTTAAGATGAAAAGTTGCGTTATTGATTTTAGATCTTTCTTCTGCACTAATATATGCATTCAGTGCTATAAATTTCCTTCTAAGTATAGCTTTTGCTGAATCCCACAAATAAGTTGTGTTTTCATTTTCATTTAGTTCTTTGATCCATGTGTTATTTAGAAATGTACTGTTCAGTCTCCATGTACTTTGGCATTTTCCAGTTACCTTTCTGTTACGAATTTTTTATTTAATTCCATTGTGGTCTGAGAGTAGGCGTTATTTGAGTAAGATGTTTTTAATAAAAGTGTGTTTTCTTGTGCAGAATGTGGTCTGTTTTGGTGATGTGTCCTATGAGCTTGAGGAAAATGCATATTCTTCTATTGTTCAATGATGTATAGATATCAGTTATACTCAGCTGACTGATGGTATTGTTGAGTTCAGCTATGTCCTTACTGATTTTCTTCCTCCAACATCTGTCTGCGTCTGAGAAGGGGATGTTGAAGTTTCCACCTCTGACAGTAGATTTGCCTATTCTTTCTTGCAGTTCTGTCAGTTTTTGCCTCATTTCATTTGCTATTCTGTTATTAGGAACACACACATTGAGACTGGTTATGTCTGCTTGGAGAATGTGTGCCTTTATGACTATATAATGCGCTTCTTTATTTCTTAAAGTTTTCCATGCTTTAAGGTCTGCTCTGTCAGACATTTAATATGGCCACTTCTGCTTCCTTTTGATTAGTGTTAGCACGATATGTTTTCTTCATCTGTTTACTTTTACCCTATTAAAATATGTCCCCTCATATTTAAGTGGTTTCCTCATGGACAGCATATAGTCGGGCTGTAGTTTTGATCCTCTCTGGCAAGCTCTGTCTCTTAACTAGGGCATTTAGACCCTTGACATTCCAAGTGATTTTTGAGGACTTTCCTGGTGGCTCAGTGGTAAAGAATCTGCCTGCCAATGCAGGAGCCATGGGTTTGATCCCTGAACCTGGAAGATTACACGTGCTGTGGATCGGCTGAGCCTGTGCACCACAACTATTGAGCCTGTGCCGCAGAGCTTGGGGCTGCAGCTACTGAGCCCACGCACCCCAAAGCCTGTGCTCTGAGGCAAGAGAAGCCTCCACAATGAGACGCCTGTTCACCACAACTAGACGGTACCCCCCACTTGTCTCCGTTAAGATAAAACCTGCATGCAGCAGGGAAGACCCATCACAGCCAAAAAATAAGTAAATCTTTTTAAAAATGTGATTATTAATACAGTTGGATTAACAGCTGCAATATTAATTACTGTTTTCTATTTATTGCCCTTTGTTCTTTGTTCCCCTCTTGTCTTCCACTTTTTTTCTGCTTCTTGTGATTTTAATGGAGCATTTCACATGATTTTGTTTCTGTCCTTTGCCTATCACTTACAGTTGTGATATTTTTAACTTTCTCTAGTGGTTATTAAAAATTCACCTTCAAATGAAGCCATATCACTTCATGAGTACTGTAAGTACCTTATAATAGCAAAATAATTTTAATTCCTTCCCCTCATCCCTTTTTTCATTGCTGTCATTTATTTCACATACATAAGCACATGTATGAATACATTGTTGTTATTATTCTGTTGAATAAATTGTTATCTGTTAGATTGAGTAAGGATTAGAAAAATAACATTTTTTCTTTTATCTTCACTTATTTCTTCTTTTTGGTCATCCTTTCTCCATATACATCTGAGTTTCTGATCTGTATTGTTATCCTCCTCACTAAAGAATTCCTTTTAATATTTCTTAGAAGGCAAGTGTACAGGCAACATATGTCTTCTATTTATGCTTGTCTAAGAAAGTCTTTATTTCCTGCTCATATTTGAAAAGTAATTTTGCAGGGTACAGAATTCTAGGTTGGTGATGGGTTTTTTTTTTTTTTTGTAACACTTTAGATATTTTATCCACTCTCCTCTTACTTGTATGACTTCTCAGGAAAAGTTGCATGTAGTTTTTATTTTTGTTCCTCTCTAGGTGAAGTGTTTATTCCTTTGCCTCTTTAAAAAAATTTTTTCTTTGCCTTTGATTTTCTCTAATTTGAAAATGACATGCCTCAATAGAGTGTTTTTGGCATTTATCTTGCTTGGTACTCTCTAAAATTCTTTGATCTGTGATTTGGTATCTAACATTAATTTGAGAAAATTCTCAGTCATTATTGTTTCAAATATTTCTTCTCTTCCTCTTCTCTTTCTTCTTCTGATACTCCCATTACATGTATGTTACACCTTTTGTAGTTGTCTTACCGTCCTTAGATATTATATTCTGTATTTTTCAGTCTTCATTCAGATTCTTTCCTCAGTCATCTTCAGTTAAGCCCATAAAGTGAAAGTGTTAGTCACTCTCATGTCCGACTCTTTGCGACCCCATGGACTGCAGCCCCACAGGCTCCTTTGTCCATGGAATTCTCTAGACAAGATTACTGGAGTGGGTTGCCATTCCCTTCTCCTTTTAAAAAATTTCTATTAACGTGTTGTTGTTTTTTTTTAATCTCTAGAATTTCCTTGGAATTCTTTGTTAGGACGCCCATCTCTCTGCTTATATTCTCTACTCTTGCATACTGTCCTCATTAGAGTACTAGCATATTAATCATACTTGTTTTAAATTCCTGATCTGAAAATTCCAACGTCCCTGCTATATCTGGTCCCGATGCTTGCTCCTTCTTTTTAAATTTTCCTTTTTGCCTTATTCTATGCCTTGTAAAATTTTCTTGATAGTGGAATATAATATATCAAGTAAAAGAAACTACTATAAATTGACTTTTAGTAATGTGGTAATGAGGGCAGTGAGTTGTCAGAGAAAGGGAGCATTCTGTAGTCCTACACTTAGGTCTCAGTCTTTTAGTTCTTTTGACTGTAAACTTCAGGAATATTTTTGCTTTTTTTCTCCCTCTTTGCGTGGTTCCTTTCTTGAATGGCTTGAAGGGACTGGAGTTGGGTCTTTCCTTTACACTGCTCAGTTAAACTCTGGTAATAAATACTACAGCAGGTTAAGCTATGATTAATTAGTCCTTCCCCCTTCCCCAAAAGAAAAAAATACTCTGGTATATTTTTAATGGTTCCTTTTACCGTCCCCATGCACAAAGCCTGAGGGGATTTTTCTCTGATGTTTAATGTGGCAATCTGGTTAAGATCTTGGAGATAAATCTTACAGTATTGTGAGAGCTCCCTATGACTGAAGCCCCCTGGAGTTTTTTAAACTCTGAATTGTTCTTACTGAGCCTCCAGCAATTTATCATTTACTTTTTAGCTTTTCCTACCTCAGGAGTGATCCTCACAGCACTTTTTGCTTGTGAGTTGAGGTCTGTTGCAGTAAGCCTAGATTCCCTACGTTTGCCTGTCAGTTGGAGACCAATTTGATCTGTGTTCTCCTCTACCTGAGGATCCAAGAAGAGTTAATTTTTTTCAGTCTTTTGGCTTTTTATTTATTTTGACATTTAAGCTCCTAATACATAGAACCAAAAATCCCCAACTTCAGTAGCAGTTTCTATCCTGTGGTCACTAGGCAAATAGCATCAGTTATAAAATAAAATTAAAATAAATTACAGAGAACCCTGTTTTTAGAGGGATTAATGAGCCACAGAAGCTGATGACATAGCAACTTTAGTTTTCAAAGCCAGAATTTCTTTATGATACTGATATTGAGTAATTTGAGCCCAAAGAACATAAGTAGTTAAACCACTCTGTACAGTAGCTAGTCAGCATAGACAATAGCCTGATAAATGCTGTCTTAATTGATGATACACTTGGCAGACACAGCAAACAACACTAATGAGCTTCACTAAACTATTTTATTTAATATTTTGCACACATAGTTGTCCAGAATTCTGAAGACAGATATGATCTTCTGTGCAAGAGATGAAAGAGAGTAGATCAAACTTTAACAGAACTTCAGGTTTAAAAGTGAAAGTGAAAGTTGATCAGTTGTGTCTGACTCTTTGCACTCTTTGCAACCCCATGGAGTGTAGTCCATGAAATTCTCCAGTCCAGAATACTGGAATGGGTAGCCTTTCCCTTCTCCAGATGATCTTCCCAACCCAGGGATCAAACACAAATCTCCCGCATTGCAGGCAAATTCTTTACCAGCTGAACCACAAAAGAAGCCCAAGAATACTGGAGTGGTAGCCTATCCCTTCTCCAGCAGATCTTCCCGACCCAGGAATCCAATCTGGGTCTCCTGCATTGCAAGCTGATTCTTTACCAACTGAGCTATCAGGAAAACATTTTATTTTACCTGCAGTTTTCCATTTTAATGAAATCATAGATAAATATTACATATATATATATGAAATGTGTATGAATTATATCTCTTTGTTCCATGCTTTTGGTATTTGCATATTTTTTTCATTGAGTCCAACATGAAGGACTGAAACAACAAACGAGGTTGCTAACTCTCTTTTTCCCTTCTTCCTCCTTCCTTTTCTTTTCTCCTTGTGTGATTTTTATCAAGGTAGAACCCAGTGAAATTCTGTACATGAAACAGAAATTCAGTTGACATATTCCTGGCGAATTGATCTTAGAAAATAATTTTTGTTTATTTTTATTATATAGTCTATTTTTAAAATTTACACTGGCTATTTTTGTTTGGCTATTTACTCATAGATTTCTCTAGTAACTTGCACATTTGGGAGAAATGTTTTGAAACTCAAGCACTTAATTATTATGATTGAGTAAAAAATTAAGAAAGGAAACTTTTCAAAGTGTTAATCTAGTTTTAATTTCCAATGTGTTATAAGTGAGGATGAAGTAACCATATATCTCTCAAACTCTCCAGAGTGAGATTTTCTGGACAGGAGTTCATCAAGGTTATGAATAAAACAGAGTTCAAAGTAGAGTGGACCAGGACTTTAATAACCTGTAGTATAACCCTGGATATCTCACTCAGTCATTAGATAAATTATGTAAACTTTGTAGACCTCGGCTTTCTTATCGTTAAAATTAAATATTTTAACCATATGACCTGTTAGCTGCTAGCTTTAAAAGTTTATGATTCTAAGTGAATGTTAAAGACAGCGTAAGTGTCTCATCTAAAAAAGTAATTACAGGAATTAATTCTAATGCCATAATTATTTTTACATGTGATTCATTTCATGTATTATAAGTAAGACCACTGGATATTGATAAGTATTTGCTAATTATCTGAAAAAAATTGCCAACATAGATTTGGTTGAACCATATGATTCATAGAACTATATGATTCAGTTTGATATGTGTATATATCATAAAATAATTATAAAAATATTTGTTATCAAAAAAAATTTGTTATCATTTGCTTTATGAGGTCTTGATTTAAAATCTTTCTTCAAGAAAAATAGTCATGAGGCTGAAATTTATAAGAGAATTACAAAAAAAGAGAATTACAGAATATCAGTTAAAATAGTTAAATGTGTAATTCCTTTAAAAAATTAATACTGGAAACCATCTTCTCTCTTTATCAGTTTGGTTGTATTTCACATTTCAAACTTAAAAATAATCTAATTTGAAAAGTCTTAGAATCAGAAAGAGGAAAAATATCTATTTTGCTTACATATAATCCTCTTCACAATCACATGCCAGATGGTGTTTCCTATCAGGTCAGAAATAAAGAAGGAATCTGACTTTAAATCTAAGAATCTGGAGGAAAATGAGTAACTAGGGATTACATATTTGTAATAACATTTTCCCTGAAATTCAACCTTTTGTAATAATTTTTGATATGCGTCTGTCTCTGTGTGTGGATTTATTTTTGCTTATTTCATTTCTATTTTACCTTGTTGGGATTCTGAAGTGTTATTTATGATGTGATTAGACATTTCTTCAATCCTTGGATCGCTATAGCCAAGGAATAATTTGACCTTCAGATATTTCAAACTGAAAGTCAGTGACTAGTGTAGAAACTAGAAAATCAATGCCTAATGGGGAGAGAAAAGTAAATAGAAATTCTACTAAGTATGAAGGAGAATAATATTTTTCTAATTCATTTTAGAGAAACTAATTATAAAATGTCCTGAATTGTTATACTAAAATAATAAATTCCCTTCATACAGAAATAGCACATTTCATTGGCATAAACCTGGCTGACTTTACAGAGTAAATTAGGCATTTTTTATTGCACAGAAATCAGAAAGTTGTATTCTTAGTTAATAAACTCATTTTTATAATTGTCTTGATTTCTGTCAGTTCATCTTAATAGATCACATGATTGTCTTTTTCTTTAGCTAACCTGACCAAAACTAATTCATCACAATATTTTACCAGTCACTGGCTTTTTAGTGTCTGTATATAATAATTATCTGGTTCTGTGGCTTGACTGCACCAAGCTATAAAAAAAAGGACAAACAAACATTTCAAGGAATAAATGTGGCTGAATTATGTAATTATGTAAATCCAGTCCCAAATCTCAGCCAAAAAAACACCTCCAAAGTTTCACTTTTGACATGGTACTCCTTTTGAACTTTTTAGTTCTGTGGATTCACTCTCTAGTGAAACTGGTAAAAATTGTTTTAAAAAATTGTCTCCAGAAGTGGTCCTAGGGGAATATTCAAAGTCTCTTAAGTGGTTCTAAGGAAGGCAAACATAGATCATATAATGAACAAATAAGAAACACTCAAAATCTGCTAGAATTATGTACCCAGCCCCATCAATTGAATATTCAGCTCATAAAGTAGAGGTGTTATAAATTCAGAGAGAAGTATCCTATTGTCCCCAGTTCTGCCTCAGAGCTGGAGCTTGGAAATTTTGCAATGAAAAAAAAAAAACAACATTATAAAATAGAGAGTTCCACATCTTTCCACAAGAACTGACATCATCTGCAATAAAATGTAGAGAAGTTCAAAGTGAAGAATACTCTCAGATGTAGTTGTGGTTATGCAAAAAAGACGGTTGGGAGGAGACTGACAGCTTCAGTGGAAATATAAGCTAAATCTTAAGTTGGCTACTTCAAGGGGAAGAATCCTGACAGATGTATCCGGAAAGTGACTTCCTTGGATTAGAACAAATTTCAAATAAGAATCTCAGGAACTGTTCTTTCAGATGATCCCAAGTTTGATTGGATCAGTCTGTCAAGCAATTTATGCCTCAAGGCGTTGTTGAAAATAACACAGATAATTACCAAGTATTAGGCCTGGTTGTAGTAAGCGAAGGAGATGAAGAAAGCCCCATGAAAATTCTTGTTGTCCCAGAGTGACTGTAGCAATATCCAAGATGGTGTTCTCTGAGGAGCAACATCAGAGGCTTCATGCTAGGGGTGTGAGTGGAGAGTTGGTAGCAGTGGGAAAATTGACTGAAATAATCACTAAACAAATAAGCAAATAATAACAAGTCCCCAGGGTAAGAGGGAAGCACCCTGAGTTGCCAAACCACATTATCTAAAGTGTCAAGTTTCCAAAAAAAAAAAATAAGAGAGAGACAACTACAGAGAAACCCAAAAGGATGATCCACACACAAGGGGGCGGCGGGGCGGGGGGGGGGGGGGGGGTGGGGCGTAGGAAGACAACAGAAACTTCCTATGATTAAACTGAATGTTAGATTCAGCAGACAAAATCTTCAAAGTAATCACTGTAAATGTATTCAAAGAAATTTAAAAAATGATAAAAGAAGTGAAAGTATGATGACAGTGTTACATTGTAAAAATGTATTTTAAAAAAAAGCACAACCAGAAAATTGAATATTACATTTTATTCAGCTGACTTACTACTTCAGTGAATCCTGCAAGTGAAAAATTCAGTAGATTTGAACTGAATTAGTGACCTGAAAATTGCTTGATAAAGATTATACAGTTTGAAGGGTAAAAAAGAATTAAGAAAAATGCAGTGCAGAGAAATATGAGACACTATCTAGTGTACCAAAATATGTATAATAGGTGTACCATAAGGAAAGGAGAAAGAAGCATAAATACCATTTAAAAATAATAGCTAAAAAACTTGCCAAATTTATTGAAAACATTACACATCCAGGAAGCTCAACAGATTTCAAGTCATAAAAACACAAAGAGGTCCATAGTCAGACACATCACAGTATAAATATTGAATCCAAAGATAAGGAGAAAATCTTCAAATCAACAAGAAGAAAAAACACTATAAAAGAAAATTCCAATAAGATTAATAGAAGTGGAAGCCCAACAAAAAATGGGGGAGGGGGGGCGAGGTATAACATTCTAAAAGTGCTCAAAGAAAAAAAGTCACCAAAAATTCTATATTGAGCAAAACTGTTTTATAAATGAAGGCAAAATAAACATATTCCCAAATAAAAGCATGAGAATTTGTTTCTAAGAAACCCACATAGTTTGAAATACTAAAAGAAAATCTTTAGACTGAAAGCAGTTGACCCCAGACAGTAACTGGAATTTACCAGAGCATATGAAAACAATAATAAAGTTAATAATGTAACTATAAAATATAGCATATTTATATATTTTTTCTCCTTTATTAACTGATTTTAAAGGCTAAAAACTTTATGTATTATTTGGCCTGTAATATATACATGTGTAATACTTTTGGCAAAATAACGTAATGGAACTGAGTGATCTAAGCTGTTTTGGCTAGGAAATTAATTCCAAATAGTAACTTGATTCACAGGAACAAAAGAAGAGATCAGAAATGATAAGGTTAATTAAAAATAGCTATGCTTATTTGTTCTCATTTCTTCTCTCAACTTCTTTAAAAGACAAAATTATATAATGTGACAATTATAAATACAATATTAAAATATAAGCATTTATAGATATAATTATAAAAATAATATCACAAAAAGGTAGAAAAAGGAATAGAGTTATAGGAGTAACACTTTTATACGTAACTGCAATTGAGCTAGTATTAATTTGAAGCTAATTTTTATAAATAAAAATGTATATGGTAGGCCTCAAGGCAAATGCTGACATGGCTCAGGAAAATCATGGTGAAAAAGTCTTTAAAGTAATTACATCATTAAATTAATTGAAATACTACATTCAAAAATATTTACTTGCAAAAAAAACCAGTAAGATTAAAAAAAGATATGATCCATACCAAAACAAACAAAAGCATAAAAGTAAAATGACAGACGTAAATCCAACTATATAAAAAAGACATTAAATATGACTAGTTTAAAAACCTGATAAAAAAGCAGAAGTTGGCAGAGGGGAAAAACAAATAAAAAACCATAATCCTACTCTAAACTGTCTGTAGAATACATTTTATATTCAAAGATAAGACTGCTGCTAAGTCACTTCAGTCTTGTCCAACTCTGTGTGACCCCATAGACGGCAGCCCACCAGGCTCCCCCATCCATGGGATTTTCCAGGCAAGAGTACTGGAGGGGGGTGCCATTGCCTTCTCCAAAAGGTAAGACTAGGAAGTAGTAAAACTATCTCTGTCTTATAAAACATGATCCTCTATTTAGGAATTTTTTAAAAATCTACTAAAATACTGTTAGAACTGAAATTGAACATGCATGTCTGATACTAGATCATTATATAAAAATCAGTTGTATTTCCAACATTTGCAATTAAGCAAAAACTGAAATTAAAAAGTCATTTATAATAACATCATAAAATAATAAAATACTATGAATTAAAATTCAAAACAAATACTCTGCAGACTAAAAAACATTGTTGAAAGAAGCTAAAGAAACTCTAAATATTTCCTCTTAATGAATGGAAAAATTTAAATTGTTAAGATGGTTCAGTTCAGTTCAGTTCAGTTGCTCAGTCGTGTCTGACTCTACAATCCCATGGACTGCAGCACACCAGGCTTCTCTGTCCATCATCAGCTCCCAAAGCTTGCTCAAACTCATGTTCATTGAGTCAGTGATACCATCCAACCATCTCATCCTCTGTTGTCCCCTTCTCCTCCTGCCTTTAATCTTTCCCAGCATCAGGGTCTTTTCCAGTGAGTCAGTTCTTCGCATCAGGTGGCCAAAGTATTGGAGTTTCAGCTTCAGCATCAGTGACTCCCATGAATATTCAGGACTAATTTCCTTTAGGATGGACTGGTTTGATCTCCTTGCCACCCAAGGGACCCTCAAGAGTCTTCTCCAACACCACAGTTCAAAAGCATCAATTCTTTGATGCTCAGCTTTTTTTATGGTCTAACTCTCACATACATACATGACTACTGGAAAAATCATAACTTTGACTAGAAAACAGACCTTTGCCAGCAAAGTAATGTCTCTGCTTTTTAATATGCTGTCTAAGTTGGTCATACTGTCTAGGTTGGTTAAGATGGTAATACTCCCCAAATTGATCTACAGACTCAGTGTGATCACTGTCAGAATCACAGCAGATTTTTTTGTAGAAACTGACTGGCTGATTCTAAAGCTCACATGGAATTGCACAGGATCCAGGATGGCCAAAATAATCAGGAAAATGATGAACAAATTTGAAATATTCACACTTCCCAACTTTAGAAAGTAGTATAAAGCACTAAGTAATCACGACAGTGCTGCCCTTGGGTAAGGATAGATGTACAGGTCAATGGAATAGAAATGAGAAAGTCATGTATCTATGGTCAGCTGATTTGGACAAAGGCACAAAGACCATTAACTGGGGAAATAAGAGTCTTTTCCACAAACAGAACTGCAACAACTAGACAAGCCAGCCACATGTAAAGAGTGAAATTGGACTCTTACCTTATAACATTTACCAAAATTAACTTGAGTCAAAGACCTGAATTGAGGACCTAAAACTATAAGTTTTTTGGAGGAAAACGTAGGGGTATATCTTGATTCCTAAATTTGACAATGGATTCTTACGTAAGACACTGGTAGCATGAGCAACAAAAGAAAAAATATATATAAATTGAACTTCATCAAAATTAAAAGTATGTGCTTCAAAGATGCTATCCAGAAAGTGAAATAACAGCACACATATAAAAGTAAATAATTGTGAATCATGTAAAGAGACTTGTATCTGCAATATATAAAGAGCTCTTACATCTCAATAACAAAAAGATGAATAATCCAATTCAAAAATGGGGAAAGTTCTGAACAGATATTTCTTTAAAGAAAATATACATATGCTCAATAAGCACATGCAAAAGTTCTTGACATCATTACTGATCAGAAAAATGCAAATCAAAACCACAATGAACTACCATTCCATATCCATTAGGATAGCTAGAGTTAAAAAGTCAGATTAATAATAAGTTTTGAAGAAGATGTAAAAAAATCACAGCCCTTATACCTTGCCGTTTGGATTGTAAACGATTGCTGCCGCTTTGGAAAACAGCCTGGCACTTACTCAAATGGTTAAACATAGAGTTAGCGTGAAAGTGAAAGTTGCTCAGTTGTTCTAACTCTTTGTGACCCTGTGGACTATACAGTCCAAGGAATTTTCTAGGCCAGAATACTACAGTGGGTAGCCTTTCCCTTCTCCAGGGGATCTTCCCAACCCATGAATCAAACCCAGGTCTCCCGCATTGCAGGCAGATTCTTTACCAGCTGAGCCATAAGGGAAGCCCAAGAATCCTGGAGTGGGTAACCTATCCCTTCTCCAGCGGATCTTCCCAACCCAGGAATCAAACTGGGCTCTCCTGCATTGCAGGCGGATTCTTTACCAACTGAGAGTTAGCATATGACCTAACAATTACACTCCTAGGTAAATTTCCAAGAGAAATGGAAGCATGTGGTCACACACAAAGTTTTACATTACTGTTTATAGCAACATTATTTATAGAAGTCAAAAGTTGGAAACAACCAAAATATCCATCAATGGATAAATAAAATATATTCATACAATGAATTATTATTCAGCCATGAAAAGGAATGAAGTATTGATACATGCTACAACATAGATGAACTATAAAAGCATTATACCAAGTGAAAGAAGCAAGTCACAAAAGGCAACATATCATATGATTGCATTTATATGCAGTATCCAAAACAAGCAAATTTATAGGAATTGAAAGTAGGTTAGTAATTGCTGGGGAGAAAATGGGACTGAGAGATTTGGGGATTAGGGACTAAGGGGACAATATTAAAGAATACAGGGTGTCTTTTAAAGGGTATAAAAATGTTCTAAAGTTTACTTTGAGTATACTGAAAAACACTGGATTATATACTTTAAATGGTTGAATTCTATAGAATGTGAATTCTGTTTCAATAAAGCTATAAAAACAAAACAAAACAAACAAAACAGTCTCTACCCCAGGTGGTTTAGCTACTCCCCCAAGTATGTAGTGTGAAAGGTCCATAAATGGACAAAAATATAATCAGCTTCCCCTTATCTTCCTCTAGGCGATCTCTTATTATTCATTATGGGCAAGAGCCACTTCCAAAGTAGATCAGGTCTTCATTCCCATTAGCATTTGGCCTTTGATCAATTCACAGCACACAAAGAGCTTTCTCTGGCAGATGGTTTTAGACCACCAACAAATTCACCTATGAGGTCGAGCAACTATCATTGTGGTTTTTACAAATTTTTTACTAGAGTGATATTTTTATATAACTATTGAGTGCTTTTGCAAAATGATTTCAATGTTGAGACATATAATCTTGATCAAGATTTATAACTCTTTTTAAAACTACCTTTTAAATATGATTTCAAGTGTCATAACTAAGATTAGAGCTCAAATTTATTATCTATTTGAAAAAGATTTCCAATTCTTTCTCCATTTTCTCTGAGTAAACCAGTACATTCCTTTTTCTGTTCTCTATTTTGAACATATTAATATTAAATACCTCATATTGAAAATGATTATTCTTTTTGCTCAAATTCTTTTTAAAAACCAGTCATAGGAACATAAAGTCACGTCTATCTATGTTTATATGAATCTACCCTACCAAATAAAACTTATCTTATTTCAAAGTCAAGTGAAATTTAACATTTGCCCATTAGTAAGAACCCTAACCTGCCTCTTGAGAAACCTGTGTGCAGGTCAGGAAGCAACAGTTAGAACTGGACATGGAACAACAGACTGGTTCCAAATAGCAAAAGGAGTACATCAAGGCTGTATATTGTCACCCTGCTTATTTAACTTATATGCAGAGTGCATCATGAGAAATACTGGGCTGGAGGAAGCACAAGCTGGAATCAAGATTGCTGGGAGAAATATCAATAACCTCAGATATGCAAATGACACCACCCTTAAAGTGGCAGAAAGTGAAGAGGAATTAAAAGCCTCTTGATGAAAGTGAAAGAGGAGAGTGAAAAAGTTGGCTTAAAGCTTAACATTCAGAAAACTAAGATCATGGCATCTGATCATGGCATGGGGACCAGATGGGGAGACAGTGGAAACAGTGTCAGACTTTATCTTTGGGGGCTCCAAAATCACTGCAGATGGTGATTGCAGCCATGAAATTAAAAGATGCTTACTCCTTGGAAGGAAACTTATGACCAGCCTAGATAGCATATTAAAAAGCAGAGACATTACTTTGCCAACAAAGGTCTGTCTGGTCAAGGCTATGGTTTTTCCAGTAGTCATGTATGGATGTGAGAATTGGACTGTGAAGAAAGCTGAGTGCCGAAAAATTGATGCTTTTGAACTGTGGTGTTGGAGAAGACTCTTGAGAGTCTCTTGGACTGCAAGGAGATCCAGCCAGTCCATCCTAAAGGACATCAGTCCTGAGTGTTCATTGGAAGGACTGATGTTGAAGCTGAAACTCCAGTACTTTGGCCACCTGATGTGAAGAGGTGACTCATTGGAAAAGACCCTGATGCTGGGAGGGATTGGGGGCAGGAAGAGAAGGGGACGACAGAGGATGAGATAGCTGGATGGCATCACTGACTTGATGGGCGTGGGTTTGGGTAGACTCCGGGAGTTGGTGATGGACAGGGAGGCCTGGCGTGCTGTGATTCATGGGGTCGCAAAGAGTCGGACATGACTGAGAGACTTGAACTGAACTGAACTGAAGGACCCTAACAGGAAACTGATTAAATGCTCAAGTAAGCCTAATTTGAGGATGGTTTATTTACAAAGGACTTACTACAAAAGCAGGGGTAGGACCAGGGTATCAGATGCAGTGAAGTTGTTACCACCTAGACCTCAACGAATGAAGGGAGGAAGAGGGTAAAAGGCAAGTGGGAAAAATAATGAAAGAGAATGAGCTTCTCTCAAGGCTCAGTTCACCTGGCAGACTTGTGGTGACTTCACAGGGGGGGGGAGGAAATTAAATAGCTTCAAGTCTGAATGGAAATTTTCATTCATCTATATGTGAAGGAATAATGCCATTTTTTTCAGATTTGTCTATACCTTTCCTTTAGCTTATCTGAGGTCTGTTTTGCTGTTTTCCATTTATGTTCTAGCCAGATCTATTGTAATTACCACTATGACCTCATCACAGATTTTTTTCTCCAGTTTTATTGAGATATAATTGACATAGAGTACTGCACAGGTTCATAGCATACATCATATTGATGTGACATATATCATGGAATGATTATCCCAATATGTTTAGTGAATGTATCTCATAAAGTTACAATATTAAATAGGAAAAAAAAATTTCCTTTTGTCGAGAACTCTTAGGATTCACTGTCTTAATAGCTTTCATATATATCATACAGCAGTGTTGATTACCTATATCATATCATACTCTTTGTTCCTAGTATTTATCTTATTATTGGATTACCTAATTCCCCCTCCCCTGATCTGCTACCTGTGATAGCAGTGAATCTGATCTCTGAATTGTTTTTGAAGTAAAATTTTCTACAACACTTTGTTAGTTCCCGTTACAAAACAGTGATTTGGTATTTCTTGTGTTTCAAGAAGACCACCAAGATGAGTCTCATTACCATTTGTCAACCTACAGAGATATTAATAAGTATTGCCTATATTCCCCACATTGTGCATTGCATACTCATGACATTTATGTTGCATCTAGAAATGTGTAACTGTTTATCTTGCTCCCCTATTTCTCTTCTCTGCTTATGCCTGGCCCCTCTGGCAGCCACCTCTTTGTTTATTGTATCTGAAAGCTTGCTTCTGTTTTGTCACATTTGTTCATTTTTTTTGTTTCTTACATTCCACATGTAAGCGAAATCATACAGTATTTGTCTTTGTCTGACTTATTTCACTTAGCACAATTCTCTGTAGGTCTATCCATGTTGTTGCAAATGGCAAGATTTCATTCTTTTTTATGGCTGAGCAATAGTCTGTTGTGTGTATGTGTACATATGTATGTATGTATGTTTATGTGGATGGACATATATATATGTATATATATATATTTGTATATCATCTCTTCTTTATCCATTCTTGGGCATTTTGATTGCTTCCATATCTTTTGGCTATTATAAATAATGCTACAGTGAACATCAAGGTATATATATCTTTTCTAATTAATGTTCTCAATTTCTTTGACTAAATACCTGGGAGTGGAAATGCTGGAGCATGTATTAGTTCTGTTTTTAATGTTTTGAAGAAACTCAGTACTGTTTTTCCTCATGGTTGTACAATTTACATTCCCACCAAGAGTGCATGTAGGTTCCCTTCTCTCCACATCCTGACCAACACTTGTTATTTGTTTTTTGTTTTTTTTTTTAATAGTAGCCAGTCTGATAGGTGTTGGGTGATATCACATTCTGATTCTGATTTTCATTTACCTGGTAACTAGTGATGTTAAGCCGTTTCATATGTCTATAGACCATCTGTATATCTTCATTGGGAAAACATCTGTTCAGCTCCTCTACCCTTTTTTAATCAGGTTGGATTTTTCAACAATGAGTTGTGAGAGTTCTTTGTATATTTGGGGTATTAACACCTTATCTGATACATTGTTAGAAAATGTCTTCTCTCAGTCACTAGGCAGATTTTTCATTTTGTTGAAAATGTGCTTCGTTGTGCAAAAGCTTTTTAGTTTGATGTGGCCCCACTTGTTTATGTTTGCTTTTGTTTCCCTTGCTGGAGGAGACAGATCCAAAAAGTATTTCTGAGATGAATGTCAAAAAGCAAAATGTCTATGTTTTCTTCTAGAAGCTTTATTATTTCAGGCCTTACATATATATATCTTTAATCTATTTTGAACATATTTTTATGCATGGTGTGCAAAAGTCCAGTTGGATTCTTTTGCATATAGCTGTCAAGTTTTTCCAACACCATTTAGTGAACAGAGTATCATTTTCCTGTTGTATACTCTTGCCTCCTCCTCATAGATTAATGGCTCATATAAGTGTGGATTCATTTACAGGTTGTTTATTCTATTCCATATATCTATGTGTCTGTTTTTGTGCCAGTACCATATTATTTTGCCTACTGTAACTTTGTAGTATATAGTCTAAAATCAAGGAGGTGATAGCTCCACCTTTGTCCTTTATCAAAGATTGTTTTGGATATATTTGGGTTCTTTTGTGTTTCTGTACATATTTTAGAATTATTTGTTCTAGTTCTGTGGAAAAATGCCATTGGTACTTTGATAGGAATTGCATTGAATCTGTGGGTTGCCTTGGGTAATATTATTTTAGCAACATTAATTCTTCCGGCTCATGAGCACAGTATATCTTTCCATCTGTTTATGTTCCCTTTAATATCTTTCATCAGTGTCATCTAGTTTTCCAAGTACAGTTGTTTTGCCTCCTTAGTTAGATTTATTTCTAGGTATTTTATCCTTTTGAAGAGATTATAAATGGAATTGTTTCTGTTAAATTTTGTCTAAAGTTTTTCTCACATTTTCTGAAATGATCACATAATTTTTATTCTTCAATTTGTTAATATCCTCTATCACATTGATTGATTTGCAGATTGAACCATCTCTTCAACTTTAATGATCTCCACTATTCTGCTTCCAATTCGCTGATCCATTCCTCTATTATCATCTAATCTACTCTTGATTCCTTTTGGTGTGTTTAGGATGTCATTTATTGTATTCTTCAGCTCTGTCAGGTTCTTTATATTTCCTAACACTTTGTTAAAAACTTCTAACTTCTTACTGTGTTCAAACATTCTTCTCTCAAGCTCTTTGAACATCTTTATGATCTTTACCTTGACCTGTTTATTGGGTAGATGGTTTATCTCCACTTCACTTAGTTATTCTGTAGTTTTGCCCTCCTCCTGAATTTGGAGTATAGCCCCCTATGACCTGATTTTGCTTGATACTGCTTTTATTGCTATACATTTGGTAATTTGGTTATGTTTCCTGATCTTGGAGAAGACTGTTGTAGATGTCCTATGCATCCCAGCAGTGCATTCTGCTCATATCACATTTCTGTATGCTCTAGGGATGCCCTCTATATGGGCTGCATAGGCCCTTCTGTTAGAACAGGCTGATTACTGTGGTCAGTCAGATAGGTGTGGCTGGCCCCATTCGGGCTGGTTGCCATACCCTACCTTGTATGGAGGCTGTGTGGCTTCTGGTTGGTGAGGATGAGCCACAAGGCTGATGTCTGTGGAACCCCAGGGGTTCCTGCGGCTAGTCCTGGTGCACAAGTGTATGCAACTGTGTCCTGAGGGCGTGGTGGCAGAACCGGAGATCCCCATCTAGTGTTGGCCTTCTGTTTAGCCGGCCGGGTCCTTACGTGGCTGGTTGAGAGACCAGGGTGTCCCAAAGCTGGTATTGGCCATTGGTGAGTGGGGTCAGATCCCGGAGAAAGGTCCGGCGTGTCTCAGCTGCTGTTGACTTGCTGGTGGGCGGGCTGTGCTCTCATTCAGCTAGCTCCTTGACCTGAGTTGTCCCAATACGAGGGTAGAAAAGCTGGGGTTTGGGGCCCAGGCCTAGTATCAACAAGCTAGAACAACATTTAAAAATGGCATTTGCTAGCTCCAGTGTCCAGGTGCAGGTGGTAAAACACGCTCCCCAAAATGGCTTTGTGTCCCCAAGATGACCTTCATTTGCCTCCAGCCTTTCTGAAAGGCTCTCCAAGATCTGTAGGTAGATTTGACCCAGGCTCCTTTCCAATTATTGCTTTTGCCCTGGGTCTTGGAGAATGTAACATTTTGTATGCATCCTTTAAAAAAGGAGTCTCTACTTCCTACAGACCTCTGCCTCTCCCCAAAAGTAAACCCCACTAGCCTTCAGAGGCAAGTGTTCTGGGGTTTTGTCTTCCTGGTTCAGAACCTGGGCTAGGAAGGTCAGTGTGGGGCTCAGACTCCTTGCTGCTTGGGCAGAATCTGTGCAGTTGCACTTATCCTTCCATTTGTGGGTTGCCCACCCGGGTATGGGACTTGACTTTACCACGTCTGCTCCCTCCTACTCATCTCACTGGGCTCCTCCTGTATAGATCTTTTCTGCTTTTCAGGTCTTTCTCATCAGTAGTTACTCTGCTAACACTTGTGATGTTGGTGCTGCCGTGGGATGAGATGAGCTCACGATATCCCCCTACTCCACCATGTTCACCACTCCTCTCCATCTGAGCAGAGTACCTTCTGATGATAAATTTTTCAGTGCTGTGTGTAAAACTAGATCTTTCCTAGCTTCTCGAGGCATCTGAATTTCTTGACCCCTGCCACTCTTCTCGCTCTTATATTCTTATCACAGACTTTTAGATACACCTGGTATGTTTAATCATTTCAGAATTTGGCAATTGATCATGAAAGATTATAAATACTTTAGACTACTAGTTCAGATTAATAATAAAAATTATTTATGATACTGCTTTTCCTATAGGTTAATGAAAATGGGAAAAGTAAAATTACAGAGATTGCAACTAGAATGCAATCTTCAGATATTTGGCATCTGGCAAAAAATCCATATAACATGGAAGCAAACAAAAATTGAAGCATTAAATTTAATTTGGGTAGAGAAAATCAGTGGACAGTTACTTACTATTATTAAAATTATTACTGGAAATATATTATTTACAAATAAAAATGAATTATTTTCACTTTTTAGAATTTAATATCCAAATAGTACTTTAGAATCCTCATGCATATCCTTTAGAAATATAATGCACTTGGGAACTGTAAGTTGCCTCAGAGACCTTCTAGAGCTTTCTCTAGTTTTTTGAGTCATATGTTCAGATGTAAAGAGAAAAGTGACTTTTTCAACCCCTTCAAGTTTTCATTAAGTGGGAAAAATGAAATAGGAATCTAGGATAGCAATTCAGAAGAATTTTTTTATATAATAGATTTATGTATTTTTTTAAATGAAATGTAATATGTAAAATTTATAAAAATCAAAGTGTTAGTTGCTCAGTCATATCTGACTCTGTGTGACCCCATGGACTGTAGCCTGCCAGTCTCCCCTGTCCATGAAATTCCCCAGGCAAGAATACTGGAGTGGGTAGCCATTCCCTTCTCCAAGGGATCTTCCCAACCCAGGGACCAAACTCAGATCTCCTGCATTGCAGATAGATTCTTTACCATCTGGGCCACCAGGGAAATGTATAGAAAATATATACTTTTGAAAAGGAATAAATGTCATTCATAAAGATTTCAAAAATAACTATGAGCAACACTTTGGTACAAATTCTTCAAACTATTTTCTGAACTCACAATCCTTCGTCTCCAGGCCGCTCCCACACGTACTCACTGACAAAAGTGATAACGTACCATTTCTATTTTCATAACCATCATTTTCTTTCTATAATTTATAATAATATTTTAAACAAAATTTCTCATTCATGACATTACAAATACACTAGAATAACTTTAAGAAGTCCAAAAACTATTGGGCATGGCTGAAATTGGAGTAATGTTCACCGTATTTTACCCATGTCATTCTATTCTTTCATAAATGTATTCCTTACCTTCAACTTCCAACCTGATTAAAAAGGTAAAGATCAAAATTGTGTTCACTTATTATTCTTTCCCCTCATAGTATATTGTTCATTTCCTTCATAATAACTTGCCAACCAGTCCAACTCTCACATCCATACATGACTACTGGAAAAACCATAGCTTTGACTAGACAAATCTTTGTCGGCAAAGTAATGCCTCTGCTTTTAATATGCTGTCTACGTTGGTCATAACTTTCCTTCCAAGGAATAAGCATCTTTTATATTCATGGCTACAGTCACCATCTGCAGTGATTTTGGAGCCCAAAAAAATAAAGTCTCTCACTGTTTCCACTGTTTCCCCATCTATTTGCCATGAAGTGATAAGACCAGATGCCATGATCTTAGTTTTCTGAATGTTGAGCTTTAAGCCAACTTTTTCACTCTCCTCTTTCATCTTCATCAAGAGGCTCTTTAGTTCTTCACTTTCTGCCATAAGGGTGGTGTCATCTGCATATCTGAGGTTATTGATATTTCTCCTGGCAATCTTGATTCCAGCTTGTGCTCCCTCCAGCCCAGCATTTCTCGTGATGTACTCTGCATATAAGTTAACTAAGCAGGGTGACAATATACAGCCTTGACGTACTCCTTTTGCTATTTGGAACCAGTCTGTTGTTCCATGTCCAGTTCTAACTGTTGCTTCTGTACCTGCATACAGGTTTTCCAAGAAGCAGGTCAGATGGGATTGCTTGCTTGCAAATCCCATCTCCAATATTAATTAATTAGGCCAGCTAATTAACTCTACTTCACTTTTCTCATCTGTAAAATAGAGATACTAGTAACTTCTTTTGGGGACAATTTGAGGAGTAAATAAGGTAAAACATATAAAACAGTTGTATACTACTGCTTCTCTTGGGCTTCCTGGTGGCTCAGATGGTAAAGAATCTGCCTCCAATGCAGGAGACCAGGTTTAATCCCTGGATTGGGAAGATCCCCTCGAAAAGGGAATGGCGACCTACTCCAGTATTCTTGCCTGGGAAATCCCATGGACAGAGGAGCCTGATAGGCTACAGCCCACAAGGTTGCAAAGATTTGGACATGACTGAGCGAAAGTGATTTCCATTTCCATACTTACTGCACTTATTAGATGTTCTGAATATTAACATTATTGTTATCATTATTATTGTGAGCTTATCTGCATGCATAGACTGCTATGAAATTTAAGAGAAAGAAATTGTGCATGTAAGTGATAGAAAAGAAAGAACATTAATATTTATGCTTACCATGAGCCTGCACTTGGCCTAGCTGGTAGGGAATCCACTTGCAATGTGGGAGACCTGGGTTCAATCCCTGGGTTGGGAAGATCCCCTGGAGAAGGGAACGGCCACCCACTCCAGTGTTCTGGCCTGGAGAATTCCATGGACTATGTAGTCCATGAGGTTGCAAGGAGTCGGAAAACTGAGTGACTTTCACTTCACTTCACTTCACACTTTGTGAAGTGCTTTTACTATATTATCCATATTTTACTCTTACAGAAAAATTGTCTTAAAACTTTCATTTTCTCCCAGGTTTGTCATTAACCAACTTGTCACACATGCATGCTGATACAATAGGTTCCTCTCTTATGAAATTTTTTTTATTGCCTAACCTGAAACATTCTTGTTTCCTACATATGAAAAATCTCACTGCATACCTCAGCCAGCAAATACATGTCCACGTTGTCTTTGAGGCTCCACTCAAATGGCACCTCTCATTGTAAGCATTGTCTTCATGCTTCTGTCTTATCATATGCCATCATGATGAGGGTAGGTGTTCCTAGATCAGCTCCTCCATTTCACCATGAGTTCCTCGACGTGTTTAGCAGCCATCCTTGCACTTAGATGGTGCTTACTGAGTGTTGAGCGGGAGGAGGAACAGAAGAGTGTGAACAGAGGGTAGCAAAAGCCAAGACAGCACTGTGTGACTCTAAAACCTCTGAAACAGTTGATGGAATTTTCCCTCAGCTTAATGCAGTTTTTCCTTAGTTCCTATTAATTTGAAGTTAGTTTAGCTGAGGATAAAGAAGTAGTTCACACACTTAATCTTCTCTTGCTATTTTCAAATTTGTGCTGCCTTCTTGCTCATAGAACCATGCACCACATTTGAAGTTTCATTGTTTTGTTGTAATAATGTGATGGAAGAGCACAAAACAATGGCCAAAAAAGGATTTTGAGAAAATATATTGTGATTAAAAGAGTAAAGTATATAATATGTTGGTTGCAGAAAAGGGAAGAATATGGAATTAAAATAACTAAAATAAGAAATAGGTATTGATCCTACAACCCAGAAATAACTGCCATGTAAAATTTTTGTGTGTTTTCTTCCTATGCTTTTATTTATATTGCGATGTACAACTAGAACACATTTTTTTAAATTTCTTATTTCCGAAATATGAAGTCATAATAAATTTCTTTGGAAATATAAACTTGAAATAGCATATTGAATTTGATTTTATAAATGAACATCCCCTAAACAAGTCTATGGCATATTCAAGAAAGGGAAAAGCTATGTTTGCTGTAGAAAATGATGACAAGAGGAGATGTTATCTGGCCTTCTCTGAGTCATCCTGTTGGGAATAGGGCTTGGGGAATCACTGCAAAACTGCTGATATTATGGCTACTACTGTTGCTAAGAGTATAAAACTAAACTTCATCTGTAATCCAGGAGTCTTGTGTCTTCCACCATTTATAAAACTGTGGTGATAACCATATAGTTTATATTCTCACCATAGGAGTATAGAGAATACCATATTCACCTTATTATAGCTGCTGATGTATAGTTTATAGTTTATTTCAAGAAAGGAGCAAAGTGGCGAGCAGGGAAAAGAAAATATGAGGCCCTGTTGGCTCTGTCAAGGGTTTAGAGTTTTGTCTTGAGGATAATCAGAAAGACTAAGTGTGCTTAAGACCATAAAGAAAGCTGAGCACCGAGGAATTGATGCTTTGAAACTGTGGTGCTGGAGAAGACTCTTGAGGGTCTCTCGGACTGCAAGGAGATCCAACCAGTCCATCCTAAAGCAGTTCAGTCCTGGGTGTTCATTGGAAGGACTGATGTTGAAGCTGAAACTCCAGTACTTTGGCCATGTGATGTGAAGACCTGACTCATTGGAAAAGACCTTCATGCTGGGAAAGATTGAAGAAAGGAGGAGAAGTGGATGACAGAGGATGAGATGGTTGGATGGCATCAGCGACTCAATGAGCATGAGTTTGAGCAAGCTCCGGGAGTTGGTGATGGACAGGGAGGTCTGGCGTGCTACAGTCCGTAGGGTCACAAAGAGTCGGACACAACTGAGAGACTGAACTGAACTGACCTGAAGTGTGTTTAGCCAGGAAAGTGATGTGATCAGATCTGCATTTGAGGGAGACTGATCCCCTGGTGATGGACAGGGAGGCCTGGTGTGCTGCGATTCATGGGGTCGCAAAGAGTCAGACATGACTGAGCGACTGAACTGAACTGAACTGATCCCCTGGTGGAGGGCATGGAAGCCCATTCCAATATTCTTGTCTGGAGAATCTCCAGGGACAGAGGAGCCTGATGGGCTATAGTCCATAGGGTTGCACAGAGTTGGACACAGCTGAAGTGACTTGGCATGCATGCACACAGAGTGACACAAGGCTACCAGTTCAGAAGCTGCTGCAGGTACTTTGGGCTCGGATGGCGGTATCAGAGAACAAAAGTGAGAAAGTGTGAGGAGTAATTGGGAAGGAGCAAATGGAAAGAGGGAGAGCCACAAGGGAAGCCCGAGTTTTAGAAAAGTGGCGATTAAAATGTGTAAGTTAGCTACAAAATTGTGGTAACTGAAATTGTGTTGGTGAGTGAGAATTCCTAAAGAAAGAGTATTAACAGGACTCAAGACAAAGAACCCTGTAGAATTCCATCTTTTAACTGTTAGAGAAAATGGGGAGTGAATACGTAACTAGGAATACGTAGCCAGAAATGCAGGAAACAAAAACGAAGGCGTGTTACAAAGCACAGGTTAAGAGACTGCCTGAGAAGGAGCAGTCACACATGTCATGTGTCACAGGCATCTCTAATAGCAGGATGAAACCCTTTGATTTTAGCATCACAAAGGGGATGACTTATGACATCAACATGATGAATTTTAATGAAATGTTAAGGAAAGCAGCCAGAGTTGAAAGATTTGAGAGGTAAGTGGGAAGGGAACAACGTAAAGAAACTTGTAACAATGTTTAGTTGTGAAAGAGGTGAGCAATGGTGACAGGTGACCATGGCAGGGGAGCAAGCATCAGTGGGGTTTTTTTTTTTTTTAAGGAGGGATTCCTGAGTGGGTTTAATTCAGAGGGCAAGAATCCAGCGGAAAGAGAATATGAAAATTCAGGTAAAGGTGAGGATATAATGTAGATGGAAATGGGTTTGCTCTATAAAGAGCCCACAAATCCACTGGAACGGGAAACAAAGGGGACCAGGTGGGTGCTGGGTTGTGTAGGCTCCAAAACAGTGGACTGTTGAAGCAGTGCCCTTCTAGCGATTCCTAGTTTCTCACCCGCAGGTGCCGTGGTCATTTCTTGAGGGTAGGGGACATTTGAAGAGAGGGACATAATCTTCGCGAGGTTCCGTGCTGCAGAGACTGCTGGATGGATGATCTCCACCATCCTCACCCTAATGCGCTGGTTGATTCTGAAGATGAATTGTGTGCAGAGGCTGTGCGCCGAGCCGAGTCACATTAAAACTCTGTTTCAATTCTCATGTTAAAATTCTGTCCTTTTCCTGGCGATAATATTTAGAGACAGAATTGTAAACTGAAGAATTAACCTTCTCCAGATTATGCTCATGGATATATATCTAACCAAATGGAAAAGATGAAAGCTGCCATCTTTCTGGAGTGCTGTCTGCTAACCAGTCTCAGAGAATTGGCTGGCTGCCCTTGATCCTGAAAAGGATTCCTCTTTGCCTTTGTGTTGAGTTAAAGAGTCAGGCATTCACCCCCCAGTAACGGAGGCATCGCTTCTTCGTGCTTGGCCATGGCACCACCAGATGTATCACATAAATGCTCTAATGGAGAACGGTGGACTAGGAACACAGGAGATAATCTCATGCAGGCAGATGCTAGCAGTCAGGATTACTCAAGCTGTATTGAAATTCCCTTTGCACCTGGCACTGGAGGTGTTAGCCGTGCCAGTTCAATCCTGGCAACACAGGTGTTCTTGTTGTGCCACTTTGTATGTGTGACATTTAGGTTTCTGTTCAGCCTTGCCACAGCACACATAAATACTGCAATCCAAAGACCACCCATTTGTTAGTGCACCTGCGTCTTCAACCAGATTTCTTCCATCCTTTTCAATAACTGCTCAACATTTTTTTAATGAGAGAGCTATAGGGTGAATAACCTCCTGTATCTGCCAGGTAACTTGACAAAAATGCTGCTGATGATGATAAAAATAACAATACCAGATCCCCCCTCCAAGAAACAGAAATGAAATAAAAACAAGGTTATTAAGACATTGAAGTAAACTGAATTATGCTTAAGCAAAGATAATTTTATGGACCTCCAGTTTAAGCTTTTATTTCTGATTAGTTAAGATAGGTTATATAAATGGATTATTTTGTTCAAAGCTAAATTCTCCTGTTCTCTTCAAATAGATTGGTAGAGCTTACCTCTTAAGGAGCAGATTTTCCTGTGTGTGAACCTCTGAAGGCCCCATTTTAAATTAATAGCAGAGAGCTCTGTGCAGCTGGAGACTGGATGTGACCTCCTGAATATGGGATAAAAAAACCTTTGGAGGGAGGCAAGATCATTACTCTAGAGGATAGCCTTGTGTAGTTGCTGTCCTACTGAAGTAGGAAAAGGGCATCACAATGTTTTGATCTTGTTTTCAGTGTGGCAAGCAGCGTCTGTAGCCTCCCAAATAGCTAATTTTGAAAGATCTCTCTCTATGAAAAGGAATTTCAGTGCTACTTAATTTTGGTCTGGGGGGGAAATGGAACTGCCTTTCATTATTCATTTGAAACAAATAAATGTTTAAACATGAGCTACATTTTAAAAATAGATAAGTGGTGATGGTTTTCAAAATTTTTTCATCAGTAGTAATAGTTTTCCAGGTTTATATTCATGTCCTGCATACTTCCCATTCTGCACATGGTCACAATTATATTCTGCCTGAGACTTATACATGTGCCCACAGAGAAAAGGGAAGCAACACATGCCATTATGTCAATATTACTGTAGTAATTTAGTAATTTGTTGTGCAGAATATTGAGGCAATCAAGAAGCCAGCTAATTAAGGGATGAAGTAGAAAGAAGAGCAGAACCCAAGAGGAAGAATGAAGAAACAAAAGAAGTAAATGAAAAAAATTAAGACGTTATACCCAGAGCCCAAAAGGCTCTGAATGTACTTTTATTTATTTCTGACAACTCTTGGAGCTCTAGGACAGGACTGAACAAACACTGGCAGTGTATTTAGTGAATAGTTATGGAATTGGGTTAGCTCTGGAGGTTACCTAGTAGTGCTGTATTCCAAAGTTAAAGACATAAAGGTGGAATGCAGAAAAATCAAGAAGAAAGCAGAAAAGTAGTTTCTTAAATATTCTAAAGTTAATGCAACTGTTTCCATTTAGAACTCTTTGATTCAGTGCAAAAATGTAGGCATATGTGTACATGTAGGCGCAAGGAATCATCGATCCACAACTTAGAAGAAAGAAGAAGAAGAAGAAGAAGACATGTTAAAGAGGAGGAAATCAGGGCTGTCTGGCAATCCCTAGCATCCAGTATAAACACGAAATGTTTGAAGTAGACTTGAGCCTCCATTAATCCTCCCTGCCACCTACCTCAAAAATGAGGATAAAATAGAATATACTTCTTTATTCTAGGCTAATCTTTGTGCTTTTTTTTATTTTTAAGGCCTTCTAATACTACACTGCCACTCCAGTTCAAGAATCTGGAGCACTGGGATTTCCCTGGTGGTCCAACTATAAAGAATCCACCTGCCATTGCAGGGGGGACACAAGTTTGATCCCTGGTCCAGGAAGATTCCACATACCTCGAGGCAGCTCACTCTGTGCACCACCACTGCTGAGTTCCCTGTGCTCTGGAGTTTGTGCTGCGCGAGAGAAGTTACCACAATAACAAGCCCATGCGCCACAACTAGAGAGCATCCCCCTCTCGCCGAATTGAAGCCTGAGCAGAGCAATGGAAACCCAGTACAGACAAAAATAAATAAATACATACATAAATAAATTCACAGATACATGCATAAATAATAATTTGTTAAACAGAATCTGGAGTACTAGTACGCACTCTTACTATTCAACCCTTGGAGTGCTTTCCTAGTTAAATGAAATGCTTTTATTGTTAACAATATTGGCAGCAACTACTGAGGACCTGGCCTGTACCAAGTATGGTGCTTTTTTTTAAACATATTCTCTTATAGATATTCTTATTTTATTTTGCAGTCAAAGAGACAGGTACTTGCGAAGTTTAAATATTTTTCAAGGTCACATAATTAGTAACCGAAGTCACAATAATGTGGATTCAGATCTCATAAAGTTTGCCTGTTTAACCACTAAATATTTTTCAAGGTCACATAATTAGTAACTGAAGTCACAATAATGTGGATTCAGATCTCATAAAGTTTGCCTGTTTAACCACTAGCAAACTTTACTGAGAAGATCATAGACCAATTTTACAAACAAAATTCTGTAGACATGTTCAAGAAGCACATGAGAAATGGTATTAAGTCATATTTAAATTTTGAGATTGCTAATTTTTAAGAATATATTTTACTTTACCAAGAGGATATAGGATTGGGTTGTGGTTTTTTCCTCCTATTTTTTCCCCCACATTTATACTCTCACCCTCACTGTCTTCATGAGTGGAATACAGCATAATTCAGGATAAAGATAACAACTTTGCTTTGTATGTGTGTATATATACATACGTATGTTAGCTTCCCAAGTGGGAAGAACCCACCTGCCAATGCAGGAGACATAGGAGATGCAGGTTTGATCCCTGGGTCAAGAAGACCCCCTGGAGGAGGGCATGGCAACCCACTCTAGTATTCTTGCCTGGAGAATCCCATGGACGGGGGAACCTGGCAGGCTACAGTACACAGGGTCACAAAAAGTCGGACTTGACTGAAGTGACGTAGCGCGCGCGAGCGCGCGCACACACACACACACACACACACACACACACACACACACAATATCAGACCTTTCAGTTGGAAACAACAGGATTCAGTCTTGTGCAAGAAAGAAGGACTTTATTTAATGGTATCGGTAGCCCCAGAGTCTCTCCAAAGTACAGAATCAGGCTTAAAAGCTGCACTGCCAGGAACCACAGGCCAAGTCCATCACCTCGCTTTTCCCCAGGGAACTCTACTGTTAGGGCCTCTGTGTAGGAGCACGGTGCCTTACAACAGAGGTGCAGGATGCTACCTTCTGACATTCTTCCCTCAGAAAACACTTTCTCCATGCCATCCTGGCCAGAGTCCTTTCTGCCTGGCACCTCCTTCAAGGCACCACACTCCAAATGAAAGCTTCACATGATGTACCTGATTGGCAATACCCATGTCACATGCTGGTGGATCCCACGTGATGGGTCACATGCAGGTAGACCGTGTGCTGCTGGGTCACAAGCTGATGGATCATATGCTGACTCCAAAGGAGGCAGAGCCGGTGAGCTGCTGCTCTCTGCTGCAGGCAGGATTTATATTCCTAAAACACAGGGAGATGACTTTAGAAGTGCTGGGCAGCAAGGAGGAAAAAAGAGCAAATGTCTTCACCACTGAATAAGACAAAGAATGTAAGAGAAAAGATGAGAAGTTATTTTCAACACCTTTATTCTCCATCTCATATTTTATTTACCTTAATACTTAACATTTTCTCTATCATATATCTTTTAGTCAAATATTTTCTTAGCAACTGCTGTAAATTGTCCTTTACCACTGCAGTCCAGTAATAAAATTTACTTCCCTATCAGAGTTCATGCTACAAAATAGTCAAAAGAAATTACTTTTATTCAATGTGATGTTTGCTTGTATCTTAGAGTTGGCTGCACTGTAGCATTTATTATTTGACCACTGCAATAGTCCAATAAGACAAGCTTGTTATATGACACTATTTTCACTTTACAAATTGAAGAAACTAGATTTCAGAGGGGTCTCAGTGCCCCAAACCTGATTTTGTTGTCTGTCACATAAAGTGTTTCAGTGGAAGACCAACAGCCCTTCAACTTAAATTCAAACTCTTTAAGGTAGTTTATAAAACCATGTGCCCAGCACTTGCTTATTTTCTGAATCTAATTTGCCTCTTCCTTCATAATCCCTGAACTTCCATGCTGCAGTCATATTGAACAATTTCTGAGTCATTTTAAGTATCAGGATTTTTCTCCCTTTTCATTGTACCTTTACACATGCTGTCGCTCTGCCTGAAACCACCATTGCCTACCTGTTCACCTAGCTGAGTGTCATTCCCAGGGTGTTGCTGTTCCCAGGTTCCTCTGAGAAATCTTCCTTAAAGATTTCCCTTCTTCCATGCTACCCGGCGTCTTAAACTTAGCCCCATCTTAATCCCTATCACATTTTTTCAGTTAGTATGTTAGTGAACTGTTTGCCTATGTGAATTCCCCACACCACTTCTCTCTTTATTAGGCTGGAATCTCTGTGAGGACACCTACCATGTCTTCCTAATTCTTCTCAGAATGCTAGCTCTTGAAGGAAATTGACAGGTTTTATTTAGTACATACATTTCTTCTGAGTATGTGCATTAATAAATTATCACCTGTTTAGTATAAAATAGAAGATACTGTCTTATTCAAAGTCTAGTTTTGCTTGTTTATGTCTGCTTGTTCGTCTTTCTGGCTGCATCTCTACTTTATTTATACACAATATATTATTATTTGACTTGTCTGCCTGTATTTTACCATTCCCAGTTTTACAGATACAGTAAAACCCTTCCATGTTCCAGCTTGGGATTTTTTTGCAGTTAATGTCATCAGCTCAGAAGACAAAGTCACAACTGCCAAGTGGAACCAAAAGTGAAACGCTTTGGGCGGGAATGTGGTTGAGTGAGACAAGGAGATTTGCAAGGAGGGCAGGTTGGCCCAGTGTGGCCAGATCTTCCCACCTTTTAAGAATCTCCGAATTACATATTTATGTGGAATCTACTTTTTTAAAATGTTAACCAGATGGGAAGAAAGTATTTGCAAACTATGTTTCTGATAATCAGTAAATATCCAAAATATATAAGGCATTTCCCTCCAACTGATTAGCAAAAACAAAACAAAAACAAGATAGGCATTTCTCCAAAGAAGACATATAAATTAAGAATAGGTGTATAAAAGGTACTCAGCAACAATAATAATCAGGGAAATACAAATCAAAACTACAATGTGTTCTCACCTCAGACCTCTTAGGATAGCTATTCCCTATGAAAAGAAGAAAAAAAAATTGTTGGTGAAGATGCAGAGAAAAGGCAACTTTGTACACTGTTGATGGGAATGTAAAAATTGGTGCAGCCCCTATGGAAAACAGTATGGAAGTTCCTCTGAAAGTTAGTAGAATTACCATGTTATCCAACAGTTCCACTTTGGGGTATATTTCCACAGGAACGAAAATCAGAATATTTAAGCAGGGTCTGTATTCTCATGTACACTGCAGCTTTATTCACAAAAGGAAAGACGTGAAGGCAACCTGAATGTTCATAAATAGAGAATGGGTGAATGAATTCCGAAAACGTGGTGTATACATACAATGGAATATTGTTTGACCTTAAAAAAAGTAGGAAATCCTGCCATTTGTGGCAGTATGGATGGATTGGAAGACATTATGCTAATGGAAATAAGCCAGACAAAGAAGAACAAATACTACATGATCCCACTTATATGAGGAATCTAAGAGTCAAATTCATAGAAGGAGAGAGTCTCCTAGAGTAGGAAATGTCAACCTACTCCAGTATTCTTGCCTGGGAAATCCCATGCATAGAGGAGCCTGGTGGACTGCAGTCTATGGGTTGCAAAGACTTGGACACAACTGAGCTAGCAAGCAGCAAAGAATAAAAAGCAGGGATACCAGGGACTGCAGGAACAGAAAAACAAGTAATGGTTCTTCAAAGGATACAAAGTTTCAGTTGTACAAGAAGAAAGCTCCTAGAGATCTATTGTAGAGCATAGAGCCTATAGTTAACTACACTATATTGTATACTTTAATAGTTTGCTAAGAGGATAGATCTTATGTTGTGGTGTTATCACAAAAAAGGAGGGAAGAAAACTTTTGGAATGGTTATGGCATAGATTATGATGATGATTCCATGGGTGTATTAATTCCAAACTCATCAAATTGTATACATTAAATATATTCAGCTTCTATATGTCAATTATTACTTAATAATGTAGTTTTGTTTTAAAAAATTGAGAGATTAATAAAAGGTTTGACATTCATGTTTGTTGTTTAGTCGCTCAATTGTGTCCAGCTCTTTTGCGACCCTATGGATTATAGCCTGCTAGACTTCTCTGTCCTTGGAATTCTCAAGGCAAGAATACTGGAGTGGGTTGCCTTTCCCTTCTCCAGGGGAATCTGCCTGACCCAGGGATCAAACCCACATCTCCTGCATTGGCAGGCGGATTATTTACCACTGAGCCACCAGGAAAGCCTAATAAAAAGTTAGCAGCAATTTTAAAGTTTAGAATATTGGATAGTATGACTCAAACAAGTGTGTGAAGCAGATTCATCCCTCTGGCCAACAATTTGTGACTTTTGCCCTCTGAAGAGATGATGTGAGATGTTCCAAAGAAAGAGGAACTTTAAGGGGAAAGGAAAGATTCTTCTAGACCAGCCAGGGAAAGGGTTGCTGTGGGTGGGTCCTGAGAAGAGTGTAGCACCACAGGCAGCACCCTGGAAGAGTCCTGAGAAGGTGATAAGATGTACTCAGATGGAAGGGCTGAGTAAAAGCCCCGAGACAAGTCTCAGGAATCTTCCCCAGTTCCACACGTTCATGGCATCAAAATGCAAGCTTGTGCCCCTTGAATAATCATGGTCATATGACACTAAAAATGAGAGCCTGTTTTCAAATTGTCCTGGCTATTATACAGCCTTCAGAGAGGAAAGGTTCTTTAAAGTATCAGATGGCGTGTACAGAGAAGATGGATAATGGGAAAATGTTAAGTACAATTAAATTGATTAACAGGAAGTAAAGGCTATAATATTTTTGTTGAACACCAACAAAATGGGCTGATCCTCACACACACACACACACACACACACACACACACACACACAGAATGCTTTATTCAAATGATTATTTTTTCCAAATAAAAGCATATCCCCTGATTTCAAAGAGTTGCATGAAAATAACTACCAGAGATAAAGAACAGAAACAATTAATTTATTTCTTGTCTCCTTGAATTGATCCACTTGAGCATGTGTTCCTCTCCCATACCCATGACCCTTCTTTCAGTATCCTTTCTAAGTGTGGAAAATAATTGCTGCCCTTTTGTTATGAGAGGGGTCTTGACTATTTCATAGTATTTCAAAGACACGGTCTCCTTGTAGTCAGTTCACTAAAAACTGAAACCTTTTAGTTCTCATGAGTAAAAAGCTAGTGAAGATTTTTATAAGATAATTTAGATCATATTAACTCTTCACCCAATCATAAACCTTATATTTTCTCAGCAATTTTATATTTCCCGGTTTAAACTGTGTGTGGCGAGTTGGTCTCATGTAATGGATTGAAGTATGGTCAGTGACTTAACCAGAGACTTCAGGCTAATCATTTCCTTGCTCATATTTATCTGGATAGACAAACACACATAGACACATTTAGAAGGTTCAGTTTACCTGCCGAGGCTACTTGTAGATCTGTGTAGAAGAGCTGAACATTTAGGTCATGTTGGAACTGAACATGAATGCATATATTAAGCCTCAATGTACAAGTTCCCAGGGCTTCCCAGGTGGCACAGTGGTAAAGAATCCTCCTGCCAATGCAGGAGATGAAAGAGACTCAGGTTTGATCCCTGGGTCAGGGGGATTCCCTGGAGTGGGAAAGGGCAACCTACTTCAGTATTCTGACCTGGAAAATCCCGTAGACCGAGGAACCTGGCAGGCTACAGTCCATGGGGCGCAAAAGAATACAGGACTGAATACACGCAAAACAAGCTTCCGTGTGTCCAGATCTCATCCACTGTAGCATAGCACGTGGAAATTTGTGAACAGAACGGTCCTGTCCTCGTTTTGCAGTATGTGGTTTAATATAACATATATCCGTGATTTGCATAAAAGTTAATCAGTTGAAAAAACATTACTGGACAATATTTTTAAGTACAGTTGCACCAATTCATTTTCCTCCTAGTCGGGAATATGCTCGTCTGTGAGGACCGTCTCCAATTTTATATTTTCTCAAGTAGATGGCTCTGGGAAGCTCAGTTAACATGACAAAAGGATAGCTAGCTTGAAATTCCTTGGGAAAGGAGAGGATAGGAATGATGCTGAAGTACCCTTTATGGGTGCCATTCAACTAGCAGCTCCAGCTGTGTCTAAATATTACAGGTTGTCAGTTGGCATCAAGTTTTCCTTTGCCCCACACCTACTGACATAGATCGGTGAAGACTGGACATCCTTCCAGAGGTCACCACGATATGTCACATGGAGACAGAAATGAAGCTTTGAGAAGAACTTGCATCTCATTTATCCCATATAAATAAAGCTATTCACATTTCCTTTTGCTTCAGGACATTTTCCAGGGCCCAGGGGTTGGTGATTGTATAGGATGTGCCCTGTAAAATCTGAGGAGAGGCCATTCACCTGACAAGGATGTGAATGGTGACCCAGAAGTGATGTGGTATGCAACCTGGACAGCTGCACGCACTGACCTGAAGCTTCAGTGACCTCTAGGATCTGAAGCTTTTCTTTTCGTTACTGTATCCTGGCTGACTCACTCCAGCTTAAATGCTTTAATGCTGAATATTCTGGTTTACACATATGACATTTCTCCAAACATGGATGAATCATTGCTGCCCTTGGAGTTTATTCATTATCAGAATAGAAACGCATGAGAATGAGATTAAATCAAAATATATATATCCATCTCTGAGTGCTACTATAGATTTTGTAGTTTGTTATTTGCTCCTCAGTCCGATTAATCACTGGCTAACGCAGTTACGAGTATTAGGGAAAATCCTGAGAATGTTTGTGTGTGTCCTTTCATGTAGTGCAGAAAAACTTTAGAGTACAGAAAGAATAAAGCTTGAAGCTTATTTTTTTGGGCCACTGTTCTTTTTGATACCCCAAGCAGAGATTATTCGCACATCTGTTGATTTTTTTTCACATTGCACACATTTGCACCTTTTTTTTTTTAATGTTGACTGAATCACTTAATTGTAGAGGAGCATTCATTTTAATGTAAATCTTACAGTATTACATGAGTGAATGTATGAAAATAGCTTGGAATAGTTTAAATTGGGCAGAATTCAGCTTTGATCATAATGTGCCTCTTCAGCATTAAAATAAACTTGCAACATATGCTGAAAAACATGTGTAATAAGTAAGTGCCTTTTGCATGGTGACTTCTTTGGAAAAAATAAATCATCATTTAATAGAATTCAAAATTCATAAAATACTTCTAACACTTAACCATGTGAAGAGATGATTAGCATCTTATACTGACAAATAAAGTATCTGTTTCTAATTTAAAGAAAGAATTTTTAAATTTTAAAAATGTTATTGAATTATAATCAGTTTTGGAAATATTTGAAAGCAAAACATTTAGTTGGCAGTTACATAACACTTTATTGTATTGTTATAGACATAATCCTAATTTATTTTTGTGGTTTAAAATATATCAAAGAATGTGGGACTTGATTTCAGTTTTTTAAAGTAAAAACAGTGAAGTGGTCAGTAAAAGTAATGAAGTTATCAATATTTTTGAGTCATGATAAAGGTTAAGAAGAGTTAGTAATGACAAACTCGTTTCCAAAAACAAAATGGCTAGATAACAACTGTTTTTGCTTTTGAAAATGACCTTGACATTATTAACTAATGACAGTTTTCCAAAGAGTCCAAAGAATTGTTCTGTGAGCATCCTTGGGTTGCCAGGAAGAATTTTGATATCCTGAGAAGAACCCTAGACACCCTAATTTGTCTTCTGTGACTTCTCCACCTGTAAAATTGTATCAGTAAGAAATCCCCATTACAAGTTAAAAATTCCACCTAACCATGGCTTAAGGCTAGTCCTTAAGTACCATGAGTGTATTAAATCATTAAAAAATGTGGGAAACTAAAAGAGCCAGATAAATACAAGAAATAACTACTACATAAAAGATAATCTGGTAAAGGACAGGGAAGCCTGGTGTGCTGCATTTCACAGGATCGCAGAGAGTCAGACACGACTTAGCCATTAAACAACAACAAAAGCTAATCTATCAGTATTTATCTGTAATCAAAAAGAGTACATTGTTTGTCCCTTCAAGAATGTTTCTCTAAAATCAGGAGCCTCTTTGTTCCCTAGCTAGTACTTGTTATAAAACAGATTCAAAAGTGAGCCTCTTTCTTTTGGAGACTCTCATAGAGAAGTATCAGAAAGCTTCACATGTACTTAATACAGTACGTTATTACTAATTCAGCAGGTGCCTATTGATTGTCTGCTCTGTGCCAGGTTGTGCATTTGAGGATCTAAAAACAAAACAACAAACTCCGAAGCAACACAGTGTATGATTCTCAGTCTTAAAGATTTTAAGTTAATTTGGTGATAGTGTTCATATCTACGGATTTGTTTTCTCCAGGCAGTCCTCTCTGGAGTTTCAGAGTGCTCTGCATGAATGTCTTCACAGAGACTGGTGATATCAGCTTGAGGGGGTGCTAAGTCACTTTAGTTATGTTTGACTCTTTGTGACCCTATTAACTGTAGCCCTTCAGGCTCCTCTGCCCATGGGATTCTCCAGGCAAGAATACTGGAGTGGGTTACCATGCCCTCCTCCAGGGATCTTCCCCACCCAAAGATCGAACCCACGTCTCTTTTATGTCTCCTGCATAGGCAGGCAGGTTCTTTACCACCAGGGCCACTGGGAAGCCCATGATATCAGCATATCCCAAACCAAATTCACCATGTTTTCTGATCTTCTGTTGACTTTCCCCATCTTGGTTGTTGGCTTTGCCATCGGCTGGCCTCACAAGCATGAACCTGGGCATCATCATGCCTTCCAACATCCACCATCTCCCAGTTCATGGTATGTCAGTTCTACTTCCTGTGCAATTTCTCTTCCATGCTCATGGTCATGGCCTTACTATAATTCCTTGTCATCCTTAACTGGGGTTCTTCAGCAGTGTTCCAATTGCCCACCCTGCTTCTTACCTCCTTTCTTTACAATATATCTTCCACCTCACTCCCTATCTGTTACTTTTAAATTTAAATGTATTCACTTCTCTACTTAGCTTAGAAAACTTAACTGGCCCCCAGTCAACTGCAGGGAAAATCCAAGCTTCCAATCAAAGTTTATAAGGCCCTTCATGGGTGAGGCCTCATTACCTCACTTCTCACAACTTTTCCCTGTGCTTCTTATAACCCAGGAAAAATGGAGGCTTTTATAATTCACTGAACATACCATGTCGTTTTAAATGTCCTTTTGTTTCTATACACTTTTCTTATCCTGGAAGAGCTTCACCTAACCCAACATCAGAAAACTAAAATTTATCATCATTATCATCAGTCCAGCAAGACTTTCCCTAAACTTCTGTCTGACTCTCCCCACCCCCAGGTACCATCCATGGAATTAAACACTCAATATTGTTTTCAATGTATTCTTAGAATATGTGTTTGCGTGTGTGCTAAGTCACTTCTGTTGTGTCCAATTCTTGGCAACCCCGTGGACTATAGCCCTCCAGGCTCCTCTGCCCATGGGATTTTCCCGGCAAGCATACTGGAGTGGGTTGCCATGCCCTTCTCCAGGGAATCTTCCCGACCCAGGAATCAAACCCGCATCTCTTAAATCTCCTGCATTGGCAGGTGGGATTTTTACCACTTGTGCTCCCTGGGAATCCTGAATATGTGTCTACTGTAGCATTATTTTTGCTGCATTACAATTTTTCTTTACTCTTTTTATGCTTTCTTGTAAGAATACTGACCTCTTTGAAGTTCGGAACTGGAACATCTTTCACATCAGTGTCAGTTGCTTTCCACAGTACCTGGCATGTATTGACCTACTGAGCATCTACTTGGTGCTCAGTGTCACTTTGTTGTATGAGATGAATGGATAAATGAACACATGAATGCTAATTATTCTGAAACAATATATATGATTTAACAAAATAGAGATGACATTTAAATCAGGGAAATAAAAATTCTTGCCAAAATTCCTAACCAAGATGGAATAAAATTAGATCATCAGAAATTCATAATAGCTCTGTAAAAGTTGGGATTATTTTTATGAGTAGTGTGGGGGAAAAAATCAGAATTGGACTAAAATGTCAATAACAATTACACTCCACATTCAGAGCTTTCATGTAGTCCATTAGGCAATGAGGTGACCAAAGTGAAAAGTGATCTGTGTCATTTTTTAATTTCTGGGTCTGGCACTCCATGGTCCACACTGTGTGAACCTTGGGTACCCTGTTTGCTGCCTCACAGTGTGGGTTGAGTGTCAAAAGGATCATGAAGATAGAGTGTTTTTATAACAGTTAGCAGTGGGTTGGTGGCATAAAAGAAAGCATTACAGAAAGAGGTGTTATTAAACTGAGCCTTAAAGGATTAACAGAGTCTAAGTAAGTGAGGAAAAAGCTTTGCTTAATAGTGAGGAGCAGAGTAGTAGCAATGGGACAGATTTTCAGGAACAGAAAAATACTAGTTTGAACAAGGTGTGAAAACTTGCATAGAGGAATACTGGAAATAAAATTATGGACAGCTGAATGCCAAGGTTGTTGCACCTTAAGGAACACTGAACTGAACTGAACTGAAATGCAAAGAAATAGAGGAAAACATAAGAATGGGAAAGATCTCTTCAAGAAAATTGGAGATACCAAGGGAAAATTTCATGCAAAGATGGGCACAATAAAGGACAAAAATGATATGGACCTAACAGAAGCAGAAGATATTAAGAAGAGGTGGCAAGAATACACAGAAGAACCATACAAAAAAGATCTTCACAACCCAGATAATCGCGATGGTGTGATCACTCACCTAAAGCCAGACATCCCGGAATGCAAAGTCAAGTAAGCCTTAGGAAGGAAGCATCACTACAAACAAAGCTAGTGGAACTGATGGAATTCCAGTTGAGCTATTTGAAATCCTAAAATATGATGCTGTGAAAGTGCTGCACTCAATATGCCAGCAAATTTGGAAAACTCAGCAGTGGCCACAGGACTGGAAAAGGTCAGTTTTCGTTCCAATCCCTAAGAAAGGCAATGACAAAGAATGCTAAACTACCACACAATTGCACTCATCTCACACGCTAGCAAAGGAATGCTCAAAATTCTCCAAACTAGGCTTCAACAGTACATGAACCGAGAACTTCCAGATGTTCAAGCTGGTTTTAGAAAAGGTAGAAGAACGAGATATCAACTTGACAACATCCAATGGATCATCGAAAAAGCAAGAAAGTTCCAGAAAAAACATCTATTTCTGCTTTACTGACTATCCCAAAGCCTTTGACTGTGTGGACCACAACAAACTCTAGAAAATTCTGAAAGAGAAGGGAATACCAGATCACCTGACCTGCTTCTTGAGAAATCTGTATGCAGGTCAGGAAGCAACAGTTAGAACTGGACATGGAACAACAGACTGGTTCCAAATTGGGAAAGGAGCACATCAAGGCTGTATATTGTCACCCTGCTTATTTAACTTCTATGCAGAGTACATCATGAGAAACGCTGGGCTGGAAGAAGCATAAGCTGGAATCAAGATTGCTGGGAGAAATATCAATAACCTCAGATATGCAGCTGACATCACCCTTATGGCAGAAAGTGAAGAGGAGCTAAAAAGCCTCTTGATGAAAGTGAAAGAGGAGAGTGAAGAAGTTGGCTTAAAACTCAGCATTCAGAAAACTAAGATCATGGCATCTGGTCTCATCACTTCCTGGAAATAGATGTGGAAACAATGGAAACAGTGACAAACTTTATTTTTTGGGGGACTCCAAAATCACTGCAGATGGTGACTGCAGCCATGAAATTAAGAGATGCTTATTATGACCAACCTAGATAGCATATTAAAAAGCAGGGACATTACTTCACCAACAATGGTCCGTCTAGTCAAGGCTATGGTTTTTCCAGTATCATGTATGAATGTGAGATTTGGACTATAAAGAAAGCTGAGCACCGAGGAATTGATGCTTTTGAACTGTGGTGTTGGAGAACACTCTTGAGACTCTTGAGATCCAACCAGTCCATGCTAAAGGAAATCAGTCCTGAATATTCATTGGAAAGACTGATGCTGAAGCTGAAACTCTAATACTTTGGCTACCTGATATGAAGAACTGACTCATTGGAAAAGACCCTGATGCTGGGAAAGATTGAAGGCAGGAGGAGAAGGCGATGACAAAGGATGAGATGGTTGGATGGCAACACAGACTCAATGGACATGAGTTTAAGTAAACTCTGGGAGTTGGGGATAGGAAAGCCTGGCATGCTGCAGTCCATGGGGTCACAAAGAGTTGGACATGATTGAGTGACTAAACTGAACCGAATCATTAAACGTGTCAGGGAAAGAGAATGATAAGCCCCAAGTACACTGAGGAGGGTGAATTTAACAATGGTAAGAACTGAAAGTCATGACACTCAGGTGCCCTTTAGTTTGCAAGTGAGAGAAACCCAATTCAACTGACTAAATAAAACTAGGCCACTTTTATTATAAATATCTAAAATGATTTTGAAAGATACAAACTGTATACATTTACTCATGTAGCTAAAAGAAATAATGACAAATTTCAGGAATAGCTGAGTCCAAGTGCACAAACTGTTAACAAGAATGACTCCTCCCATGCAGTGGCAAGTTGTAGAAGCTTCAGACATGTTCATTTTTGCACTTACATTGCAATGTGAAATTCCACTTCCCAAAGATTGTATTCGGTCTTTGTTTATATCTTGCTTACCACTGTATCCTTAGCACCTAGCTTAGCAACTGATACATATAATTTTAATCTTTCTTGGATTTTTTTCTGTTTTGACATTTTTGTTTCTGTTATTCATGATATTATAATAAGCATATAGTTAATAAGAAATGTCCTGTTTTCCAGTAGTCTTCTCAAAGATCTAAGATATTGTATACTTGCATCACTAATATTTTTATTTCAAAAATCATAAAGAATAGCAATACAATTATTGTATTAATTTAATAATCTAAGAAAGATCTTCATTACTGTGGGCTACCTATAGTCTATTTACGGTTCAACTTTGTCCTACTTACCAGTTTAATCCCACTGAACTTTTGGTTCTGCTATGTCTTGCACCAAGAACTCCTGGGCAGCATCTTTTCATCCCCATTCTTCAAAGAAATAATGTAAAAACTGGGCTTTATTTCTGCCCCTAGGTTTACAGTGAGCCCACTCCTACCCCAAGAAGCCTGCAAACTGCTGACGTGGTTTCTCTTTCCTGCCCTTGACTCTAAGGTGGAAATACTCTTTGCTTCACCTTGTGGAATCTGGAGTTCAGGGTACTCATATTAGTGTCGTGGGTAATAAGTCTTGGATCTCTGACTCCAGAAGTTCATGTCTTCTGCCAGATTCCCTCAGATCATGGCAAGCTATCATGGTAGCTTTCAAGAAAGGTAAAATCTTGTGTACTTCCTTTCTTGACCATGACGTATATTCCCTGGTATAAACTTCTCCTGTCATCTAGGTTCTTTCTAGACACCTGCTCATGAATTCTTTCTTGTTACTCTCATTCCTGGGCTTCAAAAATTTCTTTTTATTGATGATACTTGCAGAACAGTCTTTTTACTTGCAATGTATAGTAACTCTCCATTCTGAATATGCTAGTTTTATTGAATCCTTTACTAAGATTAAAAAAATGAAAGAACTGAGTATCTGAGTACAGTTTTAAGATGCTACCAAATAATTCAGTTCTTTGACCTCACACTTCCAGCCCAAAGGTATGGATTTATCAGTCCAAAATTAGTCCCTCAGCTCATTTCCCCTGCATGCACTATTTTATTTCATGCCTGATGACCTTAGTTTGGTGGCCTACATCAGAAAAAAGTTGCAGTTCCTTCCATAGAGTTTGTTCGGTAATATGCACCTTTGCCCTGGGTAGATGTCTACCAGCCATACTTGTCCAACATAAATCACTAGTAGGCATCCTTTGAAATGTGCATCTCAGCTATACAAATACTATTTGAGCAGTAGACATTTCTAATAATATTTTCCCAGTGAAATTGATACTCATTCTGCATTTTCACCCAACTAAGAGAAAAAAAAGAATAGAAACTTTCTGCACAGGAGCTTTAACCTTTCTGGTAGAAGTGGCGATTGGTCCAAACACATTAAAATTCTATTTTCCCTTCCAAGTGTTTGCTGCAGATGACCCCCACTGATCTTAAATATATTTCTGTATCTGTAACTGAATAGAGGTTTTCCGTACAGCATGTTCTAATGGCACTCTGGCCTTTAGCCAACAAGGCACTGAATACGGCTATTTTTAAAATACAGAAACTGGGAACAGCTGCAGCAATCAAATTTGATAAAAACAGAGAGGAACTTTGCTATTTTTTTTTTTTTTACGGTTTGTCCAAGTTTAGACCTCTTTCATAGAACTGCTTTTGTTCAGCTGTATGAAGGGCTACAAGACTGATACAGTAAAGCCTTTTTAAGTAAATAACTTTTCAAATGCTACTAAATAGATAATGTTACTAAATAGAATAAATTTTCTCTGTATGGAGGGTATCAATGTGGTAGTACTTTAAACTATTTTTTAAAAAGGGGTATATCTCTTATATGAGGGGGTAGGAGAAGATTGAGTTATGTTAGTAAAGTTTGTGCTACCAAAGAGGTTTTGGTTTCCTCTACACCCAGAGGCAGTCCTTGAAAGAGGAGATAAAGTCCTGAGTTTCTTAGCATTGGAGGTCTGAAAGTTTGCATTTTAACTTCTCTTGTGTTCTCAAGTGTTTCTAAGGGTGAACATACTTTGAATGTTCCGTTTCTACTTTTCCCATTACTATTAGTCATGAATGTTGCTGTATTTCCTAAAAGATGAATTAATATCAGTGCGGTTCTTTTCTAAAGTTAAAATGACATGCTTTTTAAAATGTAAAGAAAAACTTTTTCACAGAGACCTTTTGTATTTATTTGAGTCCCTCAACATGTCGACATACAAGGGCTTATTCTTTAATTTTTAAAAAAACCCAAGCTCTTTGGAAGCTTGTCAGTACATGATTAATAAGTGTCATGAGTTGAATAGATACTGCAAAGCTCCTACACAGTAGTAGGTTACAGGTTCTCGCTTCTAAGTGATCACATGTGTGTAATGGATTTCTCTCCTAACTTCCTAATTGACATGACAAAGGATATTGTATTTCTTATAAGTATTTACAAATGGGATTAATTTAAAAATCTCATCCAAATAAAACTACTTATGTCAACATTAATTCAATTTAGTAATCCAGAATGTAATTTAATTCTTCTTCTGTGGCCATAAAGCCATGAAACAAAATTATCTTACTGCATAAGGAATAAAAAACAAGGAGGATAGATAGAAAACAGAAGAATTCAGGTGTGTTTTAATCTATACTAACTCATTAACAGGTAGCATATTCGATACATTGCCCCATCTGTCTGTAATTTATCATAAGTCAAATGAAACAGTGTCTTCTCTGACTTGAGTGAATCAAGAAGTGTTCCTTTGTAAATGGTGAGGCAATAGTGATTTAAGTGTGTTGTTTGTCAGCACTTGAGGCTGTCACGGTTCCTGTCTCAGGCCTGTTCCTGTGTCCTGTCCTCGGTTGTTAGGGGTGGGTGGTGGTCCTCGCCCCTGCATAACAGTAAAACTCCTTAAACATACTGTATGTGACCCCATGGACTGAAGCACACCAGGCTTCCCTGTCTTTCACTATCTCCCTGAGCTTGCTCACACTCATGTCCATTGAGTCAGTCAGTTCAGGTCAGTTCAGTCAGTCAGTCATGTCCGACTCTTTGCAACCCCATGAACCACAGCACGCCAGGCCTCCCTGTCCATCACCAACTCCCAGAGTCTTCCCAAACCCACGTCCATCGAGTCAGTGATGCCGTCCAACCATCTCATCCTCTGTCATCCCCTTCTCCTCCTGCCCCCAATCCCTCCCAGCATCAGGGTCTTTTCCAATGAGTCAACTCTTCACATGAGGTGGCCAAAGTATTGGAGTTTCAGCTTCAGCATCAGTCCTTCCAATGAACACTCAGGACTGATCTCCTTTAGGATGGACTGGTTGGATCTCCTTGCAGTCCAAGGGACTCTCAAAAGTCTTCTCCAACACCACAGTTCAAAAGCATCAATTCTTTGGTGCTCAGCTTTCTTCCCAGTCCAACTCTCACATCCATACATGACCACTGGAAAAGCCAGAGCCTTGACTAGATGGACCTTTGTTGGCAAAGTAATGTCTCTCCTTTTAAATATGCTATCCAGGTCATAACTTTCCTTCCAAGGAGTAAGCATCTTTTAATTTCATGGCTGCAATCTGCAGTGATTTTGGAGCCCCAAAAAATAAAGTCAGCCACTGTTTCCACTGTTTTCCCATCTATTTCCCATGAAGTGATGGGACCAGTTGCCATGATCTTAGTTTTCTGAATGTTAAGCTTTGATGCCATCCAACTATCTCATCCTCATCACCCCCTTCTCCTCCTGCTCTCAGTCTTTCCCAGCATCAGGATCTTTTCCAGTCAGTCAGTACTTCACATCAGATGACCAAAATATTGGGGCTTCAGCTTCAGCAACAGTTCTTCCAATGAATATTTAGGGTTGATTTCCTTTAAGATTGACTGGTTTGATCTTCTTTCAGTCCAAGGGACTCTCAAGAGTCTTCTCCAGCACCATAGTTCAAAGACATCAATTCTTCAGTGCTCTGGGCTTTATGGTCCAACTCTCACATCTGTGCATGTCTATTGGAAAAAGCATAACTTTTGCTATGCAGACATTTTTCAGCAAAGTGATTTCAGGATATAATCCTATATTTTAACCACTACCAAAAAGTTCCAGAGAAGATTACTTGGATTAATTCTGTTTAGTCATGTAGCCTCTTTTCAGAAAACAAACTACCAGGAGAGTAAGATTTACTTCTGGCCAGCAGTACTTTTATGCAAATGAGCTGAGAAAGCACAGTAACCCCAATGTGTTACTCTTGCTAGGAGTATAATATTTATATGTGACCAGGAATAATTGGATATCAAAGCCAGCTCTGTTATACAGGACAGTTTTTACTGTAAATCACTATTCCTCACAATTATATTTGGTCTGTATTTTAATGTACAGTCTTAATGTTATAAGTGAGTTCCAGTGTATTACTATGTTTCAAAAATTTTATTAGTTCACAGGTATGTTTCACATTTCATTAAAACTAAAGGAGACTGTTGGACTATACTATTATATTCTATAATATATTTCATGAAAATAGCTGGTTTTCCTAGTGCTTCTGGGAGTTGAATATTAAGATCACATCATCCATATGCTCAGTTGCTTCAGCCTTGTCTGACTCTTTGCAACCCCATGGCCTGTAGACCACCAGGCTCCTCTATCCATGGGATTTCCCAGAAAAGAATACTGGAGTGGGCTGCCATTTCCTTCTCCAGGGCATCTTCCCGACCCAGGGATCAAACCCGTGTCTCCTGCACTGCAGGCAGATTCTTTACCTCTGAGCCACGAGGGAAGCCCAAATATCACATAGTCATATGTGAAATAAGATCAACACTGTCGTCTATTAAGTTGGATTTTAAATTGTTTTTTAATCGTTGGAACTACTTATTTCTTAGAAGAGTAAGGGTTGGTGATCTTCCTGGTGACTTTAGCCTCTTAGATACAGTTGCTCAGTTGTGTCCCACTCTTTGCGACTTCATGGACTATATATAGCCTGCCAGGCTCCTCTGTCCATGGAATTCTCCAGACAAGAATACTGGAGTGGGTTGCCATTCCCTTCTTCAGGGGATCTTCCTGACCCAGGGATCGAACCTGGGTCTCCTGCACTGCAGGCAGATTCTTTAGCACTAAGCCACTAGGGAAACCTTTAGCCCTTAGCAGGCTGCAGTGTTGGAATTCAGGACGCCGCTCCAGAAGTTGTTCAGGATTCGCTGACATCAGCCTTCATTCATGTGCACTCGCTTTGTTTAGTGATGGCACTGATGCAAGGAGACACGTAAGGTAGTTTGGTTTATGAAAGAGGGCACGGGAAGCATGATGTTGTGAAAACAGCCCCTCACACCCTAATGGCTCATTCACACAGAAAGCAAGTAACAGCCTTTAGTCCCTCCTCAGAGCTTAACAAGCACAAGCTGACTCAAGATCCCAGAAGCAGCCATGTTCAGAACCGCGGCTAGCTTGTGCTCCTAAACTCTGTGCCTACCTTCACTGACAATACGCGTTGCCAGTCGTAGCAGTGGTTTTCTGTGGGGAGTCTTTAAGCTGGCTCTCTACGGCCTTGTGTATGAAATGTCCATGATTCCTGGGGTTGTGTGTCCTCAGGTGAAAGTCCTCTTTCAAGTACGCCATAATACAGTGATGGCCAGCCCCGGACCGCTTTGATCACAGTAGGGCAGTGGTTGATAGTATGCCAGACTACTATGATTCCTTTTTTTTTTTTCCTGGATCCATTTAGGGAAGTTCAGAATTTTAGAATGAAAATACATGAAGTTATAGTCAGCTCTAGCTGGTTGTTTTTTTAAAAAACAGATGGCTTTAAAAGAGATGATCAAATCTATTCTTTAAAAGTCATTTTTAAAGTCAGGCATGTGATTCTGCTGTGTGTGTGTGTGTGTGTGTGTGTGTGTGTGTGTGTGTGTGTATTTCTATATATACCTTAACTCCTTATTTTTCAGATTTAATCAGAGAATGGGATACTTCACACTGTTAGATTTTCCAAGTAACTCTCCTTAATCCTTTATGTACTACACTTTAACCTTTTTCATTTTTAGTTTCTAACCACATTGGATAGAAATCCTTTCAAAAAGTGTTCTGCATGTCTTAGCCTTCTTATCAAGATTCTTCTAAGTATAATTCATTTACATGACCTGGAGTAGTCATAGTGAATGAGGGTCTTGTACTATATTATAATTTGGTGACAGCATCTGACCTGATTCAGTGGTATAATTATTAATAGCACTGTTTTAGGGTATCATATATTTCTTTGCTGCATTTTTGTCTTTCAGTCACTGATAACATTTAACTGGTTAGTTCTTAACTGTTGTCGATATGTCCAATTACATGGACTTTGGAGGGAAGCAACCTAGTTGGAAAACCACACTTGAAACTGTGTGTGAAGACTTGAATAGATAACATAGTTTCCTCCTTGAAAAAAAAAAAAAAAAAAGAATAGTACTGGCCTCAAGGCATTGTTGGAAGTCTTAAATGGAAAAATGCCTATAAACCCCTTATCAGAAAGTCTGCTAATATTAGGTGTACCGTATATATATATATATACACATATATATATATATATATATTTCCTTGATAGACTTATAATTGTATAATATATTCCATGAGATGCTAGAAGTTTGCTTTAAAGATACTTCGAAAAGGTCAGTTTTCACTCCAGTCCCAAAGAAGTAAAAGTGAAGTCGCTCAGTCATGTCCGACTCTTTGCAACCCCATGGACTGTAGCCTACCAGCCTCCTCTGTCCATGTGATTCTCCAGGCAAGAATACTGGAGTGGGTTGCCACTTCCTTGAGGCAAAGAATGTTCAAACTACTGCACAATTGCACTCATCTCACATGCTATCAAAGTAATGTCCAAAGGTCTCCAAGCTAGGCTTTAAGAGTATGTGAACTGAGAACTTTCAGATGTCCAACCTGGATTTAGAAAAGGCAGAGGAACCAGAAATCAAATTGCCAACATCTGTTGGATCATAGAAAAAAGCAAGAGAGTTCCAGAAAAATGTCTACTTCTGCTTTATTGACTATACCAAAGCCTTTGACTGTATGGATCACAACAAACTGTGGAAAATTCTGAAAGAGATGGAAATACCAGACCACCTTACCTGCCTCCTGAGAAATCTGTATGCAGGTCAAGAAGCAACAGTTGAAAGTGAACAACAGTTAGAACATGGAACAAAGACTGGTTCCAATTTGGGAAAGCAGTATGTCAAGGCTGTATATTGTCATTCTGCTTATTTAACTTACATGCAGAATACATCATGCGAAATGCCAGGCTGGATGAAGCACAAGCTGGAATCAAGATTGCCAAGACAAATATCAATAACCTCAAATATGCAGATGACACCACCCTTAGGGCAGAAAGTGAAGAGGAACTAAAGAGTCTCTTGATGAAAGTGAACAAGGACAGTGAGAAAGCTGGCTTAAAACCCAACATTCAAAAAATGAAGATCATGGCTTCCAGTCTCATCACTTAATAGCAATAGATGGAGAAACAGTGGAACAGTGACAGACTTTATTTTCTTGGGCTCCAAAATCACTGCAGATGGTGACTGTAGCCATGAAATTAAAAGACGCTTGCTCCTTGGAAGAAAAGCTATGACCAACCTAGACAGCGTATTAAAAAGTAGAGAAATTACTTTGCCAACAAAGGTCTGTTAGTCAAAGCTATGGATTTTCTAGTAGTCATGTACGGATGTGAGAGTTGGACTATAAAGAAAGCTGAGCACCAAAGAATTAATGCTTTTGAACTGTGGTGTTGGAGAAGACTCTTGAGAGTCCCTTGGACTGCAAAGAGATCAAAAGCAGTCAATCATAAAGGAAATCAGTCCTGAATATTCATTGGAAGGACTGATACTGAAGCTGAAGCTCCAATACTTTGGCCACCTGATGCAAAGAGCTGACTCATTGGAAAAGACCCTGATGCTGGGAAAGATTGGAGGCAAGAGGAGAAAGGGAGGACAGAGGATGATGGTTGGATGGCATCACTGACTCGATGAACATGAATTTGACCAAGGTCTGAGAATTGGTAATGGACTGGGAAGCCTGGTGTGCTGCAGTCCATGAGGTCGCAAAGAGTCAGACACGATTGAATGACTGAACTAAACTTAACTGAACTGAACTTGAAACACAGAGTTCATGTTAATACATTTTTGCTTCCGCTCTCTTCAATCAGCTGCTTTTCTAATTGCATTTTCTAGTTTATGGAGGTTGGAGAAAACAGCTTTATGTTCATGAGGAGTACATCTAAATTAAGAAGTAGAGCTACCATGTGACCCTGCAACTACACTCCTGGTTATATATCCAGAGAAAAACATCGTTGAAAGGATATATGCACTCATGTTCATTGCAGCACTGTTTAAAATAGCCAACCCATTATAGCAACCTAAATGTCCACTGACGGAAGAATGGATAAAGAAGATGTGGGGTGTGTGTGTGTGTGTGTGTGTGTGTGTATAATGACATTTGCACCAACATGGATGGACCTAGAGATCCTCATACTGAGTGAAGTAATCCAGAGACAGAAAGATGAATATCATATGAAACCATGTTTGTGTGGAATCTACAAAATGATGTGAATGAACTTACTAAACAGAAAGAGATTCACAGACTGAGAGAATGAACTTACACTTGCTGGAGGGAAGAATGGGGAGAAGGGATAAACAGGGAATTTGGGATGGACATGTACATACTGCTATATTTAAATGGATAACCAACAAAGAGAATGAATGGACAGTTACTGGGGGGAAGAATGGGGAGAAGGGATAGATAGGGAGTTTGGGGTGGACATGTACTTCCTGCTGTTTTTTAAAATGGATAGCCAACAAGGACCTACTCTACAGCACGTGGAACTTTGCTCAATGTTATGTTGCAGCCTGGAGGGAGAGGAGTTTGGGGGAGAATGAATGCGTGTGTGTGTGTGTGTGTGTGTGTGTGTGTGTGTGGTTGAGTCCCTTTGCTGTTCACCTGAAATTGTCACAACATTGTTTGTTAATCAGCTGTGCCCCAGAACAAAAATAAACTGTTTAAAAATAAATAAATAAGAGTCAATTGGCAGGGGCTTCCCCGGTGGTCCAGTGATTAAGAATCTGCCTTGCCATACAGGGAATAAGGGGTTAGATCCCTGGAGCGGGAACTAAGAGCCCACATGCCACACTCCATGGAGCAGCTGAGCCTGCTCACCACAAGTGAAGATCCCACGTGCCACAACTAAGACCCAAATACAGGCAAATAAATTAAAAATAAAGAATCAGTGGGTGATAGATGGACATGCTACAAAATCACCCTTGAAGCATTCACTTTAGTGGAGTCATTTCATATACCCCTAGGGATTTTAAAGTTTATTCTGGATCCTCAGGCATGTTTCAGACATCTGGCAGCTAAAACAAGCATTGCTGGAAGGCGTACGGTCTTAGCACTCAGAAGGCACAACTCTATAGCTAGCCTGGTGTCGCCCTTGGCGTGTAAGTCCATAAGAGTTGTGATGTAATTAGCAGTTTAGGTGATGACAATGTCCTTTCTGAGTCGCTGAGCGTGCCCCCAGGACCTAGCTGCCCCCGTGCTATAACGCGTTGTGGACACGGAGCACAAGGGAGTGAGCCCCGCCCTGTCCCCACCCATCCCCCTCCCTTCAGCACACACTCTAGTCAAGGAGATTCCAAAATGCTGCAGCCCACATTCAGTCTGGGTTTGTCATGCGTCCTCTTCTGTTCCCTACATGTGGCAGTCTGAAGCAATTACATAATGAGACGTATTATCAGGGTGTAACTGTCAAAAATGAAGAGACTAAGTTATGAATAAATATTATCCATTTATTGGCTGTGCTGCTGCTGTGTTCTCAAATCTATACTGCACTCCTGACTTTCAGATTTTATGTTCATACCCCCGGTTACCTGTATAGCAATAATGCAGCACTAGCAATGCTCAGGAAAAGGTATACAAAGTCAAAGGCAGGTTAAAGTAGCGTTTCTTACCATTTTTGTGCTATAGTCCTCTTTGCCATTCTGGTAATATCTACTGATTCTTCCTCATGGTAATGTTTTAAAATTCATAAAAAAGTATGTAAGCTGACAAAGGAAATCTATTATATTGAAATGTTAAGATTTCAATTCAGTAATATATGTGCTTCTTTTCTAAATTTTTATTTGAGAATAGTTGATAAACAGAGGTGTGTGGATCAGACAGTAGAGAATCTGCCTGCAATGCAGGAGACCGGGATTTGATCCCTGGGTGGGGAAGATCCCCTGGAGAAAGTGAAAGTGTTAGTCAGTCAGTTATGTCAGATTCTGCAACATTGTGGACTGTAGCCCGCCAGGCTCCTCTGTCCATGGATTCTCTAGGCAAGAATACTGGAGTGGGTTGCCATGCCCTCCTCCAGGGGATCTTCCTGACTCAGGAATTGAACCCATATCTCCTGTCTCCTGCATTCAGGCAGTTTCTTTACCCGCTGAACCATCAGGGAAGCCTTCCAACATTCTTGTCTGAGAAATCCCATGGATAGAGGAGCCTGGCAGGCTATAGCCCATGGGGTCGCAAAAAGTCTGACATAATCAGTTATACATATATATGTGTGTGTGTGTGTGTGTGTGCATGTGTGTGTATGTATATCCACTCTTTTTTAGATTCTTTTCCCATATTAATAAATTACTTTTAGAAATCTAGCAGAGGCTTAATAATTATTAAGATGTCAAAAATTATAAAAATAGAATTTTTAAATAGAATTCTTAAATATGAAATATAAATAGAATTTTTAAATATTGCAACTATAATGTGATATGGAAATATGTGTGATATCTATCAGTGACAAAGTCAGAGATATTTCTACTACAACTGTGGTTTCTTGCCTAAATTTATAATTGAAAGAAGTTCTTAATTTTAATTAATGTTGGTGAAAAAGTCATATTTTTCTGCATTCAGAATCACTGCCCCGGTGTTAAGAATCTTGTTCTACTATACCCAGTTTTTGTTTTTCATGACATCTGTTCCCTCTGAACACCTCTTCTAGACTTTCTCTTTTAAAAATGAAAATACTAAATTTGGCAGATTTCCTTGCTTCTGTTATACCCATGGAGGCATTTGGAAAGATATGTTAACTCTTTCAGAAATGTACTGTTTTTCCTCTTCAAAAGTAACATTAAGTTGGTAAAAAGCACCATCTTCCTTGGAATAGACACACCTCCTAGAATCAGGAGGTCAGGAATTCTCAGTACTCAGCTGCAGACTCGCACGGGTCGACCTCTCATGTGTGTCTTCAGGCCTGGATGCAACTTTCGCCTTCCGACCTGTGACTATACTTTGACACACACGAAAGTTAACCAGATGCAATGACTGAGCATTATGTTGAACGTTAAGCTGCTCTACTTTCTTTTGTAACAGGGTTATTTAGAAGCTCTGGTCTTTCACCATCAACAGCAAACTGATTATAGGAAACCTCAGTATATGAATATGGTGAGGCTCCATGGGAAGCTCTTTTATGAACCAGCACACACACTAAGGAATGAGTGCTCAGACATTATGTCTTTCAGGCAACTGTGATGCCATTAGGATTTATAGAGGCAATACTGAAGTGAAATCCAGGCTTCCCAGGTGGCTCAGTGGGTAAGGAACCTGCCTGCAGAACATGAGATGCAGGGAACACGGGTTCAGTCCCTGGGTCAGGAAGATCCCCTGGAGGAGGGCATGGCAACCCACTCCAGTATTCTTGCCTGGAGAATCCCCATGGACAGAGGAGCCTGCTGGGCTAGAGTTCAGGGGGTCGCAAAGAGTCCAACATGACTGAAGTGTCTTAGCAGGCAGCATGCACTAAAGTTGAAAACCTCAGTGGCCAGAAATAGTTAATATTTCACTCAAGCAGTCAAGCAGAGCTTGGCACTTTCTTTCTAAAGGTCTGAATAATAAACACTGTAGGCTTTCTGGGTAACGTGGTTTCTTCTGCAGCCCCTCTCTTCTGCCATTATAGTGTGAAAGCAGACATATACAAAACCTAAACTAAGGAGTGTCTGCTTCCAATAAAAACTAATTAATGAATGCTGAAAGTTGAATTTAATGTATTTTCAGGTGCCACAATGTATCAATTTTTTCCCATTTGTAAACATGTAAAAACCACTCTTGCAAGCCATACATAAACAGACAGTGGGCTTGATTCAGTTCATGGGCTGAAAGCAATAGCCACATAGCAGACCAATTAAGGAGGTGAATATGGTTGGTTATGCCATCTCAAGGGGACCTGTGCTTAAAATAAATTTTAGCTAGAATGTGAAGTGAGGAAGTTTTTGATGTTTCTAGATGATACCATAGGTAGAAACAGAATTCAAAATTATGTAGAAATTATCTTTGTCTGAAATCAGTGAGGACCCTGCCCCCAAAGACAGTATGTAAGAGGAGGCAGTTGTACACAGATCTTACAGGCTTTTGTATATAAAATTTTTGAAGTGTTATGGGAACAAATTTGTGCAGCACAAATTAGAATTTCTTTTTCTTTTTTCTGAATGCTTAATTAGAAGGAATATGGTGTTTATTTTGCACTAGTAAGTATACCACTATTTCTAAACAGTTTCTTTGTGTTAGCAAGAACATGAAAGGTTGAATGCCTACGTCTTCTAAATCTATAAGCAGAGTCTTCATTACCAGTGATTAATGGTAGAATTGATTTTTGGAGCATTTTTGCAGGGAGAAAAACAAAGACAAATTAAAAGAAAGAAAAAAATCAGAAGGAGGGTGGTAGACAGTAGCAATATGGTGTAAATGTAGACAGTCCCTGTGATTCATGGGAAAGTTAGGGCTCACAGATTAACTCTGTCGTGAGAAAGTATTTCATTTCTTGCAGAACAGTTTCCATCAACCAGATCATTACAGGAATCAGTGTAAAATTTCACCTATTTAAGAACCAAGCAGTGGAAAATACATAATACTGAACAGGAACTTCATTTTTGTGGTTGTTGTTGTTGTTGTTGTTTTATAAATATCACCAGACACACATCTGGGGTTTTAGTGCTTGCCACAGTGCAGTTTTCTGGTTGACATATATCTAAGAAATGAGTATATTAACACCCAGGCTATAGAGCCAAGCACATTTTAGTGCCGGCTACAGCTGAAAGAATATGTTTCCATTCCTTGTCCATCTGTTCTTGGCAACATAAATTTAAACTAGAACACAGAATAAGTTTGATGAGAAATCAGTCTAAATATGGTTTAGAACAGCAAGGTGAATGTTCTAAGATACTATGACTTGTTAGCATTTGATTCAGCAGCTGGATAGTTGTGTCCATATGTGAAGAAATCTCCTGCTGCAGCTAGAGCTTAAAGTTTAAAAAAACAATGGTTTTAAAAAGTCAGTTCAATTCAAAACACATACAGTGGATTGGTCACACTTTGCGTTTTCAGAGCTTAGATAAAATGTGCCAAAGATCATGGGCCTAACAAATTTTGAGGTTTCAAAGCGCTATTTACCACACACATGAACAACACTGAAAATGTATCATTCATCTCTCTGAACTTTGTGCTAAAATAGATTCACTAGTGGGAAATGAGGACTTTCTGAACAAAATGGAGTACATACACCACACATATGCTGGTTTTGCTTCAAGTCCACCCTCAGCTGTGACTAGTTGTTGCATGGTTAACTTGTATAATCATACCTTACCTTATACCACTCTATGCCACCCCTCCAGCTCTTTTTACTACTGAAAACAATATTAAACAATTTATTTGCATTTGAAAACACTTGGGATTACATGGAAATATCAGGATAGAAAAGGACCATATATGCGCACCTAAAATTTTGCCTTCAAATCAAGGGTTCAGGCATTCTGAGCCAGGTAAGTGAGTGGAGGGGCTGTGTGCCACAGTTGCTCTCTGTAGGGTTTTACTGATAAGGCTACATCCTCTGCTACTCTGGAGAGTGAACGTTTTCAGGTTGGAAGGGGACCTTGCAGCTCACACAGATACCACTGTCACCCCCTCAATAAGAAATACTTCTATAAGTTTTATAAAGGTCCGTCTGGTCAAGGCTATGGTTTTTCCAGTGGTCATGTATGGATGTGAGAGTTGGACTGTGAAGAAAGCTGAGCGCCAAAGAATTGATGCTTTTGAACTGTGGTGTTGGAGAAGACTTTTGAGAGTCCCTTAGACTGCAAGGAGATCCAACCAGTCCATCCCAAAGGAGATCAGTCCTGGGTGTTCATTGGAAGGACTGATGCTGAAGCTGAAACTCTAATACTTTGGCCACCTGATGCGAAGGGCTGACTCATTGGAAAAGACCCTGATGCTGCGAGGGGTTGGGGGCAGGAGGAGAAGGGAATGACAAGAGGATGAGATGGCTGGATGGCATCACCGACTCGATGGGCATGATTTTGAGTAAACTTTGGGAGCTGGTGATGGACAGGGAGGCCTGGCGTGCTGCGGTTCATGGGGTCGCAAAGAGTCAGACACGACTGAGCAACTGAACTCTTTGGTATGGCTGATTTACCAAATATAACATTGTGATTACACCTCAAATTTTGACTCTGTCTCTTCCTCTTTATGTTAATATAAATAAATTGAGTTAACTTCTCTGATTTTCAGTTTCTCTGTCTGTAAATTCTAATAATCATATTTGTCTTAAATAGGTTTTGCCAGGGGAGCAATGAGGTGATATAGAGCAAGTGATTAGTCAGTGACAGGTACTTTGGAAACACTCGACAAGCAATACCTAATACCATTAGCCTTTTTTTTAAACTGTCCTCTGGTTAAAAAAAAAAGAAAAAACACTGTATTAATACTGTGGTAATTATTGAGCCTACTCTAGCATTTGGTAGCATATTCTTTATCATCAGGAAAACATTTCTTTTTTCAAGTTCAAGAAAAACTCTATACAAGTTTACGTATGACTGTGGCGTAAAGAACCCGCCTGTCAATCCGGGAGACATATAAGAGATGTGGATTCAATCCCTAAGTTGGAAATATCCCTTGAAGGAGGGCATGGCAACTCACTCCAGTGTTCTTGCCTGGAGAATCCCATGGACAGAGGAGCTTGGCGGGCTACACAGTCCGTAGGGTTGCAAAGAGTTGGACACAACTAAAGCAACTTAGCCCACACGTGGACAAGTCACTCAGTGATTTAATGCCTCAAGTCTTCTTATCTTTAAAATAAGAAACTTTAATTCCATGATCTCTAAGATCTTTTGTTTGAGTAATTCAACAAAATCATGTTTGACAGCATGTCCTCATACTTTATTTATAGTACTGAAATGTGTATTTGCTGCCAAATGTCTGATGTGGAGGGTATAAATGTTCCATATATACATGTGGAATAACGTTGAGTTTGTTGATGTTAAAGCTACTGGTATATTTTTTGGCATTATTTGACTCAGAATCCTTTCTCCCCATTTTGTTTTAGAATAAGCTGACAGCACATCTTTCCCCCACAGCACCTCAGGGTTTACTTAACTGAGAGTTTCAGAAGTAAGACACACCATCTTTGTGTTACTTTTAGTATAGTATCCGAGACAGTGAAGCTTTCTTTCTCAAGAAGCTTTTATTTTTCATTTCCATAATGTCTAATGGCACGGCATTGTACACATATGCATATGCACTGTAATTTACAAGGCTTCTGTTTCCTTTCAGATCTGAGTGATCAGCTGCTGGAGGTGGTTGGCTTGGAAGGAGCCATGGAGATGGGGCAAATATACACAGGACTGAAAAGTGCTGGGCGGCGGCTGGCTCAGTGCTCCTCTGTTGTCATCAGGTAGCCCTTTCTCTCTAATTCAGAAAGGAGGTTAGCATGTGAAAAGTGAAGTGAAAGTATTAGTCACTCAGTCATGTCTCACTCTTTGTGACCCCGTGGTCTGTAGCCCGCCAGGCTTCTCTGTGCATGGGATTCTCCAGGCAAGAATGTACAGTGGGTGGCCATTCCCTTCTCCAGGGGATCTTCCTGACCCAGGGATTCGATCCCCAGTCTCCTGCATTGCAGGCGGATTCTTTACTGTCGAGCCACCAGAGATGGCATAACTACAAATTATTTAATCTTAAACAAGATTTTGATAATGATTTTGTTTCATCTGTACATTGTTATCAATGATTAATACTGATACATTTCAAAATAAAGGAAATTGACAGAATTTATAAAGATTTGATTCACTGTTACTTACCATGTTCACTGGAATTTGATAATCTTTTGTTGAGACCATGGATACAATTCTAACACACAAATTCTACCTCCTCTAGTCTGGTACACACATGGTTGAATTTACAGAAGCATTGAAGTATCTACTAGGCAAACTACCTGGTGAAAACACTGTTAAGCCATCATTAACATACATCCTTTCATGAAGTCCACCATTGCTTCTATAAATAATGAATTATTATGAAGTAAAATTTCATATGTATATTACATTTAAATCTTTTGAAAACCCTTTTTCAAACTTATGCCTGTAGAACAAAAGTTTAATATTACCCTAACATGAAACTACAGATTATAGCACAGATATAACTGATGTTATATTAACATATATGAAAGAGTTAATACTGGAAAGTGTGAGATATCAAACACTTTCCTCCACGCTTGCAATGTGGGATTGCATGAAAACAAGGAGGCTCGTTTTACCGCTGTTCTTCAGTCACACAGTCGTGCCTAACTCTTTGCCGCCCCATGGACTACAGCACTCCAGGCTTCCCTGTCCTTCACTATCTCGCTGAGTTTGTTCAAACTCATATCCATTGAGTCGATGATGCCATTCAACCATCTCATCCTCTGAGGCCCCTTCTCCTTTTGCCTTCTATCTTTCCCAGAATTAGGGTCTTTTCCAGTGAGTGGCTCTTCACATCTGGTGGCCAGACTGTTGGAGCTTCACCTTTTACATCAGTCCTTCCAGTGAATATTCAGGGCTGATTTCATTTTGAATTGACTGGCTTGATCTCCTTGCAGTCCACGGGACTCTCAAGAGTCTTCTCCAATACCACATTTCAAAAGCATCAGTTCTTTAGTGCTCAACCTTCTTTATGGTCCAACTCTCTTCCGTGCATGACCACTGGAAAAATCAAACCTTTGATTATACAGACCTTTGCTGGCAGAGTGATATCTCTGCTTTTCAAAATGCTGTTTAGGTTTGTCATAGCTTTTCTTCCAAGGAGCAAGCATCTTAATTTCATGGCTGCAGTCATTGTCTGCAGTGATGTTGGAGCCCAAGAAAATAAAGTCTGTCACTGTTTCCATTGTTTCCCCATCTATTTGCCATGAAATAATGGGACTGGATGCCATGATCTTTGTTATTTGAATGTTGATTTTTAAGCCAGGTTTTTCACTGTCCTCTTTAACCCTCATCAAGGAGTCCTTTAGTTCCTCTTCGTTTTCTGCCATTAGGGTGGTGTCATCTACCTATCTGAGATTATTGATATTTCTTCTGGCAGTCTTGATTCCAGCTTGTGCTTCATCCAGTCCAGTATTTCACATGATATACTAGGCATAGAAGTTGAATAAGCAGGGTGACAGTATACAAACTTGACATACTCCTTTCCCAGTTTGGAACCAGTCTATTGTTCCATGTCCAATTCTAACTGTTGCTTCTTGACCTGCACATAGGTTTCTCAGGAGGAAGGTCAGGTGGTCTGGTATTCCCAACTCTTTAAGAATTTTCCACAGTTTGTTGTGATCCACACAGTCAACGGCTTTAGTGTAGTCAATGAAGCAGATGTTTTTCTGGAATTCTCTTACTTTTTCTATGATCAACAGATGTTAGCAATTTGATCTCTGGTTCCTCTGCCTTTTCTAAGTCCAGCTTGTTTATCTGGTAGTTCTCAGTTCATATACTGCTGAAGCCTAACTTGAAGGATTTTGAGTATTACCTTGCTAACATGAAATGAGTGTAATTGCTGTAGTTTAAACATTCTTTAGCATTGCCTTTCTTTGAGATTGAAATGAAAACTGACTTTTTCCAGTCCAGTGGTCACTGCTAAGTTTTCTAAATTTGCTGGCATATAGAGTGCAGCGCTCTCACAGCGTCATCTTTTAGGATTTGAAATAGCTCAGCTGGAATTCCATCACCTCCACTAGCTTTGTTTGTAGTAATGCTTCCTAAGGCCCACTTGATGTTACACTCTAGGATATCAGGCTCTAAGTGTGTAACTACATCATTGTGATTATCCGAGTCATTAAGACCTTTCTTATATAGTTCTTCCATGTATTCGTACCACCTCTTCTTAATGTCTTCTTATTCTATTAGGGCCATACTGTTTCTGTCCTTTATTATGCCCATCTTTGCATGAAATGTTCCCTTGGTATCTAATTTTCTTGACGAGATCTCTAGTCTTCTGTTGTTTTCCTCTATTTCTTTTCATTGTTCACTTAAGAAGGCTTTTTCACCTCTCCTTGCTATTCTTTGGAACTCTGCATTCAGAGGTATATATCTTTCCCTTTCTCCTTTGCCTTTCGCTTCTCTTCTTTTCTAAGCTATTGGTAAAACCTTCTCAGACAACTGCTTTGCCTTCTTGCATTTTTTCCCCCCCTTTGGGATGATTTTGGTCACCGACTCCTATACAGCAGTACAAACTTTCAACCATAGTTCTTCAGGCACTATATCAGATCCAATCCCTTGAATATATTTGTTACTTCCACTATATAATCATAAAGGATTTTCTTTAGGGCATACCTGAAGGGCCTAGTGGTTTTCCCTAAACCCTGAATTTTGCAATAAGGAGTTCATGATCTGAGCCACAGTCAGTGCCCAGCCTCGTTTTTGCTGACTGTATAGAGCTTCTCCATCTTCAGCTGGAAAGAATATAACCAGTCTAATTTTGGTATTGACCATATGGTGATGGACATGTATAGAGTCAGACTCTCTTGTGTTGTTGAAAGGGTTGTTAGCTCTTGGCAAAACTCTGTTAGGCCTTGCCCTACTTCATTTTGTACTCCAAGGACAAACTTGCCTGTTACTCTAGGTATCTCTTGACTTCTACTTTTGCATTCCAGTTACCTATGATGAAAAGGATATCTTTTTTTGGTGTTAGTTCTAGAACGTCTTATAGGTCTTCTTAGAACCACTCAGCTTCAGCTTCTTCAGCATTAGTGTTTGGGGCATAGACCTGGATTAGTATAATGTTGAATGGTTTGCCTTGGAAGCAAATCAAGTAATTCTGATTGTGTCACTAACTATACACCTAACATTTGTCTTTTATTATCCAAAATTTTTTGTTTATATCATCACATTTACCAAGAAGCACTTAACATTCCTGTAACTAAGATACAGTGTATTCATTGATAGTCATGGTTTGTGCTCAGTCATGTCCAGCTGTTTGCGATCCCATAGATTGTAGCCCACCAGGCTCCTCTGTCCATGTGATTCTCCATGCAAGAATACTGGAGTGGGCCACCACCTTCTCTTCCAGGGAAATCTTCCCGGCCCAGGGATCGAACCTGCATTCCTGAATTGGCAGGCAGATTCTTCACCATTGAGCCACCTGGAGAGCCCAAGTCAAGAGCTGAAGTTCCTTTTATAAAGGATAGCTTAAAAACAGAGCCCAGCTTTTACCATATTTGCATTCCCTGGTCTTACCATTTTATATGGGGCATATAGTCTGCTGAATAAAGTATTTCTGTGCTAGACTTGAATTGTTTTTGTTTTTTTTTTTTCTCCAGGACTAGCAAGTCTCTGCCAATGCAGATTGATGGGGAACCATGGATGCAGACCCCATGCACTGTGAGTACACAGTAATTAAAATGCTATGTCATTTTCACATTTGCTTCCCAGATATTATATCCTGCAATAACGAACTAATCATATACTCCTGTAAGTAAATAACCACAATACCTAAGCTTTGGACCTGTCACCAAGTGCCTTTTTTGTTTTGCTTTTTATATGACAGAGCCATTGCATTCAGGTTTTAGGCAAAATATGCCTTTGGCAATGATTTAACAGTTGAATGCTTATGTTAGCCAAAGTGTAATCTTTAGATACCATAGTTATCTATATAGAACCACAATTACAAACTGTGGAACTAAACAAATTTGTTAAGGTTTCTCTTAACCTTTATTGTAATTATTTCCAAACACCTTATAAGAAAAGTATTTATGGAACCTTCAGACATGATTCTTCCTAAATGTATTACTCATCTCTTCTTTGCCTCCTATTGGAATTTGAGGGCTTCCTTATCTATAGAAAAACTCCATTATAGTTGTTCTTTCCATATGAGATATTATTTAATTCAGACATTTAGACCTCACTAAATTTCATATTTATTTTATTTTTTTTAATTTCATTTTTATAGTGAATATTTTATTACATTTCAATAATATGTTAGGCACTAATCTTGGCACTAAAAATAGAAACCTGATCACATAATAAAACATTGGAGTAATAAGAACATGAAATAGAATGTATTCAGTAATATAATTGTCCTCAAGGAACTTACATTCTGATAATAGGAGATTTAGTAAATTAATAAATCAATAAATATTGACAAATATGCATAATGTAACTTTTGATTACAAGAGTTATGAAATATGGTGAAGAGGAACTAAAGATGGAGTATGCAGAAGACTGCTTTCGGTAGGTGTGTCTGTGAGGCCTTTTTCAAAGAAGGACCCAAAAGCTCAAGTGTGTTAAACAGTAAGAGGGATGGTGTGACCAAAGCTTTAGATGTAGGGTGAGAGTGTAAAAGGCAAAGTAGAAAAGATGGGCAGGAGACAGACAGAGTAGGAAAAAATGATGGTGAATAATTACCATCTGATTCCGAGCACAATAGGAAGCTTGTTGAAGGCTTGAACAGTTGAAGGCTTTAAGCATCATCTGATTTACATTTTTAAAGTTCACCTTAACTGCTATGTGGAGAATGGATTGTATTGAGTAACAAGTGGGACATAAGGTTCAACAAAGCGGTCTATGCTTGGACAGCAATAGTGACTAGGAAGTGGGTGGATATGAGGGGCTGGTGTTTCATGGTTATAGGTGAGTGTTGTGTTGGGTGTTCTTTTAGAGAAATAATTAATATGCAACCTTATATTCAGTTCAGTTCAGTTCAGTCGCTCAGTCATGTCTGACTCTTTGCGACCCCATGAATCGCAGCACGCCCTGCCTCCCTGTCCATCACCAACTCCCGGAGTTTACTCAAACTCATGTCCATCGAGTCGGTGATGCCATCCAGCCATCTCATCCTCTGTCGTCCCCTTCTCCTCCTGCCCCCAATCCCTCCCAGCATCAGGGTCTTTTCCAATGAGTACTTATTAAATATTCACACAAACTCTAAATAATGAGTATCACCATTTCTCAGAGGGAGAAAACTTTGTCATTAGAGGGTCACATAACTTCCTCAAGGTCAGATATGTAGCACATATGGAACTCTAACCCAGGACACTTTGATCATTCATTAATCACTAGTTTTTGGCTACCAATTCCAGAAGCACAACTTAGTGTATAATATGGGAGTTTGGGGTTTTACCTTTCCATTGCTTTTGACTCTAAAGCATTTCGCTCAACCTTTGGTATAACACATAAATATGACTTTTTGTTTATTCCTGGCATATTTCTTTTAGGTAATTGGCCCCGAGTGTGTGAAATCTACTAATTCCATAATAATAATGTAAGACAAATTTATCAAAAAGTCTTTCGAGGATGTCAGTTTCTCATGCCTTCTCGTATCTCTGTGCTTGATTCCAAATATCTTTTTAAAAATCTCCTGTTCGTCCTTTTACCAGCACGTGTGTATTTACATCTTGTTTCTTATTCTTCACTCTCCCAATGACACTTCGGAGTTCGCCTTTGCACTCACATGAGTAGTAAAGGCCTGGTTACTGTCGTTGCCGGTGGTGGTGGTGATGTACTGGCTGTAGAGATCAGGATGATGGTGGTCATGGTGGTGGTCATGGCGGAGCTCCTGGTGATGGTGGCTTCGACGGTGCTGGTGCTGGTGGTGATGGCGGCCGACGGTGGTCCAGATGACCTGGCAGAGGTGCCGCCAGCGTTGGAGGCGCTCGTAGCCACAGCGGTGGTGCTGACCGTGGTCCTCACGCAGGGTGGCAGGGGCAGTGGGGGTAGCAGCAGTCTTGTTTGAATGAAACGTCCCTGCTCTTCAGTCTGGGTCACAAACGAGTAAATGAAAGACCATGAAACCAAGCAGCTTTCATCAGCACCCTGCCTTGTTTTGGACTCTTCTCAGACAGAAGCGAGATTTAGTCCCTCAGCCATCTTTTAAATCAAGAAAGAGTAATGGCAACAATAATATCTAGCATTTATTAAGCTTGTAGTTTGTGCCACTTGACCTGTATTGACACATTGAATTCTCACAGAAGGCATATAATAAGCTTCATTTTATGGGTAAAAGAGCTGAGGCAAAGGTTAGTTTGCCTGATTCCACACACAGTAAGTGGCAGAATAGAAGCTAAAATGCAGTTAGCCTGGCTCTACTGTCCGTCCCCTTCATGGCTGCTCCCCACCCTGGCTCTCCACCTAAGAAGGCCCCAGGCCATCCCTGTGGCCTGCCACGCTAGAGCTAGAGCATGACCTTTGCTATTAATAAATCCCTTCTGCCTCTCCCCAGCCAACAGGTGAAGTCTGTTCTCTATTAAAGTCTAATTAATATTTTATAATACTTGTAGTACATTTCACACAAGCTTTCCTAGTGACTCTTGTGTTACCCTTTCTCTCAAAGAATAATGAGATATTCATTTCAGCTATTAATTATCAAGATCTAAACAATGGTTAAATTAGTAACAAGTTTTATATAATATCTACTTTAGTTTTCTCTCTATGTAATCTCTCTTATTCATTCAAGACACTTATTGCAGTCTACACATTGGGCCAAGAACTGTACTAGACTATGGCTCATTATTGTTATTTCACATTCTGGCATACCCTCTTTTTCCTAGAACCACATGGAAATCTGAACTTTAAATTTCGTTTTAACTATAGAGAATATTTAGTATTCATAGCACTGGTATGGTTGAACTAAAGAGTGTTCTTTGCTTCACTTGAATAACACATTGTTCCTCTTACAGAAGATAAAAACAAGAGAATGTTCAAATTCTTTGCTGAATTTAAATATCCATAAGCCGATATTCAATTTATGAAGGGATTGCTCTAGATGTAATTTTAGAGCATAGCAGTTCTGCTTTTCTTTAAGTGAAATATTTAAAATAGAAAAGCAAGTGACAAATAGGTCTTGATTCTTAAATCAATGAACACTTTTAAAAACCAGAGTAATACAAATTCTGGAGATGGATGTGGTGATGGTTGCCCAATAGCATAAATGTACTTACTGCAGTTGAACTGTATATTTTAAAAGGACTACATTGGTAAACTCTACATTACATGTATTGTACCACAATTTTTTAAAAAAGCAATTGAAAAAAAATTAGGGTGATATTCACTTACAGATTTTACCAATTCTAAGTTCAACTATCGGGTCAGGGCAAAAAAAAAAGCAAGAATTCAAAGCTATCTCTTCAAATGCATGCTTTGCAATTATTTTTGTGATTATCAACTTACTAGAAAGTAGTCAGCAGAAACTTGTTAGTTATGCCTGTGTTCACAGTTTTGTAAGAGTCAATGAGTTAACAGAGAATAGATTTTAACCATTTAACAATTGTTGTTGTTCAGTTGCCAAATCGTGTCAGACTCCTTGCAACCCCATGGACTGCAACATGTCAGGCTTCCCTGCTCCTCACCACCCACCGGAGTTTGCCCAGGTTCATGTCTGTTGAATCGGTGATGCCATCCCACCATCTCATCTCCTGTTGCATAAGCGTAACAAACTAAAGACACAGTTGATTCTAGAAGACATTATGTTGCAGCAGTTCATGAAGAGCCTTTCTTCAGGGTGGAGTCTAGAACTTAACTATGCTCCCCTTCCTATCTTCTTCCTCCCCAGTCCTTCCCCCTGAGGACTTGGAATATTCTGACTTTGTTGTCAGTATGTTCTCATTGTAGGAAGGAAAAAAAAGAATAGTTTCGATAGGAGAGAAGGGAGAGTAGTAATGTATGAGAGGTCATGCACTAGGTCAGATTTCGTATTGGATCTGCACACCCAGCCCTCCCACCCCAATTCATTACAAGTGATGGGTGCCTAATTTGTTTCATTAAGTGAGGAACAACCCTTCGAAGCCTTGAATTCAGTGTAACCAAAATGGGCTCATCACGTACCTTCTTCCGTCTCCTCCCCACCCACCAATAATGACTTCTTCTTAAGCTCCTGAATCCCTGTCCTTCCTTTTACCTTATTGAGCTAGGGGAGCTCAATCTTTGTTTCCTAAGCTAGAAATATGAGAGTCATCCTGTACTTCTCTTCACACCCTAAAATTCAGTATCTCTGCCCACTTGATCAAGTGTCATATTTCTGGGTCTTTTCTTTTAATCCCTACCACCATTGTCCTAGATTTGGCCCATTTCATTTCTCTCTCTCTCTCATCAGGTACCTCTTCAGTCTTTCCCCCTCTCCATTTTTTTTTTTTTTTCTATTTAAATTCATCCTTAACTTTTCTACCAAAATGATCACTGTAAAATACTAATCTCACCATGGCACTCTTCTAACTAAAACATTTAATTACTTTCTATCTGATAAAGTATAATTTGAATCAAGCTTCCTGTTTCATTGCAATCATCAGTTACTTCTTTTTGATATTTTCGTGTACTTTGCTTGTGCCCAAATAAACCTTTCTTCGTCTTCAGTTGAGTTACACAACCCGTCTTTTGAGACTCGTTTCATGCTTCCACTCCCCCCTTTTTGAGTATCACCCCTCCCTTTACTCCATCTCATCTCTGATCCCTACTAGTCTAAAAACTCAGCCCCAGTGCTTTATGACTTTATCAAAGAACTATCTGTGTTAAACTGAAATCATTGGGTTTTTGGTAGCTTCTTGGTAGGCACAAGCTTACTGAGGTCAGGCACTATGATTTTGGTCACCTCTCTACCTCCAGAGAATAACACTGTGCCTCATACATCATTAGCTGCCAACACCATGTGTATTTTGAATTTGTGTTTCTTAACTAATTCTTGGAGAAGTGTAACAATTTTAAAAAATGCTTTCTACTAAATCTTTCACTGAACATAATATAGATTGGCTAGCAATTCATTCTCATATTTTTCATATATGCATACATGTAGAAGTTATATTAAGTTATCTTTATTCATTGCATTCTCAAAGCAAAGAATTTTGAATGTACCAGGAAGAAATACTTTCTTAACCTTAAAAGATTTAATCTCTCTGTTTCCTGATAGAGGACAATTAAATTTCTTGGGCCGCTTCCTTCTGTATTATCAGTTATGTATTCATTTTACACATTGTATAGGCTGCATTCTGTTAATATGTTGAAATATTAATGGTCATATGTGAATTATTACTTGTGTTACTTTTATGAAAAGTAATGCCAAAGAGGTTGTAATGCAATATCACTCTGGGTGCTTTGTGTATGATTAATTCAGAAAGGATGCCTGAAACTTTCTTCCATGTGGTAGAGGATGGGAAGGAAGTCAGGAACACATCATAAACTAAATGGTGAGATGACCACAGGTGAAGTGTCCATGGGCCAGCTCCCTCCTTCAGTCCCTATTCCCACTGTGTGGGCCATTCTGTAAGATACTGTTTTCTGACTTGCATGCCACTTTCCTTCCCTTGCTCTAGCATCTAGTGGATTCAGACACTGGCTAGTTGCCTAGCCTTTGCCTGCCCCCTCTCTTAGAAAAGCTGGATCTTTTTCCTACAGCCCTAAACACTGAAGTTACTTGGAGTTTGTCTTCATTTTGACACTTGTTTTTATAAAGTGAATATATTCAGAACAGTTTTAAAATGCAAACTCTTTAAAAGAGAAACAGTTTTGGGGCCTATTAAATTTTATTTATGTGCTCATTGTAATTATTTAAAATAATCATAATTTTAAAGGGTTATTTAATCTGAAACCATTTGCTGAAATACAAATTAATCTCAGGACATTAAGACAGAAAGCAAAAATTTTATAAATGTAAGATTTTCCAGTTCCAGGAATTTAGTGATATGTAGATGAAGGCTAATTGAATTTCAAAATATTTAGATGTCATTAAGATGTTTGGAAGAAACTGTAGTAATAATGTTTACCATTATTTAGCATCATTTACCAGTTTCTGTTCTGTATATTCATATTTTTATTTGAGCCTCAAAACAACCCTAAGAAGTCAATAAAGTTATTATAACTCCTATGTGTGTGCTGTTGCTCAGTCATGTCCAACTCTTTGCAGCCCCGTGGACTGTGGCCCACCAAGCTTCTCTGCCCATGGAATCTTCCAGGCAAGAATACTGAAATCGGTTGCCATTTCCTGCTCCAGGGGATCTTCTTGACCCAGGGATCAAACACATGTCTCCTGCACTTCTTGTATTGGCAGGAGGATTCTTTACTGCTACACCACCTGGGAAACAATACCATGTCATAAACTGAAAAATTAAAACCCTGAAACAGATGAGCCAGCCACTTTGTTCAAGGCCACACACTTAGAGGCCGTCAGTGGGCTCTGACGCCTTTCCCCTGAATTAGGAGGTTTTGCTGCCTCCCTCAGTTGCTTGTATTAGTAATCAGTTACAGCTTATCACTTATAACAGAATTCAGTTCTTTTTCACCTTGTTTACATTTTTCCTCTTTATTTAATGCATTATTTTTTAATTAATTAATTAATTTATTTTATTTTACAACATTGTATTGGTTTCGCCATACATTGACTTAAATCCGCCATGGGTGTACATGTGTTCCCCATCCTGAAACCCCTCCTGCCTCCCTCCCCATCCCATCCCTCTGGGTCATCCCAGTGTACCAGCCCCGAGGATCTTGTATCATGCATCGAACCTGGACTGGCGATTCGTTTCACATATGATAATTTACATGTTTCAATGCTATTCTCTCAGATCATCCCACCCTCGCCTTCTCCCACAGAGTCCAAAAGTCTGTTCTTTACATCTGTGTCTCTTTTGCTGTCTCACATATAGTATCATCGTTACCATCTTTCTAAATTCCATTTATATGCGTTAGTATCCTGTATTGGTGTTTTTCTTTCTGGTGTACTTCACTCTTTATAATAGGCTCCAGTTTCATCCAACTCATTAGAACTGATTGAAATTTATTCTTTTTAATGGCTGAGTAATATTCCATTGTGTATATGTACCACAGCTTCCTTATCCATTCGTCTGCTGATGGGCATCTAGGTTTCTTCCATGTCCTGGCTATTATAAATAGTGCTGCGATGAACATTGGGGTACACGTGTCTCTTTCAGTTCTGGATTCCTTGGTGTGTATGCCCAGAAGTGGGATTGCTGGGTCATATGGCAGTTCTGTTTCCAGTTTTTTACGGAATCTCCACACTGTTCTCCACAGTGGCTGTACTAGTTTGCATTCCCACCAGCAGTATAAGAGGGTTCCCCTTTCTCCACACCTTCTCCAGCATTTATTGCTTGTAGACTTTTGGATAGCAGCCATTCTGACTGGCGTGAAATGGTACCTCATTGTGGTTTTGATTTGCATTTCTCTGATAATGAGTGATGTTGAGCACCTTTTCATGTGTTTGTTAGCCATCTCTATGTCTTCTTTGGAGAAATGTCTGTTTAGTTCTTTGGCCCATTTTTTGATTGGGTCTTTTATTTTTATGGAGTTGAGCTGCAGGAGTTGCTTTGTATATTTTTGAGATTAATTCTTTGTCCGTTGCTTCATTTGCTATTATTTTCTCCCAATCTGAGGGCTGTCTTTTCACCTTACTTATATTTTCCTTTGTTGTGCAGAAGCTTTTAAGTTTCATTAGGTCCCATTTGTTTATTTTTGCTTTTATTTCCAATATTCTGGGAGGTGGGGCATAGAGGATCCTGCTGTGATTCATGTCGGAGAGTGTTTTGCCTATGTTCTCCTGTAGGAGTTTTATAGTTTCTGGTCTTACATTTAGATCTTTAATCCATTTTGAGTTTATTTTTGTGTATGGTGTTAGAGAGTGTTCTAGTTTCATTCTTTTACAGGTGGTTGACCAGTTTTCCCAGCACCACTTGTTAAAGAGATTGTCTTTTCTCCATTGTATATTCTTGCCTCCTTTGTCAAAGATAAAGTGTCCATAGGTGCATGAATTTATCTCTGGGCTTTCTATTCTATTCCATTGATCGCTATTTCTGTCTTTGTGCCAGTACCACACTGTCTTGATGACTGTGGATTTGTAGTAGAGTCTGAAGTCAGGCAGGTTGATTCCTCCAGTTCCATTCTTCTTTCTCAAGACTGCTTTGACTATTTGAGGTTTTTTGTATTTCCATACAAATTATGAAATTATTTGTTCTGGTTTATGTTATTCTTTGCCCCCCAGTATAGCCAAAGCCATCCATCTGATTACCAGAATTACCACTGAGCAACATGATTATGATCATCCAACTTCCTGATCTCAAAGTTCATTGCCTCTTCATTTCACGTGGCGTAGAGTTCAGTGTCCTTGTCACGCCATTAAATCACTCTCCTGAGGCTCCTATCTGCCAACCATACTTCGCCGGGACCTCTTTCCAAAGGCTTTCTGCTCATACTGCTTAATTATGTACCTAAAATCTCCATCCCTTATTTTGTGGTTTAGAAATAGACACATTTCTTGCCTTCAAGCATGCTCACGGGGAATCTGTAGTTTCTTCTAGCAGTTCTCTGGGACTCATTTAATCTTTCCTGTGGTTTATTATTTTGCCTGAATTAATTATCCTATGCTGTTGGGATATGTGTATTTTTATATGTTACTTTAAAATCTTTCTGGAAGGCACTAGAATATAAATGTACATATACCAAAAATAAAATAAGATCTCTTCCTTCAATGGCAAGCTTAGCATCAATTTCCTCACGAAACCTTTTTAACTCCCTATCTATCTGAAGTAAACTGTCTGATTCTTTGCAGTCCTGTGACTCTCTATTGGTATTTTCTCAATACCATCTCAATCACAGCTTTGTATTTCAGCAATGCACATATTTGTCCAGCTCTTCTGACTTAATTGTAAGCATTTTATGATTTCACCCTTACTTCCTCTTCATACCTCACATTCATAATATGGTTTCTGATGCAAAGTCCATATTTGAATTATTGCTCTGCAATATGTAATGCATCATTTTTCCAAGGCTGCTTTTAAGAATTTTTTTTCTTTGTCTTGACTCTTCAGTATTTTGATTTTAATGAGTCTGGTTATGGATTTCTTTGAACTTATTCTTATTTTGGTTTCTCTGAACTTCATGAATCTGTAGGTTTATGTCTTTGGCCATGTTGGGAAGTTTTCAATCATTATTTGTTCAAATATTGATTTAAGCCCACTGTCTTTCTCCTTTTCTTCTAAACCCTGATGACATGTTTTAGATATTTATATAGTATCTCAATATGAGCCTTAGTTAATTTTTTCCTTCCTCTTTGTTCTTTCTTTTCTTCATACTAGATAATATCTATTCACCTATATTCAAACTCACTGGCTTTTTCCTCTCTTATCTCCATGCTGTTCTTGAGCCCATGCAGTTAACTTTTATTTTGGTCATTGATTTTTTTTTTTCTGTTGTAAAATTCAGTTCTTTATGTTAGGCTTCATAAGGTCAAATCTATGCATATATTGCTCAGGGGAAAACTCAGGGGATCATATACTACTTTAAGAGACAGTCTCTTTGAGGCCCTCTCCACTCCAGGATCTCCCTGATGGTTTTTGACTCCCAGGACTCCTCTGATTATAAATAGAAGGCTTTCGTTTCTCTGCATTGCCATGTACTTCTTCATATAGCTTCTGCCTCCAGGGCCCTGTGGTAAGGGGATAAAGAGAGAAACCATCAGTAGGTATTTGCCCATGATTTGGGGACCGACCATAGTTTCATGGGCCAGAGAGAGCTTGACGGGAGCTGTAGGCACCTGCCACTGCTGTGGAATTCCCAGGTGACTGGGGTAGGAGAGATTGGGGTGGCGAGGGGAGGGGTGAAATGAAGCAAGATGCCTCTCTCACCCTCTCTGACCTCTCCCTACAGGTCATCATTTCCTACCCCTTGAACCAGAAACACAGGGATTTTTGATGGAGCTCTCCGTCTGTACTTGTTGTAGAGTTCCAGGTGTTAAGCCACCTTTAACTCCAGACTGGGAACTATGAGAGGGAAGGAAAAAACAGGACGATATCACTGGTTCAGGGACACTCCCTGTCCTGGTTTCCTTCCCCAGTCCACCTGCTGTCACTCGCCTCTCAGCAGTCCATACTTAGCTGGGCCATGTGTTCTGTATAGGGTTTGTAGTTGCCTTCACTGGGAGAGTCATGGAATGTGCCTACTTCTTTTTGACTAGAACGGAAAACACCACACCTCTCCTTCGATTTTGTATATGGCAGTGTTGAGCTCTGCATGAATAGTCCCCATAAGATTGGTATACTATTAGCCAGAAGTACCTGTCTGCCAACTTTAGATTTCACAGTATAGTCCCCACTTACATGTATTTTATAAAAATTCTAAATAAATCTCAGAAGTGCTCTAAACCTTGAATCATAAATCTTATTTTTTTTGAGAAAACTTCATCAGTTTTCTTCCATTCCTGTGTCCTGCATTTAAGCAGAGACCATATTTACCTTGTCACTGAGTAAAAGTAATTGACTAAAAAGGCATAGATTTTCTACCCGCCTATACAAATAAAGGCAAGCTTTAGGTATTTGTCTAGACAGTAATGATGTGGATGACCATATGAGGGTGTTCGTTTGTTTTTTTTAAGATTACTTTGTGTATAGGTAAACATGTTTTAAGACTATTGCAAGTAAGTTATGTGATTATATGGGAGGCTTTTAGAGTGCGGTGGTGAGGTTAGATGAATGTTCGAGGTCATGAAGTAAAGAGTTGTAAAACTGGGACTATTTCTAACTTATTTTTTCTAGTCTCATCCTCAGTTCATTGGGCTTATTTGCCTAAGGATAAAAAGTTCAAAGAGGAGAAAATACAAGGTCTCTGAAACTTTTGTAATGCACAGTAGTGGGAAAAGGAGCACAGGTGTAAAACAAGCAGCCAGGCAGTGAGATTTTCTCCTGCAGCTTCTGACCACTGCATAGCAAGCAGAGGGCACCTACGTAGAGAAGCAAAGTGAGCAGTTTTAAGGAAAGAGGTTGTTTTAATGGCCCTTTCAGCCCACTTGTAAAGTTGAATATCATGAAAATCCTTTCTGCTTGGAATACCATTTAAATGAGAATTTCATGTGATATTATATTAGAAAATACAGTAATATCAGATGGATTGTTTTGTTCAGTTGCTAAGTCATGTCTGACTCTTTGTGACTCCATGGACTGCAGCCAGGCTCCTCTGTCCTCTGCTGTCCCGGAGCTTACTCAGACTCATGGCCTTTGAGTGGGTGATGCTATACAGCCATCCCTTCCTTTGCCACCTCCCTCTCCTTTTGCCTTCAGTTTTTTCCAGCATCAGGGTCTTTTACAATGAGTCGGCTCTTCTCATTAACTGACTAAAGTATTGGAGCTTCAGTATCACTCCTTCCAATGAATATCCAGGGTTGATTTCCTTTAGAAGTGACTGGTTTGATAGCCTTCCTGTCCAAGGGGCTCTCAAGAGTCTTCTGCAACACCACAGTTCAAAAGCATCAATTCTTCAGCGCTCAGCCTTCTTTATGGGTCCAACTCTCACATCCATACACGACTACTGGAAAAACCATAGCTTTGACTAGATGAACCTTTGTTAGCAAAGTGATGTCTCTACTTTTTAATATGCTGTCTAGGTTTGTCGTAGCTTTCCTTTCAAGGAGCAAGCGTCTTTTAATTTCATGGCTCTAGTCACCATCTGCAGTGATGTTGGAGCCAAAAAAAATCAAGTCTGTCACTGTTTCCACTGTTTCCCCATCTATTTGCCATGAAGTGATGAGACTGGATGCCATGATCTGTATTTTCTGAATGTTGAGTTTTAAGCCAGCTTTTTCACTCTGCTCTTTCATCTTCATCAAGAGGCTGTTTAATTCCTCTTTGCTCTCTGCCATTAGGGTGGTGTCATCTGCATATCTGCAGTTGTTGATATTTCTCCTGGCAATCTTGACTCCAGCTTGTAAGTTGTCCAGCCCGACATTTCACATGATATACTATGCATAGAAGTTGAATAAGCAGGGTGACAATATACAGCTTTGACATACTCCTTTCCCAGTTTGGAAACAGTTCCATGTTGGATTCTAACTGTTGCTTCTTAATCCACATACAGGTTTCTCAGGAGGCAGGTAAGATGGTCTGTTACTCCCATCTTTTTAAGAATTTTCCACAGTTTGTTGTGGTCTACACAGCCAAAGGCTTTAGTATAGATGTCTTTCTGGAATTCCCTTGTTTTCTCCAAGATTCAATGGATGTTGGCAATTTGATCTCCGATTCCTCTGCCTTTCCTAAACCCAACTTGTACATCTGGAAGTTCTTGGTTCATGTATTGCTAAGGCCTAGCTTGAAGGATTTTGGGCATAGCCTTGCTAGCATGTGCAATGAATGCAATCATATGGTAGTTTGAACATTCTTTGGCATTGTCTTTCTTTAATGTTGGATCATTTGTTTCCACTGTTTATGTGCTTATACCTCTCTCTTGATTACCAAAGATACAATAAATATTTTTAAAGGCAAATCCTGGCCAGAACAGTGTTTCCTGACAAGAAGCTACTAAAGTCTAAATATAAACAGTCCATGAAAAGATTTATGGGGAGAATGGGGCAAATTTGAGAAACTGGCATCCATAACTAAGTCCACTTCTCTAGCCCATTAGCAGAAATTCAAAGTCGTCTGTGGTTAAAAATATTTTTCATTCCTTGAACATAGTATTTTATGGTATTTTCATAAGGAGGGGAGGAAAAAGCTGCTTAGAAATAGTATAGCAAAATACCTGTATCCCAATCGGTAGAAAACAGAAATAAAAGCCAGAATCCAGGGTCTCATATTTGTTGTATTGGTGACCTCTGGACTTCAGAGAATTACTTAATTGTGGAACTGTATTTTTATTACTAAAACCAACTACTTACAAATTATGACAGTACTGGAGGGTTGTTGAAAATTAGTTTGTATCTCATTTGTCGACACTAAAAAGGTAATATTTTCTAGTGTTTATTAGTTTTGTTATAACCAATAATACACATGAATTTTCTTCTTTTTCAGTGTTCAGACTAACTTCCTTGTTATTCTGAGTTATACAGGGAGAAAAAATAGTTAAACTCATGGTATTTTGTGCTGGGATAGTATTTGACATCTTTTTAAGATTTCGCCAAGGTGTTAATAGAAAATTAACAGTGATTCTTACTGTTTTCCTGTAATCATTTACAGATAAACTCATATTGGAAAGGATATCACTTTGCCATAATATTTAGCATCTTTAGTAATTATATAAAAGGAAAATTATATTAAAACTCATGCAGAATAGAGTAGTGCATGAAAATGCAGATTGCCTAACTCCTGAATCTCCCAAGACCCTTGCATTGTCTATTAAATTGAAATAATATTAAATAATAGTTAATGCATCAGGTTGACTTCCTGGGAAGTCTTATTTTGAAAATTTGATAAGAAAATTACTTTCTCATTAAAAGTTACACAGCTATTGTAACGTGACACTTGCTGCCTTAGCAGATACACCATTTTTAAGGAATCTTAAGTGGTTCTAATGGCTTACTTTAGAGAAGGGAAAAAGTAGACAAGGTAACGTGTATTTTTGGTGCTAAAAGGAAAGAGGTAACCCATAAATTATCAGTAGGAAAATTGTTAATGGGTGGATGTACACCTGAAAATTACTATTTACTTAATATTTAAACATAAAGTAAGGATGACTCTTAAGATTCTTTATTTGTTATGGGTCTAAATCTTGGTATTTTGAGGAAAAGAAAATTATCTATTAATAACAGTCTTCTGTCATCTTGAGACATAGTTGGATAATCAGATGGCTGTTCTTGTGGGTATACTTTTTAAGATATGAGTGGTAGTAAGACTCCAAAAGCAGTTAAATAAAACATAAACTAAAAGCATCCTTTTACCTAAGACTTCATTGGTAAATGCTCTTGCATAGATTTACATTTCTAAGCCTCTTTCCCCCCGCAAAGACTGGCATGTTAGTGTTTAGTGGCATTATTTTGTGTGTTCCCCTGTTACTTATGCATTAATTAGTTTTGTTTACCTGTGCATAATTTTTTCCTAATTTCACAACAGTTGTTATTTTTGTAATTGACAATGCAATTTACTGCATGTATGCTTTCAGGCCTGCAAACAAAGATGTTAAGGTGTAGAGCACCAACCTCTTCATCTTAGATTGTTTAAAAAAAATAAAAAAAGAATTGGTTGTGACTAATTTCTAATTAATTTGCAGTGGTTACAGGGAACAAAACAATTGCACCTACTAATTAAAATTTAAAATATTCCAAAGTGTCATCTTTAGGTGTCTGTGGAATATATAATTTCCATTTTGGTTCATTGCTGGATCTGTAACATCCGTGAGCCTGACAGCTCTATTAATTTAAAGTCTCAGTAATACCTATTAGTACAAAACATGAAAAAACTACCATTAATCATTTATTTTAATTTTGCAGCTCTGTCATTTTCTCAGTATGTTTTAAAATTATGATGACACCATAATGTGCACAAATCGACCTGGGTGAAGGGAAAACAGATCGCTCTACTTAGGAGAGATACTGATGTCCATTGTTAGAGCTTAATTGATGCCAAACTGATTAGATTTGCTTACATTTTGCACAAAAATATTTTAAACATATTTAAACCTGTTTAAATATTTTAAACATTAAAAATATTTTAAAGATTTTCTTACTGCATTGTATTTTTAAAATTATCCCAAATGAGTTATGTTTACAATTAGACTTACACCTTTTTATAGCTCTTTAATACATTCTTTTTAAATGTTGTGAAATAAACCTACATTGTTCTTTTATTTTTCATTTTGAAACCTGAATTAATCTACACTGTTTCAATTTAGAAAAGTTCATTTCCACTTAGCTCGAAGATAATAGTGTCTTTTATAGATATGTTCTTGGATAGGAACTCCAAACCCAAAGTGGACACAATGTCCAAAGACATGAAAGGACAAAAATTGAAATAAGAAATATATATTAATATAATACCTTATGCATTTTTATTGATGTGATCTGGGACTGTTCATGCTGAAAGTGATGGAATTATATGCACTTAACAGAATTTTGTCATTAGTTTTCTAAAGGACCAGTAGATATTTACATTTAAATCTGGTTCAAAATTAAATATATTTCTCTAGAATGGGTAAAGTTAGTAAGTCTCTTAATTGATGGGAATTGTTGTACCAATAGATAAGTTTGATTTTTTTCTTTCCAGAGCAGTCAGGGGTCTCTTTTTTGGATACAAACTATAGATTCATTAGGCCTGAACCTGATCTTCCTCCCTTGTGAAAGACTTTATGTAGTTCTTCATTTCTTCTGATTTTGTGCATTAAAAATTAGAAAATACGGCTAGCATATTCTAAACTTTTCTTCAAAATGTAACATAAAGTATTGCTAAAAGTTTTCAAGAGTAAACCTTCTTATTCACGAACATTTCATAGAAATATTCCCAAGATGGGTTAACAATTTGAAATAAAAATTTTAACTAAAAACAATAAATTACACTGAATAAAATTTAATCATTTATTGTCTTTATTTCCATGAATAGTTAGAACACAGGTGCACATGTCTTATTTGAGGAGACTTTTAAAAAAGAGAGGATTTTAACATATTACAGACATACCTAGGAGATATTGCAGGTTTAGTTCCATACTACAATAAAGCAAATAATACAATAAGTCACATGAATTTTTTTTTTTTTTTTGGTTTCCTAGGTCTTGTATGTTATGTTTACCATGTCCTGTAGTCTATTAAGTGTATGATAGCACTTTTCTAAAATAGAAAGTGTAAACCTAAATTTAAAAAAAAGAACATAACTTATATTTGATCCTTCAGTGAGTCATAATCTTTTTGCTAGAGGAGGGTCTTACCTGGGTGTTGACATCTGCTAACTGATCCAGGGTAGTGGTTGCTGAAGATTGAGTGATTGTAGCAGTTTCTTAAAATAAGACAACAATGAAGTTTGCTGCATTGATTCTTCCTTTCCCCAGTCAATTCCTCTGTAACATCAGTGCTATTTGACAGCATTTTACCTACAAGATAACTTGTTTCAAAACTGGGGTCATTCCTCTCAAACCCTGCCACTGCTTTATCAACTGAATTTATGTGATCATCTGCGCTCTTTGTTGTCATTTCAACACTCTTTACACAATATCCACCAGGAGCAGATTCCATCTCAAGAAACTACTTTTTTTGCCCATCCACGAAAAGCACCTCCTCATGTGTGGAATTTTTATCATGAGATTACAGCAATTCAGTCATATCTTCAGGTTCCACTTCTAATTCTTGTTCTCTTGTTATTTTCACCACATCTACAGTTACTTCCTCCGCTAATGTCTTGAACCCCTTAAAGTAATATATGAGGGTTGGATCAACTTCTTTCAGACTCCTGCATTGTTGATATTTTGACCTCTTCCCATGAATCAAGAATGTTCTTAATGATGTCTAGAATGGTAAATCCTTCCCAGAAGGTTTTCTGTTTACTTCACCTAGATCCATCAGAGAAATCACTATGTGTGGCAGCTATAACCTAACAAAATGTGTTTCTTAAATAATAAGACTTGAAAGTCAAAATTAATTCTTGATCCATGGACTGTAGAGTGGATATTGTATTGGCAGGCATGAAAACAACATTAATCTCATTGTATATCTCCATCAGAGTTCTTCAATGACCAGGTGCATTGGCAGTGATATTTTGAAAGGAATCTTTTTTTCTGAGCAGTCCATCTCAACATTGGGCTTAAAATATTCATAAACCATGTTATAAACAGACGTACTATCATTCAGACTTTGCTCCTTCATTTATAGAGCACAGGTGGAGTAGATTTAGCATAATTCTTAAGCATCCTAGGATTTTCAGAATGGTAAATGAGCACTGGCTTCAACTTAAAAACACACACAAAAAAAAAAAAAAAAAACACCACGTGAGTTAGCCCCTAACAAGAGAGTCAGCCTGTCCTTTAAAGTCCTGAAGCCCAGCATTGACTTCTCCTCTCTAGCTATGAGTACTGACCCCGGGTGGCTCGGTGCTAATCTGCTCGTAATGCAACCCAATCCCTGGGTTGGGAAGACCCCCTGGAGAAGGGAATGGCAACCCACTCCAGTATTCTTGCTTGGAGAATTCCATGGAGCTTGGTGGACTACAGTCCGTGGGGTTGCAAAGAGTTGGACACAGCTGAGCTACTAACATTTTCACTTTCTCTAGCTGACATCTTCTTCCCATAGAAGGCTGTTTTGTCTACATTGAAAATCTATTGTTTGGTATTGCCACATAATTAATTGTCTTAGCTAGATCTTCTGGATAGTTTGCTGTAGCTTCTACATCTGCACTTGCTGCTTCACCTCATACTCTTTCGTAATGGAGATGACTTCTTTCATTAAACCCCCTGAACTAAGCTCTGTTAGCTTCAAACTTTTCTCATAAAGCTTCCTCATCTCCCTCAGGCTCCATAGAACTGAGGAGAGTTAGGGCCTTGCTCTTTATCAGACTTCAGCGTAAGGGGATGTCGTGGCTGATTCAGGCTTCTATTAAGCCACTGAAACTTTATCCATCTCAATAATAAGGCTGTTTTGCATTCTTATCATTCTTGTGTTGACTGAAGTAGCACTTTTGGTTTCCTTCAAGAACTTTTTCTTTGCAATCACAACTTAGCTGTTTGACACAAGAGGCCTAGCTTTTGGCTTGTCTCAGCTTTTCACATGCCTTCGTCTCTCACCTTAATCATCTCTAGCTTTTGATTTAAAGTGAGAGATATATGACTCTTCCTTTCTTTTTTTTTTTTTTATTTTTTTTTTCCTTTTTTTTTTTTTTTATTATTATTATTATTTTTTTTCCAGTGGGTTTTGTCATACATTGATATGAATCAGCCATGGATTCACATGTATTCCCAATCCCGATCCCCCCTCCCACCTCCCTCTCCACCCGATTCCTCTGGGTCCTCCCAGTGTACCAGGCCGGAGCACTTCTCTCATGCATCCCACCTGGGCTGGTGATCTGTTTCACCATAGATAGTATACATGCTGTTCTTTTGAAATATCCCACCCTCACATTCTCCCACAAAGTTCAAAAGTCTGTTCTGTATTTCTGTATCTCTTTTTCTGTTTTGCATATAGGGTTATCGTTATCACCTTTCTAAATTCCATATATATGTGTCAGTATGCTGTAATGTTCTTTATCTTTCTGGCTTACTTCACTCTGTATAATGGGCTCCAGCTTCATCCATCTCATTAGGACTGGTTCAAATGAATTCTTTTTAATGGCTGAGTAATATTCCATGGTGTATATGTGCCACAGCTTCCTTATCCATTCATCTGCTGATGGGCATCTAGGTTGCTTCCATGTCCTGGCTATTATAAACAGTGCTGCAATGAACATTGGGGTGCACGTGTCTCTTTCAGATCTGGTTTCCTCAGTGTGTATGCCCAGAAGTGGGATTGCTGGGTCATATGGCAGTTCTATTTCCAGTTTTTTAAGAAATCTCCACACTGTTTTCCATAGCGGCTGTACTAGTTTGCATTCCCACCAACAGTGTAAGAGGGTTCCCTTTTCTCCACACCCTCTCCAGCATTTATTGCTTGTAGACTTTTGGATAGCAGCCATCCTGACTGGCGTGTAATGGTACCTCATTGTGGTTTTGATTTGCATTTCTCTAATAATGAGTGATGTTGAGCACCTTTTCATGTGTTTGTTAGCCATCTGTATGTCTTCTTTGGAGAAATGTCTGTTTAGTTCTTTGGCCCATTTTTTGATTGGGTCTTTTATTTTTCTGGAATTGAGCTTCAGGAGTTGCTTGTATATTTTTGAGATTAATCCTTTGTCTGTTTCTTCATTTGCTATTATTTTCTCCCAATCTGAGGGCTGTCTTTTCACCTTACTTATAGTTTCCTTTGTAGTGCAAAAGCTTTTAAGTTTCATTAGGTCCCATTTGTTTAGTTTTGCTTTTATTTCCAATATTCTGGGAGGTGGGTCATAGAGGATCTTGCTTTGATTTATGTCGGAGAGTGTTTTGCCTATGTTCTCCTCTAGGAGTTTTATAGTTTCTGGTCTTACATTTAGATCTTTAATCCATTTTGAGTTTATTTTTGTGTCTGGTGTTAGAAAGTGTTCTAGTTTCATTCTTTTACAAGTGGTTGACCAGCTTTCCCAGCACCACTTGTTAAAGAGGTTGTCTTTTTTCCATTGTATATCCTTGCCTCCTTTGTTAAAGATAAGGTGTCCATAAGTTCGTGGATTTATCTCTGGGCTTTCTATTCTGTTCCATTGATCTATATTTCTGTCTTTGTGCCAGTACCATACTGTCTTGATGACTGTGGCTTTGTAGTAGAGTCTGAAGTCAGGCAGGTTGATTCCTCCAGTTCCATTCTTCTTTCTCAAGATTACTTTGGCTATTCGAGGTTTTTTGTATTTCCATACAAATTGTGAAATTCTTTGGTCTAGTTCTGTGAAAAATACCATTGGTAGCTTGATAGAATAAACAAAATTGACAAACCATTAGCAAGACTCTTTAAGAAACAAAGAGAGAAAAACCAAATTAACAAAATTAGAAATGAAAATGGAGAGATCACAACAGACAACTCTGAAATACAAAGGATCATAAGAGACTACTACCAGCAGCTCTATGCCAATAAAATGGACAACTTGGATGAAATGGACAAATTCTTAGAAAAGTATAACTTTCCAAAACTGAACCAGGAAGAAATAGAAGATCTTAACAGACCCATCACAAGCAAGGAAATCGAAACTGTCATCAAAAATCTTCCAGCAAACAAAAGCCCAGGACCAGATGGCTTCACAGCTGAATTCTACCAAAAATTTAGAGAAGAGCTAACACCTATCTTACTCAAACTCTTCCAGAAAATTGCAGAAGAAGGTAAGCTTCCAAACTCATTCTATGAGGCCACCATCACCCTAATTCCAAAACCAGACAAAGATGCCACAAAAAAAGAAAACTACAGGCCAATATCACTGATGGACATAGATGCAAAAATCCTTAACAAAATTCTAGCAAACAGAATCCAACAACATATTAAAAAAATCATACACCATGACCAAGTGGGCTTTATCCCAGGAATGCAAGGATTCTTTAATATCCGCAAATCAATCAATGTAATACACCACATTAACAAATTGAAAGATAAAAACCATATGATTATCTCAATAGATGCAGAGAAAGCCTTTGACAAAATTCAACACTCATTTATGATTAAAACTCTCCAAAAAGCAGGAATAGAAGGAACATACCTCAACATAATAAAAGCTATATATGACAAACCCACAGCAAGCATCACCCTCAATGGTGAAAAATTGAAGGCATTTCCCCTGAAATCAGGAACAAGACAAGGGTGCCCACTCTCACCACTACTATTCAACATAGTGTTGGAAGTTCTGGCCACAGCAATCAGAGCAGAAAAAGAAGTAAAAGGAATCCAGATAGGAAAAGAAGAAGTAAAACTCTCACTGTTTGCAGATGACATGATCCTCTATATAGAAAACCCTAAAGACTCTACCAGAAAATTACTAGAGCTAATCAATGAATATAGTAAAGTTGCAGGATATAAAATTAACACACAAAAATCCCTTGCATTCCTATATACTAACAATGAAAAAACAGACAGAGAAATTAAGGAAACAATACCATTCACCATTGCAACAAAAAGAATAAAATACTTAGGAGTATATCTACCTAAAGAAACAAAGGACCTATACATAGAAAACTATAAAACACTGATGAAAGAAATCAAAGAGGACACAAACAGATGGAGAAACATACCGTGTTCATGGATTGGAAGAATTAATATTGTCAAAATGGCTATTCTACCCAAAGCAGTCTATAGATTCAATGCAATCCCTATCAAGCTGACTCTTCCTTTCATTTGAGCATTTTGAGGCCATTATTTGGCCAAATTTCAGTATTGTAGTGCTCAGGGAATAGGGAAGCCTGAAAAGTGGGAGAGAGATGGGGGAATGGCCAGTCACTGGAGCAGTTAAAACACACAAAATTTATCTATTAAGTTTGCCATCTTACATGGGTACAGTTCATGGTGCCCTACAATAATAAGAATAACATCAAAGATTACCTAGCACAGATCATCACAACAAAGAGAATAATAATGAGAAAGTTGGAAACATTGTGATAGTTGCCAAAATGTGACACAGGTGCATGAAATGAATGAAGACTGTTGGGAAGATTATGTGAATTGTGTGCATAGACTTGCTTGATGTGGGGTTGTCACAAGTTTTCAGTTTGTATAAAAAAAATGCCTAATATCTGCAAAGCACAATGAAATGAAGTGCAGTGAAAGGAGGTATGCCTGTACATTGCTTTATCCATGTGACAATTTGCTGTGTGAAAAGACCACATAAAAGAGGATATATAAAGTATTATTTGTGAAAAGTAGAATCACAAATTGTGAATATTGTTAATATTCTCCAGTTGCAGTCAAGGAGAAAATTTTTATTGTTTTGTTATTTTTTAAAAATTTTTGCTTTTTTCCCACATGATCAAATATTTGGAGAGACCCTTGAAAAAGAAAAATAGTTTCTAGGTTAAGTTGTGATATCATTTTTCTGCAAAGACATGAAAATTATAAAAACATTTTTTAAAAATGTCATTGACCTTCCTGGCTACCAGCTTATAATGATGAAATAAAATGAAAACCAAATTTATACCTTAAAAGAGATTTCAAACCCAGGTATGAATATTTCCTCTGCTATGTGGACAAATAGCCCATCACTTTCAGGAGAAAGTTTCTCTTTTCTTATTGCCATACCTATTTAAAATTCCTGTGAATTTAATCAGGAAGTAAACTTCTCAAACCCATTTTTTCAGAGATTTTATTGTAAATCTCCACAGTGATTTCTTTGAGCTTGATGTTAGATCAAAGACTTTGACATTAAACTTGGAAATTACTATCATTCCAGAAAATAATGGCTGGAATCATAAAGAAGCTGGCACGGGGATTTTAGAAAATTGTTATGTTTCATTGCTTTGCTTTTTGGCAGTTATGGACCTGAAAAATTTAGCATGCTCTTTATTCCCACTGTCATATGGCTCAGCTACACGCATGAATTCAAAATGGTTTCCATTATTGGAAAGAGACACTCTTATTCCAGAATCAAGCTAGGTAACTTTTAATGTTCCAGATAATTGCTAAATTAAGCTCTCTGTGCAGATATTTTATGGCATTTATTTTGCTCTGAAAACCCCTTTCATTTTTAAGGTAGCTGAATAAATCCAGTGATAATAAATTCTTAAAGAGATGACTCAGGAAAAGAAAATTTTGGCTAAATGCAGGGGGAATATTTAAAAAGGAAAATCCTACCTTCTAAGATACTTTCTAAGAAGCACAATATTATTAAGCCCACCCTGGTGCAAAGCAATAAAGAGATTAAACATTGAAGCCAAATTTGATCAGTTGATCTGTTACTAAAATTGGGAAAGCTAGTATACATTCTAATTCAGAATTTTCACAGAATAAATTCTGAATGGTGGCACTCAGTATAGCAAAGAGATGCTATATGAGACTATTTCCACTTTTATTCATCTTTTAGCTTGTTGTTCTTTAGTCGCTAAGTGGTGTCTGACTGTGACCCCATGGACTATAGCCCGCCAGGTTTCTCTGTCCATAAAGTTTCCCAGGTAAGAATACTGGAGTGAGTTACAATTTCTTTCTCCAGGGGATCTTCCTGACCCAGGGATTGAGCCTGTGTCTCTTGCATTGGCAGCTGGATTCTTTGAGCCACCTGTCAAGCAGTCTTTTAGATATTGACCCATTAAGTCATAATTGTAAATTAATGTCCATCATTTGATTGTAATTGCATCAAGGGTCAGCAAGTTTAATCTTTGGGCAAGATCTACACAGTCACCTGTTTTTGCATAGTCAGAGGGTTAAGAATATTTTTTTATATTTTTAAATGGTTGAAAAATCCAAAAGAATAATAATAGTTCATAATGTTAAAAGTATATGAAATGCAGATTTTATTTTTCATACATAAAGTTTGACTAGAACATAGTCACATCCATTTGTTTACATTTAGTCTGTGGCTACTTTTGTGCACAGTAGCAGAGTTGAGTTGTTACAGAGACTTCATAGACCACAAAGCCTAAAGTGTTTACCATCTAGCCTTTTACAGAAAATATTTGCCAACCCCTAAATTGCATAAGCATCCTACAGTTATATAACTCTCAAATATGATTTCTAGATTTAGAATTAGTATTAACAATTTAATAGTTTACATAACTTACATGCAAATCATTGTGAAAATGGAGGCATGCCTAGCCTAGATACATGTAATTTGAATGTCTCACCTTCATTAATAGAAAACGAGTAGGCCACATTGAAGACAGATTTTAAATGTTTGCATGATCATACGTCTTTCTAGTTTTTTCTCCTAACTCCCTGGTTACTTGTCCTCATGTTCTTTCATAGTATATCATTTCCTGCTTCACTGTTATATGTCCATTTCCCCCATTATGCAATATAATGTCTGATATTCACATTTGATACACACATCTGTCCTTTAGTCATCTCTTTCCAATGGATAATGTTATTTACAGCATCATTTCAACCAAATCTGTCTCGAGAACCATTCTCCCTTCTGAACACCAGGCCTACATATCCCAAACCCTGAGCATCTCCTCCAGAATATCACACTCTATAGGAGTTCACCAACTTACTGGCTCTCACTCATGCCAAAAAATACATCTCTTCCTATAAAGAAGCATCACCAGACACATAACAAGCAAAGCTAAAAGCATGAAAGTCATACTAGAATCTTTCTCTCTTTGATTACTCCCTGCATCCATCATACCCTGCAACGTGCTTCCTTGGTATCTCTCAGATCTGCCCTTTGTTCTGTTCCCATTGCCAATGCTGCAACTAAAATCCATTTTACTCCTTTTCTAGATTATTTTATTCACCTCCCATCTGATCTTCCTGTTTCTGCTATGACATGCAGCCCCTAAGCTATGCTTCAGAGTGTCACTGCTCAGACTCAGTTTAATTATGTCCTGTCCTTCACCCGTGACCTGAAGGACATTATTTCGTGCTTCCATTGCACCCTGAGGATATCTCCCTAGCCCACTGTGTGCACATCCTACTGCTACTTATGTTTCCAATGTTGACGCTGTGATATTAGCTTTCAGCAACATGTTTGGGGGATGAGTGTAAGAAGGTGCTGGTCATTCATTTATTCAGTCAGTCAACAGATTCCTATTGGTCTTACCCCCTTAGAAACAGAAGCAAGTGACAGACAGACCAAGGCTTCTCAAAGGTGAATGTATGTGCGAATTACATGGGAATCTTACTATAAAGTGGAATCTGATTCAGGCTTGGGGTGGGACTCAGTTCAGTTCAGTTCAGTCGCTCAGTCGTGTCTCACTCTTTGCGACCCGATGAATCGCAGCACGCCAGTCCTACCTGTCCATCACCAACTCCCGGAGTTTACTCAGACTCATGCCCATCGAGTCGGTGATGCCATCCAGCCATCCCATCCTCTGTCGTCCCCTTCTCCTCCTGCCCCCAATCCCTCCCAGCATCAGGGTCTTTTCTAACAAGTCAACTCTTCGCATGAGGTGGCCGAAGTATTGGAGTTTCAGCTTCAGCATCAGTCTGTCCAGTGAACACCCAGGACTGATCTCCTTTAGGATGGACTGGTTGGATCTCCTTGCAGTCCAAGGGACTCTCAAGAGTCTTCTCCAACACCACAGTTCAAAAGCACTCAGCTTTCTTCACAGTCCAACTCTCACATCCATACATGACCACTGGAAAGACCATAGCCTTGACCAGACGGACCTCTGTTGGCAAAGTAATGTCTCTGCTTTTTAATATGCTGTCTAGGTTGGTCATAACTTTCCTTCCAAGGAGTAAGCGTCTTTTAATTTCATGGCTGCAGTCACCATCCGCAGTGATTTTGGAGCCCCCAAAAATAAAGTCTGACACTGTTTCCACTGTCTCCCCATCTATTTGCCATGAAGTGATGGGACTAGATGCCGTGATCTTAGTTTTCTGAATGTTGAGCTTCAAGCCAACTTTTTTACTCTCCTCTTTCACTTTCATCAAGAGGCTTTTTAATTCCTCTTCACTCTCTGCCATAAGGGTGGTGTCATCTGCATATCTAAGGTTATTGATATTTCTCCTGGCAATCTTGATTCAGCTTGTGCTTCTTCCAGCCCAGCGTTTCTCATGATGTACTCTGCATATAAGTTAAATAAGCAGGATGACAATATACAGCCTTCACGTACTCCTTTTCCCATTTGGAACCAGTCTGTTGTTCCATGTCCAGTTCTAACTGTTGCTTCCTGACCTGCATACAGGTTTCTCAAGAAGCAGGTCAGGTGGTCTGATATTTCCATCTCTTTCAGAATTTTCCACAGTTAATTGTGATCCACACAGTCGAAGGCTTTGGCGTAGTCAATAAAGCAGAAATAGATGTTTTTCTGGAACTTTCTTGCTTTTTCGATGATCCAGCGATGTTGGCAATTTGATCTCTGGTTCCTCTGCCTTTTCTCAAACCAGCTTGAACATCTGGAAGCTCACGGTTCATGTATTGCTGAAGCCTGGCTTCAAGAATTTTGAGCATTACTTTACTAGCGTGTGAGATGAGTGCAATTGTGCGGTAGTTTGAGCATTATTTGGGATTGCCTTTCTTTGGGATTGGAATGAAAACTGACCTTTTCCAGTCCTGTGGACACTGCTGAGTTTTCCAAATTTGCTGACATATGGAGTGCAGCACTTTCACAGCATCATCTTTCAGGATTTGAAATAGCTCAACTAGAATTCCATTACCTCTACTAGCTTTGTTCATAGTGATTCTTTCTAAGGACTGCATTTCTCACGATGCTGTCAGTATTCCTGGTTTGTGGACCACATTTGGAGAACCAAAACACTAGAGAGAAAACAGTTTCTTGCCGAAGGATTTTTATTGTTAAACACATGTACCAAAATTATATGTATGCATTGAAAAGAACAAAATGTATGGAATTTCAAGAAAAATTACTAGCTTCTGTCCCATCATTTGGGTCACCAAATCCATTCTTTGATTCTTTGACTGTCTTCCGATTTTTATTGAATGTCAGTAAACAATCTGAGGCTTCCCCAGTGGCTCTGACAGTAAATCTGCCTACAGTGCAGGAGACCAGGGTTCGATCCCTGTGTCGGGAAGATGCCCTAGAGAAGGGCATGGCAACCCACTCCAGGATTCTTGCCTGGAAAATTAAATGAACAGAGGAGCCTGGCAGGCTGGGGTAACAAAGAGTTAGACACGACTGAGTGATTAACACTTTTTTCACTCAAACAATCTGCTTTGCTATAGTTTTGCGACTGGGGCGGGGGGGGGTTGTTTGTTTACTTAATAGTTTTAGGTATAGTCTACTTATTTTATGCTTTACAAAAGTGCTTTGTAACATTACTCCATTTAAATCTTACTAATAGTTAATATCTGCTGGGTGATTTTTATGTGCCAGGTAACACTCTAAGCATTTTGCATGCATTGATTCATTTAGTCCTTACAAGCAACCAATGAAATAGGCACTATCTTAAAGTCTCTATGGTATAGATAAGGAAAACAAATTAGTCATTTGCCCAGAGTCTCCAGATAGGAAGTGGGGATCCTGTCAGTCTGATTTTTTAACCAGTATTCTATTCTGCTCCTGAAAAAAGAATATTTAAATCCATATAAAACGTAGAATGATTGAGATTATGAAAATGTCATCAACTATAGAACCAAGCACTGACGCACAATTGCATTTTCTTTCCTACAGAGCTTCTATCATCTCTGTTCCTTTCTTTGTAAAGCCATCACTATAATAATTTTCGTTTCTTAAACACTGTGCCATATCAATTAATCGATTATCCCCACTCCCTTCCTTATATGGCAGAAGCCCTTCCCTGCAGGTTTCTTCCTGGGTTTCTTGCAGATCAGGGTCTCAGTTGGATCCTCTTTTTGTTGCCATTGTTGTTTTTAATAAACTTGTATTTTAGAGCACTTTGAGGTTCACAGTAAAACTAAGGGGAAGGTACCTAGATTTCCTATATAGCTCTCACCCCACACACACGCATGGCCTCCACCGACAGAATTAGCCCCACAAATGGTGCTTTTGATAGAGTCGGTAAACCTCCATAGACACGTTGTGTTCACTCCGAGTCCGTAGTTTGCGCTGAGTCCACTCGATGCTGTTCACTCCATGGGCTTGGGCAAGTGTATAAGGTCTTTATAATAATAATATACCTATTATTATAACATCATAAGGAATGTCACTGTCATGAAAATTCTCTGTGCTTCATTTATTCATCCCTCTCTCCCATAACCCCTGGCCCACTGATCTTTTCACTGTCTCCATAGTTTTGCCTTCTCCATAGTGTCATATAATTTTACTGGATATAGCCTTCTCAGATTGATTTCATCCACTTAATAATGTGCATTTAAGTTTCCTCCATGTGCATTCATGGCTAGATAGCTCATTGCTTTTTAGGACTGAATAATATTCCTTTGGGCTTCCCAGGTGGTGCTAGTGATAAAGAACCTGCCTGCCAGTGCAGGAGTCGTAAGAGACATGGATTCGATCCCTGGGTCATGAAAATCCGCTGGAGGAGGGCATGACAACCCACTCCAGTATTCTTGCCTGGAGAATCCCATGGACAGAGGACCCTGGTGGGCTACAGTTCATAGGGTCGCACAAAGTCGAACACAACTGAAGCAGCTTAGCACGCACACACACAGTGTTCCTTTGTCTTGATTGATGTACCACAATTTATTTATCCATTCACCTACTGCAGGAACTCTTGGTTGTTTCCAAGTTTTGGCAATTATAAAAAAAAGCTGTTGTAAACATTTGTGTACAGGTTTTTATGTAGATGTAAGTTTCCAACTTTTTTGTATAAATTCCATGAGTGCAAACACTGGATCATATGATGAGTATATTTAGTTTTATAGGAAACCTCCTAACTATCTTCCAAAGTACCATTTTGCCCTCCCAGCACCTATGTATGGGAGTTCTTGTTGCTCCACACCCTCACCAATGCTTGGTGTTGTCCATTTGAGCCTCCGTTTTTTTAATCTCTTTCTTAGCTCATACATCTGTTTCACTGGAGAACACCCTCAAATATGTTTTAAAAGGCATATAAAAGGCAAGCTCTCTAGATCTTTCTATGATTGAAAGTACATTCATTGTACTTTAATTTATCGATACATTTATCGATAATTTAATCGATACATCAACCACAATCTAAGATAGAATTAACTTTTCCTCTGAGGTTTGAAGGTGTTTCTCTGTTTTCTTCTACCATTAATGTTTTTGAGAAGCCTGATGCCATGCTGATTTTCATGTTTCTGTAAGTGACCCGTTTTTCCTCTCAGAGGGCATTTGTTGTTGTTCGGTCACTAAGTCGTGTTGGACTCTTTGCGACCCCATGGACTGCAGCATGTCAGGCTTCCCTCTCCTTCACTATCTCCCAGAGTTTGCTCAGACTCATGTCCATTGAGTTGGTGATGCTATCCAACCATCTCATCCTCTATCACCCTCTTCTCCTTCTGCCTTCAATCGTTCCTAGCATCAGAGTCTTTTCCAGTGAATCAGCCCTTCACATCAAGTGGCCACAGTATTGGAGCTTCAGCTTCAGAGGGCATTTAGAATCTTCTTTATGTCATTGTGCTGTGAAATTTCAAAATAATGTGTGATTTGAGCTGGGCCAGACAGGGATCAAAGTTTGCTGGAAGATTCTCAAGAGCACTGCTTGGCACAGAGATACAGAAGTGAGGATCAACAAGGAGTGCTGGGAAGATTTGAGAATCCACTTTCAAACCCAGCCCTTGCATTGGCCGACATGAGTGGGGCATTTCAGGTTATGGAACCTAAGCTTTTGTCCTGTAATATAAAACAAGGATGTTGACACCTACCTCCTTAGGGCTGTTGGGAGGGTATATTTAGATAATATATAAGTAAAGTTATGAAAAAAATATTCTTTTGGTATTAGGCATGAGAATTCCTTGAAGATAGAATAGATCCCTCCTCATTCTACTCTTATTAGGATGCTTTGATAAGCACTTGGTGTGGTGGATGGGGCATACAGAGACTGGGTGTTAAGCATGGTGTTCCTGTAACCTGAGAAAGAAAAATAATACTCTTCACAACAAAGAGTGGGTAGGAATATTCAAAGCTGAAAAACAAGGAGCTAGGAAAGAAAATACCAATAAGCTGGGCCAAATAATGCCTGGAGGATGAATCCAGGAAGACTTTCCTCTCTTTCTCAGTTTTAGTTGAGCTAACATCAGCTAAATTTGGGAAACTCAGCAGTGGCCACAGGACTGGAAGAGGTCAGTTTTCATTCCAATCCCAAAGAAGGGAAATGCCAAAGAATGTTCAAACTGCCACACAATGGCACTCATTTCACATGCTCAATTTCACATTTCACGTGATAATGCTCAAAATCCTTCAAGCTAGACTTCAGCAGTATGTGAACTGAGAAATTCCAGATATACAAGCTGGATTTAGAAAAGGCAAAGGAACCAGAGATCGAATTGCCAACATCCATTCAATCATGGAAAAAGCAAGGGAATTCCAGAAACATATCTACTTCTGCTTCATTGAATACACTAAAGCCTTTGACTGTGTGGACCACAACAAACTGTTGTAATTTCTTGAAGGGAAGGGAATACCAGACTACCTTACCTGCCTCCTGAGAAATCTGTATGCAGGTCAAGAAGCAACCATTAAAAGGAGACATGGAACAATGGACTGGTTCCAAATTGGGAAAGGAGTAGTGAAAGCTGTATATTGTCACCCTGCTTATTTAACTTCCATGCAGAAACTGTGTGAAATGCTGGGCTGTATGAAGCATAAGCTAGTATCAGGGTGGCCAGGAGAAATATCACTAACCTCAGATATGCAGATAACACCAGCCTAACGGCATAAAGCGAAGAGGAACTAAAGAGCCTCTTGATGAAGATGAAAGAGGAGAGTGAAAATGCTGGCTTAAAACTCAACATTCAAAAAAACGAAGATCATGGCATCCAGTCCCATCACATCATGGCAAACAGATGGGGAAACAATGGAAATAGTGACAGACTTTATATTCTTGGTCTCCAACATCACTGCAGATGGTGACTGCAACCATGAAATTAAAAGACACTAGCTCCTTGGAAGAAACTCTATGACTACCCTAGACAGGGTATTAAAAAGTCTAGACATCACATTGCTGACAAAGGTCTGTATAGTCAAAGCTATGGTTTTCCCAGTGGTCATGTGTGGATGTGAGAGTTGAACCAAAAAGAAGCCGAGCACTGAAAAATGGATGCTTTTGAACTGTGGTGTTGGAGAAGACTCTTGAGAATCCCTTGGACTGCAAAAAGATCAAACCAGTCAATCCTAAAGGAGATCAACCCTGAATATTCATTGGAAAGACAGATGTGGAAGCTGAAGCTCCAGTATTTTGGTCACCTGATGGGAAGAGCCAACTCATTGGAAAAGACCCTGATGCTGGGAAAGATTGAGGGCAAAAGGAGAAGGGGGCAACAGAGGATGAGATGGTTGGATGGCATCACTGACTCAATGGACATGGAAGATAGTGAACTATAGGGATGTGTGCTACAATCCAAGGGGTCACAAAGAGTCAGACATGACTAAGCAAATGAACAGCAACAAAACAATGTCTTTGGAGAGAACACAAATAGCTAGTGAACTAGACACTGCACCATAGGTTTTCAATTCTATGTACTTTGATAATAATACTTTTATGATAGTAGACTTTTGTAAAGAGCAACTCAAAGAGAAGGATGAGACAGGTAGCATCTGAATATCATGAGTAAAGCACTTAGCATAATAGTTTGCACACACTAAGAGTCAAATCTTGTCATTATTATTGTTAATATTACAGTTATAAGGTGGGGCCACCTATCATCCTATATAACCCTGACAGTTCTATACAGACAAGAAAACCATGCCTTGTAATCCTTCATCTGATTTCTATATGTGCATTTTTATTTCATATTGAATACTTATAAAACTGAAACCAGCTATTTTCATGTTTCTATTTTTAGAGGTGCTCAGTCTTAATTTGACATAGGAAGATGGAAGTAGAAAGAGTCATGAGATTTTCGTGCTGTTGCTTCCTAAAGGGATAGCTAAGTAGAAATGAAGAAATTATACAAAACATCATTCTAATTCTGACAATACTTATCTTAGCAATTCTCTTCTGCCTTCACCTAGAGAAGGAAATGGATACCCACTCTAGTATTCTTGCCTAGAGAACTCCATGGACAGAAACACCTGGTAGGCTACAGTCCATGGGGTCACAAATAGACATGACTGAGCGACTAACATTTCACACTCCTACCTTTATAGAGCCGTTCCAGCTCCTAGGAGCCCCATCACCATTGCTTAGGATTGCCTACAGTTCTCTCTCAGTTATAAGCTCAGATTCCCTCCAAACAAAACAGTCAAGGTGCAAACTTCCCTTGTCCATAGTTGGTGCTCAATAAATATTAATGTATTCAGAAACAACTAAGAAGTAACTACCCAACTCTTAAAACAACGGAAGCACTCAAAGAGATCCTAACGTTTGGTTTGTTTTCAGACCGTGGAGATTTAATCTATTCTAATGTCTTTGAGGGATATGTTCCTCCTTTCTCACTATTGTTTTCCTCATGGATAACAGGTTCTGAAAAATAGTAATAAAAATATAAGGGTGTGGAGTTGGAACAGGTATCTGAGTCCTTACTACATGCCTGTTGAGACACCCTTAACCAGGGTCCCCCAGCACGAACCACCTGAACATAAGTAGCACTTTAGTCCCGACAGCTTTCTAAAGCCTACACCTGGGCTTTCTGTGACTACAAAACCAGCAGTTCCCCTGGTACTGGACTGGTATTATTCTCATCCTCAATGAGTAGAGTTTGCTTCTGCTCAGATGTTCAAAGATCTATGATTATTTGATGAGGCAATGTATGCAAAGAGCCTGGATACATAATAGACATCTCATGAGTGCAACTTTCTTCCATGGTATCTCCGGAGGAAAACAGCCATTGTTTCTCATTTTTATAAAGAATGGACAAAAAGACATAGATTTCAGTTTTTACAGAAATAATGGGAAAGAGTCGTGTGTGACCACAGAAGTGCTTAAACAACTAAGAGAACAGAGGATAGATGATTTTAAAAGCCCAGGCTGGATGCATGAGACAAGTGCTCGGGCCTGGTGCACTGGGAAGACCCAGAGGAATCGGGTGGAGAGGGAGGTGGGAGGGGGGATCGGGATGGGGAATACGTGTTAATCCATGGCTGATTCATGTCAATGTATGACAAAAACCACTACAATATTGTAAAGTAATTAGCCTCCAACTAATAAAAATAAATGAAAAAAATAAAATAAATGAGACTGGCCACTATCCAGCTTAGAAACTAGAACTAGAACTTCAAAGTAGTCAGTAGCATGGATTAAGGGTCCTACTGCGTCAAGAGCACTTAGTGAGATAATGTGCTGTTTTTCAAAGGAATAGTAACATGTGATTTCTTATAAGAGATTGTTAATAGAAAGATAACCATGATGAAACAAAATCTAAATAACCTAAAAATATTAATACAGAAGGTAAACAAAATCTCATGCATAATAAGTTGTGATATTTTGGTTCTACTTTGTCGTAAATTGATGCTAATCTTTTTTAAGTGACTAGAATGATATACTTCTTTTCCTGCAACAACAGTGGTTTGGTAATAATGACATTGTTTTCCAAAAGACTCTAATAGTAGTGTACCCTCTAAAGGATTTAGTCCAATAACCGTGAATCAGAAATCTTCACTTTCTTACCATGGCTTCTTATATTCTGTTTGAATCTAAGATCATTATATAAGTAGCATGTGTTAACTGCATCCTCACATACTCATTTTTAAAGGACATTTTGTATGAAAAGATTCATTTTTATATTCAGCATTAAAAAATAGTACCTTTCTGCTTAGCCTCATACTTCAGCATCTATAACACTATTGAACATACTTCTTAAATTTCTGTTTCTTACTTGACTAGAATTTATTGGGGTAGAGATTGTGCTTTGTCTATTTGTTAAAGGCTCCTGGTACAGTGTCTGAAACATAGTAGGAGCTCAATACATTTTATGAAATGAATGAATGATGGTATATTAGATACTCTAGAGGAGTATGGAAATCAATGGCAAGAGGTACAGTGTAATCTAAATGTGAATTATTAGGACAGAAAGTCTGGCTGAGATCTTTTTCAGTCTACATAGATAGGTGCATTCTGACATCTTAGGTATCTGGCTATTGATTCCTCAGTTAATAAGATAACAAAAGTAAAATCAAATGAAATCAGATATCCAGAGAGTTTGAGGCTGGTTTAGCCTGGTGGCCTTTTACAGGTGCAATTTATTTTTACAGTACAAAGAACACTGAATCTTCCCAGAATAACCTGATTCCAACAGAGTTAAATAAAGTTGCTCATTTATCCTGATTTTTGACATACTTCTGTCTTTCTAGACTGTCTAGAAAGTTCTCTATTTCCCAAAAGCCTCAGTGTCAATTTTAATGATCCAGTCCATGTGACATCCCCCCCCTTTTTTTTTTTTTTTGTTTCATTGCTATTAGTGAATGACAAGTGAAGGATATTCATTTTAACTTGAAAATGTCAGCTATGCACTTTAAGAGATATATTTTTGCAGCTTGTAATGAGGTGGTGTTTCTTTTTGAAAGAAATACTCATCTCTGATGCGAGTGCTGTGCAGGTGACAACTGATATTTAATAAGCGATGGTTCTTATATTAGTCGCAGTTCTCTAAAGAAAATGTCTCAGATTGCTTTTGAAAAACTCTTAGCGTCACTAGCCCAAAGGCATGATGTGACCTTTTTATTACATAATGAGAATCATTTATTATCTTACAATGTATCTTAAAGTCACAGACAAAATGCCACTTTGATAATTGCTTTCAATTAGCTTTGAGCATAGCATATATTCATAAAATGTCTTCTCTAATTTAGACTTGAATTAGAGAAAATTACAGACATAATCTCCTTTAAGGTTGTCTCATTTAAGGTGATTCGTAGTTTTATTTCAAAGAAATCAAAAAGAAGAGCTTTAGAACAGTCTCTCAGAATGTTTTAAGCAGGCTTTTCAATATTTGATTCTATTCTATTACCAATTAATTAACAAATTAGAAAGCTAGTTCATCATTTCTGACCTTTTATGCACGTTAGCTTTTGACTTTCATTCTTAATGATTGTTTTGAAATTAAGGCTTGCAGTTCGTGTTGAAAGAGAGAAACAATCTGATTAACAGGGTAAATAAGGCTTGCCTTGGTAGCAAGTACATCTTGATGTGGGGCTATAATTGAGATTCTGAGTACTATAATGGTGCATCCTTTCCTGTCTTAAATAAATAATACATAACTAGTGGTCAATAAATTATACTAGATAATCATGTGGCATGAATGAGGAATTTGGGGGTTTAATACAAGCAAGGTTAGAAGTAGTATGATACTTAAAAATGTAATTTCAATTAAGTTTGGTTTCTTGTTAGCACCCTGAGCACTGGTATATAGTTTAAATGCATACCTTATCTTCCTTAAAAATATTTTCAATAATAGAAACTCTGAAACTACATTTTACGCTTGTGCTGTTTCAGTAACATAGGCACTGTGATTAACCTTAACAGAGATTCTCAGAAATTCGTATTGTACCCAGGGATTACTCCCTCCTCTTTCTCTCTTTTTTTCCCTAGATAAAAATTATACACAAGAACCAAGCCCCAATGCTGATGGGCCCTCCTCCCAAAACCGGGTTGTTCTGCTCCCTCGTCAAAAGAACCAGAAACCGAAGCAAGGAATAATCCTGTATCATTCCATTGTTGGCACTGTAATGAGCATGATTGGGCCATGGAACACTTATGCTGGAAATCTTTGAACAACTTCAAGTCTCCTGCTCATGTAAAATCATGGAATTGGTTTGACAGTTTTTGTGACTGAGTTAATGTAAAATTCAGCTAATAGGAAATTTATTGTCTCAGTTTTTATAGGCATCTTTGCATGAAGAAAGCAGAAGTTTACATGAAGTGATACTGCATATTTTTGTTGCATGCATTCCCATAGATTTTTATGTCTCCTATCCATTCCTTCACAAATTTCCATGTACTAACCTGTAAGAAAAATCTGTACAATAACAACAAAAAAGGAATATCACAGAAAATGTGATTCCAGTTATTAATAAGCACTGCTTAATAATGCTTCAGTGATCATAATTGCAGATTGCTGTACTTTTCCCTTTTAGACTGTAACAGCATATCAATGATCTTTGACCTATGATTTGAGGAGCAACTTTTAATTGAAAGGTTTTATTAAATAGCTGTCTATTTGCTGTATCTAAATAGTTTTTCTTCAACTTCTTGATGCTTCTGAGTGGAATTTATTAATAAAATATCAGGTGTAAAGTTTTCTTGTGCTGAGAAGTAGGAAGTGGTTTTATTTTGTTTAGTTTTGTTTTTAATTCTACACATCAGTGAAATCATGTTACTTGGCAGTAAAGTGTGTTAATATGGCAAGCCTTATTCCCTTCTGCATGTGAATCTAGAAGAAAATTCTTAATCACAACAGTAACCAAATAGATGTTTGAAACTCTGTGCCTAACTGTATTTCCCACCAAAGATTCAGAAAAAGATGCTTGAGAGAAATGGGGTATGCATAATTAATTAAGCATCATGAAGAAAATTTATGGTTCTAATGATTAATTTTGTGATGGCTAAAACTCTGGAAGAGAGGGAATTACCCATTAATTATAATTAAAAATCTCCTTTCACAGACAATAAGCCATGCAACAGAATCAAAGCTCAATAGCTGATTTCTTGCTTTTTTGGTCATTTGTGAGTATAGGTGTCTATAATTTTGAATGAGTCAGCTAAGTATACTTGAGAAAGTAAATGATTGTATCATTTCCTTTCAAGTATAAATTGATCCCTGTAATAATATTGAGCTCTTTGAAGTCAATCATGCATGCAGTTAGCACCCTCCCTTTCAACTACTGCACTCCCATCTCCATGACTTTTCAAATATTTATTTGGAAATAATGCCCTAGATTGTTATTAAAGTTTTTCATGGCATGGCTGAATTCTCTGATTGTTTGAAGAAATTATGGAGTAGTATTTTTAAGTGTTTCATTTAAACCTATGATATAAAATTAAATGCTTGTTCTGAGCAGTTTTGGTATTGTTCATTCATATTGAGCTGCATCTCCTCATTGCATGTTTTATATTTTTAAACATGCCATAAGGAAAACAAGTGCTTGAAATGCATGATTTATTAGTTTCTCTCTCCATTCTGCATTAAAGTACTAATGATTTTCAGTTCTGTTTTTCTATTGATTCATTCATCTTTGAATTACAGATAGCATTTAGTGATTCTTGAACATAATCCTGTACATGAACTTATGGATTTCAAGTTAAATTGCTATGATTTTTGTTCTTTGATTGGAAGACTCAGCTGAATGTTGTTATATCAAATAACTACTCTCAAGCAATGTGCTATCCTGGAAGATTATGTCTAAAGCATTTTCTTTTAGTGTTTCAGGAACATGGGATGGTAAATATAAATCAACAAAAGTTTAATTGCTTTAAAAATAAAAGCTTTTGAATAAATTAAGACATTATTTAGCATTCTCAGGAAAATTATCATTATAGTTGCAAATGTAGAGCAGCAATCACTTGCCCTAGTGTAATAAAAGTTATTTGGCAGAACTGTCATCTAGACCAAAAGAAATCTCAAAGCAGTAACAAATGCATTACTGACATAATGTTACATAACACACACATTAATTGTTGTGTATCTATGGTTACAGGTAATAAATATTTTCACACAGACTGACAAAATTTTCTGTAATGGGCCGGCAGGTTTTGTGTCAGAAACATACTCTGAAGGCACAAATTATTTTGTGTTCAGGACAGCATACAATTATTTCCTGGCTACCTTTCCTAGTTTGAAGGCAGCACCAGTTTGTGAATCGGTTTTAACAATCTGTGCGCTGAAGAGCTGTTGAGTAGACAGTGAGATGAGAGAAATCAAGCAACCTGCCTAAGACCTCAATAGTTGAAATGATGGGATGTAGCTTTCCTTCAGTGTAGCTATGTAATTATAATTAGTAATAATTGTAGTTACCTCTTCAGTCAGTGGGATTCATTGGTACCAATAATAAACGTTCAAACAGGAATCAAACTTTCCTCTCCCCAACTCACCTTCTAAAGACTCTGATGAGCTTGCCCTTCAAGAACACTACTCAAGGGGTTTGAAAAGTGATTTTTAAAAACTAGTGTGATAGTTTTGAAATCAGAGAAGATAATCTCACCATTTTATGACAGCTTCAAGTGAAGAATATATATTTTAAGAAACATTCCAAACTGAAAGCTCTATGGTATATAGAAATAGTAAATACAGTTAGCTTTGTAAGGTGGAAACTTTTCTTGTATGTGTGTGGATGTAGTTGTATAAAGTTTTAAGTGGGTGAAGCTCTTGAGTAAATATTATACTGGGATTTCTGGGTTCAGAGGAAAATGGGAAAAGAGATATGTACTTTGCTGAGTATTGCCATACACTGAGTAGATAAACAGAAATTCCAGAATAAAGCTGGATATCTATGCTGCTAACAGGAAAGGAGGTGTGTGTGTAGAATGGAGAATTTTAAAGGACATAAATGTATTCCTCTACTTACGCGTGTATACCATGTATATCTGATGCTGTTAAGTTTATTGTGGAAGGAAAATATATCTTGTAGGAAGTAAAGAAAATAGAATTTTAAAAGAGTTTTTATTTTTAAACAGTTTATATGCTTATAGCCAGAATAAAGCAAAAGACTCAGATATTTAGTGTATTCTACTGCAGGGGGAAATTTAACTCCAGTGAGAATTATTGAATGACATATATATGTTTTTTTTCACATTTTGTTCTTTCTTCCTTATTTAGGAGGATAGGAAACAGTTGTGCTTTTCAAGGAAGAATCTGTTTTGAATCTCAGACTGTATTCTACTTGAATAAGACAAAACTTTCAAACAGCCCCATTCCTTTTTGGGTCAGAAGTTTGTTTCTCATTGGTTAGAAAAAGGAAAATGTTCCTCTCTTGGGCACATATTAGCCCAAAGAGCTATCCAAATATAGTACATGTATTCTAAATGAAAATAGTAAGCCCTTGTAATATATGTTGAGGATGTAAAATTTAAATAAATAAATAAGCAAGCAAAAATTTGCAAAGGAGCTTTTATTTGGGGAAATGCAGAAATTATCCCTTAAGTCGCTCAATGAAAGTGCATTCTATTTAAATAAAGTTTGAATAAACTCACATTTAAAGGATGGTCTATATCCTTATTGTGTTTAAAAACATGGAATTCATTTCATGATACTATCTTATTTTCTCAGAAAGTGTTATTATATATAGTATCCTGCTTTTTGAAATAAAAATGTTAACACTCAGTTGTGTCATTCTTTGCCACCATTTTGCCCAACTTTTGTCCATAAATTAGTTCTTCAAGCAGCTGACAATCTACCCCAGTGGATATCCACTGGGGGTACCAGGCAGGCCACCTGTCTTTTGTCAGAGAGAAAGAGTCTGAGTACTGGGGGACTGAATTTGGTGTCATTAAGAACTGAACCGTTTCTGCTTTGCTTGGACCCAGGATTCTGCTAAGAACAATGTTCCATCAATTTTAGAAATTCCAGGAAGGCCAGCTAACCCACTGATAGACTCAAGGGAACTGAAAGACTAAACCGGGGGTTCTGTGAGGGCTTACATTGAATTTTCTGGATGAAACTGATTTCTGATTTTATTTTGGGTAACAGACTTCACCAGATATCTCATGGGCACTGAGTAGGTACACAGTATTTTACAAAGGAGCTGCAGAAATTAAAGAATTTTTTAATCATGTAAATCTCTAAGTGCCTTTCCATCTCTTGGAAGAGTTCATTTTTGACTAAGGTAAGGACCAAGTTGGGCTTCCCTGGTGGCTCAGTGGTAAAGAATCCACCTGCACTGCAGGAGACAGCAGGAGACACAGGTTCAGTCCCTGGGTCAGGAAGATCCCCTGGAGGAAGGCATGGCAACCCGTTCCAGTATTCTTTCCTGGAGAATCCCATGGACAGAGGAGCCTGGTGGGCCATGGTTCATGGGGTCACAAAGAGTCAGACATGAAGTCTGACATGACTGAAGCAAATGAGGACACATGCATGAAAGGACCACGTTAAAGCAAAGTGTGATACATATTCAAATGAGAAAAGAGTACTTGGTTGAAGGAATTCAAAAAATCCTCTAGAGAAAATAAATCTGCAAATGGCTTTTCAGGCTAACTTGTCTTTTACATGAAGAGACAATGAGAAAGAAGGAGCCCTTGAGTCAGAGAAGATGATGAGGACATGGGGTTAGAAACCAGGTCCTGGGGCTTCATTGCCTCAATTCATCAAAAGCTTAGGGAGTTCATAAATTAGACATTTGAATAGTGGGTCTTTAAAAAAATTATTAGAAGCAAGAGAAGGGAAAAAAGGAGCATGGAGAAATGAAAGAAGAGAAGTAATTCGGGAGGGAGAGAGAATAAAGGCAAAACCCCAAATTAGGAATAAGTGACTATCCATTAATTTTGCATCCTGGAATCAAGGAAAATCAAGGAAAAATTAAAATACAATTACCAAATCTGACTTGAAAGCCTCCAGGCAATATCTGGCCAGCCTACATTTTCAGAGAGTTTTAATTAAAAGTATCTTAATAATATAATTTTTTAAACTCTCTAAAATTTACAGAAAGCTAAAGTAATAGAGAATACTCATTGTAGAATGTGTTAATGATAACAGTTTTGTAACATTTTTCTAAAGAGCAAATAAGATAACTCGGTCTTTTCTCTAGAATGGTTGAATAAGTTTTTTAATTGATAATTTCAAATTTCATTTTGCCTTTCTAATTCCTGTTGGTAATATTCCATGGTCATTCCCCCAAAATAACAATTTTGTGGTTAAATATTTTTGAATTTTTATTTTATATTGCATATAGTTGACTAACACTGTTGCGTTACTTTCAGGTGTTAAGTGATTCAATTCTTTTTAAAATTTCTTTTCCATTGGATTATTAAAGAATGCTGAGCAGAGTTCCCTGTGCTATACAGTAGGTCCTTATTCTTTATCCATTTTCAATATAGCAGTGTGCACATGTCAATCCCGAACTCCCAATCTATGCCTTCCCCTGACCCTCCCCCTGGGGAACCATAAATTTGTTCTCTAAGTCAGTGACTGTTTCTGTCTTGTAAATAAGTTCATTTGTATCATTTTTGTCTTGTTTTTACATTCCTCATATACCTGATATTAGCTGATATTGCAGAGAATTCAGGCCCTTTAACCCCACTAGTCATGGTCTAGTTCATTCACATCCTCACAGGACCCAGAGGCCAGTATGCCAGGATGAAAATGGCCACTGACCTCGGAGTAGAGCTGCATTTGTTGGGGTCCCTTTTACTTGAGGTCAAGATTAGTTATGGATGCTTGGGCTTCCTCAGTGGCTCAGTGATAAAGAATCTGCCTGCCAACACAGGAACCGCTGGAGACTTGGGTTCAATCCCTGGGCTGGTACAGTACCCTGGAAGAGATTGAAATGGAAACCCACTCCAATATTCTTGCCTGGAAAATCCCATGGGTAGAGGAGGCTGGCGGGCTACAGTCCATAGGGTCCCAAAGAGTCAGACACGACTGAGCGACTGACCACGCATGCAAGCTCACCTACGCTATGTGGGGTGTTGCCTGATGACCTGGTGGATGAGTTGGTCCCCAGAGTGAAACAGTGCTCTATGACTCAACCATATGACCGAGCAGGCTGCTGCTCCCTCCCTGTATTCATCAAGCTTTGAAGTGGGCCCATGCCAGTGAAATAAATGGAAGATCCAGTATGGGAACTTCAAGATAACTCTGCCTTTGGGAGCTATAAGAAGGTTCTTGACACAGAGGTGTAAACTGTAATCCCAGCTGCTTTTTTTTTACAGAATATGTTTCAGGAGAAAATTAATCTTTCGAAGCCTCAGTTTTCTCGCCTGTAAAATACAGATAAACACAATACCCATTTCAGGGTTATTGTGAGATTAAATTGAGGTAACTTTCAAAGTTACTTTCTATTGGCAAGCATTCAAATTATTTTTCAGCTTCAATGGAAATGTAATAGTAGTAATTTTGGTAGTAGCGGCAGCAGGAAAATCCTCTTTGTCCATACTTCAGTCCGTCCTCTTCAGTGCCAACTGCATTTTTCTGGAAATAGATGATTTTCCTTATCGGATCACTGTTTTTTACATGATAAAAGTTCAAAATGCTCATGCATAACAGGCTTTCATAAGCTGGATCTTGTCAACCTTTTCTGTATCCTCTACCCTCCTATCCCCATGTGCAAACCTAGTTATAGCTATTTGCATTCACCAAATATACCATGCTTTTTCAGAACCATGCAGTTTGTAAGATTTTATAATCACTGCCACATTCCCTTCCTCAAGGGTTTGTTTACCTCCATTCAGAAGGATTTCTGGAGCCACCCTCGTCTTGAATGCATTCAGTTCAGTTCAGCCACTCAGTCGTGTCCGACTCTTTGCGACCCCATGAACCACAGCACACCAGGCCTCCCTGTCTATCACCAATTCCTGGAGTCCACCCAAACCCATGCCCATCGAGTCAGTGATGCCATCCAGCCATCTCATCCTCTGTCGTCCCCTTCTCCTCCTGCCCTCAATCCTTCCCAGCATCAGGGTCTTTTCAAGTGAATCAGCTCTTACCATCAGGTGGCCAAAGTATTGGAGTTTCAGCTTCAACATCAGTCCCTCCAATTGAATGCACTAGAATGAGTTATTCTGGTGAGTTTTTTGTGCTCCTTTAAAACTGTGACATCTATTCTAAAGTTCATTCACTCTGTATTTTAAATAGTTACATACCTGATTTTCTCATTAAACTTATGAGTCATTTGAAAGCTAGCCTTGGGTCCTCATCATTAATTATTTCCCAGGACTCTCCTGTATTAAGATATCCAATAATTTTTGAATGAATAAATAACAGCCACTAAAATAAGTTCCAGTTGCTATAAAATGTATTCCTTGTTTCAGAAGAAAGTATTAAAAAGGAAGGAAAAAGTCTATAATAAATCATAAAATTCATATTAATACCACAGAAGTATTTTATTATGCCTTATAAACATTGGGTGAGTAAACTTACACTTTATCCTAATGTTCTTTTCATCCCATCACTTTCCCATATGCAATAGTACAGTATTTCCAACTTAGTGAATTTAGTGACCAATAGTGGTAAAGAATCCGGCTGCAATGCAGGAGACACAGGGGACTCGGGTTCAGTCCCTGGGTTGGGAAGATCCCCTGGAGGAGGAAATGGCAACAGGCTCCAGTATTCTTCCTGGGAAATCCCATGACAGTGGAGCCTTGAGGGCTGCAGTCCATGGGGTTTCGAAGAGTCTGACAGGACTGAGCACACACATGGCACACTTTTACTCACAAGTGGATGTTAGTCTGCACGGGATCTGCATGCCTCTGCCAATAGTGAGAGCAGTGGACAGCTGCCTTCTTCTCCAAAGAAAGCTGGGGAGACGATAAGCAGTCTAATGGCCCCCTCGTCTTTGGAACCTGTGAATACGTTACAGGACAGTGAGGAATTAAGGCCTCGGGAAGAATCAAGAATGCTACTCAGCTGATGTTAAAACAGAGTATTCTGGATTATCCAGATGAGCCCAATGTAATCTCAAGGGCCCTTTAAAGTAGAAGCAGTCAGAGGTCAGAAGGAGATCAGAGTCGGAGAGGCTTTGAGAGTCCGTTGATATACCTTATTCTGGTTTTAGTTATTTGGAAGTTTGTAGTAGGATTTTTCCCCTTCTTGGGACACCAAAGACACTTGCTACCTTTGCCTGTAGGAGGAAGGAATGATAAAAGATGACTTTAAAGGGGAGGTTTAGAGTTACCTTCTCAAATTAAATTATTATGTCAGTCCCACAATTTCCTGCATGTTCCCTTGCAAGTTCAGCTTCAGCGGGAGCAATAGCTGAACAGAGTCAACTAATGAAGACACCCATTCTTCCAGGTCAGAGCCCTACTTTTGCTTTTGGATTGCTATCCCAGTTTGAAGCCTTGAAAGAGTGTGCTTGGTAAATGCTAATTAATTTTACCTGATTTATGTGAAAAGTATCAGTTAGTTTGAGGGGAAAATTAAGGTACCTTGCCAATATTTTACAATGTAAAAGACCTACTGGATTCTTATTCCTAAACAAGAATTTCCCAAGTCAAAGGAAGATTACAGCCAGATGAAAACTTAAACTTAGTGTATATTTAACCTGACTCCTTTTCCTATTCCAGAACCTTCACTATGGTGACTTGTGCATGTTGCAATTGCCACCCACCCACCTGGGAGAAATTAATCAATTCGGTGGTCTTGGTACAGTTTAATGACAAAAATTCCCTCTTTGAACTTCAGGCTCCCCTGAACTTTTCTCCAACTAAGCCTCAGCTTTTGGATTTCTTTGTCTCTGCCCTGTCCAGCTCCAGCAAGAATCCTGTTAAGGCAATTTAGCCAGATTCCCCAACCTCCACATCTGATCGTGAGATAGCTAATCTGGTTTCTCATTCCCACCACCACCCTTCAGGTGACACTTGATTACTGTGCCTGCCTTTGGAGAGAATGCCCCCTTGCCCCAGATGGTGCTTCTGAGTAATTTTCCATCCAATTCTAAGTAATTTGCCCTTAGCTATAAATCCCCACTTGCCCATGTTGTATTTACAGTTGAGTCCGGCCTCTCTCCTCTACCGTAAAGTTCCATCGCAGTGGTTCTATTACCGAACCAAACTTGGGTCTGCACAGTAAAGCCAATCTTCTAACACTGGCTTGTGGTGAAGGAAAGTGCAATTTTTACTGCAGGGCACCATCCACTGAGTCAAGGCAACTAGTGTGCAAAAGGCCAGAATTCCATGATGGCTTACAAGGGGAGGTTTTTAATGACAGGGTGAGGAAGAGTTGCCAGGTATGTCATCAGCCTGTGGACAAAGTTCTGATTGGTTGCTGGTGAGATCACTAGGAGAAAACATCATCAACCTTCAGGTTCCAAGGGGTCTGGGATCTATGTGCTTTGGGGCAGCATGCAGTTAACTTCTTCCACCTGGTGGAGGTTTCAGCATCTGCAAAACAGCTCAAAGGATATGGCTCAGAATATTATTTAGTTCCCCTGAGGAGGGACTAAAGGTCCTTGACTTCGTTTAATGGCTAAATTATTATTTTTCTTACTTGACTGTTTTCCTTCATTTCTGCATTTTCTCACTTCTCTGATTAAATTTATTCTTTGCAACCTGGTATTGCCCTAGGAGGGTAAGGTTTTTCTACAAAGAGGCAGTGGGAAGACATGGGGCTCGGGGGTGCAGAGTCGGGGTGGGGAGCCCCCTGGAGTCAGAAAGGCTCCATAGGTCCTGCTGGGTTACAGTTCCTGTTCCTCTCTCCATGGCCCCTGCCCCAATGATGATGTTCTTACCCAGCTTTAACAAGTGTCAACATTTTCATTACCATTAATCTCTGGTATAATGAAAAATGTGTATAATGATGGCATATTACCAGAGTCTAAGGACTGTCTCAGAGTTCCAATCCTATAAAATAATATTCCCTTTCAGAAATTTATCTTCCAAATAATTTGATTAAATGCAATCAAATAACTTGAAAAGGTCAGGATGTAGGAATAACTGTTATTGCCCTTGGAAAGATTTAAGAAATTGATGGCTTGCAATTTTGTAATACAGACAGTTGTCAAAGGACCATACACCCCAGATCCTGAGCTCAGCTGCAGCTCTGGAAAGGTCCCTACACTGACCCTTCTCTGCTGGGAACACTCACCTGCAAGGAATTAAACCTGCTGGGGCATGCTGAGGCTCCACTCGGAAGTGCAGCCCAGTGTTAGCCCCCAGCTCAATTTTCAACCAGCTGGAGTGGAAGTCCACTGATAAATGTCCCAGCTTCTCCTGTCCTTTTAGTCCTGACAACTCAGAGGCGCGGTTTCTCAGAGGGTTCCCAGTGAGACTGAGTCCCAGTTGCCTATAGCAGTAGCCCCCTCACTGACAGACACATTTTTTACCTCGTCTTGGGTCTCTTGCTTTACCCCGTTGCTCACTTTTGCTTCCTGGTTTTACCTTCGACAGAACTACCAACACCCAACCTCCCTCTTCTTTGGAGGGAGCCTTGTCTTGAGGGAGCTTTCCTGAGCACAAAGGCAGCACTAACGTCCTACCTAAGCCTCCCTTTTGTAAAGGGAACTAGTTATCAAAGCTTAAGGGAATGGTGAGAAATACCTAAAGAGGACAAGAGGGTGTGAAAAGGTAAACTGAGTCATGTTAAACATGTTGAGTTAATTTGAGTGGTACATATACCCAATAGAATGTTACTCAGCTATAAAAAGGAACACATTTGAGTCAGTTCTAATGAGGTGGGTAAAACTGGAGCCTATTATACAGAGTGAAGTAAGTCAGAAAGAGAAAGACATACTGGACATTAACACATACACATGAAATTTTAGAAAGACAGTACCAACGATCATACATGCAGGGCAACAAAGGAGACACAGATGTAAAGAACAGACTTTTGTACTCTATGGGAGAAGGTGAAGGTGTGATGATTTGAGAGAATAGCATTGAAACATGATATTATCATTTGTAAAAGAGATGACCTTTCATGACTATGCATGAAGCAGGGCACCCAAAGTTGGGGTTCTGGGACAACCCAGAGGGATGGGGTGGGGATGGAGGTGGGAGGGGGGGTTCATGTTCATGGTGGGGACACATGTATGCCTGTGGCTGATTCATGTTGATGTGTGGCAAAAACCATCATAATGCTGTACAGTAATTATCCTCCAATTAAAATAAAGTAATTAAAATTTTTAAAAAGCAGAAATCAATTAGGATCAGTCAGCATCTAATTTAGCAAAAAAAAAAAAAAGGGAGCTCCAAGGACCTGTCCAAAATGAAAGCCTTTCATACACAGAAGGGAACAGGAACAAAGAAGTAATATGAGGCAAAAATCTGAGTGGTTATTGCAAGGTTACTTTGCTTGAGTGAGAGGCCTGAATCTATCAGGCAGATACCTAATTACTGGTTAGGAGATTCTAAACTGACTGGTTTAAGATTCCATTTCTCAAGAGCTTAAACTGTCTTTAAGTCTGTTTCATATAAAGCTTAACATAAGCAACTCTATTTTGAACCTTTTTTTTTCCCCTTTTTAACAGGGGTAACATAAGGACCATAGCCCTTTGGTTAAATCATGTGTGGGCATTGGATAAAGGTGAGAACTGTGTCGGAACTGACTAACACTTGATTTATAGGTAGCTGGAGCCACATTGGGGCAAGCAGATTGCTACCAAATGAGAAAGGTGTGCTGACATCACCATTTCTTCTGCTTTCCAAGAGGAATGGCAAATTAAGATTTTTGTATGAAGTCTTTTAATTTTAACATGCTGTATGGCTAACAAACAAACAAGCAAAAACACTTGTATAAGTGTTGTTCAGCCCCAAATTTCTAAGTACTAAGAATTTTTTTCCTCTGTAAATTGCCACTTCTGTAGTTAGGAAAAATATTGATATTTGTCTACTTGGCAATGGTGAGACTCACTACTGTCTTATCACATTCTCTCTCTGCTAAGAAGTCTGGATCATTGTTGATGTCAGTTGTTTCAACTGAGGTTAAATATGCTGAAACACTGAGAAGAAAATGATGTGTATCTCTTGATTCATTTAACAGATTTAGTATGTGTTTACTAAATGCCTGTAAATGTTTACCGAATGCCTCAGGAAGCGTGTGACTAAAGCAAAGGTCATTGTCCTCATGTGGATTATTAATATATTCTAACTGATGCGTCCATGAAGCCATTTAAAATGCCAGTACCAAAAAGTAAAATAAAATGCCAGTACCTAAAAGTCTGAATTAAAAATTTTCATGAGGCCATACTAGGGAAGTTTATAAACAAGTAGTTTATAGCAGAAGTAATAACTTTCATATTATTATTAAGTTTTGGATATTTTTCATTCTTTATTCAGTTTTCCTAATCAAATTTTATTAACTCTTAGTTTCACTCAGAACTTTTCCTGAAATGACTTTACATAATAAAACAAAGGGACAAACAAATAAATATGGTAGATGTTTTTACATGATGTTGCTGTTTTTAATTACTGGAGTTGAAGATAATTCTGAGTTTTTAGCTATAAGGAGATTGAATAGGGGCTTAAATCCTACAAAGTACTTCTCATTATTCAACATATACATGCCTTTTAAGGTAGGGTGTCAAAGAGCAAGTATCTTTGGGATTCCCGTATTTACCTAAGATGTGGAAAAAAATTTATGTAAAAACCAGCACAAATCCATATACACGTTTAAAATGGAACAAATATCAAAATGAAACTTCAGGTTTGCAATAGGTCATTGAAAATAGTCCCTTGAGTTCTCTGGTTTATTGTGTCAGAACTTTGGACAGTGCTTTGGGTAAAGCCCTGTTCCACGCTCAAATTTTCACCAAGAGCCCAATCTCGTTTCCAAGCTACAGACCTATATCCAACTGCCTCCTGGTAACTCTACTTGGATGTTCCACAGTTATCACGGACTCACTGTGCCGGAAATTTGACTCTTCTACCTTCTCACCTGACACACTTCCCCCGGGTCTGTAGCTGCCTTTTCAGTTTAATGGAAATGGTATGACCCACTATTTCACTGGAGTAGGAAATGGCAACCCACTCCAGTATTCTTGCCTGGGAAATTCCATGGACAGAGGAGCCTGGTGGGCTACAGTCCATGAGGTTGCAAAGACTCAGACATGACTAAGCAAGCAAGCATAGCACTGTTCAATATCTAATCAGTTACCCAAGGTTTTCTATTCAGTTTATTTCACATCTTTTCATTTATCTTCTAGTTCTATTCCCCCTGCTGTTGGTTAGCTTTTGTTGTTTATCTCTCCTTTGGACTCTTCTCAGTAATTATGTAACTCATCTACCTGCTTCACTTTGCTCTGCTTTCAGTGATCCTACCATATGATGCATGTATTTTTTTTTAATACTGATATATTTAGTTCAGTTCAGTCGCTCAGTCGTGTTTGACTCTTTGCAACCCCATGGACTACACCATGCCAAGCTTCCCTGTCCTTCACCAGCTCCCGGAGCTTGCTCAAACTCATGTCCATTGAGTCTGTGGGTCCATGATGGACATCTCATCCTCTGTCAGCCACTTCTCCCCTTGTCTTCAATCTTTCCCAGCATCAGGGTCTTTTCCAGTGAGTCGGTTCTTCACATCAGGCGGCCAAAGTACAGGAGCTTCAGCTTCAACATAAATCCTTCCAATGAATATTCAGGCATGATTTCCTTTAGGATGGACTGGTTGGATCTCCTTGCAGTCCAGGGGGTTCTCAAGAGTCTTCACCAACACCACAGTTCAAAAGCATCAATTCTTTCATGCTCAGCTTACTATATAGTCCAATTCTCACATCCATACATGACTACTGGAAAAACCATAGCTTTGATCAGACAGATCTTTATAGGCAAAGTAATATCCCTGCTTTTTAATATGCTGTCTATATTGGTCATAGCTTTTCTTCCAAGAAACAAGTGTCTGTTAATTTCATGGCTGCAGTCACCATCTGCAGTGATTTTGGAGTCCCCCCAAATAAAGTCTCTCACTGTTTCCATGGTTTCCCCATCTATTTGCCATGAAGTGATGGGACTGGATACCATGATCTTTGTTTTTTGAATGTTGAGTTTTAAGCCAACTGTTTCACTCACCTCTTTCATTGAGAGACCTTTAGTTCTTCACTTTCTGCCATAGGGTGGTGTCATCTGCATATCTGAGATTATTCATATTTCTCCCAGTAACCTTGATTCCATCTTGTGCTTCATCCAGACCAACATTTCACATGGTGAACTCTGCATATGAGTTAAATAAGCAGGGTGACAATATACAGCCTTGACGTACTCCTTTCCCAATTTGGAACTAGTCTGTTGTTCCAAGTCCGGAATTGGAATTCCTTCACCTCCACTAGCTTTGTTTGTAGTGATGCTTCCTAAGACCTACTTGACTTCACATTCCAGGATGTCTGGCTCTACGTGAGTGATCACACCATCATGGTTATCTGTGTCATGAAGATCTTTTTTTATAGTTCTTCTGTGTATGCTTGCTACCTCTTCTTAATATCTTCTGCTCCTGTTAGGTCCATACCATTTCTGTCCTTTATTGTGCCCATCTTTGCATGAAATGTTCCCTTGGTATCTCTAATTTTCTTGAAGAGATCTCTAATCTTTCCCATTCTGTTTTTTCCCTCTATTTCTTTGCACTGATTACTGAGGAAGGCTTTCTTGTCTCTCCTTGCTGTTCTTTGGAACTCTGCATTCAGACGGATATCTTTCCTTTAGCTTCTCTTCTTTTCTCAGCTATTTGTAAGGCCTCCTGAGACAGACATTTTGCCTTTTAGCATTTCTTTTTCTTGGGGATGGTCTTGATCACTGCCTCCTGTACCATGTCATGAACCTCCATCCATAGTTCTTCAGGCACTCTGTCTATCAGATCTAATCCCTTGAATCTCTCTGTCACTTCTAGTATATAATAGTAAGGGATTTGATTTAGGTCACATCTGAATGGTCTAGTGGTTTTCCCTACTTTCTTCAATTTAAGTCTGAATTTTGCAATAAGGAGTTCATGATCTGAGCCACAGTCAGCTCCCAGTCTTGTTTTTGCTGACTGTATAGAGCTTCTCCATCTTTGGCTGCAAAAGAATATAATCAATCTGATTTCAGTATTCACCATCTGGTGGTGTCCATGTGTAGAACTTTCTCTTGTGTTGTTGGAAGATGGTGTTTGCTATGACCAGTACATTCTCTTGGCAAAATTCTGTTAGCCTTTGCTCTGCTTCATTTTGTACTCCAAGGCCAAATTTGCCTGTTACTCCAGGTATCACTTGACTTCCTACTTTTGCGTTGCAGTCCCCTATGATGAAAAGGACATCATTTTGGGGTGTTAGTTCTAGAAGGTCTTGTAGGTATTCAAAGAACTGTTCAAATTCAGCTTCTTTGGCATTAGTGGTTGGGGTGTAGACTTGAATTGCTTTGATTTTGAATGGTTTGCCTTGGAAATGAAGAGAGATCATTCTGTCATTTTTGAGATTGCATCCAAGTACTGTATTTCAGCTTCCCTGATGGCTCAGGTGGAAGTGTCTGCCTGTGATGCAGGAGACCTGGGTTCGATCCCTGGGTTGGGAAGATCTCCTGGGGAAGGAAATGGCAACCCACTCCAGGACTCTTGCCTGGAAAATCCCATGGATAGAGGAGCCTGATAGACTACAGTCCATGGGGTTGCAAAGAGTTGGACAAGACTGAGCAACTTCACTTAAACTGCATTTCAGACTCTTTTGTTGACTATGAGGGCTACTCCATTTCTTCTAAGGGATTCTTGCCCACTGTAGTAGATATGACAGTCGTCTGAATTAAATTTGCCATTCCAGTCCATTTCAGTTCACTGATTCCTAAAATGTTGATGTTCATTCTTGCCATCTCCTGTTTGACCACTTCAATTCACCTTGATTCATGGACTCAACATTCCATGTTCTTATGCAATATTGTTCTTTACAGCATCGCACTTTACTTCCATCACCAGTCACATCCACAACTGGAAGCTGTTTTCACTTTGGTTTCATGTCTTCATTCTTTCTGGAATTATTTGTCCATTCTTTTCCAATAGCATATTGGGCACCTATCCACCTGGGGAGTTCATCTTTCAGTGTCATATCTTTTTACCGTTTCATGAGGTTCTCAAGGCAAGAATACTGAAGTGGTTTGCCATACCCTTTTCCAGTGGTATATTACTCATAAACTACTAACATATGAAAGCATGCTGAATAAAATGAATTCTTTTTCATGTACATGCAAATAGCTTTAAAAATCTTATAATGTTTTTACTCTGTTGCTGAATAAGCTATTTTGACTGGAGGAGGAAAGAACAAGAGTAGTAAAAATACACAGCAATCATCTCATCAAAATCACAGTCCAGAACTGAGTTAGGTATGTTACAGTGAAGAAGGGACCTTAGCTACCACATATATAGGAAAGCATTGAGTAATAGCTGACCTAGGAGACTTCGAGCAGAACTCCAAGCTCTCCGAGGAATTCCGGGACCTCTACACTCATATATTTTTACCCTCTAACATCCTTGCAATCTTAGAGAATGCAGGGCTTTTAATATCTTATTATTTATTAGAAAATTCATTAATGTATTCCAAGCTTATTTCACTGCCTCCAGTCATTAAATTGTGACTTACAATGTAATTGTGCAAGAAATAATGGATAAAATAGGAGTTTAAAACACTTAGCATCTATAAAGAGCTGCAGATGGGCTAATAAATCTTTTCAAAATGTTTGCACATATTTGTAACTTTTTCTGTGCTCTCTAGTAACTGCATGCTGGGAGCTCTATTTTCACATCCATGAAGAATTACTTGGGGTTTGGCTTGTAATATTTTAGATTACCTTAACATATGCAACTCTAAATATCTGACATGTCTTTTAAAGTTTTTATATCATAGATTTTTTTTTCTTGTTCTCAATGCGTGTTTTCTACCTTTTGGAAAGGTTCTTCGAGAAAGACACAAGTTTTGTCTACCACTCATTTATTCACACACACATAGCACATGCCACCTCACACAACAATTTGGCAAAGTAACTCTAATTGAAGAATGGGGGTGTCATTTATAACCTGCATCAATTTCAAGGCATTAAACTTTATAGTGTTAAAGGAATTTTGAATGTTATTGGAAAATGCTTATTCAGTTGTTTATTTATTTATTTATTTATTTTTGTGAAAGAAAACAAATAGGCCAAATAGAGGTTCCCTTTGGTCTGTACAGCTGGAAGATCAGTGGTGATTCTTTGGTTAAAAAAGTAATACTCTATTCCTTAATGAATGCATAAATTAAGGTTTCTAAATAATCTTTTGGTTTCCAATAACTTTGTTGCTAAATACATAGTTTTGGCATTTAAGAACAATATTTAGAAATTCAAGAATAAATTCTTAACTCCTTTTCTCTTATAGTAATTTTATTCTCCTAATTTATAAATGCTTCTACACTATAAATGTCTGTTGATTTGAGAGAAGGGGTAATGGGTATTTGAATATAGAAAACAATAGCATCAAATCAGTGTTCCTTCCTAGAATTCAATCTTCCATTGGTTTCTAGTCCATATTTTTTTTGACAAGCACAATAGCATCTAATTTATGACTATTAAATTATTGAAAATATCCATTTCATTTTTGAGCTATTTTGGAATTTGACTTTTATAAATTAAAAAAAAAATTTGTTATAGCTCATTTTAGTTTTTAAACTGTTTTTTAAGTCTTGGGATTTGTACTTCAGGTATGTGAACAGAATTCTCATTCTCTGGTGTCTTTATCTTGTCAAAACTATCATTTACTTTTTACCATATGTTTAATTTATCTAAATCAGCCCCAGTAACACTTTGCACTTTTAGAATCAAATATTTAGGGATGGAAGAACCCCTCATCAAACATATTTTGAAAAATTATGCTTGTATAGATTAAGTTCTTTGGCTACATTCTCAGAGTTAACTAGGAATAAAGCACCCACCTATTACAAGACTACTTCTTTCTCCATAAATAGTTAAAATTGTTAAGAAATAGAAAATTCTAAGAGATTTTTCAAACAGAATTCTAGTCAAGTCTGAATTCTCCAATAAAAGTCTATAGTAGTATAGTTATTGTCAAAACACTTAGTTTCAGAGAATAATTAATTGTAGAGGCAATTTGCATAATTATATTTTATTAGGCAAATATTAAAAGTTGTTTTTTCTGAAAGAACGATACCTGATAATGGGGATAATTGAGGAGTGGGGTGGACATGAGTTGGCAAGGTTATTCAGAGTTTTAATATGTCTTGGGTAAAAATGCAAAACCCCAAATAAGCCAGGTAATTGAAAGTTGTAATTGAAATAACTAAGGATAATGACAACAACAATATGGGAACCTAATCATGAATATGCTTAAATTAACTATTGATTATTTGTTATTTTAAAAGTTGAGGCTTCCAGATTCTTTCAAGTTTTTATTACTGTTTTGTTTAGAAAACTTGATTCAGAAACACTACAGAGGAGAACAAGATGTCAAAGGAGTAGGTGGAGGTGGAGTACATCTCTCTCCATGGATACATCAGGAACACACCTTCAGACACAGAAGTGCATGCAGAACACCAGCTGTGAGAGGACAGGAGTACCTGACCAGTGGGAAAGAATATATAGAACCACGGAAAACTCGGTAGGAGGAAGGAACTGGGAGGGGGGAAACAGGAGTGTTAATAGGACTGGACCTGCCCTTGGCAGGTGGGGGAGCTGAAGCAGGGGTCCGATCTCCTACATTGGGGCACTTATCTGAGTCAGAGGAGAAATATTTAAGGCTGAGAGTGAAACAACTGATCTGTAGCAGCCTAAATGGAATGAGAATCAGACAGTCCTTGTCACAGCCATACATACCCTGGACAGGGACTCAAGTCCCCTAGAAGGCACAGAGGCTGGGAGCTGTAGTTTAGGGATTGTGGAGCAATCCCAGGGCGAGGGCTGCTGTTGACTGCAGAGAGATGAATCTAGGGGATGTGAGGGGGGAGGCTGTGGTGGGAAATGCCTGTGGAGGAAAGCCAGGCAGCCATGGAAGCAAGGCGATACTGCTGAGTCACACATAGGGGATTGAGCCATCACCATAGCCTCTCTCCCCCCACACGCCAGCATTGGCGGCTAAACAATGGAGAGGCTGGCCCATCAAACTCCTGATACACTGAACTCCAGAGTAGGACCCATCCAGGGTGTCTCTTTAAGTGCCTGATGCGCCAATCTACAGAGTAGGACCCCAGCCAGGGGCGCCTCGCCATGTGCCTGATGTGCTGAGCAACAGAGAAGGACCCCAGGCAAGGGAGCCCTCTAAGTGCCTGAGACGGCAGAGCTATGGAGAAAGACTGGCCAAGGAGGCCTTTTGATCACCAGCTACAAGAGGCTCAAGAAAAGACGCTGACAGGGCCATAACTCCCGCCGCAGGGGCAGTCGGTGTCCCACACACTTGGTGCCGCAAGGTCCCCACGAGCCACGCGGCTGTGCCACCTTCACGCTCAGCTCTCACTGGGACACAGATGTCACAGGCAAAAAAATTCTTGTGTCTATGCGTGCAGGGTCGCATTGGTCATGTCCAACTCTTTGCGACCCTGTAGACTGTCACCTGCCAGGCTTCTCTGTCAGGGGCGTTCTCCAGGCGAGAATCCTTGAGCGTATTGGCCCATACTGTTTGCCACATCTTTCTGGAACACTATATTTCCTGCTGCGCTAGCCACCAACCCCCCTGAGGACCTGGTGCTGCCAGAACCCCTGCGACCCAAGCTGCTTCACCACCTCCACCTGGCCCTCACAGGGCAAACCCAAGTCCTCAGGGCAGCCTCAGGAGCAAACCCCAGTGGGTGACCCACATGCAGAGGTGGAAATAAAACCACAGTTGAAACCCAGGGGCAGTGTGGCTAGGGAAGAAGACCTGAACCTTCCCACCAGCTGTGCAAGCTGCAGATTAAATCCACATGATCAACTAGGCAGACTCTGCCTATGGAATTTATAAAAGGACACTGAGAGTTCCACAAAAGAAAATGCACTAGCTCTGATAGCTGTGGACGTTGGAGGCAAGAACACATAGGAGCCAGATTAGCATCTGAGCTTCCCCGATGGTAGCTTGAGAGACCAGCAGTGTTGGAGGGCATCCTAGGGAGGTGAGGTGGACTGTGACTCCCAGCGAGGGAAAGGACTCTGACAGCAGTGACTTAAGAAAAATATATATTAGTTTTATGTTTTGACTTGATCAGTAGATTCTTTTGGATTTGTTTTCTTTTTTCCTTTTATCCCCCTGCCTCCAGCTTTGTAGTTGTCAATTTTATTGGTATTATGAAATCTAATTAAGCTTTTGAGCTTTTTTTTTTCCAGTCACATTTTTTATTGTTGTAAACCTCTGCCTCTATGTTGAGCTTTTGCAGTTCTGTAGAGTTTTCCTTTATCTTTCTTTAATTTTGATTTTTAACTTTTTAAACTTATTATTATCTTTTCTACATTTATTCCTTTGTTTTCTTATCCTACTGTTCTTTTCCCATTGCAGTTAATCTTTAATGTATATAAATCTTCTTTTTCTACCTCTATTTAACTTTGCACACCTATTCTTTCTTTCATTTCTTTCTTTCCTTCCCTCTCAATAAATTTGTTAGTTTTATTTTCATTACTTTATTCCCCAATTGACACCTTGCTTTAGTTTTGTTTTCCAGGTTGTGCTTTAGTTACTTTTGTTCTTAACTGGTAGATAGAAATTTTGGTTTCCTTTGTTCTCCAGGTCAATCTACTGTACTTTATTTTCGTTGGACTGTTTTGACTTTGCTTATGGGTATATATGTATATGTGTATATTCCATTATTTTAATTATTATTTGCCTGATTCTGTAACTGTCATTTGTCTGGGATTCCTCTTTGGTTTATTGGTTTTGGCTATTTGTTTTAATCTCACTTAATGCCATAACAAATTGCTTGTGGAATCTTTGTTCCTGACCAGAGATCAAGCCCTGAGCCTTTGGAGTGGGAGCACTGACTCCCAGACCCTAGAGTACCAGAGAACTAACCCTAGGGAGAATCAAATTGTGAGAACTCACACAAAAGAAACTACTTGCATACAAGACCCAGCATCATCCAACTCCCAGTAGCACCCTGTGCAGGACGCCTCATCTAAACAACAAAAAACAAAAATACAAACCCAAACAACAGAAGACAGGATGACCACCTCACTCAGCCTTGCCCATCAGAGGAAAAACAAGCATAAAAACAAAAAAGCAAAAACAAAAAACTCAGCACAAATCTCACCTTATATGAAGCTTACAAAAACCATTGGACCATACATAGGACGGGAGAAACCAAAAGAAAGAATCCAACCTTGAAACCTGGGAAAAGGAGACCTCAAACACAATAAGTTAAAAAAAAATAATAATGAAAAGGCAGAGAAATACTACTCAAATAACAAAGTAGAAGCACAGAAGTCAAAATAAATGAAGAGGAAATAGGCAAATTACCTGGAAAGGAACTCAGAATAATGATAGTAAAGATGGTCAAAAACCTTGAAAACAACATGGAGAACATGCAAGAACCAATTAACAAAGACTTATAAGAATTGAAGAATAAACATACAGGGACAAACAGCAAAATTACTGAAATTAAAAATACTCAAAAGAATCAGTAGCAGAATATCTAAAGCAGAAGAACGAATCAGTGAGCTGGAAGATAAAATAGAAGATAACTTCTGAAGAGCAGAATAAAGTAAAAAGAATGAAAAAAACTGAGGATAGTCTCAGAGACCTCTGGGACAATATCAGATGCACCAACATTAGAATTATAGGGGTCCTAGAAGAAGATGAGAAAAAGAAAGTGTATGAGAAAATTTTTGAAGCGATTATAGTTGAACATTTCCCCAACATGGAAAAGGAAATAGTCGATCAATTACAAGAGGCACAAAGAGTCCCATACTGAGTAAACTCAAGGAGAAACACATCAAGACACATACTGACCAAACTAACAAAGACTAAACACAAAGAAAGAATATTAAAAGCAGCAAGGGAAAAGCAACAAGTAACATACAAGGGAAACCTCATACGCTTAAGAGCTGATCTTTCAGTAGAAACCCTGCAGGCCAGAAGGGAAAGACAGGATATATTTAAAGTACTGAAAGGGAAAAATCTACAGCCAAGATTACTGTACCCAGCAAGGATCTCATTCAAAATTGATGGAGAAATAAAAAGCTTTTCAGATAAGCAAAAGTTAAGAGAATTCAGTACCACCAAACCAGCTTTAGAACAAATGTTAAAGGGACTTATGTAGTGAAGAAATACAACAGAAGAAAAAAGATCTACAAAACCAATCCCAAACAATTGATAAGATGGCAATAGGAACATATATATCAATAGTTACTTTAAATGTAAATGGATTAAATGCTCCAACCAAAAGACACAGACTGGCTGAATGGATACAAAACAAGACCCATATATATGCTGTCTACAAGAAACCCACTTCAGATCGAAAGACACATATAGACTGAAAGTGAGAGGATGGAAAAATATATTCCATGCAAATGGGAAGCAAAAGAAAGCTGGAGTAGCAATCCTCATATCAGACAAAATAGACCTTAAAATAAATATTACAAGAGATGAGGAAGGACACTACATAATGATCAAGGGATTAATCCAAGAGGAAGACATAACTGTAAATATCTATGCGCCCAATGTAGGAGCACCTCAATATATAAGACAAATACTAACAGACATAAAAGGAGAAATTGACAGTACCACAATAATAGTAGGGGACTTTAACATCCCACTCACACCAATGGACAGATCATCAAAACAGAAAATTATGAGAAACAAGTCTTAAATTATACATTAGATGAGATGGATCTCATTGATATCTTCAGGACATTCCATCCAAATGCAGAAGAATACACCCTCTTCTCAAGTGCACATGGAACATTCTCCAGGGTAGACCACATCTTGGGTCACAAATCAAACCTCAGTAAATTTAAGAAAATTGAAATCGTATCAAGCATCTTCTCTGACCACAACGCTATGAGACTAGATATCAATTACAAGAAAAAAAAAACCACAACAACTGTAAGAAACACAAACACATGGAGATTAAACATGTTTCTAAATAACCAACAGGTTACTGAAGAAATCAAAAGGGAAGTCAAAAAATTTCTAGAAATAAATGACAATGAAAACACGACAACTCAAACCCTATGGGATACAGCAAAAGAAGTTCTAAGAGGGAAGCTTATAGTAATACAATCCTACCTCAAGAAACAAGAAAAACATCAAATAGACAACCTAGCTTTACACCTAAAATAACTGGATAAAGAACAACAACAAAAAAAAGCCCAAAATTAGTAGAAGGAAAGAAATCATAAAGAACATAACAGAAATAAATGAAAAAGAAATGAAAAAACAATAGTAAAGATAAATAAAATTTTAATACATTAATAAAAAGAAGCTGGTTCCTTGAGAATATAAACAAAATTGACAAACTTTTAGCTAGACTCATCAAGAAAAGAAGAAAGAAGAATCAAATCAACAAAATTAGAAATGAAAAATGAGAGGTTACAACAGTCAATGCAGAAATACAAAGAATTATAAGAGACTACAATGAACAACTATATGGCAATAAACTGGATAACCTGGGAGAAATGAGATTCTTAGAAAAGTTCAATCTTCCAAGACTGAACCAAGAAGAAATAGAAATTATGAACAAACCAATTACAAGCACTGAAACTAAAGCTGTGATAAAAAAAAAATCTTCCAAAAAACTAAATCCCTGGACCAGATGGCTTCACAGGAGAATTCTATCAACCATTTAGAGAGGAGCTAATGCCTATTGTTCTAAAACTATGTTCTATGTTCTAAAACTCTTTCAAAAAATTGCAGTGGAAGGAACACTTCCAAGCTCATTCTACGAGGCCACCATGACCCTGATACCAAAACCAGACAAAGACAACACAAAAAAAGAAAACTACAGGCAATATCACTGATGAACATAGATGCAAAATTCCTTAACAAAATTTTAGCAAACAGAATTCAGCAACACATCTAAAAGCTCATACACCATGATCAATTTGGGTGTATTCCAGGAATGCAAGGATTCTTCAATATATGGAAATCAATCAATGTGATACACCATATTAACAAATTGAAAGATTAAAACCATATGATAATCTCAATAGATGCAGAAAAAGCACTTGACAAAATTCAGCACTCATTTATGATTAAAACTCATCAAAAATTGGGCATAGAAGAAATCTACCGCAACAAAGTAAAGGCCATATGTGATAAGCCTACAGCAAACATTATTCTCAATGGTGAAAAACTGAAAGCATTTTCCCTAACATCACGAACAAGACAAGTGTGTCCACTTTCACCACCATTATTCAACATAGTTCTGGAAGTCTTAGCTACAGCAATCAGAGAAGAAAAAGAAAGAAAATGAATCAAGATTGGAGAAGAAGTAAAGCTCTCACTATTTGCAGATTACCTGATACTGTACATAGAAAACCCTAAAGATAGTATCAGAAAATTACTAGAGCTAATCAGTGAAATTAGCAAAGTTGCAGGATACAAAATCAATACAGAGAAATCACTTGCATTTTTGTATACCAACAATGAAAGTTGAAAGAGAAATTAGGGAATCAATCACATTTACCATTGCAACAAAATGAATTGAATCAGTTCAATTCAGTCGCTCAGTCGTGTCCGACTTTTTGCAACCCCATGAACCGTAGCATGCCAGGCCTCCCTATCCATCACCAACTCCCAGAGTTTACCAAAACTCATGTCCTTTGAGTCAGTGATGCCATCCAACCATCTCATCCTCTGTCGTCCCCTTCTCCTCCTGCCCTCAATCTTTCCCAGCGTCAGGGTCTTTTCCAATGAGTCAGCGCTTCGCATGAGGTGGCCAAAGTATTGGAGTTTCAGCTTCCGCATCAGTCCTTCCAATGAACACCAGCACTGATCTCCTTTAGGATGGACTGGATTCTTTACCACTGAGTTTCCAATACTTTGGCCACCTGGTGTGAAGAGACAACCATAGCCTTGACCAGACGGACCTTTGTTGGCAAAGTAATGTCTCTGCTTTTTAATATGCTATCTAGGTTGGCCATAACTTTCCTTCCAAGGAGTAAGCATCTTTTAATTTCATGGCTGCAGTCACTATCCACAGTGATTTGGGAGCCCCCCAAAATAAAGTCTGTCACTGTTTACATTGTTTCCCCATCTATTGCCATGAAGTGATGGGACTGGATGCCATGATCTTAGTTTTCTGAATGTTGAGCTTTAAGCCAACTTTTTCACTCTGCTCTTTCACTTTCATCAAGAGGCTTTTTAGTTCCTTTTCACTCTCTGCCATAAGGGTGGTGTCATCTGCATATCTGAGGTTATTGATATTTCTCCCAGCAATCTTGATTCGAGCTTGTGCTTCATCCAAACCAGCATTTCATATGATGAACTCTGCATATGAGTTAAATAATCAGGGTGACAATGTATAGCCTTGACATACTCCTTTTCCTATTTGGAACCAGTCTGTTTTTCCATGACCAGTTCTAACTGTTGCTTCCTGACCTGCATATAGGTTTCTCAAGAGGCAGGTCAGGTGGTCTGGTAGTCCCATCTCTTTCAGAATTTTCCACAGTTTATTGTGATCCACACAGTTAAAGGCTTTGGTATAGTCAATAAAGCAGAAATATATGTTTTTTTCTGGAACTCTATTGCTTTTTTGATGATCCAGGTGCTGTTGGTAATTTGATCTCTGGTTCCTGTAACTTTTCTAAATCTAGCTTGAACATCTGGAAGTTCTCGGTTCACATATTGCTGAAGCCTGGCTTGGAGAATTTTGAGCATTACTTTATTAGCATGTGAGATGAGTACAATTGTCAGTAGTTTGAGCATTCTTTGGCATTGCCTTTCTTTCAGATTGGAATAAAAACTGACCTTTTCTAGTCCTGTGGCCATTGCTGAGTTTTCCAAATTTGCTGACATGTTGAGTGCAGGACTTTCACAGCATCATCTTTTAGGATTTGAAATAGCTCAGCTGGAATTCTATCACATCCACTAGCTTTGTTCATAGTGATGTTTCCTGATGCCCACTTGATTTCACATTCCAGGATGTCTGCCTCTAGGTGAGTGATCACACCATTATGATTATCTGGGTCATGAAGATCTTTTTTGTACAGTTTTTCTGTGTATTCTTGCCACTTCTTCTTAATATCTTCTGCTTCTGTTAGGTCCATACCATTTCTGTCCTTTATTGAGCCCATCTTTGCATGAAATTTTCTCTTGGTATCTCTAAATTTCTTGAAGACATCTCTAGTCTTTCCCATTCTATTGTTTTCCTCTTTCTTTGCATTGATCACTGAAGAAGGCTTTCTTATCTCTCCTTGCTATTCTTTGGAATTCTGCCTTCGAATGGGTATATCTTTCCTTTTCTCCTTTGCTTTTCACTTCTCTTCTTTTCATGGGTATTTGTAAGGCTGCCTCAGACAGCCATTTTGCTTTTTTGCAGTTCTTTTTCTTGGGGATGGTATTGACTCCTGTCTCCTGTACAATGTCATGAACCTCCATCCATCGTTCATCAGGCATCTATCAGATCTAGTCCCTTAAATCTATTTCTCACTTCCACTGTATAAGTGTTAGGGATTTGATTTAGTTCAAACCTGAATGGTCTAGTGGTTTTCCCTGCTTTCTTCAACTTAAGTCTGAATTTGGCAATAAGGAGTTCATGATCTGAGCCACAGTCAGCTCTCAGTCTTGTTTTTGCTGACTGTATAGAGCTTCTTCATCTTTGGCTGCAAAGAATATAATCAATCTGATTTTGGTGTTGGCCATCTGGTGATATCCATGTGTAAAGTCTTCTCTTGTGCTGTTGGAAGAGGGTGTTTGCTATGACCAGTGCGTTCTCTTGGCAAAACTCTATTAACCTTTGCCCTGCTTCCTTCAGTACTCCAAGTCCAAATTTGCCTGTTACTCCAGGTGTTTCTTGACTTCCTACTTTTGCATTCCAGTCCCCTATAATGAAAAGGACATCTCTTTTGGGTGTTAGTTCTAGAAGGTCTTGTAGGTCTTCATAGAACCATTCAACTTCAGCTTCTTCAGCGTTACTGGTTGGGGCATAGGCTTGGATTACCGTGATATTGACTGGTTTGCCTTGGAAACAAACAGAGATCATTCTGTCGTTTTTGAGATTGCATCCAAGTCCTGCATTTCAGACTCTTTTATTGACCATGATGGCTACTCCATTTCTTCTAAGGGACTCCTGCCCACAGTAGTAGATATAATGGTCATCTGAGCTAAATTCACCCATTCCAGTCCATTTTAGTTTGCTGATTCCTAGAATGTCAACATTCACTCTTCCCATCTCCTCTTTGACCACTTCCAATTTGCCTTGATTCATGGACCTAACATTCCAGGTTCCTATGCAATATTGCTATTTACAGCATCAGACCTTGCTTCTATCACCAGTCACATCCACAGCTGGGTATTGTTTTTGCTTTGGCTCCATCCCTTCATTCTTTCTGGAGTTATGTCTCCACTGATATCCAATAACATATTGGGCACCTACCGACCTGGGGAGTTCATCTTTCAGTATCCTATCATTTTGCCTTTTCAAAGTGTTTGTGGTGTTCTCAAGGCAAGAATACTAAAGTGGTTTGCCATTGCCTTCTCCAGTGGACCACATTCTGTCATACCTCTCCACCATGACTCATCTATCTTGGGTGGCCCCACAGCATGCCTTAGTTTCATTGAGTTAGACAAGGCTGTGGTCCATGTGATCAGATCGGCTAGTTGTCTGTGATGGTGGTTTCAGTCTGTCTGCCCTCTGATACCCTCTCTCAGTGCCTACCATCTTACTTGGATTTCTCTTACCTTGATCATGAGTATTTCTTCACAGCTGCTCCAACAAAGCACAGCCACTGCTCCTTACCTTGGACTTGGAGTAGCTCCTCTTGGCTGCCGCCCCTGACCTTGGACGTGGGGTAGCTCCTCTCAGCCACTCTTGTACCATGCAGCCACTGCCCTTGTGCTGCACAGCCGCTGCTTCTATCTAGGAATAAACCTACCTAAGGAGACAAAAGAACTGTACACAGAAAATTATTACACTAATGAAAGAAATCAAAGACCACATAAACAGATGAAGAGATATTCCATGTTCCTAGATAGGAAGAATCAATATTGTGAAAATGACTATACTACCAAGTGCAATCTGCAGATTCAATGTGATCCCTCAAATGACCAATGACATTTTTCACGGAACTAGAACAAAAAGTTTCACAATTCATATGGAAACACAAAAGACCCCAAATAGCCAAAGCAGTCTTGAGAAAGAAGAATGGAGCTGGAGGAATCAACCTTCCTGACTTCAGATTATACTGAAAGCTACAGTCATCAAGACAGTATAGTACTGGCAGAAAAACAGAAATATAGACCAATGGGACAAGATCGAAAGCCCAGAAATAAACCCATGCACCTATGAGTACTTTATTTTTGACAAAGGAGGCAAGAATATACAATGGGGCAAAGATGAAGCCTCTTAAATAAATGATGCTGGGAAAGCTGGACAGCTACATGTAAAAGAATGAAATTAGAACACTTCCTAACACCATACACAAAGATAAACTCAAAATGGGTTAAAGACCTAAATGTAAGACCAGAAAATATAAAACTCTTAGAGGAAAACATAGGCAGAACACTCAATGACATAAGTCAAAGCAAAATCCTCTATGACCCATAACCCACTTCCTAGGGTAACAGAAATAAAAACAAAAGTAAACAAGTGGGACCTGATTAATCTTAAAAAGCTTTTGTGCAGCAAAGGAAACTATAAGCAATGTGAAAAGACAACCCTTAGAATGGGAGAAAATAATAGCAAATGAAACAACTGACAAAGGATGAATTTCCAAAATATACAAGCAGCTCATACAACTCAATACCAGAAAAACAAACAACCCAATCAAAAAGTGGGAAAAAGACCTAAACAGACATTTCTCCAAAGAAGACATACAGATGGCTAACAAACACATGAACAGATGCTCAACATCACTCATTATTAGAGAAATGCAAATCAAAACTACAATGAGATAATCACCTCACACAATGGCCATCATCAAAATGTCTACAAACAATAAATGATGGAGGAGATGTGGAGTTAGTGGGAATGTAAATTGATACAGCCACTATGGAAGACAGTATGGAGATTTCTTAAAAAACTAGGAATAAAACCACCATATGACCCAGCAATCCCACTCCTAGGCATATACCCAAAGGAAACCAAAAAGGCACATGTATCCCACTGTTCACTGAAGCATGGTTTACAATAGCTAGAACATGGAACCAACCTAGATGTCCATAGATAGATGAATGGATAAAGAAGTTGTGGTACATATACATGATGGAATACTACTCAGCCATAAAAAGGAATTCATTTGAGTCAGTTCTAATGACATGGATGAACCTAGAAACTATTTTACATAGTGAAGTAAGTCAGAAAGAGAAACATAAATGTCATATTCTAATGCATATATGCAGAATCTAGAAAAATGGTACTGAAGAATTTATTTACAGGGCACCAGTGGAGAAGCAGACATAGAGAACTGACTTATGGACATGGGAGAGGGGAGGAGAGGGTGAGATGTATGGAAAGAGTAACATGCATACTTATATTACCATATGTGAAATAGATAGCCAACGGGAATTTGCAATATGGCTCAGGAAACTCCAACAGGGGCTCTGTATCAACCTAGAAGGGTGGGATGGGGAGGGAAGTGGGAGGGAGGTTCAAAAGGGAGGGGGTATGTGTATAGGGGATATTTATATGCAGGAGAGCGGGTTTGATCCCTGGATGGAGAAGATCCCCCTCAGGATGGCATGTCAATTAGCTTTTGTTTTCTTGCTGGGAAACCCCATGAACAGAGGATCTGGTGGGCTACAGTCCATGCATGTTGAGATTTGACAGAAAACAACAAAATTCTGTAAAGCAATTGTCTTTCAATAAAAAAATTAATTAATTAAAAAAACAAACAACCATAAAAATAAATAAAGAAACACTACAGCCAGCTATGTTTTCTAGTCATAACATTAAGTGTACAGTTATAACAATATTTGATGCTTAGATTAAAGAAGAGTATACTATTCTTCCTTTAGGTTCAAAAACATAATTCTCTAAAAACTGATTTGTAGGAATTTTACCAATACAATGAAGTCCTTAGTTTAACACTTTGAAGAGTAAATACCTCATATATATTTTGTACTGTGCGTACTCAGTCTCTTCAGCCGTGTCAGACTCTTTGCCACCACATGGACTGTAGCCCACTGGGTCCTCTGTTCATGAGGTTTCCCAGCAAGAAAACAGAAGTGAATTGACATCCCCTCCTCAGGGGTATCTTCTCGATCCAGGGATCAAACCCACATCCGCTGCACTGCAGGTGGATTCTTTATAGCTGAACCACTGGGGAAGCCACATTTTGTAGTACAGGCACTCACTTTTAACTTACCTCTACTAGCTTGACATGGATTTTGAGTTAGGGTCAAAGACACTCCCAAGGCTTGTTTTCAACCTTTGGTTTGCAGGGCAGTGACAGAAGTGTCTCTTCTTTTGCACCATTGCCCGTGCTTACATGGACACGCATGCCTTCTCCTCTCTCCTGGTGGTGATGTCTGAATCACCTCCGTGTACCCTTTCAGTGGATTAATGGACTTTCTAGGTGGCTCAGTGGAAAGGAAGTCACCTGCAGGGCAGGAGATGCAGTTTCAATCCCTGGGTTGGGAAGAGCTCCTGGAAAAGGAAATGGCAACCCACTCCAGTATTCTTGCCTGGAGAACCCAACAACAGAGAAACCTGGTGGGCTACAGTCCACAGGGTCACAAAGAGTCAGACATTACTTAGTGACTAAGAACAGAAACAAGCAGATTAACAGTTGTCTTCTGGCAGATAGAGAAGAAACGGTATATGTGTTCAATCTTTGACCTTCTGCATCAACTCAGGATTCTAAAATAGTCACATCGCATTTATTCTTACAACTGATTGCTCATGTTTTCACATATCCTGTTCTCATGAAACCCAAGTCATACCTCTTTGTGGTGCAAGAATCAGCAGGCCCCGTAGTGTGAGCAGAGGAAAGGATGGGGGGATGGTACAGAGAGAGGCCAAGAGGAGGCTTGACCCCCGCAATTGTGGCGTTGCTGGTTTCAGCCGCTAGGTGACACCACTGAAGTTTATCAACACACTTCCTGTTGGTGATGCTTCTGCTGGTGCAGATTCCTGGGTGCCTTAGGAGTGACCGCACCCCAAGCGTAGGTTCTAAATTTGGCTTTCCCTTCCTTTATTCACAATGTTTGGCCATTTCCCCCCAATATAAAATATAACACCATGCACTGGTTGCTCTACCGGAGCGGGCTTCCTCCTCCAAGGGAAAGCTTTATTCACACCAACTCTTCTTCAAAAGCATTCAGACCTTTGTCTTATTGTAAACACTACCTTAGACTTTACCTTTCCTCACAGCTATTTTCTTTTAGGAGTGATGTTTACTTTCCCTGCCAGTAGGTCTTTTTGAAAACATCCTGTTCTACTTTGGTCTCTTTACCTTTCCATTTCAGGGGCCAAGGGTCAAGATTTCCAATCTCCCACAAGTATGCCTGTTGCTTGCTTTTTCTCCATCACCAGCAAGGAACCTCAGGAAATCAGTCATGATGAAGTCACAAGGTTCTATCCTGGCATTCTGCAGGTTTCCTGTTCTCCTAGCTCCTCCCTTTCACAATTCCATAAAACCTATCTACTTACCTGCAGCTCTTCTTGGAGAAGACACATACATACATACACATATATAGATACAATCATAAACATTGCCTGATCAGGTACCTTTTAGTACAGCATGTGTGTCTTGATCTGGCCTTGGTCAAAATCACAAATTCAGCAAACTTACCTTCTTTCAGTGTTTCTTTTTTCCTTCCATGTTTCTCATCATCTTGTGAATCTCAACTATACATTGTTGCATTCTACCAAGAATGCAAAATGTTTCTCACTGAAACAGATCTCACTTGCCTCTTGGATCAAGAAATTGATAACAAGATCCATGTCTGTAAGGAATGTTTTTAACCAGATCTAAGATATTCAGGGACTTCTAGGTTTTACAAAGTCCTTCCTTTAAGAAACAGCCTTGGGTAGCAGAAAGTACACTGGCTTTGCAGTCAGCTTGACTCGACTCCAAATTCCTAAGAAAAAAATGAGAGAAGTAAAACGAGGAACCGAATAAGAGCCCAAAGATGAGTGAAAAAAGGAAAAGCTGCACTCATGTGCTAGTTACTACTCTATTTCGACTCTGCCACTTGGAAACTAAAATGGATGATGTGATATTTATGTTTAAAGGGAGTTTGCCATGAACTTGAGCAATATAAATAATGAATATTGAATTTTTAAGAAGGTGGGCCTAGTGAAACTTTAAGGGAAATTCCAAGAAAAAAAGTATTATGACTTCAGCTTTAAAAAAAAAAAAAAAAAAGCTTTGCTATGTAACAAATAAACCAGATGTCATCAGGAGCAGATGCCAATGAAAGTTTTCTCTATTGAATTTAATAGAAGGAAACATCATCTGTCACCATTTCCTTCCATGAAAAAGGAGGCTGACCAAATCCTTAGTATTCAAGTTCATGGTATCGGAAATGAAATCCACAAGTAGAAGCCAGTTTAAATAAAAAAGTGTTGAAGTGTTAAAAGAAAATTCTTATTACTGGCATACCATAGAGAAGATTGAAATGCATTGAATGAAAGAAGATATCAATTTTTCTATAATTCTAACTTGGTTTGAAGTTGACACAAAGTATTTGGTTTTGATTTTTTTTTTCCTTTAGTCAGTAGCTTTCTCAAGTAAGCTAATTATATATATATATATATATATATATATATATATATATAATACACACACACACACATATATATATAAAGTTTTCTAACCTCTATGTAACAGTTTATGAATTGAAGTGAAAGTGTCCAGTCCCTCAGTCATATCTGACTCTTTGTGACCCCATGGAATTCTCCAGGCAGGAATACTGTGGTGGGTAGCCATTCCCTTCTCCAGGGATCCCTGACCCAGGGATTGAACCAGAGTCTCCTGCACTGCAGGCAGATTCTTTATCATCTGAGCCATCAGGGAAGCCCCTAACCATATCTAAGTTTCTAACTTTCCTGTGAGGGTTTGTTTACTGTCCTGGAGGTGGTATATTGCATTTCATGGAAACATGCCATGTTAATTTATACTGAAATAGGATTGGCTGTTTTCAACCATTTGTAAGTTTTAAGAAAAAATATTTTCAGATTCCTAGTTTTGTACAATTTGTTTTAACATAAAATCAGAAGAATGGTTTTTCTTTTTCCCTGTGAAGTTTTTCTAGTCATTTGCTAATGGCCTACTTTTTTTCCACCAGAAATGTAATTGTTTTGGGGAAGTAATTCAGAGTAAATAAATTATCACTAGGCTTAGGTTTTGGTAACCCAAGTGTTAATATTAGCAAATACCACAGTCTGCATTTGATTTCTAAACTTTTCCTGTTATTTACCAAGTGTCTCCTTCTGTGCTATAAATAATTTAGAGTTAAAGTGAACTTTGCCACTAAGTCCTAGAAAGCTCCAAATCACGTTGATTTTGTTTGTTAATGTTTCCCTCGTATAACCAAGCTCTGAAACCTTTACACTTGCCCTCTAATGTTAAACAAAAGATTTTTATAATGACAGCTGTAGGCTTCTGGTAAGGGGTAGAAGAATAAATCTAATATTCAAAGTGAACTGATACAGAACACTTCTTATATGTATTAGTAATGATAATATACTATTCTTACAATGTGCATCTCATATACGAAAATCCACATTTAACATGACCAAAACAAAGAAGGATCTGAAAACTCAATATGGATTGATTTGTAAAGGGTTTTATTGATAAGTTATTCAATAGTGGCATCCAAAATAAAGGAAAATTAAATTTACATGTGTTTCTAGTGAATATGTACATACCCAGCCTGCAATCCTTGAAAGAATAACTATTTTAATTGAATATTTCTTGCAGCAATGTCTCATGAATAATTTTAAATATCCACTTCAGCATGTTGTGAAAAATGACACAGCAGATTCTTCACAGTCGTGGAAAAATTTTGCTGCTTCCCTGTTGTGGTTTCCAAAAAGCAGTCATTTCAAATGATTCAAATGATTTGTATTTGTTTTATTTATATGACCTTGGAACACTTTTTGAAGGAGATGAGATCTAACAAAATCAAAATCATACTTTCATTGCAATGATTATGTAAAGAGAGCTTCAAAAAGTTTTCACTTTGCCAAAGTTATAAATTGTGGCAGGTTTGAAATGAAAGCCCCAAGATTATGATGGCCTACTCTGGCCATTTTCCTGCCTTTAAGAAGGTTTGTGACACTTTAAAACTCTTTTACAAATACGTCCCACAGACGAGTTTAGGACACTAATAATAAAGTGTCATTAAAAAAAAACAGTACTTCAAAAGAATATCTAACTTTGTCAGTAATTTTAATTTCTTACTTGAAACCAAAATACAGAAAATTCTTTTTAATCTTCCATTTTAAGTCAGATTAGAAAATAATAGTTTTTTTCAAAAGGACTAGAGCTTACTTACTAATCTGTGTACATGGGGTTGTATCTGCATCTTCTTTATCTCCTACATGTAACAAGAACAGTACTAACACGAACAACATTTAGCACCACTGCAGACTCTGTTTAAACTTGTATGCTTGTTTATGTTTCCTGATATCTGAGGGCTTTTGTGTGGACTGGCCTTAGGGAATACATGTAAGAAACTCACCTAGTACCTGTTTTGGTTTCAGTTTGGGTTATTAAGTGAATAGCTTCACTGAATCATCATCTCCTAAGATGATCTGGTTCAGTTACTCTTTTACAAGAAACATCTTTGATGGTTTATGTCCATAAACTCTGTAGCCACTACAACTGCTAGTTAACATCGAGAACTCCATTACAAAATGTCAAGAGACTAATATAAGTTCTCAGACACGTGCAATGAGGCAAGCACTGTCCTAGGTGTCTCATAGATTATTCGCTTTGATTCTCTCAGAAATCCTACATGGCAGGTATTAAAACCTTCATTGTCTTATGGATACTCAGTTCAAAGCAACTGACTTGGCTAAGACTCCATAGCAATATAAGAGAAGCTGAATTCAGATTTAGCTATGCCTGCTTTGAAAGCCATCAATTTTCTAGTCTATCGGGTGACTATAAAACCTGAAAGATCATGTAACTTTGAAGCTAAAAAAGAATTATTTACTCCTCTAGTAGAAAAACAAAGGTTTATAAGCACGTAAAATCCCATCCCAATGTGTTTCCCAATATCAGTGAACAACAGGCTGAAAATCAATTTCTGAATGTTGTTCCAGCGCTGCTGGCTTTAAATGTTGAGGTCGAATTTAGATTTTTGGAATTTCTGTCTTCTATAACTTCAACATGCTTTTGAATTCCCTTTCTCCCAATCAAATGCCAAAAGCAAACACTTCACAGACACACACACGTGGAGTCATCTGCCTCATTTCCTTCATGAGAGACTAAGCTTGCTGTCGATGATGTGTATCTTGCCTCTCTACTCAACATAACCTGGCCTCTGCCAGGTGCCTTTTCATGGTGCCAACGTAGAGCCTTCAGGACACTTTCTCAGGTCCTTCCTAAGCCCTTTGCAAATAAGTCCTGGTTGTAAACACTGAAAATCACTTCCCAAATAAATTTTTCCAGCTTTCACATGAGTAAGATCAATTGCCTTTGTTTAGCAATATGTTCCAGGTAATATACTAAGCACTTGGCACATGTGATCTTATCTCGCAGTTATAATTGAACGCAGTTGACAATGGTCCCCACCCTTATTTTTCAAGTGGGTACACCCAGAAAGACAAAACAAATTACACAAAGCAACAGAATAAGTAAGAGAAGATTCAGGAATGAAAGCCAAAACTAGCAAGGCTTCCATAGTCTGCCTTTTCAGACTTCTATTGGGTAAGCAAACTTCTGAGCTGCTCACATGTTCAGTTCAGTTCATTTGCTCAGGCATCTCTGACTCTTTGCACCCCCATGGACTGCCCCATGCCAGGCCTCCCTGTTCATCACCAACTCCCGGAGCTTGCTTAAATTCATGTCCATCAAATCAGAGATGCCATCCAACCATTTCATCCTCTGTTGTCCCCTTCTCCTCATGCATTCAATCTTTCTGAGCATCAGGGTCTTTTCCAGTTCTTTGCATCAGGTGGTGAAAGTATTGGAGCTTCAGCTTCAGCGTCAGTCCTTCCAATGAGTATTCAGGATTGATTTCCTTTAGGATTGACTGGTTTGATCTCCTTGCAGTCCAAGGGACTCTCAAGAGTCTTCTCCAACACCACAGTTCAAAAGCATCAATTCTTTGGCACTCAGCTTTCTTTATAGTCCAACTTTCACATCCATACATGACTACTGGAAAAACCATAGCCTTGACTAAGCAAGCTTTTGTCAGTAAAGTAATGTCTCTGCTTTTTAATATGCTGTCTGGGTTGGCCATTTCTTTTTTCCAAGGAGCAAGCATCTTTTAAGTTCATGGCCCACATGTAGTACCTTGGAGAATCTCCATGAGCAGCAGGAAGTGTTTGCACCTTTCCATTTTCCCAACTTTCCCCAACCAGAAAAACAAAAACAAATAAACAAAACCCAGGTATTCAAAACTGTGTTCATGGAGAACAGGAACCTGTTGTATACAACCATTTCCTTGACATTTTTGGATTAAGTAGGGTTTCCCTGGTAGCTCAGACAGTAAAGAACTTCCTGCGATGCAAGAGAACTGCGTTCAGTCCCTGGGTTGGGAAGATCCCCTGGAGAAGGAAATGACAACCTACTCCACTATTCTTGCCTGGGAAATCCCACGGATGAAGGAGCCTGGCAGGGATATAATCCATGGGGTTGCAAAGAGTCAGATAAGACTGAGCAACTGACACTTTCACTGTTACTACCCACATCTCTGTGACAATATCAGGTACTTTGCTTCCAGAAAGAGACTCTGTTGCCGTTTTCACTCCCAAGTATTAAATGTGCTCTCCTTTGAAACCATAATGTTTATGTAAAACAAAATGAATAAAAATCTCCACAAACTTTGTACTCTAAAAGATATGATACATTCTGTTAAACTTTCCAACTGATCATAGAAAAACCATTTTCGAGTTTAGTTATGATGCACGTTGCTGGGGAAATTTTGGATTTGTTCTATTAGTGCTCAGACGGCTGTAATATAGACAGCTGCTGGGGAAATTTGGCAGGTGTCCAAATGAAGTTAGAAATGTACATGTTTATCACTTAGAAGCTGCATACACCTACTGTTCTTCTTCACCAAAAGATAACAATACCACATTTTATAGGCAATTTTCTTTCCTTTCTTTGTCCCAGAGGCTCACCAAAATTCAATATGTTTATTTTAGTGAAAACCACCTTGCTGCACTCAGCATCTTGCCTAAGCAAAATTCCCTAAAATAAAGTGAGCAGGAGCCATTTAGCAAAGTGAACAAAGCCAAAATGATCATGAGCCCATTGCTTTCCAAATGAGTCCATTACTATTAATTTCTCCAGTCCTTAGAGAATATTTGGAAAAAGCAAGTTCATCAGGAGAGTGAAATAAGTGTAAAAAAAAGTTGGTAAAAATATCTCTCCCCTTCAAAACTACATCCTAAGTAAGGCGATCCCTATAGGACACTAACTCTCAAAGGCACAAGCTCTGCTTCATGTTTTAGATGACGAGCTGTGGGTGATTGCAGGATGTTTTGACACTGGCATCAATCAGGAGCTAAATATTTGCAGAGCTACTTCAGTCAGTACACATAATGCAACGGATTCCATTCTCAAAGACTTAGGATTTTCCTTCCTTGGATATCTAGAGAGACTGTCATGGAAAGAATGTTAATAATAGAGACCATAAGTTAAAAAATAAATGACATTGAAAGACTCACTTACTGTGAGTCGAATTCCCTGCCACTCACTACCCTGTCCTAAGGAGGGCACACGGCTGTGTGTGCAGGATGGGATATGTGGCTTGAGGGCACAGCTAGAGATGGGAAGAGGGAGGTGAGCAAAGCAATGTCTTTCTTTGGTACTCTTCTGAACCCCAGAGCCTCCACTTACCAGCTGTTTCACTTTGGACTTCTCAAATCACAGCACTCTTGGTTTTTTAATCTATAAAATGAGAACAGTGATGGTTCTTACCTTATAAATATAAGATATTAAATGTAAATAGCCTAGGACAGTACTTGGCACATGATAAGATTTTTTTTTTTTTAATGGTCACGAAGTTTTATGGATTTGGACAGCAATTTCCGTCTCTTCTCTTTCTTCCCAAATGGAAAGTATGGAAAAGTAAGCATAAACCTGATTGTCTGCTGATGAAAAGTCAAGCAGGATGGGGTGGGATTTGGGGCCACAAAAAGAGTGAGATGGCTGGCCATACAAACAAGTTTTTAAGAGAGGGAGGTATTCTTTTCCTATGAGTTGAGTCTTCAGTGTTGTTCAGTCACTAAGCTGTGTCTGACTCCCTGAGAACCCATGGACTGCAGCACACCAGGCCTCCCTGTCCTTCACCATCTCCTGGAGCTTGCTCAAACCCATGTCCATTGAGTCAGTGATGCCATCCAACCATCTCGTCCTCTGTCGTCCCTTTCTCCTCCTGTCTTCAATCTTTCCCAGCATCAGTCTTTTCCAATGAGTCGGCTTTTCCCATCAGGTGACCAAAATACTGGAGCTTCAGCATCAGTCCTTCCAATGAATATTCAGGATTGATTTCCTTTAGGATTGACTGGTTTGATCTCCTTGCAGTCCAAGAAACTCTCAAAAGTCTACTCCAATACCACAGTTCAAAAGCATCAATTCTTTGGCACTCAACCTTCTTTATGGTCCAACTCTCACATCCATACATGACTACTGGAAAAACCATAGCTTTGACTAGATGAACCTTTGTTGGCAAAGTAATATTTTTGTTTTTTAATATGGTGTCTAGGCTTCTCATAGCTTTTCTTCCAAGGAGCAAGTGTCTTTTAATTTCATGGCTGCAGTCACTGTCCACAATGATTTTGGAACCCAAGAAATTATAGTCTGTTACTATTTCCATTGTTTCCCCATCTATTTGCCATGAAATGATGGGACCGGATGCCATGATCTTAGTTTTCTGAATGTTGAGTTTTAAGCCAGCTTTTTCACTTTCCTCTTTCACTTTCATCAAGAGGCTCTTTAGTTCTTCTTCACTCTCTGCCATAAGGGTGGTGTCATCTGCATATCTGAGTCTTCCATGCTTTATTACTATATGAAGATAGTCAGTCTCCAAATCTAAGCTTGGGAAGAAGATTAGGGTAGACTGAATTTGACTTAATCTAAGCCTTAAAGAAGCAAAAAGAATTTTCTTAGATCACATAAAGTCCAGCCTACTTTACCAAGATGAAAGACCAGCTAAGGATTTGGCACTACTTGAAGTATTCTCTGCTATATACATGTGCTTCTCCTGGAGCCCTGTAAGAACACAGCAAGTCATTAAAAATCAGGTATCAGGGATTTTTCTTAATGACTTTAAAACAACACTTCAATCTCCAACCACTACCACCTCTGGTTCCCTATCATGTGTTGTCTATCTGTTTACCTGTGCATGCATGCTAAGTCGCTTCAGTTGTGTCCACCTCTTTGCAACCCTATGGACTGTAGTCCACCAGGCTATCTGTCAATGAAATTCTCTAGGCAAGAATACTGGAGTGGGTTGCCATTTCCTTCTCCAAGGGATGTTCCTGACCAAGGGATTGAATCTGCATTGCAGGCAGATTCTTTACCACTGAGCCACTGGAGGAAGCCCATCTATTTTGTATCTCCAAATGATTATTTCTTTCCCAGCAGAGAAAATTTGATCATTATCACAACTTCTGGCTCTCTTCCCTGGTTAGTTGACTTTGTTGACTTAATGATAAGCTAGATAAAATGTCCACATACCCAAAGCTGGAATGCCACTGGTTAGTTGTCTATGAGTAATGCCATCAATATTAAGAACAGAAACACACATTTCAAAGAAGTGGCTGCTCCTCTTTAATAGCATTTAAGCTGTTAGAGTTAGTATTATAGGAAATAGAAATTGAGAAAGTATTATTTCATTTAAAAGCTAGGGATGGCCAAGTATGAAGTAAGAAAACATTACACTAATGACACAGGCAGAAAATTCAATTTAACATTTGATTTCTAGTTCTTGAGATGGTGGTTTAAGTGTTTGTTAACCAAGACATCACTAATAAGATTTTCAAAGCAAATTCTCTAAACCAAACAAAGATAAGGTGGTCCTTGAAATGTATATACCTTTATTTTTATTCTAAAAGACTGAAAACATTTAAGTAGTAAATGACCTTTTCTTAGCCTACTTTACAGACTGGATAACCAGTAGTATTAAACATGTTAAGCATGAAATAGAAACTTCCATCCCAATCTACACATTCCTTAACTTCTCTAACATTTCCCTGAGGAAGGCCTTGACAAACACCTTACAGAAAAAAATGCTCTGCTCCTGATCATCCGAAACACAGAGGAGTTTTGGATAATTTATCCAAAGGTGTCAATTTACATACCTTAATATAGTCTTTCAACATGAATGCCATATAGATGGAAGATCCAACTCACTGCTTTCCTTCATGCTCAAATATTGTACTTCTGGAAAACATCCCAACAGTAGCCAAAAACCTTACATGCAGGGGGAAATCAGGAAAGATCATCTAATAATCAAAACTCTGAATTTTTAAAAAAACATTGTACCTTACTTGTAGGCCTCTAAATATTACTTAGTTTTTCTCTCTCCTTAGGTATCCACCAAGTGCATAAAATGAAATATATTTTATAGAGATGGGTTTTATACTACAGAAGTTTAATTCTTTTTAAATTCAATGCATTGCCCCTATTTCATTTGATTGATTTTTCTCATAGTAGATTCCAAGGTGCAGTTATTGTTCCTTAGCTATAAACAAAGCACAATATATAGCTTTTGCCTAACTTCCTGGGTAAACCGCGATCCAGTCCAAATGCTTTCTATATGTGATTCAGGTGCTTAAACTATAAATTAATACTCAGTCATAAATGGTAGGAGAAAGATCGGAATGTTGCAGCTGCTCTGTTTGGTTCTGTTTATTAGACACGATGATGGTTCAATATAAAATGATCACAGAAGTAAGAAAAAAAAATTCTGGTTTCTGGAGAGGAAACTCGGGTATCAGTATGTACAAAAGTAGAAGAGCCCTGCCCAAGTGGCTTTCAAACTTTAACCACAGACCAAAGCTAAGAAGTATATGTTTTATTTTATTCAGTAACACACACAGCTGGTACAGCTTTAATAAAATGACACTTGCCATTGTTACCTGTGACATTATTCTGACATTTTCTAACCCACTATATCCTATGTCATTTCATCCGTCCTACTATATTCTATTTCACTTGTGTTGGAGCTACATAATGTTCTCCAAGTATCTGCTGTGGGTCTTGCTATGCATCTCAATGCTAGTCTTTGCCTCGGCTGTGTCAACTATTTCTTATTTCTTGCTCTCTGCCCTGAGGCTTCTCAACCACTGCTACCTTGGCCTAGATGAGAGTACCATCAACTATTCTGATACATGTTACTAAAAGGGTCAGGTAATTAACTCATTTTGAAGTAATTTTTGTGAAGGAACAGGAGTCAATGGAAAACCATCCTCTCTTTCATGCTTCTTCTGAGATGCATGATTCATGCTTTTCAGGGTCAAACCAGCAGGCTCTGCCCCTTGTGCCTGTAGTAACGTCCTGGACAAGGCACCTGTGGGTTGGTTTTCCATGTACTGGCTTTCCCGGCTCTTAAGTCCCCAACTACTATTTCTTGGAATGGGATCAAATCCTAAATAAACCACCTACACATATGTTCTAGTCACAAATTCTCCTTTTTGGGGAGAGGAGCATGAAAGGGACTCAGACTAAAATAACACTTGATTTAAAAAATGCTGGTTGTAAGTTGATTTCATGTTTCATTAACATCAGTTTGCAAAACAGTGATCCAGGCCTTGGGAAGAAGGAGAATTCAAGTGGAAGAGAGGATTCTCAGATGATGGGAGAGCAAAATTTCTCATTTGTGTCAGAGAACTTTGCAAAATACCCATTGGTGAATAGTACTCATGAGGCAAGTTTAGCCCAGCTAGCTAGAAAGTATCTCTCTATTCTATGGTATGTATCAGCTTTGCTCACAGCTGTCTCCTTTATGACTTCATAGGAAGATTCAATGCACATCATGCATTTACATTCAATTTAGCAAGTGTTTATTGAGTCTCAATAATTCTGAGGTTACTATGTTAGAATGTTTTTAGAAGAGAGCTGAAACATAACGTTTCATTCTATTACCTAGATATTACATATCTATGTAATAAGAAATTGGAAGTCTCCTGGGCACTGCTGGTGCTATCAATTTTTGTTAGGAGAAATAAGGGGGTTGGAAAGGAAATAAAGAAATTAGACATGACTCTATGTGTGTGTGTGTATTTGATTAGAGACTGAAATAAAATTTGCTGACTTGAGTTAAAATTCATGGAAAAAGAAATACATAGAAAAAGAAAGCAGAGTAGCCAATACAGAAAACACTGAACAAGTGTCAATGTGTTAGTCACTCAGTTGTGCCCGACTCTTTGTGACCCCATAGACTGTAGCCCACCAGGCTCCTCTGTCCGTGGAATTCTCCAGGCAAGAATACTGGAGTGGGTTGCCATGCCTTCCTACAGGGGATCTTCCCAACCCAGGAATCAAACCCAGAACTCCCACATTTTAGGCAGAATTTTTTACCATCTGAGCCACCAAGGAAGTCAGGAACACAAATTTTAACATCAGATTCTTACTATACATGAATACTCAAGGAACGTAAATAAGATACATGTGAAAAGTAACGACATGTGTCCACATATGTGTTACAGGGCTTCCCTGATCGTTGAGGAGGTTTACCAGCTACACAGATTTCCTTTTCTATGAATTTTACCATGTTATTCTTGCCTGTCAATCAGATTGTTAACTCCTTTCAATGAATCTGTAAAATTTTAATATATTCTGTCATGTGCATCACAGATGAAGTCTTACACCATTACTGTTTCAAAAGAGTCCCAGTAGCATCTAACAAACTCTTTACTTGCCACGCAGAACTTAAGTAAAAAATAAAGAGTCTACAGGAGAGCAGTGACTGTTCAAGTTTTATCTCTTGTTTGTCAAAGGGTCCAGTTATAAGATGAATAAGTTTTGAGAATCTAATGTACAGCATGGTGATTATAGTTATTAATACTGCATTGTCTATTTGAAAATTGCTGAGTGAGTAGATCTCATAGTCTCATCACAAAAAAAAAGGAATGGTGATCATGTGACTTGACGGAGGTAGCGTCTAACACAATGCGGGTAATCATTTTTTCAATATAAATGCACCAAGTCAGCACATTGTACTCTGTAAGTTTGCAAAATATTACATGAATTATATCTCAATTAAACTGAAAAGTAGAGTTTTATCTCTGGTCCAGACACATAGTATCCAAGGGTTCTAATAAATCTCCTTGAGCCCCTATCATTGTATTGAAGGCAGTATAATGACCAGTGGAGAGGCCAAAGGGTGAAAAAATGTACAGAAAGAGTGCTGGTAGATCAAGGGGCTTATCTTCCACCTTGATCTAAATTTCAGAATATTTAAATAATCTGTGAACATTTATAAGGTAAAGGAGAAATAAAAAGATGAAGCACTACCTGTACTTGCCCAGGGCTTACTAGTGCCTTGCCCCGTGCAGTGGCATGCAGTAAGTGCTAAATAAAGACTTACTAAACAGTTGAGTGCCTCTGTGAGCATAGCATCGTAAGAGGGATGCCAACAAGTGGAAGCACATCCAGTGATGGATGATGAAGGTCATGAAGGGTCCAAGGCCATGCACTGTGTCGAGTCATCAGAAGTTAGAAGTCATCAGAATTAAGCCTGAGAGAACACAGGATGGTGGTGGCCTAGTGGTGTCATGACTACGTGGCTTGCATTTGGAAGTGATATTAGACTATTAGTCTCCCAGGGGCAGTAGAGGTCCATGGGAAGAAGTTCAAAAGAAGATAAACTTTCATATTTAATTCAATAGCAACAAAAAATATTAAAGCCCCTTTTTATATGCTGAACAATGCGCCTGATGCTGAGGATAAAAAGTACATGAGATGCAATCTCATGTCTCAAAGTGTTCAATTGGGCAGGAGAGACTAGTCTCTATATTGTTAAAGTTAATTAATAGTGAAAGTAATGTAATATACTGAAGGAACCGAGGATATAGTGATTAGTTTGCTTAAATACATTCAATCACTTAATAAGTTACCTCGAAAGATACTGAGATTCCAAACACAGAAGACATTTGAGCCAAATGTGAGCTGAACTCAAACGCACTTGGACGTGGACAATAAACACAATTGTTTAAAAGCTGACTGAGTTTGAAAAAACAGAATCTAAGATGGCTGTATTTCCAAGAACATGTTTGCTTAATGGATTTCATTCTAAAAATAAGCATGAACTCAATGGTAATCAAAGAAAACTGCTATTGTTTTCACATTTGGCCTGGTTTGCCAGTGTATGATCCATTGTCTAAATCAGGGATTGGAAAACTATGACTCATGAGTCAAATCCCCATATCTGTCTGTTTTTGTAAATACAGTTGTATTACAACATAGCCATGCTCATTAATTCATGTATTGCCCGAGGCTCTTTGAGTACTTGTGGAAGATTGTCTAGTTCTCAGATCTAAAATACTTAGTATCAAATTCTACAGAAAAAGTTGGCTGAGTGTTGGTCTAGATAACCACTTGTTATTCATGTTAAAGCTGGGGTGGTGGGTTGGAGGGTGGTGGTTATTGGGTTAAATGTTGGACTAGGTTATTTTCAACTTTACAGGACGCGTTAAAATTGTGATTATTCTATTTTTCTTGTTAGATCCTGACTAAATTGTTGTATTAATGTAGATAATTATGTTCTTATCAGTTAACAAGTAAAAACAACGCAAACTCCCTGAGAGTTGGGAAATTCTCAGTCTAATCAATCCAATTCAGTTGGATCATGTGTGTTTTCTCCTCCAACCTAAAAATTACATTATAAATCTACAGATTACTTGGGTTTCATCACTGTTTCCGCTCAAAAATACATTTAAATTGATTAGAAAACAGTTGACGCAGTACTGCTATAGCAGCAGGACCTATATGATGAGGTAATGCTTGCTTGATATTTAATGTTAAATTAATGAGAATTATGCACCCATGGCTACTCTTAGAGTGCCAGTAACAGATGTTTTATTATGATGTGTGCAGACAGATTCCGTCTTCTCACTATTTCGCTCTTAAACTGATTGATCTTGCCAAGCTTCCTGGAGAAATGAGTGCTGAGGTGTATTGTGAATGCAGCCAGGGAAGTATGAAAACTATTTTTGAAACATAAACTGCTAAGTTAAATATTTGTATAACTTTAGAAAAGTCCATTTATCCAGGCCTTCAGCATGCAGATCCATCCTCTCAAAAATAGAACATTTATGCTAGAAATGTGAGACCTGGTTCTCCCATGGGCAGCTGTGGGAGCCAGCCTCCAGTATTGGCCCCTGATGGTCCTCGTCTCCTTCTATTCTCACAGTCTTATTGTACCCTTCTGTATTAAGTGGGACTGACTTGTGCAATCATCAGGGTACTGCAAAAATGATGGAATGTGGTACCTAAAGCTAGGTAATGAAAGACATTAAGGGATTTCTCTGGTGGTTCAGTTGTTAAGACCCCACGATTCCAGTCTGCAAGGGGCACGGGTTCAATCCCTGGTCAGGCAACTGGGGTCTCTCATGCTGCACAGCATGAACAAAAAAAAAAAAAAAAAGAAGAAGGAAAATGGACAAATAAAAAATAAAAGACACTGAGACTTCTGCCTTGCTTTCTTGGGTCACTCACTCACAGAGAGGCCAGGTGGTGTTAGAGAAGGATACCCAAACAGCACTGTGGGAGGCAATCTGACAAGGAAAGGGGACAATCTTGCCAAGAGTCAAGAGCAACTTGAGAGCTTACATGGGATAACAACTTTAGAAGGAGATCCTCCAGCCACAGTCAAGACTTCAGATGGTTGCAGAGATCTTGATTGTAATCTCATGAGAGACTTAAAGCCAGAATCACTCAGTTACGACTCTCTCAAATCCAGGCAATACAGAAACTGAAAGATGATAAATGTTTGTTTGAAGCCCTTAAAATTGGAGATGAATTGTCATGTACAGTAGATGACTAACAGCCGTAATACCACGTGTGGGCTTCCCTGATGACTCAGATGGTAAAGAATCCGCCTACGACGTGGAAGACCTGGGTTTGACCGCTAGGTCCGGAAGATCCCCTGAAAGAGGACATGGCAACCTACTCCAGTGCTCTTGTCTAGAGAATTCCATGGACAGAGGAGCCTGGTGGGCTACAGATCATGGGGTTGCTAAGAGTCAGGCACAACCGAGCGATTTTCACTTTCACTCTGTGTGGGACAGTTATGAAGCGCTGCTTCACTGAAAAGATCAATCCATGCTACAGAGCCTTGGCAGCTGGGATGAGAATGTCCTATCCTGGGGGCCACACAGCAACTTCGTGCCCCAGAGATGAAGGCCTTCCTCTCCAGGTAGATTCAGCCCGATTGGGATGCCTGGTCTATTGATGGGAATGATGCAGAGAAGTGTTTTGAACGAAGAGGCTGGCAAAGATATCTGTTCTGCTCACGTAAAGCACGAGTTCTAGACTTCCTTTCTGTAGTTGAAATGACTCTTTGCTTTTTTCAAGTCAAATAAGGGAACACATGTAAAAAAATGTTTGAAAATGGTATAGAGCTATTGCTGTGATTGCTGGTCCTTGGCACCTTCTTTAAAAGATGAATGCTAGCTCTAGCTTGTTTATAAACGTTGATGAAACTGTCCATTTTTCTTCATCAGAATTATGGGACACATGAGTGTGTCATTATCTTCCATACCTTGATGTTCCCTCCTCTGTGAGTACCTGAATTTGTTCACTCTCAATTTTAACTATGAAGTCAAAGAAAAGATTCTTTCCCTAAGCTAATTGCCATCATGTTTCCCCTTCTAAGGGTTTTCAGCTTGGCCTGCCATATCTATCCAGTCTGAGAAGACCCTGAATCTCCATTTTTAATCATCTCTGCACTCTGTGTTATGAAACATCCAATGCTAACCACCTCTAAAGGAATAAAAGAAACATGCTTTCAGTATATATTGCTCATACCATCATGAATGTCAAAAAAATACATTTTACAACATTGATTCTTTAATTCATTCATTTCAAAAACATTAATACTTTATAATATAATTAACATACCTACCATGAATATTTATATTCTGTATCATGCTGTATTCTAGGTGCTAGAAATACAACTGTGAACAAAACAGAATCCATACTTTCACAAGACTTTTAGTTTATTAGTGAGTGAATGCAGATCACAAATAATCTACATGAAATACACAGCATATTACTGGGAAAAAAAAGAATTATAAGGAGTACATGGAGGGTGTAGTTTCAAATACAGTTGCCAAAAGTCTTTATGGGGAAGGTGACAGTTTGAGCTAAGATCTGGTTGAGATAAAAAGTGACGTTGGGTCCCGAAGAAGAACACTGCCACCAGAGGAAACAGTGAGAAGAAAGGCCCTCATGTGGAAGCCTGGAGACAAACCCTCAGATCTGGCTTGTCTCGGAGGGAAAGGAGGTTAACATTACTGAAAAAAGTGAGAAAAGAGCAATTGTTACTTCCCAGGGGGCACAGTGGTAAAGAATCTGCCTGCCGGTGCTGGAGAAGCAAGGGACCTCGTTTCGATCCCTGGGTCAGGAAGGTCCTCTGGAGGAGGAAATGGCACCCCACTGCAGTTTTCTTGTTTGGAAAATTTTGTGGATGGAGGAGCCTAGCGGGATACAGTCTGTGGTGTCGCAAAGAGTTGGACATGACTAAGCACGCATGCACAAGGCCAAAGGGCATTTTTTTTCTTTCTTTTTTTTTCTTTTGAGGCTAGAGGTTTTAATCGGAATTTAGATATTTTCCAATGACTTGTACATGGGATGAGATGGGAAGCCTCTGACGAGTTGAGCAGAATGTTGACTTGATCTGACTTGTGGTAGCTCCACTGGTAAAGAATCCACCTGCAATGCAGGAGACCCTGGTTGGACTCCTGGGTCGGGAGGATCCTCTGGAGAAGGGATAGGCTACCCACTCCAGTATTCTTGGGCTTCCATGGTGGCTGAGACCATAAAGAGTCTGCCTGCAATGGGGGAGACCTGGATTCAGTCCCTGTGTTAGGAAGATTCCCTGGAGGAGGGCATGGCCACCACTCCAGTTTTCTTGCCTGGAAAATTCCCATGGACAGAAGAGCCTGGTGGGCTACAGTCCATGGGGTCAAAAAGAGTCGGACATGACTGAGCAACTCTGTACAAACACATATTTTGTAAGAAGCACTCTAATAGTTGTGATAAGAACAGAGTGAGGAGGCCCATGGCAGATACTGAGTAATTGGTAAGAAGGTTTGAGCATTAATTTGAGTGAATAATAATAATGGATTCTTTTACTAGAGAGATTTTTTTTAAAGGTGTGGAAAAGTGGGCAAAAATTCTGGATATATTTTGAAGGGAGAGCCAGAAGGAGTTACTAACAGATTGACTTAGGATGTTAGAGTATTATTCCAAAGATTTTTGGCATCACACAAATGGAAGAATGGGCTTTTTTTAAGTGATGATAAAGACTGCAGGGAAATGTATTGGAAAGTTAGAACCTAAGGAGTTCATTTTGTAATATTTTAACCCGAGGATACCTAGGTGAAAATGTCAAGTAGGCAATTCGTTGTTCAAGCTGGGAGTTCAAGGATGAGGTATGGGCTGAAGATGTTCATTTATAATTCATCAAGATTTAAATGATCTCAAGGCTGAAAAACTGTGTTGGTTAAAAAGAAAAGTGGTTCCAATATTTCGTTCTGGAACACTCTAAGTTTAGAGATAGGTGAGGAGAGGAGAGCACAGCGTGAAACAACTTGAGGCGGAGCAACCTGTTACTCAGGAGAAAATCCATGGCAGTGAGCACTCTGGAAGCCAAGTTAAGGTAGTGTTTTAAGGATGAGACACCCATGAACAGTCAAATGCTGTAGATAGGACAATAGATGGGGACTATGAAAGAAGCAACACAGAGTTTATTGGTGATATTGACAAGAGTCATTTCAGTGGAGTTGGAAGCATGAAAACCTGAATGAGATGAGTAGAAGGTACAAGATAGGAAGAGAAATAATGGAGTGCTACCAAAGACGACTATTTTGAGAAGTTTTTCTTCAAAGTAATGAAAGAAAATCTGAGGTAGTATCTGAAGAAAAAAGAGAGCTCCAAGGAAAATTGTTTTAAGGAGAGAGGTAATAGAGATTATTTTGTGTTTATGGGAAAATCTCAGCAGAAAAGAAACAATGATGGAGGAGGGGGGAAGACTGGGGGAAGCAATGTGCTTGCGTGGTTGAGTGAAACTGCCATGTAAGTGGAAAGACGGATCATCGCTTGGAGTACAGTTTATAGCAATAGACACGGTTCATAGGCGCAGGTACAGGTAGTAGGCATATCTGTTTGGGGCTCTTTGAAATTTTCTTCTATTGCTTCAGTATTTCAGAAAACACAATATGCTATGTCATGAACTAAGAATGTGCATAAAAGAGTAGGTGTTGGAAATTTGAGGAGAGAGAAAACCATTTAAAATAGTTATCCAGGAAAATGAAAGAGACACCAGATTGGGCAACTAAAATATGAATTCCAGGTGTCATTAAAAGCTCACTTGACATTTGTAGTCACATTTAAAGAATTGTGGTGTCTTTTCCCCAAGGATGTTCAGCTGTCTGGTTTGGGCAGGGAGTGGAAAATGAGATAAGTGAAATGTAAACATGTACATATAGGCTTTGTCAAGAGAGGAGAGAAAATAAGTGAAAGGCAGGGTAGCTAAAGATAGAGGCCAAGAAGTGGTTATAATAACTGAACATGGAATAAGCAGAATAAAGAGGGATGTAGAAATGGAGGATGGGTGAGGGATAAACAAAGGTGGTCAGGTTACCAGGTTAGAGATCCATGAGTTAAAGAGATTGATGGAGTTGGAATTTTAGACCAATACACTGAAAAGATAGCATGTGCTTGTTGGAGGAAAAAAGAATGCTTGTAAATGGAATTTGAAGGGACTGTAGGCAAAGATATTGAAAGGACCATCTAAGTCGATACTGCAATTCTTTAGAAATATGGTAGGAATAGTGGTAGAGAGAGTGACCGTGAATCAGGAATTAAAATTTTCAAGGAGTGAAAAAGTGACGAGAGAGTCAAATACCAACTGCCAAGGAAAGATACTAGATAGAACGGTCTCATGACATGGAATCATGGGAGTAAAAACTGGATTTTTTAAAGAATAAGAAGCAGAAATGTGACTGATTTCTCCTCCAGGAGAGGAATATGCAGTATGTGAAGAAAAAAACCTATGCCCCTTGAAACAACTTCAAGGAGACAGATTTCAATTTTGCAAAAAAAAAAAAAAAAAAAGTGAAGAACATGAGAGATTTTGCTGATGACCTATCACTGTGGAAAGGTCAGTGAAATATTTTCATATTCTATTCTTTAGTAACTTGGTTATATGTTCAAGACAATAGGTGTAGAGGAGAAATAACCTGTACACAGGCAGGTATTACTGAGTCAGACTGCAGTTCAGTTGTATTAATTATTCACCTGCCCAGGTGGTGGACTCAAGGGCACAAAGTCAGAGCAACCTCTGGTCTTTCTGAACCATTTGTAGTTCTATAGTTTCATAGTGTTTTTGTGATATAGAAAAATGGTGTTCCTTTGGGTAGTCAGATGGAAAGTAAGAAAATGGTATAAGATTTCAGAATAAAATAGCAACTGATATCAAATATAAATTTGGCATGCTGATAAAAATACATCTAAAACAAGCAGCAAGATGATAAAGAAGTGGGAAAAGCCTCTGCTAGATAAGCTCTAGCATTATTTACCCCACTTTTTGCCGAGTCTCACTGAGGTTTGATTTTTTCTATAGGAGAAAAATATATGGTATAAGAGGGTATATATGGTATGAGAGGGTCTAACCAGATAAATCCTAAGATCTTGGCTCTAAAATTGTAATGTCTTAACCTTCTGACAAGGAAAATAATTTTAAAATGTTTTCATATAAATTTCCTTTATACTACTCTGCTTTAAGCTATTTGAAATTTTATATAACTTAAAATGGGAGCTCTCAATAAATAACATTAGATAAGCTTTGTCTTTGCTTTAGGAAGCAAGTGAATGAATGCCACAAAACACATGCCTATATATACAGAACAAAAGGAATAAAATTTATCTTCTTCCCCTAACCCCAGGCAAAGAAAAGCATTTCCTAGATATTTCATTTCCCTAACAAATTCCAAGGTATATACTAATCAGCATTTTATTAATAACTGATTTCCTATTAATATATAGCCAATATAAATCTTCAAAAATGATTAAAAGGAATAATGGATGATACAGAGGAAAGGGAAAATGGTAAAGCTTCGAATTTCAAAAAGAAACCATCTCTCTAAAAATTGTGGTTGTAAGATTTTACCCTTCATCTATCATGTGTGACAGGTTTGAAATAAACAAGTACTAGCCCCCCAAAGTATACACTTCACTGGGATTCCTTAGGACCTTTTATCCTAAGATTTAGCTCTTCCTTATCCATGCACTCAGATTACAGCCCTTGTGAACTGAGGCTACAATTGATCACTCTCAATAAGGCTGGAATATAGTCTAGAGCAGTGCAATCCAATGTAAGATCAGAAGACTGACTGCCCATCTGCAAATTGTTTCTTGCTAGTCTGCAGTGAGATAGGGACCTTGGTAAAATGTGCGTAATGAGATAAGGAGCTTGTACCAGAACATAAATTACCTACAACATGAAGTATACTCTTAACTTCAGTTGCTGTTTTTTTCTTAGTAAGACTTTTTCAATGAAGGCAACAGTGTGTTGATTTTCATTCAGGCACACTCATGGACCTCCTCTTAGACAAGAACTTTGAGTAGCACAGGCAAAGAGATTAACTGTGGAGGGCCTTTCTGCTAGCTACAAAGTGAGTATGCTTAATCACTCCAGGTTCTCCATATTATAGCATAAATTAATTACAGTATAGATCAATTTCTCTGTAAACTGCTTAGCTTCTGTGGTCTTCACTGCTAGATTCCCACTAGCAGGCACAGAGTTGGACTTCAATAAATGTCTGTTGAATGAATTGACAGCAAAAAATAAAAGTAGAGAGAGAAATAAGCACAATCCTTGAGATTATTTGCTACATCATATCCAAAACCATCTTTAATAGGAACTCATATTTGTTTCTATTATGTTATTTTTCTTTGGGGATTTAAGCAAAGAAATACAAGAAACAAAATCATACTAGAATATATACAAGTATCAATTGCTCACTTGTGTCCCACTCTTTGTGACCCTTTGGACTATACCCCACCAGGCTCCTCTATTCATGAAATTTCCCAGGCAATAATACTGGAGTGGGGTGTCATTTCCTCCTTTAAGGGATCTTGCCCACCCTGGATCAAACCCACGTCTCCTGCATCTCCTGCATTGGCAGGCAGATTCTTTACCACTGAGCCATCAGGGAAGCCCTGAATATATACAAAACAGACACTCATCTCCATCATTAACTTAAAGAATAAATAAATGGTAAAGAATGAAAATCTATTATGCCTGATTATTATCTATTGCTGTTACTAGGACTTCCAGCACTAAGTTAAATAAACATGGTGAGAGTGGGCGTCACCTTGTTCCTGATCTTAGAGGAAAAGTTTTGAGATTTTCACCACTAAGTGAAAGCTGAGGGCTTGTTGTATATGGCCTTTATTATGTTGAGATATGTTGCCTCTATACCAATCTTGTTGAAGGTTTTTATCGGTGTTGAATTTTATCAGATGTTTCCTCTGCATCTATTGAGATGATCATAGGCTTTTATCCTTCATTTTGTTAATAGGTTGCATGACATCAATTGATTTGCAGATGTTGAACCATCCTTGTATCCTTGGGGTAAATCCCACTTGACTGTAGTGTGTGTGATATTTTTAATGTACTGTTGAATTCAGTTTGCTAGTATTTTGTAGAAGATTTTTGCATCTATGTTCATCAAAGATATTGACCTACAGTTTTCTTGTAGTGTCCTTGTCTGGTTCCCCAAAACTTTAGTCTCAAAACAGCAGCACGCTTTTAATCCCCCGTAGCTTATACGGGTCATGAACTGAGGAGCAGCTTGGATGAGCACTCCTGGCTTGATGCTTCTCACAATGTTGTAGTCAGATATTGGTCAAGTATTATCCAATGTCTTAACTCTGCCAGAAGTACCCACCTCCAAGGTGGCTCACTTACATGATTGGCAAATTGGTGCTGGCCGTCTTGAGAAGCCTCAGATCTTCACACAAACCTTCCACAGGGCTGCTTGAGTATCCTCATGTTGTAGCAGCTGGCTTCCTCTGATACCAAAAAAAAAGTTTTCATTTTTTGAGACCCAGCCTTGCTTTTCACCACATTCTGTTTACCAAAAAGGATTCACAATTCCATTCCAGCCCACATTCAATGGTAGGGAAATTAAGCTTCTCCCTTTGAGGCAAGGAATGTCAGTGAGCTTGCAGAAATATTTTGAAATCACTGAAGACTATCTGGAGAATTAAAATTTCCTCTTTTTTTTTTTGCTTAAAAGACTGATTATTTTACTCTAATAGCTAATAACTTCACTAAAATATAATTGGCTATTTCAATAAAATGAAAAATAAATTGGCTTTTCCAACAAATTGAATTTCTTCCTTTCTGTTTTCCCCTCCCTAAGATTGGCTATCTTGCTCAACTGGCCACTACAGTTGTCTGTTTGGAAATCTAGTAGGCATAACATAAATATTTCTTCCAAGGTCACCCAGCAAAATGCAGCACTCACTCTAAGTTTTCCAGTGACAGATTCACTCATATTATTTTTAGTTATTTTGAAATAATCCATCAATGACAGCAGCTTTACTTTTTTCCCAAGGCTCTGTGATTTTGAATATAAGATGCAAGAAGTGAGTTTCTAATGACAATAAGACAGAGACTGGGGTCAGGGGGGGATTTAAAGTGACAAGGTCGGAGAGAGAATTTTGTCACCCACAGAGTTGATGTCTGGATGCATGATGTGGTAAAAAAGAAATTGAATTGATGATTAGATAATGGACTACAGACCTTTCAAGTAGCAGGAGCAAAAGTCATTTTTTTCTTTTATTTCTTATTTATTTTAATTAATAATGCATGATGGTGATCTCAGCAGTTTAGCACAGCAAGTTCCAGTTCTCTCATTTTCTATCTGCAGTAGAGCGATGTGACTTTGCCGTCAGTACAGGCTGTGGCATTTGTTATATAATCAAAACCAGAATCATATTTAGCGTGGCTAACTTCTTGAACCTCTCTGTAACAAAAGGATATATTGTTGTCTTAGACCAAAAGATAATATCATGTCAGTCTTGTTTGGGATAAGGGAGTAAGGTTTATACAGTGATCAGAGGTGGGTATTGAGAGCCATTCCCTGAATATCACTTCAGAGTTTCATAGAATGTCATAACTAAGCCATAGTAAAGCGGCTTAAAATAGAGCCATTCTTTTATAACTTTGGTAGGTACTACTAACATATATTTCGCGTTTAGTTTCTAGTAAATTGTGTCTTAAAGGCTAAAATGTTTAGCCAAGACTAGCAGAATTGTTCAAAACTATAAATACCTTTGCTTCTCTCAAGCTAGGTTTACGCTGTACTTTCCATCTGAATTTCAATACACATGGATCAAAGACTTGTATTAAGAGAACTTTCTCTGACGTTGAAGGTCATAAACATCAAAAATAGTGCTAATAGAATAAGGAATAATAGAAAGGTGCTATCCAATACTGTCTGCATTTAGTGTACATTTGGAAAGCTGAATATTTTCCCCATAGTTTAGTTATAAAGTAGATGTTCTCACACCAACTTGCATTGAAAGAATTTTTAAGTGGTTTCTTATGAAAAAGAAATTCAGTCCCAATTATCGAAAAGCAACATGATTGTCAATGTTTATTCTATGCAATTTACAAGAATAGGAATGACCTGTGAGTATGAACGCAGCACTAACTTGTATTATAAAATGTTGCTTAGTCGCAAAGTCGTGTCTGACTCTTTTGTGACGCTATGAATTGTAGCCTGCCAGGCTCCTCTGTCCATGCAATTTCTCAGGCAAGAATACTAAAGTGGGTTGCCATTTCCTTCTCTAGGGATCTTCCTGACCCAGGGACCTAATCTGAGTCTCCTGCATTGGCAGGCAGATTCTTTACCACCGAGCCACTAGGGAAGCCTGCATTATAGAATAGTGAATTCTAATATAAGTTAGTTTAATATCATAGGCAGTTTTGTGACTTAAGAAAAAGAAATTACCCACTGATCCTTAATTTTTAGACTCGTCCTGTATTTTAGCGCTCTAAATTTTAAAACAATTGTGGAGAAACTGAAAAGTTTCTTTCAAATGCTTCTAAACAATGAAAGAAATAGTAGCATTTTTGAGCAGAGGGCTGGAGCAAACTACTGTAGGAATACATCACTGAGTTTAAATATAAACATTTGCCCCAAGACACATTTTAGATTGTGCAAAATTCTAAACAAACAAACAAAAAGAGTCTAACAATAAAATAATTTAGCCACTCAGAAAATTATTTTAGCACAAAAACAAAAGTTTCAAAGTCTTAGTTAATTCATGAAATCTGAACAGTAATTACCCTTGCTTTTTTTCTTGTCAATGATTTTTCCTAACCTTCAAGAAAGGAAAACCTAACAATAGGGGAGCTAGGAAAGAGAAGCAATATCCTAGCTGAGTTTTATCAGATTAGGTAAGGATGGAGTTGGTTGCTAACAGGAGACATTGCCACCGTTTCTTTTGTCATGAAGGGAAGAAAGTCAGCTAATAAAATGTGAGCTTTCTTTGATAAGCATAAGTTTCTAATTAAAATCTTTTCATAATCTGGCTGAACGTGGAAGCGCTAGAATCTCTTGACATAGCCTACAGGGAGGTGGGCAGGAAAGAGTTAGGCTGTGAATTTTTATACCATTTCAGGTGAAGCGGAGAAAGAAGGTGCTGTTTGATGCTACAATTCAAGATGTATCAAAGAAGGCTCAGGGTCAAAGGCGATCTGAAAGCTTCTTTCTTTCATCTAAAAGGCAGGCAGGGCCATACTATTCCTCCCAGTTTTTCTGAGTAGAAGAAGAGTATAGAAGAGAGCAAAGAAAATATTCAAAGTGAAGATACAGTCAGACAAAGAGAAAGGACCTCATACTTTGCAAGGGTCAAAGACAGAATTTTAAGCAGACTAGACAATAAAGGTGTTGCAGTGGCCAGAGCAGCCAGAACCATAGAAATAGAGTTGACAAAGTCTGAGCAATTGCAGAAATCAATGGTCATGGAACATGGGTACTGAGAGCCGCAGAAGCGGGGCCACGAGTGGGAAATACGGGGACAGTGTAAAAAGGCTTCAGGTAAGACCATCATGTTTACACAGAAGTTCATCCTTAAGATGTTGATTTCACCAGAGTCAGAGGCTGAAAGAATGAAAGGCTACCTCTGTGTGTGTGTCTGTGTGTGTGTGTCTTACCCTCTTTCCTTAGGACTCAGTAGTTGTGGTTTGGATGCAGAGAGGTGATCCTCCACCTCTAAAATAGCATTTTTCATCATCTGGATTTAAATATATATAATTTATACACATTTGTGTGGGGGTGGGGGTGGGGGAAGGGAATGGAAATGAACAGATGCTATTTAGCTTAGGTTGTGGACCTGAGAGCAATACTTTTCCTCTTCCTTGACTAGGGAGGGAAGAGGTTGTTGTACAGTCTGTGTAGTTTTCTCAGTGATGGTTTGTTCTTGGCAAGCTGGAGGGGAGATGGAGTTAGGATGCTTGTGAAGCTGGGATCATAAACATGAGCCCTAGAGAGGAGCATCCAAGTTCTTTACAGTTAAGCCTGCTATGAGTGAGATTCACCCTTGAGCTTCTCAGAGGCATCATTGCTTAACAGAAATAGGAGGAGAAGGTGTTCATTGGTTGTGACTGGAAGGAGAAACAGTAACAGGATTTGCTGTGATTTCAGCAAACTCTCCCATGTTCCAAGCTTCATGTAAACCCCAGCTTCTGCCAAGAGGAAGAGTGACAGAGAGATCCAAATTTCTCATATTAGAATCTCAGTCAAACTTAATTTGCTTTTAAATAACCTTAATGATCTTTCTTGCCCTTGAATATTGAGTAAATGGCCATTAAATATATAAATTATGCTCAGTACACTGTAAAAATTTTGCTGTCTAAGTTTTAGTTGTACATGAAAACGATGTTCGAACTTTGAGGTCAGTGGACAAACTGAGGTTTCCTTTCTGAAGGAAGGGGGGAAGAAAGACCCAAATGGCAATATAAGCAGGAGAGCATACTAGAAGTAAAAAATTTCCGTGATGTGCAGTAGATGAAAAATGGAATGAAAAGAAGTAATAATAAATGGCTCTATCTCTCAGATGTCCAAAAAGAGAGTAGAGATATGAAATACATAGTAGAATATGATATTCCCAAAGAAGTTGGAGAGCCCTCAAAAACCCACAATACACGATTCCTGTCCCCTTCTAATGCTGTTTACTTACATTTTTTCCTCTTTTCTGTTAACTCTCAACTGTGTTTCTTCAAAATGCTAAGCTTTTATCTTTTGGCTATCAGATATATCTCAACTTCACCACTTAAAAAAAAAAAATCTTCCTAACTTATATAGTCTTCCTTATTTTAAGTATTATTTTACTCTAACTTATAAATTCCTAGTCTTATAATTTCCCCAGTTTTACTCTCTGGTCTTAATTTTTGGTTGTCTCTTTCACATTTAAGTCAATTCTGTTAGGTTTGAAATTTTGCTTTAATATCAGTTTAAAGTTTTCTGTTCCTTTTAATAATCACATTTCCTTCTTAAGGGCTTCCCTGGTGGCTCAGATGGTAAAGAATCTGCCTGCAGTGTGGGAGACCTGGGTTTGATCCCTGGGTTGGGAAGATCCCCTGGAGGAGGGCATGGCAACCCATTCCAGCATTCTGGCCTGGAGAATCCCCACAGACAGAGGAGCCTGGCCGGCTACAGTCCATGTGGTCACCAAGAGTTGGACAGGACTGAGCGTCACACCACACTACAGCATTTCCTTCTTAAAGTTGTCTGTCCCTTATTTTTATGACTTATCTTCACCAAGGCTGAACAGGGGAGAGGACTGTTATTATGTGTAAGAGAATGGCATCTTTCTTTGAATTTCCTATTCTGATGTGTGCCACCCCTGTTTTCTAAGTCTTGTTGTATTTATGTGTTTATTTTAAATAAACAGTGATTTTGTATGAGCAGAGGGATGCAGGAATTCAGTTTAGATTTTTCCATATGCATAATTGTTCCAGTACCATTTATTCCATAGTTTGGTAGCACAGATGATAAAGAATCTGCTTGCAATGCAATAGACACAGGTTTGATCCCAGAGTTGGGAAGATCCCCTGGAGAAGGGAATGGCAACCCACTCCAGTAATCTTGCCTGGGAAATCCCATGGACAGAGGTACACACCACACACACACACATATATATATACACACACACACATATATATGCACACACACCCACATATACACACACACACACATATACACACACATGTATGTGTGTGTGTATATATGAGAGTATATGTATATGGGGCTTCCCAGGTGGTTCAGCAGTAAAGAATCCTCCTGTCAATGCAGGTGACACAAGAGATGGGCATTCAATCCCCGGGTCGGAAATTTCTCCTGAAGTAGGAAATGGCAACCTACTTCAGTGCCTGCAGAATCCTATGGACAGAAGAGTCTGGTAGGTAACAGTTCATGAGGTCAGAGAATTGGACATGACTGAGCATGTATTCCATTGCCAACATCTGCTGGATCATCGAAAAAGCAAGAGAGTTCACGAAAGGATCTATTTCAGCTTTATTGACTATGCCAAAGTCTTTGACTGTGTGAATCACAATAAACTGTGGAAAATTCTGAAAGAGATGGAAATACCAGACCACCTGACCCACCTCTTGAGAAACCTGTATGCAGGTCAGGAAGCAATAGTTAGAACTGGACAGGGAACAACAGACTGGTTCCAAATAGGAAAAGAAGTACATCAAGGCTGTATATTGTCACCCTGCTTATTTAACTTATATGCAGAGTACATCATGAGAAACACTGGGCTGGATGAAGCACAAACTGGAATCAAGATTGCTGGGAGAAATATCAATAACCTCAGATATGCAGATGACACCACCCTTATGGCAGAGAGTGAAGAAGATCTAAAAAGCCTCTTGATGAAAGTGAAAGAGGAGAGTAAAAAAGTTGACTTAAAGCTCACCATTCAGAAAACTAAGATCATGGCATCTGGTCCCATCACTTCATGGCAAATAGATGGGGAAACAGTAGAAATAGTGACAGACTGTATTTTGGGGGGCTCCAAAATCACTGCGGATGGTGACTGCAGCCATGAAATAAAAAGACGCTTACTTCTTGGAAGGAAAGTTATGACCAACCTAATAGCATATTAAAAAGCAGACACATTACCTTGGCAACAAAGGTCTGTCTAGTCAAGGCTATGGTTTTTCCAGTAGTCATGTATGGATGTGAGAGTTGGACTATAAAGAAAGCCGAGCGCCAAAGAATTGATGCTTTTGAACTGTGGTGTTGGAGAAGACTCTTGAGAGCCCCCTGGACTGCAAGGAGATCCAACCAGTTCATCCTAAAGGAGATCAGTCCTGGGTGTTCATTGGAAGGACTGATGTTGAAGCTGAAACTCCAATACTTTGGCCATCTGATGCAAAGAGCTGACTCATTGGAAAAGACCCTGATGCTGGGAAATATTGAAGGCCCGAGGAGAAGGGGATGACAGAGGATGAGATAGTTGGATGGCATCACCAACTCAATGGACGTAAGTTTAAGTAAACTCCAGGAGTTGGTGATGGACAGGGAGGCCTGGCGTGCTGCGGTCCATGGGGTCTCAAAGAGTCAGACACTACTGAGAGACTGAACTGAACTGAACTGAACTGAGCATGCTTCCATGCCAAATCATATGTATATAAGCATATGTGTGTGTGTGCTCAGGTTGCTATAGTTGTGTTCAACCCTTTATGACCCCAAGGACTGCAGCCCACCAGGTTCCACCATCCAAGGGATCCCCCAGGCAAGAATACAAGAGTAGGTTGTCATTTCCTTCTCCAATAAACATACATATATATAGTTATATTCAGACACCAACGTATATGCAATAAGCATAAGAAAAATCATGATTGTGATTACATGGGGGAGTTGGGTAGGAGATACGTATGAGAGGGGCATGCACATGACTTCAAATTTACTAATATTAATCTGTTTAATTAGGGTCACTAGCTTGTCCTTGAAGTAATGGGACCAGATGCCATGATCTTAGCTTTCTGAATGGTGAGCTTTAAGCCAGCTTTTTCACTCTCCTCTTTCACTTTCATCAAGAGGCTTTTTAGTTCCTCTTCACTCTCTGGCATAAGGGTGGTGCCATCTGCATATCTGAGGTTATTGATATTTCTCCCAGCAATCTTGCTTCCAGCTTGTGCTTCTTCCAGCCCATCGTTTCTCATGATGTACTCTGAATATACGTTAAATAAGCAGGGTGACAATATACAGCCTTGATGTAGTTCTTTTCCTATTTGGAACCAGTTTGTTGGTCCACGTCCAGTTCTAACTGTTGCTTCCTGACCTGCATACAGGTTTCTCAAGAGGTGGGTCAGGTGGTCTGGTATTCCCATCTTTTTCAGAATTTTCCACAGTTTATTGTGATCCACACAGTCAAAGGCTTTCGCATAGTCAATAAAGCAGAAATAGATGTTTTTCTGGAACCTTCTTGCTTTTTTGATGATCCATCAAATGTTGGCAATTTGATCTCTGGTTCCTCTGCCTTTTCTAAAACCAGCTTGAACATCTGGAAGTTCATGGCTCACGTATTGCTGAAGCCTGGCTTGGAGAATTTTGAACATTACTTTACTAGCGTGTGAGATGAGTACAATTGTGCGGTAGTTTGAACATTCTTTGGAATTGTCTTTCTTTGAGATTGGAATGAAAACTGACCTTTTCCAGTCCTGTGGCCACTGCTGAGTTTTCTAATTCTGCTGGCATATTGAGTGCAGCACTTTCACAGCATCCTCTTTCAGGATTTGAAATAACTCAACTGGAATTCCATCATCTCCATTAGCTTTGTTCATAGTGATGCTTTCTAAGGCCCACCTGACTTCACATTCCAGGATGTCTGGCTCTAGGTGAGTGATCACACCATCGTGATTATCTGGGTCATGAAGATCTTTTTTGTACAGTTCTTCTGTGTATTCTTGCCACCTCTTCTTAATATCTTCTGCTTCTGTTAGGTCCATACCATTTCTGTCCTTTATCGAATCCATCTTTGCATGAAATGTTCCCTTGGTATCTCTTAATTTTCTTGAAGCGATCTCTAGTCTTTCCCATTCTGTTGTTTTCCTCTATTCCTTTGCATTGATTGCTGAGGAAGGCTTTCTTATCTCTGCTTGCTATTCTTTGGAACTCTGCATTCAAATGGGAATATCTCACTTCATGGGAAATAGATGGGGAAACAGTGGAATCAATGTCAGACTTTATTTTTTTGGGCTCCAAAATCACCGCAGATGGTGATTGCAGCCATAAAATTAAAAGACGCTTACTCCTTGGAAGGAAAGTTATGACCAACCTAGATAGCATATTAAAAAGCAGAGACATTACTTTGCCCACAAAGGTCCGTCTGGTCAAGGCTATCGTTTTTCCAGTCATCATGTGTGGATGTGATAGTTGGACTGTGAAGAAAGCTGAGTGCCAAAAAATTGATGCTTTTGAACTGTGGTGTTGGCGAAGACTCTTGAGAGTCCCTTGGATTGCAAGGAGATCCAACCAGTCCATCCTAAAGGAGATCAATCCTGGGTGTTCACTGGAAGGACTGATGCTGAAGTTGAAACTCCAATACTTTGGTCACTTCATGAGAAGAGCTGACTCATTGGAAAAGATCCTGATGCTGGGAGGGATTGAGGGCAGTAGGAGAAGGGGATGACAGAGGATGAGATGGCTGGATGGCATCACGGACTTGATGGACATGAGTTTGAGTAAATTCCGGGAGTTGGTGATGGACAGGAAGGCCTGGCATGCTGCGATTCATAGGTCTCAAAAAGTCGGACACGACTGAGCGACTGAACTGAACTGAACTGAGCATGCCCATATGCGTTTATTTTTTAATAGCCATTTAATAGTCATTAAATTGTACATTATGTACACATGTATCTTTTGCACATCTGCTTTATTTTCAACAGTGAATAGATGAGCAAGAATATGAATTGTTTGTCATTCAATTCATTTGTTTAATAAAATGTACAATCATGTGGAATGCAAGGTAGAGATCTGAGACGAGAAAAGGTAAAATTCTGTTTTGGTCACTTAAGTTACAGATAGCTGTGAAATATATAAGTGCAGAGAGATATTTGTTTCTGGAGCTCAAAGTAGAAGTTCATGCTACAGATATCAGTTTGGAACTCTTAGCCCAAATAACAGGTATGTAAGCCAGGGATGAAGAGGTGTGGAGGAAATGAAGATGGCTCCAGACAGTACCCTGAAGGTAACTTCTCTTCAGAATCAAGAAGAACTCAGTTAAAAGACAGCAAAATCCTTGCCAGTGAATTAGGAGTAGTTTGTTTCAGGAAACCCCAGAGGGGAAAAATATTTCAGTAAAGTCAGTGGACGATATTAGAAAATTATGTCAAGAGATCAAGAAAGACAGGGTCAAGGAGTTGTTTTTGTTGTTGTTTTTTTAACCAACAAAGAGGCCACTGACCCCCCCGATGGAGCAGAGGAGTGGTGGGAGCAGTTTGGAAAGATTAAGGAGTGAATGGAGAATTATACCCTAAGAAGTTTCTCACAAAATCTGTCTCTTGTTTCCTAGAGTAAGACCTGTGATAAAATTTATAAATAGTAAACAAACAATAATCACTTAAATTAGGAAACTGGGAAAGGGAAAGTATATAGGACTCTCCACAAGAGTAGATAGAACTTGACCTGGATCCTGTCCCTCCCAGTGATGGTTAATTTTATGTGCCAACTTGATTGGGCTAAGGGGTATACAAGGAGCTAGTGAAAGAGTATTTCTGGGTGTGTCTGTAAGGGTGTTTCTGGAAGAGATTAGCATTTGCATCAGCAGATTGCACAGGCAAGATGGCCTTCACCAATGTGGGTGGACCTCACCCAATCCCTTGAGGGAACAACTGTCAAAGGAGGGGTGGATTGTGTTCCAGTCTTGCACTGGGGCATCCATCTTCTCATGACCTTAGACATGGGAGCTCCTGGTTCTCAGGCCTCCAGACTCTGGATACACCAGTGGCTCACCATTTTTCAGGCCTCTGTACTCGGACTGAATTATTCTTCTGGCTTTCCTTCTTCTCCAGCTTACAGACAGTAGATCTTAGGACATTTTGTTTACCATGATGGCGTAAGCTGATTCCTAAAACAAATTTCCTCATATGTATATCAATATATGTATTTTACTTGTTCTGTTTCTCTGGAGAAACCTGACTCAAACACATTGTCATTTACACAGACAATCCCAAGCAATATGCCAAAATATTGGTGAGGCCACCAAAGGTGGAACTTTCTCTTATTCTTCTTCTGATCATGAAACAAAGGAAACTGTATCTGGAAAGTGCTGTAGAGTCTGTAAAGTGAGAAAAGAAAATGGAGAAGATGACTCTGATAGAAAGAAAGGTATCAGGACTATACATTGCATAATAAAAATAACTTTGAGTGACATGGATAACGGATTCAGGCAGCACCTAGTTAAGGCAGATTTACTATATGCTACTCAGGGATTTCCCTGGTGACTCAGTTAGTAATGAGTCTGGATACCCTAGGATACATTCCAATGCCTGGAATGCAGAAGACCCAAGTTTAATCTCTGGGTCAAGAAGAAGCCCTGGAGAAGGGAGTGGAAACCCACTCCAGTATTATTGCCTGGAGAATTCCATGGACAGAGGAGCCTGGTAGGCTTTGTCCATGGGGTTTTAAAGAGTCAGACGCGACTGAGTGACTAACACTTTCACTAACACAATAAAGCTTAAGCTGCAGGTTCCCCTCACTTAAGTGAGTCCTTTTTAAGGCATTGAACCTAATTTTATTTTCATAACTTCGCCTTTTGTTCCTTAACAAAGGCCCTAAAATTTGTGTAAACTCACTCAATCTCAATTTACCCTTGCCTATAACTAATAAGAGTAAACCTTAGTAGTGTACACGAAATATTCATAAAGAAAAAAGCAGAGATTCAGTTGGAAGTAACACCACCAACTCTACCCTTTTGACTGTTTCTTGTCCCACAGAAATTGGACAGAAACAATTATTCAGCCTTAACACCGCATCTCAGGGAGAAAATAAAGCAGTCCTGGCCTTGATACTGCAGGAAGATAGCCAAGTTACTTTCACAATTAGCCAAGTAAATGGAGTGTCTAGATCGGCGCAACCAAGAATAAAAATGAAAAAATTAACTGTCATGGCAACCAAGCAAATATACTATGGCAAACAACTTAAGAGAGAAAGCATGGGAAGAAAGACAAAGGGTTTATCCAATAGGAAATTATTACTTGAAGCACAAAAGGAAATTCTTCTCAATTGCTTCACATTGTAGAACAAATTGAGAAATGTGGCTTCTATAAAAAGCTCCAAGATGAGATGATAAGATAAAAAATAGTTTGAAAATAATTGTAAATGTAAGAGGAAATGAGAATTAAAGCCCCATAATAAAATTAATAAATTAATTAGCAAGGAACAAAAATGACACAACTAAAAATAAAATTGCTGACATAGAGGAAGGATTTGAATTAATCACAGATTAAAAAAACTTAAAGAAGCAGAATGAAAAAATTGGACATGGATGGTAGAGAAAGAGAAGCTGACCTTAACTATAATTTTTGCTCTTAAACTAGAAACACTCAACAGAGAAATTCCCTGAGATAAAGAAATCATTAAATCTACAATTTGAAAGAGAACCCTATTCAAGGATAATTTGATACAGAAATTTCAAGACCAAAGTATTTTCTAAATCAGATATTTAAAAGATGTCTTCCTAGGGTATCTAGACTTAAAACTCAAATCACCTACAACTGGAGAAAATCAGACTTGCATCACAGTCCTACTCAGCAACCTTTAAAGCCAGAAGACAAGGAAGTAGTTTCCGCAACAGTCTTAGAAAAGTGTGACCCAATAACATTCCCCCCAGTCAAAGTGTTAGCCAAGAATAAAGGCAACAGGGATATATTATCAACTGTGAGAATATCAGGGGGCTTTCCTTGTGCTGTTGTTGTTCAGTTGCTCAGTTGTGTCTGACTCTTTGTGACCCCATGGACTGCAGCACGCCAGGCTTCCCTGTCCTTCACCATCTCCCAGAGTTTGCTCAAACTCATGTCCATTGAATTGGTGATACCATCTAACCATCCCATCCTCTGTCACCCCCTTCTCCTCCTACCCTCAGTCTTTCCCAGTAGCAGATTCTTTTCCAGTGAGTTGTCTCTTCACACCAGGTGGCCAAAGTATTGGAAACTCAGTGGTAAAGAATCCGCCTGCCAATGCAGGAGACAGGAGTGTGATCCCTCACCCAGGAAGAACCCACATGCTGCAGAGCAACCAAGCCTGTGCACCACATCTACCGAGGCTGTGCTCTGGAGCCTGGGGTCTGCAACCACTGAGGCTGCCTGCGGCAACTACAGAAGCCCGCGTGCCCGAAAGCCTGTACCCCTCAATGAGAGAAGCCACTGCAGTGAGAAGCCTGAGTGCCCCAAGCAGAGAGCAGCCCCATTCACCTCCTCTAGAGAAAAGCCTGTGCAGCAACAAAGACCCAGCATAGCCAAAAAAAAATCAGTAAAATTATTAAAAAAAAAAAAAAAAAAACTCAGGGAATCCACAACTTAAACACCCTTCTTGGAGGGAAAAAATGTTTGACAAAGAAATTCAAAAAATTAAAAGAAAGATGTCAATGAAGAAGAGAAAAGCATAAAATGAATAGTGGTAAACATTAAACCAAAAATTCAGAAAACTAATTGTAAATAACATTGAGAATACTTTTATAGAAGAAGTAAGTCATAGGTTTACAGAGTATAAAATAGCAATAGCAAAATTCAAATGAAGTAAAATATTTTACTTAAAATACATGCAATATAATTCCATTATTATAAAAATGTGAATCATTCATTTTTAAATGTATAAATGATATATGCACTTGCTTTGTGTCAATGAAGATAATTTCAGGGAAGTGGTGTTTGGAGGTTTTTTCTCAAATCTTTTACCTTTATAATTTCTCTGCCAAATTTGTAAACTTTATAATTTGTATTTATCACTTTGAAAAACAATGAAGTGATTTTTAAAAAATGAAATACCTTCATAATGCTAATCAGAGTTAACTAAGGGTAGGAGACATGTGAATGATTACTTTTTTCCTTTTTTTTTTTTTTCCTGCTGTGTTCTGATTCCCTCACCCCACTTTACTATCCAAAAATTATAAAACATGAATGTAAGGAAAGTAGTAGAAGGAGTAAATGTAGGAGTGTGTTAGAAAAGATTTTGGTTAAGTCAAAGAAAATGCGGTAATTGGAAGAAAATGTGGATTTAAGACAGGGATTTTATTAGAGGAAACTATAATATGTTTCTTTGTTGATGTGAGAGATACTATATAGATGCAAATTGATGCTTAGGGTGAGGTGGAGATAACTAACAGAAGGACTATAGTTCCTTGAAGAGGTTATAAATGATGGAACCCAGAGCACTAGCAGGGCGATTGTCCTTGGAAACAAGGATGGCTAGTGATTCCACTGTGAAAAAGAGAAGAGGAAAAAATGGGTACAATGTAAGTCAATTGTTTAGGGATGGAAAGCAGAGAGAATTTGATTCTGATGGTTTCAATTTTCTTAACAAAAATTGTTTATTATCCGAAAATACAGTAGAAGGAAGGCATATTGTAATAGAATAAAAATACTAGTAAACATAACGAAACAAATCTCAAATTCTTAGCAACTGAGAGCAAAAAAAAACAAAAAAACAAACAAAAAAATCCCTTCTATTTACTGTGTACACAAAGCCCACATGAATATTCCTGATGGACCCGTTACCATCCTCACAGTCACTCCCGACATAGGTTCTTTCCAATCTGCGACTTCACCATCTTCTGGTTCCTCACTGCCCTCTTCCATTCAGCCTGCAGAAAGAGAAGGATTGTATGTAGAAGATTCTTATGGGCCAGGTCCCAGAGCGATGGCTACATCTTCTGCCTACATTCCATTGGCCAGAACTCAGGAAACTGACTGCTTTCAACTACAATGGAGGCAGAGAAATATAGTCAGCTTGTGAGTCCAGGAGAAAAAGAAAATGGTTTGGATAAAAGTTAACCAATTTCTGCCCCAAGACAGTGGTATAAGAAACTCTCAGGTACTGGGGCAGTCTATTGGAGATAAAATTATGGGGCCACACTGAGTGCAAAAAAGAAAATCTTAAATTCACCAAGTTAAATTTGTAAATGTAAATGTCAAAAATGTGCAGAAAAGTCTCCTCGAGCTCAGGTGGGTGATTTCCTCAACAGCAATATTGCAACTCAGTTCACATATAGAAAAGGAAGTTGTTAGGCTCATCCAGACCTACTGTGTTCCTGGCTGAGTAAAATAGAGGAAGAGTCACACAATTGAGAATATTTGTAAAAGATAAATGTTATTTATGGGCCACAGAAACCAGGCTGATTCAGGAAGCTGATGGACACTGAAAAAGTGATGGGGTTAACACATTGGGGGCCTCAGTGAGGTCAGATATTGTAGACATAGAAATATTTGATAGAAAAACTATAAGAATGAAATTGTTGATCTTACAGTGGATTACTTTATTTAAATTTTCTAGTGATAATATGGTTTACTTATATTATCATAAGAGGGAATGGCAGAAGTAGAATGAATGAAAGGTCATTGGGAAAGAGAACAGCAGAAAACTGAAAGACCTAGGGAGAGGATTTAGACGTTTGAAGCTTAAAAGAAAAGTGACATCAATAGAGAGAAAAACTGTTAGCTAAGCTCTAGTGTTAAGTGAATGAGCTGGGTGAAAAACAAAAAAGACTGTTTGATGACAGTGTGAGTGAGAATGATGAAGCAATTTACCAAGAGGAATAAATCTGAAAAAAATGAAGTTGAAGTAGTGGATTGTAAGGAATAACAGAAACTAAGAAACTCTGAGTAGCATGCCTCAAACTGGTGGGGAATGAAAAGTAAAACAACTTCAACTTAAGAAGAAGAGAAGGAAGTTACTCCAGTAGACATCTGGAGTTCACAAAGGCAAGGAGGAAAGAAGAAAATGCCAAGAGGAGGTGAAAGATACTGGGGAGGTTTCTGATCATACTGGGTAATCCAGTAGTTGTTGTAGGAGGTTTGTGAAGAAGGTTATGTGGGTGCTTAGGTAGGATGAGTAGATAGCAAGCATGGAGAAGAAATTAGAATGATAACTTGTTACCTGGAAAGATCCAGCATCTGGTGGTGACCGGGACAAACAGAGATAGAAAGTATGATGCAATTATAAGATTATAAGTATTAATATTATAAGCAATACTCTTAGTATTATTCTGGATTCTGCTCCTAGCATGAGAGGAAAACATAGAGAAAATAAAGTAAATGAGAGTGATATAGGAATATTTGAAGGGTATTATATTACAGCTATTGATGATTGACTGGAAGAGATAAAAGAAATAAAAAAGGATGACTTCCTCATTTCTGATTTAAGCAATGGAATGGCCATTGGTGTAATCATTGAATGTAGGAAACATTGCCCCAGGAACATAGATATTATGGTCTGTTTCTATTTTGGAAATTGGAAAATGATGTTAATCATTCAAATGGAGATGTTTAGTTAAATATATGAAAAAAAAATAGTTCAGGAGAGATATCTGGGCCATGAATGTAGAAGAACATCAACAATTATGGGTTGATTAGAAAGGGATGGCAAACAAAACTCAAAAGACACAGCCAGAGAAATCAGAGGAAAAACCACTAAGAATTGTACTATAAATCCATTCAACAAGAGGGAGTAATAAATCGTAGGGTGGAAAAAAATGGCAAAAGGTACATAAGCAAGATGTTTCAAAAGTATCAGGTGATTTGTATGACATGGGACAAATATAGTTCCTACTTCTGCAGTAGTCCCAAATTTTCTGAAATGAGATTCTACGAGGTTTTCAGATTTTCTGAAAATCATTCTACTATACTCAAATATATCTTAATTTCATCACTGTAAGCATAATCTATATTAAAAGATTGTTTCAGATACAGTAATTTAAATACATTATCAGATAATATGTTTAAGTTTAGTAGTTTAAAAATACATCACCCTCTGTAAAAGCCATTTTCAGTACAGGTGCTAGTCCAATTTTTTTAAACTCCAAATACTCACCAATAGTGGAGAAATAATGCATAAAGTAAAATAATCCATCACAGTTCATTATTTTCCAGCACAGTTTCTACATGAAATACTATATCTATGGGAATTTAGTGTAAAACTTTCTGGATTAGTAATTCAAATTTCCATTTCCTAATAATTATTATACATATAGAAAGTATACCTTGTGATTATTTTTTCAAAGGCAAAAAAAAAGAAAAACCACAAAAAGTAGTGTAAAAGTAACTCATTCAGGAAAAGGAATTTAATATAAAACTGATAGAGATCCTGTCAGATCCTCAGATGCTCATTTACAATAATCAGTTTATCAAAGAGAAGCTGAATTTGGAGCAACAGGAAATCCTTTGACAATTTAGGGAATGCCTCCCCCAAGTCTGACAGATTTATTAACACTGATATTTTTTCCCCCTACAAATGCATATTTATTATTCGCTTGTACTGTAATGATTTATGGGCGCAGCAGATTCAAAATGTGTTTTACAATACAGGGCCTAATGCCAAGCATATGTCTACTTTTTAGCCTTTTTTCCCTTTCTTTTCTATTTCTTAAGGCGGCCTTACATTCCTAATAAATTCATTCCACTGCTGAAATGCAAGGCAGCAGTCTGTTTGTGTGGGTTATAGTCTTTAAGACTCTAGATTACTTTCAATCTTTGGATCATAGAAATCTACATAATCATAATTTCATTCTCATTTTGACAAGGATCCTCAGACAGCCAGCACAGTACTGGAAGGTCAGCAAAGGCACCGTGGAAAACAAAACTCACAAGTGGCCAGCCATATGAGAATCTGTAAAGCTTTCTTGAGCTTGCTCGTTGGTTTAACAAACTTAGCTACAGATTTGCATGGCAAAGTTGATGGCAAAAGATTTTTTGCAAAATCAATTCTTTCTAAATGGGGCAATCCTTTACATTTATCCTATAGAGTTATTTATTTTAAATAGTAGAAACAACACTAAAGGGAATATTTTTAACCTGTATATCTGATTAAGAATTCCTCTGAATGATATATTTCATTTCTAATGAACTAAATCAGTTTTATTAATTCAAAAATTATGGTTCCACCCGACTATGGACTATAGCTTCCAAGAACCATAGCATAAACGTTGAAGAATGTGAGCATTGTAACAAGTCTATGTGACTTTGATTCCCAGCTCTGCCAATGTTTGTAAAACTTTGCTGAAGTTACTTCCCCTCTCTTTGCCTCAGTTTCTTCTTCCATAAATGGGAATAATAATGACATCTTTCAGAAGGTTGAGTAAGGACTAAGTTAATATACATAAAGAATTTAGGACATAGCTTGGCATGAATTAAGCTCTACCTGAATATTAGCCACCACAGATATCAGCTAGAATAAAATTTTTCTCATTTTCAAAAAAGCAAGCTCAATTCATCTTAAATTTGGGCAATTAATTTGTTGGGCAAATTTCTGCCATGTTTGTTGCAGGATTTCTAGCAAAGAAATTCCAGAGGGTATAACTAACATCGAGGGAACATTACTCACAGGTGAATCCAACAAGCATTTATTAAGTGCCTACTAGGTGCCAGATGGCTTCTAGTTTCTAAAGTAGAAATAAATGGACAAGTCTACGCTCTAGGACCTCTCCATCATGTTTCCAAACATGTAAGTAGATAGATGGCATCAAGGACTGATGGGTGGTAAGATACATTTGCCACGTGGACTGGGAGTAGGGAGTGTGGAGTCTGCCCAGTGGCGGCAGGCAAGGTTCAGAGGCTCCCATCTGAACCGACCCTGAAGCCTGACTCCAAGCCCCAGCCTGTTCCAGTGATTAAATAGCTATCAAGGAACATTATACAAATCTCTGCCCTATAAAACTAAATATATAATGGAACTTTACTTTCACATCACTCTTGCAATTTTAAGTGAAGGTGAGGGGTTCACACCAATGCTAGATGCCTCATTCCTCTTTAATTCTCTCTCACAAAAAGCACAGATGAATACAGAACATCAGTGATTGGTATGATAAAAACCCTTGTTTCCCCCACCCCTTACAATCTTTGCAGATATAATGCCATAAATGCTATTCTCAAGGATAAATTGCTGACAGAGAAGAGAGGACCCTGCAGAAATATTTGAATATCACAATGGATTTAAATGACAGGTTTCTATCATTGAAGTCATAGTTGAAGCATAGAAGGAACCACAGACAGTTGTCACAGCATTTAACTTTTTTCGTATTTTAGGCTAATGCTCAAATCCACAGTTTCATCGTGTTTGGCTTAGCAGGCGCATCCCACTCACCCTGAGGGTGTGTGGCAGGGAAGAATAGCCAGGAGTAGATGGATCCCAATCGCTGACTCATCTCATGGCAGAAAGGCTTTTTTTTTTTAAGTTGTAGTGATGCCAGCATGGAAAGTGAGGACCAGCTGAAGTGACTTATAATCATTTGCAGATACTTTGAGATACTGATATTTCTTTTTTGTATGAAGAACATCAGAGGAAGCTTGGTAGCTAAGAGTTAGAAGGGGCCCACTTGAGTGTACTACTCCACCCCTCACCCCTGCAGTAAAAAGAGAAAGGATCTAACCCAGGAAAGGTCAAATGCCCTGAACAAAATCACACATCTATCTGGTACCAATATCAAGGCTGGATCCAGATTTCCTGCGTTCCAATCATGTCTTATTTCCACTCCACCATGAATTCTTCCTGATAATTATGAGTGAAATATAGTGGAGCTTTCATATTCTGGTAAAATGCTTTCTAAGACCTTCTCAAATTCAGGAACACAGCTCTAAGCATATATTTTGTTCTTTCAAATGCAATTGAGTGTAACTGAAAAATGCCAGTGATACCTTTGGGTTTTTAATGCATCCGTTATATGGGACTATGGTTTATTTATACAGCTTTTAAAATACCTGTCTCCAAAAGCACATTTCCTTCTAAAGTTAGTTAGGAGTTAATTGCTTTTTCAGATTTTACTGAAGTTTTATCTTTCACAGTAAGAACAAATTTTGGACTATTTAGAAAATTTGCCAAATCAGATTCACAAATCACTTTTTCATGTCTCCATATAGAACTAACAGTGGGCTTGACAACTTCAGATTTCCAAGCCACCATATAATTCAACAATCTGCTTTGAATTTATCCAAAATGTTAATTTATGGATAAGAGCATTAATACTTTTAATGAGTCTCCTTGGTGCCTCAGATGGTGAAGAATCTGCCTGGAACGCAGGAGAACTGGGTTCAGTCCCTGGGTTGGGAAGATCCCCTGGAGAAGGGAATGGCAACCCACTCCATTCTTGCCTGGAGAATCCCACAGACAGAGGAGCCAGGTGGGCTACATTTCATGGGGTCAGAAAGAGTCAGACACGACTGAGTGACTAACATACTTTCTACCACTGGCAGCTGGATTTCTTTCCGAGTCATTTTTTCATATAAAACATAGTTTCATTGCACTTCAGTAGAATTTTATAAACTATAAATATTAGACAAGTACTCAAATCCACAATGAATGTGGGTGCCTAGTGGTTATCTCACTCACTAGCTAAAGTTCCTTTCTATCCATCAGCCTTGTGCTGTAACTCACTCACTCTCACAATTAGCAAAATTAAATATTGCTATATATGACTAATAGAGGTGTGCACAATCTCTCAGTAATCCAGAGAAGTCTGTTAAATGTGTCATGTCAAAATATCTTATTACATCCATCTTCTAGCCTGTACTTCAGAAAGTGCAATGCTGGCCCGATTTCACAGGTGGAAACTGAGTTAGCATGAAGTTCAGTTACATAGAGTGTATCCCTTTGTACCTTTCTTAACCTGTATATACACAATAGATATTTCAAAACCTGTGAAGTTTTCCAAATCAAGCATAGCACATTACATAACAAAATCCTTTCTTCTCCCTCTTTCTACTGAAGAACTTTTCTCTGTTGAATAGATTGAGCCTCTGAAGAAACCCTTCAATGATGTGTCCGAAGTGTTTTGAGAATGATGCAACAAAATTTCAACAAGTTCATTCCAACAAGAGGGAACTTCTTTTTTTTTTTCCTCACTTTTTGTAAAACTTTAATTTCTGAGACATTTGGTGCCGAAATCTAGAGAGCTTATTTCTATGATCACGTCCCAAAATTTTCCTTTTGCAGTTTTTCTCTCTGTTGTTAGTGATTTGATCTTTTTATGAAATAGGCTTTTTTATCTCCAGGTTACATGTCTTCAATACAGTTGTCCCAGGTTCCTGCTGATCTTTATGATTCTTTATTCTACTTCTTACTGGTTGATAGTGATCTCTTTGTACTTAAGATATTCTGCTTTCCAATAGGCTAGTCCTTCTCTCCATATTAATATAATTTAACCTATAACTATTGGTGTGTTGGATAATTCATAGATTTGGTGGTACACGGAAGAGATTGTACAGAAGAACCTATCTTTGAGGCAGTGCATTAACACGCAATCTTTTAAAATTTACAAGACTCAATCTAAACCCTATAATTTGGGTTTATGAAATAATCATAGTAAAAAATAGTAGCTTCTTAAGACTTTGTGTTCTATATTTGCACTAATATTCCATATATGTTCAGAAATGAACTTACAAATTAGAAGATGTAAAAAAAAAAGTAACATTTTCACAGGGTCTCACCCTTCTCATTTGTGCTCCATCAAGACAGCTGTCCAATCTCTTGGTATTTATTCTAATAAAGTGAGAGTCTTCCTTATGATTTCATAATATATCAAAAAGCAGAACTGTGAAGCCTTTAGTTACATGGGAAAGAGCAATTTTTAAAATGAAGAATTTTCCTTTCAAATGTCATTGGAAAAAGTGATTGACTTCATATAACCCAAGGCTTTGGGAGGAAATATATATATATAGAAAAGAGTTTGAACTAAGAGTGAGAGGTCTATTTTTAAAAAGAATGTTAGTTTAAGATTGAAATGTGCTATAACTAACATTTGAAGAATTGGTAATTCTTCAAAAATGGACTTAGAATATATGACCTAAGTCAGATAAACAGAGTATTTTCTAGGGCATTCGCTAAAGCTTTCAAAAGTAAAGCTGGTGCTTTGGGGCTGAAGGTGCTATTATTAACCTGGAGTAGTTGTAGCCATCTCTGTACTGGAAGATGGTTGCCTGAAAATAAAAAGAACCTATAAGAAATGGAGATTAGAAATAAAAAAGAGAGATCTTACTCACTCCTAGACATTTCATTTATGAAAGTCAAGATATTCCATTTATTGCTTAAGCAAGAATAAATAGATGATTAAGATTATCTGTCAAAAGATTGACAACAGTGAAGAAAAAGACCACAGTGAATAAACAGAAGAGTTAAGTCCATAGAAAGGGATATAATGCAAGAAGTAAAAGACTGTAAGATTTATAACACTTTCACAGTGTTTGGAAGTTACTGTAATTAGAAAAATAGAAAGAAAGTAGGGTTATATGAAAGAGTTAATGTATGAACAAGTAACAGTTAAAATGTCACTGCCAAAACAAAAATTTAATAAGGTGAAACTATAGAATAAATAGTACCATAGAAGATAAAATCAAATTTCTGGACTATAGAGCAAAACCAAAAAAATATGGGAATCAAGTTAAAAGACATTGTTTTCAGAAAATAGAGCATCTCATCCCCAGAGGGTGAGAAGTAAAAGAATGAAAAGGAAGAAATTTATAAAGAAGAAAAGAAAATGAGAAAAGAAACTAAAGAACATTTTCTCAAGTTGAAGAAAAGACTCAAGTCTTAAGATAGAAAGAAAATATCAAAGACAAAATTGAAATATGGGGGGAACTTAGTTATAGATACATACTACTCTAAGGTGCAGAATAAAAAACATAGAATATCTTGTGTTTGCTCAGTCACTCCCGATTCTACTGTAGCCTACCAGGATCCTCTGCCCATGGAATTTTCTAGGCTAGAATATTGAAGTCAGATGCCACTTCCTTCTCTTGGGAATCTTCCTTACCTAGGGATCAAATCGAACTGCATCTCTTCTCTCTCCTGTGTTGGCAGGCAGATTCATTTACCTCTGCACCACCTGGGAAGCCCGTAAGGATTTACTCAAGTGCTTTATCCTTGAGCTGATCCAGATGATGAGATTCTGGATTCTGGAGCTTATATACTTTTAAAAACAGCCTGTATAGAATATCTTAGAATATCTATAGAATATCTTAGAGGCTATATGTTACAGTTCACCTTCTATCATCCAAAATTCAGAACACTTCCACAGCAAAACATTCTCATTCCCTGCCAAGATTTCTTAAATTCTCATCCCCAGAAAGAATGTAAGCTCCAGAATCCAGAATCTTATCATTTAGATCAGTTCAAGGTAAGGCTAAAGCACCTCTGGTGTAGTTCCTTTTTCAAATTACTGAATTACTACAATCATCCTATTTTACCGAAGGGAACAGATCTTAACTATTTATTGTAGCCACATTACAGATCCCGGGAAGGCACCAGAGAGCCATCCGTAGGAGGTGACACAAAGATCTAAGACCCCTTAACAGCTCCCAGGGTAGACTAATACATTCGTGTAAACAAGTAGAGGTCTAAAATCTTAAAAAAAAAAAAAAAAAGAGCTAATAGTGTATGATTGCTTCAAGAAAGAATAGAGAAGGAAAAGAAGAAATCAACATCAACTTCTCATAACGAAGACCTCAAATGAAAATAAAAAAATATTTCACACACTTGAAATCTATATAATCACTGTGTTTTTTTAAACATGTGTTTGGAGGTCCTTGCCAATGTAATACAGTAAGAAAAGGGGGAAATTGAGTCTTACCCTACGTTAAGAAGAAAACCTCAATGCAAAAGTTCTTGTGCTGCTGTTTTTTTATGGAGTACAATTACTAGAAAGCAGGGATGAGTTAGGAAAGAAAAAAAAATAACAATACAAGGTTACATTCCTGAGCTGGCCATTGTTTGGTGTCAAGATAGTTGGTTGCTCTGTCTCATAGAACTATCTTTAAAAAGTCTGTTCTGGGAGGAAAATGAAATTATAAGATTTATCCAATGACTTCCATGACATTTTGATCTCCCATAGGAAGTTGACACATGCAAATTTTTGTCTTTAAATACATGAGAATCAATAGCATTTCGTACCTTCAGTATTAAGAGGGAAGCCCTGAAGTCTTGAACAGTGGGAGCATTGGCAAAACTACAGATATGTGAGCAAAAGAGGATCTAAAGCTGAATGTAAGACGTGTCTAATACAAGTGGTATAAACGTTAGAAAGAGAAAAAAAATGTTTGCAGAATACATGATGGCCTTCTTTGAAATCTAAGGTGCATCAAAGCAGTTACTTGTGAGGAGAAGATGGCAGTCGGTGGGTGCCAAAAGATGGTTTTAATATTTTATTCCAAATATGTTGGTTTCAGTTCTATAATGGACAATTTCACTCTATAATCATTATTAAGTATGAAAAAATTAAGATATTTTTAAAGGATACAGTCTTAGAAGGATTGTTCACATTTTTTATGAGTTTAACCTTCAGGATCCTCTCCAGATTCTCATGATAAAGATCAGAAAAAAGCCTCCTTGTGCTCTGGAATGGCAGGATGATGAAAGTGACCATTTCAAAAATGCAACTAGAGCATTCAGCTCAGCATTCAGGTCTCCATATTGAAGTTGTATTCTCAGGTCAAACTACCTTGGCAGAGACTTATCTAGCCTAAGACAAGGACTGTTAGACAATTCCAGCCAAGCTAGCCTTCCTGTCTACACAAGAGGGAGAAAATAAAAGGCTAAGAGACTCTCCAAAAAGTCACATACCAGAAATTAAGACTCTCTTAAAAATAAAATAAAACCTGAGATTTAAGCAAAATATAGAATGCGTCACCTCCCCAATAACTTCCAACACATCAACATAGCTTAATAAAATACCAGTATATTATAACTAATAGAGGTGAAAGACCTCAACTTTAAGAAAGAATTTTTATGGTAGCCTGAAGGTAACAACAAGAACATTAGAAGATAAACATAAAACCTCATAGTAAAGGCCAATTTATCTCAGGTCCTATTGCCTGATACACCTTGTCTGGCTTTAAACAAGAAAATTGCAAGGCATGCTTAAAGTTAGAGAAAACAGTCTGGAGAGACAAAGCAAACATTAGAACCTGATGCAGATGTGCCAGAAATTTTGGACTTATCAGGCTGGGAATTTAAAACAGCTAGGGTTAATATGTGAAAGGTTCCAGTGGAAAAAAATAATTTACAACGTGCAAAAACAAATGGGTAATAGAAGCAGAGAAACAGATACACTAAGGACGAATCAAAATGGAATGCTAGAAATCAAAATCACTTTAACAGAAATGAAGAATGCTTTTGGCTTGATTAGTAGACTGAACACAGCAGAGGGATGCATCAGTGAGCTTGACGCTATGTCAATAAAACTTGTTTAACTGAAAAGCAAAGAGGCAAAAAGAACAATAACAACAACAACAAAAAAATAGAAGATCCAAAAACTGCAAAAATTACAATAGACATAACACAAGCATAATAAGCATAACAGAAAGAGAAAAGAGAAAAAAACAGATAAAATATTTGAAATAATAGGGGCTAAAAATCTTTCAAACTTAATCACAGACACCAAACCACAGATCCAAGAAGCTTAAAGATGCTTATCTTTTTCTTTGTCTAAAATCATAGTCTTTATTTTTACACGAAACAGTACAAAATGAAGCAGTTCCTCAAAGGGTGACTTGAGCCAGAAAATCTATCATGAGCTTGAAAATGTTAGTGTTAGACACTCAATCATGTTCGACTCTTTGTGACCCCATGGACTGTAGCCCATCAGACTCCTCTGTCCATGGGATTCTCCAGGCAAGAAGAAGCTTATATTTTACCAAGCAAGATAAAAACCAAATAATCCACACCTAGATGTATCATGTTCAAACTGCAGAAACTAAAGTCAAACAAAAAATTTTGATTTATACAGACATAAGTTAAGGATTAATGTCATACATCTCTCTTCAGAAACCATGCAAGCAAGAAAGGAGTGGAGAAATTACCTAGTGTTGAAAGAAAAAGAATGAGTGCATCTGGGTGAGTCTGAGCTTTAGTTGCTCCTTCCTGTGGGTTTCGATTGAGAGCCTGGCAGATCTCTTCTTTGGTTCTGAGACACTGCGAGGGATTAATTTCTACCATTATTAGGTTTTGGTATAAACTTTATAAACTTCTACTTTTTTGAGGTTCAAAATATGACATATATATATATATATATAAAGACAGAGATGACTGTGAATTTGAAGCAGTCCCTCTAGGAAAACTTTCTTTTAAGTACCACAAAGCTACAGAATATTTCACTCTGCATTTAGAACACTTCTAACCCAGCCTTCCACACAACCATAGAAGTCAGCAAATATCCCAGGATAAAAGGTAGTCACGCATTTGAGAATCCTCAAATATCAATCCGTAATTTAAGAATGCATAATCGGTTAAAGCTCTGCTGGTTTCCCTTTCCCTCCGCAGGGATCCTCTTCCTAAACTAAGCTAATCTCAGCTCATGTTTGGTAAATACACCCAGAAAAGGAAGCAACTAGAGATCTGGAGCTCTGCAGGAGGGCTTTCATTTCATTTTGGTTTCACTTAGGTTTGCTAATCCAGAGTACTCTGATGTTCTCAAAATTAGTTTTATTTGGGTTATACTTTTTTAGTTTTAGGTGTTGTAGTAGAACCATTGGCCTACCACAATATATTGCACATAACACAGAAGCTATTTAGTCCTTTAAAATATAAATATATATTAAAAATATTTTGCATATATTTTTTAATGTAGCTTGAATGCTAGAACAAAAGTACAGGTTATTATTTATTACAAAAATTAATGCCCATGTATGGGGTGTACATATTTTAACTGTTTTGCAAATGTTGATATATAACCAAGTGTTTAGAGTTCAACCGATGAAAATTACCCAATTCACTGCTCCAGGGAATCCCTGCTGGCTCAGATGGAAAAGAATCTGCCTGCAATGCAGGAGACCTGGGTTCAATCCCTGGGTCGGGAAGATCCCCTGGAGAAAGGAATGGCAACCTGTTTCAGTATTTTTGCCTGGAGAATTCCATGGACAGAGGAGCCTGATGGGCTACAGTCATGGGGTTCCAGAGAGTCAGACACGACAGAGTGACTAACACTTTCACTTTTCACACTGCTCCAAAATCCACTCATTTTAATATGTTCACAAATTTACTCCAGAAGAAATTAAGCCTTTCAATGGTCTTTGCTGAAGAATATTGATACATATGAAGAATCTGATTTTATAGGACATATATATCCACAGAAATTTGCAACTCTCCTTTAATAAAGATATAACTGTGTTCTGCATTGGAGGAATTGTTTTTTCTTGAAAAAATGATGAACTATAGGAGCACGTTTTAAAAAAAAAAAGAATCATGTTCATTTTGCTGAGAATTGTTTTACTTATTTAAACAAGTAACCAACATATTAATTTTCTTCTTGTTGAATTCTTGATGTTCACAACTCATGGCCTAGAAAAAGAAGTATATTATATTCCTTACTATTCAAGGTAGATAAATTAGGATGAGCTTTATCTTTCATAAAGTGAGCTTAAACTGGTTGTTCTGTTTTCCAGTGCATCTTCTATATATCTTCCAGATGTTCCTCTCACCAAGATGTTTTGAATATCCACTCCTTTATGGTGGGTTCATATAGTTCAAACTTCAGTAGTTTTTTGTTGTTCTTGTTTTTAATCTCTTATCTTACGTTACTTTTGGGAGCTATTCTGTCAAGCTTTTTGTGCTATTTGAAAAGCACTCAGCTATCTGAACATCTGGAAATAAAACTTTGCAATTAACAGTCACATTTTCATCACTGGAAGTCTGTTCGTTTGTGAACATCTTGTTTTTGCCTTTTTCCTATGCTGTGTTGTTCTGTGCTAAGTCACTTCAGTCGTATCTGACTCTTTGCGACCCTAAGGACCTTGCGACCCTGCCAGGCTCTTAAACTATACCATCTGGGTCTAATGAAGGAAATGAAAACTGAACATCAGAATACTCATGACATGGTCACCCAATGCATACCTGTACCTTTTTTTACCTATACACTTGTTTTACTTTTCTTGGGCTAAGTGCTTCTTTTTCACTCCATGTTGCTGAATTGCCAAAGACACAAATAAGTACCAACATCCTTTCAACAATTATTTAAAATTTCTGTGCTTTGTTGAAACTTGGATTCTTAACATGAGATCTGAATTTAATAAGACAACATACTTCGTTTGAGTATCTAGTCTTGTTTTGAGTTGAATTAATTGCAGTTTAGGAATCTCATACTTTCTCCTTGGCTGTCTCTCAAAAAAAAAAATGGAATCTAATTTATGAGGCTCTAGGATACTGTAACTCAAACTCCGAATCCCTTGCTACAGAAATATAAAATACCACATTGCTGTATTTTCATGTTATTTTGTCCTGGAATCTTGTAGGGACAAATTATAAGTGACATCTTGTTTCATTCCTTTAAATAATTAGAAATTTGCTAAAATATTAAGCTGATTTTAGATTAAACATTTACATGTAAATTAGGTTTTGTACCTGAGATTTTAAGTCAATAAGTGAAATTGAAAATAGTTGAATCCGCAGGTTTTCAAATTGAGCTGAGTGGATTTTGGGTAATTTCAAGGAGTCCCTTTGGGTGGGGATTCAAGGGAAACAAGGGTTGGCGAGTGTGGATAATAGAAGTAAGGAGGGTTCCTCTAAGCCTTCCCATTATGATCAGAGAAGATTGACTCACCTGTTTTGCATTTTCAGTTTCCTTGTAAGATTTCATTTGAAAAACCTTTCCTAGGACCTTTAAAAAAAGAAATTAAAGTCAGTGGTATTATCAGTGCCTCACTTTGGAGACTAAAAAAATGAAACCTAGAGATGATGCCCTTTCCCAGATGCGAACTGACAGCTAATTCACGAGAATTGGGGCAGTTTCTCCTGACTTTAAGTTTTGCAGTTATTCAAATAGACCAACTGCAGAACTGAAGAAACTACACAAAAATAGAAATACAGGAAAGCCCTTAATTTATAACACCATTTAAATTAATAATTCACAGAGACATTTATAAATTGTGCCATTTTTGAGGAAGAGAGTTGTGAGTGACTAGAGACAATTATCCGTAGTTTCAATTCTGGAAATCTTTGTGTATGTGTTTCCTTAAAACTAGTTAAATAATTATGTATATGGTAGGATAACTGGTAGAAATACTCACAGCGCTTTTTATTTAACAGTTCTTTTCTTCCTCAAAACTATTCTGAAAATCCCCACTGTTCTCAATCAGCATCTCACCAAAAAACACTTAAAAAAAGTTAGAGTCAATATTCATTATCCATTATAGTACTAGTTATTCTAACTTAGGACATAAGTCTCAAAACCATTAAGATAACTGAACAGACAAGTCCTTATGTGAAACTGTAGAAGAGGCAATAATAATTGAATATTGTAATTCTACAGTTGATATCATAAAAATTATATAATGAGTGTAAGAAGTATCAGATTTTAAACTATCATACTAGTTTTAATCATTTTGTATGAATGAAGGAATTGAGTTTCCCCTTTTTTTCCTTAAAATCTAACAAACTTAAAAAAAAAATCTACCAGCATATACTGTTCTTTAAAAGAAGAATAGAACTAAAACGTAGAATTCTTTTTAGAATAGGAAGACAGGCCAGAAATGACAATTATTCTCCTGTGAGTATGTCATTTCACAAAACTTACTAGCATTAGGAAACAAAGGATACAATTTGGGCTCACATGTACACATATTATGGTGAAATATCAACAATAGATTCAGGAGTGATAGTCATTCCATTTGTCAGTAACTGTTCACTTGTCTGACAACATTGCATAATCAGATAGACACTTAAGATGTCCAAAGATTACATTTTGTACTTTTGTAATAGCCAGTATGGATTTAAACAGATTTGGATTTAATCATTCAAAAACATTAGCACAAGTTCCTTGTATTTTTGTACTAATGTTACAATTCTTTTGCATCTGATCTTCAACTATCTGTACTTTATGGTACACATCTACTGAGTGATTAAAAACTATAAATATCTAAAATAAAATAAAATAAATAAAATAAAAGTCTAAAATATCTATCAGTAGTCACGTCTGAATCGTCTTCAGGGCAATTCTCCTCAATAGGTGTAGTCACCTGGCAAGGTTTTCAATTAATTTACCAGTACATTTTACATCAGTATCAGTGATTTTTAAGATTTTTTAATTGTAGCAAAAAAAAAAAAAGGTAAAATTCACCCTTTTAACCATTTTAAGTATACAGTCCAGTAGAATTAACTGTATTTAATTGTTACGTAATAGATCTCTAGAACTCTTTCATCTCACAAAACTAAAATTTTATACCCATTTCCTCTTCACTGCCCATCCCCATCCCCCAGAAACCACCATTCTACTTTGTGTTTTCATGATTTTGACTACTCTAGATATCTCATATAGTGGAATCATGTGGTATTTGGTATTTGTCCTTTGGTTATTGGCTTATTTAACTCAGCATAATTTCTTCAAATGTCAGTGATACTGTAGCATGTGACAATAGTTCCTTCTTCTTCAAGACTGAATAATATTGCATTGTACATATATATACCACATTTTCTTAATTTATTCATTTGTCCATGGATATTTGGGCTTCCTCTAGCTATTTGCTATTGTGAATAATTCTGCAATGAACATGAGTATACAGATATCTCTTTGATATTCTGCTTTCAACTCTTTGGATATATATATATATACCCAGAAGTAGAATTGCAAGATCATGTGGTAGTTCTATTTTTAATACCTTCACACAATTTTTTCACAGGAGCTGCAACATTTTATATTCCTGCTAATAGTGTGTCAGCATTCCAGTTTATCCACATCTTCATGAACATTTCTTGTTGGTATTGGTTGTTGGTTGTAATGGTCATCCTACTGGGTGGGAAGTGATATCTCATTGTGGTTTTGATGTGCATTTCTCTAATGATTAGAGATTTTAGCATCTTTTCATACACTTAATGGCCATTTATATATCTTTTTTGGAGAAATATCTATTCTGGTCCTTTGTTAATCTTAAAATCAGGTTACTTATTTTTGTTTTTCAGTTGCATCAGTATCTGTTTCATTGTATGTTTTTATTAGCTCTTATAATATTTCTAGCCATAAAAATGGTATTAGCTATTTTTATATGTAATATTATGATAGTTGGGACACGCAGCAGATAAACTTATATGAACAATTCTCAACACCTTTTTAAGCTTTTACCATCATAATTAATGGCCACACAGTGTTTATTCAGATTATTATGATTATTAAGAATTTGTGTTTTCCAGATTGCACTCAGTAAATCTTCCCTGTAAGTTGCTTCCTGTCATGGGTTTTTGGTAGTAGACACATCCCAGAAAATGAGAATCAAAACACATAACTATTAATATTGCTTCACCCCAGTTCGATTCCTGGGTTGGGAAGATCCCCTTGAGAAGGGAAAGGCTACACACTCCAGTACTCTGGCCTGGAGAATCCCATGGACTCTATAGTCCATGGGGTCGAAAAGAGTTGGACACAACTGAAAGACTTTCACTTCACTATGGTCATAGTCAGAGGTCATATCATTTTATTCATTTTGAGAACACAGACAGCTCTTGAATATGTGTTAGAATTGCTATCATCCATCTCACCACTTAGTTCTTTATACCAGGAAGAGGTTTCAGCAGAGTGCTTCCCTCCAACTGCATATGAGTCAAAGCTAAGGGAGCTTTTTCTTTTTCTTTTTCTCCAAGCTTCTCTCAAGGCACCAAAATTATATATATTAGCATTTCCCTTTTTTCACATGCATTCACTGACTCCTTCTCCCTCAGTTACCTTTTCTTTCATTTATCATTAATTTTCATCTTAACCTTTCCTGCTGAGATAGGTTCAGACACTGATCATTCATATTGCTGGCAGCAAGACAAAGCACCTCTTTTATCCCCTTCCTACCTATGGAGGGTCACATGGAACAAATATTCAGAAATAGGACTATCACATTTATTAGGCAATGAAACAATGACAACCATCAACCCCAACTTGGTAAGGTATGGAGAAGATATAATCCATCCTTTGCAATTTTTTTAGTTAGATTCAAATCAGTAGATATACTTTCTTATTTCTAGCCTAGGAACTACTGAGATCGGCATTGAAAAAAAATTGTGCTTAAATGCAAGAGAAGACTTGTACATAAGCTCTGTATCATCATCATCCCTCATCCCCTCTTCCCCAATTTTATCACAAGTGCATAACGACTTAGCTAATAAAGACCCATAATTAGACCTCTTGGCATTAAATTGCAAAAATAAGGCTGGAGGTACATAGACTAGCCTTTAATCTTTTGTCACCATCTATCATTTTAAGCAAATATTTTAGTTGACTATGTCAAGTATTATTAACCTACCACCTTGAGGATGATAAAGAATAAGAAGAATTCATTGAGAGTGATGTACTTCTATACCCACTGTTCACTAGGTAGATAGAGAATTGAATGCCTTGATCTGATAAAACGTAATTGTGAGAGTCAAACTGGTAAAGTATTATTTTTCCTAGCCTTTTTATGGTATTAGCATTGACTCCATTGTTTCCCAGTCTTTTAACAGTATTAACAGCATTGACTTCAGTTTACACATGGAAATCCCAACCTGGAATATGAATTAAGTCCTGTCAGTGTCCCTACACTGAGTGTGTATGTCTTCTTAAGTCTTCTTCCCTACCCATATGTGTGTGTGTGTGTGTGTGTGTGTGTATTCAGTTGCTCAGTCATGTCCAACTTTCTGTGACCCCATGGACTGTAGTCCGCCAGATTCCTCTGTCCTTGGGATTTTCCAGGTGGGAATACTGGAGTGAGTTGCCATCTCCTTCTCCAAGCGATCTTCCTGACCCAGGGATCAAACCCATGTCTCTTGCATCTCCTGCACTGGCAGGTGGATTCTTTACCATTGTGCCACCTGGGAAGTTCCTAGCCATAGATAAAAAGCAAAAGTAATCTACTTGCAAACTATGTGCTGGCAAGGATGGATTTTAGACTTTGCCTTTTCTGGTTGTTCAACATTTGACTTTGTGGGGCAGCTACCAGTATATATCACCATTTGGCATATTGTTACATGCTTTGAGTCCCTTCATGTTTTTTCATGTTATGGACTCCTAAGCTGCCACTTCAAGAGATCAAACTGATGTGTCAATTTCATGATTCCAATTATCTCCCAAACCTGGAACAGGGTCATTTTGGTTAAACATCAGTATATCTTACTTTGATTTTATCTCAAAATTTCTGTAGAGGTTTTCAAAGTGTAGTATACTTTATAAAGTTCCTTTTCATGACCCATTTGGTCCATTTTACAGAAAAAATTACAATCCCAAGAGTCAGCATACCCAAATAGTAGCACTTTTATTTGTTTCCAATTCGTTTATCATTGCAAGGAACAGAGCCTGTAATTCAGCTCTTCCAATGAGGATTTTACTATTTGCTGTTTGCAGGGTGTGCCAAGTCACTTCAGATGTGTCCAACTCTTGTGGCTCAGCTGGTAAAGAATCCACCTGCAATGTGGGAGATCTGGGTTCTGTCTCTGAGTTGAGAGGATCCCCTGGAAAAGGGAAAGGCTACCCACTCCAGTATTCTGCCCTAGAGAATTCTATGGACTGTAGACTCCATGGGGTCACAAAGAGTCAGACACGACTGAGCGAGGAAACAACTCTGTGATCCCATGGACTATAGCCCACCAGGCTCCTGTGTCCAATGGATTTTCTAGGTAAGAACACTGGAGTGGGTTGCCATTTCCTTCTCCAAGGGATCGAACCTGTATCTCTTAGGTCTCCTGCATCGGCAGCTGTGTTCTTTACTACTGTGCCACCTGAGTCATGGCCCAGTCATGCTCCTGGAATTGCATTCTGTAAACCAGGCCAGTTACCTGGCATCCTTATGCACCTGGTCAAAAGCATGCCCATTTAGCAATAGCTGTGGGTAAGTCCTTGGACAACTCTACAGTAGTTTATAGGATAAAAGAGAATACTTGCTTATGAATATGAGGAGTTTTTCTTGCAGGAAAAAAAGCATTTTCTTAATTATATCATTTCTGTTTCATCTTATGAAGGAGTTCCTTTAGTCATTGGGCTCTGTGAGAATGCTTTGCTGCTATTACCTGTGGTGATATGTATTTCAGGTCTTAATACAATCTTGGGCTTTTACTTATTTTGGCTAACTGCATAGGTACTCATGAACAAGCCAGTAACTGTCTTTAAAAAGGAGTATACCAGAGAACTACATCTGATAATTTTCTAGTCCAGAAGACTAGATAGGTTGCCATTGCCAGTAAGTAGTAGTAGGTATGAACTTTTGTGAGAGACACCAGTTGACATGATTGTAGGTGGTCAACATTTGTTAATTCCATTTCAATATTAGGAGTATGTAGCCATTAAAAAAATATATCTTGGTTTACAATCTTCTTTGGTTCTAAGAAGACTTGGTTTTGCTCAAGCTCCCAGTTAAATACTGTCTTTTTTCAATGATTTTAGGGATTCTAGTCAACAGTATCCCAAAGTAAGGAGTATAAATTCTATGAAAGTCAAGAAATTCCATAGGCATGGATTATGCAGAGACAGGCAGTGAAAATTAGTTACTTGAGTAATTGATTAACTCATAGATTCCTCCCATCCAATCAACCCTAAAAGGACTCACAATCTATGTGAAGTTCTGGATTTTTGTGGAATTAATCAATAACCCCTGATTATCATGTGATTTATGGGACACAAAAAGGTTGCTTTCAGCTTGAGAAATCAGTTTCAGAAATCATTCTAATATCATCAGTGTAGTGTATTATAATACTGTCAGTTTTATTAGATTGGCCCCACGTTATTCAACTGTGACAAAATAAGGGAGAGTACAAATATCAGTTGAATAGTGCATGTCATCTCACAAAGTGAGGGTACTGGGAATACTGATTTATTGAGTCTCTTATAATTTATTGTTGGCCTCTTAATTCTATCAGTTTGCCTTATTGTCTGTACCAGCCTATTGTACAATGTGTTTTTGAACATTAATACACCTGAATCTAACATTTTCTGACTTGAGTTTGCCTGGGTAATACCAACTCAGTTTTCTTGTCTAATTAGCTTTTGATAAAGTGCAGATATTTTTCATTTCATACTTTTCATGTGGTTCTCAAGGGAGCAATACTGAAGTGGTTTGCCATTCCCTTCTCCAGCGGACCACATTTTGTCAGAACTCTCCACCATGACCTGACCATCTTGGGTGGCCCTACACAGCATAGCTCATAGTTTCATTGAGTTAGTCAAGGTTCACTGGAGAAGGGAATGGCAAACCACTTCAGCATTCCTGCCTTGAGAACCCCATGAGCAGTATGAAAAGGCAAAAAGATAGGACACTGAAAGATGAACTTCCCAGGTCAGTAGGTGCCTAATATGCTACTGGAGATCAGTGGAGAAATAACTCCAGAAAGAATGAAGAGATGGAAACAAAGCAAAAACAACACACACTTGTGGATGTGACTGGTGATGGAAGCAATGTCCAGTGCTGTAAAGAGCAATATTGCATGGGAACCTGGAATGTTAGGTCCATGAATCAAGGCAAATTGGAAGTGGTCAAACAGGAGATGGCAACAGTGAACGTCAACATTTTAGGAATCAGTGACCTAAAATAAATTGGAATGGGTGAATTTAACTCAGATGACCATTATATCTAATACTGTGGGCAAGAATTCCTTCAAAGAAATGAAGTAGCCCTCATAGTCAACAAAAGAGTCCAAAATGCAGTGCTTGGATGCAGTCTCAAAAATGACAGAAAGATCTCTGTTTCCAAGGAAAACCAGTCAATATCATGGCAATCCAAGTCTATGCCCTGACCAGTAATGCTGAAGAAGCTGAAGTTGAACAGTTCTATGAAGACCTACAAGACCTTCTAGAATTAACACCCCAAAAAGATGTCCTTTTCATCATAGGGGACTGGAATGCAAAAGTAAGAAGTCAAGAAACACCTGGAGTAACAGGCAAATATGGCCTTGGAGTACGGAATGAAGCAGGGCAAAGGCTAATAGAGTTTTGTCAAGAGAATGCACTGGTCATAGCAAACACCCTCTTCCAACAACACAAGAGAAGATTCTACACGTGGACATCACCAGATGGTCATCACCGAAATCAGATTGGTTATATTCTTTGCAGCCAAAGATGGAGAAGCTCTATACAGTTAGCAAAAACAAGACCGGGAGCTGACTGTGGCTCAGATCATGAACTCCTTATTGCCAAATTCAGAATTAAACTGAAGAAAGTAGGGAAAACCACTAGACCATTTCAGGTTTGAACTAAATAAAATCCCTAACGATTATACAGTGGAAGTGAGAAATAGATTTAAGGGACTAGATCTGATAGACAGAGTGCCTGATGAACATGACATTGTACAGGAGACAGGGAACAAGACCATCCCCAAGAAAAAGAAATGCAAAAAGGCAAAGTGACTTTCTGAGGAGGCCTTACAAATAGCTGTGGAAAGAAGAGAAGCCAAAAGCAAAGGAGAAAAGGAAAAATATACCCATTTGAATGCAGAGTTCCAGAGAATAGCAAGGAGAGATAAGAAAGCCTTCCTCAGTGATCAATGCAAACAAATAGAGGAAAACAATAGAATGGGAAAGACTAGAGACCTCCTCAAGAAAATTAGAGATACCAAGGGAACATTTCATGCAAAGATGGGTTCAATAAAGGACAGAAGTGGTGTGCACCTAACAGAAGCAGAAAATATGAAGAAGAGGTACCAAGAATACACAGAAGAACTGTACAAAAAAGATCTTCATGACCCAGATAATCACGATGGTGTGATCAGTCACCTAGAGCCAGACATCCTGGAATGTGAAGTCAAGTGGGCCTTGGGAAGCATCACTATGAACAAAGCTAGTGGAGGTGATGGAATTCCAGTTGAGTTATTTCAAATCCTGAAAGATGATGCTGTGAAAGTGCTGTACTCAACATGCCAACAAATTTGGAAAACTCAGCAGTGGTCACAGGATTGGAAAAGGTCAGTTTTCATTCCAATCCTAAAGAAAGGCAATGCCAAAGAATGCTCAGACTACCACACAATTGCACTCATCTCACATTCTAGTAAAGCAGTGCTCAAAATTCTCCAAGCCAGGCTTCAACAGTACATGAACCGTGAACTTCCAGATGTTCAAGCTGATTTTAGAAAAGGCAGAGGACCAGAGATCAAAATGCCAACATCCATTGGATCATCAAAAGATGAAAAGAATTCCAGAAAACACCTATTTCTGCTTTATTGATTATGCCAAAGGCTTTAACTGTGTGTATCACAACAAAATGTTGAAAATTCTGAAACAGATGGGAATACCAGTCTACCTGACCTGCCTCTTGAGAAATCTGTATGCAGATCAGGAAGCAACAGTTAGAACTGGACATGGAACAACAGACTGGTTCCAAATAGGAAAAGGAGTACGTCAAGGCTGTATATTGTCACCCTGCTTATTTAACTCATATGCAGAGTACATCATGAGAAATGCTGGGCTGGAACAAGCACAAGCTGGAATCAAGATTGCCTGGAGAAATATCAGTAACTTCAGATTTGCAGATGACACCACCTTTATAGAGAAAGTGAAGAAGAACTAAAGAGCCTCTTAATGAAAGTGAAAGAGGAGAGTGAAAAAGCTGGCTTAAAGCTTAACATTCAGAAAACAAAGATCATGGCATCTGGTCCCATCACTTCATGACAAATAGATGGGGAAACAGTGGCTGACTTTATTTTGGGGGGGCTCCAAAATCACTGCAGATGGTGACTGCAGCCATGAAATTAAAAGATGCTTACTCCTTGGAAGGAAAGTTACGAACAACATAGACAACATATTAAAAAGTAGAGACATTACTTTGCCAACAAAGATCCATCTAGTCAAGGCTATGATTTTTCCAGTAGTCAAGTATGGATGTGAAAGTTGGACTATAAAGGAAGCTGAGCTTTGAAAAGTTGATGCTTTTGAACTGTGGTGTTGGAGAAGACACTTCAGAGTCCCTTGGACTCCAAGGAGATCCAACCAGTCCATCCTAAAGGAGATCAGTCCTGGGTGTTCATTGGAAGGACTGATGTTGAAACTGAAACTCCAATACTTTGGCCACCTGATGCAAAGAATTGACTCATTTGAAAAGACCCCGATGCTGGGAAATATTGAAGGCAAGAGGAGAAGGGGATGACAGAGGATGAGATGGCTGAATGGCCTCACCGACTCATGGATATGAGTTTGAGTAAACTCTGGGAGTTGGTGATGGACAGGGAGGCCTGGCATGCTGCAGTCCGTGGGGTCCCAAAGAGTCGGACATGACTGTGTGACTGAACTGGACTGATCTTTTCATTTGTATCTGGTTAGGAGGAATTTTCATTCAATTATTATGTCTATACCAATTTTCCACTCAAGTAATGTAGATGCCAACAGGACATATATATTTTTTATCATACATTCCAAAATTTAACCAAAGGTTAATTTTCCCCACTACTATAGCATCTTATATCCCTATACATTAAGTTTACAATATTAAGAGGATTATTAGCAGGTCTAGGCCATACTATACACTGTACTCTCTTATCTAATAGACCTAAAAATGTTTCTGTTCAACCCTCAACCCATTTCACGCAATACTGAAGTACTTTATTGGAGACTGGGTCAAGAGACCTTGATCTTCATGTCAATTTTCTTTTTACATGAAACATTTTGACAACGAATACTGGAGGCTCATCAGAATTTTTCTGTTCTTGGTCTAAGTTCAGATTAAGCATATCAGACTTTGAGATTTTTATATCCTAGGAAGTTCAAGGCAAGAGTTGTAAGTACCTAAGTTACCTATAAAATTCTACCATCTTTCTGTGAGCACACTGTCAATCTTCCTTTACTTACCATTTATAATTAACCATCTCCATACATCCATATTATTATGTCCTGAATAATAATATTATGTCCTGCCTCCTTTCATTATTTTAAAGGGGCTTCCTTGATGGCTCAGATGGTAAAGAATCTGCCTGCAATGTGGGAGACCCGGGTTCATTCCCTGGGTTGGGAAGATCCCCTGGAGAAGGAAATGGAAAACCACTCCAATATTCTTGCTTGGAGAATCCCATGGACAGAGGAGCTTGGCAGGCTACAGAATATGGCATGGCAAAGAATTTGGACACAACTAAATGATTAATGTCAAAATATCATATGAGGAAGCTGGGATACAAAATCTGGGATGCAAGCTTCTTTTACAGTTGTCTAAGGTTCAACAGCAAAATCACGCAGTACTTTGCTAGTAGCATTTCTTTTATTACAGTATAATTATGCTAGGATAGGGGGACAAGTGTTCATTAAGAATTTGTTTCCTTTGGAGTGGAGGGACACAAGAAGGAACCTGTGGGCCTGAGTTCCTCTACTACTGAGTGAGGCCAGGCAGCCTGCTTTGGTTAAATCCCTACCTCAGGGATTTAAATTAAATTAAATTCCCTCAGCCAATACCAACAAGAAGCAGTGAGAGCCCTAGTGGCATAAGATAAGCCATAAAGACCAAAACAAAACAAAACGGCTAAAATAAAAATCACATAAAGTCAAACTGTCATTAGAACAACAGCCCACAAAACAAGGCTAGAATCTGCCTGCTAAATGGAATGACTGATTGCTAAAAGAGAACATTTAAATTAGAACCAGAGCCTGTTAACACAATGGGCAAACTTATAGGGTACAAACCAGAATCCCTTATCATAGTAAGAACTATGATAAAATAATATGGAAAACAAAAACAAGAATGAAAAAAGAGAATCAACATATGCAACACTGAGATAAATCAGATGTTGAATTTGTCAGCATTCATAAAATAGTTCACAAAATATTTCAACATCAATTATAAATTGTCTTGAAACAAATGAAAACAAAAATCTTAGGAAAGAAATGAAAGTTATAGAAAAAGAACCAATAGAAGAAAATGGAAAATATAGAACTGAAAAGTTCAGTAACAAACTAAGAAGCTTGCTGGTTTGACCCAATACTAGACTGGAGATGTCAGAGGATAAAATCAGTGAACTTAAAGACAATCAAATATACCCAATCTGAATAACAGGCAGAAAAATAGACTGAAAAAAAATTGATCAGAGCTTCAGGGACCTCTTTAACAATAACAAATATCCAACATTAACATCATTGGAATCCAAGAAGAGATAGACTAAAAGAATATTCAGAGAAATAATGACTGAAAACCTTCCAAACTTGGCAAAGGACACAACCCTATGATCTAAGAAGTCAAATGAATCTCAACAGAATAAAACCAAAGAAACCCATACCAAGGTACATTATAATTTATTTCTGAAAACAACAAGAGAGAGGGAACATGTTACCTTCAGGGGAACATCAATTAAAATTGCTTCTGATCTGTATCAAAGAAGACCAGAAGCATGTGGCACAATATTTTTCAAGTGTTGAGAGAAAAGTACTGTCAACTATGAATTATATATGTAACAAAAATATCATTCAGGAATTAATGAGAAATAAATATTCTCAGAAGAAAGAAAACTAAAGAAAATTTTCACTAGCATACCTACCTTAAGGTTGTCTAAGAAAGTCCTTTAAACAGAAAAGAAGTGAAAAAAAAGAAAATCTTGAAGTGATGGGACTGAAGAAAAAACAACCGAAAGAGCAAAAAATATGGGTAAATAAAATGGATTATCTTTTCCTCATGAATTTTATAAATTATATTTGAGTGGTGTTGGAGAAGACTCTTGAGAGTCCCTTGGATTGCAAGGAGATCCAACTAGTCCATCCTAAAAGTTCTGAGTGTTCATTGGAAGGACTGATGTTGAAGCTGAAACTCCAATACTTTGGCCACCTGATGAGAAGAGCTGACTCATTTGAAAAGACCCTGATGCTGGGAAAGATTGAGGGCAGGAGGAGAAGGGGATGATGGAGGATGAGATGGTTGGATGGCATCACTGGCTCAATGGACATGAGTTTGGGTAAATTTTGGGAGTTGGTGATGGACAGGGAGGCCTGGTGTGCTGAGGTCCATGGGGTCAAAAAGAGTCAGACACGACTGAGCAACTGAACTCAACTGAACTGATTGAAGCAAAAATTGTAATGCCATCCAACACTCTAGATAGTGATATTTAGAGTAAGGAAAGTAAAGGAACCTAAGAGGAAGAGAAGATCTCACACATCTCTATAAGTGGTAAGATATTTATACTAGTAGACTGTGATAAATAGCATTTGTATATTATGATACCCAGAACAACCACCATGAAAGCTATACAAAGAACACTCAAAAAAAGCCTATAAATAAGATGGAATACTAAAAAAAAAACAATGTTCAAGTAATCCATAGAAAGGAAGGAAAGGAGAAATAGATGAATATCAGAGAACAAACAATATAATGATAGACTTAAGTCCTAATATGAATAACTACCCTAAATGTAAATCAAATGATAGTTTGGTATGAAAGATTTTTAAAATAGCCTGCATATTATTTATAGAAACTCATCTCAAATTCAGTGACTAGCTAAGTTGAATCTAAAAGCATGGAGGGAGATAGATTTTGCAAACATTTATCAAACAAATAAAAAGAAGTGGATATGAAAATATCTAGTCATATGGACATTAAAACAAAGAAAATTACTGTAGTCAAAGAAGGATGAAATCTAATGATTTTTTAAAAATAATCCATCTACCAGGAAAATGTATGATCCTAAATGTATATACACCAAAAACAGAGTCTCAGAATACATGAAGCAAAAAACTAATTAACTAAAAGGAGAAATAGATCCACAATTACAGCTGGAAACTTCAACATCCTCCTCTTAGCAACTAATAGAATTAATAGGCAGAAAATTAGCAAGGATCTAAAAGAATTGAACAGCACAATTAACTGAGAGGATTCAATTCATGTGTATAAAACATTCCACCCAACAAGAGCACAATGCATATGGAAAATTAATCAAGATGAGCTGTAAAAAATAAATAAATAAATAAATAATTGATATCATATACAGTATGTTCCCTGACTATACATTTAGCTAGAAATCAGTAACAGAAAGACAGTAGGAAAATTGCTAAATATGTTGAAATTAAACAACAAACTTCTTAGATTCATGAGTGAAGAATGAAGACTCACAGGAAATTTTCAAAAAGCATAGAGTTGAAGGAAAACTAAAATATAGCAAAATATGTGACATGCAACCACAACTATGGGAAGAGACTAGATAGCTAAATTCTTACTTTAGAAACAAAGAAAGATCTAAAATCAGTCTTCTAGGTTCCCACATGAAGAATCTAGAAAAAAAGGAAAGAGCAAAAGGAACTCATAGAAAGTAGAAGGAAGGAAATAAAGAGCAAAAGTCAATAAATTAAAAACAGAGGAATAGAGAAAATCAATTAAACAAGAGTTGGTCTTCAAAAGTAATCAATAAAATTGACAAACTTCTAGCAAGACAGACAATAATAAAAACAAAAGAATACAAATCCCCAGTGTCAGGAATGAAATAGGGAATATCATCACACATCCTATAGCCATTAAAATAACATTAAGGAAATAGGGCAAATAAGTTTATGCTCACGAATTTAACTACTTAGAAAAAATTAAAACTTTTTGGATACCTGGAAAACTGTGAACTACTGAGAGAGTTAATCTTTAGGTAGGTTGATAAGGAGTCCAGGGCCCTCAAGGAGGAAGGATTCTGGAGCCCTCAAGGAAGAGAAAGGTGTCCAGGGCTTTCAAGGAGGAGAAAGGGACAAACTTTTTTTCTACATTCCTTTGTCTTAGTCACATGAACTCATTTCTTAAACTCTTTCTTAAACTCTTTCTTAAACTCTTGAGTTGTTATGACAATAATCCTTAAGACTAACTTTCTTTAAGCCCAGAGCTAATGTTTACACAACAAAACAGCTCATCTTGCTCAAGGGTAGGTTTTCCCTTAGGCTCCTACTAATGATTATGTATCAACAATGTATCTTGCCTGAGGACATGTTTTTTTCTTCTTAACAGGAATATTTTGACTAATTCTGTTAGCTTATATGGGAGTGGGTCTGGTAAGACCCCTCTACTGTTAGTTTTAGTATGTAAGTGAAAGTCCCTCAGTCCTGTCCGACTCGTTGTGACCCCATGGACTATACAGTCCTTGGAACTGAGCAGGCCAGAATACTATAGTGGGTAGCCTTTCCCTTCTCCAGGGGATCTTCCCAACCCAGGGATTGAACCCAGGTCTCCCACATTGCAGGTGGATTCTTTATCAGCTGAGCCAGAAGAGAAGCCCTTGTTAGTTCTAATCTTGTTAATTTGAGATGTATGTTGTGGGAGTGGGTCTGGTAAAAGTACATAAGGCCTTGATAAGACTAGCAAGTAGGGCATTCTCTATCCCCCTTCTGAAGTCTATGTCAGAAGTTTTTTCTGTTCCTTTTCACTGTAATAAAATTTCTGCCACACAAAACCTCTGAGTGATCAAGACTGGTCACTGATCCTGAAGCTAAATCTTTTTCTTCAGAGATCAGAAATCTGACATTATTCACCATAAGCTATCACTACCTAAACTGAACTGAAATGAAATAGATCATCCAAATAGCTGGATAACTATTAAAGAAGTTGAATCTATATTTTAAAAGCTCACAGAGTGGAAAGTGGAAATCACCAACTCCAACTCCAGCTGGTTTCACTGGAAAATTCTACCAACTCTTAAAGAAGAATTAACACCAATTTTACAAATTTTACACTATCTATGTCAGAAATAGAAGAGGAAGGTATACTTCCCAACTCATTTTATGATGCCAGAATTACTCCGATACCAAAGTCAGACAGTACAAAAAATGACAGATCAATATCTCTCAAGAATGTATACATAAATGCCTTTTATAAACATATTAGTGAAACTTACACAACAAAATATTAAAAGGACTCTTTATTATGACCAAGTGGTAGTTATTCTGGATATACAAGTCTGGTTAAATATTTGACTATCAAATCAATGTAGTGCATCATATCCATAGGTTGAAAAGGAAACTGTGTGGATCATGTCAGTTGGCCCAGAAGAAGAATTTAACAAAATCCAACACAAATCTGAGATTTAAAACATTTTAGCAAATTAGGAATAAAATATAATTACCTCAAATTGCCAACAAACAGCTATAAAATAACTTGTAGCCAACAGCACAGTACTTAATGATGAAAGACTGTATCCTTTTCCCTTAATATCAAGAAGAAGAAATAAATATCCACTCTCATCACTCATATTCGACATATTACCAGAAGATTTAGTTACCATAGTAGGACAAGAAAAGGAAATAGATGACACACAATTTGAAAAGGAAGAAGTAAAACTGCCATATTTGCAGCCAAATGGCTGTAGCAATTCCAGACTTTGTATGTGTACACTGCACTGTTCAGAACGAACAAGAAACCTTTTCTTCTCTTCTCTTCCCTTTCCAAACATTGGACTTGGAGTTGTAACTTTGGAGTTGTAAATTTGTGGCCAAGAGGATGTCTTGCACTGAATAGCTTAGGTCTGGGGTGCTGACTTTTCTGAACCATTTACTCTGGCAAGGGTGGAGAAATTATTCTGATGAATTTGTGCCAATCACATCCCACTCTGATGCTGAAGAGTATCAGTACCAAGCAATGACATCATTATTGTTAACCGGTAACTGGGGGTTTGAGTGGGGAGATGATGCAACTCTCTTCTTGACAAGTAAATCCATCTGTGAAAACGACATTTTAAGATAATATAAATGCTATAAAAGTATTCAACAGGTAACGAGACAGATACTGACTGTACCTAGGACGGGTACTGTTTTTAGATGGCATGGTCAAAAAACCTAGGCGGCACTAGTGATAAAGAACCTGCCTGCCAATGCAGGATTCCTGTAAGTAAGAAATGCAGATTCAATCCCTGGGTTGAGAAGATCCCCTGGAGGAGGACATGGCAACCCACTCCAGTAAAAAAACCATCTTAGAGAAGGTACTGTTGGAGCTGAGGCCTAAAGGATGAGATGGAGGGGGTCTTATGAAGAGCCTGGAAAAGGACAATGTAGGCAGACCAATTTGGAGATGGAAATGGCAACCCACTCCAGTATTTCTTGTCTGAAAAATCCCATGGACAGAGGAGACTGGCAGACTACAGTCCAAAGGGTTGCAAAGAGTCAGATAGGATTGAGCGACTAAGCGCAAGCACAGAGGCATAGCAATTATGGTTTGGTTGCTTGTTTCATTGTAGGTCTCCTCTACAAATCTGTATAGTCATTAAGGTTGGGGATCATGCTGGCTAACTCCCTGCTGTATCTAGCAGGGCCTTGCAAAGATTAGCTATTCAAGTATTCCTGATTAATGAATGGAGATGAAGGGAATTCCAAACACAAAGACTCAATGAAATGCTTTCAAACTGTCTCTGAAAGAATGGGAAAGGGATAGCAATTTAGGCCAGTGAGACAGATCAACAAAGGCCTGTCCCTTGTAGGAAAGAATGGGCCATCTCAAGTACAACAAATAGAACATAATGTTGGGTAAAGAGGAAAGGAGCTTAAAGTAGTAAGACTGGCTTCAATTACAGAAGTTTTAGGATCCAAATAAAACTTACCTCTGCTGGCCTAGGCAGTAGGGAAACATTTTTAGTTCTTTAACAGTGGAATAGAATGATGAAAATTGAAGAAGACTATTTTGGATGGAATGAGTAGGCTGAGCAAATCGAGAATCATCATCTTTAATTATTACTGTCATGTGTGTATAAAAACCAATGCTGTTTAAAGGGTACTAAATAAACCAGACTATATTCAAATAATATTCAGTGGTTATTATGCATTTTACAGTATCCCAACCACTTTATATGCACTTATTTGACACTCATATAATCTTATAAGATAAATATTATTTTCCCATTTTACAGGTGTCAACTAAGGTACAGAGTGCTAAGAAAATTGTCCAAATTCAGTAAGGTAATAAGGTGTAGAGTTGAATGGGATTGTACACTTAAGCAGTGTTTGATATTACCCTTCCATAGTCCTGTGGAAATAAAAGGCTTTTAGAATTTTCAAGAGAGGCAGAATGGACATTTGAACTCATATGTTGAATATTTCAAAAGTTGACTCAGTATCTCTAAGGAATAATTGAGCCCTTTCTCCCAAATTTTATCTATTAGCTTTTGAACTATATTCTCCAGAAATTCCATTATAAAAAAAAGCATAAGGGTTTCACTTTTCTATATATATTTTCATTTTATTTCTTCTACAAATTTCTTTTTTTTTTTTCTGGTCTAGAACCTTAGGTACACATTTAATGTTTTCCCATAATATCATTGTTCTTTTCTTCTTGCATTCAAATATATTTCACTAACAATCTGTAATCTTAATCTTCAGGGAGTTTTCCTTCAGTCTTTCTTATTTCAATTTTGTTGAACACTTAAAATTTCTGAATACATTTGATTTATACCCTAAGTTGTGATTCTACATATAAGAAATATATTTAAGTTAAGAAATATCCCCACAAAATACTGTGCATTCTTTAGAGTGAGTATACTTATATTAGAAATGTATGATTTCATATGTTCATAAAATATATTGTTAAATAATATCTATGTGCTTAATATGGACTCCCCTGGTGACTCAGAGGACAAAGAATCTGCCTGCAATGCAGGAGACCTGGGTTCCACCCCTGGCTTGGAAGGATCCCCTGGAGAAGGAAATGGCAACCCAATCCAGTATTCTTCCCTGGAGAATTTCATGGACAGAGAAGCCTGGTGGGCTACAGTCCATAGGGTCACAAAGAGTCGAATATGACTGAACCCCTAACACATACACACACATACATAAATGTGCTTAATTTAGGAGAAATAGTTTCTGTGTTAACCCAATTGCTACTCCACTTCTCACCCAAAATTCTCATTCCTTCTTTGTTTTTATTAATATGTCGAGATAGTGGAAGTGTTGCTCTCAGTTAAATGCTATTTCAAGAATATTTATTAAGGCATTTCCCTTACATTTTATGTTTTACTATGAAAAAGTAAACTCTTCAAAAAGACATTTTTTAGTGAGTTCTTTCAATGTCACTCTCTAATGTGGCTTGACCTAGCCATCATTTTCTTGGAGGTAGTTAATATTTAGGTACTAATTTTTGATGTTCTGCAAACATCATATTGATTGTACACTATAATGTATAATCAGCTTTCCTAAGCAGAAATGCTCTTCATCTTTTCATATTCCATAAGATGTTTTATCTGTAATTAAAGGGTCAACTATACTGAAAATCACTTTGCTCTTTCCAGTATTATTGCATAATTATTGATTGTCAAACTACTTTTAATTTTCCCTTGTTAGTATAGACTACATCACTTAAAAATGCTTATTATATTAAAAATCCCTCAAATATTGTTATATCCATTTTTCCTAGATCTATTCAATATTTTTATATCAATGCTAATCAAAAAGAGCAAATTGTATAGCAGATTTTTAGCCTGTTAGTTGATGTAATTAATGACTAAGCATATCTAAACATAGAATGCATTGATAGGTTATAGAAGTTTTGTTCCAAATCTCCATCTTTAAGAGTTCTCTGTGCCAAAGTGGACCAACATCTATGAATCTAATTTTGCAGAAATTTGTTTGGTATACACCTTAATGAAATCTATCATTGAATAACTATTGAAGATAATTTGTGATTTTTTTTCTTAAATGAAAGAACTGACCTGCAGCCCAAGAGCATATGGGCATATCAAGAAAATTACTTGCTTTCTCAAAGATTAAATTAGACTGCATGCTTAATAATCCACCTGGGGAAACTCAAGCAAATTCTGTTTGAATATTTACTCTGTTTAGTTATCTTTTCTCTAGCTCTTTGATTCATGAACCTGAACAGAGTTACAACAGAAATAGGCAGACATTAAGCTTCTCTGAGCCAGTTATTCCACATACTCTTAATTATATTGGTTTGCCTTCTCCTGTGGCTGTTAAATATTCTAGTATGCAAAACTATCCTTGGTACTATTGACAAATATGTCAAACTCTGTGTTCATCAAAAGTGATCTAAGTGTTTTGTACTTTGGCATGTTCAGTCATATCCAGGTCTTGAGGTCAGCTTGATGAAATTCTGTGGTAATAAAAGTAAAAAGCAGAAACATCTGAATCTCAGAGGGAAGAATCAGCTGGTGTGTCCTGGCTGTTTGAATCCAGGTCTTGAGCTTTCCAGGTGGCACCAGTGGTAAAGAACCCACCAGCCAGTGCAGGAGACTGGGATTCCATCCCTGACTCGGGAAGATCCCCTGGAGGAGGGCATGGCAACCCACTCCAGGATTCTTGCCTGGAGAATCCCCGTGGACAGAGGAGCTTGGTGGGCTACAGTCCATGGGGTCCCAAAGAACTGGACACAACTGAAGTGACTTAGCAAACATGCATGGCAACCTGTGATCACAAAATATAGAAATGTTTTGAAGTTAGCCCAAGAGAAATGGAATTTAATAAAGAGAGTGAATCTGTCTGAGACCAATAAGGAGAAAAGAGTCACAACAATTTGACTGTATGCAAACTTTAGTGTAAAGAATGATTAAATTAAGATAAAAGAGAAACAAATAAGGACATACAGAGAACTCTATGGGTTAGTTAAGGGCTAGGAAAAGTGAGCAATGAAGGACAAGTTTACAAAGGTATGGCGTGGGGGCAGGGCTTCAACAAATTCGATCTTATTAGAGAAGGTGTGGTTGCAGCCCCCTGGAGAGTTTGCTAGGTTGCTTAGGTCAGAGCTAGTTTACCACAGCAGGATATAAGGTTGCGAATAGTCAAGACCCTAAGTGAGGTATACAGAGACTGGGGAGGTCTTTCGCTGGAGAATTACAGCCTGTGGTGTAGACAGGGCCCTGGGAAGCAGCCCTTCTAGGTGTGCAGACAAGCCGAGGCTTGGGGCAGGTGCACAAAGGGATATCAGAACTGCCGTGAGTCCTGGAGTGCTTGTGTTCATAGGCGGAGCTGGTGGGGAAGCATACAGAGCGGGGAGTTTTAAGTACGTGGTATTCCAGGAGAGAAGACCACCTCGATAGTAACCAGAGAGGCTGCAAAGTCACTGAGGAACTGCAGGTTCTAGGGGTATAACTGGGACAGTACCCTTGGAGAGCCTACATGTTCAGAAACTGGCAGAACACACAGTAGGAGCCAAAAATAAAATACAAAACAAGCACCTCAGAATCAGAAGTCTTCTTCCTCCCGCCATGTCTCTCCTGTGCCCTCTCCTTACAGTTGAACATGTGTTCGTGTAAGGGAGAAAAGCTTGAAGTCAAATCCATGATTGAAGAACAAGTACTGAAGGGTGAATGTGGAGCTGAGAGGCAGTCAGGTGATGAGTTGAACAACTGTGAATGGGATGAACCTATGGAATGACCCTGGAAAATCATGAGCAATCAGGCCTGTGCTTAGGGGCCAGTTCCTTTTTTTCTGGTTCTTTTCCTCTTAACCATTGGTCTTTTCTCAAGGTATCTCTCTTAAATCTACCCTTCTCTCATTCTTGCGTTCCTTCATTATCATTTAAACTTAAATGTTCATTGTAGTCACTCTGCTTTCTTTGTGAGACATTTCAGCTTCAACATCCATTTCTAAAATGTATTCTATCAGGACCTAATGTCCCAAGTTCTTGAAAGAGGGAATCTGTTTAAGAAAGCTCATTAATTTACTCCAGACATCATTACATGTATAGATTAACTGTCTTTGAGACCACTCCTAGTCTAACTGGTTCTGTACCTGGGAACTGGGTCACATGGATAAAACATGGCTCCTAGGAAAAGCTCTTTAGCAGGAGTCACAGAGAAATAGTCCCCCTCCCCTATTGCAAGAGAAGGAGCCACAGACTGAGAGGCATGATGGTTGGTGATGTCTCTATTAAGTTTGGTATATATATTAGATACATGGCAAATTTTTTCATAGATATCATTCAACTATACCTAAGCCCTTTTATATTTTATTCTCTCTAGATATGTTACAAACTGTATTCATAAAATTCATTTTTCTATTTCATAAAATATTTTCACTAGACCACTCTCAGGGTCTTCATAACATCTCCCTGTGGTATGCAAAAGTCAAAATGAATATAAGAAACTTTATAATGGAAGAATTATATCCTGATTTTTCTTAGACATACTTTTTGCATTGCTCGGGAACTTTATAGTCATAAAAGAAGGAAACAACTAAAATCAGTCTAAGTCAGAAAGGGAGATTTGTTATCTCACGTATTTGAAAAATACTGACTTCAGTTCCTGCTGGGTTCCAGACTCAAATGATGCTACCCATTTCTCAACCCAGCTTTGTTCTGAGTTGGCTTAATCCCCTGTGGTTTCTCTCTACTTGAGGGCCCTCACTATTCTAGACTGCTGTCATTTTTAGAAGAGTGTCAGAGCAGTTTCAGGCAATGGTTACTGCTCACAGGAATGAAAGCAGTGTCACCGAGGACACATATCAAATTGCCCATGGAGAATAACAGGAGTGTAAAATCTGATTGTGCTCATGTTCTTTTCTTTCTGTGGATTTCTTTAGCTTATATGTAAACATGTGAATATATATGATTATCTTTTTAACTGAAACAGCAGCTAACTTACAAATAAATAAATATCCATTATGAATTATCTTTTGAGAAGTTGGATGCACACTTTATGTGATCTAAATTGGCTTAGAAAACATTTGGTTTACTTATTGCTACTTTGCCATCCCTTGCAAATATCTCTGTACCAGTGGTTCTCAACCAATGGCAGTTTTGCCTCCCAGGAGATAGATAACAGTGTTGGAGACATTTTAGTTGTCACAGCTGGGTGGGGAGATGCTCTTTTGCATTTAGTAATAGACCCAAAGATTCTCCTAAACATCCTACAATGCACAGAATAGCAACCCACAGCCCACAACAAAAAATTTTCATCTCTAAATGTCAGTTGTGTGATGTTGAGAAGCCCTGTTCTGCATGCTCATGCCCACTTCTCTGTCTTGCTCTATCTCCATATTTTTAATCTTTCTATTCTATTCTTCTCTCTCTCTCTATACACACACACACACACACACGCACGCATATGAGTGTGCGTGTGTCTGTGTGCACGCGCTCATGTCCAACTCTTTGCAAACCCATGGAATGCAGTCCACCAGGCTCCTCTGTCCATAGAATTTTCAGACAAGAATACTGGAGTGGATTTCCATTTCCTACACCAGGGGACATTCCTGACCCAGATATCCAACCAGAGTCTATGGCATCTCCTGCATTGGTGAGCAGATTCTTTACCACTGATGCCACCTGGGAATCCCATATATATCTTAAATTCCATCTCAACCCAATATCACAGGCAGCTAGTTCCAGTAGGGACTATAGTAGACATCAAGATAAAATCTTTTGACTACTAGCTAGAGCTTTCTGGGGAACTACTAATTATCCTGGGTTGAACTCTTTTGGTTGCATCTGACATAAACAATATTTCATCCCTCATAACCAATGAAAAAGATCATTAATATGAGATACTATGCCTGATGAACTCAAGAACAAGAATGTGCCTGGATGAGAGGAACCACCAGATACAGGGATGCAGACGCCACAGAATATTCTTTGCATCTCACAACTCTGTTCTTCTTCTGCCAGATTTTCTTCAGATTAGCCCCAAACAGCTCACATTTTACATGTTACCACTGCCATTAGAAAGAGACAAGCCTATTATTCTAAAGATCACAAGATGGCAGAGTAGAAGGACATGCACTCATCTTCTCCAGCAAGAACTCCAAAACTGCAACTAACCACTGAACAACCATTGACAAGAGAATGTTGGATCCTACCAGAAAAAGATACACCACATACAGGGGCAACGGAGAAGCCCCAACAAGATATAGGATGGGCGAAGTGTTTAGAATCAAACCCCATACCCTCTAGAGATGTTCAGAAGGCTCAACAAAACCTTATGCACCCCAGGATCCAGGCATCCCAAAAGACACTGAGGCAGACTTGCCCTTGAGTCTTTGAGTGTCTACTGCATAGGCGTGGGTAATCAGTGGTCTGCCACTGGGACAGGGGTCTGGCCACAGCACCTGGGAGGCAGAGTGTGTGGCATAAGCCCTCTTGGAGGAGGTCACCATTAACCCCACCACAGAGCCACCAAGCAGGTGACCTGCAAACCAGAGGACAGTTATACCAAAGAAGTCCTCACACTGTTGCAAAAGTTCTAGGGCCCACCACAGATTTCCTAAACTGGGGATCTGGCAAAAGGACTGAGAACCCCAGGGAATTTGACTTTGAAGGTCAGTGGGATTTGACTACAGATCTTCCACAGGTCTGGGGAAACAGATTCTTGGAGAGCCCACAGAAAACCTGTACACACCAGGACCCAGGATGAAGGAGCAGTGCCCCCACAAGAGACTGAGCCAGACTTCCGTGTGAGTGTCCAGGAGTCTCAGGCAGAGGTGTGGGTTGACAGTGGCCTGCTGTGGAGCCAGGAACACTGAATACAATAGTCCTTAAGATGCAGCATGCTGGCATAAGTCCTTTTGAAGGACTTACCCTAACAATAGTTTTTTGGCCTCAGGCCAAACTACAGGGAGGGAACACTGTCCCATTCATCAAGAGAAAATTAGATTAAAGATTTACTGAGTATGGCCCCGCCCATTAGAACAAGACATAGATTCCCCCAAGCCAGTACCTCCCATCAGGAAGCTTCCAAAATCCTCTTACCCTTATCCATCAGAGGGCAGATAGAATGAAAATCAGAATCACAAAAAACTAACCAAAATGATCACAAAGATCACAGACTTGTCTAACTCAATTAAGCTATGAGTCATGTCATGTAGGGCCACCCAAGATGGACAGGATATGGTGGAGAGTTCTGACAAAATGTGGTCCACTGGAGAAGGGAATGGCAAACCACTTCAGTATTCTTGCCTTGAGAACCCCATGAACAGAATGAAAAGGCAAAAAGATATGACACTGAAAGATGAATTCCCCAGGTCAGTAGGTGCTCAATATTCTACTGGAGAAAAGTGGACAAGTAACTCCAGAAAGATTGAAGAGGCTGAGCCAAAACGAAAAACAACACCCAGTTGTGGGTGTGACTGGAGATGGAAGTAAAGTCCGATGCTGTAAAGACTGCATAGAACCTGGAATGTTAGGTCCATGTCAAGGTAAATTGGAAGTGGTCAAACAGGAGATGGCAAGAGTGAACATCGACATTTCAGGAATCAGTGAGCTAAAATGAACCAGAATGGGTGAATTTAATTCAGATGACTGTTATATCTACTACGGTGGAAAAGAATCCCTTATAAGTGGAGTAGCCCTCATAGTCAAATAATGGGTCCAAAATACAGAACTTGGGTGCGATCTCAAAAATGGCAGAATGATCTCTGTTCATTTCCAAGGCAAAACATTCAAGATCACTGTAGTCCAAGTCTATCTTCCAATCATTAATGCTAAAGAAGCTGAAGTCAAACAGTTCTAGGAGGACCTCCAATACCTTCTAGAATTAACACCAAAAAAAGATGTCCTTTTCATCATAGGATACTGGAACGCAAAAGTAGGAAGTCAAGAGATACCTGGAGTAAAAGGAAAGTTTGGCCTTGGAGTACAAAATGAAGCAGGTCAACACCTGACAGAGTTTTGACAAGACCATTGGCCATAGCAACACCCTCTTTCAACAACATAAGAGACAAACCTCACAGGGTCATCAGCAGATGGTCATTACAGAAATCAGATTGATTATATTCTTTTGTAGCCAAAGATGGAGATACTCTATTAAGTCAGCAAAAACAAGACTGGGAGCTGACTGTGGCTCAGATCATGAACTTATTGCAAAATTATGATTTAAACTGAAGAAAGTAGGGAAAACCACTAGACCATTCAGGTATGATCTAAATCAAATCCATTACAATTATACAGTGGAAGTGACAAGCACATTCAAGGAATTAGATCTGATAGACAGAGTGCCTGAAAAACTATGAACAGAGGTTTGTAACATTGTATGGGAGGCAGTGATCAAAACCATCCCAAGAAAAAGAAATGTACTGTTAAAGTGCTGCACTCAATATGCCAGCAAATTTTGGAAACTCAACAGTGGTCACAGGACTGGAAAAGGTCAGTTTTTATTCCAATCCCAAAGAAAGGCAATGGCAAAGAATGTTCAAACTACCACACAGTTACACTCATCTCAGATGCTAGCAAAGTGAAGCTCAAAATTCTCCAAGCTAGGATTCAACATTATGTGAACCAAGAGCTTCCAGATGTTCAAGATGGATTTAGAAAAGACAGAGGAACCAGAGATCAAATTGCCAACATCTGTTGGATCATAGAAAAAGCTAGAGAATTGCATAAAAAACATCTACTTCTGCTTCATCACTACGCTAAAGCCGTTGACTGTGTGGATCACAAAAACCTGTGGAAAATTCTTAAAGAGATGGGAATACCAGGCCACCTTACCTACCTCATGAGAAATGTGTATGTAGGTCAAGAAGCAGTAGTTAGAACCAGAAATGGAACAACAGACTAGTTAAAAATTAGGAAAGGAGTACATCAAGGCTATGTATCATCACCCTGCTTATTTAACTTATATGCAGAGTACATCATGCAAAATACCAAGCTGGATGAAGCACAAGCTGGAATCAGAATTGCCAGGAGAAATACCAATAGCCTTAGATATGCAGATGACACCACCCTTATGGCAGAACATGAAGAGGAACTAAAGAGTTTATCGATGAAAGTGAAAGAGGAGAGTGAAAAACTTGGCTTAAAACTCAACATTCAAAAAAAGGAAGATCATAGCATCCGGTCCTATCACTTCATGTCAAATAGATGGGAAACAATGAAAACAGACAGACTTTATTTTCTTGGGCTCTAAAATCACTGCAGATGGTGACTGTAGCCATGAAATTAAAAGATACTTGCTCCTTGGAAGAAAAGCCATGATAATCCTAGACAGAATATTTAAAAGCAGAGGCATTACTTTGCTGACAAATGTCCATATAGTCAAAGCTATGGTCTTTCCAGCAGTCATGTATGGATGTAAGAGTTGGACCATAAAGAAGGCTGAGTGCCAAAGAATTGATGCTTGAGCTATGGTGTTGGAGAAAACTCTTGAGAGTCCCTTGGGCTGCAAGGAGATCCAACCAGTCAATCCTAAAGGAAATCAGTCCTAAATACTCATTGGACAAATTGATGCTGAAGCTGAAACTCCAATATTTGGCCACCTTATGTGAAGAACTGACTTATTTAGAAAGACCCTGATGCTGGGAAAGATTGAAGGCAGGAGAAGAAGGGAACAACAGAGGATGAGATGGTTGGATGGCATCACCAACTCAATGCATATGAGTCTGAGCAAGCTCCAGGAGTTGGTGAAGGACAGAGAAGCCTGGCATGCTGCAGTCTATGGGATCACAAAGAGTCAGACAAGACTTAGTGACTGAACTGAACTGAAACCTTCTAGATGACAATGCTAAAAATCCTGAAACAGGGTGCTAGAGAACCAGAATTAAGTCAGATACACATTTTGGATTGATAAACTAATACAAGGCTTCTCTGACGGCTCAGTGGTAAAGAACCTGCCTGCCAATAAGGGGACACAGTTTTGATCCCTGGATTGGGAAGATCCCCTGGAGAAGGAAATGACAAGAAATAGTCTTGCCTGGAAAATCCCATGGATAGAGGAGCCTGGTGGGCTACAGTCGATAGGGTCCCAAAAAATCAGGCACAATTTAACAACTAAGCAACAACAGCATACTATGACAAGAGGGGCTGAGAGATGGTATGCCAAACAGCTCACCCACTCACCCACTCCCCCATAACCATATGTATGAGGGTAGAAGGTAATTTTCAAAAGTAGGGAGTATTTGGCCATCAGGCTCATGGAGGGAAATCAGACACCTAGAAAACACCACCTATATATGCTCACCCTCTTATGCTATTACTTGATCAGAAAATTCTGATTTTCTTAGATTAAAATATTCTAAAAAAAAAAAAAGCAAACTCCAGTAATTACTCTTCTAAATGTATCACTTCTTTTCTACCATATCTTCTCACACAGAAAAGAACTAAGTTGTATAAAAAATTCTGTGAGTTCCTTGTAATTGGAGAAAGCCTTTTTAACTTATAGTTGAATACCAGACTTTTTAAGGGGGCTTTCGTGATGGTCAACAGTTGGTAAAGAATCTGCCTGCAGTGCAGGAGGCACGGAAGCCCTGGGTTTGATCCCTTGCTCAGGAAGACCCCTTGGAGAAGAAAATGGCAACCCGCTCCAATATTCTTGCTTGAAAAATCCCATGGACAGCGGAGCCCCGAGGGCTAATTCAACATAACTGGAGAAAACCTATTCAACTTATAGTTGAAAACTTGACTTTTTAAAAGATATGTATATAGTCATTTCTTAACACACAGCCAGCTTAACCAAAGGATGTAGATATTTTGCTCTAGTAAGTAGAAAATAATGTAAAATGAGGATTGCAAAAAACCAAGCTACATTGATCAATACCTGTCAAAGACTATAATTATATGCTTTATACTGAAAGTATAATTCAGATTACTGAAAAATTTAGCAAGAGCTTAAAGCAGCTAGTCCTCTTAAAAGAGAAGTGTTTTCCTCTGTAACATAATACTCTCTAGTTCAGTAAGTCCCTTTTATTCTTTGGAAAATAAAAATAAATTTCTGTCTAGTCATATTTGTCCAACTTACCTCAAATTCTAAAATATAAGTTCATTGCAACTGTAGAAGAACCTTTACCATGACTGTTCAATATAGACTGTAAAGTGATATAATCTTGGCTGTTACCTGAAAAATTTAAAAATGATGTGGCAAAAACTCCCCCAGATACATCAATTTGACATAGAAAGAAGAAGAAACATCTCAGTCAAGTATTGTGTAAGGGGTGTTTGGGTAGTCGAATAAGTTGGTGTGCAAGGCAAACAATAATCTAGTTCAAGTTCAGTTTCCATTGCATGCAGCAGCAGTCCTACTGAACACAACAATTGTCAGTTAAGATGATCAGAATGTAGACTTCAGCAAAGTCTATTCAGTGTGACGTATTCAGTGATTTAATGCACTAGATACATAAAAAGCAACTTAGGGGGAATAGAAATATTTTCCCCTTGCATCTACTTCCTGTTACATTCATTCTCTCAACATTTATTGAATGACACTATGTTTCTAACACACTGTTTATTGGAGATAGAACATAATTTTCTACACCTATTGTGTGAACTCATTAAAGTTTTTATGGTCTTGTGTGCTGCTCAGATGCCCCTCAGGGTGATCATCCCCTCAGAGTTCAGGGATTCTTGGTCCTGAAGGCCAGACCTCAGTCCCTCTCCAGAAACTGCCTTTGGTTTTAAGGAGACTGCCTTTTTAAAGTAACAGCCCCTCTGGCAGCAGCACTGGTGGCTGATTGGGGAAGGGAGGGGGTTGGGGGAACAGAGGCCCGGTCTTTAACCCACCTGAGACCACTCTGCATGGCCTGGCATCCAGGGCACCTCCTTGGTGTCACTGAGACCTCTGTTGTGATTTCATCACAGTTCACCCTCACCCTTTACCCAATCCAGTTACTCTCACACCTCATGGTTGTTCTTCCCAAAATTAACCTCTTGTCAAAAAAATCTCAGAGTCTTTGCCAGGGAGACTAATCCACTGTACTTACACTTATTTTGTAAAGTTTTATATAAAAAACTTTAAATGAAGATAGTTTTTATTGAGTCCAGAATTAGCCAAACAGAAGTTGGCTAAAATAAATACGTAAATGTGAAAAAACTGTACAATTTTATAAGAAAATAAAGTAATTTTATAAGCTTGAGGTAAGGAAAAAAGTGAAAGTGTTAGTCACTCAGTTGTGTCTGGCTCTTTGCGACCCCGTGGACTGTAGCTCGCCAGGCTCCTCTGTCCACGGAATTCTCTAGGCAAGAATACTAGAATCCTTGAATAAGTTGTGATTCCCTTCTCCAGGGCATCTTCCCAACCCGGAGATCAAAGCCAGGTCTTCTGCATTGCAGGCAGTTTCTTAACATCTGAGCCACCAGGGAAGAAAATTTTTCTTACTAAGAAAGATTTGTTAATAAGACTTCAAAATCACTAACACTAACGTGATTTTAAAATAAGAATATCTGTTCACCAAGCAAGACCAGAAAAGGAAGTGAAAATAGAAGCCACAGCCTAGAATAAAGCATTTCAAATCATGTTAATAGTAAAGGATCACAGGTATCCAGATTAAAATTTTACATCATTAATAATTTTAAAAAGCAACCCATAAAAAGGGACACAAATAGATGATCAGGTACTTCACAGGAAAGCTTCATAGTAATAATATTAAAAAAAAAAAAAAAGACTTCAGCCTCACTAGGACTCAGGAAAACACATACTAAAATCAAGACGATATTGGTTTTACTAACTACACAGGCTTTAAGAATTGGAAAATTTCTCGCTTTGGTAAGCATCTGCCACAATGAGAATTCTAACAAATGGCTAGTGAGGATGTTAATTGACATAATCACTTTGATTTCAAAAACTGACATTTTTTTGAACAGTTGAATGTGACAGTTACCTGTGATATAGCGATTCTATTCCTTGGTTCACGTTGTAGACACTTCTACATGTGTAATAGAAGATACATTGCTCTTAATAGAAAGACAACTAGAGAAAATCAAAATGTTTATGATTAGGATAAAGGGTAAATAAACTGTGATAGTCACTTTACAAAGGACTACACAGCAATGATAATGAATGAATTGCAGCCACACAAAAGACTACAGATAAAACTTAGAAACATCACATGGAAAGAAAGCAAACTGCAGTATATAATACTTTTTTAAAGCTTAGAAACTATCAAAACTAAACAGTGTATTGCTTCAGAACATATACATGTGTGATAAAACTTTCTTCTTTTTAGCTCCCACTGGAGAATAATACTGTCTACTCATTGTTCACCTTCTAAATCACACACAAAAATCTTCCTTGGCAAAAGTGAAATCAGTACCTGCCGAAAAGCGAGTTGGAGTAATGTCAAATCTGTTTTCAGTCATTGCAAAACAGAGGACAATATAAAAGGTAGATGTTATTGTGAAACAATAAATAATATTTAGATGTAACCAAACTTCTTACAGAGCTTCCCGGGTGGCGTGGTGATAAAGAATCTGCCTGCCAAAGCAGAAGACACAAGAGACGTGGGTTCAATCACTGGGTTGGGAAGATCCCATGGAGAAGAAAACGGCAACCCACTCCAGTATTCTTGCCTGGAGAATTCCATGGGCAGAGGTTCTTGGTGGTCTACAGATCACGGGGTTGCAAAGAGTCAGACATGACCAAACATACACACAACACACACACTCAAACTTCTTATTATCCAGTCTTTCTAATTTAGAAAGTACAATTCATCAACAAGTTTCGTCAACTTGATCCCTAAAGCTATCTTAAGTCTCCCCTTCTTGCCATGTCCATTACCTGTCCTTACTTGTCTAGGCCTCCACTTCTCACCTGGATGATAGCTGAATGCGCTGGTCTACAGATTTGTAGTCCGTCTTCCTCTTGTGTCTACAACAAATGCAACCAGACTGATTTTAGTAAATAAGATCATGCTGCTGGTCTTTTTAAGAACTTTCTGTGGTTTCCTATCCTACATAGAGTATAATCTAACATCCTCAATTTAAAGTGTCTGATCTTCTCTACATTTCAACAATTATGATCTAGTCACACTATCATTAAAATTCCTCAAATTTACCTAGTTTATGACACTGGCTTACATGCAATATTATTCCCCCTTCAATAGTCACATGGCTGGTATCATTTTGTCATGTACATCTCACCTTAATACCCATCATGGAGAGAGTTTTTTCCAATCTACAGTAACACCTGGCACTGTAATTCTCTTCACAGCACTCAGAAATTCTTTAATTTACTTGTTTAATGTCCATCTCATCCTCAAGCATTAAGCATTGTAAAGCAAGGACTCTGTGGATTTTGTTTACCACTACGGCATGGTGTCTAGAACAGGTGTAGGGAGATGAAAATTGCTCAATAAGTAAGTATTGAATGACTCACCATGCTAGCATGCATTGTGATAATGGTGCTTTTTTAAAAGATAAAAATGATGCTTCTTACACAACTACATTTTACTTAATATATCAGCCTTGATGCTATAATTGGCCCATGACTCTTTCTAAGTAACCATTCTTTGTTGATAGCCTCTGCTAAAGAGTTAGTCCTTAAGACTCAGTCTTGGTCTTGAGTATATTCTATTTTCTTGAACAAATACTGGTAAACATTTCAACTACATGAACTACCAACAATTATTGTATGGAATGCATGAAATGGAATAGCAGCATTTCTTACTTTACTGTCTAAAAGATGTTGTCAGGGAAATGGTAAATCCAAATTACCAGTAGTAGCCATTAATCCTGAAAGAGATTTTTTGAGTCAATGAAATGTTATTTTATCTTCAATTAAAATTGACATATTAAATGTTTTTCTTTAAAGGGTTAGTCCTTAGGAAACCATTTTGTAAAATGAGACACTTATTGCCATTTACCAGATGGTGATCTAGGAGTGTGTCTGAAACAAAAACAGCCAATTCTGATGGACCAGTTACCTAAACTGTAAATATATCTGCTAGAGAAGATTGTATCTCTTATGATTTATGTATAAGAGAAAAAAGTAAACAGCAAGGAAGCTGAAAGTTCCTGATATATAAAGCCAGAAATAGGGTGTGGGTGTGGGTGGACTTGGGCTATGCCCAAGCCAGGGACATGAGAGAATAAAAACTCTGCAGTTAGGAAAAAAAAAATACATTGTCTGAAAGCAGGGAGGAAAAATGGTGAGGCCTGCCCAGAGCTGCTGAATCAAGTTCAAGGTTCAGTGCTTAAGTGAGGATCCACAAACTGTTATTGCCTATATTCCCTGAACTGACTTCATATTACCTGGTAATAAACCTCAGAATTCCTGACTTCTTCAGTATATATCACTTCTACATAAGTTGGAAAACCTTGGCTGAATTTCCCTTCTTTATATCAACAGAAACCTAACTGGTATAGTTCATGGCTCTAGTTTTCATATTTTGTCTTGTCATTTAATCTTTCATTCAACAAATATTTATTTAGCAACATCTATGTTTTAGACACTGTTCTAGGTTTTAGAACAAGATACTGAACAAAAGCAAGAAAAATAAATAAATTCCTGTTCTCCTGAAAATTATGTTATAGAAACGGATATTCCATAAAGAAGATGAAAAGTTAAACATACCTTATAACATCATTCCCCAACATTTTTGGCGCTAGGAACTAGTTTCATGGAAGACAGTCTTTCTATTAATGGGATGGGGGGGGGGGTAGGTGATTTCAGAATGATTTGAGCTCATTACATTTATTGTGCACTTTATTTCTGGGCTAATACCACCACGGATCTGACAGAAGGTATCAGTCTGTGGCTGGAGGTTGTGGACCCCAGCTTTATAAGACAGTGATGATGCTAAGAAAAAAAGAAAATAAGACATAGGAAGGGGATATGAAATACTGAAGGAGGGAAGGTGGAGTGTTAAACTTTAGATGAAGTGGCCAGAATAGGCCACAGGGACAGTTACTTTTCAGTACAACTTTCAAGTACAAGAGCATTCAGTACAAGAGCATTACTATGAGCATATTCGGAAAATTCTAGGCAGACAGAGGGGAAAACAAACAACGGGGCCTTCGGCCGAGTTTGTTGAAAGACTAGCAGAATAAGCAAGAGGAAGCACATTAAGGGATGAGGTCAGAGAGCCACGGGCAGGGGGAGGTGAGACCAGGAGGGATTGAGGTGTTGAGGCCCGAATCACGATGAGTCTTTCAGTCTCAGGACAGATTGTGGTTTTTATTCCAGATGAGGTGGGTTGCCTCTGGAAGGTTCCAAGGAGAGAAGTGGCATGCTCTGACAAGGTTTAAGAGCGTCTCTTTGGTTATTGTGTTGGTGACAGACTACAGGTACCTAAGGGGAGAGAGGAAGATGAGTTAAGAGGCTGTTGCTCTAGTCAAGGTAAGAGCTGAAAGGTCATGTTAGGCCAGGCTGATGGCCAAGGGGGTGTTGAGAAGCCAGCAGATTCTACGTATATTGCAAAAATATTACTGAAAGGATATGCTTTTAGGTAGACTTGGAGGATAATGGGAAAAAAGGAATCAAGATTTGGGACATGAAATGAAAAGGCTATAGGAAGAGCTGATGTAGCTTTAAGTTGTAGGCAAGTATATCAGGAACTCCATCTTAAGCTTAAGCATGTTAAACTTAAGGCATCAAATCTAAGTGGAAATGTCAAATAGGCCAGTGAAGGATAGAGATCTGGAGTTCTGAAGAGATTTCTGAAATGGGGATGTATAAATCTGATAGATAGTTAAGAAGGTAGATAAACAGATAGATGGACAGACTATAAAGTCATGAGATGTGGTATTGTCATCGTTCAGTCCCTAAGTCATGTCCAACTCTTTGCAACCCCATGAACTGCAGCATGCCAGGCTTCCCTGTCCTTCACTAACTCCTGGAGTTTGCTCAAACTCATGTCCATTGAATCAGTTATGCCATCCAACCATCTCATCTTCTGTCATCCACTTCTCCTCTTGCCCTCAATCTTTCCCAGCATCATTATCTTTTCTGATAGTCCCTATTCACAGCCCAACATTTGGAGGTCAGTGAGATGAGAAGGAAAGCAAGTGAGATGGTGCAGTCAGAAAGGTAAGGAGAAAAATTAGCTCACAGTGATATCCTAGAATACCAAAGAAGGAAGTGTCAGAGAAGAGTTGTCCTCACTATCAAATGATGCTAATAACACACCTAAGATGAAGGGCAGATGCAAGGATGCAAATGTGGTTGAGGGAACTTGAATACATTCTCTTCTGAGAGTTTCTTTGTTCTTGATGGTATGGAGAGCGAGTCATCAGCTGAGAGTGAGGATGAAGGGGGAGTTAGACTTTCACTCTAAATTTCCAATTATAATGCTTTTCACTTATCAATTAGTGTTCAATATTTGTGGACTATGTAACTAACAAAAGAAAAAAAAAGAATCCTTAAAATGAGAGTGAGAATATAAGGGTTAGAGGCCCCACTCTAGTCCTTATTGTGTTGAGTAAGTCACTCACTTCCTCCACCCTTTAAGATTCAGTTTTCCCATTAATAAAGTTAAGCTAATAATTACTTAGTGGAGGGGGGAAAAAATCCCTGATTGATAGAATTTGTGGGTGAAGTAATTAGGAAATGATGTCTTGAGTATTTAGTACCTTTGTTTCAAATATAATTTATGTGATTATAAGTTATATAGTTTAATATTTAATTTTATTGAACTTATTTCTGAAAATTTAGCAATCAGCTCTCAGGAGATGAGACAGGCTGGCTCCAGAACGCCACTGCATCCACTTCTGAGTTTTAGTAAGAATTGAATGAAATCATGTGTGAGGGAGAGTTTACATTTGGTAAAAATCTATTCATACAAGGATCATTCATCAAGGATCATTATATTTTGAGATGTTTTAGGGCAAGTAAGAAAGGCAAAAGTTACAGTCCCTGCCTTGTTTGTCTTGGAATTTATGACATATTTTCAGAGAGTAGCTAACAAGTAAATGAACAATGAGCTAAGTTTCCACAGGTGAGTTAGATAAAAGTCTTCCTGATTATAAAAATAGAGGGAGATTTTAACCATTTTTTAAATTCAAGATCTAAAAAGTTAATCAATTAGTCTTTTTCATTTTTGTAATTTTACTGTTTTAATGTGCTTCTCTCTATAGATAAAAGGACCAACTATAAAATTTCTAAAATATTCCTTTAAATTATGGGTCATTTTTTTTCTGGAATACTGTTGTAGACTTCAATTTCAAGATTCCTTTCTATTCAATGATAAGAGATATGATGAAAAAGAGTTAAACACTAACACTTCAAAAAATGACATCATTTATATGGTGCATAGAAGGTACCCCTTGTTGTTGAACTCTCATTTTCTTACTATCACTGTGGCTCATATGTTGTTTACCAAAGTGGAGAAATAAATATAAACTATATATTTAATACCTATTAATGACCTGTCCATCCTAAAGGAGATCAGTCCTGGGTGTTCATTGGAAGGACTGATGCTGAAGCTGAAACTCCAGTACTTTGGCCACCTCATGCGAAGAGTTGACTCATTGGAAAAGACCCTGATGCTGGGAGGGATTGGGGGCAGGAGGAGAAGGGGACGACAGAGGATGAGACGGCTGGATGGCATCACCCACTCGATGGGCATGGGGAGTGCTCACAGCCTTCTGGACACTCTGGGTTTGCCCCCGCTCACGGCTTATGTGCTTTCCCCGCCTACACTGCTCAGGCTCCAGGCTGCTCTACAGGGAGCGGGCCCTGAGTTGCATGCACTTCCCAGGCCTAAGCCGCTCAGATTCAGGTTTTCCAGTACTCCACAAAAGCGCAGAGTCAGTTGGGCCTGCATTTTGTGCCTTCCCGTCTGAGCAGCTCAGGGAACCAGGAGCTTGACAAGCGCACCCTCTTCAGGTGCAGCGCGACTTCTCCCCTCCCTGTCCCCGCCTCAGTTTCCGGGCGCGCCCGTCCGGTCAGCCTTGTCTCCCTTCTGGGGAGCTGATCTCTGGCTGCGACCCTCCCGGCAGATGTCAGCCATCCAGAATCTCAGGAAGTCTTTGGTTAGAAACTGGAAGCCTGTTTGCAGTTTGGTAGGGGATGCCATCTCTGGGGTCGAGTTTGCACCTTTCCAGCTCTGGCTGGCGCCCGCCTTCCCCCTGCCTCCGGCAGGGAATGGGCTGGTCCGTGGCCAGCTAGCTCTTCTCCAGTATTGCTCAGTTCTTTGTTCTGCTGGCTGTGCGTTAGGTTAGGGCTTTTCCCAGGTTAATTCTCTCTCTCTCTCTTGCTATCCCACAGTTTAAGTTGCTATCTCACGTTACTTCCCTCCGATTGTCCTCAGGGCACTCAGGCCCAGTCCTTACCCTAAGCAATGCCGCCCATTCCTCTCCGTTCAGACCCCACTTGCTGGTGGTGGATGCAAGTGTCTGGGGTACTTTTCTGCTGGGAGTTGCTTTTAGGCTTGTAATCTGTGGGTTTTATTTATTTTTCCTCCCAGTTAGGTTGCCCTCTGAAATTTGAAACTTCCCCCAGACCCAATGGTGAGAGGGTTTCCTGGTATTTGGAAACCTCCTCTATTAAGATTCCCTTCCCAGGACAGATCTCCGTGCTTAACTCTTTTGTCTCTCTCTTTATCTTTTATGTTTTGTCCTACCTCCTTTCGAAGACAATGGGCTGCTTTTCTGGGTGACTGATGTCCTCTGCTAGCAATCAGAAGTTGTTTTGTGGAGTTTGCTCAGCGTTCAAGTGTTTTCGATGAATTTGTGGGGGAGAAAGTGGTCTTGCTGTCCTATTCCTTTGCCATCTTAGCTCCTCTCCCAGCGATTCTTAACCTATGGTCTTTTTTGGTATTAGTCTATGTATTACAGACTAAGTTCTGAGAATGATGTTTTGAAATGAATAAAACAAAGCAATGGGGTTACAAACAAGAGTGGGGTTACAAACAAAACCAGTTATATGAAAATGCAGCTATTTAATTTTTTTTAATTGTGTGACTCTGTTAACACATTGAATAATAAGATTTAGCAACATGTAGAATCACTGTCGAATAAGCGATGAGCATAAACAATAGTTGGTGATATCACAACTGTAATGTAGTCTTAAACACCTCTGATTTCTATTGATGATTTAATTATAGGTAGTGCTACTACAGTCGCCTGCATTTATCATTGAAGGAAATATGAATTTCAGTTGGAGGATATGAAAATAAAGTTGTGATCTTTCCCCATACAAGTTCACATAGCCCTTGAAATACATTTATAGATCCAGGATTTAGTGGATGTGAGATTATGAAGCCCAGATATAGCGTTTCATCTTAAAATATCTTCCTTGTATAGCTGCAATTTAGAGCATTTTCCACTAATTTAGTCTTTTAGATTCTTTTTATAGTGGATGCAGGTTTGATTCCTTCCTTTTCGTTCTTCTCATCCCTTTAGCACGTGTTTTACTCAAATGCTAAACTCTCTGAATGCTAGTTAAGTCACCAGTTTGAAGGAAGGCAAAATGTCTCAGTTTTTCAACTTATGTGGCATGACTAGGACATAATTTTAAGAGGAGGAAACCATAGCCTGTGTTCCCTACTATGTACTAGTTACACTTATGCTTAACTATTCATTTTAGGACTAGTTAGGCCTTGAAATGTTGCTTTTAAAGAAAGGTCTGTACCCTCACATGCAAGTATGACCTTGTAAAAGAAGAGAAAAATGAGGCTTTCCATTTATTTACCTTGATGAGATGCTTTGAAGATAATATATGAGAAAGGAAGCTGAAATGCTAAGAACTTAAGTCATTTGGTTCTAAATCACAATTATTATGCAGTTAAACCTCAGTCTGACTTTCAGAAATTCAGTCCAGAGACTTTTATGTTCCCATTATGTAAAAGATTTTCTGAAATATTTTCCAAAATGATAAACATTTCAGTGAAATTATGTATATTCTTTCTTCACTGAAAAGTTACTTGTCATCTATATGATATCAAAACCTAGATATTATCATTTTCATGTGTCCATAAAGAACAAAGTTATAATGATCAGCCAAAAGAATTCTTTAAGAGTGCATTCCTTTATTATATATCTTATCTGCCATGACTCTCTCAAAGAGAATTATGGAAATGTTTTGTAATTTTTGTCAGTACAACAGTATTCCCAAATAGAAGAACCTGTTGTACTACAAACCTGAAATGTGCTCATTCATTTGGATATTCCATTCAATTGATTTTGTAGCATGTTGAAACTGAAAATACGAAATGAAAAAATAGGAAAGTGAAATAAAATAATAGCTGGAAAAAAAAAAGACTGACTTCAGAACCAACAATTCAAGAGACACACTCTTCTGATACATAATGGCAGAGTGATCCAAGATTTGAAACAAGACATTCTGCTCATGGAATTGAACCCTCATATGAAAATAGGTTCAATAAGTAGTTTTTGAAAATCTACCATTTTGAAGACCATTGGTGTTATTAAAAATGTAAAATGATACCTACATTTAAAAACCGTTCTCCTGTGTCTCTGCTTCTTCATATGGTAATCTTCTTATAAACATATGTTACATTGGATTAGGGGCCTACCCTACTATGATATAAACTGATTTTAACTAATTATATCTACAAAACCTCTATTTGCAAATAAAGTCACATTCTGAGGTCCTGGAAGTTAGGACTTTGACACATCTTATTTTGGGGACTGAGAAGGCATAATTAAATCCATTACACATCAACTCTGTTGATGTAAGGATGCTTTTTCCCTTCAAGGAACTGTATGTTAAATTTTATAAAAACAGACAAAATAACAGTCAGTATTCTTTTAGCTAAAAGCAACCCAACTTAAAATGAATAAAAGTTTTGGAGAGAAGCTCACAAAATTAAAGAGGATTGCTGAGTCGAACGGAGCTCTGGAAGCATCTCTCTCTCTGCTTCTCCCCTTTGCTTCTCTCAGGGTATGTACTATATAGTCTCAAGCTTATCCTTCCATTGTTGCACATGATTACCAGAAGTTCTAGGTCCATGTGCTGTGAGCCCTCTAGGTCCATAATCTTAAGTAAATACTTAGAGAACATGCTACCTCCTTCAGTAGAAAAAGCCTACAGAAGGACTTTGAGTGATCCTGTGTGTAGCCTGGACAGATGACTATTGCTGTTAGAAAGTGCTTTGGTCACAGCCTAGCCAAAAGCTCAACCCTTCTGTCCGTTACAGTAGGTCTAAAACAAGAGGGGAAATTTGTCAGGGTAGATGTTTTAGTTTTCTAGGGCTGCCATAATAAAATATCACAGGCTCAAATAACAGACATTGAATTTCTCATAGATCTGCAAACCTATGAGATGTCTAAGATCAGGGCACCATCATAGTTGATTTCTTCTGAGATCTCTTTCCTTGGTTTGTGGGTAGCTCCTTTCTCTCGTTCCTCTGTGTGTTCATATATCTGTGTAAAAATCTCTTCTTTTGAGGACACCAGTCATACTGGATGAGAGCCCACCATTATAACCTCATTTTTCTTTACTCAGCTCTTGAAAGGCCTTATCTCCAAAGGCAGTCACATTCTGAGTGTTAGGACTTCAATGTAGGAGTTTTGGGTGGACTTACGTGAATCAGTTCATAACAATAAAGTTTGATGAAAGCCAACAAGTGTTTGCCTGAAAACCACTGTCTCCTATAGGGCATCTCTTCTGTTAAACAGACTATATCATGGACTCTTTCCAAGAATCTCACAAGATTGACACTGTCATTGCCCAGAATTTTACATATGAATTGAAAATTTTAAAAAGCTAATATTTTGTCCAAGGTAATAGAGAAAAGCTGAGATTCAAACCCAAGTTGCCCTGGTTCCAAACTCTACAAGCCCAACCACTACATTGTAATTAAAGAATTGGTTTGGGATTTTTAGTTTTAGATTTTGGCTTGCATTTGTTTTATTTTTTATAAAGATGGGAGTGATCCTAAAACAAAGAACACATTTAAATCCTTTAGTATTTTTGCACCACAGACTTTTGGGGGCATTAGATAAACTGTTAAGAATTTTCAAATCATCTCTTAATAATCTTAGTTTGTAGCTGTAAATAAGGTAGATCATTTCAGGGGAAAATTGAAGAAGTTATTTCTGAAGAAAATGTGAAAAGTTTAAATGGTGCTCTGGCAAATATATATATATATATATATTTTAAATGAAAGTTTATTTTAGCCTATACATTTTTACTTGGAGAGCTGCATTAATTGGCAAAAAGTAAGTGCGATTTTGGGGGAGTAAATAGAGACCATTTCAATTCAGTGGTATGTATGAAATGATCTTACTTTCCAACAGCCAAAATTGAGTATATTGTACCAACTGGAGCATTGCTTATTGTTTACACTTGTATTTGCCAAACACAGAACTATAGTCAACCTTTCTAAGTAGTTTTAGAGTCTCATCACAAAAATAAACTGCACATTAATAATATACAATAATAAAAACATGCTGTTTTTTGTGGGGCACCTATACTAATCTTTTGGGGGGGCAGAGAGAATTCTGTGGCTGGCTATAATATCAGGCTGCTTATTATGGAGAATAAAGGGTGGGGGACGAGGGCCACATTCACTTGTTTGCTTGTTGATGATGTATGCTCCGGATCAATATCTGAAACCTCACATAACGCAAGAAGACTAAGCAATTTTGTTTCATAATAGGTTGTGGAAAGCGACCACACTTTGCATTTCCTGACTTTGTGGTGGTTTGGGGCTTTCAGTGGCTCCATCAACAAAAAGAAAATGAGACTCTAGTGATCTTCACCTTCATAGTTCTGCAAAAGTACATGGAAAAACTAACAATCAGGAGGAAGCAGACAGATCTATATGGTAGTTCAAGTTTCAGTCCAAACTCCATCTGCATCTTCGCGTCATTTCAAAGTGCTTAAAACTTGTAAACGTTATGTAGGCCAAACTATGAGCACTTGAAACTTACCAGTTCTCTGAAAAGAGAGAATGTTCCCTCGAATTCAGTGTGTTGAATTAACTGCACTGAGTTCATCATTTAATTGATGATCATTACTAGTAAGCTAGCTTTATTTATTAAGAAAAATTAAGTTCAGTATTAAGAATTTTATGACTTTCTCAGCACAATCTTTTGAAAGAATGGGATTAAAAAGTCAAAATATGTCTGATCACTCCATTTTTTTTTGCTTGTTTGTTTGCAGCTTTAGAGAGGTTTAATTGACCAGTGAAATGACGTTGTACATTGTGATAGGATTCCCACCGAGTTAATTAATATATCCATTAATTCACATGTTTGTGTTTTGTGGAGTTTATTTGAGAACTGTTCAGTTCACCTCTTAGCAAATTTTAATTGCACAATACAACATTGTCAACTATAGTTGCCATGTTATACATTAGATCCTCAGACCCAGATTCATCTTATAACAAAAGTTTATTCCTTTTTACTGCCTATCCCTACTTCCCTCAATCCCAGACCCTAGCAACCACCATTCTAATCTCTATGAGTTTGACTTTTATTATTTTCTGATTCCACATATAGTCAAACTATGCTGTAATTGAACTTTTCTGTCTGGCTTGTTTCACTTAGTATAGTGCCCTCCAGTTTCATTCATGTCATTACAAATGGCAAGTTAATAATATTTAATACCCATATTCATGTTCATAAATACATCACATTTCTTTATCAATTCATCCATTGACTGAAATTTAGGTTGTTTCTATACCTTTGTGATTAATATTGTAGTGAATGTGGAAACACATAACCTCTTTGAGATAGTGATTTCATTATATATATATATATTTTTTTTCAAGATATAAATATATCTTATCTCCAAGATAATCTCCTTGAGATAGTGATTTCAAGATATATATACATATACATATATATATATATATATATATATATATATATATACATGAATATATACATGAAGTGGGCTTGTTGGATCATGTGGTAGTTCTATTTTTAATTTCTTGAGGAACTTCCATAGTATTTTCCACAGTGGTGTACCAGTTGAATTCCCACGAACCATTTACCAGGATTGCCTTTTCTCTACATCTTCACCAACGTTTGTTATCTCTTGTCATTTTGGTAATAACCTTTGAAGGTGTAAGGTGGTAAGAAGGTTTTCATTCTGGTTTTGATTTGAGTTTCCCTAATGATTAGTGATGCTATTTTCTCATGGACCTGTTGGTCATTTGTATGTCTTAATAGAAAAAAAAAAAAAGTCTCTTCAGATTGTCTATTTTTAAATTGGATTATTTGGTTTATTTGCTAATGAGTTGTATGCCTTCCTTATATATTTTGAATATCAACCTCTAACCAGGCATGTGGTTTGCAAATATTTTCTCCCATTCCATAAGTTGCCTTTTTGTTGATGGTTTCCTTTGCTGGGCAGAAGCTTTTTAGTTTGATGTAGTCCCATTTGGATTTTTTTTTTTTGCTTCTGTTGACTTCTGGTTTTGGCATCAAATCCAAAAGAATTATTGCTAAGACCAGTGTCAAAGAGCTTACCCTCTGTGTTTACTTCTAGGACCTTTAAGTTTTTAGACCTTATGTCCAAATCTTTAATCAAACATTTGAAATTGATTTTTCTATATGGTGTAAGATAGGGATCGGTTTCATTCATTTGCATGTGGATATCCAGTTTTCCTGGTAGCCCAGATGGTAAAGAATTTGCCTGCAATGCAGGAGACCTGGGTTCAAACTGTGGGTAATTGGGAAGATCCCCTGGAGGAGGGCATGGCAACCCACTCTAGTATTTCTGCCTGGAAAATCCCATGGACAGAGGAGCCTGGTGGGCTATAGTCCATGGGGTCGCAATGAGTCAGACATGACTGATAGTTCAACTAAGCACAGAAGATCCAGTTTCCCAGTACCATTTCTCAAAAAGACTGTCCTTTCTCCACTGTTTATTCCTGGCTCCTCGGTTGGCAATTAATTGCATGTATTTGTTTCTGGTCTTTCTGTTCTGTTCAATGATCTTCGTGTCTGTTTTTTATGGCAAAACTACCCTGCTTTGATTACTTTAACTTTGTAATATACTTTAAAATCAGAAATTATGGTTTCTCCAGCTTTGTTATTCTTTCTCAAGATTGCTTTGGCTATTTGGGATCACTTGTGGTTTCATTTGCTGTCTGATCATTCTTAATATTCCAATGATCTAAAAATCTGATTAAACCAAGAAAGGTGCTAGGATGGCATAATATATTGATAATATTATACAAACACGTGTATATCAAGATTTGATGTTAAAAGTTAGTAAGACATTAGCAAAGGCATAAGATACATGATCTTACTATTAAGATAAACTGTTAACATGTTGACTATTATTTCAAATCAATGTAAGATAACTAGTATTTGATGTCTGTTTTACTGATGTAATAACTAAGATGGCAAAAAAAAAAAATCTAGAACATCTCTGGCTGTTCAGAAATAATAGAAGTGAATGAAATGTCAGCACACTAAATCAAACTGCACAAAGCACAATCGTTTCAAGACCCTTGAAATAATTACACTTGATAATCCTTATGTCTGGAAGCTTACTAATCACTTAAACTTCTAGGCACAAAAAGAAGGAAAACTCTCCTTTGGGACTTTTAAAATTTGATCTCTGGCTAAAGCAGAGAGTTTCTAGCTCTAAATTGCCAAAAAAACAAAACAAAAACAAAAAGGTATAGCTATAATACATTGTTATTCTGACCTAAGAGCAGCATATTAGCACTGCTACTAATGAGAAAAATGGAACCAATTTGAATCATCATTTATTAATCTTGACTAATAGCAAGAATTTTGAGGCCTAGGCAAAAGATAGTTCTTTTATTTCCTAGTACTACATGTTAATATAGTGATACAACATTTAGATATATATTACCTCATGTAAACCTTAGAATCTACTGAAATTTATTTTGGCCCTAACTGAACTTTATATATGACCTTTGCTTTACACTGGGAATAGGCAATAAAGGGCCTTGTTTCCATCTATTTTAATTTTGTTTCACTATTCCACCTCAGAAAGGTTTAAGACATATTTAAGTGCCTGACGTATATAACCCTATACTGTTTTGATTAATATGTTGGCACTTTTACAAAATGTTTGTTTTTAATTACCAAAAGGAACCAATCCATATTAAAAATTAAATGGTTACCTTTTTTAAAGCTCTGCTGCTTATTAAGCTAGAGTTAGCCATAAAAACGTTTTTGGCTTCCCTACAGCAGAAGATTTATCTAAGCTACACTATTAAAAAATCCATTTAGACTGTCAACAAGTATGTCAAATATCACCCGAATATGATTTAAAGCTTCAAAGCCATAAAAGAGAAATATTCCTTGGACTATTGTAGAATCTCTCTGGTTTCAAAGAATCAGAGGAGAGTGACAGGCTGGCACAAAGACAAGAAGATGATTAACAGTTACCTGGGGTAACAGAGCGCTGGTCACACCCTCCTGTGTGTGCCGGTTGCCTGGCCCAGCCAGACCATGACCTCCACTTCCCCTGATTCTATTTCCTCTGTGTATGCATTCCTGTCGAGTTCCTATGCCAGTTCACCTTTGCAATTATGGGCTTTATTAGTCTCATTTTAAGTATATTTTGTATTGTAATCCCATTTCTGTTGTCCCCTAGGATCACTTTTCTTCTGTCAAATACAGAAGCATTGACCATTTGCCACCATTTCTAGGGAAAATAAGTGGTAAGAATTTGATTCCAGTCCTTAGAGAGCTCACAAGCTAGCAATCACCTGGTAAAACTATTGAAGAAAAGCTAGGCCATGAATAAACCTTTTCAATGTCACCTTTTCAACTTCCTTTATCCCTAAATTCCTCTAAATACATTATTTATCCCTCAGAGTCTCTTATTTCCATAGGCCAAATTTATTAGTCCTCATTCATAGATAAGCAAAGTAACATGCCTTGATTTTCAGACTACTGCCATACACATTAAGTAGCTATATAATAACAAACATGAATGTATTATCTTAGAAATTATATTCTTTGACTTAGTGAAATCAATACCACTCACTACTTTTTCTACTAGACTTCAATATCTTTTCAAGGAGTGAAACTTAACATTTTGGCAGTAATTTCATATATATACAAGAAAGTAAACTGAAAAGAAAATTCAATAATTTTTATGTATGTAAAAATAAAGTACTGCAAATTTAGTATTTACAGTTGAACTGTCTTTGTGAAATAGAAATATTTACTTGATGGTTTTCAGTACTTTCTCCCTAATGTATTATAAAATCTAAGGTATGCCTATTATAAAGAATTATACTTCAAGTAATTTCATACTGGATTAATAAACACCTGTTGATACAGATACCAAGGTCATAACAATGGTGTCCTCTTTTCAGAAGAGCTTGAATTCACAGTGAAGTGTTCTAACAATGAGAATTATTCTATATGTCTTGCTACCTCTGGCCTCTTGCTCCAAAGGTGGCTGGAAACTCAAGTCGGGTTGAGTCAGTCCAGATACTCCATCCTAAGAACATGCAATTTTGAACCCAGAAGCAGGGAAAAGGGAAGTTTAGAAGATTGAATCAAATCAATGATAATACTTTGCTAAGGAGCCTGTGGCTGGCAATTGCTGAGACCACTGATACTGCTGTGATCACAAAACTTTTAAAATATCAATCATTCACTTCTTCCAGGAGGGCAAAGATTTATTACAGTATCCTTCTAATATTTTGTCTACTGTATTTGAGTTAACAGGAAATAATTGCTTTGAGAATATAATAAAGATAGTAGACTTTTAGAGCTGAAAGTGATCTTGATTATTTCATTCAAATTTGCCATAAAAGGAAACTGGGGCATAGTGAGAATAGTACTTGGCCCCAATCTATGAAAAATATGTGTGTATCTATATATGTGGGCTTCCCTGGTGGCTCAGTGGTAAAGAATCCATTGGCCAATGCAGGGGACACAGGTTTGATCCCTGGGTCTGGAAGATCTTCTGGAGAAGGAAATGGCAATCTACTCTGTCCATGGGATTTCCTGCCTGGGAAAGCCCATGGACAGAGGAACTTGGTAGGCTACAGTCCATGGGGTCACAAAAGAGTTGGACTTGACTTAGTGACCAAACAACAGCAACATATACATATATGTGTGTGTGTGTGTGTGTGTGTGTGTGTGTGTTTAAGTTAACATTTCCTTCTTCAGTACATTATGATGACAAAAAAACTAGCATATTTCAACTTTCCAAGAGTATCATCCACATATTGATATAACTTGTTATTTTAATTGAAAAATGGATCTCAATGATGATAAGATATTACCTCCCTGGATTTAAGTTGCTAGCAATAGCATTTGAAAATGGCATTTGTCATATGTTTGAGAGAGCGTATAGATTTGGTTGAAAATTTGTCAAATTGCTTCTGATGTTCATCAGATACAACCTTTTATGTCCAGTGTTGACAAAATTGCCACCATTTTAAATTTAAGAAGGCAAAATACATGCTATTATTTTGTGAGAGTAAAAGGAAAACATATTTATGTTTGGTTATTGCATAGAACGTCTCTAATAAGAGGAACTGTCTCCAATGAGAGGTTGGAGGGAGAGAAACTGGCAGAGAGTTGTACAAAGAGATTTTTCTCTGCATTTCTTTGCATGAATTTTGTAATACATGTATATATTACCAATTCCTAAAAGAAATGAAGTTCATCAAGAAAAACAAGTGTGTGAAAACGGCTAAGAAAATTGTAAAAAAAATGACAAAAATATGGGAGGGAGCTTTATTATCAAATGTTACAATAACCTGTAAAGTTACTAAGAGAGCATAATATTTTTAAGCATGTTATTAAGAGAGCATATTACCCGAGATAAATAGATAACCAACTAGGTAGCATGGAATGAAGAATCCAGACAGACAGAGGAGTTTAATACATGGTTTTCAAAGGAGGATATCAAGCTTTGAAAGCATTTACTAAAACTTGATGGGACAATTAACTGTCAGTTTGGAAGAAAAATGCACCCTGTGACAAAAGTAAATCCCAAGTGGATTTAATTAATTTAATAATTTAAATTAATTTAATTAATTAATTTAATAAAGTGGATTTAATACATAAGTATCAACAACAAAGAATGATAAAAGTACTAGAAAAAAGTATATAAACCACTTTTATTATTTTGGATATGTTAAACTATGCCATGAATAAATGTATTAAAAAGCAAATAAAAACTAAAGAACATAGAGGAAAAATATACAAGCAGAACTTAATAAAATAAAAACAAAATTGCAATAGAAGTTCAACCAAGACCTTTGATAAAAAACTGTGACGTGTACAATCTTCTAATGAGAATAATGAAGAAAAAAATGAAAAAAGGCCATTTGGGAATGGAGCATAATTAGGGATATAATAAAGGATAAAAGGTAGAAAACACAAAGAAACACTCATCTATATTAAAAATACATAATACAAAAAATAGAAAATTCCTAGGAAAAAAACCTTACCAAAAGTGACTCAAAAAGCATGGAAAAAAAAATAAAACCTGAAGTTTTCTATATTCATTACTTAAGCTTATTAACTGAAAATCTTCTTACAAAGATGGCACCAGTCTCTATCAACTTTTTAGGGAAATGCCACCAAATATTTTTGGAACAGGTAACTGAGAACATGTATAGTCTCAACCATATAAAGATGAAAATCTTCCCATACTATGTTAAGACTAAAGGTATTACAGTACCAGATGGTATTATATAACCTACCACACTTATATGCAGACAAAACATCCTAAACAAAACATTAGCATACTAATCTAACATGATGTAAAGATAATATTAGTAGATTAATTACCAAGTTAGGTTACCCAAGAAGTGAAAGATATCAACACTAGAAAATTTCTAAATTTCATTTAAATATTCACAGAGAAAGGAGGAACAAAGAAAAGATCATCTTACTAGGTACAGAAAACCTGCTGGAATATTAAAAAAAATAATGAAAACTCTTAGTAAACTTGAGATAGAAGAGAACTCTCTAACCTATCAAAATTATCTATTAAAAAAAAAGAAAAAGAAAAAAACGTACAGCAATCATCTGACTGAATTATAAAAAGAGGCTAGGGACAAGACTAAAGTGCCTACAATTTGGACTCACTAGACCCTGCTCATACAGACTCAAAGAGAGTCCTTTAGGAAGCCTTCTCCCTCTTGCCACCTCCAAAATACTGTTGGTAGCTTGCAATGCAAGAGACCTGGGTTTAATCCCTGCATCAGGAAGATGTGCTAGAGAAGTAAATGGCAACCCAGTCTGGTATTCTTGCCTGGGAAATCCCATGGACAGAGGAGCCTGGCGGGCTACAGTCCATGGGGTCCCAAGAGTCACACCAAGTCTCATTTGTATCACTGAAAATGGCAAATACTACAGATCAAAGACTTCAGGGTAGAGGGTGAGGGGAAGGTGGGGCTCCATGGGCGGAAGCTTGTTTGTCAGAATGTGACTGAGTAGAGGGTTAAGAACAATTAAAGAAGAAAAACAAATAAATGAGATAGCAATTGGAGTGGAAGAAATGAAACAATCATTACTTAATGGTGCTATGATTGCCCACATAGAAAACACAACAAAGTACATGGGTGATTTTAATTAAAAATAGGATTTGGCAAGTTTTTTGAGCATAAGAAAAATACCTGAAAAGAAATGAACTACAGCTATAAGTATCAGCATGTAATCAATTTCGGAAATACTTCTTTGAGGGAAGAAAGAAAGAAAGACACCGAAGAATGCAAACAGTACAGTTCCATGTTTTCAGAGTTCAAAAACCAGCAGAATTCAGCACCATGTTGTCTAGGAATACATACATATGTGCTAAAATTATATTTTTTAAAAATAGCAAGAAATGAGAAAAGAAATAAATTTTCAGATGATTATCTCTATGGAGTGGGAGCAGGTAAGAGGGTATTTTTAGGAAATAGCACACAGAGACCTTTCATAGAAAAAATTAATGGAAAAACATTTGTAACAACCATAGCCATAAATAAAGACACCCAAATCATTAGATACAAATCAACACAAAAAAATAAGATAGGCCACTTCAACAATGGGCACGGATTATGTAGCAATGGTTATTCCCACTAAAACATTAAGTAAATACCAGTTAGATATTTTTACCCATCATTGTTAAGAAATTTTTAATATTTTGAAATGGATTTATTGAAGAAAAGATCCTCTCAAGAACTGTTAATGAGAATACAAGTTTGATAGAATCTTGTTTAGCAGGTAAATTTGTTTTTTGCTCAATAGTTCCACTTACAAAATTATGCTCTATAGTAAAAAAACAAAGTGTTAAGTGTATACCTCTGTGTGTAATTCATTGCATCATTGATTGTAATGGAGTGAAAAAGAAATCCTACACATCTGTCAATAAAGAGATCATTAAGTAAAATAGAAGATTATTATGTAAGCTATTAAAATTAATGAGAGAACCATGTATGTTGATCTGAAACAAGGTCACTGATATTGGAAGTGGGAAATCCTGGTAGGGATGCAGTAGTTAACAGGAATGATCTTTGAGACCTGGGGTATATATTTATGCCTCTAAATAAATTTTATATATAATACATACAAATATTTTCTTATATCTATAATATATATTTAAGTAAAATTTATGTAAATGTTCAAACTGGAGGTTCATTTAGAAAGCTGGATAAAGTGGCACTACATGGATTACCTTGTCATAAAGCAGTGCCCTAGTAGAAGAATTTGGAAGGAAGAATATAAATTTCTTAGACACAGTCCAGTTTGAAGAATGTAGAAAAATATTAATGATGGGTGTAGTAGGACACACAGCTACATGGCTAGAAATACCTCAAGGGAATGGTTGTCAGTTGTGCCTACAGAGGGTTTCCAGGTAGCAAAACCCGGCCAGGCAGCACACATGCGCATTGCTTCACGGACTAGTCTCCAGAAGGCTGGAGGAAGGCGCTGGATGAATCCATGAATTCTTCTAGCCAAGCGATTCCCTCCTTTTGCCTGAACCCCCCTTCACTAAAGTGACACACCCACATCACACATCATTCAGTGTTAAATCTGAGTGTGGAACAAACCCAATTCTTATATTGTCTGCACATAATGTCTTCCGCTTATACCAAGTTCATTTCTTCTACATTGACCCAGTTTACCTGCAGACTTCATGATTCTGTTTGAAACGCTTTCTTATAATTAATCTCTTACTGTCAGTTTTGTTTTTATTCTTTCTGTGGTCTTTCAAATACTAAATTTTTAAAGGTCTCATGACTGTGTGAGTAGGGTAGGACTCATAAGAATGTGGCGTCTCTGTGTCAGTAACTTTTCACCATTATCTTATTGAAGTTAGTCCCAGGTAAGAGGTAAGTAGAAAAATAGGAAACAGAAGAGTCTCCAGGAAATTGTCTACCTTGCTTATTGGGGCTAGAGTTTGTTTTCATCCTGCCACTAATGTATCACTGGATTAGGTAATGCAACCTTCTCCTGGTTGTTTCGTCATATTTCTCTCAGAAGAGCCTGAATATAAACTCAGTTAAAAATTCAGGAGGCTGGAAGGTAACCATAGATTTTTAAACCCACAGCTGTGGTCATTTATCCTCTCAGGAAAGATACACTAGTTAGGAGGGTATTATAAATGGAAAACTGAGGGGAGGGAGCCATTTGAGTCTGAATAACTCTGAAACCAAGCAATAACTTCACAAATAGAAATTTCAGATGAGAAAGATTTATGTATCAGAGAGGAATGAAGTGAAATAGATATTCTAGATACAGTACAAAATTTTCCATGCGAAAGATAAGTGCTGAGGTAACATACTGTGTGAAATCAGTGATGCTGCTCTTTTTAAGTTTTCTCTGCTACTCCTTTCTGTGGCACGACTTCTGTTTCCTCCCCACCTAGAGTTTCAGGGTCTGCCTCTCTTTGGCTCTTCTTTCTGTTTATAAACTTAGGCCACTGATTGTGTTGTTGTTCAGTCCCCCAGTTGTGTCCAGCTCTTTGCAACCCCATGGACTGCAGCATGCCAGGCTTCCCTGTCCTTCACTATGTCCCGGAGTCTGCTCAAACTCATGTCCATTGAGTCAATGATGCCACCCGTATACTGAAGTGAGTTGCTTATTCACAGGCTACTCCCAAATACAATATTTAGTCTTGATCACTCTATTATGTTCTCTACATGTGGTAAAGACAGGTCAGAGTCCAGTATTGAAAGACACACTATAAGCCATATAGCTATCGTCCTATAACAGATCCTTTCTGCCGTGTCCTAAATAAACAGTGCTCCCAATACTCCTGAATCCATCCTCTGACCAAGCGTTTCACAATTAAAAAAAATTCTTTCTTATATTATTCAGAAATTGACTCTCTGAAACTTCTGTACACCTATTTCATTTGATCTCTGGAGTCCATAAAAAATAAGTGTTATGTCCTCTCCACATGACAACACTTCAAATGTCAAAACTAATGACCATAGCTAATACACTGTACTGCTGGCTAGTCAGCCTAATTTTTAAAGCATTCTTCATGTGGCATGTTTCAGAGTAAATACAGCAGATTGCAAAGTACTGGTCACAGCTTCTTCCCATCCCTGTTACGCGCATGCCTTTGTAACTTGTCACAAGAAGAGAGGGATATAGTCGCTCCGCCACTTTGAATCCAGGTTGGCCTTGTAGCCTGCTTTGACCAATAAAATATGATAGAAGTAAAGTTATGAGAGGTTTAAATATAGTTCCTAAGAGGTCTCATGGCCTCTAGTCCTGCTTTCTTGGAATCTGAGACATCCATGTGAAGAAGCCTGGGGTGATCTTGAGGGTGAGGGTGGCTCAGCTGTCAGTCACCAGCAATCTGAAGACACATAAAGGGGCTCTCCAGTCCCAGTCTAGCGACCAGATGATGGTAGTTGCATGAATGACCCAAGATAAGACCAGCAGAAGAACTGCCTGGCTGAGCCTAGCTCAAATTGCAAGTTTCCAGAATCATGAACAAATGAAACGACTGTTGTTTGAAACCATAAAGTTTCGGTGTGGTTTATTACCTACCAATAAATATTTGTTGTTGTTCAGTCACTCATTCATGTCAGATCCTTTGTGACCTCATGGATTACAGCCTGCCAGACTCCTCAGTCCATGGGATTATCCCAGGAAGAATACTAGAGTGGATAGCCATTTCCTCCTCCAGGGGATTCCTACCTAAGGTTGAACCTGAGTCTCTTCTGGCTCCAGCATTGCCAGGTCGATTCTGGTGGTTCAGCAGTAAGCAATCTGCCTGCCAGTGCAGGAGCCACAGGAGACTTGGGTTCAATCCCTGGGTCAGAAAGATCCCCTGGAAGAGGAAATGGCAATCCACTCCAGTAGTCTTTCCCGGGAGATCCCATGGACAGAGGAGTCTGGCGGGGTATAGTCCATGGAGTGGAAAAAGACTCAAAAATGACTGAGTGACTGAGCACACACCACACACACCAGGGAAATAAAAATTGATACAGTAAATTGCTTATTTCATTACATCATCCTTGGAATATCTGTCCCTTGAAAGTATGATACAGAATATATTTCCAATATGACTAAAGCAGAGTAGATTAAAGTTAGCCTCTTTGTTACGTGTAATTCATTTCATTTGTCAACATATTAAAATTGATCTAAATTTTAATAGTATCACATTTTCTGATTCCTATTACATCCATTCTTTATGTATAAAAGAACTATAAGTCTAAGCATTAAAATATGCTTAAATAAGCATTTAAATAAGCATTTAAATAAGCATTTAAATAAGCATTAAAATAAGCATTAAAATATGCTCAATACACTTTATGAATTTCTTTAAAAATATTTATAATTTCCTTGAATTTTTCTTTTGTTGCTTCTTTGATAATTTAACTCCCTTCTCTTTTGTGTCTTTCTAAAAAACTCTCTTTCCTGGATGTTGGTCATTTCAGATCAATCCTCTGATTTTTTTCTTTTTTTTCACTTTTTTGCTTCTTTATTCTAATTTATGAGATTCTCTCTTTTATCTTTCTAACTTTGATTTATAGTCACTGTCAGACTTTCATAATAGCATTCTGTTCCCATTTTGGAGATGTAATAAATATTGTTATCTCTTTGATGCTATTAAATATAAGTTTCCTTCTATCTCCTGTGTGAGGTCTGTTTCTTCTAGGTTCCTTTTTTTGTGTTTTCTTTTTTGTTTTTAATGTTTTATTTGGTGTCTTCTTTTTATGTCAGAGATTTTCTTGCAATAATTGGTGATCTTTAGCTGACAAACCACATTCAATAATAAAATGCTGGAAAGCTGAGAGGAGCTGTGGGAGCTGGGAGGGGAGTTTGTAGAAGAAAGATGGAGAAATATTTCTTTGGTCTCAACTTACTAATTGATTAATCAAAGGTGGTTTTAATCATTCCACAAGGTTGTCATTGAGAGTATAATAGTATGTATATGTTTAAAAGGCTTGTCTTAGCACTTGATGCATTCTAAATGTTTAATTAATATTGAATAATTCTTTTTTTCCAATAATTCTAATGATCTTTATCCTGAGCTCTAGGAACCAGATTTTTCATTGTTTGATGTTTTATTCTCATCATGCCATTCCAATATGTCATAATCCACATGTCCTTAACTTCAGGTTCGAGAATTTGAGTGACTGAGACTCTCATATATTAAGATATAGTGGAGTGAGATTCTAACTTGCTTTCCAGGACTGTTAGTTCCTCAAGAGAAGTCTCCTTGGGTTTACGGCTGGTGTTCTAGAGCCAGATAAGCAAGGAAGCCTGGAAGATTTCAAATTCACTGTGCTTGTAACTTGACTTCCTTGTTTTCTGTCCCATTCCTCTCCAGCTCCCCATCAAAATGGAGAGCCTTGAGCCTTGAGCTTCTCAGGTTCATTACTTCCAAGTAAATGTCCATTTCCTACTAATTACGGAGACACTGAAGGAACGTGAGTCTGTGATAGCGTTGAGACCACAGCGGTAGGGAGAAGGCAACTACACATTTCATATGCAAACTTTAAACCAATCTTTCCTTCCATGCCTCACATCTTAACTTCCTTGTCTACTTGCCTCGATGCTGGCCTTCAAAGTACCAAGTCTCTGTAATATTTTGCAGTTTGAGGTTGAGATCAGGCCATCTCTCTTCCAGGCCCTCCTCCGCTAGTACTTAGCCTCCTCCACTAATCTAAGTCACCACCACTCCTTCTGCTTCCCATTTTAGAAACATACAATTAGAATTTTGGCACATCATTTCACTCCAGTTCTCTGTAGCCTTGTGGGTTTATACCTTTTAAAATTCTTTTCTTTTTTAAATTGAAGTGTAGTTGCTGTTCAATATTATTTGTTTCAAATAGACGATACAGCGAATCACAGTTTTTAAAGGTTATAATCCATTTACAGTTACTATAAAACATTGGCTATGTCCCCTGTGTTGTCTAATATATCTTTGTGGCTTATATTGTACCTAATAATTTACACCTCTTCGTCCCCACCTCTGATATCGCCCCTCCCCACCTCATTGGTAACCACTAGCTTGTTCTCTATATCTGCGAGTCTCCTTCTTTTTTGTTAGTTTGATTTGAATTCTTTTATTGGTGTTTCCCTGGGACTCTGAAGAGACAAAGATGAGTGATGAGACAATTGGATGTGAGGGTCAAAGGTTTGGAAAGCTTTAAATAAGAAAGTATATAATGTGTTGCTTAAACCCTATAGGGAATTCCCTGTTGATCCAGTGCTTAGAACTTCATGCTTTCACTGCCAAGGGTGTGGATTTGATCCCTGGTCAGGGAACCGAGATCACACAAACTGCATGGCACAGCTAAAAAAAAAGTTTCAACTCTATATATTGTCTAATTCTTCAGTTTTCTCTCCTAAAAATATGAGGCCAATGATAACACAAAGATAGCTTTTCTCAGATTTCTTTTCTAAAGTTAAGAAGTTTTATGTTTTAAAAAGTATGTCAACTCAGCAGGTCTCTAGGTATCACTTGGAAAACTAGAACTCTCGGACTTTGATGGTGCTTTTATTACAGAAATGAAATACTCCTGAATTGAAATGCCATAGCATATCATCATCTTGGTCTTTCATTCTGCAATCACCATGCTTTAGATCAGGGCCAACAAACTACTACAGCCAATGACCTGTTTTTTGTGAATAAAGTTTTATTGAACCACAGTGACTTTCATTCATTTGCATATTTTTATGGCTGCTTTCAGGCTACAAACCCTGGGAGTTATACCACAATTGTGTGGTTACAAAAACATTTGCTCCCCATGTCTTTACAGCAAAAGATTGCTGACATCTGCTTTAGATGGCTATCCTGCCGAAATATGAGATTTGGTGGATATTTTGTTAAAAAATAAATAAGTGGAGAATCAGATGTGAAGAGTAGCAGATATTTCTATTTCTGAATTAGGTAAAACTAATTATTAAACTTATGTTCCCTCTTAAGTATAAAAGATAGGTGAAAACAATGCCTCATGTGCAGATTATGTTTGAAACATATCAAAGCCAAAACCAAAACTCTGTTTCCCATGGATCCAATTACCTAAAGGATCCAATTATCTGTCAACAGGGTTAAATTTGTTCATTTTAATCATGGTGGATATAGCACTATATGAGGGATAAGGGACACCTGAGTTTGATTCTTCTCTGTGCTACCTATACACGCTATGGCCTTGGGCAAGTCACAATGCCTCTAAACTTAAATTTCCTTATCCATAAAGACAGGGAATTAAACTGCATGGTTTTGCCTCAATTGTGATTCCTTAAGGTAGTGAAAACAGTGCAGTTAACATCTTCCTTGCTTGCACATGATGTTATTAGGCTGTTCTACTGGTTTTAATATTTAAAACAAAGCATCAAGCACTGAAACAAGGAATCCTGTGGCTATATTATGATTCTTCTACCCTATACTTTATTTGGATTCCCTTTAAAAAATCACTTATGCAATTCCATGCTCCAGTTTCCTGTTTTCCAAAGCAGCAATAATAGTGTTTGTTTCTTAATATATCAAGATACACTATTTATTTTGGGAAAGTTATATTTGGAAAGTATTAAAAGAAAAGAAGTACATGCATGTTAAATTTTGCTTTGAAACTAATTTAGGTTATTATTTCAAAAAGTACTTACTCTTGCCCTTTAAAATATTGTGTATAGAATGCAAATTAAATGCTGAATTTCACATAGTCCTTACTCATGTGTGAAAAAATTAGATATTCTGCATCATAGACACCTTTTCTGAAATAATATCACCATGTAATACCACTGTTAGCTTTCCTAGCTGAGAAATGCTGTTTTCATGAATAGTGATAAGAGGTGAATTTGAATGGAATTTTACATTCTCATGCCTTGTTACATAAAATTGTCACTCAGGACTATAAATTTTATCCCTTTTATACCAAATATAAAGTATCAATTTCAAATGTGTAGTATAGATTTAGATGCATTTCTTCCTATTTTTATATGTCAGGTAAACAATCTTAGGTAAAGAGAACTCTGTGTTAGAAACATTTAATCTAAACCACAATCTCTTTCATTAACATATAATATTAAAAACCTTACTATTTATGTGCTATTTAGCAATTGGGAATGTTTGAGTTAGTCATCTAACTTTCACTAAACTTTTTACAGAATAAGAGTTTTAAAATATCTGGACCTTTTAATACTATGGTAAAATTGTGTGCTAAGTCACGACCCTATGGGTTGCAGCATGCCTGGCTCCTCTGTCCATGGGATTCTGTAGGCAGGAATACCCAGAATGGGTTGCCATGCCCTCCTCCAGATGCTAAAATTACTTCTTTTTAAATATTCTTTGTTAGTTTTTGATACTTACATTGGTAATTATGTTACACAAATTTTATCTGATATTTAAATAGAAAATATGAGTTTATATCCAATGCACTATACATGTTTTATAGGAGATAGTAACTCAATAAGAAGATATACTCTAATTAAAAATACTATTAAGTTTTCTTTTAAATTTTTTTTATCTGTGGATAAAGTAGCAGTCCAGAGAATGTAGTGCTATTATTGAAGATCCTGTCATTGTTTGCTGAATTGAAATTATTTAATATTTATTAATTATCAATAAAGTTATATGGAAACCCACAAAGCCTGATCTTTATCTGAAGGAATATCTGCTAACATAGTCAGCCTTTGTAAGAAGTTACTAATGAAAGAGCTGATGGAAAAAAGGCAAAATATTGTATAACACTGAAGTTCTTCTTATAATATTTTTGTCCTTTGGATTTTCTCACTTCCTCTTGCTGTTTCATCGAAACAGATAAATGATGTGTACTATTTAACAGTCACAATATAGGTGCACATCTCTGACCATACTTCTATTATAATAACAATGGTATATTTTATGCCTATCCTATTATAATTTAATTCACTTATTCATACCTTCTAAGTTGTCTGTAGTTTTCACTTCATGTCCTGTGAAATTCAACCTGGTTAACTTCTGTAATAGTTTTGTTTTTCTCTATTATTTTTTTTGTTGTTGTTGTTTAGCATTATGATTTTTGTTTTCCATCTGAATTTGTTTTGTGACTTTTTACAAAGTATTTCTCTTCTGATCATTCTAAATATTGCAGCCACCATGATATGCTTTTTTTATTGGAGTATAATTGCTTTACAATATCATATTAATCTCTGTCTTTTGATGAAGTGGATCAGCTATAAATATACATATATTCCCTCCATCTTGGACCTTCCTCCCAACCCCCTCCACCCCACCCCTCTAGGTCATCACAGAACACTGAATAAGCTCCCTATGCTTTATAGCAGGTTCCCACTAGCTATCTATCTTAACTAATAAACTAGCTCTGGATAACTGAGATTCATTTCCTACCTACTGATAAAATCAAAACTGTCAAGAAAATCCCACAGGTCACAAGACTAGCTTCATATGATTTCTGAGATACTTTCCATCATGCATGACACTATGAATTCAGAGTAACAGCTCACATTGCCTACTCTTAACAGCAAGATTGTAAAAACACTCCTGATTTAAGGACAACAGTGATGAGATTGCTACCATCCTTGTGGTTCCCATCAACTTCTTAGGATTTGGATGCCATGCTTTAATAGTAAAAAATTTCTTCAATGTGTCTAGCCCAAATGGCCTGATAGGGTATAGCTCACACAAGGTATCCAAGGAGCCAATGTAATTGAAGTAGAGTGACCCAGAGGAAAATGGCAGGAGAAAAAGTCAAATGTGTAATGGAAGAGAAGCAGTCATTTGTGGTGGGCAGCTTTAAGTTGGCTGCCAATGGTGCTCACCTCCTGGTATTCATGCTCATGTTTCACTCCCAATGATGTAGTGCAAGTTGGACCTAGTGACTTGTTTCTGGTGAAGAAAATAAAACAGAAATCCTGGGATATCACTTCCAAGATTAAGTTTAAAAACACTTGGATTCCAAATTTACTTGACTTCTCTTACTTTCTTGCTGGCTTGATCTGATGGAAGTCAGATACCATGCTGTGAACTGACATGAAGGAAAGGCCCATGGCAAGAACCAAGGGAGACCTCCATCCAGTAGTTAGCAAGGAATTGAAACCTGCCAAACAACCACATGAGTGAGACCAAAAGTGGGTCTTCCACAGTGGATCCTTTCAGGAGACAACAGCCCCAGATGTCACCTTGATTGTGACATCTAAGAGACCCTGAGCCAGAGGAACACACTAATTTGCACTCAATTCCTAACCTACACAAATTGTGATTTACAAGTGTTTCTTCTGTTAAACCTCTAAATTTTGGGGTAAGTTGTTACATAGCCATAAGTGATTAATGTATTGACAGCAAAGATGCTTGTTCCTTGGAAGAAAAGCTATGACAAACATCGATAACACATTACAAAGCATATACATCACTTTGCCAACCAAGGTCCATCTAGTCAAAGCTATGGTTTTTCCAGTAGTCATGTATGGATGTGAGAGTTGGACCATAAAGAAGGCTGAGAGACAAAGAATTGTTGCTTTTGAACTGTGGCACTGGAGAAGATTCTTGAGAGTCCCTAGGACAGCAAGGAGACCAAACCAGTCAATCCTAAAGGATATCAGCATTGAATATTCACTGGAAGGACTGATGCTAAAACTGGAGTTCCAATCCTTTGGCCACCTGATGTGAAGAACCAACTCATTGGAAAAGACCCTGATGCTGGGAAAAATTGAGGATAGTAGAAGGGGGTGACAGAGGATGAGACAGTTTGATGGCATCACTGACTCGATGGGCATGAGTTTGAGCAGACCCGGAGAGATGGTGAAGGACAGGGAAGCCTGGCATGCTGCAGTCCTTGGGGTTGCAAAGTGTTGGACATGACTTAGTGACTGAATAACAACAACAGAGATCCTATAGGCCATTGTGGTGACTTTGCCACCCTGGCTGAGTTGAAAAGCCCCTGAAAAGTTGTAAGCAGAGCAGTGCTGACCTGCATTTTTAAAGCATTACTCTTGCCTGTCTATTGGGAATAATTTTAGGAGAATAAGGACATAAGCAAGAAGAAGAGTATCTTAGTGCTTTCAGCTGCTATGACAAAATATCATCAACTAGATGGCCTATAAATAGCACCAGCATATTGCTCACAATTCTAGAGGCTATAAGTCTACGATGAGGGTGCCAGCATATTCAGATTCTGGTGAGAACCTCTTCTTCCAGGTTGTAGACTATGGACTTCTTGCTGTACCTCCTCATGAGAGAAGGGTTTATGGAGTTCTGCAGGGCTGCTTTCATAAGAGCACTCATACCTTTGATAAGGGTTCGAGTCTCATATCCTAAGCAACTTTCAAAGACCCCCACCTCCTAATCTCATTATATTGGGCACAAGGTCTCTCCATATGATTTGAGGAGACAAAAATATGCAGTCCATAGCTTTATTGACTATGACAAATATCTTTGACTGTGTGGATCAAAATAAACTGTGGAAAATTCTGAAAGAGATGGGAATACCAGATCACCTGACCTGCCTCTTGAGAAACCTGTATGCAGGTCAAGAAGCAACAGTTAGAACTGGACATGGAACAACACAATGGTTCCAAATAGGAAAAGGAGTACGTCAGTGCTGTATATTATCACCCTGCTTGTTTAACTTATATGCAGAGTACATCATGAAAAATGCTGGGCTGGATGAAGCACAAGCTGGAATCAAGATTGCTGGGAGAAATATCAATAACCTCAAATATGCAGATGACATCACCCTTAGGGCAGAAAGTGAAGAAGAACTAAAGAGCCTCTTGATGAAAGTGAAAGAGGAGAGTAAAAAAGTTGGCTTAAAGTTCAACATTCAGAAAACTAAAATCATGGCATCTAGTCCCATCACTTCATGGCAAATAGATGAGGAAACAAAGGAAACAGGGACTGAGTTTATTTTTTGGGCTCCAAAAATCACTTCAGGTGGTGACTACAGCCATGAAATTAAAAGATGCTTACTCCTTGGAAGGAAAGTTATGACCACACTAGATAGCATATTAAAAAGCAGGGGCATTACTTTGCCAACAAAGGTCCGTCTAGTCAAGGCTACGGTTTTTCCAGTAGTTATATATGGATGTAAGAGTAACTATAAAGAAAGCTGAATGCAGAAGAATTGATGTTTTTGAACTGTTGTGTTGGAGAAGACTCTTGAGGGTCCCTTGGACTGCAAGGAGATCCAACCAGTCCATCATAAAGGAGATCAGTCCTGGGTGTTCATTGGAAGGACCGATGTTGAAGCTGAAACTCCAATAATTTGGCCACCTGATGTGAAGAGATGACTCATTTGAAAAGCCCCTGATGCTGGGAAAGATTGAGGGCAGGAGGAGAAGGGGACGACAGAGGATGAGATGGTTGGATGGCATCACCAACTCAATGGACATGAGTTTGGATAAACTCCGGGAGTTGGTGATGGACAGGGAGGCCTGGTGTGCTGGGTCACAAAGAGGTGGACACAACTGAGCAACTGAACTGAACTGACCTGAACAAAGTGTTAAGAGGCTTTTGCTCTAGTTCAAGTGAGAAGATGGAGGCTTAATCTTGGGTGGCGGCAGTAGAGGTGTTAAGAAGTTGTTAGAATCTGATACATTTGAGGAAAGAGCCAAAAGTCTTTGCTGATGGAATAGATGGAAAGTGTGAAAAAGAAAGGAAAATGTCCAGAATGTCTTAAACATATCTGGCAAAATGGATCTGCCATCTACAAAGATGGGGAAAATCTCTAAGAGAAGGAGGTTTGGAGGTGTTGGATAAAGGAGCTGAGTTTGAAGTCTGTCCTGTGAATACACGTAATGCACATCTGAGTGAAGCTTTGAGTCAATCGAATGTCTAGGTCAGTTAATTGAGGGAAAGGGCCCATTTGCAAACATGAACTTGGGAATTTCAGAATACTTATAGATGGTATTTAAATTCTCAAGTTTGGATAATACCACCCAGAACTTATGTGTCAACAGAAAAGAAAAAAGGTCTAAGGACTAAAGTGAGAATCACCCCAAAATTTTGAGATCGCAGAGTTGATGAGGGTTCATAAGAAGGAGCCTGAGAGAAAGAAAAAGAAGCCCAGGATGGTGCAGTGTCCTGGGGGGTCAAGAAAAAAACATACTTCAACTCACTGTGTCCAAGTATGCTTGTCAAAGGCTGCTGACAAGTCAAATACGATAGCTTTCTTATTGTACGAAATGGAAATGGAAAATTAGTTTTAGCAACATGGGTGCCATGTTGCTTGGTGACTTTGATAAAAGCATTCTGGCAGAGAATTAGGGTAAGTTGAAGAAAGAATACATAGATGGAAACTTTTTAAAAATATAGACAAAGTTTTGGAGTATTTAATTGCTGTAAAGAGAACAAGAAGAAATAAATGGTAGCTTGAAGAATAAGTGAGGTTGAGAGAGATTTTTCTAAACTGAAAAAAATAATAGAAGCATTGTCTCTGGATAATTCATTTAAGGGCTTCCCTATGGCTCAGCAGTAAAGAATCACCTGCCATTACAGGAAACTCAGGTTTGATCTCCGGGTTGGAAAGATCCCCTGGAGGAGAAAATGGCAACCCACTCCAGTATTTTTGCCTGGGAAATCCCATGGACAGAGGAGCCTGGTGTGCTACAGTCCATGGGGTTACAAAGAGTTGTACAAGACTTAGTGACCAAACAACAATTCATTTAAAGAATATAAATTGTTGCCGGAAAACGAGGCAAGCAGTGGAAATAGAAAGCCATTTCATGAAAAGGAAATGCACTTATTTATTTTACAGGAAAAATCTAATTCAGATATTGAGTGGCATTGTGCTAAATTTCTAGGATTCACTTGGAATGGATCAACATCTTTTGAGGAGGTGGTGGTATATTTTCTAAGTCATGTCCGACTCTTGCGACCTCATGGACTGTAGCCTGCCAGGCTCCTCTGTCCATGGGATTCTTCAAGCAAGAATACCTGAGTGGGCTGCCATTTCCTTCTCAGAGGATCTTTCTGACCCAGGAATCGAACCCAGTTCTCCTGCTTTGCAGACAGATTTTTTTACAAACTGAGCTACAAGAGAGGCTTGTATCAACATCTTTTCAATAGTGAAATTCACATCTGCTGTCTTTTCATTTCTACAAATGCTATATAAAAAGCTATTAATTTTCTAGTGATTTTTCTGTCTGTTTTTTGGGCTTACTAATTGGTATTTTAGGATTTATGCTTGTTAATTGGTATTTTACTTTTTGGTAGAAGTGGGGTATACTTTTTATTCTCAATGTATTTTTTAATTAAGAATATTTTTGATTTAGATGTATTTATTTTGTAACTCTTTTTGTATTGCTACATTTACATTGGCTTTAAATAGTTTCAGTTGATTATCTTTGGTTTTCTAATAAATAATCATATCCTAAGCAAATAATCTGGCATCCTGCTGTCAGTCTTCCATTTCTCAGGCTCTCTCCACATTATCAAGCAATCCAAAAGTTTATACTGAAGTATAGACTAGAGGACATGTGTAAAATGGGATCTTGAAAGGCTATGTGATACATCTTCGGTCAAGACCAAATGTCTGGCACCTCTAATGAATGACTCTTTTAAAGAATTAAAGAAATTCAGCCACTCTCATTTGATGGATTTTTCAAATATACATACTTGTTCTTATATCAAAATTTCTGTTCATGGTACTGAGTAGACTTTTAATTTTTCCCTTGTGCTTTAAGGAGTAATGAGTTCATGGAGGATAAAAGAAGATACACAGCAAGCTGGATACAAGGGAAAAGAAAGCCAAGAAATCAGGACCCCTCGGTGTCCTGTGAATAGATTAGCATAGTGTCTGGGGTATAGTTGGCTCTGAATAAACTTTAAATAAAAGTTTCCTCTAAAAGGCCTAGAGGAGAGTTTGAGGGAGAATCGATCATTTATATGTATGACTGAGTCCCTTTGTGAGCCCCTGAAACTATCACAACATTGTTAATCGGCTATCAGTCCAGTTCAGTTGCTCAGTCATTACTGACTCTTTGGGACCCCATGGACTGCAGCACACCAGGCTTCCCTGTCCATCACCAACTCCCAGAGCTTGCTCAAACTCATGTCCATGGAGTTGGTGATGCCATCCAACCATCTCATCCTCTGTTGTCCCCTTCTCCTCCTGCCTTCAACCTTTCCCAGAATCAGAGTCTTCAAATGAGTCCGTTCTTTGCATCAGGTGGCTGAAGTACTGGAGCTTCAGCTTCAGCATCAATCCTTCCAAAGAACATTCAGGACTGATTTCCTTTAGAATTGACTGGTTTGATCTCCTTGCAGTCCAAGAGAATCTCAAGAGTCTTCTCCAACACCACAGTTCAAAAGCATCAATTCTTTGGCATTCAGTTTTCTTTATAGTCCAACTCTCACATCCATACATGACTACTGGAAAAACCATAGCTTTGACTAAATGGACCTTTGTTGGGAAAGTTAATGTCTCTGCTTTTTAATATGCTGTCTAGGTTGATCATAGCTTTTCTTCCAAGGAGCAAGCTTCTTTTAATTTCATGGCTGCAGTCACCTTCTGCAGTGATTCTGGGGCCCAAGAAAATAAAGTCTGTCACTGCCTCCATTGTTTCCCCATCTATTTGCCATGAAGTGATGGGACCCGATGCCATGATCTTAGTTTTTTGAATCGACTATATTCCAATATAAAATAAGAAGTTTAAAGACAAGGCCCAGAAAAAATGATGAAAACTTTATAAATGGGTCTTGATTACTTAATCTGAAATTAAAAAGAACTTTTTTCAAACACTGTGCTCTACCCTTCCAGAGCAAAGGAACCACCAGAAAGAATATCACTGATAAGAAAAGCAAATAAAAATTCTGTTATCAGTTTAAAGTGACAACATATTACCACTACCTTTTCTCAGTCACCATCTTCACAAACAAATAACAATGAGCAGTTGTTGGGTTTAAAACTGGAAAATTACAACTGATGATAGATATCAGTTGCTTCTCCAACTCTGGACATTTTTTGCATCCATTTCTCCTTAATCTTTAGGAGGAAAAAATTAGCAGTTCCCTATTTAGCCCTGTTTCTCAGAGTGGGTTAGCAATATCCGTTCTGGGTTGGCTAGATTTTGAATAGTGGCGCATAGCATATTTAACTTATTTCCTTTTCTTCATGCATTGTAAGTTACTACTGCTTTCGTAATCATGAGAAATGTGGATAAATGACTGGCCCTTCAGTCTTAATAGACGTTTGAGCCTACAGTGAAGAAGAATAAAGCTAAATCTGACTTTCAGCATGTTTTATAGAGTACCATTCCTTTCAACAGTCAATGCTTCGACTTCTAGATGATGAATTTATTTTGAGCTGTCAGTTTTAAGATAGTGAGAGAAAAATGTTCAAGGCCATGATAACGTCCCACTTTAAAGTTCTCATGTGTCTGCTTAAATAGTTACAATAACACATGCTGTAGAAATTTCCTATATTTATTTTAGAATTACTGCTATGTGCATATGTATTATTCTTGGTAGGATGGGCATCTTTATATCTAGGGCATCCACTATGATGACTGGTTATGTTCCAGCTGGTCTTTCTCTACTTGGGAGTGAAAATTTTTACTGGAGTAAATTTAATCAGACAACCTTGTTAAATGTGACGCTTGTCCCAATCAGTTGAACGTGTCAAAAAAAGAAAGTACAAGAAGAAAGACAAAAGCTACAGTCTTTAATAACATGAACTTACCCAATGTGAGTTCTTAATTTGGACAGTCTTTGACTCACATTCTGAATTTCCTGATAGCTCAGTTGGTGAAGAATCTACCTGCAATGCAGGAGACCCTGGTTCGATTCCCGGGCAGGGAAGAGTCCCTGGAGAAAGGATAGGCTACTCAGTCCAGTCTTCTTGGGCTTCCCTTGTGGCTCAGCTGGTAAAGAATTTCCCTTAGGATTGACTGGTTTGATCTGCTTGCTATCCAAGGGACTCTCAAGAGTCTTCTCCAGCACCACAATTTGAAAATCATTTCTTCAGCATTCAGCCTCCTTTATGATCCAACTCTTACATCTGTACATGACTACTGGAAAAACCATAGCTTTTACTATCTAGACCTTTGTCAGCAAAGTGGTTTCTCTGTTTTTTAATATGCTGTCTAGGTTTGTCACAGGTTTTCTTACAAAGAGCAAGTGTCTTTTAATTTCATGGCTTGAACTCATGTTTCTTATGTCTCCTGCATTGGTAAGCAGGTTCTTTACCACAACTGCCACCTGAGAAGCCCTCTCCATTTCTTGGCTTTTGTAAATGGTGCTGTTTTCCTGCTATGAACATTGAAGCATATGTATCTTCTCTTCTTTTTTTAGAGTTTTATTGGAGTGTAGTTTATTTACAAAGTTGTGTTAGTTTTAGGTACACAGCAAAGTGATTCAATTATACATATATTCATTCCTTTTCAGATTCTTTTCCTTTATAGGTTATTATAGAACATTGAGTAGAGTTCCCTGAGCTATACAGTAGGTCCTTTTTCTTACATGTTATATATAATATATATATATATATATATTGAGAGAGAGAGAGAGTAGTGTGCAGATGTTAATCCCAAACCCCTTTGGGAATCATAAGTTTGTTTTCAAAAATCTATAAGTCTATTTCTGTTTGTAAATAGGTTCATTATTTTTTAAATTAGATTCCACATATAAGCAATATATAGTATTTTTCTTTCTCTGTCAGACTTATTTCACTTCGTATGATAATCTCTAGGTCCTAGGTTCATTCTCTTAACTACAAATGACTCAAATTAGGTTCTTTTTATGGTTGAGTAATAGTCCCTTGCATATATGTACCAGATCTGTATCCAATGTTCTGTTGATGGACATTTAGGTTGCTTCCATGTCCTAGCTATTGTAAATAGTGCTTCAGTGAGCATTGGGGTGCATATATCTTTTTGAATTATAACTTCCTTTGGATATTGTCCATGAATAGGACTGCTGGATAATATGGTAGGTTTTTTTTTTTTTAGTTTTTAAAGTAACCTTCATACTGTTCTCAATAGTGGTTGTACCAAATTGCATTCCCACCAATAGTGTTGGAGGGTTTCCTTTGCTCCATGTCATTTCCAGCAATTATTCTTTGTATACTTTTTGATGGTGGTCATTCTGACTGGTATGAGGTAATACCTCATTGCAGTTTTGATTTGCATTTCTCTACTAAGCAGTGATGTGGAACATCTTTTCATGTGTTTTTGATTACCTGTATGTCTTCTTTGGAGAAATGTTTATTTCGATCTTTTGCCCATTTTTTTGGATTGGGTTGTTTGCTTTTTTGATATAGAGATGCAGGTGCTGTTGGTATATTTTGGAAATTAATACTTGCATGGCTAATCAGTTCAGTTCAGTTCAGTTCAGTCAGTTGCTCAGTCGTGTCCAACTCTTTGTGACTCGACTCTATGAACCACAGCACACCAGGCCTCCCTGTACATCACCAACTCCCGGAGTCCACCCAAAGCCATGTCCATTGAGTCAGTGATGCCATCCAACCATCTCATCCTCTGTCGTCCCCTTCTCCTCCTGCCCCCAATCTTTCCCAGCATCAGGGTCTTTTCCAATGAGTCAACTCTTAACATCAGGTGGCCAAAGTATTGGAGTTTCAGCTTCAACATCGGTCCTTCCAATGAACACCCAGGACTGATCTCCTTTAGGATGGACTGGTTGGATCTCCTTGCAGTCCAAGGGACTCTCAAGTCTTCTCCAACACCACAGTTCAAAAGCATCAATTCTTCACTGGTCAGCTTTCTTTATAGTCCAACTCTCACATCCATACATGACTATTGGAAAAACCATAGCCTTGACTAGACAGACCTTTGTTGACAAAGTAATGTCTCTGCTTTTTAATACAAAGAACAAAACAGGTGGTTGCCAGGGTTGAGGGAGGCTGGGGGAGGAGGCACATATATGAGCAAAATTAACAGGTACAAACTTTCAGTTATAAAACAAATGAGTGAGAGGTTTGAAATGTACAATGTTGGAAATATAGTCATTAACTTTGTAATATCATTGTATAGTGACAAATGATTACTGGATTTATCATGGAGATCATTTTGCTAGTATAGAAATATCAAATCAATAGAGTATGCACCAGGAACTAACAGTGTTGTAGATCATGGCACTTCAAAAACAAACACATAGAAAAAGGGATCAGATTTCTATTTACCAAAGGCTAGGGTTGTGGGGAAGGAGAAGGCATTGGCACCCCACTCCAGTCCTCTCGCCTGGAAAATCCCATGGACGGAGGAACCTGGTCGGCTGCAGTCCATGGGGTCGCTAAGAGTCGGACACGACTGAGCGACTTCACTTTCACTTTTCACTTTCATCCATTAGAGAAGGAAATGGCAACACACTCCAGTGTTCTTGCCTGGAGAATCCCAGGGATGGGGGAGCCTGGTGGGCTGCCGTCTATGGGATCACACAGAGTCTGACACAACTGAAGCGACTTAGCAGCAGCAGCAGGGTTGTGGGGAAGGGGAATTGGATGAAGGAAGGTACCAACTCTCAGTTATAAGATAAATAAGTACTAGGGATGTAATGTACAACATCATGAAGATAATTAACACTGCTGTATGTTATATATGAAAGCTTTCAAGAGAGTAAATCCTTAGAGTTCTTGTGACAAGGAAAATTTTTTCTATTTATTTAATATTTTATCCACATAAAATGATGAATATTCACTAAATTTACTGTGGCAACCATTTCGTGATGTATGGAAGTCAGATCATTATCCTGTGCCCCTTAAACTTACACAGAGCTGTAGTCAATTGTATCTCAATAAAACTGCAGGAAAAAATAAAATTGAAATGCCTGCTTTCTCCCCAACTCACCTTAGTTCAGGGGCATTGAAAACTGCTTCCATCTCCCCCTTGAGTCTTCCTCAGCTCTTTTCTTCCTACATATAACCCGCTGAAACTTTCTAGCGCTCACCATGCATCTTCTAAACTTTTGGTTGTTAGCCAACTTCTATTTTATAAAGTCTAAGCTTCTGAACATAGAAATCAAAATCCCCCAAATATGGCCCCTACCTCTTTTCAGCCATGCATCTACCCTGTCCCTGACCTAGTATATTCTCCCAAAGGAAAAAAAAAAAAAAAAAGTCAACATTTCACATAACTAGTTCTGCCCCATTTCAATGCCCTTCCATCAATCAACAATTGAATTGAAATTTCTTCCCATTGAAATCGTGTCCTTCAAGATCCAGTTTGAATGCCACTTCCTCCCAAGAGCTTTTCCTAGTCTCTTCAGCTGCAAGAGATTGCTGTCTTAAAGTCAGTAACACTCTTAAAACACTTAGGTTTTTTCTTGTTTTGTATTATGTTCCCCTATTAGATTTTTCAGTTCTTACAGACAAAAAAAAACACATCATCCTCTTTTTCTATTCATCTCATGTTGCACTTGACATAAGCTTTTGGACTAAGGATGTTTGTTGCAAAGGAGCCACTGAATGAATTAATGATAGCAACCTGTAAATTTAAATAATAGTTTTCTAGAGATGCTTAAATTATGAAATATTTGTCTTTGGCACTTTTAGTTGTTCTTGGAATACAAATGTGTTCTGGCTTTATTGACCATATATGAACTTTAAAAACTAACCCATCCAACACTAGAACTACAGTGAGGAAATGCAAATAACACAATGACTTGCCCAAGTCACACGATTAAGGATGATGCTATGTCCAAAAGTGTGTTGGACTAATTCCCTGTTCAAATGCATTATAGATTAATTTAATTTGAGTATATGTACACTTATTTATTTATTTTTTGCCTTTTCATACTGTTCATGGGGTTCTTAAGGCAAGAATACTGAAGTGGTTTGCCATTCCTATCTCCAGTGGACCACGTTTTGTCCGCTGGAGAAAGAAAGCTTTCCTCAGTGACCAATGCAAAGAAATAGAGGAAACAATAGAATGAGAAAGACTAGAGATCTCTTAAGAAAATTAGAGATACCAAGGGAACATTTCATGCAAAGATGGGCTCAATAAAGGACTGAAATGGTATGGGCCTAATAGAAGCAGCATATAAGAAGAAGAGATGGCAAGCATACACAGAAGGACTATATAATAAAGATCCTCACAACCCAGATAACCACAATGGTGTGATCACTACCCTAGCACCAGACATCCTGGAATGTGGTCAAGTGAGCCTTAGGAAACATCACTATGCACAAAGCTAATGGAGGTGATGGAATTCGAGTTGAGCTATTTCAAATCCTAAAAGATGATGCTGTGAAAGTGCTGCACTCAATATGCCAGCAAATTTGGAAAACTCAGCAGTGGCCACAGGACTGGAAAAGGTCAGTTTTCATTCCAATCCCAAAGAAAGGCAATGCCAAAGAATGCTCAAACTACCACACAATTGCACTCATCTCATGTGCTAGCAAAGTAGTGCTCAACATTCTCCAACCTGGGCTTCAACAGTACGTTAACCATAAACTTCCAGAGGTTCAATCTGGATTTAGAAAAATCAGAGGAACTAGAGGTCAAATTGCCAACATCCACTGGATCATAGAAAAAGCAAGAGAATTAAAAAAAAAAAATCTATTTCTGCTTTATTGATTACATCAAAGCCTTTGACTGTGCAGATCACAATAAACTGTGGAAAATTCTTCAAGAGATGGAAATACCAGACCATCTTACCTGCCTCCTGAGAAATTTATATGCGGTTAAAGAAGCAACAGTTAGAACTGAACAGGGAACAATAGACTAATTCCAAATCGGGAAAGGAGTACGTCAAGGCTGTATATTATCACCCTGCTTATTTAACTTATATGCAGAGTACATCATGAGAAATGCCAGGCTGGAGGAAGCACAAACTGGAATCAAGATTGTGGGAGAAATATCAAATAACCTCAGATATGCAGATGATTCCACCCTTATGGCAGAAAGTGAAGAGGAACAAAAGAGCCTCTTGATGAAAGTGAAAGAGGAGAGTGAAAAGGCTGGCTTAAAACTGAACATACAAAAAATGAAGATCATAGCACCCGGTCCCATCATTTTATGGGAAAAGATTGGAAAAAAATGGAAACAGTGACAGACTTTATTTTCTTGGGCTCCAGAATCACTGCAGTCGATGAATGCAGCCAGGAAATTAAAAGAAGCTTGTTCCTTTGAAGTAAAGCTATGACTAACCCAGACAGCATATTAAAAAGCAGAGACATTACTCTGCCAACAAAGGTCCATCTAGTCAAAACTATGATTTTTCCAGTAGTTATGTATGGATGTGAGAGTTGGACTATAAAGAAAGCTGAGCGCTGAAGAATTGATGCATTTGAACTGTGGTGTTGGAGAAGACTCTTGAGAGTCCCTTGGACTGCAAGGAGATCAAAACAATCAATCCTAAAAGAAATCAATCCTGAGTATTCATTGGAAGGACTGATGTTGAAGCTGAAACTCCAGTACTTTGACCACCTGATGCAATGAACTGACTCGTTTGAAAAGACCCTGATGTTGGTTGGGAAAGACTGAAGACAGGAGGAAAAGGGGACAACAGAGGAGGAGATGTTTGGATGGCATCACTGACTCAATGGGCATGAGTCTGAGCAAGCTCTGGGAGCTGATGATGGACTGGGAAACCTGGCATGCTGCCGACCGTGGGGTCACAAAGAGTTAGACACGACTGAGTGACTGAACTGAACTGAACACTTATATATTAGCATATTTATATTTCACATTTGTACAAGTTTCCTGTATGAACTTATTCTCTTGCTTCAACAATCCTGTATAATCATCAGAGTTCCACTGACAAGCAAGAAGCATTGATCCTCACGTTAAGGAGACTGACATCCACTGTTTTTCAGCTGAAGTACACTGATTTCTGGAATAAGCTACAGTTCAGCTGGGCTTAGCTACAGACTGGCAACTGGGTTCAGGTTTTATTCATGTGTTTTTTTTTCTGATGTCCAAGCTAAAGGGGCAGCAGCTATCCAGGGCATACTGTTTTTTGCTTTTTTCTAAATTGTCACACTGCCATTTCTGCCTACATTCCATTGGCCAAGGGAGTAATTTTTATTAAGTTTACAGTTATATTTAATATCTGAAATATGAATGTATGCCAAAGTGGTTTATTTCTACAATTATGCTCCTTGTAGCAAGTTCAACTTGTAAGAAAATAGATGAAAATTAACTGATATGAAAGTTTAATTTCTATGTCTCCATTATTACACTGGAAATATGTATATAGGTATTAGGTTTTGTCTCTATACTTGACAAAATATTTAATGACTGGCCCATACTTGTTATTCTTTATTTGGTAATATTTCTACTATATGAGAAATTATAGTGATTTCATTTAAATGTTAGCAATTTAAATGAGTAAAAATATCCACTATATTTAAAATGGATAACCATCAGGGACCTACTGTATAGCACAGGGAACTCTGCTCAATGTTATGTGGCAGCCTGGATGGGCGGGGAGTTTGGGGAGAGTGGATACATGTATACACATGGTTGCAACACTTTGCTGTCCACCTGAAATTATCAAAACATTATTAATCAGCCATACTCCAATACAAAATAAAGAGCTTAATAAGTAAACAAAATCACTCAAAAATATTGAGGAATTTGTGTTTTCTGTTTGCACCAAATAGAAAAATGAAAACGTACAATTTTTAGTGGACAACAATGAAATTCATGAGAAAATTGGTTAAGATCTGAATTTTCAAGATTTACTCTGGTTGATTCTGATACACGTTACCCAAAATCAGTTTCAGTCAACACTTCCTTAAAAGGGAAACATCATGGATTATGTTGATATAGATATACTGCAGAATCTTTTACACATTGAAATGGACTTCCTTGTGAAAATGATATCATTAAACAAAATATTCAGCATTTATTACTTTTACTAAATCTTTGCCACCTTGAGTGATTTCTAGTGACTCCCTATGGTCTAAATAATATATTATATATTATGCAATTTTATTTTAAAAATCCCACTACTTTGCCATGATACTTAGTATTATCTATAACTATGCATTTAGTTAAATTTTATTAATAATACTGAGATGGTCAGTAATACTGAAATTCCTTTCAATTCCTTTATATACTGAATGAGACAGTTTTAGACAGCTCAAAATAGTGGTAATTTAGGGGTTAGTTAACTGTTTTTTCCCCCTTGGAAATTAATACACAACTAGGAACTATTGTACAACACTCATACTGAAGACCTTGGATGAAAATTGAAGGTAAAAAGTTGTGTAAATGATGTTACTGTAGCAAATTTAAAGATTCAATAGTGAAATCTCTCTAACTGTGTTGTTTTTTATTTGTTTGGGTTGACTATCTAACCCATAACCACTGGCCCAGTTTTTTTAGAATTTCCATGTCAAAATAGGCCTGACAATTCTGAATATTTCTCCCACAAACTGTTAAATAATTGCTATTCTCTTTCTCTTTAGGAATTGAAGAGGGCAATCCCTCAGGTATGTTATTTGCCTCCAGTTGCCAGTTAGAGGTCAGGTAAGACAGATTCCATAAGCAAGTAGGTCCCCAAACTATCATTACATCATTAGAGAGGGAACAAAAAAATCATTTATTCCTGCCTAAACATTTTGATTTTCTGCTGTCTTATAAGGTGGAGTGGAGAGGCAAGAAGAATGTTCTAATCTGAAGCAATTTGTAATGAAAATGAATTGTCCATTTCTATGCATTTACTGTTTTATTGATTGATTTCAACTAGAGTTTGTATCAGGCAAGATACAAAATGCTCTGTAACTATAGTCATGTTTGGCAGTGTTGGTGTTTTCAGAAATTCACTGGTTTTCATTGGAATAATTTATCCCTATTCATAAGGAAAAGTGTTTGAATTTCTCTAACACAAAGTTCCTGGATTGGGAGTTAATACTAACTTTACCAAAGTACATGATGGTAAGAATGAGGATGTCTCACTTCTGGATCTTAGTTTCATTTCCTATAAAATAAGGAATTGGTACTGTCATGAGCTTCCGGGTCCCTTCTGATGATAGGATACTGGAGTAATAGACAGTTGTTCTTAGCTATTATTTTTATTTATCAAATAAAAATACAAAGTACAAAGTACATTGATATCAGAACGTGTGATAGGATAATGTATTGATATATCAATTTGTGTGTTTTGTTTTCATTGCTATGGATAACAAATGTTGGCGAGGATGTGAGAAAAAGAGAACCATTGTGCACTGTTGGTGGAAATGTAAATTGGCACAGCCACTATGGAAAAACAGTGAGGAGGTTTCTAAAAAAATTAGAAATAGAACTGCTGTATGATTCAGCAGTTTCACTGCTGGCATTTATTTTAAGAAAACAAAAACCTTACTTCAGAAAGATATATAGAGAATCATGTTCATTGAAGTATTATTTACAATAGCTCAGATATGGAAGCAACTTACATGTCCATCAACAGATAAATGAATAAAGAACACACACACAATGGAATATTGCTAATCCATAAAATAAAATGAAATCATGCCATTTGCAACAATATGGATGGAACTCAAGGGCCTTATGCTAACTGAAATAAGTCAGAGAAAGACAAATACTATATAGGTAGGTTTGTGTGTGTATACATTAAAAATATATCTATAAAACTAAGTTTATAAGTACAAAGAAGAAAAGTGATTACCACGGATAAATGGAAGAATAATTTTGTTTTAGTTTAAATAAATTGAGTAAAAACTTAAATTAAAACATGATTTTTTTTTTTGAAAAATGTGAGCCTGGATATTGAGCATATCATAAAATCATGCTTGACTAAAGAACTGAGGCCTTCTTCCATCTTCTAGTTTTTCGTGGGTTTCTGTGTGGCCCTAGAAAGGCAGATGGATGTTGCCAAAATCACTGATTTTGGATCTCTTATCAACCAAACAAGAAGAGGCTTGGAGTCAGATTCAATTAGATTTAATGACAAGAAAGATAACATGACATTTCTTGCTTGTGAGTTTTAGAAACTCAAAATTATGACAGCAAGTATTGAGCAATAAAAATTCCTTTGAAAATTAACTATAGCATAACTCCAAATAATTACTAGAATTACTTTCCTCTGCTATAAACATTGAAAGACAAAGGTCAAACTGTATATATCAAAGAGACATATATGTTTCAAGAGAGTGAAAGTAGTGTTATGGTTGTTAGAATGTATCATCATAGGTAAAACTTTCTAAGACCTCTTTTTATGAAATAAAAGTGTATAATTTCAGCAATTCTACATATGACTTACGTGCTTTAACATTTGTACTTAAAGCATGTCTTATACAATATAGAGAGGAATGATAAAATTAATGATCATTTAAAATGTTAATTTCTTTACTTAGGACAGCATTATATAATATATGTACATATAAACACCATGGCAAATTGAGACAATAGATGAAATTTAAAAACTTTATATTTTAGTACCTTTAGTACTTTTTCCTGCTTTTTAAATTAAGCTTTTTATTTTGTACTGGAATATAGCCTATTAACAATAGGAGAGCAAAGGGACTCAGCCATACATAAACATGCATCCATTCTTCTCCAAACTTCCCTCCTATCCAGGCTAGCACACAACATTGAGCAGAGTTCCCTGTGCTATACCGTAGGTCCTTGTTGGCTATTCGTTTAAAATATAGCAGTGTATACCTATCCATCCCAAACTCCCTAATTATCCCCTACTCACATCCTTCATCTCTATTCTTCATTCTCTATTCTGTGAGTCTATTTCTGTTTCTAGGACTTTTCAATGCACAGAAAAATTTAAAGCTTTCAAATTTGTTTTTACAAACCCAAGGGGTGAAGCCTAACATAAAAAATACAGCATTCTTTAGTCTTTATCTTTGTACATTACTACGAAAAATTGATGCTTTTGAACTGTGGTGTTGGAGAAGACTCTTGAGAGTCCCTTGGTCTGCAAGGAGACCCAACCAGTCCATCCTAAAGGAGATCAGTCCTGGGTGTTCATTGGAAGGACTGATGCTGAAGCTGAAACTCCAATACTTTGGCCACCTCATGCGAAGAGTTGACTCATTGGAAAAGACCCTGATGCTGGGAGGGATTGGGGGCAGGAGGAGAAGGGGACGACAGAGGATGAGATGGCTGGATGGCATCACCGACTCGATGGGCATGAGTTTGAGTAAACTCCGGGAGTTGGTGATGGACAGGGAGGCCTGGCGTGCTGCGATTCATGGGGTCGCAAAGAGTCGGACACGACTGAGCGACTGAACTGACTGAACTGAACGCATTCAAGAGATTTGCCTCTACAAAGCTTAGTTATTTTGAGAGACAGCCCAGTGAACTTGTCACCGTTCATGAAGCAGTGGTGGGAAAAAAAACTCTACTGTGTCAAGGATCCTAACTCTAGTCCTAGTTTCTAATTTGACATCTGTGTACTTGGTTAAATTGCTTAACTCTTTTCTCAAATGTATTGTCTCTAAGTTAAAAAAGATTGTAATGAGATACTCTAAAGCTTCAGCCTACTTGAATTTTCTATTACAAAGATTATTTTTTCCAAATATTTTATTTCCCTAGCCTTTAGTCAAATATGCTAAGAACTGCCATCTTCACTGCCATTCATGTATTAATGTTGACAGTTAAAGGATTCTACAAAGTTTCTCTCATCAGCTAATACTTTTAGAATTTCGTTTTCTTATGTCTTCAGAGTCCATCTGAGTTACACAACAAAGTGAATCTCATTATTGGTATCTTAAACTCTCAGTAGTGTTAGATGAAAAGCAACATTTCCAACTTTGTTTTAATCACAAGACGCCCTCCAAAAGATATAAGTTGTTTCAAAGAAAATCCACACTCTAAGACTCCTTTGTATTAAAATTATTCAACAAAAATATGCTGCAGGCATTGATGCAAGCTACAAAGGATGAGATCTGAAAGTGTTTTAGGTGATGGCAGTTATCTTTGAAATAAACAGCATGCTTTAGTCTATATATTATATTTAATTCACTAAATATAAGACCTATATGTTTGCCTTATTTACTATTTTCTTCTAGAATTGCCCTTTTCTAGAGGCATCTGTTATGTCATGTGCCCACCACTAACAGACAGCCAAAATATCAGGGCTCCAGCATTCTTTTGAACGGAAAGATCTAGAATGTTTGCTGGAACTCAGTTCGATAATAATACACTCAGAATGGGCATACTTTTTTTTTTTTTTTTGCACATTAGCCTTTATCAAAGGGCTATTTGCAATACGTCAATGAGACTAAAATCAAAGGCATTCATTTGAAACTCAGATAAGTACACAGGATTTGAGGGCAGGAAAGAAAAACTACTAACTCCATTTTTTAGCTAGGTGAAGCAGAGACATAATTTGAAAAGTTATAGAGGAGGCAATGTTAAATCTAGAGCATAATGAATTTTTTTAAAGATGTAGTGTCAACTACAAATTGGCACTTGCCATCTGATGCTGCAAGGATTAAATCATATGCTGCTGCAGCTGCTGACCTTTGACATTCCCTGAAGGAGTTCAGGGTGGAGAGTAGAAATGAGGCACTCTGTGCTCAGGGATGCGGGGAGGGGCAAGAGACTAGTAGGACAGGTCTTCACATAGTCAGATATATTCAGGAGCCGAATTAATGAGCCCAAGTTTTAGATCTCCCCATATCTAGAATGGCACTAAAATCTTTCATAGTGATGACTGTTCTTTGTGACTAACAGAAAGCTTCATGGGACTGGTAGAAACCTTCTGGAAAAATATCTGCTTGATTGCATGTATTCTTCCTCCCTCAAATCACATATATACTGACCTTCCACCCTGGCTCTTCAGAACAGTTTCTCTGAGCTATCTGAGGTGTTGTCTCCCAGGCTGAAGTCCTCATTTTGCCCCAAATAAAGTTTAACTTGCAATTCTCATGTTGTACATTTTTTTAAGTCAACATCAGTTTTATTCAGAAGAACCCGGCATGCATTTAGCAGTTATACTACCTTAATAGGTAGCCAGTAAGTCAGTTTTTTGAAAAATTGATAACTATAAAAGACACTTAATATAATATTGACAATGGCCTTCCTTTTCTTGTCTTTCTATTTGACTTGAAGATTGATGTCCCAAGACACCCTAAATAAAATCCATATAAGAACATTATGCTTGTGAGGCAAAAGCACTGCATGTTCCTTTCAGTCAGAAGAGATTATTGACTGATTGTCATCTTAAGGCCTCCCATTAAGACATTCTGGAGCCGTATTCATGTGTTAGAACCAAGATAGAAGTCTTGAAGAAAACAAGAACAATCAATGCAGACTTCAGTTAACATGCAACATCAATAGAATTGGTGAAAATTTCAATGGCAACACCCATGAAAATGTTATATAACAACTATATTGTTGTATAATAACTACATACCTAAACATTTATCTTCCATTGGATGAAAAGAAAGTTAAGCCATTTATCTTCCATTGGATGAAAAGAAAGTCAGATGGGTTAATTCTGTTGGTAAAATGTTCTGGCTATCCTTTGTACCTACCAAAGTAAAAGAATATTTAGCAAATAAAGTTTTTGTCTACTTCTTAAAGAAAAAGGATAAGAATAACTGACATGAAGTAGGTAATACAGGAGGTGGGAGGAATGCAGTCTGCCTTGTGAAGCATTTATGAAATTTTTACATCTAAACAGCAAAGAAATCTTATCTTTACTTTCTTTAACCCACAGAAGATAAGCACCCAAATTGTAAAAATTTGTATGATTAGACAAATATGGCATAAATATTTTTCTTTCCCCATATTTATTTTATTTTTTAATATTTACTTATTTATTTGGCTATGCCAGGTCTTAGTTGAGGGACATAGAATCTTAAGTTGCAGCATGTGAACTATTAGTTGCAGAACATGGCATCTAGTTACCCGACCAGGGATCAGATCAGGCCCCCTGCATTAAGTGCTGAGGCTTAGCCACCAGGGAAGTCCCTCATCCCATATTTAAATATATATATATATATATATATAATATTATATATATAAAATATAATGTAATATATTATAATAATATATATTAAATTATATATATATTAAATAATATAATAAATGTATATATATATATATATATATATACACGTGTGTGTATGTGTGTGTACACTCAGTTGTGTTTGACTCTTTCTGACTCCATGGACTGTATCCTGCAAGGTTCCTCTGTTCATGGGATTTTCCAGGCAGAAACTAGAATGAGTTGCCATTCTCTTCTCCAGGGGATCTTCCTGACCCAGAAATCAAACCAGTGTCTCTTATGAGGATTCTTTACCACTGAGCCACCTGGGAAGCTCCTATATATACATACTTACTCTAAATTACCCATATTTTCAATCCCTGATTTAAAATCTCAACATTTTCCTTTCTAGACTTAAGAATTATGCATGTAAATATGACATCTTTTTGCCTTTTCATACTGTTCATGAGGTTCTCAAGTCAAGAATACTGAAGTGGTTTGCCATTCCCTTCTCCAGTAGACCACATATTATCAGAGCTCTCCACCATGACCCATCCATCTTGGGTGGCCCTACATGGCATGGCTCAAAGTTTCATTGAGTTAGAAAAGGCTGTGATCCTCAGGATCAGTTTAGTTAGTTTTCTGTGGTTCTAGTTTTCTTTCTGTCTGCCCTCTGATGGATAAGGATAAGAGGCTTGTGGAAGCTTCTTGATGGGAGGGACTGGCTTGGGGGAATCTGGGTCTTTTTCTGATGGGTGGGGCCATACTCAGTAAATCTTTATTCCAGTTTTCTGTTGATGAGCAGGGCTGTGTTCCCTCCCTGTTGTTTGGCCTGAGGCCAAACTATGGTAGGGATAATGGTGACCTCCTTCACAAGGGTTTATGCCAGCACTGTTGCATTCAGTACCCTGGACCTTGCAGCAGGCCATTATCAACCGACACCTCTGCCCGAGACTCCTGGACACACACAGGCAAGTCTAGCTCAGTCTCTTGTGGGGTCACTGATCCTTTCTCCTGTGTCCTGGTGCACACAAGGTTTTGTTTGTGCCCTCAAAGAGTCTGTTTCCCCAGTCCTGTGGAAGTTCTGTAATCAAATCCCACTGGCCTCCAAAGTCAAATTCCCTTGGGGTTTTCAGTCCCTTTGCTGGATCCCGGGAGGTTGGGAAATCTGTTGTGGATCCTAGAATCTTTGTAACAGTGGGAAAACTTCTTTGGTATAATTGCTCTCCAGTTTGTGGGTCATCTGCTTGGTGGGCTCCATGGTGGGGCTCACGCACTGTGACTCTCTGCTCTGCTGCAGCCAGAGCCCCTGTCCCTGTGTCAGGCCACTGCTGACCAGTGGCTCCACGGGAGACACTCAAACACTCTACGGCAGGTTTGGCTCAGTCTCTGTGGGGTCGCTGGGTCCTGGTGTGCATAAGGTTTTGTTTGAGCCCTCGAAGTGTCTCGTGAATATGGGGTTTGATTCTAAACGTGATTTCGCCTGTCCTACCGTCTTGTTGGGACTTCTCCTTTGCCCTTGGACATGGGGTATCTTTTCTTGGTAGGATCCAATATTCTCCTGTCGATGGTTGTTCAGGAGTGAGTTGCAATTTTGGAGTTCTTGCAGGAGAAGATGAGCACACGTCCTTCTACTCTGCCATCTTATTCTCTCTCAAATTGGGAAAGGAGTACATCAAGGCTGTATATTGTCACCCTGCTTATTTAACTTATATGCAGGGTACATCATACTAAATGCTAGGCTAGATGAAGCCCAAGCTGGAACAAATAACCTTAAATAGGTAGATGACGTCACCCTTATGGCAGAAAGTGAAGAGGAACTAAAGAGCTTCTTGATGAAAATGAAAGAGGAGAGTGAAAAAGCTGGCTTAAAATTCCACATTCATAAAATGAAGATCGTGGCATCTGGTCCCATCACTTCATGGCAAATAGTTGGGGAAAACAATGGAAACAGTGACAGACTTTATCTTCTTGGGCTCCACAGTAACTGCAGATTGTGACCACAGCCATGAAATTAGAAGACACATGCTCCTTGGAAGAAAAGCTATGACCAACGTAGATAGCATATTAAAAGTGAAAGTGAAAGCCGCTCAGTCATGTACGACTCTTTGTGACCCCCTGAACTATACAGTCCATAGAATTCTCCAGGCCAAAATACTGGAGTGGGTAGCCTTTCCCTTTCCAGGGTATCTCCCCAACCCAGGGATCAGACCCACGTCTTCCACATTGCAGACAGATTCTTTACCAGTTGATCCACAAGGGAAGCCCCGTATATCAAAAAGTAGAGACATTACTTTGCTGACAAAGGTCCATCTAGTCAAAGCTATGGTTTTTCCAGTAGTCTTGTATGGATGTGAGAGTTGGACCATAATCAAAGCTGAGCACCGAAGAATTGATGCTTTCAAACTGGTGTTTGAGAAGACTCTTTAGAGTCCCTTGGACTGCAAGGAGATCAAGCCAGTCAATCCTAAAGGAAATCAATCCTGAATATTCATTTTAAGGACTGATGCTGAAGCTGAATCTCCAATACTTCAGTATACTCCAATATTGATGTGAAGAACTGACTCATTAGGAAAGACCCTGATTCTGGGAAAGATTGAAGGCAGGAGGAGAAGGGGGTAACAGGGAATGAGATGGTTGGATGGTACCACTGACTTGATGGACATGAGTTTGAGCAAGCTCTGGGAGCTGGTGATGGACAGGGAAGCCTGGGTGCTGCCGTCCATGGGGTCACAAGGAGTCGGATGTGACTGAGTGACTGAACTGAACTGAGCTGAACTATGATATCAGTTGGAAAAAAAAATCTCTCATAATAGTTTATAACTAACTCCTGACAATTATAGCAGTCATTTCCTAAATTCTATATATGTTATTCACTTTAGCAAAAAGGAAATGCAATTATCCTTCTTTATTATTCTTGCATTAAAGATCTGCCACTTCTTTGAGTTATAGAATTGCATTGAACAGAAGTCAACCATTAGAATGATTATTATTAATACCAAATATACATATGTATGTTACCCTTTTCATTCTTAAAAGTGTGGGAGAATATAAGGGAAATGCATGCACGCTTGGTTGCTCAGTCATGTCCGACTCTTTGCGACCCCATAGACTGTAGCCAGCCAGGCTCCTCTGTCCATGGGGATTCTCCAGGAGAGAATACTGGACTGGGTTGCTGTGCTGTCTCTTCCAGGGGATCTTCCTGATCCAGGGATCAAACCCATGATTCCCACATTGCAGGCAGATTCTTTACCATCTGAGCCACCAGGGAAGCACAAATATACATATCTGTCCTACCCTTTTCATTCTTGAAAGTGTGGGAGAATAGAAGGGTATAGGAGAGACTCATAATGCCTCCAAGTAGTCCTGTCCTAGACAAGAGGGAACTCAGCATTTGACAAGGATCCACATACTTAAATAGACATTCACTTGTATTTTTGTCCCCAAATTTTATTTTTCCCTGAAAAGATTGATTGATTTGCATTTAAACATCATTTCAGTTGTTCTTAGTAATGATATTTTATCAGAGATTCTTCTTTTGAACCAACGATATAGACAGCAAATATCATTAGAAGTTACCGTTAATACTTACCTCTCATTGCCCACACCCCACCACTTTAGTATTTTAGTCATGGCTAAATTGATAATACAAACTAAGAAGGCATTTGTGCTTGTGGAGATTAATGAGAAAATGGAGAGAAAGAATCTTTTTATTGATAAAAATTATATTTATACTGTAGGATTTCCTTAGTTTCATAGTTCCTTATATGCTTTGGATCAGAGGATGAAGCAGAGGCCATTATGGTTTCCCTGTCTATAGCTACAGCTATCACTCCATTGAAGTTGAGGCCAACATTCTGGATTCCAAGGAAAGGTGGCAGTAATATGGGAGAGATAAAGTGCAAAACAGCTGGTAGAAAGTTAAATAAAAATAACCTTTGACAGTATACAGCTGCTCTTATAAGTATTAAAAATTGATCATTTAAACTATAATAACAAAAATCTTATAAACTGGATGTTACATTTCAACAATGTAGTAACAAGGCTTAGAGAAATTAAACAACCTTCCTGGGATCACACAGCTGTTAAATGGCAGAAGCAAGGTTGGAATCAAAAAGCATAGCCCCAGGAATTTATCTTTGTCAGTCCACCTCTTCTCCCATCTTCTCTATGTTGGATGCAATCTATTTCCTTTTTTTGTTAATGTTTATTTATTTATTTGTCTGTACCAGGTCTTAGTTGTGGCATGTGAACTCCTAGTTGAGGCATGTGGGATCTAGTTCTCTGACCAGGGATTGAACCCAGGTCCCCTGCATTGAGAGTGTGGAGTCTTAGCCACTGGGCCACGAGGGTAATCCCAACATATTATTATTTGTCTTCCTAGGTAAGTAGAAACCTATTTCTATTCAGAAGAACTTCAGCTTCAGTGTCAGTTATTTTTAAGATGATAAAATAAATTGGTATAATCTGCTAGAAAATGTGCCAAGCATTGATCTAGATAAGAGATAATTTCTTTTATTCTTTTATCAACTCTGTGATGTAGGTACTTAATTATCCCAGTTTTTCAAAAGAACAGATAAAGGCACAGAAAAATAAAATAACTTGCCCAAGGTCACACAGCTGCTAATTAGAGAAGCTAGGATTTGCAACAAGTCAATCTGGCTCAAGATCCTATGTTCCTAAGCGAGGCTGATTTCTCTGTTAGGCACATAGACACAATGCCAAGGGCCTGCCATATTTTAGAGGACCATAAACATGCTTTAATTTGAGTTTCTTTTAAAAGAAAATAAAAAATGGAAATAAAAATGAATTTAATAACATCAAGTATATAGTAAGTATAATATCAAAATATAATATATGTAATTAATGGTTTCCCAGGTGACTCAGTGTAAAGAATCTGCCTGTCAAGCAGGAGACCCAGGTTTGATCCCTAGGTCAGGAAGATCCCCTGGAAAAGGAAATGGCAACCCACTATAGTATTCTTGCCTGGGAAATCCCATGGACATGAGCCTGGTGGGCTATAGTCTGTAAGGTTGCAAAGAGTTAGACATGACTTAGCAACTAAACAAAAATGGCCAACAATAATGCAATAATTCTGAGTATATGATAATGATTTCTTATGCCAACACAGTCTTAAAATATAACAATATAATTATTTATTTTATTAATAATATTTAATGGAGGAAGGAGCCCATGAAAGCAAAGATATTTAGGATCCACAGAAGTCAAATTTAGCCATGTTCTTAACCACTGTGCTATGATGCCTCTCATTATAAATAAAGTTCACAGTCAAACACTCTTAAGTTTATTTGTGGAAATAACTTTCCCCAATAGTTATCTGCCTATTATTTAGCATCCTTCATATTCATCAGGCAATGATATGCCATTATCTCTTCCCAATCAAAACAAATTAAGAAATAAAAATCATCCTTTTCATGCAAATATCAGTCTTTACTTCTAAACCCCATATTGAAATCATTTTAAAAAAAGCAGATACAGTAAAAGGTCAATTTCACAAAGCTTAGGAGTACAATCAAACAAATTATTTTACTAGGTCTCACTAATTTAATGGAGATCCAGTTTTTTTGTTTGAGAGAGGATAGGTGATATAGGTTTGAAAATGTTCTGAAAACTAAAAAGTAGTTTATGATAATTATTTTTAAACTTTTCTTGAAGTATAGTTGATTTACAAAGTTGTGTTAATTTCTACTGTAAAGCAAAGTGATTCTGTTGTCCATATCTATATTGTGCTTGTATTGTGGCTCTACAGCTTAAAAAAGCTAAGAAGAGAACTCAGTATCAGTTCAGTTCAGTCACTCAGTCGTGTCCGACTCTTTGCGACCCCATGGACTGCAGCACGCCAGACCTCCCTGTCCATCACCAACTCCGGGAGTTTACTCAAACTCATAGAGGATAAAAATCAGTGATCAGAATGTTGAAAGATCGGAACTTAAGTGAAAGCATACATGAAGGAAGTAGAATGGACAGTATGAGAGAGAATATATAGAAAAGCGTAATAGATCTCATCTTGCCTTGAGCGTGCCTCTAGTTAACTATTTAGTCAGTGTGTATCTGGTGAATGCTCAGTGTGGGCCAAGTCCATTTCCAGGCAGGCTTGTACATAAAATAATGAACAAGAACACCAGAACCCACCTTACTCCACAAAACAACTAAGCCCACTGATCACAACTAAGACCTGATGTAGCTAAATAAATAAATATTAAAAAAAAAAAAACAATCCATACTACTTTCCTGGAGCTTACATCTTGGGGTGGAGAAGGAGGAATCAGGAAACAAATAAAAACTTGGGCATATATGTAAACAAGTGGGAACATTTTAGACAAGCTAAATGCTATGATGAGTAAAGCAGATGAATATGCTGGAGAGATGAGGTAGGGGAAACACAGGGTGAGTCATGGAGGGCCCTTCTAAAAGGCTGTTTTACTGTGCTCTCTCTACTTCCAGCTTATGCTTTCTGTCTGGCGGGGGTGCTGTTATTTGTGTCTTCCTCATATAACACAGCGCCTGGCACACTGTGATGATGAGTGCTGAGACCTGCTGGTAGCAGCTGTACTTCTCCATTTGCTAAATAGAGAATTTAACAAGAGGAAATAAGCTTCCACTTCAGCATAAGGGATTTAGTTTAGTTATTACTAAGCATATCCCAATCGTGAAGTGTTAAATCCCTAAATGGTGTTGTAACTTGCAGTTCTCGATTTCCTCTGGGTCTTAGTTTGCTCAGGCTGCCACAACAAAATACCACAGACTGGCTTAACAACGGAGATTCATTTTCTCACCGTTGCGAAGACTGGAAATACAAGATGTGGGTGTCAACTTGGCTTCTCACTGTGCACTCGAGTGAAGTACCATAAGTCCCCTACCCACAAACAAGCTCCATTCCAAGAGTGCATTTGTAAGACCAGTTTGTTCTTAAGTCCAACAAAGTTAGCCTACATACCCAGCTAACATAGTGAGCTATATAGTACTGTACTGGGATAGGTTTATGATACTTTTCACATACAAAATAAAACATTTTTAATCTTACAGTACCTTGAGAAGTACAGTAGTACAGTACAACAGTTGACATACAGGGGCTGCCATTAACAGTCAAGAAGAGTTACTGAGGAGCAGGAGATGAGGTGGGAAACGACAAAGCTGAAGGATCGTCAGCAATAGGACACAGGGCAAGCTACAATGTCACTCTCGCCTGTCATGATGGCACAGGTTCTGGTCCCCTGGTGGAACCAGATGCACATTTCCATCTTTGAAATTTTGCAACTTGAGTGTTCGTATGTAGGGCACTTATTGTAAAGAAAGTGAGAAGGGGTAGGGGAGAGACAGAATGAGAGAGAATCCCTTTTTCTTGCCCTAGACCACTAAACTCACCATGAGGGCCCTACCCTCAGGAATAATCTAATCCTAATTACATCCTGACTAGTCAAGGCTATGGTTTTTCCAATGGTCATGTATGGATGTGAGAGTTGGACTGTGAAGAAAGCTGAGTGCTGAAAAGTTGATGCTTTTGAACTGTGGTGTTGGAGAAGACTCTTGAGCATCCCTTGGACTGCAAGGAGATCCAACCAGTCCATCCTGAAGGAGATCAGTCCTGGGTGTTCATTGGAAGGACTGATGCTGAAGCCGAAACTCCAATACTTTGGCCACCTGATGCAAAGAGCTGACTCATTGGAAAAGATCCTGATGCTGGGAAAGATTGAGGGCAGGAGGAGAAGGGGACAACAGAGGATGAGATGGTTGGATGGCATCACCGACTCGATGGACATGAGTTTGGGTGGACTCTGGGAATTGGTGATGGACAGGGAGGCCTGGCGTGCTGCGGTTCATGGGGTTGCAAAGAGTCGGACATGATTGAGCGACTGAACTGAACTGAACCATCTTATGGGGATTCCCCCGTGGCGCTAGTGGTAAAGAACCTGCCTGCCAATGCAGGAGACTCAAGAGACGTGGGTTTGATGGCTGGAGGGGAAAGATCCTCTGGAGGAGGGCATGGAAACCCACTCCAGTATTCTTGCCTGGAGAATCACCATGGACAAAGGAGCCTGATGGGCTACCGTCCACGAGGTCTCAAAGAGTTGGACACGACTGAGCAATTTAGCATGCACACATGCAGCATCAGATTAGGGGTTAGAGTTTCAACATACAATTGTTTTTTTTTTTTTTTTATTCTTTTGGAAGGGGCGAACATAGATATTCAGTCCATATGCTTTGTTTTAGCATCTTTAACAGTAGAATGTGTTTAGTAATTCCCTTAAGAGTCATTTCTCAGCTAGGTGACAGAAATACAACCATGAGTAAGAGGAATTCCTATCTCCTGGAGTCTTGCATCTAATTGTGGCATAAATTTGAAGGGCAAATAAATGGATTCAGTCTGTGATGGATTTGGCATTTGAAAAGAAAGAAGTTCTTATAGTCACCCTCTAAGGTGGCCCCCAATGATCCCATCCTCCTGTTATTCTTCCACCTTCTGTATCATCCCTCTCTCATGAGGTATTAGTCTGTATGACCAATAGTCTCTGGCAGAACTGTTGGTTAGTCACTTTCAAGATTAGATTGTAAAAGGCAGATTTCCACCTTGAGCTACCTCTCTTGGATTATTTGCACTGGGAAGCCATGTCATCAGCAGCCCTGTGGAGACGAACACATGGTGAAAATCTGAGCTGTGTGGCCAATAGTCACAAGGAACTGAGATGGCCAGCCACCACATGAGTGGACTTAGATGCAAATTTCCTAGCTCCAGATGTCTGCAGCTCCAGTCTACAGCTTGAATCTCAAGAGGCATCCTGAGCCAGAAACACTCAGCAAGTTTCCTCCCAGATTCCTGTCTCACAGAAACTGTGAGATAATAAATGTGGATTAACTTAAGCCACTAAATTTGGAATAGTCTGTAACTGTGTGATAGATAACTAATGCAGATCTTTTCGTGCAGATGATTTGAGAGACAATGATCTAACATGTTCTCGATCAATGGTCAGATATGGAAAGCTTAAGTGAGAATTGATAAGCTCTCAATAAGCTAGAAAAATATGAAGAGTAGCAATGGCATTGATACCAAAATTGATGCACTACTGATGTCTGTTTGAGCTGTAAGATTGAGTTACCCAGAATCCAAGCATTGATATTTCACATTTATGTCATGAATGAGTCAAGTAACAAGAGCTATTTATAATGAATGTCATGGCCTTTTCCTCTGTTTTAACTGATAACACTTATTATTTTAAGAATTCTGAGTTATCAGTAGGAGTGGGTGTCAGAATGTGTATATGGAGAGGAAAGAATATCTTTGTCTCAACTCTAAATGCAAAATTATTTTTAGTCCTCATTCATGTACATACCTGCTTCCTGAATGCCTTTCTGATAATGCCTTCCTTTATGGACTCAAATGATGTCTAGAGCATCAGATATACAAATCTTTCCTAACAAAGGTAAGACTCTCATCATAAAAAACTTATTTTTCTGGGTAGACTATGTTGCTCCAAAATATATTTGATAAACCTATGAACATTGATATTATTTGACACCAGAGAAACAGGTAGGGATTTCAATTTAGAAAAATGAGCCAAGAATAAAAATCCAAGTTGTATTTAGAGTGTGTTTTACAGATACAAAGAAGATTTGCAGCTTTCTTTGATGTGCTCACATGAAATGCCTGTAGTCAAAGGGCTATTTTTAAACTTGAGAAGAAATTCAGGACAAAAGGAACATTTTAAATATAAAAGAGAACTCTCAGGAAGATCACAGAGAAGTGAAATCACTATTACAAAGTTCAAAGACACATTGTTCTTCAAATACCAAGAAGCTGACTTAAGGATCATTGGTGACCCTCATTCTGGGACGACTTTTCTAGGTTTTAAGGAAGTGATGGACATGAAGCTGTTCTTTTGCCCCTTTTCAGAAATCGCTCTGTTTTGGATCACTTTTCTGTTTTACTTTTTTGAGACTAATCCCTCTGTTGTCAAGCAACATTTTCTGTCTCCTTCAACTACCAGGCTAGAGTTTTTGAACTCAGTGAGGGGATCCGAATTGCAGATAATTAGCATGTGGTGTCAGGCACCAAGTTGGCTGATTACAAGAGACTAGGGAAAGGAATCTGAGGTGTCAGTCCCTGGTTGGAGCAGAGAAAATATCGGAGACCAGGAATTGGCTCCCACGTAGATTGGAAGCTGGAAAATTATTTTAAAGCATGGGCAGAAAGCCAGGCGGACCAGTCTCATGTATTAAGGACCGTTCTAAAAGTCAACCGGAAGCTCATAGGGATAGATCTGGGACCTTAGGTCAAGGAGGACTGACCCAGAGAGGAGGGATCTATTGTTCGATGTCAGAGAGAAGCTCTAATAAACAGGACGAGAAAGGCAACTTCTATGAGTACCAACTCTGAGAGGCAATTTAAATACATTAGCTCATTTCTTCCTCACAGCAATTTTGGAAGATAGGTTTTATATCCATTATATAGATGTGGGCAGCTGAGACTCAGAGAGATGAAGCGATTTGGCCTTTGTTGGAGCCACCATTCATGTCCATGACTGTCTGATGCCAAATCCTCATTCACCACACCACTTTTTATTTTCCTATGAGTGATTTTATTTAATACAGTCATTGACTAAGAATAAGAAACGAAGGGGACTTCTTTCATAAGGGATCTCAAGAGCATCAAGTACAAACCCTTTATTTAAGGTGCTTAAAAATGAAAGAAAGGTTACAGTGGTACAGGTTATGATTCTGAATTATATAATTCAGATACTTTGCTGTTGGTCATGTATCAGATCCTTAGAAATCACAAAGAATGTTTATGTGTGTCAAATATGAAAGAAACCAATACATTGGAGAAATATATTTAGCTCAGTGCATCTTTTAATTTACTTTTTGATGATAATTTAAAGAATTTTTATCTAAAAGCCATTTGTACGCAGGTAGTCAGTCCTTTTCAACTACCCAGTAAATTTTGGTTTGTTTTCATAACAGTCACTGCCTACAATATTGCTTAGGGAATATTTGAAATGCATTTATATTTGTAGAATAAGGCGATTCAGGAGCATGGTGTCCATTCACTGGTTCATTCATCCTGCAACTCCTTCTATATGCCAGTAGCTGAGAATGCAATTGTAATCACAGTACTAAGGAGTTTACTGAATGAAGGATGGTAATTAACATTTACACAGAATTTAGAGCTAACAAAAAAATGCCAGCTCTGAGAGGCCACAGGAAGGAATTCTCCTAATTCTACCTTGAAGTAAAAAAAACAAGCTATATATACCTCCAGGAAGAGGTATAAACAAGCTATACTTCTAGGATGTACTTTGGAAAACCCGTCTTGAAAGAGTCCTTCCAATGTGTAATACATTGATTATAAAATACATTGACAATAAAATGATTAACTTGTTAGTCATTATATTGTTCTAAATCAGTTGTGTCCCAGGTTAGTCATTCAGTCAGTCAGTTCAGTCACTCAGTCGCGTCCGACTCTTTGTGACACCATGAATCGCAGCACACCAGGCCTCCCTGTCCATCACCAACTCCCAGAGTTTACTCAAACCCATGTCCATCGAGTTAGTGATGCCATCCAGCCATCTCATTCTCTGTCGTCCCCTTCTCCTCCTGCCCCCAACACCCCCCCCCCCCCCCCCACCAGCATCAGGGTCTTTTCCAATGAGTCAACTCTTCACATCAGGTGGCCAAAGTACTGGAGTTTCAGCTTCAGCATCAGTCCTTCCAATGAACACCCAGGACTGATCTCCTTTAGGATGGACTGGTTGGATCTCCTTGCAGACCAAGGGACTCTCAAGAGTCTTCTCAAACACCACAGTTCAAAAGCATCAATTTTTCGGCACTCAGCTTTCTTCACAGTCCAACTCTCACATCCATACATGACCACTGGAAAAACCATAGCCTTGACCAGACGGACCTTTGTTGGCACAGTAATGTCTCTGCTTTTTAATATGCTATCTAGATTGGTCATAACTTTCCTTCCAAGGAGTAAGCATCTTTTAATTTCATGGCTGCAGTCACCATCTACAGTGATTATGGAGCCCAAAAAATGAAGTCTGACACTGTTTCCACTGTCTCCCCATCTATTTCCCATGAAGTGATGGGACCAGATGCCATGATCTTAGTTTTCTGAATGTTGAGCTTTAAGCCAACTTTTTCACTCTCCTCTTGCACTTTCATCAAGAGGATCTTTAGTTTTCTTCACTTTCTGCCATAAGGGTGGTGTCATCTGCATATCTGAGGTTATTGATATTTCTCCCAGCAATCTTGATTCTAGCTTGTGCTTCTTCCAGCCCAGCGTTTCTCATGATGTGCTCTGCATATAAGTTAGACAAGCAGGGTGACAATATACAGCCTTGACGTGCTCCTTTTCCTATTGGGAACCAGTCTGTTGTCCCATGTCCAGTTCTAACTGTTGCTTCCTGACCTGCATAAAGGTTTCTCAAGAGGCAGGTCAGGTGGTCTGGGATTCCCATTTCTTTCAGAATTTTCCACAGTTTATTGTGATCCCCACAGTCGAAGGTTTTGGCATAGTCAATAAAAAAGAAATAGATGTTTTTCTGGAACTCTCTTGCTTTTTTGATGATCCAGCGGATGTTGGCAATTTTATCTCTGGTTCCTTGGCCTTTTCTAAAACCAGCTTGAACATCTGGAAGTTCTCAGTTCACGTATTGCTGAAGCCTGGCTTGGAGAATTTTGAGCATTACTTTACTAGTGTGTGAGATGACTGCAATTGTACGGTAGTTTGAGCATTCTTTGGGATTGCCTTTCTTAGGGATTGGAATGAAAACAGACCTTTTCCAGTCCTGTGTCCACTGCTGAGTTTTCCAAATTTGCTGGCATATTGCATGCAGCACTTTCACAGCATCATCTTTCAGGATTTGAAATAGCTCAACTGGAATTCCATCACATCCACTTAGTCATTGGATTGTTCTAAATCAAGTTGTGTCCCAGGAGAATAAAATTCCATTTCTAAAATGGACATTTAGAATCCCTTTTTCCCTTTTTCACTAACTTGTCTTTTATATTTGAGGAAAGCACCTCCACCACACCTGCATCTCTCACCGTGGTCCAGAAAACAACTATGAGGATAGAGACTGGTGACCTCTGCTGATGTTTTACTGTTTAAAGTTATCAGTGCCATGCCTTCAAATCTAGAGGAAATGCCAGTGGTCCTCTTTCCAAAGAAAGATAAAAGATTTATGTTTTGTTCTTTGTTCATTACTTATTCCAAAATTTACTAGTCACTCAAAATTAAGATTCATGACTATCTAGATATTTTTATATGAAAAGTTCTGTGGTTCTTACAAAACTAACTATAAACTGCTAATGTGTTCACCCCTTAAATGGACAAAAAATGACCATGATATGTGTATGTTGTAATATACCATTCCACTTGCTAAAAGAAAAATGTAATGATCTTTTATGTCACAACTTTAATTAGACTTGCTGGAAGTACATGTAACTAATAGTAAGAGATAGGGTGAGTATTCTTCTTTTAGATGATAAAAATCAATGTTTCTGGGTAAATTTCATACTTATAGAAAGAGAAAAATATAGGAATATACACTATAAATTATACATTCACAGTGGGGTTGATATTGCCCCAACTGTTGAAAATTGGTCCTTGGAAGGATGGATGCTAGTATTACACTAATTTGTGATCTTCCAAAAGACTACAGGATATAAACAGATAAATAGGGTATCCATAATATCAAAATTTAATAGGAGGGAAATTATGAATAAAAAATGTCCACAAAGGCTCTTTGGTGGGTAATAATAAAAAAAATGTTGAGTAACACTGGTGTATAGGTATATGTACACATATGTCTCATATATGTATGTATAGGCACCTTTATGCACACTTTTTCCTTTAGAACAAAATATAATTCTGTATCTGCTCCTTGCTTTTATTTTTTAAGATGCTATGTCATGCATGACAAAGTATTGATGCTTTTGAACTGTGGTGTTGGAGAAGACTCTTGAGAGTCCTTTGGACTGCAAGGAGATCAAAGCAGTCAGTCCTAAAGGAAATCAGTCCTGAATAGTCATTGGAAGGACTGATGCTGAAGTTGAAGCTCCAATACTTTGGCTACCTGATATGATGAGCCGACTCCTTAGAAAAGACCCTTTCACTGGGAGAGGTTGAAGGCAGGAGAAGGGGACAACAGAGGATGAGATGGTTGGTGGGATCACCAACTCAATGAACATGAGTTTGAGCAAGCTCCGGGAGATGGTGAAGGACAGGAAAGCCTGGCTTGCTGCAGTCCATGGGGTCGCAAAGAGTTGGACACTGCTGAGTGACTAAACAACAATAGCAAGTCACATGTAAAGCAGGATTTACAAGGTCGATACTTCCAGGGATCAGGTAAGTAACATAAATAAGAAAAACAGGAGTTAGGGAACAGGTGTGGACAACAGCAAAACTGATACCCATGCTCCTGTACACAAGGGGGAAGTGGGATTCAGCTCCAGTTGATGGTTGCTATGTGGGAATTTGGTCTCAGTTTTATCATATCCTTTGATTTGCCAAGCAATAGTGGAAATACAAACTTTATGTGTTGACATTGAATTTTCCAAGTGTGTCAACATTATGTGGGTCAAGTGAAACATGTCCAAACTAGTAAACATCGCAGGTCTCTCTTTGGACTTCTGGTAGAGGTCCAACCCAGGGTTTCCCCAGAATGATTCAGAAGCCAACTACAACATAATTCCTTGCACAGAATTTTCATATGATGTGCTGCTGGGCTTCATTTCAGGTCTACTGAATCAGAAACTCTATGGATCCATCCAGGAATATGAATTTTTAACAAGGAGTTTCTTATGTAATCTCAAGTTTGAGAACCAAGAACACAGCATACTTTTTAACAGCTACATATAACCTCCATAATTGGATCCTAAAGTAAGAAATGATCATACTGTGTTAAAAACCATGTCCTTATTGGTGGGTATTGAAGTTGCTTCTAAATTCCCCCCTACCCCATGAACAGTATGAGAAGGCAAAATGATAAGATACTGAAAGAGGAACTCCCCAGGTCTGCAGGTGCCCAATATGCTACTGGAGATCAGAGGAGAAATAACTCCAGAAAGAATGAAAGGATGGAGCCAAAGCAAAAACAATACCCAGTTGTGGATGCGACTGGTGATAGAAGCAAGGTCCAATGCTGTAAAGAGCAATATTGCATAGGAAACTGGGATGTTAGGTCCATGACTCAGGGCAAATTGGAAGTGGTCAAACAGGAGATGGCAAGAGTGAATGTCGACATTCTAGGAATCAGCAAACTAAAATGGACTGGAATGGGTGAATTTAACTCAGATGACCATTATATCTACTACTGTGGGCAGGAGTCCCTTAGAAGAAATGGAGTAGCCATCATGGTCAACAAGAGAGTCCAAAATGCAGTACTTGGATGCAATCTCAAAAACGACAGAATGATCTCTGTTCATTTCAAAGGCAAACCATTCAATATCACAGTAATCCAAGCCTATGCCCCAACCAGTAAAGCTGAAGAAGCTGAAGTTGAATGGTTCTGTGAAGACCTACAAGACCTTTTAGAACTAACACCCAAAAAAGATGTCCTTTTCATTATAGGGGACTGGAATGCAAAAGTAGGAAGTCAAGAAACACCTGGAGTAACAGGCAAATTTAGCCTTGGAGTATGGAATGAAGCAGGGCAAAGGCTAATAGAGTTTTGCCAAGAGAACGCACTGGTCATAGCAAACACCCTCTTCCAATAACACAAGAGAAGACTACACATGGACATCACCAGATGGTCAACACTGAAATTGGACTGATTATAGTCTGTTCAGCCAAAGATGGAGAAGCTCTATACAGTCAGCAAAAACAAGACCTGGAGCTGACTGATCATGAAGTCCTTATTGCCAAATTCAGACTTAAACTGAAGAAAGTAGGGAAAACCACTAGACCATTCAGGTATGACCTAAATCAAATCCCTTATGACTATACAGTAGAAATAGGAAATAGATTTAAGGGACTAGATCTGATAGACAGCCTGATGAACTATGGATGGAGGTTCGTGACACTGTACAGGAGACAGGGACCAAGACCATCCCCAAGGAAAAGAAATGCAAAAAGGCAAAATGGTTGTCTGAGGAGGCCTTACAAATAGCTGTGAAAAGAAGAGAAGTGAAAAGCAAAGGATAAAAGGAAAGATATTCCCATATGAATGCAGAGTTCCAAAGAATAGCCAGGAGAGATAAGAAAGCCTTCCTCAGCGATCAATGCAAAGAAATAGAGGAAGACAACAGCATGGGAAAGACTAGAGATCTCTTCAAGAAAATTAGAGATATCAAGGGAACATTTCAGGCAAAGATGGGTTTGATAAAGAACCGAAATGCTATGGATCTAACAGAAGCAGAAGATGTTAAGAAGAGGTACCAAGAATACACAGAAGAACTGTACAAAAAAATCTTCACAACCCAGATAATCACGATGGTATGATCATTCACCTAGAGCCAGACATCCTGGAATGTGAAGTCAAGTGGGCCTTAGAAAGCATCACTACGAGCAAAGCTAGTGGATGTGATGGAATTCCAGTTGAGCTATTTCAAATCCTGAAAGATGATGCTGTGAAAGTGCTGCACGCAATATGCCAGCAAATTTGGAAAACTCAGCAGTGGACACAGGACTGGAAAAGGTCCGCTTTCATTCCAATCCCTAAGAAAGGCAATCCCAAAGAATGCTGAAACTACCACACAATTGCACTCATCTCACAAGCTAGTAAAGTAATGCTCAAAATTCTCCAAGCCAGGCTTCAGCAATACGTGAATCGAGAACTTCCAGATGTTCAAGCTGGTTTTAGAAAAGGCCGAGGAACCAGAGATCAAATTGTCAATATCTCCTGGATCATCGAAAAAGCAAGAGAGTTCCAGAAAAACATCTATTTCTGCTTTATTGACTACGCCAAAGGCTTCGACTGTGGGGATCACAATAAACTGTGGAAAATTCTGAAAGAGATGGGAATCCCAGACCACTTGACCTGCCTCTTCAGAAACCTTTATGCAGGTCAGGAAGCAACAGTTAGAACTGGACATGGAACAACAGACTGGTTCCCAATAGGAAAAGGAGCACGCCAGGCTGTATATTGTCACCCCGCTTATTTAACTTATATGCAGAGTACATCATGAGAAACGCTGGACTGGAAGAAGCACAAGCTGGAATCAAAATTGCTGGGAGAAATATCAATAACCTCAGATATGCAGATGACACCACCCTTATGGCAGAAAGTGAAGAGGAACTAAAAACCCTCTTGATGAAAGTGAAAGAGGTGAGTGAAAAGTTTGGCTTAAATCTTAACATTCAGAAAACTAAGATCATGGCATCTGGTCCCATCACTTCATGGGAAATAGATGGGGAGACAGTGGAAACAGTGTCAGACTTCATTTTTTGGGGCTCCCAAATCACTGTGGATAGTGACTGCAGCCATGAAATTAAAAGATGCTTACTCCTTGGAAGGAAAGTTATGACCAACCTAGATAGCATATTAAAAAGCAGAGACATTACTGTGCCAACAAAGGTCTGTCTGGTCAAGGCTATGGCTTTTCCAGTAGTCATGTAGAGTTGGACTGTGAAGAAAGCTGAATGCCAAAGAACTGTGGTGTTTGAGAAGACTCTTGAGAGTCCCTTGGTCTGCAAGGAGATCCAACCAGTCCATCCTAAAGGAGATCAGTCCTGGGTGTTCATTGGAAGGACTGATGCTGAAGCTGAAACTCCAGTACTTTGGCCACCTCATGCGAAGAGTTGACTCATTGGAAAAGACCCTGATGCTGGGGTAGGGGCTTTGGGGGCAGGAGGAGAAGGGGACGACAGAGGATGAGATGGCTGGATGGCATCACTGACTCGATGGACATGGGTTTGAATAAACTCCAGGAGTTGGTGATGGACAGGGAGGCCTGGTGTGCTGCGATTCATTGGGTCGCAAAGATTCGGACACGACTGAGCGACTGAACTGAACTGAACTGATACTTAATACTTCAGTAAATGTCCTTTTGCACATTGCTTCTATATTTATAGATTTCTTAAATTAGGATTACTGGGTCTAATTAAGGTCTATTAGACATTGTACATTTTAGGGTCTAGTATATACTGTAAATTTACTTTAAAAAGGGTGCAGAAATTTACATTCCAGCCAGAAATATATACGAGTGTCCTCATCCCAACAGCAAAATCACTGGGCATTAGAATTGTTTTTCTTCTTGATAGAATAAAGATTTAAAATTTTTCTTTTTTTAAATGAAAAATGTTCTGACTTCCAATGCAGTTAAGAATTTTTTTAGAAATCACATGTTTACATTTTCTCTATTTGAGGAGTTTGGAGATATTTCCTTGTTGAGAATGGCGGGTTAGAGTGGGAGCTAACACCTTGTATACAATGTCAATTTCATTGACACCTTTACCTGCTTCCTAGGGTCTACCCTCCTCTGAAATTGCTGCTTCTCTTCCCACAGGGAGCCCACTATAGCCACTAATTATCTTTCACCATTCTGGTGTATATTTCTGAGTTTTATGTTCACTTGTTCATTCCTATGCCCACTTGGCTATTTTACCAGTCTATCTTTTCCTTATTTATTTGATGTAGCTCTGTGCAAACTAGGCCATTAACAATTCACTATAAAAAGTATTTAAAGAATTATACAGGTTACTGTTTTACTTAATAATCTACCCAATTTGAACAAAATTTTATTTAATTTCAATCATATTAACCCATTGTAACAATCAATACCCTTAGTTTCTTTCTCTTTTTGCTTTTAGATATGTGCTCTATTTACCACCATGCATTTTCAGTATAATGCTATAATAAGTTAACTCCAGAATAATAGTGATTACTATTTTATTAAATAACAGCAAAGGAACTATAAAGATTTAAATAGCTTTATATGCAACTTTCCAACCTCAGAAATGGATTTTTATGGGGGGAGGGGGAAGAGAAACGGGCTTTCTCTCAAGAGTTTTAATTTCAAAACCCAAATGGAATTTCAAAATACAATAAATGTCAAAGCCTCTTGGCCTCTGCTCTGCCATTCTATGCCTGAAATCCAGCCAAACTGAAATTTTCCATTCAAGAAGAACTGGCACTTACTAAGCTGATTTTTAAAGACTCACTTTTAAAAGTAGTGGAAACTTTGTGTAACTTTGGACGTTCCTCTCTGTGAATAGAACAGCTGCCTCTGTAGACATTTTCCACAATGGTAATGTTTTCTGAAAAACGAATTTTTAGCCCTTTCAATGTCTTCAGCCACTGGGTCTACTGGTTTTTCCCAGCGCCAAGCATAGAAGATAACCAGTAACCAAACTACAAGCTAGTGTCTCACTAAGTATCAGGGCACAAAAAGAACAGATAGAAAAAAGACAGAAGAGAAAGAGAGAGGAGGGAGAATAGTCTGATAGTCCATTTGCTATACAGAAAGATTTATCTCAAAACTGTGTGCTCTTTCAACAAAACTGAGCTGTAGCCTGGCTTGTCTGCTTTTTCATGTATCATCATATTCAATTGCTGCTAAGATCACACAGTTAAAAGCTGAGTTAACTTAAAGAATCCAGAGAGGAAAATATAGAGTCCCTGCAATACGTAATCAAATCCGAGGATTAAGTCTCCGCTTCTGTTTGTCAGTCCAGCCTAGGTGGGGAGAAGAGGCAGTGTTTTGGGGTGCCTATGAAAGAGTGAAGTTTTGGGAAATGGAAACAAACTGTCAGCCAGCGAAAACCTGCAGTGTTCGTAAAGGAAGCTTTAAAAAATTAATAAACTATGGGATGCATCTAAGGTAGAAATGAACATTACGGAATGTTGTGAAAAAACTGAAATCCATTTTACTGTTTGTCAGTCTAAAAGCAGTGACTTGCAGTAGCGAGCAAAAGTTCCTAGCTTGTCTTTAATACTTTCTCACACCTCTCCTTAATTCTCTTACTTTTCTCTTTTGCAGCTCTTCTCCTATGCAGTGTACCCTGGAATTAACCCCGAGTCTTCCTTTGATTTCTAACTCCCCTCCCCCCCGCGACACCCCGCCCCCGCCCTTTATGCTCCCAGACCCAAGCCTACTTTTCCTCATCTTCTAATATTTGTTGGTTGATGAGGCTTGGAGGAGGTAGCGAGGCAGAAAAAAGTTTTGTGGTTTGGAAAACTTGGGCCTTTGTTGTGTCATTTCCCCTACCGCTCCCCGCCCCCAACCACGTGACCAAGACAGGCCGGAATTTTGTGAATGGAGCTGAAAGGTGGGTGCAAGGGAGGGAGAGGCTCCGCCTCCTTCCCTAAAGCGGCCAATCTCCTAGCGGAGCGCTGCGGGGTCAGCAATAAACAACAATGGGCTTGGAACAGACGGTACGTTATTGGCTGCGGAGAGAACCTCGCGGGGGCTGAGCCCGAAGCTCCGCCCCCTCCTGTTACCCTGGTTACCCGTCCGGCTCCAGCCACACAGAATGTCTTTGGAAACTGTTGCCCAGATTAGAGGGGCTGGGCTATCCCAGGAGTGTTGGGCGGCCGGACACGCTTGCCGCTTGATTGCACCCTCGGAAAGTTCCGGAGAGCCTCACTGTGCCGGCCTTGAGGCCATGCTGCGCCCAAACCTCTCCCCGGCCGGGGTAAATGTGCGGTTCCCGCTTAAAATACTTGTAGGTGCGCGCCTTGGGACCGGCTAACTCTGATTTACTGCTTTTGAAGAACTCACGGTGTGTGCCCTTGCTGTCCACAGTTATTGGGTGTTTCCCCAGTATTAAGGTTTTTAATATTATTATTTAAAAAAAAAATTGACCCTTGACTTCCATAGGTCCGGAGTCTTGTGCGCTCATACCGCCGTTTAATATGGCTCCATAATGTCCCATTTAAGGGAAAACGTTCAATTAGAAATTGAGAGTTGCAGCAAGTTTCCCAACGGGCTGAACAGCTGCCGAAAACTTCCTTTGGTCTTGAGCTCTGGTCGCCACCAGGATCACAAATGAATTTTAACACCAATGAGTCCCCGGTGCCATTCCGAGGCCTCTCAGCCCCGGTTGGGCCGAGGCTTTCTTAAGTGACTCTTTACAGCTCTAAGCCCAGTTGGAGGGTCAGGCAAGTGGTTTCAGAATTGCAGCCCTCCCTTTTTAACATCCTAGTCATTGTCCTTGAAACCCGACTCCCCTTCTCCCCTCGCCACCAACTCCCGGCTCTGGCAGTTTAAAAACTGGAGAGGAAGCGAAAGCGTCCAGTACAGTAAGTGACACCCTCCGCCTCCGTGTATACATAACAAAAGCTCAGGAAACGTGCGAGTCCCTGGATATCCGAGCCACCCAACCCATCCCTGCCCCCCGTCCCCCCTCCACCGGGGACTCGAAGCACCAAGTTGCAGCGCACACGTGGGACACATTTGATTTTGTACTTTTCCTCACTTAGATAGCTCTGCAGTTTTCTCAATTCCCTCTCCCAACGCAACCCTTCTAAAAAGCAATCCCTCTGCTTCTCCCAAGGGCTTTCCCCACAGATTTTACTGTCCCATGAAAGACTGACTTGAGGATGACGTTTTAAAAAAAAAAATGTTTTTGATACACCAGAACGGTAATGGTGGGCGTTGAAAAACGGGAAGAGAACTTGGGCCAAAAGCTTAGTAGGAACGAGGCTGTATTGCGAGGTGGGTATCAGGTTCAAAGTGGAGGGACTGGAGATCTCGAGGGAGGGTGAGGTAGGAGACTAAGGACGCACGGTCTTGGAGGACAGCGCTTCAGAGTGTGTATCTGACGCGAACGAAAGTGCTTTAGGAAAGTGCTTCAGCCCGATAGTGGACCAAACACACCAGTTAGAACTGGCGACTCGATACACATGGCTTCGGTGTCCCCAGGCGCCTTAATAATAAGCAGCGGGTTAGAACGGCAGTCGATTTGCTCTGTGGAGTTTCCAGGCTGTGGTCACAGCGCCGGCAGGCACGGCACTAGCTTGGGCAGAGGGGCGCGGGAGATTCACGAGAAGGGGCAGCGAGCCTGCTGATTGACAGCCCGAAATCTGATCTTGTGAAAGAGACGCGGAGCCAATGGGAGGCAGCGATCCATCAGTTTGGATTGGAGGCCCCTGGAGGAGAAGTAGAGGAAAAACCACCGAATTGAGCTCTGTCAGAGGCGCTTTCGGCTTCCAAAGGGGAAGTGCTGGGCAATAATTAATGTTTTTATTAAAATTGGAGGGAATTTTTTGCAGCCGTTCGCCTAGCGTGGCTTTCAGGTGGGTCTTTCCAACAACTTTTTATGTCTCTCCAGATAATTGCATGGTTGTGGGTTGCAAAAACTATCCTTATGAAAGAGGTGTCTCCGTCTCTTTAGTCCCGTTAGGTGCAAAGCAAGTCTCGCTGATCGCCATTGCTAGTTTTGCACACGTTTGCGAATCAGAGCTGCCCGGGGTACATCGACCGCGCAGGGAAACATCGAGAGTGAAAATAAATACATCGCCTCTTGTTCGAATTTTTGCTACTGAGGAAAATATGTAAATTGTGAACTCTCTTGGCTCTCTTTGGATCCAGGTGAAGGAGGCTGTGTAGGGAGGGTTATTTTTGTGAATGGGACTGTCGGAGGATAATTAGCTATGCAAATTCAAGAGCTTCATTCATGATTTTTTTTTTTTTTTTTTTTTAGCCTAAAAGCCATCTTGTTCCCCTCTAGGTTGATAGAAGTCCAGATCCCGAGGAAATCTCCAGCTAAATGCTTAAAATATAAAACACTGAGCTGAGATTTGCGAAGAGCAGCAGAATGGATGGATTTTATGACCAGCAAGTGCCTTACATGGTCACCAATGTGAGTGATCAGTTCGAAAGTTGCTGTTTATAAACTTGACTCCGACGGAGGGGAGAGGGGGGAGGAGGGCGAGTGAGAAGGTGGGGGGGTGGGGGGAGCTAGGGGGCTGGGACTGCAGATACTTTATCTGCTTTGTTGCCACTGTAGGGCGACTCTGCTTCTAGAAGCCCAGTCTTCAAAATGAGCTTACCTTTCAGTGATTTGGATAAGGCATAGTTTTGTTTTTAAGACCCCCTCCCTTTTTTTTTCTGTTTAAAGTGCTCAAGATGAGTGGAAGAGGAGGAGGGCAGCAGCAGCTGCTGCACTCAAAGTTTTTGGCTGGGTTTGTCTGCCACATTGAAAAGAATGAAGTTGAGACAAATGCTGACACTTTTTTGTTTACATGGGTTTTGTTTCCTTTTTTTTCTTCTTCTTCTTTCTCATTTCTCTCTTATATTTTTCATTTCACCACTCTCTTTTTGTTCTTTTTTTAGGGGATTATCTGAGAGAATAAAATTCAACTGTGTTTTAATCTAGCTCCGATCTAGCCTAAAAATGACTTTAAGTGTAATTGCTTAATGTTGTTTTGATGCTGAGATACCATGAATCTATGACTGATACACAGTGTATTCAGCTCCGCACAGGGAAGCAACCCTCCCTGGCTGTTGAATTCTCAGCAAACGCTTTCACTGTCAAATGGATGCAGAAAATAGATATTGGGATTGATACCATGGACTTTTATTTTTCTGTTTAAGGAGAGGATCCAGTAGACTTATGTATGCCTCTGTGTGTGTGTGTGTGTGTGTGTGTGTGTGTGTAAGTGACATCTGAGGTTTACATTTTTTTTTAAAGAATTTTATCTTTCCCTTTGTAGAATCAGCGTGGGAGAAATTGTAACGAGAAACCAACAAATGTCAGGAAAAGAAAATTCATTAACAGAGATCTGGCTCATGATTCAGAAGGTGAGGTTTGATTTAGAGCTGAATTCCCCCTCTTTACCTGTACTTCCCACCCTCATAAAGAAGAGAAGCACTCAGTCTTACCTTAAGAATAATAAACTTTCAAATGACTGCATTTAAGCAAGACTTGTATTTGGAGCAATTAACGTGATGTGACAGTTTGCTGTTTTATGGCCCTGTCACAAACTAATGAAAGAAGGAAATAATAACTTAAGAGTGACATCCTTCTTTTAAGCATTTTGTATTTAAATACCTTTGTCCATGTGGCATATAAGTAATCCCATACACTAAGGTAACAATTTGAAAATGTCCAACAGAGAGGAACAAATTAGACAGCTATGCACACTGCTTAATTACTCTTTTTCTCCTGCATTAGAAGTTGAGCAATATAAGTGACTGTTTGGTTTCCCATCTCCTTACACTAAACCATATACTGTTAACAAACTTTTCAGAGATGGTTTTGATGACCGCATGGTGAGGTCATAATATCTTATTTATAGGCCTTTTAAGTGGTCAATGAATTATAATTAAGGCCTAATTAATAATTATAATATATATTTAGGAAATTAAGTTGCAGATTCTTTTTATGAACTGTTGATAGGAGGTCAATATGCTATCAATTATTCCAGCAGTATGGGGGCATTCATAATAAACTTAATAAACTTAGATTTAATTATCAGAGTTCAGTTTGCCATTTATATTAGGTATACTGAATTCTGAAACTTCTTCAGATCTTCATGTAAGTAGGAATAAGTTACACATACCTCTCCCTCCCCAGTGACAGAATACACAGTTTTGGACTTGATAATAAACAGGTGCCAGGAAACTATTTGCTTTTGTAAACCTATTAGAAATTTTCTTCTAAAATCTTGTATTTAATAGTTGTCCCTTTGAGTTTTGAGGCATTGAACCTCAAAACATATAATACTTTGAGAATTATACCATGTACTGTTAAATCTTTGATAGAAGACTTGGAAGATAGAAATAAAGTGTTATTCAGTCTTTCTGATTTTTCCCCTAACACTATTTTAGCAAGAATTGAATATGGTTAAAAAAGGTTTCTGAGGATAGACATACCTTCATCTCAGCCTTTTTGAGTTCTACTGTAAGTGTGTTGTTTGAGGTCCCTAGGCTTATTTTTTAAGCTATGTGTTAAAAGGGGGTAAAAAAGATACTGAGAAGCATTGCTTAGTAGGCAACAAAATGTGCAGGATTATTGATATAATTATGAATCCTCATTTCTTTATTGATGCCCCTCCCCAAATTGAATTGATCTATAGGACTAATTTCATGACAAACATTTCCATTTAATGTCACCTAAAAGGTTTGCAAATCTTTTGTTTATGTCTTTGACTTGTTTTTTAGAACTCTTTCAAGATCTAAGTCAATTACAGGAAACATGGCTTGCAGAAGGTAAGGCAAAAAATTGCTTTCAAAGGAGGGGAAAAGCAACTCTAGAAGGGAAAGATAAAAAAAAAAAAAAAGTCCTGAACTTGCTGTCTTAATGTTCAGCCCAATTAATTGAGCTCTAAAAGAGCCACCTCATGTGTCATGCATACATTAGAGCCTCTGATGAGTTTGTCTTTGGGGAATCTGGGACTGCACTACCCAGTGTCATCACAAATTACCAGGAGAAATTGCTTCCAGCTCACAATCACATCTGCTTTTGGCAAGAACTAATGCACCAAGACTTCAAGTTCTAAGCCTCTGTTCAGATTTTAATTGCAATTGATCAGGTTTATATTATTGTACCTCGAGAGACCTCCTAGAGCCAGAACCCGGCTTGCTGTTTCCTTTAGAGCAGCGCATATCATTATTTGGTGTTCTGGTGGAGGACTTTTCTGATGGCAGAAATTAGTTTCACTGGGTTCATCGGGACGGGATGCTTCAAGATTTAAGTGCAAGTGTCTTCTTTCCACCTTGCTCACAACACAGAACGTTAGGTGTGTATCCAATGCTAAGGATATCTATGGCTTTAAAATAAATCTTAGGGGGATTGTAAGATTTTTTAAACGTTTTCTGTGTGTTACTATGATATGATGTTTGTTGAAATTGACTTTTGCTGTTTTATTGCTTGTATTAGGATTTATTTAATGTAGCAAGGAGACATTTAAAGGCATTGCTTTTAATTTTGATTGCTTTTTGATAACATTTTGTGTTGCCATCTATTGTATCTTTTATTGTGTGAAACTTTATAGGAACAGGAGATACTGCTTCAGTACAGCTTTATGCAACTTGAGATATGTCTAATGTTGAGGGACTTTTGTTGGCGTCTATAATTTGAAATTTTTCCTTTGGATTTGTTATGCTAAATGTGAAATAATAATTTTATTATATTATGTGTCTTGTGGGAAACACAAAGAGAAAATTATAGGTATTTAAGCATTGAGTACAGTTGTGTTATTTCTATCTTTACATTATATGAGAAACATGCAATTTTTGGAACAGATTTTTTTAAAGATGGTTCAAAGAAGAGAGAGGGTCTTTAAAATGGAATTGAGCATTGCTGTTGCTACTTTGAGGCAGACTGCTATGTTTTTTCGGGTGGTCTTGCTTGTAGTTGATCAAATTGCTGTTAGCATGTAAAATAAGTTTCTTTGTGTTCCTGATATCCTAGTTTTTCCAAAGAGCTCCTACAATCTTTATGAAGCTTTTAAGTTAAATAATAGCTTTTCCAGGAGCCCTTTGAAAGAGTGATTGTACTTGTATGTTAATGAAAGTTTTAGTTATATTTAAAGGTCATTTTGCTTGTCTCTGTAAATGAAACTTACTGTAATAGATTACTTATTATTGCAACATAAACCATATATTCAAACATAACTTTCTCAACAAAAATCTGCACAGAGGCTCTTGCATGAACTTTTGTCTGTTAAGTTTTGCAGAGTTGAAGGTTGTAAGAACATTACATTTATGAGGGAATTTATTCGCTTTTCCAAAATACCTTCTAATATCTATTTTAATTGTTTTGGAAGGTTTGTTGGTTCCTAAGATGTTTAAGTCTCACTGTTTCCAAGTCAGTGCACTTGCTGGCAGATTTTGAATGTGCATAGCAACTCTGTTCCTGGAATTTAAAAATATGAAACTGTGACAGACTCTTACCATTCTATAATCAGTTTCAGTGCAGTGTTTTACTTTTGACTTGTTTTATTTCTTTGTTACTCAGATGAGTGATTTGGTAATTTATCTGAGTTTATTTTAAAACTCTGCACTGAATATTCTTACCTGCGATAATTAACTTAACCTGTAAATCAGATCTGAAGATTTAGTTTTATATAAAATAAACCTAGAAAGTGATTGATGTATTTGAAAGAACATGGAGTTTTATTTGGAAAATAATTTATAAGCTTAAAAAAGTTCAGGGATTAATCCTTGGAGTGTTTTATTGAATAACCAGGTGGGCTCCTTTTACAAACCATGAATAAGACTGTATTTTAGAATAATTTAATTCTATGATGATATAAGCATTAACAGTAACTTGATTTTTTAAAAATCTAATGGTAAGAAGAAAGGTGAATTTTTCTTTTTATTATTTGTTAATGGGCTGCACATTTATTTTTATTTTTAGCAATTTTACATAATTATGATATTTGCATTAGCATTTTAACTTATTCTACATCTTGATCAACATTAGCTGAGATCTCAAAATTACATTAGTTTATTCGTTACTAGCTAGATCTGTTCATTTATGTCCTTCTGGACATCCAGAAATTAAACCATTGCCAAGCTGTCAGACTGTGAACAATTTACTTATTTCTTTTCATAATGTTTTATTTCTCAGAAGGATACCATAGAATTTAAGGCATCTTGACCCTTTAAAAAAAAAGATCATTAGCAATTAACCAAGTTTCTCCCCTGAGTAAGAATCCCGTTGGAAAGTTAAACAGGTCTAAAAATTTACTAGACAGGAAAGTCAAGGTAGTTCTGATGTGTCCTAGGAATTTTTTAAAAAATATTCAGAGTCCCTAAATACTTGGGAAACAATACATTCTCTCAGGTTTAATTTGTTTTTTTTCCTATAAGACTTTTTATAAAGTAGACCCAAAGTGCACCATTAGTCATAAGTAAATTATTATAGATTATGAAATGTGTTGTATGTCCAGGGAAAAATTTGGGGTAGATAAGGCAGGATTTATTTGAGGGTGGGGTTGGAACAAGTCTTTTCGGTTCACTAAAGTGTTCTCCAAAAAATATACTTCCATTCCACAGACCCCCCTGCAATTTCTGAACAGGGATCAAAAGTATGTTTTTGAAGAATATAACTTTATATTAGTATCATTTATGAAGTACTAACATTGCAATTTCAAGGTTTTTTTTTTTTTTTTTTAACATATATGCCACACTTTAATCACATCTCATTCTGAAGAAAATTGAAAAGGTAATGTCTTCAGTGGCCACAGTAGCAGTTAAAAAATGGAGAATGTGCTTATTTTAAATTTTGCCAAAGCCACTTACTTATGTTGTCATTTTCCATGTACAATTCTTTATTGATTCTTTGACTTTTGAATTAGATTACCATTGACAGAAAGGCAATTCCAATTATTTGATCCATGAAATAATGAGTTCAAATGTCAATTCTAACAACATCTTGGTAATATGCTTTTTTAGCCGTGCTTTAAGGAAAGGTATCCTAGTAATTCATTGTTACAATGGAACCTTTTATGTGTGGAGGACAGAAATAGAAGGATGTAAAAGTGAGGTAAAAGAGGCTCACATTTTTAAAAGTTACTCATTAAAGCTTACCTGCTAACACAACTTAGAGAGAAATGATACATTTCATACGTAACTAATATAAATATATAGCAACTTTTGAGTGCTATTTTTGATGTTGGTCTAGATGTCCATGAGGTTTCCTTTCGTCAGTAGTTTTAAGGATAAATGTCAACAGTGATTCGCTCCTATGAGGGCAGAATGTTTTTCAGTTGTGATGTAAGTTAAATTTCATGATGCCATGACACTTGAATCAAAGTTGTATCTCCAAAAATAATTTTTCTACACTAAAGGTTATTATTACCTCATGACCTCATGCAGATAAGCCTTTTCCTTTTGTTTTCTGTGACCTTCCATTAATAATCAGGTTTGCTGAAAAGCAGAGATGTCATCGTATCTCCTCAACTTTAGTGGTTGATACTAAATTTATATTCAAAGTCATTTATCATGAATTTCCTTAAATGATATGTGTTGTTACTCAATATGCATAATATCACCCACAATACATAGCTATTATAATGCATTCATTTTTATTTTTCAAAAATTAGACTTTCTTTTTGAAATCGAACATAAATTGGATATGTACTCTTGGATTTTTTTTTTTTTCTCTCCATGTGATGCAGTTAGGAGAAAAGGCTTAAAAAGCTTCATTACTTTGTGTGGTTTAAAAAAAAAGAGGAATTGAGAATTAGACATTAAATTACAGAAGTCCATACTATTTCCTAAGAGCTGAGCAAGAGTCATTGTGAGGGGGCAAGAGGGAGCTACTGCCCATCTTTTTCTTGTACCACGAAATACTCTAAACTATGAAACAAAGACTTCTTGTTTGGACCTGATTAAGGGATAGCAGTTGGAATAAACATATTCTGTTTCTCAGCATTTATTAACAATATATAAATGCATCTAGAGTCTATTTGCAAAATAGAAATATTTGTTAAAAATAAAATTTGGCTTTCATATAGCCTAGATATAGTTTGGCCAGAAGGTCCTAATATATGTTAATGAAATATTACTAAGCTAATTCAGTTACAAAAAATGTGTAATTTCTTAAATTTCATAGGAAAACTTTATTCCCTTTGACCAGTGTGCAGCATTATAATTAAAATAATAATAATAACAATAATAATAGAAGTCAGCTCTCAGTACCTTACAGAAAATGTTTTGCTAATAGCAACAGCTCTGAGCTATACTTAAGTTTTCAAACCTCTATATAAGTTAAAGTTAGGAAATTGAAGTTGATTTGAAGCTAAAAACAACTAAAACTTACTGTTTTCTTTTCTCTTAGAGCATACAGAAAGCATGACTTTATCAATTTTAAAGATTTTTCTGCCATGAAGGAATAGCCCCTTTTTTTGGCTCTTTAAATATATTTATGCTTCTGCATTAATTAATGCTTATACATTGGTACAATCATTTTAATGTTAAAAGCGGATGTGGTGTAAAGCCTGGCTTAGAGGTTTCATGATTATTTTGTTCCATGGCCTGAAGCTTCATTGTAGGATTAAACAAAACACGACTGTGTGAAGGTTGATTTTCTTGTTGTTTTATTTAAAAGAAAATTTGAATTTCTTCAGAGAAACTTGTTTCTTACCCTGTGAGAGGGAAATGCTATGAAGTTAAGCAATAGACTATTATAATCTTAAGATAAAAAGAGCATTTGAAGGATAGGCAAAAAAAAAAACAAAACGCATTTCTTTAATGCTTTGTGATTTTTTTCTCCTTCCTCCTTCTTTCCTTCCAGCCTTCCTTCATCCACCCATCCATCTATCCATCCGTCTTTCTCTCTTCTTAGTTTTATACATTGAAGTTTCTGTGACAAGTTACCCAATAGAGCAGGATGGATTAAATGTATGTAAATGTATTTATTTAAACATATACCTTAATGGATCTGAGCTGTATTGAGATAGAGCAGTAAAATTGGTGTGTTTATATTGCAAGTTCAAGTTGACTTGCTTTAACTCTCTGGAAGGGTGTGACATGAAAAGATTGCGGTTGAGCCACATGGCTCATGCTGGACTGTGTTTTTGTGAATGGAGGCAGAACTCCAGTTCTGCCTGCTTGTCTGGAGGAATTGCCGAGGAGATCAGCTGTCTCATTCACGGGCAGAAAGAATGACTCATACATCTTCCGCCTTGTTTGGCTCCAGGTCATTGTTACAGTGGATAGAACTGGTTTTAATTAAATATTAACCCCTTTTCAACTTGACATTTGTTTCATTTGTAATTTTTCCACTTTTTCCCTAGCTTTAAAAGAAAACCCGACAGGCGCATAGTTTGTAAGAATAAGACGGTTTTTCCTTGTCTGCCGCCAAACTTGGAAAATATTTCAACGTTCACCTTTTCTTAAGTAATGATTACTGCTTTATTTGAACATTAAAAGCAAGCACAAAAGCAAGACAAACTGTTTAAAAATTGTCTGCTCTCCACCTCACCCCCCTGCCTAGGCAATGTTAGTTAAGAAAGTATATATTAGAATTCAAAGTAAGGATTAATGATTCTGTGACATCAAGATTGTGATTAATATTTTCATGATTTTCTTTCTCATAATATGTATTGCAATATAATAAAAAAGAGAAGGAGGCAGGGAAACAACTTTCAATGATAATCTAGGTAAAGCAGATAGCTGAGTGCACATACTACGCTTTTAAAGCCAAAGTCCTGAGACTTGATGGCAGCTTGTCTATTAATGTGCAATGAACTGACAGAAGCGCTCCAGCTATTACCAATAAAATCCACATGCTTCATCTTCTTGAAAGCCTTTTATTGGTCTTTTGGTATATACTTTCTCTTCCCCTTTCTTACTTTTCCCCTTCCTCTTTAATTACAGAGTGTGGGAAAACATTTTCATTCCCCAAAGGTGATTATTCCAAGCATAGTCTGTAATAGATAGTAGTAAAATAACTATATATATATATACATATATATATATATTGAGGTTGGCCTCTATTGTTAATTTTCCTCTTTGGAGTGGGTATGGCTTGCCACAAATTTTCAGGCAGCTGTAGTTTGCTACTTCATAGAATTTTCGTGAATGGAGGCAAAAAAGGAAATGTATGATATGAGTGTGGCAATACTTTGTCATATTTTCCTTGCCCAGATCCAACTTGTGTTTTTCGTTAACTGCTTTCCTTTGACTCCAGCTTGAAATCAGAGATAGACTGAAGCCTTTGTCTATTTAAGTGGCATGCTGCTTCATTTGGTCTATTCGGTTTCTTAAGATTAGCTTCTGTGAAAATGTGAGTCATATGTTTTTTGTTAAAATTCTGTAATATGTTCAGGCATAAGTGTGAAGTATTTATTCAGTATGTTAAGGAGTTAGACTAGAAATAGCAATTCTTATTCTTTTTACAAAATTGTTAGTATGTAGCTATTTTCCGTCTTTGTGAGGTATAACTTCTGATTTCTTCTCTTCCTAAAGTTTTGCCTTTGCCCCCTCCACTCAACAACCTCCCCGCCACCCACACCCCACACATATGTCAACATATACTACTTATCCATCAGTTATTTTTATGCCTTTCTTGCAGTGATATATATCATGGAGTTGCAAATTTGTCCTATGATAGTAAGAAAAAAAAAGTCTGGCCTGTAGGACATTCATATTCTCTTACAAATATATTTGTTACTCACTTGCTATTTTTAACTATTCCTGTAAAAGGGGTATTACATTTTTATTAGATTCTTGTAAATGTTGGCTTTTTAAAAGCATAGTAATTGCTGTGGTTGATAACTTTGCATCTCAATGGGTTATCTCTGTTTAGCTGTTAATTTAGAGCAAAAACCAAAACATGTAGATATGATAGAAAAAATGTATAGGGTTTGATTCTGTCTGCGCACTGTCATTTATTAGATAAACATTTAAAACATTTTTGTACTTTTTTTGGTGAAAACACTTTAAAGGACACTCCTCTACATAATTTGTGAGTCTTTGAGAAAAATGAGGCTTACTGCAATGTCAAAAAATGATTATAACTAAGAGAATACTAACGTACAAATTTTAGCTGTGATTTTTGTTTTTCCATCTCCAATCTAATTCATTAGAAGTAAAAATATTAAACTTGCATTAGAGTAATTTGAGTAGTGGTACTTCCTGTGTGAAAGGGAAAACCGGGAGGGTGGTAGAGGTTTGGAAAGAAGAAAATATGTAACATTTTTTGAATATCTGCTATTGTGACTGGCATTGTGTTTAGACTATTTCATTTAGTCTTCATGAAAAATATGTATCATCAGTGTTAAACTGATGAGTAAAATGGAGTTCAAAGAGGTTAAAGAATGTTGCACAGTTTACACAGCAGAGCATAGAAAAATGATTTGAAAGTTGCTTGATTTGGTTAACCTTGGTATCAGATGTTAGTGGAACCTGAAGAAAATACACCTTTTCCTCCAGTACAGGCTGGTGAAATAGGCATCAGTTCTAATTTGGAAAAAATGTTCTTAATTTGTCTCACTTCCTTTAGTGGCAGGGGATGGAATTTATCTGTAATAAATTTAAGTGTTGGTGAACAGAAGAAAGTTGTTAGAAAATAGTTGAATGTCCTGCTGTGTATATTTTGGTAATTTGCAAGATTATCATTTATTCTGCTCTTATAGCAATTTTGTTCAACAAATATGTTTTTTAAAATCCTGTTAAATAAGCTGACACACCAGACATTTGAATTGTGTGTATGTTTTGTTTCTTTCATATATAGAATTTTTTAAATATCGAATTTCTCTTTATATGGATTTTTTTCTTAACTGTATTGCCAACCCAAAACTTTTTCAACAAAGACTGATTATTTTCATAAGAATTCGTCATACAGAATAGGTACTTTTATAAAAAGATTACATCTGTTTTAATATGACTTGATTAGATAAAAAGTTTCAGGATGAGGTAATATTAGTGAAATAATACTAGCTAATCAGGTTATACCTAAAGTTAATTAGGATGATAACTCAGTATATTTTTGCCAAATTAAAAGTGACTCTACTTTTATGTAGTTTGTGTGTGTGTAATTGTGCATATTTTTGTGTGTATATGGAAACTTGTTTTTGTAATATTATGTCAATTTGGAATAGGTTATTTTGATGCCTGAATTTTGGGATTTTGGAATATCAAAATAGGAATTTTGATGCCTGTGATAAAAATATTCTAGAAGTAAAAAATATACTTGTGTTTTGATTGCTGAATGCATTAAGCTCTTATTATTCATTGTTTTATTCCTTTACTAAAGACAGGGAAGTCATTTGACATTAGGGCTGATGAAATAGTGATATTCTTTTTGTTAGTGTACAATGGTCACCTGGAAAATATTGTGACTAAAAATATGAGGTTTATTTTTATTATTATTTTTATGACTGTGACCATAATCATTGAGATATAATATTTTATTCCATATGACCAAAATCAATGACTCTCTTTCACGTAAAAAACTTCGTCACGTATTTTGGCCAAATTTAGGGCAAATGTTAATTATGGTAGTCTAGCAGTAGGCCAACCACATCTAAAACAGACATTTCTAAAAGGCAGAGGGGTTTGTGTAATAACTACACATCGTTTGAAAGAATTCTGTGATAAATTTAAATGGGCTGCTTAAACATCGGCAGTAGGCAAATTGAAATACTTCTTATTCCACTCCTGCAAAAAGAAGCACTGCAGCTAATAGAATTCCTGTAGCTGCTTTTATTTTCATGTTTCTTTTATTTCCATGTGGCAAGTAAAATGCAGAGGAACTGCAACTGCTACCATTTTATTTCTGATATATGTGTTTTCTGGTTGACATTGATGATTGCTTCTATTTCCCTTCTTGAATTTTGCTGTCAATACCATTTTAAATAGGAGCTCACTGGCAAATAATCGTAGGTTTGGTCTCAACCTAAAAAGATCTCCCCTGAGAGATTTTACTTGACATTCTTTATGCTTTGGCAGTTTCTCTCTTAACTTTTTTTCTTTCTTTTTTTTCCTTCAGCTCAGGTACCTGACAATGATGAGCAGTTTGTGCCAGACTACCAGGCTGAAAGTTGTAAGTATAGCATGACTCATCTCTTGGATTTGTCTTTGCCGCCTCCTTGTATTCTTTCTCTGTGACTGATCTCCTCTTCCAGTGTCTTCTTGCTGCTGTGTCCGTGCCTTTTCAGCTTACGGTCACGAGGTAATTATTTGTCAGGTTGTGATAGCAGCAGAATTCCTCTGTGATCCGAACAGAGCTTAGGAAGACTGGTTGGACCTATTTGGTTAATATCCTTGGAGGAGAAACAGGGTGCGATCCATGTTCACTCAAGTGTTTACTTTCAGCTTTTCAGTGGGTCCACCAGGAAAGGTCTGAACGCTGATGGAGACAGTGGTTAAAATCTTGACGAGATTTATTGTATGGCGTAAAAATCTTGGCGCAAGCATTCTTTGGCTTATTGTTTTATTTTGCATTAATGAACATTCACTTGCTCGGATTTCATTTTCATCTTCATTATCTGCTTCCTGGACCCAGTGACACAAATGAAAGTCGCCATTGGCTTCCCTGAGAATCCCTTCAGTGTTTCCTTCCCTGAGCCTCACTCCAGGGCCTTTCAGAGGATGCAAGAGAAGCAATTCAGGGTTCTACCCTCTAATTGCCCAATGAGCGTTTTGCCTGTATAAACATGGTTGCCTCAGAGTTTACTTGTGATATTTATGGTTTGCCTCTATTAGCAAACTGCAGCTATTGACCTGAGGTATAAATAGTAAAGAAAAGGGTATAAATGCCACTGTGATCTTAAAACTGACCTAATACATTTTGTTCTCTTATTTATTTTTTATTTTTAAATTTTTTAAAATGAACATGGCATACCATGCCTTAGTTTTATTTATTTTATTTTTTATTTTTTTATCGTTTCTGACTGTGCTGTGCCTCATGTGGGATTTTAGCTCCCTAACCAGGAATTGAACCCGTATCCTTTGTGTTGGAAGTACGAAGTCTTAACCACTGTACTGCCACAGAAGTGTCACTTTTGTTCTTTTAGCACCATTTAAAGCTCTAACTTGTTTCATTTTTCCAGACCACTGACAGTTTCACAGGAGGCAGTAGCAAGAGCAACAACAGATGCTTAATACCTTACAACTTATCAAACTCGTATTTTCACACCTAATATCATAAATCTAATACAAATACCTACATTTCTCTGAGTAACAGATGTTTGCGTGTGGTGTTTTCAACTTTTATGTTTGGAATCTTCTATTTCCCAGGTGTCAAGGGCTGTAAAAGGTTTCTTCCAGATTCTCTCCCATTTTACATATTTTAGTTCAGTATCATTAAAGTTCTTTTTCATTTGTGGTAAAATATATGCATTCCAGAAAATTTATCTCTCGAACCGTTTTTAAGTGTGCAGTGTGGGGCTTCCCTGGCAGCTCAGATGGCAAAGAATCTGCCTGCAATGTGGCAGATGCGGGTTCAGCCCCTGGGTCAGGAAGATCCCCTGGAGGAAGGCATGGCAACCCACTCCAATACTCTTGCCTGGAGAATCTCATGGACGGAGGAGCCTGGCGGGCTGCAGTCCACGGGGTCGGAAAGAAGTGAACACAACTGAGCAATTAATACTTGGTGGCAGTCACACTGTTGTGCAAACATGAACACTATCCACCTGAACCTTCTCATGGTCTCTACTGAAACTCTCTACTGTACTTACTAAAAAATAACTCCCCACTTACCTGGCCCCCAGCTCCTGATAACTGCTATCCTATCAATTTAATTTTTAATCTGAAAAAATAATTTTCTGTGCTGTTTGGTGGCTGAATATAGTTATTAGACATCGGATTTCCAGAAACCTATTCAGCTGAGGTACAGACCTTCATTAGTGACTCTCAGAAAGTCCCAGAAAGACGATGGCTAAGGATAACAGCTTGGCAAGGCTTCCCCTTCTTTGATAAAGTATAGGAAGAGAATAGTCACGTTTCTGCATGTCCTTTCCTGTTAGGAACTAGAGTTCTTTCTAATACTCTACCTGTCATCTGAGTGGGAGAGTTAGTCTCATGGAGTCACTTTACATCTGAAAAAATTGGTAATTTTAATACCCTGCTCCCTGGATGCTCAAACTGTAAAGAATCTGCCTACAATACAGGAGACCCGGGTTCAATCCCTGGGTCAGGAAGATCCCCTGGAGAAGGGAATGGCAACCCACTCCATTATTCTTGCCTGGAGAATTCCATGGACAGAGGAGTCTGGCAGGCTACAGTCCATGGGGTCACAAAGAGTCAGATAGAACTGAGTGACTAACTTTTTCATCTTTCACAAACACCTAAAGATAATTGTTTACACCTTATTTGCCCCCTCTTCATTTTTCATATTCTTGGTTAATTCATCTTCTTGAACTCAGTTCCCTTGGTTCACAGCATGTGATTATTTTTCTTTCTTTTTTTACTCCTCTGATTACTCCTCATATCACTTATCTACCTTCCCTCTCTTGCCCAGGATTCTGTCTGCAAACCTTTCCTCTTCTTTTTCTTATGCTGTGCCTGCATAGTTCCGTAGACCAATAGTCTGTATCCGTACCGTTCAGTATAGTAACCACCAACCACATTCGTTACTGAGCACTTGAAATGTGGCTAATGGGTCTGAAGAAATTAATATTTAATTTATTTAATTTTTGTGATTTTAAATTTATGTGAACACGTGGCTATCGGCTACTGTAGTAGTCAGCACGGTTCTGTTGAAATAGATCTCCTACACTGTGTATTGTAGCGTTGGTCTCCAGTCTGCTCCTGTCTATTAAATATCTGCCCCGGATCCACCACTGGGGTCCTTGTGCAAGTTAAAACAACACAGCACCTCTGGACTCATCCCCTCCACCCTCAGCTGAGCATCAGCATAAAACACCATTTATGCAACACCCCCTGTTTTCACTGTGAGGCTTCACTGAACGTTCACAAATCTTTCATTTTTTTCTGCCCAGCATCTCTCTTCAACTTCTGTTGCCTAAGTTGATGATATCACCAATCCAAGCTGAAAACCTTTAATTTATCTTCAGTCCCTCCCAGTTCTTTATCATCACTCCCTTTGGTTACCAAGTTGTTGATTCTACCAGTATCTTAATTTCATGGTCTCATTTCCATTTCTCTTTCACTACCTTAATTCACACCCATATTCTGCCTCCACTGAACTTGTGAATCAGCCTTTCTGTGGGGGTTCTTGCCTTCAGATTTCCTTCCATTCTGCTCTCTGCAATGATACTGACGCACATCCATCTGACTTTGTTAATTTTCTTTGAACTTCTCTCAGCAAAAATCCTAATTTAGCTGTACAGAACATGGTTCCGTGACCTGGGCCTTGGCTACATTTTCAGTTTTAACTGTTGCTTTCCTAGTACCCTGTCCCTCCCCATTCTCTAAACTTGAAGCTTTCTCATTTTTCAGTTCCCCCAAAGAGTGAGCTCTTTTATGCCTCTTTACCTTTGCACATGTTCATTTTGCTTTAACATTTTTAAGATCTTTCTTTGCAGTCTGGGGCATTTCCAGCTTCAGATTCAGCTGAGACTTCATCACCCTGAGATCTTTCTTGACCTTTCTTCGCATCCTTAGCCAGCAGAGTTAAGACTCATGACATCTTGTATGTTTCATTTATTATTATATCTTAGATACATGTCAGTAAGACTGTGAACTTCTTGAGAATTAGGATTGTGTCATATTCAGTATGCCTGACCTGTTTTAGAAGCACAGTAAGGAAAATTGTCATCATAACCACGATCAGCGTCTTAGTGCTTGTTTTCATTCAAGTATTTTCGAAGTCCCAATCCCCTTCTTAAGTTATAAACATATGATCATGCATTAAAGAATATATATATATAGCTTTCTTCTGGAAAACATGCTGAAACCATGTTTAGCCAGGCATTTTCAGAATGCTGAAATTTTCCTTCAATTAGTGAATATTTTAACAGTTTAACAAATATGGCTCTGGGACTTCTGAATAAAGAATGTCATTATAAAGGGAAACCTATAAACATGAGTAAAAATAAATCTGAAAGAGTCTACTAAAAAAGAAAGTAGAAGTGCAATTTATTCAAGTTTCATTGAAATAAAGGACTATTGTTCTGATGATGGTGACCAGCTAATTTCAGTCTTTGCTGAGGATGGAACAAGAGGGATATAATTTTAAAAAAGGAGTAGGGCATATGGATTAGATTGTAAAGATTTCTGGGTGGAGAAGTTGATGGAATATTGGAACTGAAAGGCTATATTGTCTCCTAAATGCCCTTTATAAATGTTTGATACTTGTCTGTCTGGAGAAGATTAGTGGGGCAGAGGGACCCTATCTCTAGGAGCAGAAAGAAGCTATACCCTCTCTGTGTGGCCCATCTATTAATTCTATGGGGCTATTTTTTTCCATTGTGAATAATCAGATTTCCTTACATACCTCAATCAAATAAAATGCTTCTGTTTTTGCTTTTATTGCTTTAGCCATTTGGTAAATGTATGCTAGATGAGTGAATGGCAAATTCTGCCCAACTTTGTATTATAGAACATATGTTTGACTGTAACACATATAAACATATGTAGAAGAGTAAAGAGTAGTGACCAGAGCATTCAAAAAATCTGAAAAATGAAATTAAACTGTAACACTTGGGTGTTTTTCTAAAAATTTTCCTGAGCGTTCCTTATTTTTGTTTATGAAGTATTTCACTCAGAAACCTGGAATTTTAATGATGTCATGCTATAGTCTGGTAACCTTTCAAGGATGCTGACTTTCGAAGCATATATAGACATGAAAAACAAGTGAAAACAAACAAAAAACCGCCTACAAGCCCGTCCTAGGAAATGAATGGAGGCTAAGAAAAACAATTACGTGGCTTGAGCAAATTGTTTCTTAGAAATGAGTCCAGAATTCAGACATTGCTGACAAAAAATAGAATAACTATAGGATATACTTTCGTCCAGATGAAGTAGAATTATACTCCTTAGAAAAGAGAATTGAAATAGTATTTAGAATATAGATCAACCTTATGTTTCCAAAGTAGATACAAATCTGTGTACACCTTGAATTTTTATAAATCAAGTGTTTTAAATACAGTACATTGATAACCTTATATTTTAAATAAAATATTTTTTATATAGCTAATCCTTTAAAATCTTCCACCCCTCATTTTCTTCCTTTACAAAGTTGTGTTGTTATTTTTCTAACTAGCTTATTTCCATTTGATGACATTAGTTCTTTTTGTGCTTCCTCTACAGTGATTCACACAATAGGTGATGTTCATATTTACATTTTATGTCCTTCCAGAACATTCCCACGGGTATAGCCAGGATTAGGCACAATTCCCAGTAGCACAATTCCTTGTAACTATACTTCTTTCTTTTATACCCAAGAAAAAACACTGGAATGCAAGTCAATTAGAAGGATGTCATTAAAGGAATAATATTACCTAGATTCTTCTCTGGTTTATTTATGAAAGTAAATATAAAAAGGTTGCAATTTTCTTTACTTTAACTGAAATTTGTAACACAATAATACTAGTGACCCAATCAGAAAATAAAGACAAAGCAGTGTGTGGGGACTTAACTGTTTAAAGTCATTATTATATGGGTGATACTTTGTTTATGTAAATTAAATTCATAGCTGCACTTCATATTCTTAGAATTTTTTTTTTTTTTTTTTTTTAAGAATAGCGCTTTGGATCCCTTTTGCAGTGAAGTGGAGATAAAAATACCTTAATAGATTCTTGTACAAATCTGCCTCTGAAAAAAGCTGAAGTTAGACAGGTCTATGCAGACCCTAACTGAATAATTCCTTTTATATTAACATGTATTTCTTAGGTTGGAAAGTTCCATTTATGGTTTGTGTTTCTTAATTTTCTTTTCTACTAAGCTACCTTCCTGCATTCTGTTCCTTTCTACGTAGGCAGTGAGTACTTTATAAAGTTTACTTTTCTGTGACTACTTTTGAAAGCTTTCTTACCCAGTTCATTTTTCGGATGTGACTTGACAGGAAGGTTTTGTCTTTGATTTCTCTTTTACCAGAAGTGCGTACACCTTCAGGCTTCCCTGGTGGCTCAGTGGTAAGAACCGCCTGCCATTGTGGGAGACAAGGGTTTTATCTCTAGGTTGGGAAGATCCCCGGGAGGAGGAAATGGCAGCCCACTCCAGTATTCTTGCCTGGAGACTCCCATGGACAGAGGAGAGGAGTCTGGCAGGCTACAGTCCATGGGGTCCCAGAGAGCTGCACATGGTTGAGCCACTGAACAAGAACACGCATTCACAGAGGAATTCCATTTCTGGGGTTGGAGTGCGTGATTTTGCAACTGTGGCTTGTCTTCTTTTTAAACATTTTCTGAGGAAAATTTGAGTATGTTGCTGTCATCAGACTCAAACTATCCATCTGAAGGATGAAGTGTCTCCTGCCGCTTCACCTGAGATCATCTGTGTGCCTCAGGTCTCGGCCGTCTCCAGCCCTTGAAGCTGCTTGCTTTGTGTGTGCTTTTTGCTGTGGTTTTGGCTGTTCTTGATCTGTTTGTTGCTTTGTTTTTTGTCTTTTGCTTTTTTTTTTTTAAAGTTTAAATATTTTATCAGAGCAATATATTGATAGAAGAGCAGAAAAAGCGCAAGTCAGATCATTCCCCATTTTCAGAATCCTTTTCTGTAGAGGCAACCATTTTTTTTTTTCCTTTGTAGTTAGCTCACATACTAAATGATGTAATTGTACTGCAACTTATTGATTTATCAACATTATATTTTTTTCTTTTGCCCTGTTCAGATAGATAATTATTTTGGGTAAATTTTTAATTATTTTCCTGAAAGTCATCAGTTATATAATTTTCTATGAGTGCAGTAATCTTATTCTCATTTGAGTATGAACATGAATTACTTGGGAAGCTTGTTCAAATAGAGCATCATGGTCCCAGTTCTGTGAGAGTTTGACCTTTGAAGTCTGGAACTGAGCCCTGGAATTTCTAACGAGCTTTTAGGTGATTCTGATACAGGCCTTCTATGGAAATAAGGTTAGACATTTTATTATCCTGTCGTTTACTTATTTGTAGAATAAAGGCAGCAGCATCATATATTTTTTTTGCAATTAAATTGTAAGGTGGACACAATTCATTCTGTAACAGATACAGTTTCTGAAAATGTTAACAAGTAATATTTTACCATATTATTACTGAAAATACTAGGGAATTAAGTCTATATAAAAATGATATTATTGAAGTGGTTTCTTCATTTTCATCATTTTTGCTTGAGTTATTTGTGTTTTCCATTTCCAAAGACTATTTTCTGCTTATTTTCTCTTACCTTTAGCTGTAAGAAAGTCATTGCTGAGTGTTCATCCCTGTCATCCTAGAATCAATTCTACTTTAGAAGGCTCCCTAGTAAACTTTGAATCTTCCCAGTCTGGTTAGAAAAAACACTGGGGGCCCTGTCCTGTTCCAAGTACCTCCATTAAGGTTTCTTGTTATCAGGGAGTTTGCTCTGACATTGTTAGTGCACATCTGCCCCATATATGCCAGTTTGGAGTCCAGCAGCCGCATTTTCAGCAAAAACAACTTTTAGTTTGGTGCTTGATTGTTTCATGCACTCAGTGTGTTTAGTCACCCAGTCATTTCCAACTCTTCACAACCCCATGGACTGTAGTCCGTCAGACTCCTCTGTCCTTGGAATTCTCCAGGCAAGAATACTGGAGTGGGTTGCCATTTCCTTCTCTATGATTTTTTCACAAGGAATGTATTTTTCAAATCAAAATAGAAACCCAATGGAAAATAAGCTGCATCTTGCAATAATTTTCATTTTAGATAACCCACCAGGAATCTACCGAGTTTAAGAGAAGGAATAAAATCTAAATTATATCTAAATTATACACCTTGGCCCTGTTTTTTTTTTAAACCTTTATTGACTTGAACATAAAATAACAAAGAAATAATCTCTCAGACTCATGCCACATCATGATCCTGTGACATTTTTTTCTACACTCAAGGGAAAAAAAGGAAAAGTAATATCTAAATATGGTAAATGCTTGCTTGCATTTAAAAATTAACTTTAGAAAAAGCATAATTAATGGGGAAATGTATAAATAGAAATTATAGTAGATGACTATGGACTTACAAGTAAAAAGTTGCATCAGTTTTATTAAAATCTATTCTAGTAGATAGATATTTTTAACAGTTTTTGGTTTTACCAGTTTATTCTTTGTAAGATAGACAGTTGAGACTCAATGCTAAAATGAAAACCAAAAGACAAAGCAAAACAACCCCCCTCCAAAAAAAATTGGGGTTTTTATAGCTGACAGCTAAAATTATATATCACAACCCAAGATTTTTGCTTTTTGTTTCCGATTTTATTTATTCTTTAATTTGACCTTCAGCATAACAAATTATCCTAGAAATTAACTTCAGAAACATGCTCAAAGGGAATATGTCAACAAATACTTTCCACTCACCCTGCCTATAATTAGTAACCAATTATTTTGAGAAAAGTGATCTGTGCCTTCTTTGGTTGAACTTTACTCAGTATTAAATAAGTATACTGTTATGCAGTAACTGGATTTATTAGTCTAAGAGACAAACCATATCTACTGGAAAATTTAGGTAAGGGATGAAGGTGGAAAATTATTTGCAGAACTAAAATCATTTTCCTTGTTCTAGTATTTTTAATATATGCAAGACACTTATGTATAGTGATGAATAAAAAAGCACAAACAACATTGATTAGTATTTGCAAATAAAGCCAAAGCGATGATGAAAGTAAGTGCATTTTTGAGGCACCAAATTTTGTATGTAAATTTCATGGAATCAGATGTAAAGGAGACACGAAGAGAGAATCTGAGCTAAACTAGTCCGTGTGAATCTTTCTGTCATAATTGTATGTTTAGTGTTTTTATGGAGTTTTATTTATATCATTCTTTTTCCATTTTTTCCCTTTATAACGTTAAATGTCTGCTTAATATGCATAGTGCATATTTGCTTCTGTCTGTTATTGAATTTTCTCCTAATGAGAGTTTGTGCTGTGTTTCACTAAGTAAAAGTGGTTGATTTAATGTAGTTGCTTTTTAAAAATCTAATGAATTGTGCCCCAACAAGCATTACTGTGATTTGGCATTAGCTGAGGCTGTTGTTAACTCAAGAATGTATTTATTGAAAATTTGCAAGGAATGGCTAAATTAAAAATCCTGCTTATATAATGTCTGATTAAACTTTAAGAAAAAGTACCTGTGGAATGGTTTTGTATGCCATCTTTAAAGCTTATTTAAATCTAAGTTTTAGCCAAAAGTTCATTTTACTTTAGATGCTACATTGTTAAACCATTTAGGTTTGTTTCAGTTACTCCTATTTGTTGGATTTACAGTCATGTTAAGAGTAATTATTAGATCCTGTGGAATAGGTTTTGAATTGTGATTGTTCCTTGATGTGTATAGGAAAATGTTATATGCATATTTCTGTTTGCAAAATTGGAGTGCTTGTATATTCTTACAAATGTGAGCCATATACATTATATTCATTTTTATGATTTGAAATATGAATAATAGATCTTAGAGGTAAAAAGTTTTAATTTTCCTTATGAGATTTTAACTTAGTTATTGGTACATATGTCTATATAGTTTTATATTGAGGATGCTCGATAGGTTTTATGTGCGTGCTCAGTCGTGTCCACACTCTTTGTGACCCCATGGACTGTAGCCTGCCAGGCTCCTCTGTCCATGGGATTTTTCAGGAAAGGATACTGGAGTGGGTTGCCACTTCCTTCTCTAGGAGATCTTCCCAACCCAGGGATTAAATGTGCGTCTCCTGCATTGACAGGTGGATTCTCTACTGCTGAGACACACCTGGGAAGCTCATTAAGTAAGTTTGTAAGGCACCAGAGATTTATTCATTCAACAAATGTGTTTTAAGCCTATTATATGCCATGCTTTGATCCAGGCATTGGTGAAAACAGTGGTGGGAAAACCAGAAAAAATTACCTCTACTCTGATGAAGCTTTTCTTCTTAGCAAGTGTAACTAATAAAGTCTCCCTCATCTTATGTTGAGGGATGTGAAGTTGTATCAGGGGTCAGTGTGTATGCATAATCATTGTGTGTTCAGACTCTATTATGTTCTGAAGAAAATATACTTGGGTGTTTTTTAAAACTTTCTGTTTATTTCCACAAAAAGCACTCTGCTTAAAGTGGTAGCCACTGGATTTCCCAGGGGATGACTCTGTGTTCACACCTCTTTATTCCTAAACCTAAATTTCCTGTGATGGTTGACTTAAAAAAGATATTTTTATGACTTTTTAAAGTTTATGTACTCTGATGTCAATAATACACGTTGTATATTACCATATACAGTGTATTCACCTTTACTTTTTGAGATCATACTCATTCTCTAAGATTCAGTTCATTTGTCCTTTATTCCTTAATTATCTTAGAATTGATGACTTCTGTGTGCCCATAGATGCTTTGTACACATCTCAGTTTAAACACGATTCCAATTGACTTATAGAGAATGGATGGTGTCCTACTCATCCTTGTATAATTCACATGTTGTGGGTATTCACTGAATATTGAATTGAATGACTAGCTTCTTGGGTGCTTAGACTCTTTTTAAAAACATTCATTCAGAGGTGGCTTGCATTGTTTAAAATCTCGTGCAAATATCTGCTTTTATTTTCGTGCGTTTTATTTTTCTTTGAGGGATAATGGAAAGCTGTTTCCACTTAAGTAACATTAGAACTAAGTCTCAGTTATCAGATAAGGGCTCTCTGATAAATATTACTTAAGACTCATATCTCACAATACATTTCACAGTAATCTTTATTTAGCACAAATAATCTTAAGTAACTTGATATTGTTCCCATTTTATACAGAGAGAAATCTAGGATGTGAAATAATCTGGTAACCAAGGCACATGATTGAGATTCGAGAGGTCAGACACCCTCATTCTGGCGCTCTCTGTGGAGATCTCCCTTCCCTGAGGGCTCAAACTTAGCCCACTGGTAAAGATTTCAAAACTGCTATTAATCTTGAAAAAAACACAGATTGCAAACAAAGAGTGTTCTTCATAGGGAACATCAATAATGTTTGCAAATTCTCCTTACCAAGGTGTGATAAACTGAGGGAGACCTTTTTTATAAAAAAGGAGACTTTTTTTTTTTTTATAAAAAAGAGAACCATTTTTTATAGGGATTTGCCCCAAGAAAGATATTCTGTGAGCTGATGTGAGGTAATAGCTGGAAAGCATGGTGGGATGGCTTGGTATTTGGGAACTATACCAATTCTCATCTAGGTTACAGTGATTTTTTTTTTTTTTCCTCTTCCTCAAATATTTTATCTTACTTATCTAGCATTTGAGAGATTTGTGACAATATATTTTCATGTTTACGTGCAGGTTTTGACTTCAGAAATGTTTCAGACCTGGCGTATTTTCCTTACTGGGGGAGGGTGGATGGGGAATGGCTTGGGTAATTAGGACAGTAGTTGTAGTTAGCAGCTGCAGAGTTAGTAGAAGCGGTACTAGTCACAGTGGTAGTTTTGATGGAATTGCCAAAATAGTAGTAAATATTCATGTAGATCCCAAAGCTGCAGCTTGTGGGTTAGTGATATTAGCAGTCTTATTTTAAAGATAAAAAACTGAAAAAATATTATTGGGCTTTCTCTGATTTTAAAAAGAAAGTGAAAAAAAAAAAAAAGTGTATGCTCATACTTGTGCCAAAGTGGGAAAACAGCAAGTAAAAATTATATGAACCCAGGCACTTTCACTTATTGGGGAACTTTTCTTATATATATATATATATATATATATATATATATATATATATATATAAATTTATTTATTTTAGTTGGAGGCTAATTACTTTACAGTATTGTATTGGTTTTGCCATACATTGACATGAATCTGCCACGGGTGTACATGTGTTTGGGGAACTTTTTTTTATCAAATTCTCTGTAACCTTGGAGTAGAAAATATTTTTTTTCTCAACCATTTTCTTATTAAAGAAGGTACTTTTAAATTCCGCAGACTTCTTAGCACAAATATTTATTTGTTGGATGAAAGAACAAATTTAATTACAATGTCTTGATACCAATCTTCTGTGTATCTGCACTACCAATTTTAGCGTGAATGTGGTGGTGGTGGTTTAGTCATTCAGTCATGTCTGACTCTTTGTGACCCCGTGGACAGCAGCCCACCAGGCTCCTCTGTCCTTGGGATTCTCCAGGCAAGAATAACTGGAGTGGGTTGCCATTTTCTTCTCCTCTACGTTTACTATTACTTAGGCTTTAAACATTAAATAAGTATGACCAAGAATCTATAAACCACTATAAAATTCTGGATATGTTTTGATCAAAAAGAAATATAGACCCCACTCTTTGTCTGATATTCCCTCTCAACTTTTTCAACACTGACATTTAATCCTAAAGCATGATATACTCTTCTTAGATTGTCTACCAGCCACAGAGCTGCGAGAAGTTCTGTCAGATCCTCTCAAGGCCACTGGACTTGGTTAAAAGTGGCTCTTTCCTAACAAGATGTATGGATAACATTGAAGTAAACCCTTCAGTAGTGTGAGCTTTTTCCTTTGAAATAGTGGTCATGCGAAGAAGTTTGAGCTTTTACTGCTGTGTGAGCTTATTTTTCTCCGACTTCATGGACACAACAGCCTATTATGTTGATTTGATTTGATTCTCTAGTCCTTGGCACTGGGGCTATAGCGTTAGGTGATGACTCAGTTATCTCTACTCACGGGACTGCAGGGAAAGCCAAGTAACTGGATGTTACTGCTCCATCTTTCAGGATGTTTTTGCCTTCTTCAGTTGCTCCACATTCTTGTTTCCTTCTTGGGTGACCAAACCTTGTTTTCCTTTCTGAAAGCTCTACTTTTATTCGCAGTTTTATGTCAGATTAAAGGCTCGTGCATTAGAAGGTTATCAGCTAATCAATAAACTTCAGGCATCCCATCTAGTGATAAAGCTGTTTCATTGATCAAAGTGGAAATTTAGGCCCTTAGCTTTTAAATGGCAATTTCAGGTTTGAAGAATGTGCTTGTGGAAAGTATAGCCCTATTTTCTTACGTGTATTGCGAGGCAGTCATTAGAGTTTATGAAGTGTGTCTGATGTACACATAAGCAGATCCACATATAAAAATGTCTATCTGGGTTTTATCTAGAATATTTTTCTCATTTTTCTTTTTTTTTTCAAATTCTAATCAGTAACTCTTTCTCTCTTTCTCTCTAAATGTATAAAACCTGTTTTTGTCAGAACTGGTATTATGATGTCTTCTAAACCTCTACGGTGAATTTTCAATAAATGCACACAGTAAAAAAAAAAAAAAAAAGGCTCAAATGCTGTAATTGTGACATCAGGGGAAAAAAACCTCTTATTTTCCTATTAATTAAGTTATTAAATGGATAATAGTTTAAGAATCTTAAGATTTGGCATTTTTATTTTGGTAAAATGTAGCCTTTTCTCTTGATTGAGTTCCTACCATTGCTTTTTTTTTCTCCATAATGAAAAATAAGTGTAGCCAACAAATATTCATACTGTCAGACATTATGCTAGATGCTATAGAATGAAATTTAAAAACAATATTAGTGATAATACTAATCTCTATTTGTTTAGCAATTTAGAATTCATAGATCATTTTTACACTCACATCTCATTTGTACCTTGCAATAGCCCTGGGATTTAGGCAGAGCAGACAACTTCATGCAGGTTTAATGAGATTCCCAGTCTCTTAGATAGTGAATGGCAGAACCAAAACTTATCTTGTAGTGTTTTCTCTTATACCCATCAGAACAAATTGCAATAACCTGTCATTCATTGAAATGCTACGACTGGGCAAGTGAATTAAAAAATATAAGTATTTTTGTAATATGAATATATACAAAAATAAATTTGTTTATATAATAAAGGAAAAATGGAAAACATCCAAAAGTTTCTTATTGTGTATGGATGTCTTCTAATTTATAACTTAATATCCAAAATAAATCATATATGGAAAACAAAGGTAGAATAGACAGCCCTTTAAGTTCCCTATTACCCTATGAAAATCACCATCATACTTTGAATTGTAGAAGTGTGGTTAAATCCTGTGTCTACATAAGCCTTAGCTTCCGGAATCCTGGATGTTTGATTAACAAAATAATGAAGCGCTCCAAAGAGAATTTTTAAATTTTGATTTGGAACACTATTTCTCTTTGGACATTGTATAATTTGGCCAGAAAAATGTCCCAATATTGTGCTGAAATTAATTGAACACTACATTTGGCATTTTGTCTGGTACAACTTTTATTTATATTTATTCATGCTATTTTATAGTATTAATGCTGAAGACACTAAATACATATACATATACGTGGTATATGTATTACACCATGTAATGTAACTATAGAATCCTTTCAACGAACCAAGTGCAGTATACTACATAAGAGCAAGGTGTTGGACCTAGGATGCTTGAGTGCAGATCTCTATTTATGTGGTGTGTGCTTTGTATAAGCAACGCAAGATAAAACCTGGATGATAATATTCTCATCCCCTCGGGTAACTTGAGTTTTAGGATAACTTGTGTATTTTTACATAAAATATGTAAGTAATAATCAGTGAGTGATAAACTACTGTGCCATTTTATATAAGGGACTTGAGTATCAGGATTTTGGTATTCACAGGTGAGAGGGGATCCTAGATCTAATACCCCAAGGATACCTACAGAATGATTGTAATATGACTGGAACAGAGAAAGCCTTATGTACGGTTTTATTCTATATACACACAAATATATATGAAATACACAAAACATACAATTCATGTTATTGTTCAGTTGCTAAGTCGTGTCCGACTCTTTGCGAATCCACAGACTACAGCACACTAGGCTTCCCTGTCCTTCACTGTCTCCCGGAATTTGTTCAAAATCATTGCAGTATTTCCTAAATGTACTCATTTTGAATAACTTACCTTTATGTATTGTGTTTTGTTTTTGCCATATTCAGAAACTATATCTATACCTTCTTACTTAAAAGGTTTATTTAAACATACTCTAAATTTGTATAAGAGCAATTTGATCTTTTAGTGTGGGTTACACTAACAGTTCAGTGCATATCCACAGTGATGCTGTCAGGAGACACTTGGAAGTGCTTGTACAAACCTATTGTCATTTTGACCATAAGGATTCCTAAACAAGGTTGAACAGGAAACATCTGATACTTGAAAAAGAGGCCTGGTTATAGGATCAGTTAACATCTTATGTTTAAGATTATGGGTTATGCATTCTGGTTGATCAAGGACACCCTAATTTGTGGGTCTAGCAAAATTGCCTGCATTTCAATGTTTTTGTTGGTTTTGAAGTTGATGTATTCATTGAAAGGGAAAAAAGTGTTGATTTTTCAATTAAGATGCAACCTTTACAATGCAAAGCAATAATAATTATAGTGTTCACTCAGCCTGAAGAAAATATTTCACCAGTTAAATAGCAATAATCAAGATGAGAACTATATTAGAAGGGTGCTAATTTTATGATCATCTCTTATTTAAATAATAAAAATTAACCCCCAGGACCTTTGCTGTAACACACTGCTTGTAGAGTAAGCCATGTTGGCTTCAGATAAGGCCTGGGGAAGCACATTTGAAAGTTAATTGGTTGCTTAAGTTGTGAATAACCTGAGGTCCTCCTGATAAAATAGAATGAATGAATTAGCTAGGGAGTGACAACTTCTACCAGACCAGTTGTGTTTGACCCAGCAATTGGACTCTGCATGCTAAATTTAAGAAAAGTAGAATCTAGCTGTATTAAAAAAAAACAAAAACCCTGAAGTTATTAACAGATGATTGTCAAGCACTAAGTAAAATAAGTATCTTAAACAGTAGCTGTAATTTCACAAGGTGACACAATGACTTTGAACCCCAAATGTCTAGGTTCAAATCTTTAGTTGCACAGTTTACCGTATTTGGGATCTTGGGCTAGTTACCTTTGTTAAGCCTTGTATGTAAAGGGGAAAGTAAATGGATTGATGTAATGATTAAATGAGGTATCTTGAGTCAAGATTTTGGTATATGGGTTAGTATTTGATAACTCACTATCTGTGTAGAAGGAAGATATTATCAGTGTCTATGTTCTTTTGAGGCCAGAGGATTTCTTAAGCTACCAGGGACAGTTTCAGGATCATAGGGCTGCTAATACAGTTTAAAAGAATTGAAAATGACTGCATTTGGTTGACCTAGTGGTGAAGAAATTTCGTTTGTGTTGTCATTCCTGCTGCCTACCACCTGCTGGTGATATACTTACCCTAGACAGAGATCATGAATAGATTGTTCTGTAAAAAGGGAAGATCTCACCCTTTTTTCCATTACCAACCCCAAAGGAGGGAGCACTACAGATGTAGCAGTGTTGGCTTACAAAATCGTGAAAGATCCTGTGCTTTCTCTGGTTTGTGTGGTAGGTTGTCTATGCCCGGTGCTTGAAGTATTTCCTCTAAGAAAGATAAGCAGTGTATTTATGACTCATAATTGGAAAAAAAGGTGGTGGGACAGATGAAACCATTTTTTTTTCTTAATATATGTATTTTACTGAAGTATAGTTGACTTATAATGTTTCAGGTACACAGCAAGGTGATTCAGTTATACATATACACATATATTATTTTTGAAATTATTTTCCATCATAGGTTATTATTACAAGATACTGACTATAGTTCCCTGTGCTATACGTAGATGGAACCATTTTTAAACCATGGTGAAGAGTCATTCTATTTTAGAAATTGTGTGAATTATTTGCACAGATATTGTGCCAAGATACAGACAGACAAATATTTAAGTCTTTATTTATGTACAATACAGTGTTTGTGCATAAAGGTATGTTAAAAAACAAAACCAAACCGTCATCCTTGAATTAAAAAAACATAGTAGGAAATTTGGAAGAAGAGGGTGAAATATGCCTGGGATGGTTAAGATACAGTAGAGTGAGAAGTTAACGTAGCAACTAAGAGTGTACTGTAGGTTCTGGAGTCCTAACTAGTTAGGCTCCATATCTCAATCTCCTACTTTTAGCTGAGACCTTGGCAAGTCACTTAATCTCCCAATACATCCATTCCAGCACTTCCTGCAGCTTACAAAAAGGCTCTCAGTGGTAAAGATGCTATAGATGTAGAACAATAATAAAACTGAACAGGGTATTCATAATTAACATCATCATTATTATATAATTGAGACTAAGTCCTGCATGACTAACAATTAAAAGAATGCTGCATAGATTCTATAGCTTTTTTAAAAGTAAGAGATTACTGTAAATTGGAATAGTTAAGAATGCCTGCATGAAGAAAATGAAACAGGACCTGGAACTAGAAATTCAGATCCTTAGAATAAAATGGCCCATGAAATGCAGTGAACCTGGAGATTATCCACCCTTCATGGGTAGTAGTAGCGAATGCTTGCTCGGTGCTCCTTGTGTGCTGGCTACTTTTCTAAGCACTTTATACACACACATATATATATATACACATATATATTCATGTATCACTCTATGTTTACAACAACCTTGTGTACTGTGAGCTATTATCTCCTTTTATTCAGGTTGGAAAATTGAGGCACAGAGTAGTTAAGTGGCTTGTTTATCATCATAGAGTGACCAGGTTGCAGATCTAACTCTCAAGTTTACAACCATAACCACTCTCCTACACTGTTCCAGATAGAGCTTTGTGCCCGAACTAAGGTTATTGGGGCAAGAGAATTTGCCAAGGTGACAAGTAGTTGATGCCCAAGTCATTAGCTGCTTAATCCTCCTTAGTGGCTAATTTTTAATATTTCTGTGCATCCAGCACCCCAGTTGGCTCTTCATGATGTGTATGATTTCCCCAGTCATGATGGGAGGACCCATTAGATTAGATGAAGGCCAGGTGTTAATTTCTCTGCAGGAAATCTGAACATTCCCTATCCCTTGGGAAGAAAGGCAGTTGTATTTGGAGATTAGGTGTCATTGGATAGCAGGAGATACGGAGTTTGAAGGTCAAAGTAAGTCAACATTTGTGAGTCAGCGAAAATCAATCAGGTATATTTGGGGTTTATTCCTAAGGACAAACAGGCCAACCTGGAAATTTCTAAGCATGCAATTAGATGTCACATTATTGAGGAAGAAAAAGTAGAAAGAAAAAGACAAAGGGGCATACGTAATACGTATATTTTGTACACATGTTTCAGCAGATAGGCACACTGTCATTAATTATATTTTAAAAACATACATGCTAAGTAATGCACCTCTATCAGAATTGTTTTAATTCTATCAGTGGAATCTAATGTGGTAAATCCAAGAAATGTGCAGTGGCTAAGAATTTAAATGCATGCATTGTAACAGGAGAGGGGAATCAAGCTTTATCTGACTTAATACTTATCCCTCTGCACACCCTCAGTTTACAAAGCTCCTGTTAACTTCAAAGGGGTGAGGTGGAGAATGCAAACCAGGCCTGTTATGTTTGTGATCTTACAGTTGTTTTGCAGGTGGTGTCCATGTGTTTCTCCAAAGCTCCTCTTTTCTATTTGCACACATGGAAAGAATACCAAGTCCTCTTTCATCTTCATATTTTTCTAGATTCTTGGAGCTATCCATTACAAAAAAGGGCTAGAAAAATTCTTTGTGTGTTTCGGTGCTAATATAAGCTGCTGAATGTGTTAGCTGGTGACAGTATTTGACACACCTTATAGTCACTTTACACCTGCAGTTACAACAGATGCATTGACAGAGCTCTGTGTACTAAAGAGTGAGGTTATATTTCAGAATACAACATATAATGGAAATCTAAAAAAGAAGTTCATTCTGCTTGTGCGTTTCTTACATTGTATTATGTTGGTAAATCATTAAGGGGCTTGAAAAAAAATGCTGTTTGTTGTCATTGTTTGTCATCCTCTTTGATCACTAAATGGTAGAAAAATGATCATTCCTGTATAATTTGTGATCAGCAATAGGCATTATAATATTCGTTTATATTCACATGGGCTTGCTGTTAACATCTAAGCATCTCAAAAGGCAAATTTTAAAGAGATGGTTCAGGTTGACATAGCAGCAGATATAGTTTTGACAGTTTTCAAAGAAAGCAGTTAAACATTAGAATATGTTGATTGTTTGGCTATACCACCTCATTTAAGCAAGGAGATCCATTTATATAGACCTTACATCTTTAATTTTAAAATCCACAAGGATTAGTAGCTAATATTTAGGTGAAATTTATGGGAAAATTCAATCCAGTGGATAGTTTATTAACTGGTTAGTGCATTTATATATTGTAACATAAAGACTTGCATTGTGCAAGGATTAGTATGATTTGGTATTTTAATGATGTGCTTCCCTGGTGCCTCTGATGGTAAAGAATCTGCCTGCAATGCAGAAGTCCCAGGTTCAATCCTTGAGCTGGAAAGATCCCCTGGAGAAGGGAATGACTACCCACTCCAGTATTATTGCCTGGAGAATTCCATGGACAAAGGAACCTGGTGGGCTACATTCCATGGGGTTGCAAAGAGCTGGACATGACTGAGCAACTAACGTTTTCATTTTTCTTTGATGTTACCACAGAATGCTTTGTCAAAATAGAAGTAAAAGGATTTTTAATATCGAAATATTATTGCTTCCTTGCTATGATTTTGTATTTCCAATAATACCTGTACAATACTTCTATCCAGTTATTTTCAACATATTTTGTTTAATATGGTAATCTAATTTCCCCTTATTTGCAGTTAACAAGTCAAAGTAAAAAAATATACATTGGAAAGTTGCCATGACATTATTGGCTCTGTAGCCAAACTTAGTAACTGGTGAGAAATCTTGGTTCTGTCAGATAGGGCGGTTTCCTGAAGGACCAGAACGATCTTATTACATGGCGTTTTCCCCTGTAATGTGGCCTCCAGGATGCACTTGTGGGATCCTGCAGTAGAAAGGCCCTAGGGTAGGAAATAAAGGTACAGACGTTCTTCGAGCTAGCAGCTGGGAAGTTACATCAACAACTCTATGAAGTGTAATAAAAATTGGGGGATAATTTTCAACACATTTAAGAAGCCCTTCTGGAATAGTGTGAAGAAGATGAAAATTAAGGAAATTTCTTAGGTGTTCAGCGTGTATAATTAATGAATAGTTGCATAATACTTGATTTCATAATTTTAGCTATTCTAACAATTATATATCCCTGTTGTGTTGGTTGCTCAGTCATGTCCAACTCTCTGTGACCCCATGGACTCTCTCCATGGATTTTTCCAGGCAAGAATACTGGAGTGGGTTGCTATTTCCTTTTCCAGGGTATCTTCCCAACCCAGGGATCAAACCCAAATCTCCTGCATTGCAAGCAGACTCTTTACTGTCTGAGCCACCATCTCTATATATGTAGATCATATCAACTAAGTCATATTTAATTGTAAATTTATATAAATATGTCTTAAAATAAATTGGGTTGTGGGGTATAAAAATCGGATTTAAGAAATTGTATATCCATGGATAAAGTCATTCTCAGTAACTGTTCATTGTGAAGACTGTGAAAGTGTACAGGAGTAACCTCTTAAACTCCTTATGTAATATTGTGTACTGATTTGGTTCATTTGTGATTCATAACTACCAACTGTTACACTGATTAAAAATTAAAGATGTGTTCCTGTAGAAAAAAAATTTTAATCTATCATGTAATACATTTTTTGTAAGAAAAACATATTCAAAGGAAGTAATCTGTAAAAAATGAGTATGTTAAAAAAATTACAGAACTCACTTATAAAATGCTAATATAATTCTGAAACTCTATTCCAATAACTGTTTTCTTGGGATTATATTCTTTATTTGTGGAAATGAGATATGTGTATACACTGATCCTTTACATTTGCTTCCTGCAACATTTGAAAGTAAAATCAGCTCCTTATATACAGTATTTTATGTGGTATCTCTTGATTATTTCATGACCATGGTTAAGGCTATCCAAGGCTTTCTTGGTTGGTTTTCTTTACTAGCCTTTGACTTGTTTGCTTATTATATTGATGAAGGCTGGGCCTGTGTCAGTAGAGACTTTTAGAGTTATTGTTTTGATATCACTGTTATGCTACAGACTTTTTAAAATTTATTTTTTATTTTTGCCCTGCTGAGTCTTCGTTGCTGAGTGGGCTTTTCCCTGGTTGTGGCAGGTGGGGGCTGCTCTTCATTGTGGTGCGCAGGCTTCTCACTGCAGTGGCCTCTCCTGTTGAGGAACACAGGCTCTAGGACATGTGGGTTCAGTAGTTGCGGCCCATGGGCTTTAGTTGCTCCAAGGCCTATGGAATTTTCTGAGACCAGGGATCTGACCCGCATCCCCTGCAATGACAGGTGGCTTCTTATCTGCTGCACCCCCAGGGAAGTCTCTGTGCTATAGATTATTTTAAGTTGATATTTATTGTTAAGAAATGGAAAAAAGGGCTTGATTGGTATCTGGAGATGCTGATGATCTTGTCACAGTTTTGAAAGCAGACACTGCTACTTAGCTATGATTCTTATTTTTTAAGAAAATCTTGATGGATTTCCATAAGGAAATTTGACCAACAATGTTATCTGCTGTATGAAAAATAACGTGTAGTTTTCTAAAGGTTTCTACATAATAATTAAAAATTTTTTCTTCCTAAAGATTATTTTGAGGTTAAAAATGTGACTCCCAAATCCTAGTATTTACTTTTATGTCTCATGCATCTCCCTTTCTTGGGGAGCATTCTTAATCTGGTGCAGTTACATAAATATTTTTCAAGGTAGGCAAGATAGTTTGAATGCAAGCTTTTCTGTAAAAATGATCATTTCTTATGGAAAATGCTCTAGAACACATTGAATTAAATATTACAGACCATGTTTAAAGAAAATCTCCAAATTTATTTCTGGGGAGAAGTTATAAAAATTTTGAGCTACATAGTGGGTTGATTTAAGTAAAATGTGTCTGTGGGATTTACCCTCATTAGTATTAACAGCTGTAACCATTGAGGCCAATTGACAGATGATTTCTTCTTAAGAAGGTGTTTATTGTCAGGAAAATTGCAAAATTTCCTTTGTAATTACTCTATCTTTGTTATTTTGGCAGCCTGTAAAGTTTTATTGGCATTTACTGAAAGGTAATTTTTTTTTGGCTCTAGCCAGCTGCCTTTCTTTTTTTGGGCAAACTTTCCTAGCTCTGGTATTCAGACCATATTTTCAACTTTTTCTGCCTATGGGGTCGTTTTGAACAAGGAGCCAAGTGGCAAATAATGTCTGAATTTTTCTCAATCATGTTTTCAGGAGAGTGACATCAGAATACTGAAGGTGTGCTTCAGTCATTTGAGTCTTGACTCCTGCTTATCCAGTGTATCATTTTGGTACTAAAGTGGTCAATTTAAGACCATGCAAATTGCAGACTCTGACTATTTTCACATACAGCCTGGAGGAAAAGTATGTTGAAATTATGAATCAAAAGTGAGGATTCACTAACTTGAAACAAAATCGAATCTTTCAAGCAGTCAGTGCAGGGTCATCAAATCAAAATGGAAAGATTCTTTTCGGGAGGTTACTATTAAAAGAAGTAAGGCCCAAACATTTGAAGAAATAGAGCTATGATATAATTTTTTAGACTTGTGGGTATGAAATATAGGTTTGGAATTTCAGTTGTCTTCTTGTGGATATTCACTCTATAGGTTGTGTACCATTTTTCATACCTCTGGGCTTATTTAAAGACTTTTCTAGTTCATACTATTACATGTGAGATGAATTCTAAATTTAGAATTGTACTGCTCTAGTTTTGAAGACCATGATAATAAATTCATTTAAGCAAGTCTTTGCATCTCTAGTTATTTATTTCATTGCTTAAAAAAGAATACTGGAGAAAAGTGGTTATATCAGTACTTAATTTCATAAAAACTTATTTATTTGACTACTTGTTCTTAGTGAGTAACACTTACAAATTATAGAAAACTGCTGGTCTTTTTAGTGATTATTATTCCAAATTGATGACAGGCATATTAGTAATTGGCAGTCTTCTTTGGCAATGAAATACCATCTTACTTTTGTTTTTTATGTTACTATCATCTATAGGGTAATTAATATAAGTCGTTCAGTCGTGCCTGACTCTTTGGGACCCCATGGACTGTAGTCCACCGGGCTCCTCCATCCATGGGATTTTCCAGGCAAGAATACTGGAGTGGGTTGCCATTTCCTTCGTTCTTTTCTATTGTCTCTTGTCTGCTTCCTTTTCTTAATCAATAGATTTCAAAAACTATATTAACACCATTTTGAACCATTTGTTAGAGATCTAGTCTGCAGGGGCTGGCACTCTGGGGGTTGTTCTGGAAAGATGGAGGAGTCAGAGGTGCAGAATAGAAAGAGCCCACCTTTCTCTGTCCTTCCTATGAGAAGGACCCGTCTTCATGGTCACACAGTAGTGAGGACAGAGCCCCTTTGGCGTCTGGATATTCTAGCCATCTGTCGTGGCCACCCTCAGAACTTCTTCATGCTAGACTGAGAAACACCAGGTAGCGTGGGCATCTTCCAACTCAGCTAGGAATAATAATAGATCCTGCTCAGCCTTTTCCAAAAAAGTGTTGTCCATTATTTGAAAGAAATCACAGAATTACAAGGTAGGGAAGTAATGTTTATTTTTGTGATTTTATAGGGCTTAACGAGTAACCATATCAAAGCATAGTGGAACAATTTCTGCTGAAGAGGCATCTTCCATATATATATATAAAGGTTTTAATTTGGTAATTGATGAAAGAGGGTGGTTTTTGAGGGGTGCAGGTTTGGGTGGGTATCTTGATTCGGAATGCCATTTCAATTTATTAGATCTGTTTCTCAAATAGCTGCAGCTTGTTCAGGCTTGATTCCTGCCAGCTGGATATGAAGTACTCTCTGTTTGGGCTCACTATGTGGAATCTGTTTCCAAAAAAATAGTGTCGTGCTGCTTTCCATCTACTGGACCAGTAGGGGTAGGAAGATCTGATTTGAAGCCAATGCAGAATGCAAAACTGATTAGATTTGGATTGGTCTAACAGGAGGCCTTCTTTTCCCTGTTCTTACCCTCTTCCAGATGGAAGAACCAGTTTCCTTCCAGGGCACTTTCTCCTGGCAATTAGACTGTGAAGATGAGGTTCATTTAGCACTACTGCTGCTCAAGTACTATTATCGTAGGGTTAGGCTTTAAAATTTAGAGGAATGAATCAGCGCTGTTTGTCCGAGGTCTCTTTAATTTTCAATTAATGGTGCTTGTAATGCTTTTAGGAATACAACTTTTTATCTTTTGACTCTACTTTTTGTTTTATCAATATCTTAATAATAACATTACTTCCCATCATCAACTGGAAAGTAGGTGGTCCATGAAACGCCTTTTAAAGCATCAGGCGTTTTAAAATGTTAACCATATGTTCACCTTTCTAATGTGCAGTATGTACCCTCCCTTGAATATAGTAGATTACACCCAATTTTGCTTTTTCATAGTGATTAAGGCCCATTATGAATTCCAGTGACCACCATTTGCTAAAATGCAGTAATGCCCTCAGTTATTATTGAGGTAATTAGAGCTGTGTGGCCTCAGAATGTTATGCTCTCTGAATTCTTATATCAAATCTTTAGATTTTTCTTAGATATTAGTGTACAGTTACCATCCAGAGTTGCATTTTAGAACTACAAGATTGCTTAGTTTGATGCTTTCATTTGGAGATTAGGAACTGAAGCTCAGAGAGGTTGCATAGTATGCTTGGAGTCACGCAGCTAGCTAGCAGTGGGGTGGGAACTAGGTCCAGATTACTTGATTCCTCATCCAGTGCTCATTCTACCAGGCCATGCTGTTTGCTTTTTCCTTCTCTCAAGGTACCTTCCTTACAGATTCTTCTCCACGTACACATTTTTTGCTCTTAGTGAGTAGTTGACTTGATGTGAAATTGAAAACAGGTTGAAATAGAAAAAGTAGTGCAGTAACACTCTGACGGCTGAAGTCCTGCTCCTGTCATTAGTCACTTTACTTCCTTGAGTTTCAGTTTATCCTCTGTGAAAGGAAGTGGTTGGAGTCATAATGGTAATAACTCACATTTCTCCAGTGCCTACCACTGCCAGGTACTATTCGAAATTATCCTTTGCATTGCCTCATTGAATTCTCACACAAACTCCATGTGGAAGGTCTGTGATAAGCCTCATGTTACATAGGGAGAAACCAAATCTTGTAGTAGCTACCTGGTTGACCAGAAGTCCTTAAACTAGTAAGTAGCAAAGCCAAGTTTCTTCTCCAGCCACCACTGATATGGTTCTGGATGATCTACATGCTCTCTTAGCTGTCAAGCCTAAATATTCTGGGTTTGAATAATAACTATACCAATAGCAGATATTACTGAGGACTTACACACTGCACATGGAGTGTCCTATTTATTTGATCCTGTCAGCAACTCCACAAGTCGGTTGCTGTTATCCTGCCCATTTTTTTATAGGAGAGTAAAGTGAAGCACAGAGGCTTGCTCAGTTTTACTCCTGGTAAGTCAAAGTGGTGGCAGACTTTGAAACCTGACAGATTTAAGTACCTGCTACCTTTGCCGCCATGCCTTATTGCCTGAGAAGGGTACTTGAATACCTAAGCCTGAACGTGATAGGAGTTTTATATTTATTTTTGCTGATTAGAGGTAATGTGTATGTGTCTGAGCACGCGCACATCCACATGTAGAAACACACTCACTAATGATTTCTTAGCTATGTGTTCGGTGAGGTGTAGAAAACACTCGTGCCCAGCGTAGAAATGAGGGAAGTGAATTTAGTGCAGGAAGTAATGGAATGTGGAGTGGGAGCTATGGTGAGGACTGTGGCAGAGAGGAAAACACAGGTTCTGGCCGAAGGGGAAGCTGATAATGAGCTCAGTCAACTTTTGAGGCTGGAAAGTGGAATCAGTGTTGCTGGATATTGTGGGTTTTTTTTTTTTTTTTTCTTCCTAGAGAAGCCAGAGTTTTGGATTTTTAAACCAGAAAGAGATTTTGAATCTGATTTTTAAATGATCTCAACTAACTGAAATTATTTGAAGCTCCTATGTGAATCAAATAGAAACCCTCTGGTTTAGACCATTAGTACTGCAAGGTAGATGAGTGATCTTCAGGTGAGACAGAGTTGACTGCATCATGGTATCACCTCTAATTTTAGAAGAGAGGATGGGTCCCATACCCAGAATACTTGTCCATCCTCTTCTGTCTGTTAAAATGGCATGATGGTATACTGATGTAGAGAGAGTTGAATTATGAAGTGTACTTCTAAGAAATAACTATCTTATGAGGCTGTGGAACCTTGTCAGAAGGCTTTAATCTGCACACCCCGAGGATTCCTGGCTTCTGATTTTGACTCTGTCCTCGGCACTGGTTTTCATGTCTGTAGACACCACACCTGATTCTGGATGGGGCCTTGAGGTGTGTGGGATGGCTTCTTGGACTTTTATACACTCTGTCCTCTCTTTTTATTAGGTATGTACATCCCCTGGCAGGACATTTAGGAATCCCTGTAGTAGAGTGTGTAGTCCCTATAACTGCTAGGAGTTTGGTATTAGGAAAAAAAATCTGATTGTCCCCTTATGAGAAACATGTGGCTTCTCTGAGATTCAGTTCTGGTTTCCAAACTGCCCAGGAAGTTCCTCGCAAGTGCTGAGTATTTACTTTCAGTAGCAATGTAGGGACAGATTAATGACCGTTTGTCTTCCTGCAATGTGCTCCTCCTAGCACAGCGAGGCTTGTAGGTGATTTGCTCACTTCTTGTCTCTGTGTCACATTCTGGTCATTTTCACAATATTTCTAATGGTTTTATTATTACTATATTTGTTACGGTGATCTGTGATCAGTGATCTTTGATGTTACTATTGTAATTGCCTAGGCATTTTTTTTTTAGCAAAAAGAAAGTATTTTGTAATCAAAAAAGTAGCTCCTCTTTTTTATCTTTTTACCCATTTTTGTTGTTTAGTCACTAAGTTGTGTCCAACTCTTTGTGACTCCATGGACTGCAGCAAGCCAGGCTTCCCTGTCCTTTACTGTTTCCCAGAGTTTGCTCAGATTCATATCCATTGAGTCGATGATACTGTCTAACCATCTCATCTTCTGCCACCCTCTTCTCCTTTTGCCTTCAGTCTTGCCCAGCATCAGGGTCTTTTCCAATGAATCAGCTGTTTGGAAAAGAGTCATACCCTTAGGACATTCACTTATGATTCCTTTGGCACAGAGGCTTCTGGTAGAAATATCAGCTCAGTCCGTAAAACTTGATCACATCTAATGTTTTCAATTCAAGAATTCTGGGATCCATAATAAGGGGTGAAAATCTCCCTTCGTTCACCTTTGTGATTGTTACTGCCCAGAGTTCTGTGTGCTGCCAATAACATCAAAGGACCAACTAGATATGGTGTCAAACCCCATGGATAATATTCCTTTTAAAAGATGAAAAAAATGCACATCAACTTGCTGTGCTATGGTCTAAATTTTTGTCTCGGAAGTATAGGTGAATCTATTTCCAGATGCTGCAAATAACGGAAAATAATGGAAAACGGGAATCAGGGTCCCTGCCCTTAAAATGTGTTTCAGTTTGCATTTTGATAGCGGTTTAGAAATGTTATCGCTTGTTTTGTCACAGACATAATTCACATCTTTCTTCGGGTACTGTAAACAAGAGAAATGGTTTAATGGCCCCATAAAGGCACTCTGCTGATAGCTGAGATTAGGCCCTTTAGTAATGGATGTCAGTGTGTGTATGTGTGAGTGGTATGTGTCCGCGCTGGGGGTAGGGTGAGCTTGAAAGAGGTAAATGTACTGGAAAAGAATCTATGAGAGGCTTAGATGCAGCCGAAGTGCTTGCTGATTTTCTGTAAGTCTTGGAAGATGGATTTATTAAGCATGTAACACTATTGTCTTTATTTGTACACAAACATTCGCCTTTGCTTCTGGAATTTAACCCTGTACTAATTGAGGTCATTGCCACCCATTTATCACTTGGAATTGAAGTGATATTAACTTAAAGTGAATGCTTTTCATCTGGTGAGTGTATTCCCAACTACATATATTTATATAAAAGGCTACATGCATTTTTCATGCCATACTTGCGTCTGGCCTTAAATAACCTAATTTATGTATACCATTTACTTTTTCCCCTTTTTACAGAGACTTTTTAAAAAATTCACTGCCATAGCCAAGTGAAATTTTTTTTACAAGTGCTTTAATGTCCACAGAATGATTTGTTTTGACTTTCTCAGTTATATTTTGTAAACAAGTATAGAAAACTCTCTACATTATACATAACCATGGTCTAAGTAAATGCTTTGAAATTCCTCAAAGCACACACATTTCTAGTGTTTTAGAGCCTCAATAGCATGTCATTTTTTCACCATCATGTTTGTGTATATCCCTGTAAATTGGCCACACAGGGCTGTTTATCTGATTTGGAGAGTCAGAGTAAACACAGGGTTAATAAAAGCAAACTTGAATGTCCCTTGTTAACTAACTTAGCGTACCCTAATACTAGGAGGTGTCACTATGCCATCTGTCCACTTTTATATTTTCTTTTTTCTTTTTCTTTGCAGACCATAATCTAGAATAGGGATCAGCAAACTTTTTTTTTTTTTTTCTTTTCCTGTAAAGGATCAGATCGTAAATATTTTAGATTTGGTGGGTCAAAGGGTTTCTGTCACATGTACCCCCATTGTTACTCAATGTAGTCCTAGACTCTACATAAATGAGTGGGTGGAAATAAAAGTAAAACTTTATTTACCAGAACAGGTGGGAAACTGGATTGACCCTTGGGCTGTGCAATTTGCCAACTCCTGTTCTAGAATACCGGAGAAGGCAGTGGCACCCCACTCCAGTATTCTTGCCTGGAAAATCCCATGGATGGAGGAGCCTGGTAGGCTGCAGTCCATGGGGTCGCTAAGAGTCAGACACAACTGAGCAACTTCACTTTCATTTTTCACTTTCATGCGTTGGAGAAGGAAATGGCAGCCCACTCCAGTGTTCTTGCCTGGAGAATCCCAGGGACGGGGGAGCCTGGTGGGCTGCCCTCTATGGGGTCGCACAGAGTCGGACACGGCTGAAGTGACTTAGCAGCAGCAGTTCTAGAATGCTGTTTTTTTGTTGTTGTTCAGTCGCCAAGATGTGTCCAACTCTGCCACTAAAGCACACCGAGCCTCACTGTCCTTCACCATCTCCTGGAGTTTACCCAAGTTTATGTCCATTGAATCGCTGATGCCATCCAACCATCTCATCCTTTGTCGCCCTCTTCTTCTTCAGCCTTCACTCTTTCCCAGCATCAGTGTCTTTCCCAATGAGTCAGCTGTTCGCATCAGGTGGCCAAAGTATTGGAGCTTCAGCTTCAGTATCAGTCCTTCCAGTGAAAACTCAGGGTTGATTTCCTGGTTTGATTGACTGGTTTGATCTCCTTGCTGTCTGAGGGACTCTCAAGAAATTTTTTCAGTAGATCATTCTAAGATTTTTTTTGAGCAGCCCGGAAATCTCACCATCAAAATCAAGAGATTCTCATCAAGGCTCAAAATTCCCAGCTAATATTGATTAAAAAACTACAGATGTGATTCAAAGATGTAGTTTTATTTAGATAAGTAGTTAAAAATGTGATGTGTTTCTCTTCTCAGGGTAATTGTTTTGTACTCACAGAAATTACTGCTGTATTTCACTCGCATATATGATAAGAGTTGGGAGGAAAGCAAAGTGAAAGGTGATAGCTGAGACAACTTATCATTGTATTTATGCTCACTGTCCACATAGAGAAGGGGACCCATCATTTGTGACATTTTGGTTATCAGAGTCACAGGGAAGCTTTAGTTGTTGCATAGCAATATTTTTCCTTCAGTGGAATATGAGTGGAGTGAATTTTTAAATGCCTTTGGTCCTAGCAATAAATTGAAAGAAGGCAGAATGCCTAAAAGCAAGCATGAATGCTTTGAGAAGTGTTTTCATTTAGATGCAAGTGCCAAGAATATATTATTAAGGTTATGTATATAGAAATATGCATTGCATATACATGAATTAATCAAACTTGAAGATTGGCTAATATATTTATTAGAAATTTTCTTAAAAAAAAGGCAATGTTATGACGCTCTAATTGGACTTCTGTGAGCTCTTGATGGTAGGACTTACTGTTCAACTTCTGTAACTCCACATGCCCTGCCCCTTAGCAAATGGCATAATGCCTAGGCCAGTAAATGGATGAATTAATGATGAAATATATGGATAAAGAAACATCTGATATAATGTTATAGTGGTTCTCATGCATGACGGAAATCTTAGGTGTGCCTACACAAAGTAAATTTTAACTGTATGGTCAAGGGTTCAAGAGTTGCTGCCCAAAGCCCAAGGCTTTAATTCCTAATAAGTTAGTCCTAGGCTTTTAGTTAGGCATGAAGCTTAGCTTCTTTATGCCTCTTTAACAATTTTTTTTTTCAAAATTGGAATGCTAATGTCATTCTTGTCTTGAATGATGAGAATTCAGAGTTGTTGAAGATTCTTTGAAAACTTTATAATCCTGTGTAAATTTGAGTTTTTTGAGGCTTTGTAGGAGTGTTTTCTGTCACTATTCCAAACTCAATGAGAGTTCAATATATTAACACCTACAGTTAAGCATATTATCTTTCTTAAATTTACTTCATGTTCACTATAGAAATATAAACAAAAACTGAATTCATAGATTTCATTGTTTATTGTCTGAACTAACATGAACCAGTCAATCATAACATGGTCTGTCTTCAGTTTAGTAGTACCAAAAAAAAAATACTTCAGGGTCATGATTATTTAGGAAATCATTCTTCTATGAGCAAATTGTTAAATTCATTTTCTACATCAATACTGTAGATGTTCACATATGACTTATCATATGTCTACCCTGAACCAAGGGACTTCCCTGATGGCTCAGTTGTAAAGACTCCGCCTGCCAATTCAGGAGACTCAGGTTCAATCCCTGGGTCAGGAAGATCCCCTAGAGAAGGAAATAGCAACCCACTCCAGTATTCTTGTCTGGGGAATCCTATGGACAGAGAAGCCTGGTGGGCTATACAGTCCATGGCATCACAAAAGAGTCGGACACAACTTCGTGACTATACAACACCCTGAACCAAAGACTTGGCTGTATGCCAGCATTGTTGCGTTGGGAGAGCCAAGGGCCCTACATTCTGTGCTCTAGGAGAATGATGGCGGGAGTGTGCCTCTCGTCTAAAATGTGGGCAGGAAAAAATATGGAAGCCAAGATGATGCCTCATAGTTCATTGTTACAAAATGAAAACAGTCACTAATCCAGCAAATACTTTATGATGAACACCATAACCCCAAGTAAACTTTGTGAATTAAGAAGTGGTTAAGTTTATTTTGGAAGTGCATTTTTTAACGTCTTGGTATTTTGGAGCTCTTAAATTTAACCATTAGAGGAACTCAGTCATTATAAGTCAGCCTTAAGATGTGGTTTTAAAGGTCAAGCCTCCATCAAAGCAAAAATGCAAGATGCATCTCTTGAGAGCTCTCTTGGCTTCTCCTAAAAATCTGATTGTCCGGAGGAGTTGCAGGTCATAAAAGTTTGCATGGAAACGTGGTTGAGGAAGTCGGCAGATGAATGATAGGAATTGTCTGAAGTCAGGGATAGAATGTAACATACATTGGGAGCCACCACTTGCTTGTAAATGAAGTGAAGGAGTTAACTGTTGATTTGACGCACTTGAAGAAGGAAAGATTCACTGTAATTAAAACTGCAAGCAGCGCTGATGCCTGTAGCCCTCTGTTGCCGACAGAGGCAGGACAGTACAGTAAGCGAGATGAAATGTACGATGAAATGTGCCTAGCAGCCTCGGCAGCAGGCTGGAGCCATGTTCAGCACAAGTAATTTAATTAGTGTTGATCATGACTCCAGATGATGGTGATTTGATAAGGAATAATTTAGTACTTAACAGCCTTTTACATGCACCAACTCCATGTGGGAAGGTAAAGCAAATTGCACAAAATGAATGTGCTGCTTCTACTTGTGCCCGTGCCAGTAAGCTGGAAAGCTGCCTGTTCGCAGACGCTCAGACTCTCAGCCTTGTGATGAAATACCCAAACCTGGTCTCCCCTCTGGAAGGAGTCTCTGTACTACCCTTACCGAAGAATAAAGAAGTCATTTTTGAGATCTAAGGTCTCCAGGAAGCAGAAGACTGAAAATGAGGAAAATAAAGTTGCTTTGGTTCTTGTGCAAAAGATTGAAGATCTCAGGTTAGCTCCTTTTTTCCTCCTCAACGCAGCAATTAAAAACAAAAAAAACAGCATTTGGCTTATGTTTAGAAAAAAAAAGTCATGGTTCCAAGAGCCCACAGCGATGAAGAGGCCCACACACGAAGAGAGTACGGGAGCCCTAAACCTCTTGGAGAACCTGTGAGAATCCTTGAGTGTTGGCATCTAACAAAAAGGAAGACATTGTTCGACTTCATTTTTTTAAATTCTTTTCAAGTCTTGGACCTGTTTCAGGGCAGCATACACTGGATCCAAGTGTTGCCAAGATCATTGTGGATCTGAAATTTGTCTGGTTATGAGAATCACCTAGAAAATTTTAAAAGATAATGCTGATCTATATACCAGCCGTAGTGAAGCAGAGTTCCTGGGAACGGTGTATGAGTTTGCTAGAGTTCCCATTTTTGTTGTTGGTTAATCGCTAAGTCATGTCGGATTCTTTTGTGACCCCATGGACTGTAGCCCACCAGGCTCCTCTGTCCATTGGATTTCCCGGGCAAGAATACTGGAGTGGGTTTCCATTTCCTGTTCCCGGGGATCTTCCCTGCCCAGGGAACCCGCATCTCCTGCTGGGCAGGGAGATTCATTACCACTGAGCCACCAGTGAAGCCCAGGGCTGCCATTACAGGTGACTTAAAAAGTGGAAATTTATTGTCTCACAACTCTGGAAGCTAGGAGTCTGAGGTGAAAGTGTTGGCAGGGTTCTGATGGCTATGAGAGAGTGTTCTTTGCCTCTTCCCTAGATTATGGCAGTTTGCAGGCAATGTTGGCAGTTCTTGACTTGAAGAAGCATCCCTCTAATCTCTGCCTTCATTATTCACATGGTATTCCCACTGTGTTTCTCTGTCCTAATGCCCTGTTAGTACGAGGACACCAGTAATACTAGATTAGATTCCACTCTAATGACCCTGTCTTAACTAGTTTTCCAAATAAGGTCATGTCTGAGGTGGGACTTCAAGTTAAAATTTGGAGGGGATACAGTTGAACTAATGACATATGGAATATTAGAATCCCTGTTGTTTTTTTTTCCAAAATTTTTTCCAAAATTTTGATGATTGGCCAAATTAGGGGATCCTCTGTTTAGGGATCAGCTTCCCTCTGAGTACACTTTTGGTGTCCTTATGTTCTTTCTTCTGTGGTCACTCCAAGAAGTTCTTGGGGCCAGTCTGAAAGCTCCAGATGGTGTATCTACAAGGGTGAGTTATGCTTTTTTGCTTCTAGGTTGATATTAATGGACATTTTGATAGGAGGCTACTGTCCTGTTAGGAGTCATTCCTGATGGTACCCCAGAGTGGTCATCCCTCCCCTGATTCATCTGGAATTATTTATCCTGTGAAGTTGAAGCACATTATCAGATGTGTCTACTGGAACAGGAGGCCAGGCATTTTCAAACATCTCAATTTGTAGAGCGTTGCTTGATGTTTCTCATTTTTAAACCTTTTTTTTGGAGCAAAACATTTATCTTAATGCAAAAATCTTAAGTGTATAACTTGGTGAATTTTACATATGTATATACTCATAATCACTGCGTAGAGCAAATATAAAATATTTACAGCTCTGTAGAGAACCCACCTGCTAGTGCAAGAGATGCAGATTTGATTCCCGGGTGAGGAGGATCCCCTGGAAAAGGACATGGCAACCCGCTCTAGTATTCTTGCCTGGAAAACTCCATGGACAGAGGAGCCTGGCAGGCTCCATTCCATGGGGCTATGAAGCAGTCAGACATGGCTTAGTGACTAAACATCAACATTAGATTACTAGTTCCCTCTCTCAGTCATTGATACTCCCACCCACCAATGGAAGGTTCTTTCACTGTCAGGGTGGTCTGTTCTTCAAACTCCTTTCCTACATATTCTTTAGTGCTTATCTTCTTTTACTCAGCTTACCATCTGAGAGACGTTCTACGTGTCACCAGTGTGTTCCCTGTTATTCTTGTGGGGTATTCCATTGTATGAATAAGCCACACATTATTTATCCATTTTTCTGCTAATGAACATTGGAATTTTTCCAGTTTTGATACTATGAATAAAGCTGCTATGAATATGTCCTTTTGGTGAACATATTCAGCCCTTTCTCTTTGATATCCGCCTACGAGAGTCATTACTAGATCATAGGGGAGGTTTGTATGAAGACTTGGTTGATGCTGTCGAAAAGTTTTCCAGAGTGTTTGTATGTGTGTGTGTGTGTGAATTTATACTCTCAGTAGCCTATATTTGAAAGTTCTTATTGCTTTAGGTCTTCTTCATGTCTTTCTAATGCCAATCTTTAGCCATCCTAGTCAGTATATATAGTATAACCTGATGTGACTTTATTTGTAATTTCTTGATGCGTAAAGATGAATATCTTTTCATATATGCTCATTTTGTTGCTCATTTTGCTATTTGGATGTCTTCTTTTATGAACTGCCTATTTGAATCTTTTGCCCAATTTTAATTGGGTTGTTTCTTTTCTCACTTTGTAACAATTTTTATTAGGTTGAGTATGATATCTTTGATCTTTTTATAGCAAGTAAGTTCTTGGTGTATGTAGCTTAGTGTCTTGAGGAAGAGAAGTTCTTAATTTCAATGAAGCTTAATTCATAGATTATTTTCTTTTATGGTTAATGCCTTTGCATCCTGTTCACTAATCCTTTCCTACTTCGTGGTCCCAAAGACTTTTAAAACATAGTAATATTGAATATAGTAGTCTCTGATAAAGTCTGATATTTTGATAAATATGATCAACTTTGCATTGTACTGCCAATTTATTAGCTTTTGAGATCTTATCCATTTTTATTCATACAAATTAGTTCTGATCTCTCAGGTATGGTTTGAGTTCCTTTGATGTTGGTACTGCTTTTTCTTAGGAAAATATAAAACCCAATACTTAATCTAAAGTGCTGAACTTAAGGTATGCACATTTTGTTGTATATGTTCAAGTAATTCATAAAGAGTTGAAAACTATTTGTTAAGAAAGCAACAAATGTATGATCAATATATTACAAGATTTCATTATGCAAGATTTTTCATTCTAAGAAGTAGGATATACACATACACATACACATGCAGAGGGAAAAAATTTTTCTTAAAGGATGCTACTTTAAATCCTTCGTGTTTTTGTTTCATAATTTAAAAACATTTTATCTTGTGAATTTAGGATTTAGATAAAAGTAAAGAGAATAATGTAATGAACTCCCACTGACCCCTCAGTCTTCTATTTGATTCTTCCCCTACACATCTTTTCCTAGATTAATTTAATGAAATTCCAGGACTTATTTTTTTATCTGTAAATATTTTAGGAAGCTTTAGCTTTAAACCTTTTTATTTATTTATTTTTTTTTGGAACAACTGCCATTTCGTTATCATAGTCAACAAAATTAACAATAATTTCTTACCTAGTCCACATTGAAATGTCTTACTCATTGGAAAGTTGTCTCTTTTAGTTGTTTTGTTCAAATCAGAATCCAAGCAAGTCCTCATGTTATGAAGTGATTCCTGAGGTTGTTAAGCCTCTTTCATCTTAGCATTTTATAAATTATAACTTTCTAACTTGGTAAAGTTAATGAACATATGTACCATTTGCATATGAAAACACATATAATTTCCCCTTTGTTTCTGTTCCTCTGCCTCTCTACTCTGAGTAGGTATATTAAACACACATTAAATTAGAAAAAATACTTTGAAATAGGTCACTCAGTGAAATAATTGTAGTATTATTTATTAAGTTTTCCTTAGACAACTAATTTAGGTGACAAATTTGTTTTCCACAGTGCTTCAGATGTTTCTTGAGTACCACTGAACATTTCAGTCAAAATTATGTGCTTATATTCACAAATTTATTTTCTTGGGACTTGGTAGCTCTTAATATCAATTTCTTATACTTAAATTATATATGACATTCAAGCTAAAACAAGTTTAAAATGCTGTAATGTTATGATAAAGATTGAATGGCATCATAAACCACAAAGTTTCTCTTGTCTTATCTTCATTTATAGTATATCTACTTAATATTTTGTATTTTAATCTCAGGTTTTACAGCGTTGGAATAGCTATCCACAGTGTGTCCTTCTTGGGCTTATCCTTGATTATTCATATCTGTGCATATTGTATGAAACTAAAATTCATTCTCATGTCTGTTTTTCCTCTTATCTTTTTATCTATTTTTCCATTTTTACTAAAAATTCAGTTACTCTGGGGATCCCTAGTATATATTTTTTCAGCTTCATATAAAATAACAAAAAATATATAACCTTACTTATTTTTTGGTTTGAGAGATATGATTCCAACCTAAATATACATATTTCTTCATATTTTGTGATATTGTCTTTATATTGAACAGTAATGACATGACAATGTCATATGAAAAAGGAGAAACTATCATTTCATATAGAATAATTGCTTTATGGTCATAATATACAAAAAATAACTTTAATGTATTTCTCACAATGTATCTTCACACTTCTCTTAAGTAGTCAGACAAGTACTTTTATCTGTAGTTTTATATATAAAAACTGGCCACAAAGATGTTGAGTTTTTATCCTTTTGTCCAAAGTATATCATTAGTTCCCTTAAGAACTGCAGCTGGGTTTTCTTCCTCATAGTTCAGTTTTTATTCCATTAAACCGTTACTATTGATGCACTTGAAATATTTTCCTTTCAATTAATTCTTTAAATTATGCTCCTATTTTCAGTTAATTCTTGAATAATCAGTTGTGGTTTTTTTTTTCCTGCTTGAGTTATTGGAAACCTTGCTGAAATATTTTCAAGCTTATTTTCTGAAAACTGAACTTCTCGTTTTGTTAGTGTCAGCTAAGCCAGTTACAAGTAGTTCATTTGACTTTCAGTAATGAGAAAGTTCAAGCATGCATTTTGTTATACAATAAAAGCAAACAATGAGTATATGGAGAGTATATAAGATTCTCCACAATCTTTTCTTGCATGAAATTTGTCCAGTGTGATTTTCTTACGTATGAAAGTTAATATGAAATGTTAGTGACATTTTAACCAAGAGGGATAGAACAGGTTAGTGTACCTAATTCCTAACAGGACTTCATTTTTGTGGGTATTTTTGTTTGTTTTCTAGTGGCTTTTCATGGCCTCCCACTGAAAATCAAGAAAGAACCCCACAGTCCGTGTTCAGAACTCGGCTCTGCCTGCAGTCAAGAACAGCCCTTTAAATTCAGCTATGGAGAAAAGTGCCTCTACAATGTCAGGTAAAGTAATTGAGTGTATAGCGAGCACCTGATGGTTCTTACTGAAGCACAGATTTACCATAATATAAAATCTCAAGTCGTATTTTATGAGTTACATCTTCAGCATGTAACAAGCTAATTAGGTCATGTGTTGAGCAGAACTCAAAAGGACTGTTTACTGTCTGATCACATACTTCTAGAATCATTTTAAAGCAGTAATTTTTATCCAGATCATGAGCTGCTTTCCCACAACTGTTAGGTGATGCATCCTGAGATTGTAAAAAAGGTTTTAGGTGGCATGAACAGGTACCAAAAGTTCAGTTTTCATTAGAAAAGAATGCATTATGCACTTTAGAGTTTGTAGGGGGAAAACAATGAAGCATTTGGCAAGTCTGAACAGTACATTAGTTATCTGACAGGCTTTGCAGATGATCTATAAGATGCCTTCATGGACAGTTGCAGTAAAGTTAGAATTTTCTAAGGCTTAGCAGAGGCTGTTATCTGTTAAAAAACCAGTTGTTCCTTCTGATGATAATAAAGGGTGGAGCAGTAGAAGTACATTGTTCCTTTGTTGGAAAATTTGATAACATGTATGTTCATTAAAAACCCTTCACAGTAAATTGCATTCTGCTACTTTTCATATTGGCCTCTAATTGCATAAGGGAAAAGTTGGCTCTGTATATTGTATGTTATTACTCTCAATTACAGTAGAGACTTAGTCCTTTAAAGGAGTTAGTTTAGAAACTTACAAAAATGTTTACAAATATTTGCGGTCTTATAAATTATGTTGATTCAAGTTCATAATGCATTATGATTCAGAGGAGTCTTCTGTTTCCTCAGATGTTTTTTTATACCTATGCTCTGTTTCCTTCTGCAGAATAATTTTATCTTTTTCCCATTCTTTAAATTGAGGTATAACTGAAAGTTAGAGGTGTACAATACAGTGATTCACAATATTCAAAGATTGTACTCCATTTATAGTTATTATGAAATATTGGCTACATTGCCAGTGTTGTACAATATGTTCTTATAGATTATTTTACTCCTAGTAATTTGTACCTCTTAATCTCTACCCCTGTGTTGCCCCTCCTGCTTCCCTCTACCCACTGGAAAGCATTCACTTGTTCTTTGCATCTGTGAGTCTTCTTCTTTTTTGTTACATTGACTAGTTTGTTAAGATATTTAAGATTCAAAAAACTTTGATCTGTATAGTTTCATGGTTCCTGACCAATGCTTGGATATTTCATTACTATTTGTTCTTGCAATCTTGTCGTCTATATCCTCTTTCCTAGAAGGTTCATCAGAGTCTGAAATGATGAAGGTGGTTCAGTTGAACTGCAAAACTTTTATAAGATATATCTCTTATAGAAGCCTACTATTAAAACATCCTGAGTTCAGATAAAACAGTATTGATCAATCTGAGTTTTATTTTATCACATTTTTAATTTTTTTCATTTTCTCCTTATGAATACTATGTATTCACAGAGTAATTATTTAACATATTGGAGAATTTTTAATTAATAAACCAAATAGGTATAGAATTGTCATTGCATTTTAGCATTGATCAGAAGTGTGACTATGGAAGAACTACTGCGTTATAGACATATTTAAAAAAAAGACATCTGACTTTCATAAATTAATGGTAGAATTACCTGTATATTTTGAGATTCTTCTCAGGGACCAATAATTCCCACAGTGATTTAATGAATTAAGTCTGTTTTTCCCATTTCTATATGAACAGTGTAACGCAGTATGGCATTTTATGAGAAAAAAGTAATATCCTAGGACAGAAGATGTATCATTATTTTTCACATGGGAATGAGACAGGTGAACCATTTTATAAAAGAAGTACATTCTCATTCAGAAATACTGGTAAAGGAAGCAGGTGGAACCAGATAGTATGAGTTTGTGGACTTTGCTGCAAAGGAAGAAAGACTTTTGCAGCCCATACTCCTCTACTTCTGTAGTTTCAAGCCTGGATGGAATTCTTTTGTATAGATGGAGCAACAGGATAAATTATTACATAAGTCAACGTTTTTTCTAAGTTTCTTTTTTAAAGAAAAAATATACTGGTGAATGCTTTTTATCTTAAAAGGAAACAGAGTATTTTAACCTACATAATTTTTGTTCAGAAACTTAAATATAATTTGTTTTCAATAAAGTATTTTTAGATTAGAAGAATTAGTTAAATCATATCCCTGAGAACTATGCTAAAGACTGCAACTTAAATTCCTAATGTGTATAAAAACTAGCTTACTCATTTTATTCTTTTGTAATTATGTTTAGAAGTTAGTCTGTGATAACAGGTTTTATTCTTAAGAACATTGTTTTGTGCCTATTTTATGCTCCAAGAAGGTTTAAATATATCAGAGGCGTTTTAATTTGCCTCATAAATCTTTATTATCTCATGTGAGGAAGTTAATGCCAGGCATCATTTATTTTACACTAAAAGAATGAAAATAAGGCAAAAGCATCGGCTTCTTAGCATTCTACAACAAATAAAGGCGAGTCAGGTATGATCTGTATCTTATTAAACTGATACGACTTCTTGTTCTAAAGTCTTCTGTAATGTAGAAGGATTATAATATCAGAAATATTTAGTGATCTAGAAAAGATCTATGAAACTTGCTTAAGGAGACATATCAAGAACAGACGGTAATAGGGACTTCCCTGGTAGTTCAGTGGTTAAAACTCCACACTTCCAATGCAGGGAGCATAAGTTTGATCCCTCATAGGATCCTTCATGTCTCACAGTGTGGCCAAAAAAAAACAACAACAAAGAATAGATGGAAATAATGTCACTGCTTTTGCTGACAGAGATTTTCTTTATGCTGTGTTGTTTGTATATGTATTAAACATAGATGATTTATATTTATGCTGTTTCCAAGTGATACATTATCCTATTTTCTGTTTAAGTGTGTGGCTATTTGGTGATTACATGTTCTAGAATTGCAAAAACCAAAAACCATACCATTCTAAACTTCCTTAGGTCTTTAGCCTGAAATATTTTTTCTTTCCTTGAATTGTCTGGGGGGGGAAACGGAGTTTTAATTTTCCCAAGAAAATCACATTCCCTTTCCTCTTGTCTCTTGGGTAGTGCCTATGATCAGAAGCCACAAGTGGGAATGAGGCCCTCCAACCCCCCAACACCATCCAGCACTCCAGTGTCCCCCCTGCACCATGCGTCTCCCAGCTCAGCTCACACATCAAAACCTGACCGCGCCTTCCCAGCTCACCTCCCTCCATCGCAGCCCATCCAAGACAGCAGCTACCCCATGGATCACAGGTAAAGTGCAAGTACCTTATAAAAAGGCTTATTGGAATACAGTCGATTTACAACATGCGTGTTAGTTTCTGCTATACGGCAAAGTGAATCAGTTATACATATGTGTATATCTACTCTTTTTTAGATTCTTTTCCCATATAGGTCATTACAGAGTTGAGTAGAGTTCCCTGTGCTATGAAATACATCCTTATTAGTTATCTATTATATCAATGATAGTATGTATATGTTAATCCCAATCTCCCAATTTATTCCTCCCAACCCCTTATCCCTTGGTAACTGCAAGTACCATTAAAAAAAAAAAAAGCAAAACTGTTTTTAGCATTCTTGGAAGAAATTCTTTTTACCACTTCCTAGGACCTATAGTAAATTCAAGGTGAGTGTATTAATTTTGCACATCTGTGCAAAATATTTTGAGAGTTTGCTCTGTCTTTAGCTATAAATAATTTGTGGAGAAGGTCATTTATAAACATTCCTTTATAAACATTTAAATTGGTTGCTAAAATGGAAAATTAATCTATATACTGACATTTGAACATTTCCCTTTCTGTTTGCTTGAATTAAATTGCTTCACTTAAACTTTAAATCAGATCATCCCATTTTTATGAGCATATGTGTGTACTTGTAAAATAAAGTTAGGAGACTAATTTTAGTAGATGGCTTATGGAATTAGGTTCTTTACCTTAGACTGACTGGTTTAGCTGTACATAGTTTTGCAGAAGAGAACTTATATGACAGAACTCTCTTTCCTCCTTTCCAAGTGATGGATATCTAATGTCAGTAGATGCATGACCCTGAACACTGAGAACATAACATTAAAGTGGTAGAGACTGAATTAGAATTACTTAGAAAGCAACAAGGCAAGACACAACATAGAGCTAGAGAATATGCTATGCCGGGTAATTCTCAACTCTTAGAGATATAAAAATTTGTGTTTAAATAAAATATTAAAGGATCCTTAGAGGCCTTAATAATACAACTTAAAAGCACAGTTCAGTTGTATACAGCATTTATTTTTTCCCCTTCTACCCTGTACTTATGTAGAGCAAGTGGTCTGTTGGTAAATGGTTAACAATAGGATCTATGGAAGAAAACCCCAAAGACTTTGATCTGTAGCATTTGACGAGTCTGTGATGTAAATATTGCCCCCATGGCAGATTCCAAGCTATCAGTATGACAACCCTGAATGTGGAATTGGAAAGAGATGTATAGTAACATGCCATGAAATAGTAGTATTTCTACCAAACAGATACAACAGGTATAATCCCCGAGAGCATGATTAGTATGTTGTGGTTCAGTTGCTCAGTCGTGTCTGACTCTTTGAGACCCCATGGACTGCAGCCCACCAGGCTCCTCTGTCCATGGAATTCTCCAGGCAAGAATACTGGAGTGGGTTGCATTTCCTTTCCCAGGGGATCTTCACAACCGAGGGATCGAACCCAGGTCTCCTGCATTGCAGGCAGATTCTTTACCTTCAGAGCCACCAGGGAACCCCAGATTTTAACAATAAGCCTGTGCACAGGGGTTCTGACACACCATTATAAAAATAACTCAGCCAAAGGAATCCTCCAGATCAGCAGAGGAAACCCAAAGATGTGCCACTGGCAACTTTCTTAAAATAAGGGAATACTCAGATCTGCTTTTTATAGGTTATTTAATGGGACTCAATCTCAAATTCAGTCACTCTTCTGATATGAGAGGGTAAGATGAAAGCATTCATTCTTTCCAGCATGAAACCAAGTAATAATGTTTCTACCTTGGTTTCCATCCCTGTGTCCTCTTGTGCTTTGGTTATGAAACGCTGTCCATTATCTTTCTCTTCTCACCCAGTGGACCTGAGACTTTCTCAGAGTGTAATGGTATGAGCATCTGTGTAAACAGTTTTGTAAATACAGATGAAAGAAATCTTACTGCCGGGTGGGCCATTAAACAGATGCACATTGTGTAGGACTGATGGGGGGATAGAGAGGACGATGCAGAAAAAAGCAAGTTTTGTTTTGTCTACTTCTGGGGACTTCCCAGAGTTCTTGGTACCAAGCCTCCCCCCCCTCAGACGAGGGTCAGAATTAGCGGTGGTGTGGTTGGCACTCTCTGGAGTTCTCTCTTACGGAAGGTGACTGCTGAACAAGCCGTGTGGCTGTTTTTAGGTGACCTAACTGGAGATGCCATAGCCAAATCCATTTGAGTTTCTCTACTTGAAGTCAAATATTGGAGACTGCGAACAGCCGGCCCGGAACTAGGAGAGGGAAGCTCAGGTCTTTTCCCAGTGTCCCCCGCGGAGCGTGGAGGCCAGCACCAGCTGGCCCATCCCAGGAAAATCTCTGAAGCCGTATGTTTCTGAGGAGGATTTCTTGGAGAGCTCTCGCCAACAAATGACAGTCCCTCAGTTATAAATGGCACATTTGCTCTGGGAACAGATCCTGTCCCCAAATAGCCCCCTCCAGCCCAGCACCCAACCTCTCTCAGGGAACACTTCGTGGCCAACTGGGCTGCACCCCACTTCCTCCCCTCAGCCTCTCTCTGCTCCTCGGTCCAGCCCTTTGGCACTTTTCCCTGAACCCACTGTGCAGGAGTCCTGTCTCTTTTTCTCTGTTTCCCACCACGGAGACGCTGTTTTTCTGTACCCGAGTTCATCAGCATGCTCTCCTTACCCATGCACTGTCTTCCAGAAGCTTCTAAGTCCATTTCTCTTTACCATCAGTCAGAAGAACGTAACCACAAACTTGTAGTTTCTTAGGAAGCATATGTGTGTTGATATATGCATGGTCCTCAGTGAGTACCAACTGGAATCACGTTGACTCCTGCAAACAAATGGCTTGACTCTTTTTTTTTAAACAAAGCTTTTAGCAGAAGTATTATTAACTTCTTTGTATGGCTTCCCAAGTGAGCAAGAGTTCTTATTTTAACTTCAAGTTACAATTTTCTCATTCCCTCCTTGACAGTTCTTAATGATAATTTCTGTTTCTTTTTTTGGCTAATGAAATAAGCAAGAGAAGGGAAATGAATGCAGTGCCAGTTAGCCTAACTGTTTGGCAATATTTGAGTTTCTAAGTTGGTTTTCTGCAGGTGTAGGTGGAATTTCAGTGCTTTTCAATGGCAGCTGGTGAGGCTAGAGTTAAATCACTGGGCGGAGTGTTCTGAGAAACGCTAAAGCAGTTGCTCTGCCATTCTTTTGCTTTTCCCTTGTTTTCATTTAACGTTACCAAAATTAAATGTTAACTCTCCAAATTAAAGTCACAGGAATGCTTTTAGAAGGGTGTAGGGGAGTTAACAGGCATACATTTGCTCATAGAAATGTCGTATAGTTTATTTTTAAGCACTCCTGGGCATTTTAGAGCACTTTTAACTCTTTAATTAATCCACATCTTTGTGGTGGGTCAGTGGTATTAGGATGAGACACGCAGAACTGAATGATGATGTGATGAGTCAGTCAGTACAGTAGATGACCAAGAAGGAAGGAGTCTAGAAACTCACCGTCAGAAACTGCCGAGGCCTTGGAGCTTCCACGTGACCTAACATCATGACGTGTTGAATGCTATGTGATGCAGGCATGTTCTTTCCATCTTCAGAGGGCTGCCGTAATATTTTATGCTCATTTTTATCAACCTGATATTTTGTCTGAAACTCTTGGAAGCCAGTCCAGTGTTCTTACAGTAAAGAAGTGGTCTTTAAAAACTAGCTTGGATTCATTCTCTGTAATATTGCCCAGTTTAATTTCTCACTAGAATACAGTGTTCTTTAGGACATTGTTGAAGATGTAAGAGTCCCACCCATTTGAAAAATCCCACCCATTTCCTTTCTTCTTTCCTCAGTAACTGATGGTAAGAAATGGAAAACCATTAAGGAGGTTTTTATTTGGTTGATTTTTTTGTTTGTTGATTAGCTTGATAACAATTAAAAGATGATGCAATTTGAGATCAGATTCTTTCCAGAGTCTCTGTTCTGCTTTTTTTTCCCTTGTCTATAATTATTTGAACTCACTTCATAAGGAAACTTGGTGAGTGTCGAGTTGATTTCTCATGGGGCATTTTAACTGTCAGGGTATGTATTTCTTGCAAATGCTACATTGCGCTCCTTAGCCTTGCTTGATGCCCATCTTTAACTTCTGGTAACATACTGAAATGGTGCTGAATGGAACTAATTAGAAGAGGAACACAAGGTGTGCTACGATTAGAAAGCATGTTGCTACTGAACCAGGAAGGAGAAATCTCATCTTCATTAAAGATTTACACTGTGGGTCAGCCAGCTGGTGTCACGTTCACTAACTAAGCGGTTAAAAATTGTGCCAGTATTTTTAAAGGGTATTCCTTGTTACCTTTTTATTTGAAATGTGCTCTCTTATTCCCCAGATTTCGCCGCCAACTTTCTGAACCCTGTAATTCCTTTCCTCCTTTGCCAACAATGCCAAGGGAAGGACGTCCCATGTACCAACGGCAGATGTCTGAGCCAAACATCCCCTTCCCACCTCAAGGCTTTAAGCAGGAGTACCACGACCCAGTGTATGAACACAGCACCATGGTTGGTGGTGCAGCCAGCCAAAGCTTCCCCCCTCCTCTGATGATTAAACAGGAGCCCAGAGATTTTGCATATGATTCAGGTAGGCCTGTGCTTTAAGTTACATTTATGGTATCTTTTCACTTGCTTGTCCCTTTCATTGGTGTTGGCTGCAGTTTAGGTGGCTCCTGACCGTTTTTTGGTGGAAACTTTCTGATTTATTCCTTCTTTGAATCTTTCTCTTTATGTTAAGGGTTGGACTTTCAAACCATTTTGGCATGAGTCGACGGTTGAAAGAGTGTCTAGAATTGAAACCTGTTTGAGGAAAAGTACAATTTGTAAAATTAAGCTCTCTTATCTCAGGCCAGGAAAGTAACAGGGCTGTTCTATTCTTAATTCTGGGCTTTTTTTTCCATTTGGTCCTGTGGCATTATTTAATGACAGTATTTACAGAAGGTAATATTTTGTACTAACTTATTGCTTATTAACTGTTTTTTTCTTTATTGGTATGGCAAGATTCCAAGGGTTCAAAAAGAAGAATTCTTCCATATTGGACAAAGAATAGCAAAAATAGCAATAATAGAGCTTAGCTCTCATCTCATTGAGCCAGAAAGGCCCTGCTAAGTAGTATGTCAAAATGGAGAACTGGGGTTACCTGGAAATAAAGAACATTTTCATCTATTGTTAATGTTACCAAAAACTTTGCCTATATTCAACCTTGAGAACTCAGAAAAATTACTTAATCTGTGTTCATTTTATTTTACAAAATGAATTGAATACATTCAAAATGAATTACATTCAAAATACACTTACAAAATAAATTGTCTTATATTGAAACAAAATGAATTTTTTTTACAAAATGAATACATTTTGAATTGTCTTACGATTCAAAATCAAGACACCTGCCTTGGGAATTTTGAAAAATAGTATGAAATAAAAGCTAATGCTTCTAAGAAGGGCACCAGGCAAAAAAACTGCTAACATTACTATAAGTATGATCAATAGATGGTTGTAGACTTAAAAATATTTGAAAGCAAAGTGACTTCCTTTCACGTGGATACAAAGTTATGGATATTCTTTATGAAGGAACTATTGCTTCTGTAGGCATAACTCTGCTGAGTTTTTCTATCAGTTCCACTTGATGAAGGAAATCTGTCTCCTGGTCTTGTTTCCTTGTCTCAAGTTAACTTGTATAAAGTTACCTGTTTCATTATAAACTGATCTTAAAGCTCAGCAAGAAGGAGCCCTACTGAGAGCCTCCTTCTGGCCATCCTGTCTCACTGGGTAAGAAGTTCAAAGAACTAAGGGGAATTTCTGCTGAGAGACTGACTCTACTGCTGGAAGGTACACTAGCTGCCCAGGACCCATGCCTTCCCTGCCCAGTCAGCCGAGTCTACTTCCAGGACCGGAGCAAGTTCATCCCAGGCCTGGTTACACAGAGCACATTGCTCTTGTGTATACCTCTTAAGTCCAAGGAGGTGGCCAAGGGGCAGCTGTTTGTGAGAGGATGGGGATGGGGCTTGGTTGTAGCCATAGGTTTGGTGTGTGAGTCCTGTGGTATGGAGCAGTGTGGGCTTGAGGGATATAAGAAGTGAGGCAGGAAATGGGTGGGCTGGGGTCTGAAGACTGAAAACGCTCCATACCATTTTCTCTTTCAGTTCTCATCCTAGAAATTTCCCCAAAGTCAAGGTTTGATCTGGCCCTCCAAGTTGCTATGTTGTCACATTTTCAAATAGGAAAAGAGAACGTTATTTATTTATGAGTTTGTTGGACTGATTCATGGTTTTAAAAGTTTTTTTTTTTTTTTTTTTTAAGATGTTTTTGATATGGACCATTTTTTAGATCTCTGTTGAATTTGTTACAAGATTGCTTTTGTTTTATGTTTTGGTTTCTTGGCTGCTAGGCATCTGGGATCTTCCTTCCCCAACCAGGGATCAAACCTGCACCCCTTGTCCTGAAAGGCAAAGTCTTAACCATTGGACCACCAGGGAAATCCCCACATTGTTCTAAAAATTTAAACATATGGTGTGAGGGACTTTATTTGAATGCTTGTCCCAGACCCTGTAATTTCAAGACCATCCTAAAATGTACCATAGTGGTTATAGTTTAGAGCCTTTTATATTTGTCTATGATTTATGTGCATAATTAAGAACCCTGCACTACAATGGGCTTTATTCTAGATAAGGTTTGTTTTTTAATGTAAATTTCTAATCCTGTTAACTGATGTTATCTTGATTCTCCAAACCACATTTTAATTTGCTACACAGTTTCTTGAATTCATTGTGATTTCAAGAAACTTTACATGTAAATCATTTAAAATAGCCCAAATAATTGGTTCAGTAGGACCTGCAAGGCATAGCATTTTTAGAAATTTCTTCATGTTTTCTAGAAATGATTTTATATCTCAGAAAGATTATAATTGGACTCATTTTCTTGATTCTTTGGTTTTCCATATATTTATATTATTATATGTAAATATGCATATATTTATATTATATAACATTCTCCTTATATTTATATCATATGTAAAATTATATATAACATGGTATTGAGAATGTGTAACTTTTCTTAAGGAGATGTGAACCAAATAAAAAGATTTAAGTAATCCAATGAGGGCAAAAAAAAAAACAACCTGATACTGTGAGGTTTAATTGCATTAGTTTTGGGCCATATGTAATATAGAGTTCTAAGTCAGTTGCTGTCTGGCCTTCAGAGGCACAGATTCAGTTACTTACAACCAAAAAAGGATAGTCCATTCTTTAGCTCAGCCTGCTAAAATCAGATACCATCATTTGGAAAGCTTAGACAGCAGACATTTAACTCTCACAGTTCTATAGGCTGGAAAGTCCAAGATCAAAACTGCCAGCAGATTCATTTCCTGATGAGTCTCCTCTTCCTGGCTTGCAGATTGCTACTTATGCACTGTGTCATCATGTAGCAGAGAGCGACAGAGCTCTGGTCTCTCTTTCTCTTCTTATAAAGATACTAATTCCACCATGAGGGCCCCACCCTCATGACCTGGTCTTATTCTATTTACCTCTCAAAGCTCTCCTCTCCAAATACCATCATGTTAAGCATTAAAGCTTCACAATGAACTTTAGGGGACTTGATCATTCAGTCCATAAAGAGTGCAGTATCCTATTTTAAAGGTACATAGGGCATCTTTTTTGTAAGTTACCATATACCTTGCAAATGACTTGTGGAATATTTGTTTAATATTTAAGAAGTTGTTAATATATGTTAATTTCTCCCCTTAAATTATATTTCAAGTTGTTAAAGTTGGACAGTACCTTTGAATTCTAATTTCAATATTGCCAATACGATACAGTTCAGTTTTGCTTGAATAGTTAAATAGTAAATCCATCTTCTGAATGGGTGTGGTCTAAAGAACTATAGTAACTGTGTAATGAGGGCTGATGAAAAATTAACCTGTGCCTTTCAAAATGTGTTACACTGACTTCCCAGTTGCTGCAATTAGGTTGACACATCTGCATATGGCAGTCATTGCTGTCACAAGTATGATCTCCAGATATTTTGTTTTATTGTCTTTAGTTCTTGCATCCTTGCTGGCAATTTATTAATCTTTTTTAGAAAATTTAATGTATTTATCACTGCATCATTGAGTGCTTAGTTGACTTACTGACGTTGAACAAATAGCACATTAGAAAATATGTGATTTAAAGACAATGCGAAAAACATTTCATAATCCTTTTATTCAGCATCTATGATCCACAGATTGTCCTTTAAGAAGGCCTCTAGAACTCTTCATTGCTTAATTCAATATAACATAAATGTTGTGAAAATAAAAGAAGCTTTGTAAGTGAAAAGGCAACATGATTATGCTCTAATAAAGCCTGACATTAATTATGACATGGGAAATGGAAGGTCTATTAGTCATAATTATAATTACAGGAATGCAATTTCAACTGCTGAGTATTTAAGCTAAAAATTACAAAATATTATGTTAGTAGAGTAGAAATTTTTATGAAGAGAAAGGGAAAAAAACTTGGATCAGAGGGCTCTGAAAAGATAAAAAAACAATTGATATTTAGGGCCAATTTGATGAACCAGTACAATATCATCATGATTATGATATTAAGTTCTCAACAGTCCAGTACAATAATAGATGTAACTATCTATTATTGTTATTTTCCTTCTCTGTGTCTCTAGCCTAATATCGCTGCACAAAGCAGGGACACAGGCTTTTTGTTGGTTGGTTGGGTTTTACTGAATCCAATCTGATTTCTTCTTTTTTGCCCCTGTGGCCGAGTGACTCCGTAAAAAGACTTGAATAAGCACTGTGTGCTTCATCCATATGAAGTGCATCCAATACAGTACTCTATTTAAATAAAATTGTGGCTGTTTTCCCATTTGCATACTCACAAATGAGGTTTTGCAGATTCTGAATGCCCAATGAGGTAAATATTTTAGATATTCGCAACAACATATTTTGTTAGAATTTATGCGTTCATTGATTGGTCTTTCGTTTTGGTTTTGGAGAGCTAAGGGTAGTATTTTTAGGAGAGTGGTGAACACATGAAACTAAAGTTTAACTCAAGAAAATATCAGCACAAAATGTTCATACACTTTGATCAAGTTTTTTCACTGTCAGAAAATCATCTTATGGAAGGGAAGACACATGATGAATATTTAGTGGTGGAGGAATATCATAGAGCAATTGGTAATGTAAGTTATGGCTCTCAATAGCAAATATTATGCAGTCATTAGAAGTCAGACTTTTAATAATATTTAATGAAATGAGACTATTGAGTAAAAAAATTATACATGTCAGCTGTGGCTCAGGCAAAAATAAGACCCAGTATAGATATACTGTAGCACTATATATGCCGTGATATTATCGTCAGTATCTACTTTGTCTGTAAAGTGCTTTGTCTTTTAATTGTGCTTAGTACAGCTTTTCTAATCAGACAGAGTACGTATTAAACTGTCAAGTATCAACCAATTTAGAGTTGAAGAAGAAAAGTGTCCAAGTTAATCACATCAGTCCCATAAGTAAAAGGAAGGCTAAATAAAGAAGGACATAGTCTCATTTGTTGCAAACCTGGCTTTGTACTCCTTTGTTTCCAGGGCTGCCTTAGAGAGGGAGGAGAATGATTATGATCCTTGGTCAGTTTCAGGTTCATCCTTGCACTGTGCTGGCAGCCCCATTATTTAATGCTCTTATGTTACTTTGCATTTGGGGTTGTTACTAAAAATCTTAACCCAGTAGTTGATTGGAGAGGTGATACCTTAATAAAGTGTTTTTAACACTCAGGGCCTATTCTGTTACTTTAATTAATTTGAAAAACTGCCTTCCCCCCATGTGGTGGGGCAGTTTTAGCCAGGAGCTGGGAATGAAGAAGGGAAAGAACTTGCAGAGACAGGAAGAAGGGTTTCTGAAATAAGAAAATGGGGGAAAGCACATGCTTGTCGCTTTAGGAGGGAAGGAAGTAGTTCAGGAGGGTAGGGGAGAAAGCTGGGATCCTGTTTTCTAAGGAAAATGTTTCTGTATTTTGTAATTGTGTTTTTTAGGCTCATTCCCTCTGGTACTGATGAGGCCTTCTTTCAGTTTGGAGGCATGTCACATGTATGGGTTGGCAAATGCAGCATTCTTTTCAGTTGGGAAATTGACACAAATAGCTGTTTCATAGAATCATAAGTCTTTAAGCTCATGAAAGCTCTTGGGGATCACCTCATTGAAATTCCTTCTTTACACTCCACTGTAGAGATAGAATGTCCAAGGCTTATTCAGGTTAACTTACCATCAGTTGCACAGCTCTGTGAAACAGCCTTAGTTTTCTTATTCTTAGTTAGTGTACAGTTCACAGTCTTTCTATATAATTGTCCAAAGTAAAGTTCTTTAATTCATAATTTGTTAGATGTTGTATTTATTCTTCTCTCTAATTTTAGCCTGAATATTTGCATTTGATTTTAAAAAGCTCTACATGATACAGGGTAATGAAAGCATTTGCACTGAAACCTAAGGTATGCTTTGCCTAATTTGAAGGCATTCTTTTCATGTTAGATAGTCCTCAAATTTTATTCTGATTGTTAGGTACTCACTGTTGTAAGATAGGAAAATATAAAACCTCAAATGATATTTTGGATTAAAATGTGTTCTGTCTCCTTTTTAAAAATACACCATAAACATCATCAAAATTTGAGATTGTCAGATAAGTGACTTTTCCTAATAGTTCTTCTGAAAAAGGATGAATGATAATTAGAAGGAAAGGTAGCAAATCAGTGTCATAGCCAGCTAAAGAATTCTTTGATTATGTGAACTTTGAGTTTGTCTGAGCCTTCTTTCTTAGTGCACTTCACTCTTTGAAAACACTTGATCGCTTGATGGCTTAAAATACAAGAGTCATTTTCAAACTGGTGTCGGCTCAATCTATTTTTTAGTAGAAAACTTATGAAGAACTGTAATATGTAAAGAAAGTTTACATTTGGAAAAATAAGATGGGCCTTTTCTCACTTTCATTTTTAAATCCAAGCAACCCTTTTTATGTTCACCATGTACTACTTCATCATCTGAGGACTTAATGAATGCCAGTAGACAAACCTTCAAATTTAGAGAATAATTATCTGTTCTTAGCATGTAGAAAAATTATATGTAGGCAGAGAAATGATAAAATAAATGCAAAATATTTAGCTCATGTTAAATATGTTAAAAACTAGAAATGTGTTTAACTTTCAACTGTCAGAACTGACAAATATATCTGGTACTCACATAGGCCCAAGCTGGCACTGCAGTCATCGAGTTAAATAGTCTTGGGTTTCTGAAATGGTGAGAGAAAATTTTTATGTTGTAAATGTTATTCTGTGTTTTGCTGTGTTGATGGGTACTCATCTTAAATAGCAAAGAAAATAGAGAAGTAATTCCTAACATTGCTCTTTGTGAGCATTCTTAGAATTTTCCTTGTAAAATTTAGAATATGGTTTTAAATTTATGGGATGAAATCAATAGCTAGTAGAGCAAGAAAAAGATAATTATTTTCTGCAGCCACATAGAAATATGAGTAAATAGTGCTTTATTGGGTTGAAGACAGGGCCTCATCCGCTGGTTCAGCTTGCTCAAAATTGAAAACAGACAGTTCAGAAGGCTAAATTTACTCAGTGGTTTATTTCCAAATTATTACTATTCTGATTGTTACACTGCTACCACTGTAGTAATATCTTAGGAATTCTGTCATCAGGATATCTTATTTTTTTTTTTATTGACTCCTTTATAAGAGGAGATACGTATTTATTTTAGGGAAATTGGCCTCATATATGTTTTATGATAAGCATTCTTACATGCTTAATGAACAATTGGTTTATACATAAGGAAACAACCAAAAATATCATACAAGAAATAATAAGGAGTGGAGTGAAGGCAAAAGAGAACTGTTGAAAATGCTAATTAGATTTAGATGGGACAGTGAGAGTAGAAAGGCTCCTGATACTTATTTTACACTTCCGGCTCGACCATAAAGCTTTGTCGTTTCCGCAATGGAAGGCCCCGAGGCTGACAATTATAACTTTAATTTTTAAAAAGATGAAATAATGACATTTGTAAATATTCAGCTTTACTTCATTATTTTTACTTACATATCTTTGAACCACCATGAAAACTGATTCTAAATACTGAAATTTTTTTTAAGCCTTGAAAAAAGAATATTATTCAAGAATTAGTAACTGAATATATATTGACTCTTCAGTGTTCTTCTTCTGTTCTGTATTCTCTGTGGATGACATAATCTAGGTTTCCTTACCATCTCTCCTCCTGGCTATGTCAACTATTTTAATTTTAGTTCAAAGTTAAATAATGGTGGTAACTTTATTTTCTATCATTCTATTTGGCAGATATTAGAAATTAGAAGATAAATATTAAATTATTATAACATCATATTAGGAAATCTTGCACACATTTAAAACCAAAGACCATACATTTTTCGTGTTCCTTCTCATTCCTTCTTCTGTAGGCATAGTGAAGATTCCTTGAGAAATCAGTTAAAGATCTATCCAGGGATTGTTGACTGCAGCCATTTTGCAAAATGGCTTCAGGTCACTGGAAGAAAGAAGTATTTTCTTCCTTTCAGAGTCAAGGACCAAGTTACAGATGGCTGATAAAACCCATGATATGTTTTACCAGTATTTGGTAGTGGACTGAGTCTTTACAAATCATTCCCTTAATTGCTCACAAATAGCTTTCTTCCCTCCTAAAAACTCTAGATATTTTTAAGTATTGCCATCTTTAGTAATTTCCAGTGTAGGGATAATTATGGTTCCATGAACTTTGGCCTTTTGTACCTGATATTTAACACTCCCAAAGGCCAAGCCTTGGCCCTACTCCATGACAGAACATCGTTTGCTTATGGTCACATTTTCTCCGGAAACATGGCAACTGATTTTTTTTTTTCCCTCTTAACATTAAAATTGTCACTCAAAGAACTGGAAAATCACTTGAGAATTTAAAGGAATGGGTTATTGGATCATTCAGAAAATAGTAACATCTTACCTGTTTCTCCAACATCCAAAGATAATTTTCTTTTATTCAGCCAGTTACTTGTGGATTAGTAGGTCACATAATCTCTGATTTTTAGGTGCTTCAAATGTGAAAAGTGATGGTGGTGTCTTCCTAATTGATCTTGTTATTATAATAGAGGTCATGGGTTGGCCTCACAACTTGACATTGCCTTTTTTTGCTTATCAGATCTCATATGAGTTTTCCTGATTCAGTTCTGAGTGAAAATAGCAAATCTCTCCAAGATTTGGTCCACTCTGTCAGTTTTTCTAAGAAATACTTCAATATGCTCTAAATCTACAGTTACCGTAAGTGGCATTGGCTAGTGATTTGATTTGAGAATTGAGACCATGGTCTGGATTTACTCTTTATGCATTAACACAGGTCAAATGGACAGGGACTGCATTTTAAGTCAGTAATGGAAGGCTGAAGGCTGTTTTAAACCAATCATATCAGTTTTACCCATGACTGATTGATCCCTAGAGGCAGAGCCCTGTAAGCATTTCTCTTACATGAATGGACTCTATAGAGCCTGGAGTTTCATTCATAAAATGGAGACTAAAAGGAAAAACATACAGACGCACACACACACAGACACACTCTGACTCTCTGGAATGTCCATTTATACAGAGCTGAAGGGTGTAGTGTTCCATCAGCTGCTGCTTCTGCCAGTTGACTGGAAGTAATGATTAATGCTCATTGGTCCTGCCTGCATGTAACCTGACACTATTTATGGCCGTGCAGTGTTCATAATGTATAGTGAACGGAGAAGACAACATTCTCAAATCAGAAACATAAACAGGAACTTGTGGGTCTGAATTCCATTCAAATATGTCATTTCAGCCACACAGTGTTTGTCTAACTTGGATTTTACAGGCAGGAAAGGGGGAAGGGAGGGATGGTTGGCTTGTGAGTTGTACTAGCATGAAAAAAGGGAATTAGAATGGGGAGAGGAGTGTACTTTTTTAGGGTGGGATTTTTAGTTTCTTTTTAAAGAAAATGACCACGATGCTTAGGCCCAGAAATGCTTATTCCAAGTGGGTGAAATGAATATACAACTGTTTTCACATGTACAACTTAAGATTTGCAATTAAATGAGACAGTTTAAGGATGTACATTTGAATCTCTCCCTGTGTGTGTTTCATAAGTGAATAAGAGAGGGCAGATAAATATTGTTTTACGAGTGTATGTATCTGAGTATGTATTTTTAGGTTTGGAATATTGTTATAGAATTTTTTATACTCTATCCTTTAGTGACTTACCTATTTAATAGTTTAGAGAAAAAGGAGACTTTATATTTCATAAAATATTTTTACCTAACATGTGTATAACTTAGTGGAAATCTTTTCAAGGAACTTTTGTCAAATTAAATGGCTCATTATTGTTGTTATCCTGTATGTGCATTTTCTATTGAGCTGCTTCTAACACAGTCTTGAAAATTTTACAGAGACAGCTATTCAAAGGCACATGTGAAAAACAGAGCCAGGCAAAGCTAAAAGAATGACATGCATGTGTCATTGTGATGGATTTACTGTTCTCTGACGTTTAGAAAAGTATCCTTAAATGTTCCTTTCTGCTAACCCTTCCACTCGGTGTGGGCGCTCACAGTTCACTGTTTTCATCCACTTGTTTTTATTATTCTTAGTGTTAGAAAATAAAACCACCCACTTTGTATGACACTGGAAACATTATACTGAACCCTGGACCTGTTAGCTGTTTACTGCTGGTGTCATGCTGAGCGGGTGGTGTTACCTCTTTTGTCCTCAGCTGCGTCATTCATAGAAAGGGACAGACGATCCCCATACCTCTTGCGTTTTTGTGCTGCGGTCCATGGGGCCGCAAAGAGTTGGACAGGAGTGAGCAACTGAACTGAACTGACTGAAGGATTCAATATGACTGTGCTTGTAAAGTGCTCAAGTACTAAGGGTCCAGGCAGTTATAAAAAGGATTTCTGCTGGTATGATTTTTATCCTCTCGAGATTTCCTCCAAGATTGTTGCTAGTTCTTGAATGAAATGCCACCGTGATATCTAACATTTACAATACACTTTGGTGCTAAAGGATAAGACAGAATTGAGATGTTCTTACGTTAAAATAATCATGTTGTGTATGGCCGATAAGCCACTGTAGTATTAGGACATTTCTAATTTAATGAAACAATCCTCCTTAACGTATTACTAGGACTACCCGTGTTCAAAGCAAGTAGATGAAATCATCTGAATCCTGTGGTGATCCAAGGAGAAATGAAAGTGAGAGGACAAATTCATGGTGTATTTTTTCAGATCACGTGGATTCCAGAAAGGGAACAATTCAGTATTGAAACTCATCATAAAAAATGAGTTTTTTTTTGTTTCGTGGCTTGTTTGGGCAAGCCAGAAATTGTTTCGTGGCTTGTTTGGGCAACTAATGGTATCTTTTCTTTTAAACTTCTACTAGTTGTCAGAAGTTTAAGACTAATATTAATAAATAGTCAAGGTTAAAATTGTGCTTATTTTATGAAACTGTATTTCCTATCATTTCAGCTTTATTTTCAACTCTTGACAACGAAACCTCCACAGGCTTGTAAAACTTGTAAAAGAGTGAGCCAGCTAGATCACAATAAGCCAATCCTGTTTGAATGTGGTTGTTATTTGTGTAGGATATTGTCCTCACCCTAAAAACAGATGCTTCCAAGAGAAGTTTGTGGTAAAGTCTATGCTGTTATTTTAGATTATGTTGTTCAGTCACTCAGTCATGTCTTACTCTTTGCGACCCCATGGACTGCAGCAAGCCAGGCTTCCCTGTCCTTTAGTTCTTTTAGATTATATAGCCTTTAAGTTTTAAAAACATCTGACTGCAGATCACTGTTTTATGCTTTTTTTTTTTTCTTTTGTAAAGCTTTGCAAACACTATTCTGGGCATACAAAGACTGACATAGTTCTCTTTCTGTCCTCAAAAACGTAATCTCCTATGTCATCAGGAGATTCAGTACATCTGAACTGTGACAAAAGAAATATCTCTGCAGATTTTACATTATTTATTTTTACAGTGTACTAAAAATCCTAATGACAAATTTCCCATCTAAGTGTGAATGAAGTAAAACTCCAGCTTTTCTGCCTTCTTCACATGAGTTTCAATGACTACGTTGTTACATTCACATAGAAATTTTGTGAGTGACAACAGACACCTCTTATAAAACTTGACTTTTTTGCCATCACACTTGATTTCGCCACACTTTGATTCAAGCATACTAATACTGGGCCTTATTTTTAGAACTAATTGTTTTCAGGTTTGTTACATAATAGAAAGATTGTATGGGTGTAAAAAAAAATTCTCACATTAGCATCTTTTTCAGGGAACTTGATAAAATATGTTTTCTTGATCAGCTATACAAAAATCTATTTATGTGGCAAGTGGATATGCAGAGTCAAAGGATGATACACTAGTATGTATGTGAATAGTTTTGCTTTTAAATACATCCTTATGAAGTTTATGTTATTTATGTACCCTGGAAAACCTTCTGATTTTAAATGTTAAACTGTGAGTTTGCCAGGAAATGAGTAGAAACAAAAAAATTAAATTTAAGACAGACAAAACTTAGGCAAGATCTGTCATAATACTCATGTTTCTTGAATGAAGGTGATGTCATTAGTTCTTGGTACAGCTCAGTATTTTTTTGGTAAATGTTTTTGCAAAACTTATTTAAACTCCTGTGTTTACATTGAAAGGCGCACACACACAAACATATTTCTCACCAAGTACCTGTTAATGTCTGATGTATGTCAACATACTCATTTTGGCCCTGGGCTTTTAATGTGCTAAATTTTCCACTGTCATCATTATACATTAAACAAATTTAGGTGAACTTGACTTTCTCACATCACCTCCTCAAGGAGTGAGTGAGTTACGTATGTAATCAGTCCATCCCTGCATTGCACACTGATATGAAAGTAAAAATCACATTAAAATACAACATCCAATGTTGTACTATTTTACTGGGATTTCTCATTGACTCTTAGAGATTTGAATGCTTAATTAAGTTATCACACCGGTTATTTTTTTTTTAGGAATTTAACTACAAGCATCAGATGAAAGCGAGGTGCTTTTCCTCTTAATTAGAATTTGCAATCTGGAGTGTTTTCAGGTTTGTACACTATTTTGTAACAAACAGTTTCAAGACATTATAGGGATGTCTCATACAAATGTGGCAGATAGTTCCTCTCTGATCTGGCCTGTTCAGCTCCTAGAAACTTTAGGCAAACCATGCCCTGGAGAGGAACCTTCATTCTGTGCAGGGTAGCACTTAGGCAAACCAGAAAAGTACCTGGCAAATGCACAACTGCCCTTTGTGGGCAGATCTTTGGTAGAGCTTCCCAAATCAGTGTTATATTTCCCAGTGCAGCTGTAAGTGCGGGTCAAGAAACAGAAACTGAGCTTTTAGTTTCATACCTTCATATCTTTATTTAAAGGAAATTTTAACAGTATTACTAAAGGTGAAGATTAATCAAGTCAGGTGGTTTAGGGTGTTGGTTTACTGTTAACTTCCCCCACAGTGATTAGGGCATTAAAGTAACAACAGTGTTCTGCTGCTTTGCATTTTTGCAGCATATTAGATCAGCTTTCATCACCATGAACTCATCTGTGACAAATTATAAGCCATTTAGTTTCTGCAAGCTGATTTGGCTGTGTCTTTATGTCATGCTCCTTGATCCATAAGTTTCAAAATTTAAAAAAATCCTTTATCCTAAATTTAATATACATGGTTCAATTTACAGACTGAATTTAAAATTTTTTAAACAAAAGTCCAAATATAGCAACAAATATTGGGGGATAATACTGCAAAAAGGAAGCTCAAAAGAAGTACCTCCAAATATTTTGAAAATATAATGGAGCATCTCACTTAAACCTTACACATCATAAATTTATAATGAATTTAAAATCAATATTTTAAATATCACAGGTTAATATATTTATGAAGAATATTACTGAGTAAGCATTGAATAAGCAATGTCAGCCATCTCGGTAGATACCTTATATAAGAATAAAAAATTAAGATACAAAAATAATTTTGATACATAATTACTTTTTGTTGTAAGTACTGTCGTTCACACACTTTAAATACTTGTGAGATTCACTTAAAAATAGATTCTGTTAATAATAAGTACCTTGTATTGAATTCTTAGTGTTCTCAGAAACTGGGCATAATGTTATCCATGGCTTGTTCCATATGGTCTTATCTTTGAAGGAAATCACTGTGATTCCCATTTTACAGATGTGGAGATTGAGAGAGATGTTAAATAACTAACAAAATGTTTTGCTCCCACAAAATATCAGAACTGAGATTTCAAAACTAGGTTTCTTAGATGACAAGGTATATGTTTGTAATCACTGCCATACTAATGATCCTAAGATTATAATTATGGATGCACATTAAGACATGTAAATATTCAGTCGTCTTAACATTTGTGCATAGGCTAAACTGCAGCTTATGATTGTCACTGAAGTTTTTTTCATGAATAAACATAAATGAATATGTATGAAATTGCCTCCATTCCCTGCTACAAAACATTTGCCTTTGAAGTCGCCACTTGGCTAGTTTGGATCTGAGTTGAGCATTTAGCAAAAGTTAAAATGTAATGCCAAACTTCATCGGTTGGATTTTTTATTAGATAAGGTAGAAATGAAAGCAGCAGGCAATTTAATTAGCAGTAATTTTTCTGGGCAAGTCATTACTTTGATGAACTTCAGAGCAATGTTTATGGCTCCTAATTAACCATGTTAGTCATTTGATTGAATAATCACTTTGGAAATGTTTCTACAATTTGATTAGAGTCTGACCCACTCTGATGGTCATAAATTAACCGATATCACTTTAGGATAACATGACTTTAGTTACTTTAGGGAAATAAACTCCTCTTAACCATATTTTTTTTAGGCTTCTCTTTTCTGTATAAAGGATGCTGAATTTAAAGACAGACTGAATTTAGACAATGCAGCCGAGTGTCTCAATTTCAAGAGCTAGATGTTAATTTTATTTACTCTGAGGTGTGATAAATAGTATAAGAGCTGGCATAAACACAAATATATTCTCATGTATGCATGTTTTTTTTCTAAATTGCTGTTTGGTCCTTTTTTTTTTAGAACTTAGATCACAAGTTGAGCCTTTGGAAGTGTAATAGAAGCCTGGCACCAGGTGTATTTTATGTCATTAATTTATGGTGAATTTTAAATTAGTATACTTTAAACGTCATAGATTAATAAGTAGAATTTATGAAGAATATTAAAGCACAGCAGAAAACAATAAATCGTCCAGTTTGGTAAATACCTGAGTGTTAGTGAAATGACCCATCGAATCCTACCTTTGATGTCAAATGTCTAGTTTTCCAGAGTTATATGCTTGTTTTGTGTGATGTTGGAGTACTTTTATAAACTGGCCCTTCAACTTTCTCAGAAATGCTTGAACTTCTCTTCTCCCCCTCTGGGGAGGAAGGACTACATTTAGTCCCACTTATATATAATAGAGTTTAACCTGTACGTTTTCTAGCTGCCTCCAGAGCCAGCCAGCTGTTTTCACAGCCACACTGCAGCTGAGCAGCAGTCAGTAAAAGTATTTAGTGGCGGGGTGTCAACATCAGTTCAACAAAATGCTTGCCTCTAAGCAGCTGCTGAGCTGATGGCAGAGTCATTAACACAGTCCCTTCCAGGCCCAGCTGCATGAGGGACCTTATGCCTTGGCAATAAATCAAAATAACATTAAACATTAATTTGAAGTACCATTGGTTAAAAAGTTGGGATAAAATGGATTGCTAATTATTTGGTGACCCAGAAGATCAGCTCCATTGCAACCCTATTATAAGCACTGATATCAGAAGACAAGGTTTAACCCTGCCTTGTATAGGGTTGGAACTATAAACTGTATAATACTTTAAAGAAGGCACAGCGCAATAAAATGTTTGAAAATGAGTGTGACACTATTTTCAGCTTGTAAACTATTGATTGCTAGATGCTTTTCAATGTTACTGCTATTAAGGATCGCCATTAAGATATTTTTGACTAAGATTTTATAATATATGTTTTTTTTCTGTGAAATGATATCTCATATTTTGGTTGACATTTATCACCAGGCAAATTTTTAGAAACTCAGATAGACTTTAAAAATGGGAAAAAATAAATAAATAAAAATGGAACATTCCGGACCTAAAAAGAATGACATCTGGGCTAAATAATGGTCATTATCTATTATAGCATGAAAGTTTATAGACTGATAGTTAAAAAGAGAGAAGAGCCTTTAGATTCCAATTCACTTAAATGCTATTACTTGTTCAGAAGTTATATGATTACTACAAGGGGTGGAAAGGAGGTTGTATTCTTATATTAAATAGCAACCTTGTCATATATATTTTAAACATCTATTTTTGTATGTGCTTAGTTGCTCTGTCATGTCCCACTCTTTGCAACCCCATGGACAGAGGAGCCTGCCAGGCTCCAGGTAAGAATCCTGGAGTGGGTTGCCATGCCCTCCTCCAGGGGATCTTCCCAACCCAGGGATAGAACGCAGGTCTCCCACATCGCAGGCAGAGCCCCCAGGGAAGGCCCCCCAACCCTTTTTTTTGTATATGTTTATTTTTGTAGATATTGCTTTAAAATCTTTAGTAATACATACAGGATATAGAATCAACTTAATCATGTTTATGCATCTATGGAAACTATATATGTTATACTCAGATTTGGACCCAGGTTTTAGGTACCTACAACTTATAAAATGTGGAACCTGAAAGAAAAAGTAAATGAAATGGCATATACAAAATTAGGCTTAAGGTCTCAGCAGCACTTTTGCAAATGGAGGGTCTTGAGGTTGAAACTTCAGTCTTCACCGTGAATTGACCTCTGGTTAGGTGAGTGAACTTCCAAACGGAGAGTCAAAGATCAGCCGACTCAGATAACATGTGACTCAGTCCTCTATTTTATATAAACTTTGAAAATGGCTTATCTAAAGTCATATAGCTTTATTAGTAGTAAATGAAGGACCTGAATTTTTATCTTTTCTCTCTTAAATCTGTATTTCTTTCCTTTTCCCTGTGTCTAAGCTGCCCATCACTTCACAGGAAATAGATGGGGAAACAGTGTCAGACTTTATTTTTCTGGGCTCCAAAATCACTGCAAATGGTGATTGCAGCCATGAAATTAAAAGACACTTACTCCTTGGAAGGAAAGTTATGACCAACCTAGACAGCATATTAAAAAGCAGAGACGTTAATTTGCCAACAAAGGTCTGTCTAGTCAAGGCTGTGGTTTTTCCAGTGGTCATGTATGGATGTGAGAGTTGGACTGTGAAGAAAGCTGAATGCCAAAGAATTGATGCTTTTGAACTGTGGTGTTGGAGAAGGCTCTTGAGAGTCCCTTGGTCTGCAAGGATATCCAACCAGTCCATCCTAAAGGAGATCAGTCCTGGGTGTTCGTTGGAAGGACTGATGCTGAAGCTGAAACGCCAGTACTTTGGCCACCTCATGCGAAGAGTTGACTCATTTGAAAAGACCCTGATGCTGGGAGGGATTGGGGGCAGGAGGGGAAGGGGACGACAGAGGATGAGATGGCTGGATGGCATCACCGACTTGATGGAGATGCGTTTGAGTAAACTCCGGGAGTTGGTGATGGGCAGGGAGGCCTGGCGTGCTGTGATTCATGAGGTCGCAAAGAGTCAGACATGACTGAGCGACTGAACTGAACTGAACTGAAGCTGCTAAACGCATTAGATACACAGCCATCACTATGACTCAAGTTTAACCATTAACCAAGTTTTATTTTCTCAGAAATGAATTAAGTTGGTCATACAAGTAAGGCCTTGCTCTTAGGGTAGCAATCCTGTTTGCTATTGGATTTCTGCTGTTGGATTTGTTGCTGTTGAATGTGTTGTTGTTGGATTTCTCTTTTATAGCTTTGCATATGGCCTGTGGGCTTAACAAAATGAAAAGTCAGTCTTGTTTTTGTTTGAAGGAAAAAAAATAGCAGTCATCTTACTAGGCTGAAGTAATTGTAAGAGACATAACAATTTTGTCTTTTCATGATGATTTCTAGCCAATGTTCATGAAATAAACTATGAACGAGTCTTTTATTGATCTTGCCTTGGTTGCCACTGGGTAAACAAATTTATTCCATACATGTCCTGAAATGTCTTTGGACTCATGGCGCTATTTGTGTTGAGGACACCATCACATTTATGTGTTGTTGCTTAGCCAACCTTTAGTTTAGTAAGGTTGGTGTGGGTAAAACTTCGAATTCACACACCGGTTCAGGAGAATCACTGTTCACCATGATATGGTTCTCATCCCTACGTCTCTTGTGCAGGCCCCACCTGCAATGTTAACTGTGTGTTGACAAGTTCCCCTCAGGAGACTCGTGTGTGTTTCTGTTACTTTCCTATCTGCACTCTCTCCACTGATAACAACACGTTTTCAGCTCCAGACTTCTCTTTGACCGATGTTGTTTCCTCTTTCAGAAGTGCCTAGCTGCCACTCCATTTATATGAGGCAAGAAGGCTTCCTGACTCATCCCAGCAGAACAGAAGTTAAGTTTTCCATTATTGAAATTCTTGTAAATACTTGTCAACATAATCAGCCCTCCTCAGGATGCTGTCACATTATCATGATATACGGGAAAAATCACTTAGGTCCACTAAACCATTGTTTTAAAACTTTCTGAAGTAAAAGGAAGATTTTTCGGGTCATGATCTCTTATATTTGTTAACATGAGTCATGTGCATATAAACAGCTGATAAGTGAATTTCTCTGTTCTTTTTTGCCAACAACCACATCCTTTTAAAATAGAACATGTGCTTTATAGATCACCCACCTTACTGCTGTCTGCTGAAATGTATCTTCAAGGAATTTTCAGTTTTGCTTTAGAGAGCTAAGTTGTTGTGTTGAAATAAAATGCAGTTGATTTAAATACAATCACATTTAAATATCTTGGATTTTACATTTGGGGACAAGCAATTGTTAAGCCTCACACAAGAGGCTTAGAAAACGTGTTTTTCTCATGGATGTGTTATAGTAACTTCGGTGGCAAAGTTTTGTTCTAATGGGCATGATATTTGCAAGGTAATGTATGAAAGTTCTTTTATCTGGATAGACTAACCTTCAAAGTATTTCCTGAATTACGTGCACGATCCTTGATGTCAACACTGTGTGTCTTCAGTGAAATGACTTGGATCCATCTTTCTAGGTTGAGTCTAACATTGGTTGTTTTGCATCAATAGAAATTAACCCCTGTGTTGAAAAGATAATAAAATGAGATGGTAAATCCAGAATATACAAGACCAAAATTTTGCACAAATGCAATTTAATTGTTGTTGTTGTTGTTAATATTATGTACCTACCACAGAGACCAATACTTATGAGAAATAAAACTGTGACTAAATTATGTGAAATTTCTTTCTAGTAATTAAAGATAACAGCAATTAAATGAAAGTCCCACAGTCAAGGATATTTGGGGGAGAAAATGATTGTAGAAAGCCATCAATTTATTTTGCATTTTTTCCAAGGATTTAGCAATAAAGGAAAATTTTTTTTTTTTTTTTAATCTGACTTGTCTGTTGAAGATGAAATCATGAGGTTAATGCAGCTAAATATTTCTGTAAAGGAGTTCGGGGGTAAACTGTATTTGTTTCAATTCATCAGGGTCATAATGCAAGATAAATGTCAGGTTCTGATTTTCCTCTCATGTGTTTGAATAATGAAACTTGGAAGAAAACAAAAAAGAAGATAATTTGTTTTACGTCGCAGGTTTGCCAGTGTTTACATGAGCATTATTGGCTTAGTAATAATATATATAGCTAACTTTCATATATTACCGTGTGCCAATCACTGTTCTAAAGTTGCGTATATTGAACCATTCAGTCCTCACAACAGCCCCATAAGATAGGTGGTTTATTATCATTCCCATTTTATAGATGAGAAAACTGAGGCACAGAGGTTAGATAATCTGTCCAAGGTCACAGAGTGGAAAAGCGATGTCCTTTTCTGCCTCTATTTTTGCATTCATGGTTATATTTTGAATTGTTTGTGAGTTTTATTTCTGTCATGAATAAATGTATCCCATTTCCCCTCCACAGGCTGCATGTTTGAAAAGGGCCCCAGGCAGTTTTATGATGATACCTGTGTCGTCCCAGAGAAATTCGACGGTAGGTTTTTCATTGTGTATCAAGTTTTGATTTCTGTAAGAGGCTCTGGAGAGATCACCCTCGCCTCTCCTGAAAGCAGTCAACATAGCTACTTAAAGATTTTCATGCTCATCACTTACAGTGCACTCAAGTCTCGCTAAACTTTACCTCTTATAAATTCCCTTTCCTTTTCCCATTAAGAAGCTTTTCTCTTTTGTCCTATGAGAGATCCCATTTTTAAAGACAGACAGAGTATCATTCTTGCTGAGCTTTATGTAGAATAAGAGAGGGCCCTTTCCATTGCCCCACTGAGTACATGCAGCTTGTTGTTTGCGATGTATTGAAAGCTGATCCCGTAATTAACAAAGCGGAGCAGAAAGCTTGCTACTGTGGACGCACAGATGACTAATGTAGCCTCTTGCCTTTTATTGTTCATGAAAAGATGCATTATGGAACACAGGAGCAACATAGCTGCCCATTTAGTTAGTGATTGTGCATCCTCTTCTTTTTTTTTTTCCTTTGGAAGATGTTCATTACTAATGTGACATTAGTTTGTAATTGCTCCAAATGGATTTAGGAAAGCATTACCTTTTTAATATCACTTGCTGTGGCAATGAAAATGAAAACATCACCCCCACACGTTAGAAAGGGGTATGGGGTGTCAAGTTAGAGAGACTCTTCTTCTTTTGACAAAGATGGCAACAGTCGGCATCTAAAAGGAGGCTTGGGTAAAAAGTGAACAGTTGATTGACTTAGTGGTTCTTCAGAGTGGTCTCCATATTTCCTGCTTTGATTGTTTAACAGGAAATGAGCAGGGGCCTTCTGATTAGCTGATTGCATAAACTTTCGGGATCATGGCTGTAATGACTTGGTAGCTCTTGGGAGTTTTAATTGTCATTATTTAAACAGCAAAGGATATGCGCAGATTGCTCCTCTATCTCTAATTAGTTGCTTGAAGACTACTCTGTTCTCGATGCCTTTACTACTCTTAGACTTATCAGACAGGATGACCAGTCTTGGGAATATCTGTTTCCTTAGCCTCCCTTTATACTGCTAAATTCATGCCAAGGTCACGGGTTAAACTCCACAACTTTCAGTCTTATTCTATAATAGATGTTAGTTTTAACCTTTGAGTTTCAGAGATGTGATGTGTGCTATTGTATTTAGCACCATTAGCAGAGCATCAAAATGCTTAAAATCTAGGTTTTTTTTCTCTTGAAATAAAGCAGAAAGTCTACTTTTTGGAATGATCTTCATCAGTTCCTTTCATATTTAGTGAGTTAACTTAAGAAATCACCATAATTAGTATGGGCATATAAGGAAGAAAAACATTTCAAAATATAGACAAGATCAGGGTATAATCTAACAGGGCAAAGACAGAGTCACACTTGTATTTGGGGAAACTAATTGTCTTGATTATTTTTTCCCTTTGATTTTTAAATACTTCTCAGCTTTATACTAAGAAAATACTTTGGGCAAAATAGTCTTGGGCTTACATTTTATAAGAAAAAGAGAACAAGAAGAAAGAAAAACAAAGAAATGTTTTTTCCTTGTGCAAGGCCAATATGATCAGTCGGTTTTATAGGCAGAAGCAATCTAAAGGTTAGAACATTTGAGTGTTTCATTTCATCTGCAAAATTATTCATTCGCCCCCATGAAAATTTCGAAATCTCAGAAGGAAAACCTAAAATAAATAAAACTGTCACTGAGCAATATGAAGAGACACTTCCATATTCTATAGCTTAGACCAAAACAGCATAATGATTTTTAGCAGCTATTGAGTGAATAATTTTACTTTGACTTTTTAAAGTATTTTTTCTATCATTATTTTAAGAGGTGTAGTTCTGTCTTCTGACCAAAAGAAAGTTTTTAAAAAGCTTGTGATTTGGGCTGTTTTATAATTCACTCTTCGTGTTAGTGTATCACCTTAAGTATATTCTTGTCTAAATTGCTTCTAAACAATTTCCCTCTGCATGAAGGAGAGAAATTCATGCATTAATAGTGATATGCTTATAGGACCTTAGACATTCAACTCCCCGTGTGACTGGTTCCCCATATTTTTGAGACAGTTTGCTGGAGCTAGAAGTGTATAATCAGTAGTCATGAAACTGAGTTGTGTGTGTGTTTTCTTTGTTCGATTGTTTGCTTTTGGTAAAATCAAAATATCTGACCAGATTTATACCAAAGAATTGGAAACTGACACCTTTATTGCTGTAATCTATTTAATAGACTTTTACAGTTTGTATGTAGCACAAACAATCCTTTCTTGTTTAAAAATACAGACTTACAGAAAACTCTGGTATGTTCATTTTTATGTGTATATGCATTTTTGAATCAGACTTTCAGAAAAAGAAAAACAAGCTAAACTCAAATAAGTGCAATATAAACAATAGATAAGGAAAAATGAGAGAATTTTCACTTGCTGCTAGCTGAGAAAAGCATGGTGGCAATATGAATGTGTGGTAGAAAAATGGCATGATGGTAATCCAGTATGCCTTGCATTACCCATGATCTTTTCCTGATTTTTACTTAGCTCACAGAGTTTACGCTGCTATTAAATTTGCTTTGAAACATTTGCATTTAAATTTTCAATAGTTTGTCACATGCAAATCAATGAGGTATTTATCAATTGTAGTTTGCAAATTTTAATTTGTATAAATAAAATGCCTGGAGCTTAAAATTGATTACTCCCTCTCCACTGTTGCTTAGAGTAGGTGTATGTGTGTTTGTGTGTGTTTGTGTGTGTTAGTCACTCTGTCGTGTCTGATTCTGCGACTCCATGGACTGTATAGCCTGCCAGGCTTCTCTGTCCATGGACTTCTCCAGGCAAGAATACTGGAGGGGGTAGCCATTCCCTTCTCCAGGGGATCTTCCTTTCTCAGGAACAGAACCCAGATCTCCCACATTGCAGGCAGATTCTTTACCATCTGAGCGGCCAGGGAAGCCCTGCTTAGAGCAGTAAGAGATGACATTAACAATGAAGTAAAGAAGTAGGATTAGATACTATAGTTTTTAAAATGTATCCGAAGGAAAAAAAAAAGATACAGTGTTTTTATGAGTAATGACATCTATGCCTTTAATTCGCCCTGTGCATTTATATTGACCTATGTGTAGTTATCTGTAAGTTTGTAGATTATATTCAACCATTTAGCTGTGTTAAGTCCCTATTTAATGCAAAAGATGTATTTCATAGAAACTCTTAAATTAGTTGTGGTTTAACCATTTTTAGTGATTATTTTAACATAAATTTTATATAAATGTCATAATAATGCTAATCCTAGAAACTTAAAATGTTTTTAATTTAGGAGACATAAAACAAGAGCCGGGGATGTATCGGGAAGGACCCACATACCAGCGGCGGGGATCACTTCAGCTCTGGCAGTTTTTGGTAGCTCTCCTAGATGACCCTTCAAATTCCCATTTTATTGCCTGGACTGGGAGAGGCATGGAATTTAAACTGATTGAGCCTGAAGAGGTGAGTGTCATAGATTCTGTGTAGGGAAATCAGCTATGTCATAATAGAAAGACACATACTTGATGAATGTGCCAAAAATTCATTCTTTGATTTTAAAACTTTAGGAGAACATTTTGAGTGAAAAGGTAGTCCAAAGGGGGAAACAAAAAAGCAGGCATACACGTAAAATAAGAGATGAACATATTACTGGCTTGTTCCAGTTGAATACCTTCCTATAGAATTGATGTTGAAGAACATCACCTGGAACTGTACTGTGCATGCGTGCTAAGTCACTTCAGTTGTATCTGACTCTGTAGGGCAGGACCTGGGACTTCTCGGAAGGTGCATCTAAGCTGGGCATGTTGGGTGGTCTTTGAGAAAGAGAGGAATGTGCATCAAGTTCAACTCATTTTGGGGAGAGAGGAATTGTTCTTGAGAATTAGCAGTTATTAATTGGACAGTCTTGATTTTTGGCAGGAGGGTCAGAGAGGAACATTTAGAGAACTAAGTCATGTGTAAGAGGGTTGTAGGGGAGACACAGCTGTGGGGATAAAGGCAGTCAAAGGTCACAGTGGGAAATTCTCACTCCTTAGGTGTCTCTTAGGAGACACAGACCCATAGGAATATTGTTTCCCTTTGATTAATGGTGATACCTGTTTCGAATCAGCTGGGCAGTGTACACGCCATTAGTAGGTAAGAATAAAGTTTAAAATGTCACCGTGATACTTAAGAAATTGCCAAAATGAGAGGACTCTGGATAGAGATACTGTGGGTAAATGGAACTCCTTTCATTCTGTTCAGTTGTCTGACCCCCTTCCAACCTGCCCTGGTGTACCTACAAATGGAGTATTTTTCTATAAAACTTCTCAGGTCAATGTTTATTCTTCCTGGGAGTAGCTTTAGATTTAAGCCTACTATTACTATTACAGTGTAACCTACCAAATAGCATTTTGGACCTCAAGAGAAAGGCGACATTTTTTATTTCTTTACACTTTTAAGAGAATTTTGCCTGGGCTGGGTCTGGGTTGCAGTGCGCAGTCTTCTCGTGTGGTAGCTTGTCTTGTGGAGCGAAGTCTCTAAATCACAGGCTCAGCGGTTGTCACACACCAGCTTTAGCTGTCCCTCAGCAGGCAGAATCTTCCCCGACCAGGAATCGAACCCAGGTGCCCCACATTGGCAGGCAGACTCTGAACCACTATACCAGCAGGGAAGTTTGAAGGGCTGACTTTGACAAAAAGTTTGTGTCTTTTCATGAAAGATGCTTTCTCTCTTTACATTAGCCGAGAAACCACTGAGAGACTTTTAGCTAACATGGCTATGATTCATATTGGCTATTGTATCTAAACCCCTCAGAAAAGTAAAAAAAAAAAAATTCAGAGATATCTATTTTTTTAAACTCAAATTAATTCATTTCATGTAGATTTGACATCTGCAATGTAGGCTAATGGACCTATATATAGCTTACATTATCTGTGAGTCCGTGTATTCAGTCATAATCAGATACTATGTCCTAATTTGATATCCAGAAGATAAGATGATAGTACTTGTAAAGATTTAAGGGATCTATCTGATTGGAATATGGACTGAATAAAGTATGAAATGAGAGGAACGGATGAGCACAAGTAAGTCTGCTCCAGGCTATATCAATGAGAGGGTATGCTTCCATCTTCTTTAGCCCCACACCAAGTATACACAGGTACATGCATACATACCTACCCACACACAGAGGGCTCAGGATCAAAACTGTAAGTATCCATTATCAAGTATGGGCTAAGTGTTTGGGTAGTTGAATTTTGTATTGTGTCTAAAACTTAATTTGGCTGTCAAAGGAAATTCATTTTTATGTCAATGTACTTAAATAATGTAAGTGAAAGAACCACAAAAATGTGAAGCACTGAAGATTGAGGCTAGAGTCACTTAACATACATAAAGCAATTTGAAAGCCCGTTAAGTAATGATGAGAATGTGAGCTCTTCATCTCATGAAAGATGTTAATAATCACTGCAAGAGTTGGTTCGTGCTAGACCTTAAGGACATCGAGCAGGGATTTATCCCAGTTACTTCTGTCCATCTGTGATTAAAGTGAGCAGAAACAGAATTTTTTTATTGTTGCCATTGAGCCTTCCCTGATAGCTCAGTTGGTAAAGAATCTGCCTGCAATGCAGGAGACCACAGTTCGATTCCTGGGTCCAGAAGATCCCCTGGAGAAGGGAAGGGCTACCCACTCCAGTATTCTGGCCTGGAGAATTCCATGGACTGTATTGTCTATGGGGTCACAAAGAGTCGGATGGCCTTCACTTTCACTTTCATTTGTTAAGATGGGGGTATGACTGAATTGCATCAGTGATTATTGATCCACTTAGAAGTGTAAAAATTCTTAGACAAGTGATTAAGTTCTTTATGTGTTGATTTTTAAGCTGATCGAGTTGAAACAACTAGAATAGGAGACTTGACCAGGGGACCATTATGTTGCATAAGATTGTGAATCTCTGTGACTTTTTTTTTTTAGCCTTGAAGGAATACAATTATATCTGTTCTTATGACAAACTGACATTTAGATACCTTTTTCTGTAGCAGACTCTGAAAGTAAAAAAAGAGCTAAGGAATTCAGAGAGTCGGCTGACCATTTCCAAATAGTAACTAACTCCCTGGCAATAGCAAAGTAAGCACTAAACGGCTCCGAAGGCCTTTTGTTCAAAATGAAACATTCCATTTCTGATTGCTGCATTGCTTACTGCTGCAATTGCTTCCATCAGGCAATGACTCTGCTGTTTATGTCTAAATTTCTTCTTTGGGAAGGGTTTGTGAAATTCCTCTAGTCTCTGTGGCCCCCGGTCACCCTCTTCTTTCAATCACGCAGCAGTTCTTTGAGGGTCTGTGACAGCGCAGCTCATGAAAGGTGGCTGTGAAGCCATCCTTGTTGGAATTACTTTAAGTTCCACTTCTTTGTATTCCATCTTGCGGTTTAAAATGATACTGAGTGAGATTTCAGTCTTGCACTGATCGTCTGCTCTGTGTGTTTAGGATAACTGCAGCAAGCGCATAATCTTTACCTTCTCTCTCTTCGAGATATTTGAAATTATGGGATCTTATTTTTGAATTAATCATGGGTCCTGGGAAATTGTTCCAGGGAACAGTTATTGACATAGCAAAGCATCTATAGGACACGGCATGCTAAGTCATTTCAGTTGTGTCCGACTCTTTGCAACCCCATGGATTATAGCCCACCAGGCTCCCTTGTCCATGGGGATTCTGCAGGCAAGAATACTGGAGAGGGTTGCCATTTCCTCCTCTGGGGGACCTTCCTGACCCAGAGATCAAACCCACATCTCTTACATCTCCTTCATTCACAGGTGGGTTTTTACTACTAGTGCTACCTGGGAAGTCCATAGGACGCAAGAGTAGAAGTCTTTTGGTAATGTTCAAGATTGTTGAGCTGGGAGAGTTATAGAGAAGTCTGATAGCCAGGCCCAGGTTGTGGTTTCTAGGTTTACTGTTGCATATTCAAGCATGATTTTAAAAAATAAATTGAATAATATTAATAATTGAACAATTACGTTGTCCTATTTAATTCATTTGACAATAAGGGTAAATGCTATAGTGCTACAGAGATCTTTCCACTCTCCTCATTGACAGCCAACGTTTTCATTTGAAAGAATGTTGTAAGGAAGTTACTAGAAGTATTGGCACTGTTGTACACGCTCCATGTTGAAAGTAGTCCTTTGGCTTTTGGTAGTGCTAGATGTAGTGGTGATTGTGATGGGTCATTTGTGAGGGCTGGATGAACTTTCTTAGTTGTTAGCTGGTCTCACCTGTCCCGGAAGTTTTTATGTTATCTATTCATTTTAAGTTTCAATCTTTTAAAACAATTTTATTATGATAGGAACACAACATGGGATGTATCTTCTTATCCAGTTTTTAAGTGCTTGGTCCAATATTGTAAACTAGAGGCACAGTGTTAAAGCAGATTTCTAGATCTTATTCCTTTAGTTTCCATAAGTTGTCTGCATCTCCTAGGCATGTGGGTATGTCTCATTTTCCTCTACTTTATGATAAATGTGATATTGAAATAGCTCTAAAAATAAATTTGACTGTTTTAATATGTCTACTGATAACCCACAGTGCTATGAATTAGCTGGCATCATAAAAGTCAAACTCTGCTTATGATACTAAAAAAAGGCTTCTTTCTCTCCCTAGAGACTTCCTCTGGGGAGAGAGGAAGTTATTGTTTGTCGCAGGTTACTTTGCTTTCTAGGTGCATCCTGGTGAGCTTCTAGAAAAAAATCATTAGCAAATGCCAAAGTATTCAGAAATTGTTGTTCAATTTAAGGAGATACTGATAATTTATTTTCACATCTTCTCCAGGTTCACAGGCTCTTTAGTTGTCCTATTAAAGATTCACTGATGTCCATTGTTAGCTGTTTAAAAGATGTTTTATTTAGAAAGTATTGCTTTCACTTATTATTGCCACTTGCCCATCACACTATTGCTCCCAACACTTACATTAAAATTAAGTTTATCTTAATTAATAGAATTAATTAATGGATTGATTAATAGTAATTAATGGATTAATTAATGGAATTCACTAGTTAATTAATCCACTAATTAATGGAATATTAATGTGTGCCTGTCACTGTGACTTTCTTTTTTTTTAAATCTATTTGGAGATATATAGTCATGGGGATGTGACATCACATCTCTTTGCTTTTAAAAAGTATACTGATGCATGTGACTAAATTATATTGTATCTTCATTCAGAAAATAGAAATTAGTGGGAGAGAAAATAGGAAAGATCAGTGTTTTTTAAAGAAAAAAACAAACCACAGAGAAAGGTTATTGCTAATAAAATAGAGTATTTCTGCAAAGCATTCTGTAAGATTTTGCTATATGGCACACAACAACAACTTGGAATTCTGTGAACTTGAAGAAGAATGCTAGCCCTATTAGAAAATGCTCTCTCCGGGTTGCCTAGGTACACACTGGAGCTGCAGTTTCTGCTCAGATGAAGCAAAAGTGGAAATTAATGAGGATGTGACTTTGACTGGGATCACAAAAGCAGGCCACCCTGTTCTGGATCGTCTATAGCTAGCCCAGGGTAGTGGGAAGGGAGGGGATATAGATTCGTTGAGGAAGGAGGTCTTGCTAAAGCTCTATTGAAGAACTTTGTATTTGCCAGAAAAGTTGCACTTCCAAAGCCGTATTATAAAAAGCTCAGAGATTGTTCACGAAAACACAAAGTGGATATTCTGCTTTAGAGATTATTTTTGTGGACTCATATACATGGTGACCTTTTTCGCTTCCTTCTTATTTTTAGCATCCAATTACTGTTCTTTAAATGAATGCTGAATTCCCCCAGTTTAGTATTGACTGCACTTTTTTTATTTTCTGATGCTGCTTCAGGCAATAAAAATTATGTACATTTGAGCTTACTAATTTGTGCACACTAAGCCACTTGTCTTTTAGCCAGTGTCAAGCAGGGTATCTTTTTCCCTTTGATTTATCATAACCTCAAAAACACCTTTACCAAGAGATCTTTATTTATAGATAAAGTTGCTCTTGATATTTAGTTTTTAATCTGAAAAAGAAATAAGGAAAAAGCAGAAAGGGGACCTCAGAATGGGAAATGTGCCTCATTTTGGTGAATTGCAGCCTGTTCATTCCCATTGTAAACACATTCCCTTATTTCCATTTAATTTTGTATCCAAAACAATACTGACAATGAATTCTATTGTGATGTTTCAGATTGATCACTTAATGCCTGGTTGAAAAAGCAAACCAGGACCCAGGAAATACAGATCATGATAGCTTTTTGCCTCTTATATGTATGCCATTGATTTGGATATGTTTAAGATAGTTCAGAAGTAATTAATGAATTAACGTAATTTTTATGAAATATGTTGATAAGATAATACTTAACACAACAATGTAATTCTGTCTCGGTGGCAGGTGGCCAGGCGTTGGGGCATTCAGAAAAACAGGCCAGCTATGAACTATGATAAACTTAGCCGTTCACTCCGCTATTATTATGAGAAAGGAATCATGCAAAAGGTGAGCAGCTAACACAGCATTAAAATTTATTGAAATGTTTCACATTCATCTGCATGTCATACTTCAAAGCCATATATCATTACATTGCTGAAGCAAGGTTTTCGCTCACTTTAACGTATGCTTAGCTGTTGGTTTTCCTATTACAAGGCTTTCTGTTTATAAATTTATGAGCATTATAGGCAAATGTGTAATGCAAAATAGGAGACTTTCTGGAAGTCCCCACTTTGCTGTGTTTGGTAAAAAAAATCCTGCTTTAGTAGTAATATGGCAATATATGTCCCCAAAAGTTGTTGACATTTTGCTCATTCTCCACAATTATACAATTTTGCATATTAGCTGAATGTTTCCTTTTCTTCTCTTTTTCTGATTCTTAAAATATTCAGAGCATTTCTTGTTCTCATTCTGTAAAACATCTTTTCTTGGCTGATTTCAGTAACTGACAGCTTAACATCTTAAACAGTTGATTCGAAATAAGTATTTAATCTTATCTTGTTGGCATAATGATATTAAATATGATTTATTTCAAATGAGTGTGGCTTAATATTTCAAGGTAGCTTGTATAAAAAGTGTGAGATAAAACAAATGAATTACACTTGGGACAAAATCTAAAACTTTTGAATAAGATAATGAATAAATAAAGATAAAACATTCGGGTATTTGTTATTATTAACATCCTTCAGCCTTGCACGTGTACTCAATCTATTAGTCTTGACTGTGAACGGCATTTCAGGATTTATCCATCGTGAACATTACATTATAGTTTCATTATGTGTCCTTTGTTCATTTGTGGAAACATGGGCATAGTTACACGTTACAGATTATGGCATAGTTTTATGTCACCGTAGTTATGCCAAGAAAAACTATACCAGTTGGTCCATGACAATGGTAAAAGAGGGGGAAATGGCATCATTTGGGCGTTCTAGACCAAAGGCAATCTGCTGTCTTGTTAGCCAGCCAGTTAAGTTTGAACTTCAAAGAGCCTTAAAAGATAAGGTTGAATTGGATTCTTAATTGCTTCCTGTTCCCCTGAATCTCACCCTCAAATTGTGAAACCAGTTACTATCTGCTCCTTCTTCTCCATCTCAATCCTGGAGTCTTTTTTTAATTCTTCCCTTTCTTTCACTGACCACTCCTGTTTACAGCCAACCTTTTTCACATACATACCATCCTTTTCATTTTCATCACCGTGTTCATAATCAGGCATAGCAAGTAAACTGACACAGTAGGTCTTCCCCAGTTCCCCTGAGCAGTGTTACACGGCGGTAACAAATGCAGGCATGACTTTGGTTTGCGTGTTAGTGTCTTGTTAGATGACTGTTTTTGAACAGATTCTTCTGCTAGTAAGCAGCAATATTCTTTCCTCATGAAGCTGCTGTGATTGTTAAATGAAATAATATACTTGAGACACTTGCCTTGTACCTGGTGGAGTGAAAGGCTTCAGCAGATGGTATCTGTGAATAAATCTTGCACTTTGAAGCCAAGACATATATAGCTTGTGTATCTTGACTAGTAAGCCCCTTACTTACTAAAGGGAGCAGTCACAGAAAGCTAAAAAGTATCTCAAAATACCTAGTCATACCTCAACTTTTACACACAGTGTTTAAAGGGGTATCTTCAGGATGTTATGTCTGGTCTTAGATATTATCAAAGGTATTCAAACTTATGCTTATTACTGATATCATTACTTCCATATTCCCATTTATTTATGCAGTTATCACACATTCCATTTGTTTACCTCTTATCTTAAGAAAATAATAAGGCAAGATGCTTTCAAATGATCAAATGATAGCATAGATGTTGGAATACAGAGAAAAATGTGGCTCCTCAAATTTTCCCTATTAGGCTGTGATTGCCAAGGTAAACTCTTAGTAACTATTTATCAGCCAATATACGATAGCAAAATGTGTACTTAACAGGCCTTTGGGGGTATCACATATGATATAAGGAAGAATAGGTCGTTTAAAGGTGAAAATGCAAAAGTTGAAGCATACTTGTAACTAGCACAACAGTCAAGACTTTTGACAGTTTCTGTAGACATACATATTTACTCTTCATTACACGTGTTGATCCAGTCTACTTCCTACTCTCTGATAACACCTGTGGCTTTGTCATTGCTTCATTTTCTCCCTGATAACATAATGGATACGTAAGTCCTAATAATGTCATTCAGAGGAAAATTGTGCAGTCCTTTAAAAAAATATGAGATAGAATTACATATTTTAATGTGTAGGGGAAAATGTTTATCTGATGATGCTTGTATATGAACTTAAAACTCTCTGTATATGTAGTGTATGTCAAAGAAAATTAAATGAAAAAATTAAAAACTAAAACCAAAGTGTATCAAAACATGAAAGAAACCCTGATTATTTCAGTAGCTCTGAAGGAAGAAATGGTGAAGTAATGATTATTATACATTATAGACGATCCATGTATATGCTTTTACTTCAAAATTTAAAAGTGCCTAAATAAAAGTATATACAGACATTTAAGTATTGGTTATTTCTTAATGATATGATCAGATTATTATTTCTTTTGGCTTAATCTGTAATTGCAAGTTTTCCTCCAATATTTCTGTACTATTTTTGAAATTTTAAAGAGTTAACCCGTAATTTAAATAGCTAGCCTTGCAAAGCACAATTCGAAAGATAACCTCCTTGTTTAATTCTGAGTCATCTCTCTTGCAAAATTAATGTTTTACCTAAGCATTACTGTTTATATACTCAGTGTATAACATTGTCCATATTGTAATTGTATTACTAATAAGCGGATTCATTATGTTCCTTGGTTGTTTATCAGTCCTTGTTCTAAACTCTGTGGCACTTAACATAATCCAATAAATAGAGTAGCAGCTCTAAATATGTTTAATGAAAGAAAAAGTAAAACAGTGTGTAAAGGCAGGGTCCTTAAGAGATTTTATAATGCGGATTGCATATCTACATTTTAATTCCCCACAGTGATTTATTAAATAATTTCTAATTATAACCAATAGCAACAGGTTGTACAAAAACATTCCAGTAGCCTAAAGCAAAGCAAATGCCTCCTTCTCATTGCAGTGGCTGCAGACAAAACAAAGCCAGTTATTAAACGCTCTGAGATATGCCGGCCAATTACTTCATTTTTTTCTCAAAATACTTTGAACAAAGAAATGACATGAAAACTGGGATTTAGTATTGTAGAGCTTTGTTTCTGATAGGGCCTATTTTTACTTTTATGGCAGTTTCACCATTTCACCTTTATGAACTTAATTTCCTTTTTATAAAGGGCTAAAGTGTATAAAATACACTTTATATGAAGTGTATAAAATACACTTATGCCAGACTCCTCTGTTTGCATGCCTTGTGCTAGAAACTTCCATCTCAGTCTTGCAACAGGCTTTCCAAGAAGCCATCCCTGCCTCCATTTCATCAAGAAAAGGGGAACTGAGGGCGGTTTAAGAAATTTGTCCAAAACCTAAGTGTTGGCTGTTTTCAAGCCTAAGGATATTCACAGTATTTGAATTCTCTAAATTGATTTCTCTTACAGGGTTAAAAAAAAAAAAAAAAAATCCAGGGCAAAAAACCATTCTAAACCTGAGTCTAGAACAACTGCTCTTTGGTAGTTTTTTTCCTACAAACATGCACAGATAGTTTACAAACCATGAATTCACCATTTCCCCATGTCAAAGCAACTAGTAGAGGTGTTGAGTAATTTTCACCTTTCTAAAATTACTGAACTCAACATTCACACAAAAAGTTAGTATCAAACTTAATACAAAAAACTGTATTCATCCACTCCCACCCCCTACCCAAACCCTCTGGGTTTTTGAGAAGCTCAGCATTGTCTATTAATGGCAGCGGGCGAGGGCTGTATTTGTTTCACTCAATTGTTGATAATTTCCTAGAGAAGCATTACTCTTCAAAATTTAAGTTTGGGACGTGCCATTTCCTATAAATTACGCTACTTCTCCTTTATTTCAGGCAGCTGTCACATTTCTTTTTCTCATTTCCTCCCTATGTATTGTATATTTTAAATTCCTTTCACTTTTTTTACACCTCTTAATTCAATTTGACACTATATATACATCCTTAACGTCTGTCTAAGGCATCTTGCTTTCATTTTTAAAAGTGATGTACCCAGGATAATACTGCCCTGTTGATCCATCTTTCATTTAAATAAGGCTATGCATCTTTCTTTTTTTCAGATGAGACTATACGGTGCAAAAGAAAAAAATTAAAGAAAGGAAAAAGAATAGTTCACCCTGAGAATCAGTGAAGCACTAGTCTAGTCTTATTAGGAACACAATCCATTTTTTCTTTTAAGCTTTGAAAGTTTAGCTTTTCTACAATTTCAGAAATATAATGTTAAGAGGGAAACACTACATTTTAAAGGTCTTGTTATTTTATAAGTACAATAGCTATTCCCTTTTCAAACAGAGGGGAAAAAAATTCAATGTGAGATGCCTGCATGAAATCATTGATTTTTCCCCCAAATAACAATGTACGTTTACATTTATATTAAAACAACAAACTGCTAAGTTTCTAGTTTTATCTAGAATGAATGTAACTATCACTCAAGGTCAGCATTTTGCATTTCCCTCGATTGAACTGTAATTTATCCCACAAAGTGAGGAATTTTTTTTTTTTTTCTATCTGTATCTGTTAATACTTGATTGCCTTTTCTTTTGTTATCCATTTTCTTTTGTTATCCATCCTTTCTGGAGCGTTAAACCATATTTTTGTTCATTTCTTTCGCTGCGGTCCCCATTTGGGAATGGTGAAGATGAGGTTGTGTTTTTCTGTGTGTGTTTTAATTGCAGTGTAATTGACATAACAACCTTGCATTAGCTTCCAATGTAAAATATAATGATTGGATATTTGTATCTCTTGCAAAACGCTCACTATTCTAAGTTTAGGTACCATCCCGACATCCCACATAAGGATGGGCTTTTTCTTCCATCTTTCCCTCAGGTGGCTGGAGAGAGATATGTCTACAAATTTGTGTGTGATCCAGAAGCCCTTTTCTCCATGGCCTTTCCAGATAATCAGCGCCCACTGCTGAAGACAGACATGGAACGTCACATCAACGAGGAGGACACGGTGCCTCTGTCCCACTTTGACGAGAGCATGGCCTACATCCCGGAAGGGGGCTGCTGCAACCCCCACCCCTATAACGAAGGCTACGTGTATTAACACAGTGACAGTCAAGGGCCTCCTCGCGCTTCTGCTCTTTTGCAACATGAAGAGAATCTCTGAATTCTCTTCAATATTTGATTTTTGTCATTTGTATTTTATTTTTAAATAATAATACACAAAGGGGCTTTCCTGTTGCATTATTCTATGGTCTGCAATGGACTGCGCACTTTATTTGAGGGTGGGTGGGGGTAATCTAAACATTTATTCTGTGTAACAGGAAGATAATGGGTGAGTGGGAGGGGGGATTGGGGTATTACTTTTTACTTAGGCTTGGGATGGGGTCCTACAAGTTTTAAGTATGATGAAGCTATATCATGTTGATTTGATTTCATAACAACCTAGAAAATGTTCATTTCCTCTGGGTATCTATGGTACAGTTAATTCACATTGTGTAAATATCCACTTGGAGACTATCTGCCTTGGGCATTTTCCCCTATCATTTCTGTGTCTCCGCAAGGTGTACAAAAAAAAAAAAAAAAAAAAACTACTGTAAAAGGCAGTTTAATTGTTAGAAATGACTGTTTTTGCACCTCTTGTAAAAAGTTATTTAGAGATTGCATTTACTGTTTTTTTGTTTTGTTTTGCTTTATGTATGACTCACAGAGGAAAACCAGACAATGGGTATTCTCTCTGAAGCTGAGGAATCACCATGACTGTAAATGAGGGGCACAATTTTGGACTCTGGCTCCAAACTGAGTCACAGGCCAGTAGCAGTATACGTATCTGGTGCCACCTTGCTATTTAGATACAAATCATACTGTTCTTTAAAGATTTTGAAACCCATTTCAGTTTCATAATGATATTTTTCATGGTCCTTTGAGATCTTCATTTAAATGTTAAATCTGGGATCGCAATGAAGCAAAAAAATATCTGTCTCCATTCACTTCCTTCAGTACATAAAAACATTATTTAATCAATAAGAATTAACTGTACTAAATCACATAATATGCTGTTCTAGATACAGCAAGCACTTCTTAAGAAAAATATCCAATACACTAAATAGGTACTATAGTAATTTTTAGACATGGTACCCATTGATATGCATTTAAACCTTTTACTGCTGTGTTATGTTGATAACATATATAAATATTAGATAATGCTAATGCTTCTGCTGCTGTCTTTTCTGTAATATTCTCTTTCATGATGAATTTACTATGACCATTTATAAGCAATGCAGTTAACTACAGATAGCATTTCAGGACAAAATAGATGACTCAAACCATTTATTGCTTAAAAAATAGCTTCTGCCATGCTATGCTATAAGCAGCTTTTATGCACATTGACAAAATGAAGAGTAAGCTTCAGCTTGCTAAGGGAAATTGTGGGAACTTTTGGTGAAATGGAAAATTATTTACAAACTGTTAAAGAATATGAGGAAGTTGCTGTATGGCATAGTGCTGGCACTGATATTATCCATCATCTTGTTTTGGACGCTTGTGTAAATGTGATTGGATTGTTTGAAAGAAGATTTAAAATTTCAAAGGTTTTTGTTTTGGTTTTGTTTTGCATTTGGAGGAAATAGTGAAAGCAGGGTATGTTCTGTTTACCTTGACAAAACCATAAGTAAATGGTGTTATAGTATCTCTGATTAGCTTGCTAAAATGATTCAAGCAAGAAACATAAACTTTGTTCACTATCTCAGAGGAAGAAAAAATTTTAGAGAGTCAATAGCAAAATGTTTAAAAAAAAAAAAAAATCCTAAACACAAAGCCAAAATCAACTTAGAAAAGATTTTCATGATGAACACAGGAAAGATTGTTGAAAGATGATCTCCTGGCTACCCGTTTTCCAACATGACATGGATCACAGTTCATGTCTCTAAACTCAACAGTTATTGGGAAACCCACATAACATAACCTATACTACTCACATTTATTCCTACCAAAAAAATTCTGATTTCAACATATCTATGTAACCTGTGATTTCAATGGTTGTTCTACATTTACATTATATATCATTAGGCCCATTATGGGTTAACAAATATGCCTTAAAAATCAGAATTCCCCCCACCCACTATGCTCATGTGGCCATTTACAGTACTTAGAATAAAAACGGATTTTAAAATATTCAGCTAAAATTTTATTGGAAAGAGAATTGACACATTTGGAGAAATTGAAAGTGGGTCTTTAAAATATGATCCAAGTGAAAATTATATTGAGAATACTTTTTCTTTTTTTTCTCATTTTCTTTTATTCTTTTAAAAATTCTATTTGATAGTGAGAAAGAATCGGGCTATGAGCTATTTTAAAGAATCAAGGAAGAATTGGTGTTGATTATATAGTATTTAAGGACAAATTATATATTTTGCTGTTTATGGTAGTAACTCACTGAATAAAATAAGTAATTGGCCAACATTAAGTATATTTCCAACACAGAAGGGTTCAAAACATTGCATTATAAACTCTTTTGGGAAATGTATCTAAAGGTTTTTTTTTAAAGTTCTGTTCTTATTATACTTTTTGTTTGGTTGTATTTTTATTTTCAGATAGATTAATAAATCTGGCAGCTGATTTCTGCAAGATTCTTGTGTTTTGAATTTCTAATCGAATTGGCTATTCGAACATAGAAATCAATAATGTAACATTTTCTTTCAACTTTTGGTAAAAGAAACTAAAGAAATATCTCCCCTCATGTTTGCTGCCACTTGATGCCAATACCCAAGGGGCTAATTACAATAAAGAATGTTACCTCTCAAATAAGTAATGAAAAATGATTTTCCTTAAGTTATGCATATAAAAATGCATAAAATAAAAATTCACACAGCTGACAGTGCAGAGCAGTTTCCTCAAATTATAGAAAGATCTTGGAGGTCATATACCTGAAACTCCTTTTTACAGATTTTGTCCGTTTCCTATTGATGTCGTAACAAATTGCCACAAATTTAATTACCCAAAGCAACACAGATTTATCCTCTTATCATTCTAGAGATCAGAAGTCCACAATGAGTCTAAAGGGGCTATAGGGAAATTCAGGGGACAACGCCATCCTATTGTGATTTCTGTCTCCTGGCTTTCTCACTCCAGTTTCTGCTTCTGTGGTGACACTTCTTTCTTGTCTACTGTAGTCAGATCTCCCTCAGCCTGTCTCATGTAAGGACACCTGTGATTACATTTAGGGTCCACCCAGATAACCCAGGGTAATCTCCCTATTTCAAGATCTTTAACTTAATCACATTTTTCATGTCCCTTTTGCCAGGTAAGTTATTCACAGGGATCAGGGGGCAGATAAGGGGTGTGAGGGGGAAAAGCTGGCTGTTACTCACTTTACTACACAGAAGACATGGTGTATTAAAAATACTGATTGACTTAACCTATGGACAAAACTGTTTTATTGATGGATCTAGGATTAGAAATTACTAAAGAACATTGTTTTCTTTACCATTGAGATAGTCTCACTATACTCTTCATAAAAGATAATGAGAACATCTTAGGTTAAAGTTCACCTATTCTACTAAAGTGTCTGGTAAACACACAGAGCTTTTAGATTATTTAATCCCCTCTTGTATAACATTATGTAATAAGAGAAAAATTAAAAAGTGGTAATTACAGAGTCATAGCAGAATGAATTAGATTGCCCAAGCCAGATCATATTTTTTAATATAAACTTCTTTTGGTGAGATTATGAGTTGTTACTGTGCAATCTTAACATGTATAAGTTATTACTGTTTAAGAAAGAATAATATATAAAACATATCTATTACTCAAAAGGGCAGTTCTAAAATATGATCAACTCATGTTTATTTGACAAGGACGAAAACCTATTACCTGGTGTATAGCCTTTGGCCAGATCATAGGTGTTTCTAAAATGAATATCCTTATCAGGCAGCATTTTCAGAGCTTATAATGACAAAACATTACAGAAAGGAAGACCATTTGAATGTTTCTTGGTATCTTAAAAGAGAAAAACTTGAATTTGAAAATAAGAAATAAGTGATATTTTCCAGTTGCAGTTTGATAATGAGGAAGGGGAAAATAGAATTGTAAGGAAAAAGAAAAGGTTAAAAATAATAAAAGAAAGTTAAAAAAGGCAAATGAACACTTTAAGCAATTGTGATAAGAATTGCATAAAAGCTAAGTTTTCCTAAGACCCCAGTGTTTGACATGATACTCAGAAATTTGATTCAATTTATTCAGAACCTAACTAGTACTTTTAGGACTTAGCTTTTTCTTTTTTTTCCTTTAATGTGAGGTTACTTTAGAAAAATGTATTTATCTAAAAAACCCAGTTTATAGAAAAATATAGTTTAAGAAAAGGAGAATTTGATCAGAGTAGGGATGCCTTTATAGAAAAAAAAAATTGATGATTTTAGAATGTTCTATTAAAAGTATATATAAAATAGTTACGGTTTATAAACCCATGTAAAATAGGATTGTTTTCTGTTTTTGCATATAGACTCCAATATTCTTATTTAGTTCTATTCTAAAATCATGTTTCTATGGAGAAGAAAATTTTAATTCACTTGGATGTATTAAAATTACACATACAGTTTGAGAAAACATTCTATGGAATTTATGTGATTATAGCAAATAAATATGCTCAAATTTTAAGTCTAAAATAAAAGCCCAGAAACTGAAAATATTGCACTATTGTGATCACTCTGGAAGGTGGCATATGCAAAACTGATAAATATCATCTAAATGTTTGACTTGCTTTTGAATCATTTTAATAATTTAATTTATGATTAAATGAATAAATAAATTAAATGAATCATTTAATCATTTCATTTATTTTACGACACTTGAATTCTGTAGCTTCAGTCCTGTCCAACTCTTTGCAACCCCATGGACTATAGCTCATCAGGCTCCTCAGTCATTGGAGTTTCCCATGGAGTGGGTTGTTATTTCCTCCTGCAGGGGATCTTCCTGACCCAGGGATTGAAACCGATTCTCTTGCATCTCTTGCATTGCAGGTAGAGAAGACCAGGGAAGCCCTTAGGTCTTAGGTGTTCTATCTCTTTAAATGCATTGTTTCACTTAATCTGTTCAACTATATCAGGAAGAAATTCCTGGAAAGGAGCTATCTAAATTATTTCAGTGACTCTCATGTGCCAGCCAGCATGCATACATGACACATGTTACAGTTTTCATCACACTGGCTTTGTCTGAGAATCTGAGGCTAACGACAAAACCAGAGTCTTTGTGTTAAGATATCATGTGATCACAGGCAAGTTTATAAACCCTTCTTTTTTCTGTAATCTTAACCTAGCTACTTTCTTGATTTAAACTTTAAACAACAAAAATGTATGTAACAATGATTCACATTTTGCTGAAATACAGGTTTATTTAAAATGTATTTCATTAAACATTTTTCATTACTCTTTATAGAAAATCTGAAAAAGAAGTCAAGTACTACTTAAACAATAGCAATATCAAAACATGAATTTATTTTTTTTTTTTGAGTCTTTAAGCATTTAGAAATCAAAAAGATTGACGTATCACTTTGGTTTTTCCACTGGAGAAGAATACAGCTTAATGATTCCAAAAGAGACAGATAAACTTCAGAATGTTGTAAGCACTGCCCCCATAACTAATGCTGTTAGACATAATTTCTGAAAGTAATAGATTTCCCAGAAAACTTTTAAAGCATGGTAAAAGTCATGTGATTTGGAGTCATGTGATTCAGAAGAAGCAACACATGAGTGGAATGAATTGGGAGATTGAGGTTTTGTAATATACGCAATATTATGCATAAAATAGATGACTAGTGAGAACCTACGGTATAGCACAAGGAACTCTACTCATTGCTCTATGGTGGACTAAATGGAAAGGAAAGCCAAGGAGGGGATGTATGTATAGGTATGCCTGACTCAGTTTGCCTTACAATAGAAACCAGCCCAACACTGTAAAGCAACTGTGAAAAAATGAGAGTGTTAATCACTTAGTCATGTCTGACTCTCTGTGACCGCATGGACTATAGCCGGCCAAGTTCCTCTATCCACGGAATCCTTCAGGCATGAATACTGAGTAACCATTCCCTTCTGCAGGGGATCTTTCCAACCCAGGGATCAAACTCGGGTCTCCTGCATTGCAGGCTGACTCTTTACTGTCTGAGACACCAGAGAAGCCCTAAACTCCAATAAAAACAAAGTAAATCAATACAACACAATTAAAAAATAAAATAGAAAGTAGAACTGAAATCACAGCAACTATTTTTCAAAGATATCTGAATTTTTTAAAAATATCATATTGTTTCAGAGGACTATGATATCTTATGTGTGTTTAAATTTTATGAACAGCCCCTAAAACTATTTGTCCTGCAGAAAATTTTATGTGAATTTAAATGAAAGAAGAAAAATACGGCATCAAAAATGTGGAGAAAATAAGGTAGTGCATGTGGTATTACAGTTTAAACTGCAAAAGCTATCTAATTCTCAGGAAATATTTTACTTTATACTTGAAAATATTTTTTTTTTTGTTTTTTGTGAAAATATTTTAAAGTTTAAAAATTCTTTAAATTTTTCCCATTTAAAAAAGTTATAGTAAAATATATGCAACATAAAATTGACCATTTTAAGTGTCTACTTCAGTGAAATTAATTGCATTCACAGTGTTGTGCAACCATCACTGCTAGTATTTCCAATCCATTTAGATTATTTTATTCCTAAAGCATTTTAAAAAAACTATAGGAAATATTTGTTATATATTTAAAAAGTAAAAATGCAATCTTATGCTTTCTAATAATTCATATGTTATAGTTCCTTTATTAGTATGTTGGCCTTGATTTCATACTGTGGTTTAATAACATTTTTAAAGAAAAAAAGTTTATGTATAAAGACTATTTCTAGTAGCCGGGATATGGAAACAACCTAAATGTCCATCAACAGAGGAACTGATAAAGATGGAATGAAGAGGGGATAAGTGTAATCATCTAGCCGATTCACTTTGCTGCGTAGCAGAAACTAACACAACGTTGTAAACAAATATATTCCCGTCAAAAATACTACGTCTACAAATTCTCTATGATTGCAGGGAAAAAAGTTCACTTAGATACTGAGTTTATTAAATGTTTGAAAATAACTCAGTAATTTATATTAACAAGTAAAACAGCCCAGCACTTTAAGACAAGCCACATCAAACAGAACTGACAGGTTGCACTCAAGTTTCTTTAGTCTGAATGGACAGATCTGATTAACAGATCATAAAGACACAAAGATATCGAAGTTACACTTAAACTCTTTAATACAGTGATAGTTTCAGATAACAATTTTTAAGGAAAAAAAAATCCCAAACAGAAACATGACAGATTTAATAAAAAAAATGTGTTTTATTAATGTAAAATCAGACTAACACAATACATTGGGCACCATGCCACCACCCTTCACAATATTTTTAGTTTAAACACTAAGAACTTGCTAAATTAAAACAAATTGAATATTTTTCTGTGACTTTTCAAATCTCATAGATTCCTTTCAAAACCTGTCCTCTGAAATATGGTACTTAATCACAAGATGACTTGTTTAGAATCATTCACTTATGGAGTAAATTTTGGTTTATTATTGAAAGGACAGCATCTGAAGAGAGAAGATTCTATTATTCATTTTTTCTCAGATATATAATATCAGGCCCAAATGTGATAACATTCCAAATTTGTTTGTTGATTTTTGTTTCATGAAGAGCTTGCTTTGCAGGTGTAACAACCCATAAAATTGCCATCTAAATTATTTCACGAGCCAACCTCTGAAATTCAGTATCAAGAAAATTGTGAAATAGAATCAACTGAAAAAGGAATTCTTCTCTAGAATTTACTGTTCAGTTATTTTCATAACAACTTGTGATTGTGTAGAAACCCTGAGGCAGTGTTTCTAAAACCCAAACCAGGAGAAATATGAAAATAAATATTTGGATAATTTATATCTCAAAGGAGAAATACATCGCACACTGATTTATTCATTGAGTGAATATTAATTCACTCATTAGAACAGATTTTGAGTTATTAATTTCAGTTTGTTCTTTGTTGGGAAATCTATTGATTTAATCCCACAAAATTACCAATTATGAATCTTCTACAAATTGATATTAAACATTGTTATCGAATCAGCTGGGCTTCCCCGGTGGGTCAGTGGTAAAGAATCCACCTGCCAGCACAGGAGACACAGGTTGAATCCCTGGAGGAGGAAATGGCAGCCCACTCCAGTATTCTTGCTGGGTAACCCCATGGACAGAGGAGCCTGGTGAGCTACAGTCCATGGGGTCACGAAGAGTCAGACATAGCTGAACACACACGCACACATAAAATCAGTTGGTTTTCTACTTTGTTGTTATTGTTATTCAGTGGCTAAGTCTTGTCTGACTCTTTGTGACTCCATGGACTGCAGCATACCAGGCTTCCCTGTCCTTCACTGTTTCCTGGAGTTTGCTCAGACTCATGTCCATTGTGTCAGTGATGCCATTCAACCATCTCATCTTCTACCACATGCAATTTAGGTACACCTCCCCATAGGAAGACTCTATAGAAATTTAGGTACACCTCCCCATAGGAAGACTCTATAGAAGATACAGTAGGTTTATAAAAGTGATCCCTTACCTCAAACTAAATAAGACTAACCCATGTGAATCCAACCCATCCTTAGAGAACTGCATATGGTGTATCAATTAAGCTTAAATAATCCCTTATTTAATGCCTACACTCTATGGAAAAGGAATATGATTTTTAAAAAAGTGGACTTAAGAATGCTAGTGACAGTAGAAGCAGGTACAGTTAGTTAAAGTTAGGTCACTCAGTCGTGTCCGACTCTTTGTGACCCCGTGGACTGTACCCCACCAGGCTCCTCTGTCCATGGGATTCTCCAGGCAAGAATACTGGAGTGGGTTGCTCTTTCCTTCTCCAGGGGATCTTCCTGACTCAGGGGTTAAACCTAGGTCTCCTGCATTGCAGGCAGACGCTTTAACCTCTGAGCCACCAGGGAAGCAAGAAGCAGGTATACTTTTATTCAAATATAATGTGTATGTGCATGCATGCTAAGTCGCTTCAGTTGTGTCCAACTCTTTGCGACTCTGTGGTCTGTAACCCCACCAAGGTTCTCTGTCCACAGGAATCTCCAGGCAGGAGTGACTTGCTGTGCCCTCCTCTGGAGGATCTTCCCGACCCAGGAATCAAACCCATGTCTCCTGCAGCTCCTGCATTGCAGGCAGATTCTTTACCACTGAGCCGCTGGGGAAGCCCAAATATAATGAGTGTTTCAGGTCAATCATACCTGTTACTATAAAGTGAAGCATTCAATTAATCATAGACTTGCATGCAGTCTATGTGGCCCATCATGGAGAAGAATACTGAACATTTAACTAAAAACCAAGGCATACCAGACAACTGATTTCATTAACTTCTGGACTTCCTTGACCCTGAACATCTTGATTAATAGCATTTATCAAACGCCCTCTTGCTGTGTATGTGTACATTCCTAGTAGCAAGAAATAATCATCAATCTCTTCAGGTCACCATTGCTAAAATTGATGATTACCAACTGTCTTTCCATTCTTGCATTACTTTACCCAAGATTCAGAGTCCAGGAGAGCACAAGGGTGTGTCCTTGGATTGTGTCCTCACTCCTTGCCTGTAAACGGGCATAGATCATACAGTCCCATCAAGCCCCTGCATGCTGGATGAGAAGTAATTCCCTCAAGTAACTGGCAACTTAAGAAGTGAAATTGCCGGCTGGTGTCGTCTTTCTCAAAGCCCCCCCAAATAATAATATCATCCATCTTCAGAATGGGAAAACTGCTGAATATAGTATGTCCTTTTTGTTCTTCCATTTCCTTCAAAAGTATTTTGATTCCTGTGGGTCTTTAAAGCCTGCTGACGTGGTAATGTGCATAAAAGCAGTAAGTAACAATTACTAGGTGTCTTTACCAAGTTCTATAAGAGTATACTCCAAGAGGAATAACGATGAAAGCAAAACAATATGAGTTTAGGATGGGTACTAGTTTACTGGGGCCACCCGAACGATGTATTTAGTACCAACAGGGTGGTTTAAAGTGCAGAAACCTATTGTCTCAAGTTCTGAGGCTAGACGTCCCAAATCAAGGGTTTCTGCAGGACTGGTACCTAGGGCTCGATCTGTTCCAAGTCCCTTTCCTTGGCTTGTAGCTGTTCTTCCTTTTACCATTTTTCTTCATCTTTCCTTTGAATCTGCCTCTGTGTTCACTTCCTCCTTCTTCGGAAAGATACTGATCACACTTAGTTAGGGCTAACCCCGAAACCTTATTACTTACCTCTGTAAAGACCCTGAAACCATGGTTTAAATCCATTTCACCTTCCTTCACCAATCAAGTTTCATTTTAAAATTTGCATGTTCTCCAAGCTGCACGTGGCCTAAACAAGAAGTGTGCCTGAGTCGTTATCTAGGAATTTGGAGTCAGCTCTCCCTAGATCATACCGCTTCTGTTAAAGCCTGATTAGGACCACTGACCCTACAAATAGGCATGAGCTAGCAGCAAACACCTTAGCGTAGTTACACCTGCGCAGAACCACACACCCTCCTCCAATCACCTCTCCTTGTTTTCCTATAGGGCCTCAAACCATCCTGCTTTCCTATTTGTTATCCTATCAGGACCCAGGACCCCTTGCGTTGGGGAAGGTGGTTTTGATACTTTTCTCCTGTCTCTTCGCTGAGCTGCCTTGCAAGTAAGCCCTCTCTTACCTGCATACCTTGGTGTCTCCCCTGCTTTGACTTGACAGGAAAGGCGAACCTGACTCAGTAGCAACCTCATCTCCAAGTAAGGGCACTTTCTGAGCTGTTGCAGTTAGGACGTCAGGTATCTTTTTAGGGGAGGACACAGCTAAACCCATAGCAGGTACTTAAGTTATGCTCAAATGAAAGAATCCATTAAAGGGAGATGATTACTATCCATTATGTGTGAGATTTAAGCTTGAGAGAAATTACAACTGTATGTGTCTTATATTACATGACTATTGTAGACAAAGATATTGCATAAATATAACTGAGGCATTGCCCTTTATTCTTAATGAGAATGTTTAAAATAAATTTTATTCTCATAGTCCTCTTCCTTCTACCAATGAACACTTTTCCTAAAAAGATGTTAGAGGAAAATAGAAATGAAGGGATTACTCACATAATGTAATGAAAATCTAACAAGGGTTGTAGGGATAATAAATGGGAAAAAATCATATAAAAAGGAAACAAAAAGAAAAAGTGGCACAGTAATAAAATCAGTACACTGTTCTGGTCTCTGTTTTTTAGGAACTATAAACTTCCTGTGTGCTAGGAGAAAAATCTATGAACAAAAACACTATAGGCTTTTCTGAGCTAAAATGAGAAGTTAGATGAGGAAATTTGCATTGAGCACTACTTATCATTTAAGCACCATTGAGCAATAAGCAGCCTGGGTTTACAAAGAACAAATCATGCCAAATAAACCTGATTGCTTTTTTTTATTGAATTACAAGATTAGTGGATGAATGCAACGTGGGAGATGTAATACATTTGGGTTTTAGCAAAACATTTGATAGAGTATCTCACGAACTCTAAACTGAATTTAAAGAGTCAGGAATATTAACACCATGATAAGGAATGGAAATTAATGAAGGATTGCAAAGAGAAAGAAGTCATAATCAACCATGATATGGCAGCCTGGGAACACATCATTATAAGGTGCTGCAGTGATCACAGGATTTATTCAGTCCATATTAACATTCATACAGCTTTCTCAGGCTTGATAAAAAGAAACGGAATGAAGAATTCAGAATGCACCTTTTGATTTCAGTCTGTATACAAAGTCAGTGGAGATTTAGGGGAAGGAGAAAATAGACTTGAACTCATGTATTTTTGATGGCTTTAAAAATACGTGTCACTGGATCATTGAATTCACTTAGTGCTCTGAGATTTTGTCATGATGCTGTTCTTTGATCTTTTTCTGTGTCTCAAGACTAGCCCATTTTTTATGTTATCCATCTTCTTATATGGGGTAAATCATACTATAATTTACTGTAAGTCTGCCTGGCCTTCTACTAAAGATCATTGAAGATAACATAAGCTCTCAGTTGCCCAACTTTTTAGTGTTCAAGTGACTTGAATCCCACCACTCTGTCTGGACTTAATGGTAGATACTGCCCTTAAGATGCAAGTTCAAAGGATACTTATTAAATAAATAGAAAGTAGTAGAAGCATTCCCTCTTCCCCGGGAAGCTGGCTGACTGGTCTCCAGTGTACGGTTCTTGCCTGAGGCACGAGAGGTTCCTGGTTCAGGTCCCAGATGAGCCCTTTTCTTTGGTGCATCCGTGGTGGCTCAGACAGTGAAGAATCTGCCTGCAATGCAGGAGACCTAGGTTTGGTCCCTGGGTTGGGAAGATCCCCTGGCGGAGGGCATGGCAGCAGCCCACTCCCGTATTCTTGCCTGGAGAATTCCATGGACAGATGAGCCTGGAGGCTACTGCCCATGGGGTTGCAAAGAGTCCAACACATCCAAGTGAGTAACATGGGGCCTCCTAAGGTGGCTGTAAGCAGTAAAGAACCAACCTGCCAATGCAGGAGACAGAAGAGATGCATGTTGGATCCCTGGGTCAGGAAGATCCCCTGGAGTAGGAAATGCAACTCACTCCAGTATTCTTTCCTGAAAAATCCCATGGACAAAGAAGCCTGACAGGCTGCAATCCACAGGATTGCAAAGAGTCGGACACGACTGAGTGACTTAGCACACACAGAAGCATTCCAATTAAATCTGCACTTGATACTAAATCGGGAGGTGCTGCTAAAAAGCAGTAAGACCAGTAAAATTATAACTGGTGCCCTGGCACAACTGAGAAGTGTATACGTCAAATGCCAAGTACAAGAGTCACTTGGAAAGGAGAAAGACATTCAGCAGTGAGCTGGAGGATGCCAGGAGGCGACAGGAAACAGCAACTTGCATGTGAGTTTACAATATCAGATACCACCCAAGAGATGTAACAGGATGTTTGATCTACTCGATGAGTTTATAAAAAAGATCCATCAGTTTCTAACACAATGCTCAAGTCCCTTCTGGAAGACTGAGTTTATTTCCTTTGGAAACATCCTTTCCAGAGTCACAAAAAGGTACAGAGAGAAGTCAGAACACAGCAAGAAAACAATGATTATGAAGTGGAGGATAGCCTCACAATGAAAGATCAAAATATATATAGTATTATTGAAAGGGAAAGGAATTATATATGTATAACAGATATATAACATCTGTTAGGCTGAGTAGCAAAAGAAGGTAATTTCTAAAGAGAAGGAAGAGCACTCAACTGAAAAAACTTAGAATTAGTAAGTTTATAGCCACATTAACAAAAAATGAAATCCTGAGAAAGGGAGATACTATTTGTCTGAGAAAGTCTTCAGATTTTACCCTTTGATTAAATAATGGACTTGAGAATGTACCAAAATGCAATGGATTTCTTTTCTGTTAATGATTTTTTAAATTGAAGTATAGTTGATTTACAGTGTTGTTAATTTCTGCTGTATAGCAAACTGATTCAGCAATACTCATATAATAAATGTATGTACATTGTTTTTTTTCTTATTCTTTTTCATTATGGTTTATCATAGGATGCTGCACATAGTTCTCTGTGCTATATGGTAGGACCTTGTTGTTCAGCCATTCCACATGTAATAGTTTACATCTGCTAACCCCACCTTCCTGCTCCATCCATCCCCTAGCCCCCTCCCCTTTGGCAGTCACAAGTCTGTTTTTTAAATACTTGATTCTGTTTCATAGATAGGCTCATTTGTGTCATATTTTAGGTTCCACATATAAGTGATATCATATGGTATTTGTCTTTCTCTTTCTGACTTCACTTAGTGTGATAATCTCTAGTTGCATTCATATTGCTTCAAATGGCATTATGTCTTTTTTTATGGCTGAGTAATATTCCATTGTATGTGTGTATCACCTGTATGTACCACGTCTTCTTTAAGTATTCCTCTGTTGATGAGTATTTAAGTTGTTCCCATGTCTTGGCTATTGTGAATAGTGCTGCTATGAATGCAGAAGTGCATGTATATTTTTGGATGAGAACTTTGTCTGTATATATGCCCAGGAGTGGGATTTCTCAATCATATGAAATTCTATGCTTGGTTTTCTAAGGAACCTCTGTATTGTTTTCTGTAGTGGCTGTATCAACTTACATTCTCACCAACAGTGTAAAAGAGTTCCCTTTTCTCCACATCCTCTCCAGCATTTGTTATTTATAGAGGTTTTAATGATGACCATTCTGCCTTGTGTGAGGTGATACCTCATTGTAGTTTTGATTTGCATTTCTCTAACAATTAGTGATGTTGAGCATCTTTTCACATGCCTATTGTCCATTTGTATTTCTTCTTTGAAGAATGCCTATTTAGATCTGCCCATTTTTCCATTGGGTTGCTTGTTTTTGCTGTTGTTGAGCTGTATGAGCTGTTTGTATATTCTGGAAATTAAGCCCTTGTTGGTCACACATTTGCAAATATTTTTTTCCCATTCTGTAGGCTGTCTTTTCCTTTTGTTTATGATCTCCTTTGCTGTGCAAAAACTTATAAGTTTGATTAGGTCTCATTTGTTTATTTTATTTTTATTTCTCTTGCCTTGGGAGACTGATCTAAGAAAACATTGGTATGATTTATGTCAGAGTATGTTTCACCTATATTGTCTTGGAAGAGTTTTATGGTGTCATATTTAAGTCTTTAAGTCATTTTGGGTTAATTTTTGTATATGGTGTCTTCTAAGTTCACTGATTTACATGTGGCTGTCCAACTTTCCCCACCACCGCCTACTGAAGAGACTGTCTTTTCTCTATTGTATATTCTTGTCTCCTTTGTCTAAGATTAATTGATTGAGGTGTGTGTGTTTGTTTCTGAGTTCTTATTCTGTTCCATTGATCCATGTCTGTTTTTGTGCCAATACCATGCAGTTATGATTACTGTAGAGAAACTCAATGGCTTTCTGAACAAAGGTTTGCCAAGAACTTGAGAATCTTCTTGACAAACTAATATATTCAATAATTTATTTGAATAAAAATTCAAATCCTGGTACATTTTTTTATATATCCATTATGACCATAACTGTTGGATCTACATGCCCCTTCCTTCCTTCATTCCTTTCTTTTTTTGTATGGTTAACCTGCATGTTTCTCTGTGGTTTGTGTGGTCCAGTGTTTTGCTAGCAGAACAGTTGGCATTTGGGCCAGACAATTCTTAAGCAAGATTCTCATGCTTTGTAAGATGTACGGCATCTACAGGTCCCAGACATTACATGCCAGTATGTCCTCTAGTAATAATAACAGTCAAACCCTTACATACACATACACATACACATGCACATACACACAATTTCTAACTGCCCGTAACATCACTCTCCTCCCCAGAAAGTTTAAAAAATAATTTTTAAACACACCCTAGAAATCTCAGTAACTAAGTTTTCCATATTTAGGGGTTTTGTCATACTTGCTTGGGGAATTCACGAGTCTAGTGTCACAAGAGTCTTGTATCATTCAGGATATATTAGCTTGTGTTGAGTGACTTACAAAAACAAAGTCTATTTTCCTGTTCAGCTGCAGTCTCACCCCATACTTTTTTTTGATGGTGCCTTGATGGTGCAGTCTTAAGGCAGGACATTGATTGTTCTTATAGGGAAGAAGAATGTGTCTCCTGGAGCTTCTGCTATGAAGTTACACTATCATTTCTGTTCATACTCAGCCAAAGAAATGTCACTTCACTAAGTCTGAGTTCCAAAGAGTAAGAATGTACAACATTTCTGCTGGGAGAGGGAGGGCATTTAATATGGGTAACAAACTTTCTTTGGCTCTTAATATTTGTCTTGAATTTCAAGAAAAATACCATTGGAATTCATCATAAAACTTCCCAATGGGAAAATGACATCTTTAAACAATGTGATGATTTCTACACTGATAGTCATAGCAAAAATTTTAGGAAGTCATGGAATAGAACTCTTTGCATCTGGCTACACAGAGTTTTCTAGAGATGAGAGGGTCAAATTTGCCACACTAGAACTGGTCTCACTGACTTCCTTACTACTGTTACCTGAGATATTTGGTTTGTTGTGTTTATAAAACAAGCAATTCTTAATTACTTCAACGTATATTTACTGAATAAGCTCTGAAAATGACAAAAAGAAAGAAGCTTTCTCTTCTGAGGAATTCAGTCTTGCAAGCAAGAAAGACACAGATCACTGACTATAATTCAGTGTGGGAAATTTTGTATATGAATATATAATAAGTATCTGAGTACAGTTATGAGAGTAGTTAATCTTGCTTGAATGTGGATATGGAGACATCTTTATAGATGAAATGATATATAGCCCAAGCTTATAAATTTGGTGGAAAATTTCACATAGATAACAGAGACTGGCAAGTAAGAAGAAAGAGAAAATCTGGGAATGTCAGAATCTTCTGGGAAACTTTCTTAAGCTATGCATCCCCGTTCCCCAACTCCCACTGACACAGCAGACAAAAAGGAGGAGACTTGCTTGTGCTGATAAAGCTTCAAAGATAATTCTAATGAATGCACAACCCATACAAACGCCACCACCACTCAATGCCTGGCTCTACTCTCTAGTAGAACAACCACCTACACAACTGAGTTCTTTAACACTGGAGTCACTTGGGATTTTGATTTAAAATAAAGATTCCTGAGTTTCAGATTCAGTAAGACTGGGATTCTTATTGTTGTTCAGTTGCTAAGTTGTGTCTGACTCTTTGAGATCCCATGGACTGCAGCACACCAGACTTCCCTGTCCTTCACTATCTCCTGGAGTTTGCTCAAATTCATGTCCATTGAGTCAGTGATGCTATTGAACCATCTCATCCTTTGCCACACTCTTTTCCTTTTGCCTTCTATCTTTCCCAGCATCAGGGTCTTTTCCAATGAATCTTAATCCCATGTGATTCTACTATACAAGTTTCATCTACCTCACTTACATGGGATGGAAAATACGAGGAAGTGTGCCTGCGGTTGAGGTTATTGGGAGAGGCTGAAACTAGAGCTTGAAATTGTCCTGTGGAAAGATAAGGGATTCATGCAGTCTGTAAGTATGGGGGTCCACTATTCTGCCTACCACAACATGTAGGCATTGAGCTACATAAAATTCATATAATTACAAACCAGTAGGAAAAATTTTAATTTTACTGTATGTTAATTTAATTAATAAAATAGTCAAATTAAGAGGCTCAAGTGATTCTTTTTTAATGGATTTCTTTAAAAAAAATATTTATTTATTTGGCTGTGCTAGGTCTTTGTTGTGGCACGCAGGATCTTTTTTCAGTTGTGGCATGTAGGATCTAGTACCCCTACCAGGGATCAAACCCAAGCCCACTGTATTGGGAGTGCAGAGTCTTAGCCGCTGGACCACCAAAGAGGGCCCTCATATGATTGTTAATATAAAGCAAATTTTAGAAACTCAGCTTTTGGCCAAAGTGAGCCATAAAAGTCCGTAAGCACAAGTATAAAGAGGTTACTTTTGTTTAAAAAAATGTTCTTTTATAGATATGTGCAGATATATTGGAGGATACAGCATGGAGACAAGCTCACCAATTAGAATGCAGCTAGCTGAGGCAAGAGATAGGTGAGGATCATAATTAGACCCTAGAAGCTCATTTTCTAGGGACTGTAAGCTCCTCTGGGAAGAACCAAAGAGAAGGGCACTGGGTTTATCTCCTCCCTTTCCCCCACCCAACAGTTGTGTCTGCTCTCCATGTTAAAAGCACAAGAAAATTGTGAAGAATACAAAGTTATCATCTTCACATCTGTTCACAAGAAGCTTAAAATCTGACATTCCCAAATGACAAAAAGAAATAAATTTAGAAAGGGTGCAATGGAACGGGGGTGAAGAAAGGGTGTGGAGAACAGTGGTATCCTGCTGTGGAGAGATTGCTTTTAAATATTCAGTACTTTACAGATAATGCTGGGGAGGTCGGCATCACACTCACACCTGCACAAGTTGGTTGGAAGGTCTTTTAAATGAGTAGCTGCCATTTGCCACAACTTGAGAAAGCCTGCAGGCAGCAATGAAGACCCAGCACAGACAAAAATGGAACTAAACAATAATAATAATAAATAATGAATAAATGAATAAAAAGTCACTTAGAAAATAAATAAATGAAAAAAATTCTGCCCCAAATTGCAGTTCAGTAGTAGCATCCTGCCTCATTCATAAATGACAGAAAAGACTAAAGGAACAGGTCTATCTGAACAATTTTTCAGTGACTCACTGCAGAATACTGTGTGAGCTTCAAGATTGGTAATTGAATGGGTGTTTTTAATTTCTCCATCATGACCCATCAACTCTCCCTAATACAAAATTCCAGGGTGGGCTTTTGGGGCTTCCAGCTTGAGAAAGATAGCCTTTTATGCATTACTGAATAGAGTGTCTTTGAATGTACTTGAATATATATGTATTTAGGCTAGTGAATCAACCTGGCTTCTATTACCAATGCTCCCAGTCATAGGTGCTAAAGAGCAAAAGATTTAAAACAGTTAAAGGAGCAAAAATAGCTCTGTCTAGCTTAGGCCTCCATCACTTAGGGCCTGTTAGAACAATTGGCACTGAGAAACAGACGGTAGTTAAAAACTTTTGATGCCAATACAAACCACAAAAGAGGTAGACTCTGGTCTGGTAGCATCACAGCGTGAACAGGAGTGGGTGGGGGCTAGTCAAGGGCTGAAAGAAAGCAAGAGAGGTAGCTGGTCAAGGCCCATCTTCATGGTGCATGCTAAGTCGCTCCGTTGTATCCACCTCTTTGAGACCTTACACACTGTAGCCTGCCAGGCACCTCTGTCTGTGGGATTCTCCAGAAAGTTTATTGGAATGGGTTGCCATGCCCTCCTCCAGGGGGTCTTTCCAACCCAGAAATCAAATGGTGTCTCTTATGTCTCCCATATAGGCAAGTGGGTTCTTTACCACTAGTACCACCTGGGAAGCCCTGTCTTCAAGGTGACCAGAAACCAACTCTATAGGAAGGATCTTAACAGGACCTAAAAGGGTGAATACAGCCAGAGTCAACACACATACCAATAGGTAGCCTGCACCAAAGAAAACTGGAAGGAACCTTCTTACATGCACTAGTTTCTTCTGATCAGAAGGGGTGGTTTCTCCTGTGCATGTTATAGTGAACATAATGCTAGTATTTACAGAAATTTGAGTTTTAGGTTGTCTTTTGGGGGATTTAGAGACAAATAAAGCCTTTTATTGATAGTAACACTTGGCCACTTTCTCTATTTTTAAGACATTTCCAGGCATTGTTCTGTCTTGCCTTTGTGGTCACTCCTGTCAGTCCCTAGAGTGGTCTTCTTGCTCTGCTAGCATCCTTTGCCATTTTCTAGTGTCATTTTGTGGATTCTCCCTGGTTTCTCTCTTTGAAGCCTATAGTTCCTATCACCTGTTATTCTGATGTATTCTAGAACTCTAATTCATAACTCCAGCTCCAGATCTTAATTTCAAATTTACTACTGGACATCTCAACCTGGATATTCCACAACACTCTTGAATGGAATGTGTCCCAAACCACATCCAACAATTATCCTGTCACCGGCCCTTTGGTCTCTTGCTGTGGTCCCTCAGCTCACCCTATAAACATTTACTCTGGAAAATCTAACACTCGCCCTCCAACTGTATCTCCTTGCTTATTCTATGTTTTGTTTCAATGTCTCATGACTAATTGAAGTAGTAAGTTCTTTAAATTTGACCTTGTGTGACCTGTTCAGTTCAGTCGCTCAGTCATGTCCAACTCTTTGTGACCCCATGGACTGCAGCACGCCAGGCTTCCCTGTCCATCACCAACTCCCAGAGCTTACTCAAACACATGTCCATGGAATCGGTGATGCCATGCAACCATCTCATCCTCTGTCATTCCCTTCTCCTCCTGCCTACAATCTTTCCAAGCATCAGGATCTTTTCCAATGAGTCAGTTCTTTGCATCAGGTGGCCAAAGTATTGAAGTTTCAGCTTCAGTATCAGTCCTTCCAATGAATATTCAGGACTGATATCCTTTAGGATGGACTGGTTGGATCTCCTTGCTGTCCAAGGGACTCTCAAGAGTCTTCTCTAACACCACAGTTCAAAAGCATCAATTCTTCGGTGCTCAGCTTTCTTTGTAGTCCAACTCTCACATCCATACATGACCACTGGAAAAACCATAGCTTTGACTAGATGGACCTTTGTTAGCAAATGCTGTCTAGGTTGGTCATAATTTTTCTTCCAGGGAGCAAGCATCTTTTAATTTCACGGCTGCAGTCACCATCTGCAGTGATTTTGGAGCCCAATAATTAAACAAACACTGAATCAATGGGCCTAATTGCAGCTTTGATAAATACTGCAAGGACAATGGGGCAATGGAATTCCAAATATCTTATGTCTACAGACATGAAGATAACCATGGATATTAATGAACTGGGCAGTCTAGAGGCAAACTGAACCCCATGTGACCCAACAGGGCACTATCCTCTGTCTCTGTCCTCTAGAAACAGAAGATAGAAGCCATAAAGGTCATGTGCAGAATCATACTGGACTGTGTTGACTGGGTGTGTCAGACCCAGAGTAAGAAATCTATATAAACTCAAGTTTTCCTAACAAATCTGGGAATAATCCTAGAATAACAAGTTTATAACCTGATTTATTGAACTGGTTGACTTTCTGTTTCTTGGGTATACCTGTCTATTATGGCTTTTTAAAATTTTGTAATGCTTAATTGTATAGGCATTCTATGATGTATTTAGCCAGTTTTCAAATGTGGATACTTAGTTGTTTCTAGTGAGTATTTTTTCCCCCTGTATTGTTATAAATTTTAGATTTATCTTTGCATGTTTATCTTACAGTTTTGTTGTTTAGTTTTTAGGAGTGAAGCACTGGGTTACAGGATGTGTTGTTGTAGCATTATTTTAACTTTTGCTGAAGTTTAATCAACCAGTAGGAAGTCCATGTCAAGGTCATCTTTGAGAAAATAACAAAGCCATATTCCTGAATAAAAGGTAACCATGCAAAAACAAATCAATGAAATTTTTTCAGTTGAGGTAAGTGACTGGAAGTTCAGGGTAGTTTATTGAATTTTAGAGTAATTGACTAGGTAGCTACAGGGAGATGTAAATATACTTTGGGTTAGGAAGAACATTGGTGAAGACCCGGGAACATTATCTCCTTTTTCTTTCTGAAGAAAAAAAAATTTTTTTTTCTTAGAGTGAATAAATCTTAAGGTCATTATATCATAGAATCCTAAAGTATATATACACGCAAATCTAAGGCATAACTGTTGACATCAAAAAGGGATAAACACAGTAATGTAGCTATACATAGCAGGAGAAAGGAGGAAACACCAACTGAATATTTAGGTCTCAGAGATGCAACACAGGGAAGGAATGAGAAAAGAAAATAGCAGGAGGCAACAAGACAAAGGAGATACAGAAGATAGATAATCTACCATGGTACACAAAAGCTTAGAAAGTATAGGATTAAAATGAGTGTGGATAGTAAAAAAGATTGTAAACATCCAACACATTTGTTATATTGGTTAAAAACATTGAGGTAATTGATCAACTTTGAGTATGAACTATATATTAGATAATAGCATTTTATTGATATTAAATTTCCTGATCTTGATTATTAGGTTATAATGTATGAAAGAATGTACCTATACTTAGAAAATGAGTGCTGAGTAGGACAAAGGCAATGATGTTTGCAACATACTTTGTGATGGCTTAGAAACATAAGTGCACACACACATAATGAACAGTATGATAAAATTTAAAATGTGACCAAATGTTGACAATTAGAAAATTTGAGTGAAGGAAATAAAGGAGTTCCAATAATTTTTACGAAAATTTGATGTCATTTCCAAATAAAAAGTTGAAAGAGAAAATAAGAATACTCTGTATTCGCTTAAGTTATTAAAGGATGGCTTTAGTTGTTCAAGGATGAATTTGTAACCCCAAATGGACCAATCATAACTTTTTAAATAGCTCTACGATTCTGATCCAACATCAAAATCTGTCTTTGAGGGTCATGTAACTGGAAGATGGAAGTTTAGAATTTCTTATGTAGTTATATGGAATGTTTAACTGGCAAATTCCTCTGTCCCATGTGATTTTAATGGGGCTGCTATCGAGTTAGATATTTCATCCATTTCCAGCCCTCAAGGTTTAATTGAGAGATTAGCGTGAGACTGAATCCAGGTTAGTCAGAAATCCCCATGTTTTTTAGCAAGTACCACTGTACCTGGAGTAACAGGCAAATTTGGCCTTGGAGTACGGAATGAAGCAGGGCAAAGGCTAATAGAGTTCTGCCAAGAAAATGCCCTGGTCACAGCAAACACCCTCTTCCAACAACACAAGAGAAGGCTCAACACATGGACATCACCAGATGGTCAACACTGAAATCAGATTGATTATATTCTTTGCAGCCAAATGTGGAGAAGCTCTATACAGTCAGCAAAAACAAGACCGGGAACCAACTATGGCTCAGATTATGAACTCCTTATTGCCAAATTCAGACTTACATTGAAGAAAGTAGGGAAAATCACTAGACCATTCAGGTATGACCTAAATCAAATCCCTTACCATTATACAGTGGAAGTGAGAAATAGATTTAAGGGACTAGATCTGATAGACAGAGTGCCTGATGAACTATGGACGGAGGTTTGTGACATTGTACAGGAGGCAGGGATCAAGACCATCCCCAAGAAAAAGAATGCAGAAAAGCAAAATGGCTGCCTGAGGAGGCCTTACAAATAGCTATGAAAAGAAGAGAAGTGAAAAGCAAAGGAGAAAAGGAAAGATATACCCATTTGAATGCAGAGTTCCAGAGAATAGCAAGGAGAGATAAGAAAACTTTCCTCAGTGATCAGTGCAAAGAAATGGAGGAAAACCATAGAATGAGGAAGATTAGAGAGCTCTTCAAGAAAATTAGAGATACCAAGGAAATATTTCATGCAAAGATGGGCTCAATAAAGGACAGAAATGGTATGGACCTAACAGATACAGAAGATATTAAGAAGAGGTGGCAAGAATACACAGAAGAACTATTTAAAAAGGCCTTTACCACCCAGATAACCACGATGGTGTGATCACTCACCTAGAGCCAGACATCCTGGAAAGTGGGCCTTAGAAAGCATCACTATGAACAAAGCTAGTGGAGGTGATGGAATTCCAGTTGAGCTGTTTCAAATCCTCAAAGATGATGCTGTGAAAGTGCTACACTCATGTCAGCAAATTTGGAAAACTCAACAGTGGCCACAGGACTGGAAAAGTTCAGTTTTCATTCCAATCCCAAAGAAAGGCAATGCCAAAAAATGCTCAAACTACTGCACAATTGCACTTGTCTCACATGCTAGTAATGCTCAAAATTCTCCAAGGCAGGCTTTAACAATACGTTAACCATGAAATTCCAGATGTTCAAGCTGGTTTTAGAAAAGGCAGGGGAATCAGAGATCAAATTGCCAAATCCACTGGATCAAAAAAGCAAGAGAGCTCCAGAAAAACATCTATTTCTGTTTATTGACCTTGCCAAAGCCTTTGACTGTGTGGATAACAATAAACTGTGGAAAATTCTTAAGAAGATGGGAATACTAGATCACCTGACCTGGCTCTTGAGACACCTGTATGCAGGTCAGGAAACAACAGTTAGAACTGGACATGGAACAATGGACTTGTTCCAAATAGGAAAAGGAGTACATCAAGGCTGTATGTTGTCACCCTGCTTATTTAACTTATATGCATAGTTCATCATGAGAAATGCTGGGCTGGATGAAGCACAAGCTGGAATCAAGATTGCTGGAGAAATATCAATAACCTCAAATATGCAGATGACACCACCCTTAAGACAGAAAGCAAAGAAGAACTAAAGAGCCTCTTGATGAAAGTGAAAGAGGAGAGTGAAAAAGTTGGCTTAAAGCTCAGCATTCAGAAAACTAAGATCAGGGCATCCAGTCCCATCACTTTATGGCAAATAGATGGGGAAACAGTGGAAACAGTGGCAGACTTTATTTTTCTGGGCTACAAAATCACTGCAGATAGTGACTGCCACCATGAAACTAAAAGAAGCTTGCTTCTTAGAAGAAAAGTTATGACCAACCTAGACAGCATATTGAAAAGCAGAGATATTACTTTGCCAACAAAGGTCCATCTAGTCAAGGCTATGGTTTTTCCAGTAGTCATGTGTGGATGTGAGATTTGGACCGTAAAGAAAGCTGAATGCCGAAGAATTGATGCTTTAGAACTGTGGTGTTGAAGACGACTCTTGAGAGCCCCTTGGACTGCAAGGAGATCCAACCAGTCCATCCTAAAGGAGATCAGTCCTGGGTGTTCATTGGAGGGACTGATGCTGAAGCTGAAACTCCAGTACTTTGGCCACCTGATGCGAAGAGCTGACTCATTTGAAAAGACCCTGATGCTGGGAGGGACTGGGGGCAGGAGGAGAAGGGGACGACAGAGGATGAGATGGCTGGATGGCATCACCGACTCGATGGACATGGGATTGGGTGGACTCTGGGAGTTGGTGATGGATAGGGAGGCCTGGTGTGCTGCAGTCCATGGGTCGCAAAGAGCCAGACACAACAGAGCAACTGAAATGAACTGAACTACCAATGACTTTATCTTGCCTTTGGAATTTTAGTGCTTGAGTAGTATAAATTTAGAATTGCTTGGGTCGCTATTACTGGGTCTCAAAAAGATTATTTACATCAGGAAATAATGGAATCAAACATGTAAGATTAAGCAGAACTGAGCCAGGAAAAAAAATGCAAAAACATCCATAATGTATTTTCAGCCCTTGGTCGATGATGTCTGATTCCTGATGATCCAAGCATAGACTTCCTAGTTATAATAAATTATAGTAAATCAATAGATTCCCTTTCCCTTTAACTTGTGCTGTGCTGTGTCGCTCGGTCGTGTCCAACTCTTTGCTACCGCAGAGAGTGTAGCCCGCCAGGCTCCTCTGTCCATGGGGATTCTCCAGGCAAGGATACAGGAATGAGTTGCCATGCCCTCCTCCAAGGGATCTTCCTGACCCAGGGATTGGACCCAGGTCTCCTGCTTTGCAGGCAGATTCTTTACCAGCTGAACTCCCAGGGAAGATGCTTTAGCTTAAATTAGTTTGTATTATGTGGCCATTGGTTTGGATATTCTATATTTGTCAATTATGTCAAATTGATTAGTTATGTTGTTCAAGTTTGATCCTTCCTGATTTATCTGCCTGTCCCATCAGTCACTGAGAGAGTTTTAAAAAAAAAAAGTTTTAATATAATTGTGAAATTGACTACTTTTCTTCTTTTAGAACTGTGAAATTTTTCACTATTTATTTTGACGTGTTATTATGATATACGTATTTAGAATTATTCTAGTTTTACAGTGGTTTCATTCCTTTATCATTGTGAAATGTATCTTTGATCTTTAATAGTGTATCTTTACTTAGCGTCTGCTTTATGTAATATAAAAAACTTCCTTTTATATTGCTCAATTATTCTTTTATTTTTAACTTTTCTGAAATTAATATTGAAACTATATCTCTTGTTTGAATTTAGTTGTTTTAAAGTGTTGAAATTTTCATCCCTTGTTAGTAATTTTAGTTTATTTACATTTAATGATTTTACCTATATATTGGTGTTTAAATCTGCCATCTTGTTATTTGTTTGTTATTTCTTTTATTGTCTTATGTACATAGTTTTCTCTTTCTAAGTCTTCCTTTGTATTTAATTATTAAATTCCATACACATTAGTTTGTTAGTTACACATTCTTGTACTATTTTTGCTGTTATAACATTCCTTGACATATCAACATCTGCCCTAGAGGTCACAACATACTTTTTTGACTTAAAAAAAGTGAAATATAACTTAATACCTTTACTATTCCAGCCAATACAATGACCTTAAAAAAAATGGTGGGGTAGGACGGAGGCTCAAGAGGGAGGGGATGTATGTATACGTACGGCTGATTTACGTTGTTGAATAGGAGAAACCAATAGGTTTGCCTATGGCTTTTCAAATACATGCTCTTTCAATACTTTTTTGTCATTTTTATGCTTCCCTCTTTTAACAGTTTCATCTGCTGAAAATCTCCCTTTAGAATTTAGAGCAAAACCTATGGATAATGAGAGTGTCTGATCAGAGGTGAAACAGCCTTTCCCTGGAGATGCAGATTGGGATAACTTACAACTGTTAAATTCGTTTCCATTGAAAAGTTGGCAGTAGTATGAAGGGTGCTGTTAGAGCGAACAATCTCATAGACCTCTCCTGGTTTTTGACTCTTGTGTCTTAGAATTTTGGCCTCAGTTCCTGACACTGTCAAACTTCTGGATATTTCCTTATTTTGGGTACATAGACTGAGAACCATGTTGCTTTCTGTTGGGCAATCTACCTGACTTCTTTATGGGCAAAACATCCCCACAAGGACAAGATAAATCAGATATTAATCTGGTTAAACTCAAACTCCTGGGGTTGGAAGTTTTACTTAATGATACTTACTAGCTGATTCTATGTTGAACAAAAGTTACCACCTAAACTATGTGTACTTCCCAACACCTTGTAAATTATAAAATATTTTTTGTTTTATGCTCAATTAATATAATTAATTTTCCATGAAAATACGAACTGTGTATGTTGCTAATGTATAAAATCAAGACTGTTTAATATTTTTGACATTGAGTTTTAAATCTGTTAATGTATACATGTTCTAGCTAGGCATGAAAAGTTACTGATGATTGTTCAATGGGTTTTGTATGAGCTATTCAACCATAACATTCCTTTGAGTAAAAAAGCACTTCATGTTCTCAGCATAAAGTTCTTTGTTATGGAGAGTACATCTTTTACTTATCAGAACAGCCTGAATTGAGTTTTATTTCGAATTTTGTGCCTGGTTTAAAGATTATTGGCACACAGGTAAAGCTTTATGAAAATACATGGAGATTGTAAATGGCATGAAAATACCATTTTTCTAGTTTTGAAATCTATGTCTGTAAATGACAGGTCTTTATTGATTTGTTGGTAGAAAAATGCACAAAAACTACCACGTCCTCACCCGAATCTCCACTCATATGCCTCTTATACTTAGCAGAAAAATCACAAATATGATATACTTTTCAACCAGAGCTCTTAACAGTTGATGGTGTCATGGCTTCCATGTGTCTCTCCATTCTGATTCTCCAACTGTTCTCATAAGTAGGTCCCTTATCAACTCTGCCTCTTTCCCACACACTTTGAACTGGAAACAGGTATAATGATACTTGAGAAAGGATTATACTCGACAGAAAACAAACAAAAAAAAAACAAAAAAAACCCAAACAAACCTGTCCTTTAACAAGTTGATTTGCTGAAGGGAAACCAAACGCAACTTGCAGCAAAATACATCTTTATCTCTCTCAGCCCATCAGGGAGAGGAAAAACAGCTATTCTTTATACTTTTACCTAATCAAAAGCTTCAATCCATTCCCAGGCTTTACAGCCCAACCTTGTGCTATTGTATATTGATTGTGCCTGACGGCACCTCCTTGTGGAGAACAATTGATTTTTCTTTGCTAGCAAAGCGATTTTAATAGTTTTGCTACAGGCTGTCATGTTTCAAGGCCCCAGAAGCAAAATGCACCTGTTACTAGAACTTAGTGATCAATCGCTCAACCCACGAAAAATGTGCCTGTCTGCTGAGCTCAAACACCTCCACAGCAATTACTCAGAAGGTGACTTTAACTTGTTTTGATAAATATGCAGCCTGGGAGTCTCAGGTAGGGTATCTTAAGCAGTTTTACCCCAAAGCGTGAAGTTAGGTGTTTTGTTAAACTGCCATTGAGAGAGGGGAGTTGCAGGATCTGATTTTTGCTGTTTAACGCTACTTTAGCAGCTTCACGCCAAATTTCCTTGCCAAATCAACTAGTCCAAAGTAAAGGTCACTGCTTTGAAGAGTGAGTGATGATAATAGCTCTATTTGTATTTTGCCCTTGATATTTGAAAACAGCTCTTCTGACTAATCGTGTGGGGGCACTGAAAAGTCAAAGGTAGGCTCTGGAGCTTACTTCTGTACAATAGCTGTCTGTTCTCCTTGACCAGTAGTGACCACTGTTTCCCCAAAGTCCTACAAAGTATTCTCTTTATTTTTTTTAACCTCTTCCTGAATCTGGCTCACAAGTTTTTTCTGTGTATGAATGGAGGCCCCTCTGTGATCTATAGTCATGCTAAGCTTTTTTTTAATTGGAGAATAATTGCTTTCCAATGTTGCATTGGTTTCTGCATACAATAACATGACTCAGCCGCACATATGCATATGTCCCCTCCCTCTTGAACCTCCCTCCTATCCCCCATCTGTCCCCCACAACCCCACCCTTCTGTATTGTCACAGAGCACTGGGTTGAGTTCCTTGTAATCATGCTAAATTCTTTAGAGACTTCTTGTAAGTCTTGCAAAATCAATTCAACACTTAAAGCTTGTAGCCCTCCTACATAATAGTATTATTAGCTACCGTTGTTTAGAAAGCTGCCTGTAGCATCTTAATCAGTTTGCAGTCAAATTCTTCAAGGGATGGATTACAGGTTATGCTTCATAAATGAGGACATTTGAGATAAATTTGTTAAAGATTAAGAACTATCATCAGGTTACCTATAATACATACTTAAGTGACAGAAGTGGTATTGAGCCTAGTCCAACCTCTTAACCACAGTATTATGCTGTCTCTCAGCACGATGGTGGAAATGTGACTGGGAGATGGAGAGCTCTTGCCTGGTCTCCAACCACAGAAAAACCCCTGCCTCCCTTAAAGGGGAGAAACAGTCTATTCAATTCAGCAAATATTTGGGGAAGGTCTGCTACATGTTGCAGATCATGGTAGACTTTGGGGATAAACTAGCAAACTGAGAAAAATATAATCCCTGATTTCCAGAAACTTGTCGTGAATTGGGGAGAGGGCTTAGCAGGATGTGATACTTCCTGAGGCTGGAGTCAGGGGAATGTTTAGCAAAAGATACTGCTTTCCTATAGCCTGGAAACACAAATGGAGCTTCCCTGACGGCTCAGCGGGTAAAGAATCTGCCTGCAATGCAGGAGACACTAGAAACTCGGGTTCAATCACTGGATCGAGAAGAGCCCCTGAAGAAGAGAATGACAACCCACCCCAGTACTCTTGCCTGGGAAATCCCATGGTCAGAGGAGCCTGAGCTACAGTCCCTGGAGTCGCAGAGTCTGACACAACTGAGCAACTAAGCACATATCCTTGGAAACGCAAATGGGATTGTTAGGAGTGTGATTTCCCACCCTGCTCCCTTCATATCTTGAAGTCCTAGCTCCCAGTACTTCACAACCTGATGTTATTTGGAAACAAGGTTTTTGCAAATGTAGCCAAGTTAAGATGAAGTCATTAGGGTGGGTCCTAATCTGAAACATGGCCTTTTAAAAAGGGAACATTTGGACACAGAAACACAGGGAGAATGCCATGTGGAGACTGGATTTACGTTTCCGAGGAAGGCTGAAGATTGTCAGCAAACCACCAGAATCCAGGAGAGAGACTCCCTCCCAGCCCTCTAAATGAACCAGCCCTTTCAGATAGACTCCTAGAAATTTGCTGAGCTTGATTTTGGACTCTTAGCCTCCAGAACTGTGGGCCAATACTTTCCCATGACTTAGGCCCCCCAATCTTATGGCACTTTGTTATAGCCGCCCTGGCGAACTGACACAAGGGTATGTATGGACCAGAATAATGGTAGAGGGAAGCAGAGCTGTTATGTTGTTTTGGTAGTAGACAAAGGTGGAAAATAGCAAAATTTGAAGGCGTCCAGAGACACAAATTCTATACGTAAATGTGTTGCAATCACAGCTATTTAAGGGAAATAAATACAGCAAATGGAAAAATGTCAGAGATTTAAAGGAAAAAATGAGAAGTTTAGGAACCAAGTGAAATTACAGAAACATCAGTAAAAGGTAGCTTAGAAATAAAAGGGAAAGGGGAGATAGGCTGGTACAGGTCTACGTAGAGCAAGAGGAGTGTGAATACAAACATGCAGCGTCTAGGCAATGAACAGGTGCAGCAAAAGAGGTGCAAAGATTAATGATTTATTATGGAAAATTCACATCAAGAGGCTGTTTCTAGCTCTGTTACCAAAGGGGACTATTCTCACCAAGTGAAACTAATCAGTGCTGATTACTCCCATCTAATAGTTTTACGGGGGTTTAAGGGTAGAGGAAGAGAAAGAAGTGACATTGTCTTAAATGGTATTTTAATACAAATGCTGTTGTTAAATGTGTGTTTTTGTGACTGAACAAATCACTTGCCACAGCAGTTGAAAGGAGGCAGGGGTCAGCAAACTGTGTTCTGTAGGCCAAATCTGGCTGACTTCTGTTTTTGAATATAAGCATTTATTCAGATATAGCCATGGTCATTGTATATGTATTGTCTTTGTCTGCTTTTTCACTCCAGTGGGAAAAGTAAGTAGTTTCAACAGAGACCATGAAGCTCCCAAAGCTGAACATATTTACTGTCTAACCTTTTACGAAGATCTCTGACCTCTGCACTAAAAGGGTTTTTAACATGCATTTTTGCCTACATATTTTTTTTTTGAAATATAGTTGATTTACAGTGTTGTGTTAATTTTGCTGTAACAACCAAGTGATTCAGATATATATATGTGTGTGTGTGTGTGTATTCTTTTCTTCATATTCTTTTCCATTATGGTTTATCACAGAATATTGAATATTTCCCTGTGTTATACAGTAGGACCTTATTGTTTATACATTCTGTATATAATAGTTTGCAAATCCTAAACTCCCAATCTAGCTCTCTCACTTCCCTCTAGCCTTGTCTGTTCTTATTCTATGAGTCTGTTTCATTAAAGTTCATTTGTGTCATACTTCAGATTCCACATTTAAGTGATATTATATGGTGTTTGTCTTTTTCTGACTGACTTCACTTAGTGTGATAATCTCTAGTTCCATTCATGCTGCTGAACATGGCCTTATTTCATTCCTTTTATGACTGAGTAATATTACTTTGTATATATGTACCACATCTTCTTTACCAGTTCATCTGTTGATGGACATTTAAGTTGTTACCATGTCTTGGCTATTGTGAATTGTGCTGCTCTGGGGAGCATAAGGGTGCATGTATCTTTTTAAACTAGAGTTTTTTCCAGATTATATGCCCAGGAGTGGCATTGCTGGATCATATTGCAACTCTAGTTTTAGTTTTTTGAGAAATCTCCACATTTAACATGCATTTTAGAGAATTCTCAGCTCTGGAAATTTGATTACTTGGGTTGAAATTCATTTTCTTCTGCCTACTAATTCTGTAGTCTTGGATTGGACATGGCCAATGCTCAACTCTCAGTTTTCCTTCTGTGTAAAATGGGTATAATAATAACCCTTCTCTACTCAGGTGATTGTAGGGCCAATGAAGCATATTCAGCATTGCAAACACCACTGCTCCTGACTTTGACTCAATCTATGCTCTTGTATCGGAGAAGGCAATGGCACCCCACTCCAGTACTCTTGCCTGGAAAATCCCATGGATGGAGGAGCCTGGTAGGCTGCAGTCCATGGGGTCGCTAAGAATCGGACACGACTGAGCGACTTCACTTTCACTTTTCACTTTCATGCATTGGAGAAGGAAATGGCAACCCACTCCAGTGTTCTTGCCTGGAGAATCCCAGGGACGGGGGAGCCTGGTGGGCTGCCGTCTATGGGGTCGCACAGAGTCGGATACGACTGAAGTGACTTAGCAGCAGCATGCTCTTGCATTCCTTCCCTATTAGTGTCTTTCAGGGACAATTTCAGTTTCTGTCACTCATGCTGACCATTTACTACATGCATTTGTGATCACTAGTTGTTACAAAGGTCCTCAAAGTTTCACAGCTATTTGTAGCAGTTTGGAATAGAGTGCCACCATTTCGCTTTAGAATTTGTTAGAGGCTTGCCAAAATGATACATGCTGTGCTCCAAAGTTATAAAGTTTCCAGTAAAATTGTCCTTTAGTTTTGATCTCAGAGTCCTGTCTTTCTTTTAACACCCAGAGAGATATCCATGCTGGTAGGCCAATAACAGCCTGACATGAAACTCACTTTTCCATTCTGAAAAGAAACATCTTGTAGGAATCCAACTGGTCATTGAAAATTATTTTCCCTTGGAATGAGTTCATGCCCTGAAGGCTTCCCTGTTCTCCATGTGAATAGTTCTCTTTCTTGTTCCTCTTCATCCTTTTATAGACATTACCAGAATATCTGAACTTCAACAGATGACACAGTTTAGGCTAAAGTTGGTGATTACTTTGTCCTTCCTTACTATTTTACCCTCTATAGTATTCAAAGCAGGGATAGCTGAATATATTGAGAAATAGTTGGTACACTTTAATATCAATTGCTGATATTTACTATCAGTCAGGTACTGAGATAATCACCTCATGATATTTTATTTACTGCTCAAAAACTTCCAAGATATTGTCATTATTTCTACTTTATACGTGAAAACTAAGTCTTTTTGGGAAGATTAAATACATTGACTCAGGTCACAGTTAGTGGTGGTGATTTAGTTACTAAGTCATGTCCGACTCTTGTGACCCCATGGACAGGCTTCTCTGTCCATGGCAAGAGTACTGGAGTGGGTTTCCATTTCCTTCTACAGGGAATCTTCCCAACCCAGTGATCAGACCTGGGTCTCCTGCATTGCAGACAGATTCTTTACCGACTGAGCCACCAGGGAAAACCCAGTTAGTAGCAGGATAAGGTTTTAAACCCAGAGCTCTTTCATTTCAAAGCCCACAATCTTGGTGTCACCTTCGGTCTCAATATCAGTAATTGTTATGCATTTGAATGTGTCTCAGGAAAACAGATGTGTTGAACTCTTAACTACAGAATGTGACTTTATTTGGATTTAGGGTTGTAGCAGATGTAATTTATTAAGTTGAGTTCATACTGGACTTGGGTGGGCCCCTGATCTGAGATGCCCAATGTCCTTATAAGAAGACAGCTGTGGAAAGAGAAAGATACTCCATAGAACTCTATGTGACAAAGAGGGCAGACACTGGCATCCCCTGGCTTGCATTCTATAAATCCAATGATTACTAGCAAACCAAGAAAAGCTAGAAAAGGCAAGGGAGTACTCCCCTATAAGTTTCAGGGAATACATCAAACGCCATCCTGCCAACACCTTGATCTTGGACTTCTGGCCTTCAGAAGTATGAGACAATAGATTTATGTTGTTTTATTTTATTTATTTATTTATTTTGATTTATATTGTTTTAAACCACCCAGTTTGTGGTACTTTGTTATGACAGTCCTAACTAATAGTGTGATACAGATAGAAAAACTCTCAGGAAAAAGATGTTATGATGCCATGAATAGAATATCCAAATTACTAGAGCTAATCAATGAATATAGTAAAGTTGCAGGATATAAAATTAACACACAGAAATCCCTTGCATTCCTATATACTAACAATGAAAAAACAGACAGAGAAATTAAGGAAACAATACCATTCACCATTGCAACAAAAAGAATAAAATACTTAGGAGTATATCTACCTAAAGAAACAAAGGACCTATACATAGAAAACTATAAAACACTGATGAAAGAAATCAAAGAGGACACAAACAGATGGAGAAACCTACCGTGTTCATGGATTGGAAGAATTAATATTGTCAAAATGGCTATTCTACCCAAAGCAGTCTATAGATTCAGTGCAATCCCTATCAAGCTACCAACGGTATTTTTCACAGAACTAGACCAAAGAATTTCACAATTTGTATGGAAATACAAAAAACCTCGAATAGCCAAAGTAATCTTGAGAAAGAAGAATGGAATGGGAGGAATCAACCTGCCTGACTTCAGACTCTACTACAAAGCCACAGTCATCAAGACAGTATGGTACTGGCACAAAGACAGAAATATAGATCAATGGAACAGAATAGAAAGCCCAGAGAGAAATCCACGAACCTATGGACACCTTATCTTTGACAAAGGAGGCAAGGATATACAATGGAAAAAAGACAACCTCTTTAACAAGTGGTGCTGGGAAAACTGGTCAACCACTTGTAAAAGAATGAAACTAGAACACTTTCTAACACCATACACAAAAATAAACTCAAAATGGATTAAAGATCTAAATGTAAGACCAGAAACTATAAAACTCCTAGAGGAGAACATAGGCAAAACACTCTCCGACATAAATCACAGCAAGATCCTCTATGACCCACCTCCCAGAATATTGGAAATAAAAGCAAAACTAAACAAATGGGACCTAATGAAACTTAAAAGCTTTTGCACTACAAAGGAAACTATAAGTAAGGTGAAAAGACAGCCCTCAGATTGGGAGAAAATAATAGCAAATGAAGAAACAGACAAAGGATTAATCTCAAAAATATACAAGCAACTCCTGCAGCTCAATTCCAGAAAAATAAATGACCCAATCAAAAAATGGGCCAACGAACTAAACAGACATTTCTCCAAAGAAGACATACAGATGGCTAACAAACACATGAAAAGATGCTCAACATCACTCATTATTAGAGAAATGCAAATCAAAACCACAATGAGGTACCATTACACACCAGTCAGGATGACTGCTATCCAAAAGTCTACAAGCAATAAATGCTGGAGAGGGTGTGGAGAAAAGGGAACCCTCTTACACTGTTGGTGGGAATGCAAACTAGTACAGCCGCTATGGAAAACAGTGTGGAGATTTCTTAAAAAACTGGAAATAGAACTGCCATATGACCCAGCAATCCCACTTCTGGGCATACACACTGAGGAAACCAGATCTGAAAGAGACACGTGCACCCCAATGTTCATCGCAGCACTATTTATAATAGCCAGGACATGGAAGCAACCTAGATGCCCATCAGCAGATGAATGGATAAGGAAGCTGTGGTACATATACACCATGGAATATTACTCAGCCATTAAAAAGAATTCATTTGAACCAGTCCTAATGAGATGGATGAAGCTGGAGCCCCTTATACAGAGTGAAGTAAGCCAGAAAGATAAAGAACATTACAGCATACTAACACATATATATGGAATTTAGAAAGGTGATAATGATAACCCTATATGCAGAACAGAAAAAGAGACACAGAAATACAGAACAGACTTTTGAACTTTGTGGGAGAATGTGAGGGTGGGATATTTCAAAAGAACAGCATGTATACTATCTATGGTGAAACAGATCACCAGCCCAGGTGGGATGCATGAGACAAGTGCTCCGGCCTGGTGCACTGGGAAGACCCAGAGGAATCGGGTGGAGAGGGAGGTGGGAGGGGGGATCGGGATTGGGAATACATGTAAATCCATGGCTGATTCATATCAATGTATGACAAAACCCACTGGAAAAAAAAAATAATAATAATAAAAAAAAACAAAAACAAAAACAAAATATTATGAAAAAAAAAGAAGGATAACAGAGTTCAAATCAAAAATTTGTAAGGAGGAAGAGACTAAAATAAAAGGTGTAAAGTGCGATCTCTGATGACATCTAATTTTAACAGGGTATCCATGAAGAATGAAAGCAGAGATGTAAAATCAGAGTCATCAATACAGATAATTGGTGATTAACTAGGTGGCTCAAACTTGGTGGGTTGATGATGGTGATCTGGGAGGAGGTAGTTATATATAACTAAAGACCAAAGCTAAATGCAGATTAAATTTAATGTAAAGTTCTTAAAGTTAAAATGGCATCCAAGTGTAGCATTCTGTAAATGGCATACAAAGAATAAAACATATTAGAGCCATAGTTTAGATCTCCAACCATAAACTGCATGATAAAAAAAATAGCTAAAATTGCTCTCTGCTGAAGTAGTCTATCATTGTTGCCTTATCTCAGTTGAACTCTCACTTTTCTCAGTATTGGAATTCAGCATCAGGGTGCCTCTCTTCTTCAAGAGACTCAAACAAATTACTGTGTTTCCATGAGGTTGCAAATAATAGATACATACTAATATGTATATGTTTTCAACAATTCAAAATATAAATCCATTCAAAAACAGGTAGTTTTTTTTAATTGTACCCAGGTAATTTGAAAATGGTCAATCTGCTTACAAAAATTTGAGTGATGTATGTAAGAAGCATGTGAAATATCAGATATGCAGATACTTTACATCCAAAGTCATGGTCCCTTTTTTTCTCGTTACCTTGTAGCTGCTTGGATTTCCTTCCTCTGATCTTGTCTACCTGGCCAATCCTGCTCTTCTTTAAGGTAAAGTTTAAGTAAAATTTCCTTTTTTAAGCCTTTGCAAACTGCCTTGCCATGAGCGCATGACACTAATCTCTCCTTTGTGCTAATGGTACACTTTAAAAATATTATTTATTATATTATCTGGCACACTTGTGTGCATGGCTATAGAACAGGGACCCCTTGCAAGTATGGCCACACCTTATTAATATTTATATACCTAACATCTAGTACAGAATCTGGCAAATAGTAGCCACTCTCTAAGGAATGAGTAGATGAAAAAATGTTATTTGAGAAAAAATATTAGGGGAGATGCAAAAGAATTTATCAATCATATTCAGGTCTAAAGAGGACCAAGAATAGCCTGAGGACTTAGGCAGAGATAACATGAGTAAGAAGGCAAAAAGGCTAAATACCTACTCTTTTTCCAACTTGCTTCTAAAGATGAATCCTCTTAAAGATGAAGTCAAGATTATAGTTAAGAGGATTTTTTAAAATTGATTTTTACTGGAATATAGTTGATTTACAGTGCTGTGTTGGTGTCTGCTCTATAGAATGAGAGTGTGAATAAAGTGAAGTGTGTGTGTGTGCGCGTGTGTGTGCATACCTCCCCTCTTTCAGACTTCCTTTCTGTTTAGCTTGCCGCAGAGCACTGAGGGGAGTTCCTTGTGCATACAGCAGGTTTTCATTAGTTATCTATTTTATATACAGTGGTGTGTATATGTTAATCCCAACTCCCAACTCATCCCACACCCCATACCCCCTCGGTATCCATACATTTGTTCTCTACACTTGTGTGTCTATTTCTACTTTTCAAATGAGAGGATTTAAAATTGAAGATCAGGAAGGTGGTTACAAAAGGCACTGGACTGCCTTCACTGAATGTAAATCTCTAAAATTAGATGAAAGGCATTCTCAAGTTTTTTGAAAAAGATTCTTTCCAAGTCACTAAGTTACTCTTGTTTCTTCACAATGTTGACCATAAATCCTCTTTTGCCCCTTTCAGGGCTATCGCTGCACTTGAATGTTGATTACCATCACTTTAAATAATACAATGGCCTAGTTTTACCTTATTTCTGCCTCAGGTTTGTTCCCTCTTCAACCCATCTTGCAAACTGCCTTGTTCATGTCGTTCCTCTGTTCAGAAGTCTTCACTTGTTCCCTGCCTTCCTACAGGTTAAAGTTCATCTTTCTCAGCCTCCAATGGTCTCTCTAAATACATCCAAACCATTGTTCCAACGTCATTCCCCATCATCCATAGGAAAATCTACACTCCATTTCACTTTATTCTTTGGAAAATACAGTTCATTAAATGTATCATTAAATATAACTTGATTGTTTTATTTTTAATGACTATTTTGATGCTTGATACTACCTGATGATGAAGGTTGTCCCACCTTTGTGATTCCAAAAGTTTATATTTTTTTCTCAATAAGCTGTTCATCTTCTGAAAAGTACCTAGTGAGTGGGGTCAATCATAGTTTGAACTGTGTCTGCTACTCTAGGGCATCACAGCTTACCCCAGCTCTGAACTGAATCAGGAGTATGTTTATCTTCTATATCACTGTTCTTCTCTCTACTTAGTCATGTCCAACTTTTTGCAATCGCCATGGACTGCATGTAGCCCACCAGGCTCCTCTGTCCATAGAATTTTCTAGGCAAGACTACTGGAGTGTGTTGCCATTTTCTTCTCCAGGAGATCCCCTGGCCCAGACATAGAACCTGAGTCTCCTGCATCTCCTGCATTGCACGTGGGTTCGGTTGAGCCACCAGGGAAGCCCATCAAACTCATATTACTTAGTTCTTAATATCCATATACAACTTACATAATTAGCTTGTTAGTCTAATAATATAATTTGGATAGAATATTTCATATACACTTAGCATCATAACTACTCCCTTTATCACAGAGAAGAGGTTGGAACTATATTTCCCTTAATTTACTTTGTTGCATGTCTCTGGGTTCAGTTCAGTTTGGTCACTCAGTCACGTCCAACTCTTTGTGACTCCATAAACCGCAGCAGGCCAAGCCTCCCTGTCCATCACCAATTCCCGGAATTTATTCAAACTCATGCCCATTGAGTTGGTGATGCCATCCAACCATCTCATCCTATGTCATCCCCTTCTGTGCCTGCCTTCAATCTTTCCCAGCATCAGGGTCTTTTCAAATGAGTCAGCTCTTCGCATCAGGTGGCCAAAGTATTGGAGTTTCAGCATCGGCATCAGTCCTTCCAATGAACACCTAGGACTGATCTCCTTTAGGATGGACTGGTTGGATCTCCTTGCAGTGCAAGAGACTCTCAAGAGTCTTCTCCAACACCACCGTTCAAAAGCATCAATTCTTCAGTGCTCAGCTTTCTTTATAGTCCAACTTTCACATCCATACATGACTACTGGAAAAACCATAACTTGACTACACAGACCTTTGTAGACAAAGTAATGTCTCTGCTTTTTAATATGCTGTCTGGTTTGGTCATACCTTTTCTTCCAAGGAATAAGTGTCTTTTAATTTCATGGCTGCAATCATCATCTGCAGTGATTTTGGAGCCCCCCAAAATAGTCAGCCACTGTTTCTCCATCTATTTGCTATGAAGTGATGGGACTGGATGCCATGATCTTGGTTTTCTGAATGTTGAGCTTTAAGCCAACTTTTTCACTCTCCTTTTTCACTTTTATCAAGAGACTGATTAGTTCTTCTTCACTCTCTGCCATAAGGGTGGTGTCATCTGCATATCTGAGGTTATTGATATTTCTCCCGGCAATCTTGATTCCAGCTTGCAATTCATCCAGCCCAGCATTTCTCATGATGTACTCTGCATATAAGTTAAATAAGCAGGGTGACAATATACAGCCTTGACATACTCCTTTTTCTGTTTGGAACCAGTCTGTTCCATGTCCAGTTCTAACCGTTGCTTCCTGACCAGCATACAGGTTTTTCAAGAGGCAGGTCAGGTGGTATGGTATTCCCATCTCTTTCAGAATTTTCCACAGTTTATTGTGATCCACACAGTCAAAGGCTTTGGCATAGTCAATAAAGCAGGAATAGATGTTTTTCTGGAACTCTCTTGCTTTTTCAATGATCCAGTTAATATTGGCAATTTGATCTCTGGTTCCTCTGTCTTTTCTAAAACCAGCTTGAACATCTGGAAGTTCACGGTTCATGTATTGCTGAAGACTGTCTTGGAGAATTTTGAGCATTACTTTACTAGCATGTGATATGAGTGCAATATTTCCCATAATTTACTTCATTGCATGTCTCTGGGTTAGAGTTTCTCAACATGAAACCCTTGCATGAGATTTGACGTGTGAATAGGATTAGCTATTCTCCTAGGCAGAAGCAGCCAGACCTTTTATTGACACTGAAGATCCCGCTTTCACCTTGCAGCTCTAAATTGATGTCTTAGACTGCAAACAAAACAAAATAAACAAACAAAAACCATAGGTGGCATGACTTAAACAATAGAAATTTATTTCTCACAGTTTTCAGAATTGGGAAGTCCAGGATCAGAGATGAGGTTTTGGTGAAAGATTTCTTCTATCTTGCAGACAGCAGCCTTTTTAACATGTCCTCACATGGCTGGAGTTGTGGGACAGGAGTACATGGGTATGAGAGGGATAATATGGTTGAGAGTAAGTTCTAATCTCTATTCCTCTTATAGGGGCACTAATTCCATCATGAGGGACCCAGCCTTGTGTCTTCATCTAGTCCTCATTGCCTCCCAAAGGCCCCACCTCCAAATACCATCACATTGGATTGGGTAAGTATTAAAGTATGAATTTGGGTGGGGGGCACACAGTTTAGCCCATAGCCATTGAGATATTTACTGGAAGCATTCAGGAGATTCTTGAGAACTGCATCACCTTCCTGCAGAGTTACCGAGAGCCACCCACTTTGGAACTTTAGATTGACATTGAGAATAGTAATTTCCCCCATCTTAACCCCCAGTCTTCCCAGTGATTTCCTATGCTGAAACCCTTCACAATTGGAATGCAGAAAGTAGCTTTTGTTAAAGGGAGAGAGATAAGACTTTCTGCTTCAACCGACACACAGCATTAAGAGTACTGAACTCTGAATCCTGTCTGGTGTTGTGGGAATGTCTGTGCACTCCTGCATGTCTTGCTGGTAGACCAAGAATGCAAGACCCTGACTGCTCTCTCTCAGGGTTGTCTTTACAGAGAGCAGCTTCAACAGATTAGGTAGAATCTCCTTCCATGATGAGCAGCAGGTTTGCTTACTGCTTACTATGAAAGTAATAGATTTCCTAGTTCAGTGTTTCTTTGCTATAAAACAGTCTACTGAGGGCATAGGTATCTGCAGCCCTCTCCATCACCCCCTGGACTTGGGTGTGGGGCAGAAGGAATTGACATAACCCTGCTGATGCTCATGGTGTTTACTGTGTCATGCATCATTAACAAAGTCCTTAGTCTCTGAACCAGGAGTCTCTTGTCTTCTGCTGGTGTCTGTGAAGCAGAAATAGGCTAAAGTACTAGTTTTAAATGGAATAGAATTAAATTACAAACTTGACACTTGGGATACAGTTGCATCCCAAATACTAACTAGGGGCACACAGCCCATGCCTTTCTTCTTCTGCCAGGTGATGACCTTTTGAAGACAGAAATTTCAGTTTTATTCACATTTATAGCCCCATAGCTCTGTATATTTTGCCATTATATTAGCATTCATAAATAGTTACTAAATTAATTAAAAGATATAACATATTGCTTTTAACTCTTCTCAGCACTTATTAGAATACCTTGGGATCATTGTAGAAGCACAGAATAACCTGGCTTTATCTCTGGAATTCTGATTAGAAGAAACTGATTTTTTTTTTAATTGTGAAAATTAAATATTTATATGTTGTAGATTCCCAAAATTAGTTATGTATTTCCCTACTTCATTTTCCTAAATCATTCATTTTTTACCAGTTTTATTGAGATATAACTGACATATGTGCGTGCTCACTTCAGTCGTGTCTGACTCTCTGAGATCCTATGAACTCTAGTCCATGAGGCTCTTCTGCCCATGGGGATTCTCAAGGCAAGAATACTGGAATGGATTTCCATGACTTCCTTATGTAAATTTAAAGTATACAGCATAATAATTTGACTTACATATATTGTGAAATGATTTCCACAATAAGTTAATGTTCCTCATCTCATATATATTTATATATAAAATGGTTTTTTTCTTGTAATAAGAACTCGAAAATTTACTTTCATAACAGTTTTCAAGCTTATTGCACATTAGTGTTAACTACAGTCATCTTGTTGTGCATTATATGCTTAGTACTTACATCTTTTAGCTGGAAGTTTGTACCTTTTAACTACCTTCACGCAACTTTTCTTCCTCCCCCCACTTCAACCTAGTTCTGGTAACCACAAACTGATTTCTTTTATGATAAGGCTTTAAAATCACTGCAGATGGTGACTGCAGCCATGAAATTAAAAGACACTTATTCCTTGGAAGAAAAGGTATGACCAACCCAGACAGCATATTAAAAAGCAGAAACATTACTTTGTCAACAAAGGTCCGTCTAGTCAAGGCTATGGTTTTTCCAGTAGTCATGTGTGGATGTGAGAGTTGAACTATAAAGAAACTGAATGCTGAAGAATGGATGCTTTTGAACTGTGGTGTTGGAGAAGACTCCTGAGAGTCCCTTGCACTGCAAGGAGATCCAACCAGTCCATCCTAAAGGAGATCAGTCCTAGGTGTTCATTGGAAGGACTGATGTTGAAGCTGAAACTCCAATACTTTGGCCACCTGATGCAAAGAGCTGAGTCATTTGAAAAGACCCTGATGCTGGGAAAGATTGAAGGTGGGAGGAGAAGGGGATGACGAGATGGTTGAATGGCATCACCGACTCAATGGACATGAGTTTGGGTAAACTCTGGGAGTTGGTGATGGACAGGGAGGCCTGGCGTGCTGCAGTCCATGGGGTTACAAAGAGTTAGACATAACTGAGTGACTGAACTGACTGACTGTCATTGTTTTGTTTTGGTCTTTTAAATGCCACATGTGGGTGAGATCATACAAAATTTATCTTCTTTCATCTGATATTTTATTTAACATAGTGCTCTCAAGATCCTTCCATTTTATGGCAAAAGGCAGAATTGTCTTTGTTCTATGTGTGAGTAATATTCCTGTGTGTGTGTATCACATTTTCTTTATCCATTCATACTTCAGTGGACACGTAGGTTGGTTCCATATCTTGGCTGTCATAAATAATGGTGCTATGAACATTGGGGTGCCTGTTTTTCTTCCATATACTGATTATATATATATATATATATATATATATATATATAATATATATATATACACACCCAAGAATGAGATCGCTGGTATCATACCTGAGTTCTATTTTTAATGTTTTGGGTAGCCACCAAACTGTTTACCATAGTGGCTGTAACAACTTGTAACCTCACCAACAGTGCACAGACATTCCGTTTTCTCCACATCCTCACCAGCATTTGTTGTTTGTTTGATGATAGCCATCCTAATAGGTATAACGTGCTATCACATAGTGATTTTGATTTATATCTCTCTACAGTTGGTGAGATCGAACACCTTTTCATGTATCTGTTGACCACCTGTATAAATTTTTCTTTGGAAAAATGTTTATTCATGTCCTTTACCGATGTTTTTAATTGGACTGTCTGCTTTTTTGCTAAAACAAAAAAGTTGTGTAAGTTCTTTGTATATAACCCCTTATACTCTTTTGTCTATTACCCCTTACAAATATTTTTTTCCATTCCATAGAATGTCTTTTCATTATGTGATCACTTCTTCTGCTACGCAGACGCTTTCTTATCCATTTGATGTAGCTGCACTTGTGTATTTTTTATTTTGTTGCTTGTGCTTTAGATGTCATATCCAAAAAAATCTTTGCCAAGATCTATGTCAAAGAGTTTCTTTCGTATCTTTTCTTCTAGAAGTTTTATGGTTTCAGATCTTACATCTGGGTCTTTAATTCATTTTAAGTTAGCTTTGCAGAGTGGTATAAAGTAGAGGTCTAGTTTCATTCTTTTAAAAATGAATATCCAATTTTCCCAGCATCATTTATTGAAGAGACTGTCTTTTCTCCAGTGAGTTTTCTTGGCTCCTTTATTAAACATAAGTTGATTCTACATGCTTCTGTTTATTTCTGTGCTCTCACAAATGGTTCATTTTTTAAATGAATCATAAACAACCTTTGTTCTCTGTATTTTTTTTTAAATCAAAAATTTCAGCTTAACAATGCTCAGAAATTGTTGCAATTTCTTTTTTTTTTTTTTTTTAAATTCCTGTCTGTCCTGGTAAAATCTGTGTGGAGGTGGAGTGAATTTAGGCATTTATAAGATGAATTCAAGTAACTGTTCCTTTTTGCTCTCTTAAAGTAAATGTATCATCACTATCAACTACTATTTGCTGAGAACCTTGTATATTGACTGATACAGATAGCACTTCTTCTCTACTTTTTTTGGCATTACCATCTCTACTGAAATAAAACTACCTTTCACTTTATAGTTAATGCTTTTTACACCAACTATAAAGGTTGCGAGTTTTGAGATTAATATATTTTCCCAGACAGCCCGAAGATATGCTTTGGTTATCCCCAGAAATTTAGCAATTAAATATCCTTGGAAGTTTCTGGTATCTTCTTAAGCCTAATTACAGGTCAGTTTCTGTTTCCATAGCTCAGAGTCATAATTTCATAGCTTTGCCTTAGAGAGCTGGCAGGAGGCCGTGAAAATAAGCCAGTGGGTAAGAATCAAATGAAATGGGCCAAGGTGGTGGGATTTACCAGCCTTTAAAGTAAGAGCAGAGCTCTTTGGTTTTGGAATGGCAGAATGCATTTTGGTTTTAATTTTCTAATTTGCGGTTCTAAATGCCTCAAGATTTAGTCAAGGATTAAGCCTGTGGTTTAACTTCCTTTTTCCTGGGGGTATGAACTGTTTGAGTCAAGCCACCAACCCATATCCCGGCAAATGAAGCATATTTGCATTTCTTGTGTGTGTAAGCCTAGTAAATGTTGATTGCTTCCAGCTCACTGACGCAGCACCCCTTGCTTTCCATTTTGTTACCAAATAATAAAACCTCAAACAGAGGCACCATCTCTGGGCTTAACAGGAAGCATGACTCACACCTCTTAACCACCATAGAAGAGAAACAGCCGAGATGCACTCAGCTGGTTTAAAATGCACATTAGCACTAACTTTGTAACATGCATTAGAAACAGTGGTCTTCCCAGCACAGTCTTTCCTCCTGAGCATGTTTAATGGCCGAAAGACAATTTTACTTCCTTGAGGGAATGTGTGAAATAATATATATGTTCTACTTACCCCAGCAGAAGGACCCCAGCAAGAGGATTTACTAATTATACATTTGCTTCTCTGCCTCTCTGCTTATGTATCAGTATTTTTTGTTGCTGTTGAATGCAAGCAACTCATATTGGCTGAAACTATAAAGGCAATACTTTGAATATTTTGGTTCACATCTGGGTTAGTGGACTTAGGCAATATTTGATGATCAGTATTTCTTTGAACGCACCTGCCAATGCAGGAGACACAGGGGACATGGGTTTGATCCTTGGGTTGGGACGATCCCCTGGAGGAGGGCATGGCCACCCGCTTCAGTGTTCTTGCCTGGAGAATCCCATGGACAGACGAGTCTGGTGGGTTACAGTCCGTGGGGTCACAAAGAGTCGGACACAACTGAAGTAACTTAGCAAGCACTCATTTCTTTTTTGATGACTGTATTTAATTTTTTCACCTTGCTTCTTGTTTGTTTAGTCATGGTAGGAAAATAGCTGTAGAAAGGTTGGAATGTATATCTCTAACTACATCTCTAATAGTATATTGCATCTTTACTCAACTACTGAAAAAAAATACTGGGTAAAGTAGTTCAGTTGTGTCTGACTCTTTGCGACCCCATGGACTGTAGCCTACCAGACTCCTCTGTCCATGGGTTTTCCAAGCAAGAGTACTGGAGTGGGTTGCCATTTCCTTCCCCAGGGGAAAAAATAGGTTTTACTAATTGGGCAAAATTGAATCACATCCCAACCTCTGACCAAACCTGCTTACACCTGCTCCCTGACTACCCTAAAGCTGTGGAAGAACGAAGGTGCTTCATGGACTGTTCACGGCCACTTAGCACTCTCTACTCATCCCCGGAGCTAAGAGAGGGTGTAGGGCCAGCCAAACCTGGTATATACAGGGAGAAAATCCAGGGTCCACTACAGTGTGGAACTAAGTTTTGGCCCGATGTTGAAGACTTAACTTTAGCCAATTATCTTGGTAATTTTTGCCAAGTCTTCTGGTCTGACTCCTCAATTGTATGTTAATTCCTTTTATCCCTTTTATAGAGGATTTTTTTTTTTTTTTTAGAACAAAATTACTCCTGGGCTTTTGGTTGCATTTTTGAGAGTTTTTTTTTTCTTCTTTTTTTTAGAAAATTCAAATCTAGTTCATGCAACCTCATTTCAAAACCAAAAATAATTCAGTCACTTTACATGCCATATGGAATAAATAAATGTTTCAAAACAAATCAAACTTAATTCCCTGTAAAAATCATCAGCGTTGGTAAGTCTGATTAAATATGTGAGGCCAGCAAAGGCCAAGGTTTTTGGCAGGACTTTAAAGGAGAAATGAAAGGAATTAGAAAGCAGGAGACTAAAGTCACTTTGTGAATTAGAAAGTGATGGCAGAATTGTTATTTTTATAACTTCCCAGAATTAAAAAAAAAAAAAAAAAGTGGGCTTGCAGCTGAAAATTGGCTGGTGATCACAGCCTGGCAGACAGCAAGGGCACATGAACTGTGTATCTGGATCATCCATTACATTAGCACACGCTGAAAATAACCAAAACTGGAGGGAAATCATACCACCAGTTCAATTCAAGGAACAAATATTGATTCAGCAAGCTCTCTGTCCCAGGCTTAGCACTGAAGAAATAATAAAGAGGAGAAAGACACTGAGTCTGTCATCAAGGAATTTACTACATGAAAGAAATAAGGCAATCAGCCAACATTAACAAATAATTTTAAAGTGTGAACCCCATTTTAGAAGGAGAGAAGGATTGTGTTTCATGGGTGTCAGTAATGATACCGTGTATAAAGAAACCCACTTATGCCAGGTAGTGTGGATTTTGCATTCTATGTAAAAAAGAAAAAAAGCAAGCCATAAGTTAAGCTTTATAATTTTAATTTACTGATAAAATAATGGACAAACACAACAGCTTACATACCTTGATCAAAGTCATTCTGCTCCCAAGTGGCAGAGCCAACACGTGAACTGAGATTTTCTATGCCTCTAAAGCAAATCCCTTCCCCCACATCATGTGGCCTTCCTAGGAACCTTCCCCAGCTTAGCAATCTGAGCATATGAGTCAAACATCAATGTCAGACAGAAGTGAAGGGAAACTAAATTCCTTGCCTCCAAGGAGATGTATATTGTACGATCAATCTCTGACCAGATTTTAGCAATCTGAGAAAAAGAGATCTGTGAGATATACACATATCATGGCACAAAACAAAATATAAAAGAATGTAAAAAGTAATGTACATACATAAATATTTTATATATAATACATAAAATATAATATACATACATGTTAAATATATGCAAATATTTACTCTTTTTAGATTTTTCTTGTATGCTTTTCTTCTCCTGTACCACTCAAGGGGGAAAGAAATTGACCCATCCCTACATCAAGTTAGAGAAGGAGACCATTCAATATTTATTCCACAGGTAATTATTGACAGCCAGGTTTGTGTGAACTACCAGGGAGATGAAATTCACTGATTTTTTTTTTTTTTTAACTCTCAAGGAATTCATCATCAAGTAGGAAAACCAAATTCATAATCAATTACAATACAAGATAGTGCCAAAAAAACAGACCGACGTATAGAGTGAAATGGAAATTCCCAATAAAAGAGAGAAGTGGGAAGTAAGGGAAAAGAGGAATGGGAAGGTTCACAGTGGTTAAGTTGAGGATTGAAGAATTTAAAAACTTCCTAAGCTGGTAAGAGGAGGTAGAAGAGAATTTTAGGCAGGAAACGTTCCTTTTGCTCTATACAGTCAGCAAAAACAAGAACAGGAGCTGACTGTGGCTCAGATCATGAACTCTTTGTTGCCAAATTCAGACTTAAATTGAAAAAGTAGGGAAAACCATTAGACCATTCATGTATGACCTAAATCAAATACCTTATGATTATTCAGTGGAAGTGGGAAATAGATTCAAGGCAATCGATCTGATAGACAGAATGCCTGAAGAAATATGGATGGAGGTTCATGACATTGTACAGGAGGCAGGGATCAAGACCATCCCCAAGAAAACGAAATGCAAAAAAGCAAAATGGCTGTCTGAGGAGGCTTTAAGAATAGCCGTGAATAGAAGAGAAGAAAGAGGCAAAGGAGAAAAGGAAAGATATAACCATTTGAATGCAGAGTTCCAGAGAATAGCAAGGAGAGATAAGAAAACTTTACTCAGTTATCAATGCAAAGAAACAGAGGAAAACAATAGAATGGGAAAGTCTAGAGATCTCTTCAAGAAAATTAGAGATACCAAGGGAACATTTCATGCAAAGATGGGCTCAATAAAGGATAGAAACAGAATGGATCTAATAGAAACAGAAGATATTAGGAAGAACTGTACAAAAAAGATCTTCACGACCCACATAATCATGATGGTGTGGTCCCAACCTAGAGCCAGACATCCTGGAATGCGAAGTCAAGAGAGCCTTAGGAAGTATCACTATGAACGAATCTAGTGGAGGTGATAGAATTCCAGCTGAGCTATTTCAAACCCTAAAAGATGATGCTGTGAAAGTGCTGCACTCAATATGCCAGGAAATTTGGAAAACTCAGCAGTGGGCACAGGACTGGAAAGGTCAGTTTTCATTCCAATCCCAAAGAAAGGCAATGCCAAAGAATGCTCAAACTACTGCACAATTGCACTCATCTCATAACGCTAGTAAAGTAATGCTCAAAATTCTCTAAGCCAGACTTCAACAATACATGAACCGTGAAATTCCAGATGTCAAGCTGGTTTTAGAAAAGGCGTGGGAACTAGAGAAAAATATCCACTTCTGCTTTATTGACTATGCCAAAGCCTTTGATAGTGTGGATCACAACAAACTCTGGAAAATTCTGAAAGAGATGGGAATACCAGACCACCTGACCTGCCTCTTGAGAAATCTGTATGCAGGTCAGGAAGCAACAGTTAGAATTGGACATAGAACAACAGACTTGTTCCAAATAGGGAAAGGAGTACATCAAGGCTGTATATTGTCACCCTGCTTATTTAACTTATATTCAGAGTACGTCATGAGAAAGGCTGGCTTGGATGAAGCACAAGCTGGAATCAAGTTTGCCAGGAGAAATATCAATAACCTCAGATATGCAGATGACACCACCCTTAAGACAGAAAGCAAAGAAGAACTAAAGAGCCTCGTGATGAAAGTGAAAGGGGAGAGTGAAAAAGTTGGCTTAAAGCTCAACATTTAGAAAACTAAGATCATGGCGTCTGGTCCCATCACTTCATGGCAAACAGATGGGAAAATATGACAGACCTAATTTCTGGGGGCTCCAAAATCACTGCAGATGGTGACTGCAGCCATGAATTTAAAAGACGCTTACTCTTTGGAAGAAAAGTTATGACCAACCTAGACGGCATGTTAAAAAGCAGAGACATTACTTTTTCAACAAAGGTCTGTCTAGTCAAGTCTGTGGTTTTTCCAGTAGTCATGTATGGATGTGAGAGTTGGACTATAAAGAAAACTGAGTGCTGAAGAATTGATGCTTTTGAACTGTGGTGTTGGAGAAGACTCTTGAGATTCCCTTGGACTGCACGGAGATCCAACCAGTCCATCCTGAAGGAGATCAGTCTTCCTGAATATTCATTGGAAGGACTGAAGCTGAAGCTGAAACTCCAATACTTTGGCCACATGATGCAAAGAACTGCTTCATTGGAAAAGACTCTGATGCTGGGAAAGATTTAAGGAGGGAGGAGAAGGGGACAACAGAGGATGAGATAGTTGGATGGCATCACCGACTCAATGGACATGAATTTAAATAAACTCCGGGAGTTGGCAATGGATAGGGAGGCCTGGCATGTTACAGTCCACGGGGCCGCAAAGAGTCAGACATGACTGAGTGACTGAATTGAACTGAACATGGTTATAGAAAAAGCATGTCACCTTGATGAATTTAAGCAATCTCTAGGTAGAAGTGAAATTTAGTCTGGTCTTTTCTTCTGTGTGTCAATGATCTCCAAAGTTTTGGTCGCAAAACTCATCAGTATATATTGTTTTGAATATGAAAGTATTAGTCCCTCAGTTGTGTCTTATTCTTTGTCATCCCATGAACTGTAGCCCGCCAGGCTCCTCTGTCCGTTGGAATTTCCAGGCAAGAATTCTGGAGTGGGTAGCCAGCCATTCCTTCCTCCAGCGGGTCTTCCTGATCCAGAGATTGAACCTAAGTCTCCTGCATTGCAAGGGGATTCTTTACTGTCTGAGCCACTAGAGAAGCGCCATGGACAGCGGAGCCTGGCAGGCTAGAGTCCAAAGGGTCACAAAGAATCTGACATGACTGAGCAACTAAGCTTTCACCAAAGCATTATCTGTATTTACAGACTGGGACAACAGTAGTAACCACACATGTGGCTCTGTGTGTGTGTGTGTGTGTGTTTGTGTGTGTGTGTGAGACCCTTTGGACTGTAGGGCTCTTCTGTCCCTGGGATTTTCCTGACAAGAATACTGGAGTGGGTTGCCATTTCCTTCTCCAGGGGATCTTCCTGACCCGGGGATGGAAACTGCGTCTCCTGTGTCTCCTGCATTGCAGGTGGATTCTTAACCCACTGAGCCATCAAGGAATTAGAAAATCAGTGACAGCAACAATAATAGTTATAGCAATAAGTGCTACCATTTATTGGTCAAGGAACTTTTCAAACTATTTTAAGTCATTTTGATGAATTAATTTGTATACCCTTTGCAGCAACCCTATACAGTAGGCACTAGTAAGCCTTTCTCTTTATTAATGATGAAATCCAGGTATGAATAGGTTTTAACTTTTTCTACCCTCCACTTCATGGATCATTTTGCAGTAAATATTAAGAGAGCAGATGTGGTTGTGATATACAAGCTTTGATTGAATATCCCAGAGAATATTAGAAGTGCTTGAAAAAGTGTGTGTGTCTGTGTGTGTGCGCAAGGTTGGTAGGAGTCAATGTTAAATGTCATTGAATGTTCCTCCCTGCTTTTCATTCTCCACAAAATAGTTTTTGCCATCCCGTGATTAAACAACAACTTTTCTGAACCATTATTTTCTCTTTTCTAGACTTCACTTCTATCTACTCTGATTGGGCAACTCTGTATTGTTTTTTTCGGGTATTTTTCAAAATAACATTTTTTTTTTTCCAAATTATAAATTTGTCATCTTTCCAATGTAGAAACGTTGGGAAAAAAGAAAACTTTGTGGATAAAATCATGGATGCATATTCCACTAACCAAAGAAAACACTGTTCACATGTTTGTATATATCCCTTACCAGTTTCAAGATATCCATCATGGGTTCTTGATGAGCTTAATCCTTCAATGAAGGCCTCCTTCCACCTCCACACCCCTTCTATGTCAGCGCATTTTTCCATTATACACGGTAATTTAGTTTACTCTTTGTCAGCTTTAAATACGGTAATTAAGCCAGATTTCATTTAAGACTGCTTACTTACTGATCTCTAGATAAGAAGAAATTTCTAGCCCTTTGCAAGAAAATTTCTCATCCTTTCCTTTGAAAGCCAACATATTTATGAGAGTGCTTTACAATAAATCCCCTTCTTTTATATCTTCCATATTAAACCTACATTGTTTTGAAGTCTTTGAAAGTTATAAAAACAATGATTATTTCACCCATTCCACTGTACAGAGATGCCTGCCCACAAGAAAGGGAAACCAGTTATGTAAACACTTAACTGGAGTAAAATGCACTAATATTCTTATAAAAGTGTGTAAGGGCCTCAGCACTGGGATTAGCATTAGAGATGGAAAGACCACCAAGAGAGTATTCAAAGGTCAGTAGATGTGAAATACATCTTCTGATATGTTTGCAAATGTCAGGACTGCAAGCAGTCCAGTGCTGGGGCCTCTGGGCTGGGGCTATCTGGAAGTAGAACCAGACCAGAGGAAGGCAGGGAGGAATACTAGAGACCAAACCCGATTATGGGGAGTCCTGAATGGCACATCAGGAGTGTAGGATTTTAAATGTAGGCACCAGCCGGCAACTCTGGATTGAAATGCTAGTCTATCAGCTTCCTTAACTGCAGTTTCTTTATCTGGAATCATAATTATAGGTAACATTTGTAGTTTGGAATAACACAACTAATACTACAGTCAGATTCAAATCTTAGCATTCTAACTCCAGAGATCGTGTACCTGGAAAGTCCACCATAGTAAATGTCTAATGAGGGCAGAGAGTGAGTGTAAAACTAGGGTATGAGCTGTGGAGACAGGGCTTCCCTGGTAGCTCAGTTGGTAAAGAATCTGCCTGTAACACACGAGACCCTGGTTCGATTCCTGGGTCGGGAAGATCCACTGGAGAAGGGATAGGCTACCCACTCCGGTATTCTGCCCTGGAGAGTTCCATTGGACTCTATAGTCCATGGGGTCGCAAAGAGTCGGACATGACTGAGCGACTTTCACTTTCACTTTCATTTGTGGAGACAGAATGCCTAGCGTAGCTGTTCTCAAACCATTATCTGTGATTTCTTAGGGTGATTGGAATGATCTCCAAGATCCCTTTAAAGAGTTTGCAAAGTTGGAATCTTGTTTATTACCTATTTTCACTGTTGACATTTGTGTTCATGGTACAGAAGCAATGGTAGGCAAAATTTCTGGTGTTTAGTACAGCTAGAGGCCTTGGCATTAAATGCTACTAGCAGTCATTATGTTCCTTACCACTATTCACTTACTGACGAGGGAAAGCTGTAGAAATGTTGATCTTACTAAATCTTAATCTATGAGTTCTTGTCTGTTTGTTACTATTTTGTGTGAAGACATGAGAAGTACTCAAGGAATATCTGCTAAATATTAAGGTGTGACAGTTATTTCAAAAGCACTTGAGTGATTGTTTCAGGTGCAAGCTGAAAAAATTTAAGTGTTCAAGAGATAATTAAAAATTTGAGAAACATATCCACTACTTTGTAGTACCAAGAGGTTTTTCTGATGAGATTAATGGTGATATTAATTAACTTTATTTTTAAAATATTATATGATAAACTGGGTCATTATTTGGAAGATCAGCATAATTTAATAAATTATAATTTTTAACCAGTGTGTGTATGATGTTATGTGATAACAGATACATTCAAAGTTCATGATAAACCAATGATTTTAATGTAACACACTATAGAAAATTTATTGATATGAATTCAGATACCACATTGCAACTATTTTTTGAGAAACTGCTACTTGCTGAGTTTACTATGATATCATATAGGAATATTCACAATTATATGTAAAAGTTATTAAAATACTTCTCCATCTTTACAGTTATATAATTGTATGAAGCAGGGTTTTCTTCATTCACTTCCATCACCACAACACATCGGGTTGAATGCAGGAGCAGATATGAGAATTCAGTAATCTTTTATTAAGCCAGTCATTAAAGAGATTCACATGCATTTAAAACAATGGCACTGTTCTCAGTAGTTTTTTCTGTTTGGCTTTGAAAATACAGTTATGTTTCGTAAAAATCTTACTTACAAAATAATGAAAAAAATTTTTAAGAGTAAAATAAGAAAACCTCCAGTTCCAGGAATGGCAATAAAGATCCAGAGTGGGATTCTCATAAAAGAGAAAGAGACATAATCTGAAGAAAGTCTTGATTGACTATATAAAAGTTTGGAAAGAGGGTGTTCAGTAGGTTGAATGCCAGTTTTCTAAATGTAGTGACTCTAAAAATGATGTTACATTTTATTACGATAAAGAATATAGGAGGGACAGATTTGGAAATGGTGGGAGGGGAAATGCTAGTTTTAGTTTTGGACATGTTGATTTGAAACTTATGGTGGACATACATTTAATGACCTTGATAAGGATGTTGGAAATGTAAATCTCTACCTGAGAGGTTTGACTGTGCAAGGGAGATGAGTTTGATATGTGTTAGCAGCTGCATGTATGAATTAATGGGATAGACAGAATTAACGAGGGAAGACATATAATGATCAAAGAAGAAAACCAAGAACCAGCCCATTCTTCCAGGTTCAGGTGGGGCAGGACAAGAGCAAAAAAAGCACTAGGAATGAGTTATGAGAGGAAGAAAGAGAAAATGTGTAGGAGAAGAGAATGTTTTGGCAGAAGAGAAGACAGTGTGTGAAGAAGAGAATGAATGAATATTTGTAATGAAATTTTCAAGGAGTTTGTATTATCTTTTAAATTTGTATTGGAGTACAGTTGATTTACAATGTTGTGTTAGATTCTGCTATACATCAAAGTGAATCATTTGCACATATACTTATATCCACTCTTTTTTGGATTCTGTTCCCACTTAGGCCGCTGCAGAGTATTGAATAGAGTTCTCTGTGCTATACAGGAGGTCCTTTTTACTCATCTATCTTATACATAATAGTGTGTATATGTTCGTGCCAGTCTCCCAATTTATCCCTCATTCCTTTCCCCCTTGGTAGCCATAGTTCATTTTCTACATCTGTGACTCTACTTCTGTTTTGTAAGTAAGTTCACTTGTACCCTTTCTTTAGATTCTCATATATAAGTGATATCATATGATATTTATCATTGACTTACTTCATTCAGTATGACAATCTCTGGGTCCAAGCCTGTGACTGCAAATATTTCATTATTTTTTATGGCTGAGTAATATTCATTGTGTATATGTACCACATCTTCTTTAAAGGAAGAAGAATGCTGCGGAAAGAAAGTTAGATAAAGACCAAAAAGGGTCCATTAGTTTAGGCCAGTGGTTTTTTTTTTATCATGGTGTAAGCCAGTGGTTCTCCAGCATTAGCAGGCACCAGAATGGCCTAATGGGCTTGTTAAAACAAAGATTATTGGACTTTAGCCCCAGATTTTTGGTAGGTCTATGGAAGGTCCCTGAAATGTGCATTTCTAACAAGATCCCAGTTGGCACTGATGCTGTTGATCAAGGTAACATATTTAGAGAATTATTGGCTTAGTCAGTTGGAACATCTCTGTCAGTCTTTAGAAGAGGAGCCTGGTGGGCAGGGGGAACTAGAGTGCAATGCAATCAGAAAGTACATTCAACAGTTCCTCTTATTGTTTAAGAAACTTGACTCTGAAGAGATTGGACAGTTACTGCTAAAGATGAAAGATTTGAGAAGGAATATTTGAAACATAAATGAATGAATAAACTGGTAGTGACTTGAATAAACTGGTAGTGACTTGAAATTGTCTATTACTGGCATTGAAGTAGGCAGTAGAGTGTTTATTGAAGCAAGAACTTGTAGAAATGGAATCCAGAGTAGAGGTTTAGGAATTAACATCGAGCAACAATGTTGGTAGTAAAAGACGGGCCAATAAAGCCTACTGTGTATTACAGGTGCTTTAGAAGGTGTTAGATATTAATTATTATATTTAACATTTTCAATAACCCTATGAGGTATGTAGGAGAATGGATTTTTTTCCTAAGACCTATGGGAAGAAGGAAAGTATGGCTTACCTGTGGATAAATTAATTGGTATCAGGTCTGAATGTAGAATAGATTACTGAAATTCAGAGTAGAGCAATATCTTGGAATAAACCAAAGAAGAAGGGACTGATGTGGTTTAAGGAGCAATAGTGGGCAATGATCCCCATTTCTTGATACTTACTCCCTTGAGTAATTTCTTTCCTTTGTGTGTGTGGACAGGAACCCGGTGACTTGCTTCTGATGAATATCTCAGAAGTGATGGGGTGTTATTTTCAAGGTTATATGGTATAAAGACGGTGGCCCTCTGTCTTGTTCTCTTTCAGATTGCTTGCCTAACCAGAGGAAGAGACCAGTATTTACTGGCAGCCTATGACCAACCTTTCGTTTCACTCATTGAAACTACCACTAGAATGTAATGCTATTTTTTTCAAAATATAAAAGAAAAAAAAATCAGTTATCAGATTGTGAAATTTCATTTTGAATACACAAATCTAAGCTTTAAAATACATATGCATTTATATTCACTGCCTTAAGTATATCTGCCACTTGGCTACTTATATTTACAGTTATGAGACACTCTTGTGAAATCTACCTGCTTACCCCTTTTTATATCCTATTGATAAAGACAACTCTGAATGCAGTTATAATGAAGATATATTTAGCATATTTCTCACTCCCCAGATTCAGAACTTTGAATCAGCTAATTTGATGGCTTAAAACTATATACTTGTATTTTTCTTAGTTGCAAACCCAGATAAGAAAAGACATTTTTCTGAGTTTAAAGATGACTGTTTTTTAGTACAGAGGCAGAATTTTACCCTGTTAGCTTTTAATTTAGCTTTAGATAGAATACAGTTAAATATATCTTTCTATCCATCCATCCCACTCATCTTTCCATATATGTTCAACATATACCTACTTCTTGAAATTCAGTTGCATTCAATGCACTTAAAAATGGACAAGTCCTCCTTTACAATCATCTCTGTACCACTACTATCCTAAGAGAAGAAAAATATTTTTTATGACGAAGCATGCATCTTAATGTATCAAATACTATTTAAGCTCTGTGTTTATTGGAAAATTTCCCTGAAGTATAAATATCAGCGAACTTCTCCCCGCCCCCCTGCTTCCTCCTTTTTTGATGGCTGTCAAATAGAAGTAAATACTAAAAGTTATGTTACAAATGTGTTCCTGAAACAAAGATTGATAGGAAAGTAAAGATAGATACTTTTTAAGCAAGTGAAACAAATTGCTATTCAAATGTTGGTAGCATTGAAAATAACATTCACATATATTGTTTGAACAGGGAAATATATTGAACAAACATACGTTTTTATCTACTGACTCAACCAAAGGAACTAATTTGTTAAACTGATTTTTATTTCTTTCATCAGTTCTTACTTGAGACATTAAAACATACTGAGAAAAAGTCATAATGATCAATTTCATGGGAGAGAAAAAAATGGACATTTCCCTTGTTTACATCTCTGAAAAACTGCACAGTTACCTATGCAAAGTGATTTCTCAGTAAATGGATTTACAAGGAGCTTGAGTGAGTAACAACTGGTAACTTTTGAGATAGCTTGTGAAATATAAGGTAAATGATGCTAAAAATACGCTACAATAGTACCGAGTCTCTTTTCCTATAATAAAGTGATCATAGCAGTTCTTCCTTACCATCAAAGCAGATGGCTCTAACGATTTTTCAAGCCATTGTTAATTCATTTGCAAACAACAGAGATCGGTTGGCAAATGTGTACTGAGAGTAAGACGTTACTGTTCATAAATGCTCCTAAAGTTTGTTTTGTCCTATCATTACTGGAAAATGGTGTTTACCTAAGTGAAATTGTTTGTGTGAACCACCACTGTGACATGCTGCTGTGATAATAAATTGCCTGGGATGTGAAATGAACATCACCTGGGCAAAGTGGTGGTGGTAGTGAAACTGACCTGGAATAAGTGAGCACATCCGTGTCCTTTCAATTAAAATTTCATGAAAGAAACATTGGGTCTTTTCCTATTTTGAGAAGATATTTACCGGGATATATTTAAGGTATCCTGCATAAAACGTAGAAAATACTATATACAATGTTAATAAATTCTGAATTATACATTTTAGAGTATTATCATACAAGTTATTTGAATAGTTTAAATATCAAATAAGAGATTATTGAAAACGTCCAGCACATGTTATACAGAGTAAAGCCAATAAGCAAATTTATTGAGGCTCTTGTGACATACCAAAACATTTGTATATGTTGATTGCCCATTTTTTTCCAAGCCATTTGTTAGCTCTGGTTTTAAACAGAGCATAAGTCATAAATAAAAACATATTGTTCCTTGTTTGCTAATAAAAGCAATCTTCTGCACCTTAAATAGAGTTTTGAAACTATTTACAAACTTTGGGTTGTTTTTATCAATATCTGTATGGCCTCAGGTTAGAAGGTGATTGGAGATTTTAATCTTGGCCATATTATACATTACAGACAGATCTGAGGGAAAAATCTTCTTTCCTAGAACAAGCATTTATCACTTATTGATGTGAGTAATGTTTCCAATTAGGGTACACAAGCTTTATTTTCTTTCTTAACTGATCTTACTTGGGTTAAAATATGTTTCATGATTTGTGATTGATGGTTTGCCAGATAAGTCATTTAAAAGGTAGCAAGGATAGACAAAGGTGTTGGGATGCCTCTGACTATAATAAATAACATGAGATACGTGTTAAGAAAACTGTGAAATTAGATATTGAAGAGCATTCATGCTTGGGGTAGAAGATGCTTTGATTCAAGCTGGAATTATAAGTGAAATAAAGTTGTATTCTGAATTGCTTAGACCAAAGAAAGTTATAGGTGGTATTGGTGATGGTTTGTCATCTGTGTTTTCCTGTTGCTCTAACCTATTATTCACCAAACTTTCACCACCCAGAAAACGACTGACTGCTTTTAATAATTATTTTCAACTGAAGCTTGTCTATGATCCAAACTTCTAAGTGAGCTGAACAAGTCATAGCTAATAGTATGGGCCTTGATTTTAATTTAACTTTACTTAAAATATGTAAAGTGTACTTTCCTGGCATATCGCTACAGCTAAGGAAATCAAAATAACTGCACAAATAACCCTTGTAATACCTCACTGTCCAAGTCTGGAGAAATATGTTTTACTTTCAATGCTGATCCTTCTTAAGAAGAGTCTCTTTAGAACATAAAATATCATTTTAATATCTGTATTTACAGTAAACCTGTTCCTAAAAATGTGCCCTCTTTAAAGAAAAGTATCTGACTTTATTTAAAACAAAGCATAGAAACAAGTGTTTCTACCTGTGACCTTTGAAAAATTATATTGATCATAAATAGAATTTGGAAGTAATAGTTGTTGAAATGGAGGAATCAGTTGTTATTTCATTGGCTAGTATTTGTATTTTCACTTTGGGTGAGATTCTCTGTAAGAAAATCCTGGTAGTGTAAATAACTTAGAGAACAGATTTTCTTAGAGATTGCTTTCTAACTTTTGTGATTAATTAGTTCATTCAAAACTGTATATCAGACCCTTTATATGTGCCAGGCATTGTTCTAGGTGCTAGGAAGAAAATGCCCAAAAGGACAATGTCCTAAGGAACTGTAGCTCATGATTTTTGGTCCACAAAATTTTTATACCATCACTTAATTTGAAAAGGTGTGTAGGTTTTTTCAATTTGTGAAGCCCCTTTGTGTAGCCTCACATGTGAGAGATGATCTACCAGGTTCAAATGCTGTCTGTACCCAACACTGATTGTTCAATGCCCAGAATGTCAGACAGAATATAATGTATGCAAATTCTGTGCTTTAAAAGTGTGTTATTATGTTTGAGTTGAAGAGAAAACATAACCCTACAGAGAAAACTAGGAAAATGTTTAAAAGAGCGAAAAGAATTCAATATCAGTTTAATGTCATGTTGTGACACTGGACCAATATTTTAAAATCTTGACTTTAACACCCATAGTGAAAATTGTAGTTAGTACCTAGGAGGTAGTGCTAGGTAACCTGAGGTCTTAGAATTAAGATTTCCCTCTGAGAATGAAATTAGACAGTCATCACAAAACAACTGAGATCAGTCAGCCATAAAAATAACTGAACTAAAGTAATAATCTGTGACTAAGGAGTCTAGAAACAACTAACAACAAATTTCATAACCAGGTTGTTGGGTGGCTACTTTACCATGGCTAAAGCTGTCACATACTCAATTTTGTTTGCCACCATCTGTAAACAAACAAACAAAATGTATATTGTTATAAGAAAACTGTAAAAAACCAGCAAAATCCCTGGTAGTTTTGAGTGTCCTCATCTTGACCTACATGTGCCATCCTATTTATTTTTTTCTTGCTTACCAAGGAGTTGCCTGGTTATTAATTTAACTTTTATGCCTATGTTAAGACATGATGTGACCACATGTTGATCACATCTCTGAGAGGTGTACTCTAATAGCTTTAGAGGCTGGATTGGAAGTTATAAATTGCACCTGGTTTAAGACAGGAATTTGTACATGTATATTATCAATCTATATACACAGATATATATATATATATATATGGGTACACACATGCGTGTTATATTCATATCTACATATACATCATGCAGCATATTTGTGTGGGTATGAGTTGTTGTTTTTCAGTCTTTAAGTCCTGTCTGAGTCTTTGCGACCCCACGGACTGCAGCATGCCAGGCTTCCCTGTCCTCCGCGATCTCTCAGAGTTTGCTCAAAGTAATGTCAATTGAGTTGATGGTGCCATCCAACCATCTCATCCTCTTGTCCCCTTGTTGCCACCTTTTCCTCTTGCCTTTAATCTTTCCCAACATTGGGATCTCTTCCAATGAGTCAGCTCTTCACATCAGGTGGCCAAAGTATACATATATATGCGAATATATATATGTGTGAGTATATACATATGTATATATGTATGAATGTGTATCTATATTTATCCTTATATGTTCCTTTGGTAACAACTTTGTAAAAAGCAGGATCATAGTTTACTCTTTTATCCTAGAGATAATATCAATACTATCTTTTATTTTCTGTCTGACTTTTCACCAAACCAGTTGTTCAAGATAGTTCTGTAAACAGGATATGTTGTCCTTGTCAACTTGTTCAGGAGATCTTGTACTTTAAAGGCTATAAAATATTTTAGGGCAGTTTGTGATTTCATTTCAGAGGTACCCCGAATGTGGAACAGGAGCTTAGCTTTGTCAGTTCTGAGAAAGCTCATTGATAAAGGTTTGTGTAGTGGGCAAAGATTTTTCAGGGCAAGATAAAGCCTTTAGTAATTGCTAGGAATGTGGATCTTGTGATTGTCTTGCATTTCCCTCAAAATCCCCCTGTATAGGAGCGAAGAGTCATGGGGTGTTGTGGTAGGCACCCTGACTCCACCCCACCTATGAATATGCCCAGAATGGCCCCAGCATGAAGATCTCCCTCCAGCTAGGTTGATTGTTTCAGAGAGCTCTAACTCTCCATGCTATTAGAGAAGTCTAGCTTCTCATGCTATTCCTGTGTCAACTGAGTTGGTTTCAGGCTTCCCTGGTGGCTCAGAGGGTAAAGAATCTGCCTGCAGTGCAGGAGACCTGGGTTCAGTCCCTGGGTCAGGAAGATACCCTAGAGAAGGGAAAGGCTAGCAATGCCAGTATTCTTGCCTGGAGGATTCCATGAACTGAGAGCCTGGTGGGCTATAGACCATGAGGTCACAGAGCTGGCCATCCACCCAGGAAGCATGGGTGGATGGTGTGCTACTGGGGAAAGAGAGCTCCTCACCTTTCCACGAGAGCTGGCTGAAGTCCACAGCTGCTGTGTTTCTGCGTGGTATGGCTTGTGGATATGGTCTTAGAACTGTGGCAACAACTGAGATAATCTCAGAATGAAGCTGTTGCTGGGAAGTAAATGCAGAATGGGGGAAGAGGAAGTGTCTTAATGATATCCTTGGGCTACTGAGTCAATCCCAAATCTGAAGCCCTATCTATCCCTGCTTGTCCCACACATATACATCAATAGATCCTCTTTTTGCTTAAGTCAGTTTGATTTTTATTTTCTGTTTCTTAAACTGTAGAGTTCCTAGTGGGGTGAGGACTGGTTTCTAGACATAGTATAGACCTCCCCCACCATGTTTTAGACTCAGAGAAGTGTAGATTAGGGCTTTCCAGGTAGTGCTAGTGGTTAAGAACCCGTCTGTCAATGCAGGAGACATGATAGATGCAGGTTTGATCCCAAGGCTGGGAAGATCCTCTGGAGGAGGACATGGCAAGCCACTCCAGTATCCTTGCCTGGAGAATCCAATGGACAGAAGAGCCTGGAGGTCTACAGTCAGTGGGGTCACAAAGAGTCAGACATGACTGAAGCGTATTAGCACACAAGTGCAGATTGCTTTGCAGTCATTGATCCTGTGCCCAGATACCCCTTCCAGTGGTTCAGCTTGGACAAAGGACAGCGATCCTTGCTCTGTGCCATTAACTTCACCAGTGAAGGGGTTATATTTTTTTAGCTGAAAAAAGAAGTGAACATTATTTGTCAATTATATGTCAATAAAACTGAAATATAAAGTGGGCATTGTGAAATACTTTTACTTCTGGAAAAATGGTTATAAAATACACAAAGCTAGTAACCCCCCCCCCCCCCCCCCCCCTTAATTTACACTGAGGACTGCTTGAAAATCATTCACAGGGCTCTGCTGTGGTAAAGAGACAGATTTCCAACAACACAATGACTTTGGTGTCACCTTGAAGATAAACTCTTAATTCTCCTTTCTTTGTGATTCGTTGAAATACATCACTCTCATTATAGGGAATGTCATGAAGAAAAAGGCAACATGCCTCGGCATGAAGAGCTGTGAAATTCATTTGTGAATAATAGCAATCAGCTCTTTTATCTGACACAGCGCCCACAAGAATGGCGCAGAGGTACAAGATCCAGGGAAAACTAGAAAAAAAAATCTAAAATGGGCCCAGAGGAGATGAGCCTTCCAACATATTCTGATGAAAAAGGTCCGAGTGGTGCATCTGGCATGATGATACCAGCGATGGTTGGAGCGAGGATAATTCGGCCTTAGTCTTCATGTCTACTGCCAGAAAAGCAGCTGGCATCATGGAGTGTATCTTCTCCAGTGAAGGAGAAAAGGAGATACGGCGGCATTTAGCACAGAAAGGTCTTGGTTAGCAGTTTTGCTATGGAATGAATGCAATGTGGCACTAGCTTGCTTGTCTGGCACTCAAATGTTGGCTTCCTATTTAAAACAGCTCTTTGTGTCCCTGTAAACAGGGAATTTCAATGAGAAAAGCCAGAGCAGAATAGAAGCTTCAGAGAGGCAATCTGATCATACAGCTGATGTTTCATTGACTAATATGTGAAAAACTTTATATGAGATAAACATGATGCATTGAAAATATATTATAAATCATGCTTTGCTGTTGTGAAAACCAGAGCAGTTTTTTTTTTTTTTTAATTTCAGATAGGGAAAACTCCTAACTGTACACCATAGCTCTTTGAGAACCTTGGTCTCTGGCCAGCTTTCAGGTGATTGTTCTGTCTTTTTCTAAGCTGGGCTCTCCCTCGCCACACACTTTCATAATGGCAACAGTTTCAATTATAGAGGAGAACTCTCTATACATTTGCCAAAATGAAGTTTTAAAAGCTCATCGCAGAATGTTCGTAAATCTAGAATATACACTGAAACAATGAAGGAAAAGGCCAGGAAAAAAAAAAAATAGGGCTTAGAAGTATAAGCTAAACCCTTCATGAATGTAGCCTACCTTTAAATGGAAAAGACATGTCAATTATCTGTTTAAAGATGAGACTTCTTTATATAATATACATTAATAAGTATATGTGTGTTCAGTTCAGTTCAGTCCCTTAGTCATGTCTGACTCTTTGTGACCCCCATGGACTGCAGACGCCAGGCATCTCTGTCCAACACCAATTCCCAGAGACTGCTCAAACTCATGTCCCTTGAGTCGGTGATGCCATCCAACCATCTCACCCTCTGTCGTCCCATTCTCCTGCCTTCAATCTTTCTCAGCATCAGGGTCTTTTCAAATGAGTCAGATCTTCACATGAGGTGGCCAAAGTGTTGGAGCTTCAGCTTCAGCATCAGTCCTTCCAATGAACACCCAGGACTGATCTCCTTTAGGATGGACTGGTTGGATCTCCTTGCAGTCCAAGGGTCTTTCAAGAGTCTTCTCCAACAACACAGTTCAAGAGCATCAATTCTTTGGTGCTCAGCTTTCTTTATCATCCAATTTTCACGTCCATTCATGACCACTGGAAAAATCATAGCCTTGACTAGATGGACCTGGTCAGATGGACCTTACTGCAAAATTCAGGTTTATATTGAAGAAAGTAGGGAGAACCATTAAGTCATTCAGGCAGGACCTAAATCAAATCCCTTATGATTATACAGTGAAGGTGACAAATATATTCAAAGGATTAGCTCTGATAGATTGCCTAAAGAACTATGGACTGAGGCTCATATCATACAGGAGTCAGTGACCAAAACCATCCAGAAGAAAAAGAAATTCAAAAAGGCAAAATGGCTGCCTGAGGAAGCATTACAAATAGCTGAGAAAAGAAGAGATGTGAAAGGCAAAGATGAAGGGAAAGATATACTCAACTGAATGAAGGGTTCCAGAGAAAAGCAAGGAGAAGAAAGACTTCCAAATGAACAACGCAAAGAAATAGAGGAAAACAAGAGAATGGACAAGACTAGAGACCTCTTCCAAAAAACTGGAGTTACCAAGGAACACTTCATGCAAATTAGGCATAATAAAGGACAGAAATGGCAAGGACCTAACAGAAGCAGAAGACATTAAGAAGAGGTGGCAAGAATACACAGAAGAACTATACAAAAAAATGTCTTAATGACCCCAATAATCATGATAGCGTCATCACTCACCTAGCTAGACTTCCTGGAGTTTGAAGTCAAGTGGGCCTTAGGAATCATTACTACAAAGCTAGTGGAGGTGATGGAATTCCAGCTGAGCTATTTCAAAGCCTAAAATATGATGCAGTTGAAGTATAGCACTCAATACGCCAGCAAATTTGGAAAACTCAGCAGTGGCCACGGGACTGGAAAAGGTCAATCTTCATTCCAGTCCCAAAGAAAGGCAATGCCAAAGAATGTTCAAACTTCTGTACAGTTGAGCTCTTTTTACATGGTAGCAAGTTAATTCTCAAAATCCTTCAAACTAGGCATCAAATAATACCTGAACTGAGAACTTCCAGATGTATTATCTGGATTTAAAAAAAGCAGAGGAACCAGAGATCAAATTGCCAACATCCACTGGATCATAGAAAAAGCAAGAGAATTTCATAAAAACATCTATTTCTGCTTCATTGACTACACTAAAGCCTTTGACTATGTGGATCACAACAAACTGTAGAAAGTTCTTAAAATTGATGGGAATACCAAATCACCGTACCTGCCTTCTGAGAAACCTGTATGCAAGTCAAGAAACAACAGTTAGAACTGGACATTTTAACAATGGTTAAAAATTGGGAAAGGAATACATTAAGACTGTATATTGTCACCCTGATTATTTAACTTTTATGTAGAGTATATCATGTGAAATGCTAGGCTGGATGACTCACATGCAGAAATCAAGATTGCCAGGAGAAATATCAACAACCTCAGATATGTAGATGATGCCACTCTAATGGCAGAAGGCGAAAAAGAACTAAAGAGCCTCTTGATGAAGGTGAAAGAGGAGAGTGAAAAAACTGACTTAAAACTCAACCTTCAAAAAATGGAAATCATGGCATGCATTCCCAAAATTTCATGGCAAATAGATGGAGAAACAATGGAAACAGTGACAGACTTTATTTTGGGGGCCTCCAAAGTCACTGCAGATGGTGACTGCAGTCACAGAATTCAAAGACACTTGCTCCTTGGAAGTAAGGCCATGACAGACCTAGACAGTGTGTATTAAAAACATCACTTTGCTGACAAAGGTCTGTCTAGTCAAAGCTATGGTTTTTCCAGTAGTCATGTATGGATGTGAGTTGGACTGTAAAGAAGGCTGAGTGCAAAAGAATTGATGCTTTTGAATGTGGTTCTGGAAAGGACTCTTGAGAATCCCTTGAACAGGAAGAAGATCAAACCAATCAATCTTAAAGGAAATCAACCCTGAATATCCATTGGAAGGTTTGATGCTGAAGCTGAAGCTCCAATATTTTATATCCACCTGATGCAAAGTGCCAACTCATTGGAAAAGACCCTGATGCTGGGAAACATTGAGGGCAAGAGGAGAAGTGGGTGGCAGAGGATGAGATGGTTAGATAGCATCGCTGACTCAATGAGCATGAGTTTGAGTCAACTCTGGCAGATTGTGAAAGACAGGGAACCCTGCATGCTGCAGTCCATGGGGGTCACAAAGAGTTGGATATGACTTAACAACTGAACAACATCAATGCCATCTTTCAGGGGTCTTGGAGCTATCTGGTTTCTGCTGCTAAGTTGCTACTGCTAAGTCACTTCAGTCGTGTCCGACTCTGTGCAACTCCATAGAATCCCACCAGGCTCCCCGTCCCTAGGATTCACCAGGCAGGAATACTGGAGTGGATTTCCATTGCCTTCTCCAATGCATGAAAGTGAAAGTGAAGCCGCCCAGTCATGTCCTACTGTCAGCGACTCCATGGACTGCAGCCTATCAGGCTCCTCTGTCCATGGGATTTTCCAGGCAAGAGTACTGGAGTGGGTTGCCATTGCCTTCTCTGATCTGGTTTCTGAGAAGATGCCAATTCAAATTTAGTGATTTCTTTCTTTAAAAATAATCAATAAGTTTTAATAACTCAAAGAGGATACTTTTTTCTAAAACAAACTGAAGAGAACATTTTATCAGTGACAGTATCATAGGGAAATAAATATGAAAATAAAAACAATTGAATTGATGAAAGTAATCAGCTAATTGAGTTTCATAGTAGATATTTGAATTGACTTATTAATGAATTAAAATTATTTCAACTTTATACATAGAGAAAACTGAGCAGCATTTGGATAAGATTAAATATTTGTGACCAGAATAAAGGAGACAGATATTTATGTGCTTTTATTGTGGGTTGTACACTATGAAAACTAAACATGTCGTGTTGCTCGATCCTCGTAGCAAACAAGTTCTGGAAGACAGTGGCATAACTGAATAGAAGGTACTTCTTATTTGCAATACAAATTTGACGTGGGTCAATAGGGTTGCTTTGCACCTATTCAGGGCCCCATACTGATGAAGGAGATTTACAGGAGCTTTGACATTTATGGAAACAGGGAAAGAGAACAGAAATAATTGTCTCCTGGCTCTTTTTATTCCCCCAGGTTTATTGATATATAACTGGCATATAACTCCTTTAAGTTTAATGTATACAATGTGATGATTTGATATATGTATACGTTACAGAATATTTGCCAAAATAAGGTTAGTTGGCATCTTCATCTCACATAATTTAGTTTTTTTGTTATTCTTATGTCCTGGTGAGAACATTTAAGGTGTTTCATAGCACTGTCAAGGATACAATACAGTATTGCTAACTATAGTCACCACGCTGTGCATTGGATAACTGGAACTTACTCATCTTTTAGCTGATAGTTTATGCTCTTTGACCAGCCTCTCCCCATTTACCCAACACTCCAGTTCTTGGTAACCATTCATCCATTTTGTTTCTTTGAGCTCAGCTTTGTTAATTTCCACATGTAAGTGAAATCATGTAGTATTTGTCTTTGTCTGACTTACTTCACTTAGCATGTTGAAGGCTTTTTTATTCTAAAAGGTTGTTGATTTCTGTCATATGATTTTTCTGCATCTCTTGAGATGACAATGACTTTTGTCTTTTATTCTTTCAGTGTGATGTATCACAGTTATTTGCATACATTGAACCATCCTTGCATCTCAGTGATTAATCTTGCTTGACAATTGTGTATAATCCTTTAATCCTTTTAATGTGCTGTTGAATTTCATTTTTTTAGTGTTTTGTTGAGAAAGTTTGCATATACTTTCATGAGGAATATCATCCTGTAGTTTTCTGGTAGTGTTTTTATGTGGCTTTGGTGTCAAAGTAATGCTGGATTGTAAAATGAGTTTGGGAGTGTTTCCTCCTCTTCAGGTATTTGGAAAAGTCTGAGATGAACTGGTGTTAATTCTTTTAAAAATTTTGGTACAATCACCTCTGACATCATCTTATTCAGGAATTTTCTTTGTTGGAAGGTTTTTGATAACTGATTCAGTATCCTTTCTGATGCTCCTTTCTGGTAACTGGTCTGTTCAGATACTCTTTCCTCATGCTTCAGTGTTGGTAGTTTCTGTGTTTTTAAGAATTTATCCATTTCTTCTAGGTTATCCAACTTGTCGGCATATAATTATTTACAGAAGTCTCTTATGATTCTTTGCATTTCTGTTTTTTTCTCCTCTTTCATTTATAATTTTATTTATTTGAATCTTATCTCCTTTTTTGTTTAGTAGTCTAGTTAGAACTTTATCAATTTTGTTTATCTTTAAAAAAACTCAACTCTGAGTGTCTTTGATTTTTTCCCTATCATTTTTCTATTATTATTTCATTTATTTCTTGTCAGATCTTTCTTATGTACTGCCTTTTCTAACTTTGGGCTTTTGGCTGTTGAAACTCTCTATTGAAATTGTGTTGCATTTTGGTTCAGTCATTATACTTTTCAGTTTAATGTTTCCACTTGGTTCTTTTTTACATTTTCTATCTCTTTGAACTCTTATTTTGTTTTTATATTGTTTTCCTGATTTCCTTGATTGTTTATCCAGGTTCCCTTGTAGCTCTCTGAGCATCTTTAGGACAGTTACTTTGAATTCTTTGTCAGGAATTTCACATGTTACCCTTTCTTTAGGGTCAGTTACTGGAAGGTTTTTGTGTTCCTTTGATGGTGTCCTGTTTCCTTGATTCTGCACAATCCCAGTAGCCTTGCAGAGGTGTCTGCACATCTGAAGAAGCAGTCATCTCTTCTCGGCTTTATGAAGTCACTGGCCAGGAAAGCCCTTCACTTACTGGTGGGGGCGTGGTGGAGCATGCTGTGGCTACAGTGATGCAGGATGCCAGGTTCAAGAGCATATGGCATCTCCATAGCTTAGGCCATGGGAGTCAACATCTGTGTGGTCCTTGGTGAGTTCACTGAGGTTCCACTTGTGTTCCTGCAAGGGCTGTGGATGTCCTCAGCAGTGCCCCTCGAGGCCAGCAGCTGGGGACCAGGGGAGCTAGCAGGAGTATCTGGGCTGGTGATGCGATACACTTGGTTGTGGAGGCCAGCTATAGGTGTCTATGTACTGACAGGGGCTGAATACAGATGCACCCATAGTGGTGAGGGGCCAGGGTCAGCGGCAAGGGCTGGGCTGGACTGCCTGTGTGCTAACAGCTCTGGGGTGCCCTGGCTGTCAGGGCACACTTCTCTTGCACACTCACACCTGTTGCTGTAGTCGTGCCACAGGGACAAGCATAGCAGTGGATGCCAGCATTTCATAACATGAAAACAAGACCCCTATGGCCAATGTTATGAAACGTTGGTGTCCAACTGCAAGGGCTGACCTCAAGCAATGCATGGTGGTTGAGTTCGGCCAGAGGGGTCTTGTTGTTCAGTCTCTAAGTTGTATCTAACTCTGCGACTGCTGAACTTCAGCACGCCTGGCTTCCAGTCCTTCACTATCTCCCTGAGTTCACTCAAACTCAAGTCCTTTGAGTCACTGATGCTATACAACCATCTCATCTTGTGTCGTCCTCTTCTCCTCCTGCCTTCAGTCTTTCCTGTCATTAGGGTCTACTGGCATATAACACTGGTGCAGCCAAAGAGCCACTGGGGATCCCAGAGCATGATGGTGGGGGGAAGAAGTGTGGAGGTAGCTCAGGCAGCCGACATCTGCAAGTGCAGTAGCCCATGGGCTGAGATCTAGTGATATGTGTAGTGGGTCCATGGCAGTCATGCTGGCTATTGGTTTCTTCTATGGCAGTAGTGGCTGAGGTCTTCTGCAGAGCAGATCATTGGGAACTGTGCTCCCTCCTGTAGCTGATAGGGGCAGTCCCTGCCTTTCATCCTGACTCCTAGCTTTTTCTGTATGTCTCAGCTTTGCAAATCTCCAGATACAGTTAAACTAAAGTGGGTTCTGTTTTGAAAGGCTAGGGTAACAAGTCGCTCACCTTACTCTACTTTTCCAATCCAAGGGAACTCCTGCTAGCTGGGAATTCCCTCTTGGTGCTTAGCAGTGTCAATAGGGAGAATGAGATGAAGCAGAGAGAATGAAGCTAGGCTTCCTTCCTTTTTTATGTGATTATTCTCAGGATTTTTTTTTTTTTTTTTGTTCTCAGGATTTTTGTTCTACTATGTTGCTGAAGTTTTTTAAGTGGGCTCTTGAGCTCTCCCAGAGTTATTTTAGTTCATGGATAGCTTTTTGATTATTGATCCTTTTTGGGGGGTGAAGGCTGGTGTCTCTCATACCACCATCTTGGTGATGTCACTCTCCACTGACTCTTTAATCATCCGTTTGTTTGTGATACATTTCATTGGCTACATGTGGCCGCGCTCAGGGAATTACAATCTTACTGTGTGTTTAGAAGAAAGTCAGACTATATTTGGAGAGTCCTAAAGATCAACACAATCTTTCTAATCCTAAAAACACTGAGAGTCAGAGGGATTAGTGTCTGCACGTTTAATCATTTCCAACTCGTTGCCACCCCATGGACTCTAGCCTGCCAGGCTCCTCTGTCCATGGGATATTCTCAGCCAGAATACTGGAGTGGGTTGCCATTTCCTCTTCCAGGGGTTATTCCTGACCCAGGGATCGAACCTAAGTCTCCTGCATTGGCGGGCAGGTTTTTCTCAATGAGCCACTGGGAAAGTCCCTCAGAGGGGTTAGATAATTTACCAAAGACTACTTCATACCTCCTGATGTTTCTCTGCTGTTCTTATCACTACCCAGTCTCTCACCCCCTAATCATAGATCTGAAGTACAGCTTGAGGGTTATGTCACCCTTAGTTGAAAAGAATAAAATAAGCAAGTTAAATACAGTCATATTTAAGCCCAAAAAAATGACACCTATAAGAAATTGGAAAAATAACTAATTAAAGAATAAGAAAGTAATGGCATTATACTGAGGGAGAAATTCCCCAACTGAAAAAAAATCTCATTGTTGCTCTGCATTTAAAATGAAATTCAAGATCCATTTCAACAGGACCTGGGCTACTGATGGGGTCTCACCCCTCCTTCCATTGCACAACTCATATTTCATCAAGTAAAACAAAGGTCAAGGGAGATTTTATCAGAGTAAAGAATTTTGAGAAACACAATTAATGCTTCAGTTCAGTTCAGTCACTCAGTCATGTCCGACACTTTGTGACCCCATGGGCAGTAACATGCCAGGCCTCCCTGTCCATCACCAACTCCCAGAGTTTACTCAAACTCACGTCCATTGAGGTGGTGATGCCATCCAGCCATCTCATGCTCTGTCATCCACTTCTCTTTTCTCATTCAATCTTTCCCAGCATCAGGGTCTTTTCAAATGAATCAGTTCTTCACATCAGGTGGCCAAAGTATTGGAGTTTCAGCTTTAGCATCAGCCTTCCAATGAATTTTCAAGAATGATTTCCTTTAGGATGCACTGGTTGGATCTCCTTGCAGTTGAAGGGACTCTCAAGAGTCTTCTCCAACACCACAGTTAAAAGCATCAATTCTTCAGTGCTCAGCTTTCTTTATAGTCCAACTCTCACATCCATACATGACTACTGGAAAAACCCTAGCCTTGACTAGATGGACCTTTGTTGGCAAAGTAATGTCTCTGCTTTTTAATATGCTGTCTAGGTTGGTCATAATGTTTCTTCCAAGGAGTAAGCATCTTTTAGCTTCATGGCTGCAGTTACCATCTGCAGTGATTTTGGAGCCCTCCCAAAAAAGTCTGTCACTGTTTCCATAGCTTCCCCATCTATTTCCCATGAAGTGATGGGACCAAATGCCATAATCTTAGTTTTTTGAATGTTGAGTTTTAAGCCAACTTTTTCACTCTACTCTTTCATTTTCAACAAGAGGCTCTTTAGTTCTTCTACGCTTTCTACCAGAAGTGTGGTGTCATCTGAATATCTGAGGTTATCGATATTTTTCCTGGCAGTCTTGATTCCAGGTTGTGCTTCATCCAGCCCAGCGTTTCTCATGATGTACTCTGCATACAAGTTAAATATGCAGGGTGACAATACACAGCCTTGACATACTCCTTTCCCTATTTGGAAACAGTCTGTTGTTCATTGTCCAGTTCTAACTGTTGCTTCCTGACCTGCATACAGATTTCTCAAGAGGCAGGTCAGGTGGTATGGTATTCCCATCTCTTTCAGAATTTTCCACAGTTTATTGTGATCCACATAGTCAAGGACTTTGGCATAGTGAATAAAGCAAAAATAGATATTTTTCTGGAATTCTCTTGCTTTTTTGATAGTCGAGTGGATGTTGGCAATTTGATCTCTGGTTCCTCTGCCTTTTCTAAAACCAGCTTGAACATCTGGAAGTTCACGGTTCATGTACTGTTGAAGCCTGGCTTGGAGAATTTTGGGCATTACTTTACTAGCATGTGAGAAGAGTGCAATTGTGTGGTAGTTTCAGCATTCTTTGGGATTGCCTTTCTTTGGGATTGGAATGAAAACTGACCTTTCCCAGTCCTGTGGTCACTGCTGAGTTTTCCAAATTTGCTGGCATATTGAGTGCAGCACTTTCACAGCATCATCTTTTAGGATTTGAAATAGCTCAACTGGAATTCCATCACCTCCACTAGCTTTGTTCATAGTGGTGCTTCCTAAGGCCCACCTCCCAGGATGTCTGGCTTTAGGTGAGTGATCACACCATCATGATTATCTGGGTTATGAAGATCTTTTTTTGTACAATTCTGTGTATTCTTGCCACCTCTTCCTAATATCATCCTCTTCTGTTAGGTCCTGAACATTTCTGTCCTTTATTGAGCCCATCTTTGCATGGAATGTTCCCTCGGTATCTCTAATTTTCTTGAATAGATCTCTAATCTCTCCCATTCTATAGTTTTTTTCTATTTCTTTGCACTGATCACTGAGGAAGTCTTTCTTATATCTCCTTGCTATTCTTTGGAACTCTGCATTCAAATGGGTATATCTTTCCTTTTCTCCTTTGCCTTTTGCTTCTCTTCTTTTCATAGCTGTTTGTAAGGCCTCCTCAGACAGCCATTTTGCTTTTTTTTGCATTTCTTTTTCTTGGGGATTGTCTTGATCCCTGTCTCCTGTATAATGTCATGAACTTCTGTCTATAGTTCATTGGGTACTCTATCAGATGTAATCCCTTGAATCTATATCTCACTTCCACTGTATAATTGTAAGGGATTTGATTTAGGTCATACTTGAATGGTCTATTGGTTTTCCCTACTTTCTTCAATTTAAGTCTGAATTTGGCAATAAGCAGTTCATGACCTGAGCCACAGTCAGCTCCCAGTCTTGTTTTTGCTGACTGTATACTGCTTCTCCATCTTTGGCTGCAAAGAATATAATCAATCTGATTTCGGTATTTACTGTCTGGTGATGTCCATGTGTAGAGTCTTCTCTTGTGTTGTTGGACAAGGGTGTTTTCTGTGACCAGTGCATTCTCTTGGCAAAACTTTATTAGCCTTTGCCCTGCTTCATTCTGTACTCCAACGCCAAATTTGCCTATTACTACTTTTGCATTCCAGTCCCCTAAAATGAAAAAGAAATCTTTTTTGGGTGTTAATTCTAGAAGGCCTTGTAGGTCTTCATATAACCTTTCAACTTCAGCTTCTTCAGCATTACTGGTCGGGGCATAGACTTGGATTACCGTGATATTGAATGGTTTGTCTTGGAAACAAACGAAGATCATTCTGATGTTTTTGAGATTGCATCCAAGTCCTGCATTTTGGACTCTTTTGTTGGCTGTGAAGGCTACTCCATTTCTTCTAAGAGATTCTTTCCCACAGTAGTAGATATAATAGTCATCTGAATTAAATTCACCCATTCCAGTCCATCTTAGTTCACTGATTCCTGGAATGTCGATGTTTACTCTTGGCATCTCCTGTTTGACCACTTCCAATTTGCCTTGATTCATGGACCTAACATTCCAGGTTGCTATGCAATATTGCTCTTTACAGCATCAGATTTTCCTTCTATCACTAGTCACATCCACAACTGGGTGTTGTTTTAGCTTTGGCTCCATGTCTTCACTCTTTCTGGGGTTATTTCTCCACTGATCTCCAGTAGCATATTGGGCACCTACTGACCTGGGGAGTTCATCTTTCAGTGTACTAGCTTTTTGCCTTCTCATGCTGTTCATGGGTTTCTCAAGGCAAGAATACTGAAGTGGTTTGCCATTTCCTTCTCCAGTGGATCACATTTTGTCAGAACTCTCCACCATGACCCATCTGTCTTGGGTGGCCCTACATGGCATGGCTCATGTTTCATTGAGTTAGACAAGGCTGTGGTCCGTGTGATCAGATTGGTTAGTTTTCTGTGACTGTGGTTTTCATTTTGTCTGCCCTCTGATGGAGAAAGATAAGAGGCTTATGGAAGCTTCCTGATGGGAGAGACTGACTGAGGGGGAAACTGTATCTTGTTCTGATGGGTGGGGCCATTCTCAGTAAATATTTAATTCAATTTTCTTTGATGGGGGAGCTACTTTCCCTCCCTGATAATTACCTGGGGCCAAACTATGGGGGAGTTAATGAGGATATTGACTACCTCCTTTAAAAGATCCCATGCATCCACAATTAATAGACTGAGCAACAATTCATGGTCAGGGGAGAGAGCCAAGGCCCTTCTCATACCTAGGATAAAGCCTGTGCTTGAATTTTAATTATGAATTTCCTGTGTCCCCTTTCTGAAAGTGTTAGTTATAAATAAAAACATTATAATTTTGGTCTTTAGTTCAAAATTTCTATGTGGGAAATTCCTTTTCTCTCCTTCATATTCATGCTCAGCTGCTCAGTTGTGTCGGACACTTTTGCAACCCCATGTTGTAGCCCACCAGGCTTCTCTGTCCATGGGATTTACCTGGCAAGAATACTTCAATGGATTACCATTTTGTCCTCCAGGGCATTTTCCTGACCCAGGGATTCAACCTGTGTCTCCTGCATCTCCTGCATTGGCAGGCAGATTCTTTACCACTGTGTCACTTGGGAAGCCTTCCTTGCCTTGGTCTATGTGATTTACGTACACTGGTGATCCCCACTCATACCCTCCAGTCTAAGCATAAGCAAAAGACTGAGGCTTGGCCAAAGAATGTGCCATCCTCTGACAGAGTAGGTGGTTCAAGGAAGGATATTAATAGCAAACAAAGTGATTAGTGTCATCTCTGGAAAATGAGAGGGAGTGCTTGATGAGTAAAACTTGCTCATTTCTATGAAATTCCCTGCTATAAGGACAATATAGAGCTAGAAATTTGAGTGGCTTTTTAAAATTCTAAATATTAAAATTTCTGAAAATAAGGTTATGGTTTCTACCCTGTAAGAGTCTTATGAAGATTAAGTGATGTTTATATAAACATCAATCCATGACTTTGCCTAGTTTACAATAGATATACATTAAATGTTAGATAAAGCTAAAGTGTACAGGTGCAAAGAATGTAGGCATTTATTATCCAAGGAATTATATCTACTATAAAAATATTGCCTATATTGTAGGATTTGACTCTCTATTATTTCCAAGTATAGCTATATTTGGATTACTCAATATTGAACTAATCAAGTCACTACAAAATATTCTCTTTGTAACAAAGGGTATGACAAATGCAATTAAATTTGTACATCTCTAGAGTGCAGGAGGGCCAAGAGGAGCTACTCCACGTTCAACATCAGGAGGGGTGGCTGTGAGGAGATACCCCTCGTCCAAGGTAAGGAGCAGCAGCTGTGCTTTGCTGTAGCAGCTGTGAAGAGATACCCCACGTCCAAGGTAACAGAAACCCAAGTAAGACTGTAGGTGTTGCGAGAGGGCATCAGAGGGCAGACACACTGATCCCATAATCACAGAAAACTAGCCAATCTGATCACATGGACCACAGTGTGTCTAACTCAATGAAACTAAGCCATGCCGTGTGGGGCCACCCAAGATGGATGGGTCATGGTAGAGAGGTCTGACAGAATGTGGTCCACTGGAGAAGGGAGTGGCAAACCACTTCAGTACTCTTGCCTTGAGAACCCCATGAACACCATGAGAAGGCAAAATGATAGGATACTGAAAGAGAAACTCCCCAGGTTGGTAGGTGCCTAATATGCTACTAGAGATCAGTGGGGAAATAACTCCAGAAAGAATGAAGGGATGGAGCCAAAGCAAAAACAATACCCAGTTGTGGATGCGACTGGTGATAGAAGCAAGGTCTGATGCTGTAAAGAGCAATATTGCATAGGAACCTGGAATGTTAGGTCCATGAATCAAGGCATATTGGAAGTAGTCAAACAGGAGATGCCAAGAGTGAATGTTGACATTCCAGGAATCAGTTAACTAAAATGGACTGGAATGGGTGAATTTAACTCAGATGACCATTATATCTACTACTGTGGGCAGGAATCCCTTAGAAGAAATGGAGTAGCCATCATGGTCAACAAGAGTCCGAAATGCAGGACTTGGATGCAATCTCAAAAACATCAGAATGATCTTCGTTTGTTTCCAAGACAAACCATTCAATATCACGGTAATCCAAGTCTATGCCCCAACCAGTAATGCTGAAGAAGCTGAAGTTGAAGTGTTCTCTGAAGACCTACAAGACCTTTTAGAACTAATACCCAAAAAAGATGTCCTTTTCATTTTAGTGGACTGGAATGCAAAAGTAGGAAGTCAAGAAACACCTGGAGTAATAGGCAAATTTGGCGTTGGAGTACAGAATGAAGCAGGGCAAAGGCTAATAGAGTTTTGCCAAGAGAACGCACTGGTCATAGCAAACACCCTCTTCCAACAACACAAGACTCTAAACATGGACATCACCATATGGCCAGCACCAAAATCAGATTGATTATATTCTTTGCAGCCAAAGATGGAGAAGCTCTGTACAGTTAGCAAAAGCAAGACCGGGAGCTGACTGTGGCTCAGATCATGAACTCCTTATTGCCAAATTCAGAATTAAACTGAAGAAAGTAGGGAAAACTACTAGACCATTCAGATATGACCTAAATCAAATCCCTTACGATTATACAGTGGTAGTGACAAATAGATTCAAGGGATTAGATCTGATAGAGAGAGTGCCTGATGAACTATGGATGGAGGTTCGTGACATTGTACAGGAGACAGGGATCAAGACCATCCCCATGGAAAAGAAATACAAAAAGGCAAAATGGCTGTCTGAGGAGACCTTACAAATAGCTGTGAAAAGAAGAGAAGCCAAAAGCAAAGGAGAAAAGGAACGATATACCTATTTGAATGCAGAATTCGAAAGAATAGCAAGGAGAGATAAGAAAGCCATCCTCAGCCATCAATGCAAAGAAATAGAGAAAAACAATAGAATGGGAAAGACTAGAGATCTATTCAAGAAAATTAGAGATACCGAGGGAACATTCCATGCAAAGATGGGTTTGATAAAGGACAGAAATGGTACGGACCTAACAGAAACAGAAGATATTAAGAAGAGGTTGCAAGAATACACAGAAGAACTGTACAAAAAAGGTCTTCACGGCCCAGATAATCATGATGGTGTGATCACTCATCTAGAGCCAGACATCCTGGAATGTGAAGTCAAGTGGACCTTAGAAAGCATCACTATGAACAAAGTTAGTGGAGGTGATGGAATTCCAGTTGAGCTATTTCAAATCCTAAAAGATTATGCTGTGAAAGTGCTGCATGCAATATGCCAGTAAATTTGGAAAACTCGGCAGTGGCCACAGGACTGGGAAAGGTCAGTTTTCATTCCAATCCCAAAGAAAGGCAATCCCAAAGAATGCTGAAACTACCGCACAATTGCACTCATCTCACACACTAGTAAAGTAATGCTCAAAATTCTCCAAGCCAGGCTTCAGCAGTACATGAACCGTGAACTTCCAGATGTTCAAGCTGGTTTTAGAAAAGGCAGAGGAACCAGAGATCAAATTGCCAACATCCACTGGATCGTCAAAAAAGCAAGAGAATTCCAGAAAAATATCTATTTTTGCTTTATTCACTATGCCAAAGTCCTTGACTATGTGGATCACAATAAACTGTGGAAAATTCTAAAAGAGATGGGAATACCATACCACCTGACCTGCCTCTTGAGAAATCTGTATGCAGGTCAGGAAGCAACAGTTAGGATTGGAAGAACAGACTGTTTCCAAATAGGGAAAGGAGTACGTCAAGGCTGTGTATTGTCACCCTGCTTATTTAACTTATATGCAGAGTACATCATGAGAAACGCTGGGCTGGAAGATGCACAAGGTGGAATCAAGATGGCTGGGAGAAACATCAGTAACCTCAGATATGCAGATGACACCACCCTTATGGCAGAAAGTGAAGAGGAACTAAAAAGCCTCTTGATGAAAGTGAAAGAGGAGAGTGAAAAAGTTGGCTTAAAACTCAACATTCAGAAAACTAAGATCATGGCCTCTGGTCCCATCACTTCATGGGAAATAGATGGGGAAACAGTGGAAACAGTGTCAGACTTTATTTTTTTGGCTCCAAAATCACTGCAGATCGTGATTACAGCCATGAAATTAAAAGATACTTACTCCTTGAAAGGAAAGTTATGACTAACCTAGACAGCATATTAAAAAGTAGAGACATTATTTTGCCAACAAAGGTCCATCTAGTCAAGGGTATGATTTTTCCAGTAGTCATGTATGGATGTGAGAGTTGGACTGTGAAGGAAGCTGAGTGCAGAAGAATTGATGCTTTTGAACTGTGGTGTTGGAGAAGACTCTTGAGAGTCCCTTGGACTGCAAGGAGATCCACCCCATCCATCCTAAAGATCAGTCCTGGGTGTTCATTGGAAGGACTGATGCTGAAGCTGAAACTCCAATACTTTGGCCACCTCACGTGAAGAGTTGACTCATTGGAAAAGACCCTGATGCTGGGAGGCATTGGGGGCAGGAGGAGACGAGGACGGCAGAGGATGAGATGGCTGGATGGCATCACCAACTCGATGGAGATGCATTTAAGTAAACTCTGGGAGTTGGTGGTGGACAGGGAGGCCTGGCATGCTGTGATTCATGGGGTCACACAGAGTCAGACACGACTGAGAGACTGAACTGAACTGAACAGAGTGGTATTACATATGCTCATGATGACTTTGGACTTGAAAGTTTTAGAAGTTATTCAACACATTTTTAGTGTTAAATACATTTTACTTCAGCCAGATACTTGGATATTACTTCATCATTAATGGAATCCATGCCCTTGTAAATTCACAATTTGTGTAACAAGAAAACCCTATCTTCTTGTATAGTGTCAGGGTTTTTATACACCTTGAAATGTTGTTACTAAAAATAAGACTCATCAGAAGACTGTTAATATGTTCTATGAATAGGCCCACTGTTAAAGAAAAATTCATCTCCATGCTGCCTGTCTTACCTTGGGCTGCTATAACAAAATACCATGGATTAGTTGGCTTAAAGAACAGGTATTTATTTCTCACAGCTCTGGCGGCTGGGAAGTCCAGGATCAGGGTTCCTGCATGGTTATGTTCTGATGAGAGCCCTCTTTCAACTTTGGCTGCATACCTGCTTGAGTCCTCACATGGCTAAAGGAGACAGTTCTGATATCTTTCTCTTCTTATAATGCCACAGAGCCCATCATGGGCTCCCCACAATGACCTTATCTCAACCTAATTACTTCTCAGTGATCCCATTTCCAAATACCATCACATTGGATAGCAAGGCTTCAGTATATAAACTTTGGGGGACATACACATTCAGTCCTTTAAAACTACCTTGACTCTATTCCCAGCAGTTTCTTGAAGAATTATTCAATTATTTGAATTATTTAAGAATTATTCTAATTTCTAGTCAGTAAAAAAGATAGGCCTAGCAGATTAGATGCTAGTAATAATTACCGAATGCAAAATGCCTGCTATTAAGCCAAACTTCTTTCTCAACTACATGAGCAATATTTCTGATACTGATTTTCTTTTCTTCTCTCTTCCCCAAGAAGGGCAAGTCTTCACTTAACCCCAAAAGTGACAATTTTACATGAGAGTCATGATTTAAACTGTGATCTCATGGCATAAGGGCTGTCAGCACTGGTGGCATAATTTTGAATATTTTCATTTGAGTTTTTTCAGGAAGAGTAGGTGAATGGTGTTGGAAGCCAGAAAATTTATCAAGTAAATATTCACAGGTATTCTATCATTTAAACAGAGTGACTGGAACCCAAAGAATGCATATACTACCCATGAGAATTCTCTGGTTTTAACTCTGCATGCACCACCAGCATGGATTCTCTGCATGCATGCATGCTAAGTCACTTCAGTTGTGTCTGACTCTTTGCGACCCTATGGACTGTAACCCTCCAGGCTCCTCTGTCCATGGGATTTCCCAGGCAAGATTACTGGAGTGGCTTGCCATGCCCTCCTCCAGGCATAGATTCTATATAAATATTCAAATCAAGAAAGCTTCATATCTATATACAGATCATCCTCTATCTACTTCAGTCCCATTATGTCTAAGCATTTGGACTCAGTTTCTTTTGCTCTCTGTGTTTTGAGAAGTTAGAAATGAAAGGAGGAGAGATCAAATGGACACCCTAAATACTAGGTACCAGATTCTCAAATGTCTCAAACAGAAATCCTTAACTTCAAAATGTGATAAAATAAGCCTTTATAAAATAATTGCAGATGGCATTAGTGTTTTCGTAATGGCTGATTTTGTATCATGCTGGGTCCTGCAGCCCAGAAGGACAGGAGGAGAGAGAAGAAAGTAAAAGATAGAGATTTTTAAAAAAATTTATTTATTTTCCATTATGGTTTACTATGGCTTCCCTGGTGGCTCAGACACTAAACAATTGACCTGCAATGCAGGAAACCCTGGTTCAACCCCTGGGTCAGGAAGATCTCCTGGAGAAGGGAATGGCTCCCCACTCCAGTATTTTTGCCTGGAGAATTCAATGGACAGAGGAGCCTCGTGGGCTACAGTGTATGGGTTTGCAAAGAGTTGGACACGACTGAGCAACTAACACTTTCATTCTTTCACTTTATGGCTTACTACAGGATATTGAATATAGTTTCTGGTGCTATACAATAGTGCCTTGCTGTTTATCAATTCTTTATCTAATAGTGTGCATCTGAAAGAGTTTTTTAAATGGATAGTTCTTCTACAGCTTTTCTTTCCTTTCAGTTTTACTTTTGAGCTTGGCATTTATAGACCTAAATAACAATATTAGGATTCCCTTGAGAATAATCCACTTTGGATCATCAAAACCACTGGATTCATGAAAACCTAACTAGAAAGATCTGAATTGAGCCAAAGTAAGCATTTTCAAAGTAGTTTTGACTTGGAAAAAGCTCTTCAGTGGGATGTGTAACCCTACCTTGTCTGTAGGGCTTTCCTTTTTAAAATAATTTTTGACTGACATATAATAAATACACTTAAATACACACACACACACACACACACACACACACACACACATATATATATATATATATATATATATATATATAGGTAGATAGCTTTGGATTAGCACATTATCCAAAAATATAAAATATTTTAATGATATCTTCAGAAGAGAAATAATACAAAAAAATATAAACTGCAATCTTTTTCATTAAAAGTAAAAGCTTTTTATTTTAATTTCACTTAAAGGTCATAATTTATTGAAAAGTAAATTTAACAACCTAAGGGTACATCATATTTGGTTTTGTGAATAAATAAATATCTATAAAATATTTTCAATGCATGTTATGAGAAAAAAGTGACATTGTGACCAGATGTGTAGAGTTCTTGCCCTTTATAAAAATAAATGAGCTAATTTTAATTTTTACATCTGTGCATAACTAAATAGATAAGAAATGAGATTTAAAATGTTATTTGAAAAGTCTGTGAATAACATACTCTATGCAGTGTAATTATTTCCCATAATGCTAAGCCATCTTTAATACTCATTAGATTAGCTTATGCTTTTCAAATTGACTTTTGAAGTACTAAACATACACAAGAATTTTGGTCTGATGAAGGGAAAATTGAACAAAATTTGCAGAATTATATCATTATGCTCCTAGTTTCCTTATTGCATTTCAACATCTCTGTGCCTTGTGCTTCCTGCCTTTAACGAATGGTTAATTATGGATATAAATTAAACAATATTTGACTCAGAATTAAAAAAAAAACAACAATGTGCTGTTTAAAACTAATGTACTAGACGAGATAATCTACTGAATCAGAAATTAAGAGGCTGAGTCATGAGCCAGCTCATCTGACCTCCTCCAAACCTCAAAAATGCTCACTTGAGGACACATGAAGTGTCTGAGACTATTTCTTTTTAAAGGGAACATTTCTTAAATAATGACTCTATTTTTTATTCAAGTAATAGAAATTTTAGTAGAGATCAATACTGTCTTGAATTTTAGGAACCGTTAGACATGTGAACCAATGACTAGGAAAAACTATTCCAATCCAAACCCATTAGTTTCTCCAGAAAAAAACCGAAGCTCTAAGAATTGATATCTTTGTCAAATGTTTAAACGCAGTTAGATAAATACCTGAAAACAACTCAAGAGATGTTTGTTTTATATCCTTAATATTGGCATTAATACTTTTAAATCATTTAACATGATTGATATTAATATTGAATTTTATGTCATATTATCTCTAGTATTGCTATTAAATAGGAAAATAAAGAATATTCAGTTCCTCTCACTAGGGTCATTAGACTATTATTAATATCAATGTTATATAAAAATTTGAAATTAAAAGGAAAATTACTGGCATTTTCTATTTATGAAGATTAGAATATTGATTTTCTGCTGTGGAACTGTCCTAGGTTTTACACATAGCCTTTGAATCTTAATTATTTGACTAACTTGTGCCATTCTATGTTAAAAAAAATCTCAGACTTTCCAGCACTGATTTTTCAATAATACATTAGTAATTTGGACTCCAAAACTGATCTTAAAGTATAAAAAAGTGAAATAAAAATAGAGATAAATAATAGTAAAGTATCTAACTACTTAATTCTTTGCACAGAGAACATCCTAGTTTTGGAGAGAGTTCACATTTTTCCATCCTCCCTTTGTTTTGTTTAGTATCATGTGTACCAAAGTGCAAAGAAAATCAGAAATCACAAAGGATTTAAAACAGAGGGAATTAAATATGCAGAATGGGTTACGCAGGTGATGGAAGAGCTAGGAAGCCAAACAGAGGATGGTAGCTAACACAGAGATCAGGTAACACAGAAGGCTACTGCCCTCCCTGCAATGGAGGATAAAGGACTATGAGACTGAGGACACAGGGCAGGACTGACTGGCCTGTGTGGAGCTGTGGAGAGCACGTAGCTACTCTTCAGGATGCTGCCCAAGGCGGTGAGGGAAGGACAGAGGCCGCTGGGCTCCTGTGGTTCCTGCTGCCCTCCCATTTCCCACTGGAAGTTCACCATGACCCAGCTCAGACAGAAGCGCACGGATTTCCTCTGCCCACCCCTCTCCAAGTCTTCCCCTGCCCCGCCTGCCTCCGCAGCTTTGGGAAATGTTGCCAGTGATACAGTGAAGAAATGAAGGCTCATGGAACTCTGATTTATTTTCCTTTTTTATGGACAATGGAGACAATGTTAGTGATCTCTTCTTCTAAGATCCCAGTGTACTTTCCACAAAACTTTTTAACACACATTTTGTTATAATTACTTACTTGAACAAGCGCCTCCCTCAATAGGTTGTGACCTCCTTGAGGAGAGAAGCCAGCTTTTCATTTCCATTGCCAGCAGTATCCTCTCATATATACCAGGCACCATGTATACCCAGAGGCTTGGAACATTAATCTGCCAGCTCCCGTGTTAATTGATGCCCAAATGACAAAAGCTAGAAATAGAAGAATAAATGTCTGAGGTAGCAATGCCTGTGCCTCATAGCTACACACCTTCATGCATCGAATATCTCCTTGCAGAGTTTTTGCTAATGTCACCACTGCCTTCATATGTAAGGAAACCCTGAATAAATATAAATCTCTCCATCTGAAAATTGACACTAAACAGAATAATCTCTGTGGCTGTGATCATGCTGTGTAAGGCAGCTACTTAACACATAGAATAACACAAATAAAAACTTTTTCCTATATTGTTCGTTTTAGATTTAGTTTGATTTTATTGTCTAAGCCAAGAATTTAACTGCCTGCTCAATTAACACGGCTTAAGAAAGAAAGGGCAAATATTGGCCCACATTTCTATATGATTTATTAGAATCATGGCCTTCACTAAGCAGGCATCATGAGATTATAAACCAGGGTGTATTGAGGTTTCTTTCTTACCTCAGTCTCAGGAAATACTTGAAAAGTACTAGGAACAAAGAGAGCTTCTCAGCTTCTCTGTCCTAGCTGGCCTGCCTGGGTTTGACAGGTGGAATGGTGACATTGAGGTTATTATTGAAGTGTGTATTCTGTTGATTCTGGCTCCTGATTTGGAAGAGCTACAAACACTTTCAAGGCATATTTCCTGCAAAAAGTGTCCCAAGTATCTCTGTAAATGTACACTGGTCCATATAGTTTTTCTCCCATGCACTTGTTTACTCCACAAATGTTTTTTCAATGCCTGCCCATGCCCTATATTATGTGTTGAGAATGCAAGATGAAAAAATGCTTTTGCATCTGGTCTTCAAGAAGCAGAGGGAGTTCAGAGTTTTGTGGAAAGGGAGCCACAAAAGCAAGTGTTTAAATTGTTTAAATAGACCCTATATAAGCTATTCTAATGTATGATGCATGGAAAAGATGGACTAGACGGTGGGGGAAGACTTCACACAGGAGAATGTGTTTGCGTCAAAGGGATGAGAAACATAAAGAAAAGGCAAGGTGAAGATTTACCAAGATGTGTAGGCATGGGAGAGTGTGAGAATTTTCAAGGAATTCCATTTACTGCTTTTACTGGATGAAAAGTTAGGAGAGGATGTTGAGGGCATGAGACTGAAGGGGGTAAACTGAGATAAGGATGAAATTCTTTATGTGCCAGCTAAGGAGTTAAGAGTTTTATTCTAAGTGATGATAAGCCATTGAAAATTTTTGAGCATGGTAAAAATATTTCAAAGATTTTCCTGTTGTAGTGAAAGAACTGTTTTGAAGTGGAGATTAGGTTTAAAGACAGGAAGTCTAATTAGAAATAAATTTTAATAATCAATGAGGAGGCTTTTCACTTGAAACTCATTAAACAGATATTATATTAAGAGCAGGCCAGCATGAGATGAGTCACTAGGCATATACTGTGGAACGAAATGGTCATGGGCCCTGCTTTTGTAGAATCACAGCTCAACAATGATGAAATATAATGCTGCAAGGGCAATAATGGAGCTGGAGAAAAAAGAGTAAACACAAAAGAAGATTGAAGATGGATGAAACTGGACTTTGACACAGCAGTGTGGAAAGATAGAGACATCTGAGATGTTATGAGTTGAATTGTGTCCCCTGCCCACCATCAAATTAATATGTTGAAATCCTAACCTGTAGTGCCTCAGAATGTGATCTTATTTACAAATAGGGTCATGGGTGAAGGAAAGTTACATGGCTCAAAATAGCGAGGAGTTAAAATTCTCCTCCGGGTCCTCCCCACGATTCTATGTGGAACAAAGAACTCTCTCACACAAAGGGGGAAAAAAAAAGGACATTAAGGTTGATTTGCCCAGCTCCCAGCCTGTCCAGCCCCTGGCTGATCTCCAGAATTCCTTGCCCCAGCCGTTTAAGAGGTAACTACTCCGAACAACCTTGGAGAAGAACAGGCCCCCTTAAGACAGTAGCTTTCCACATATATGCCTATATATACTTACTCTTTTCTTGGGTTAGGGCAGCAGCTCACTAATCTGACTGCTGCCCCTTCTTGCCTCGTTAAAGGTGATCTGTTCCTGTAAAGTGCTTTTTCCAAACCTCGCCTTTTCTAACCCCCTTACCTTATAATGGGAGGTAATTAGTTAGAATAAGGTCATACTGGAGTAGGGTGAGTATCTAATCTGATATGATTGGTGTCCAGGTCATTAAGATGATTTTTGGTATAGTTCTTATATGTATTCTTGCTACCTCTTCTTAATATCTTCTGTTTTAAGGTCCATACCATTTCTTTTCTTTATTGTGCCCATATTTGCATGAAATGTTCCTTTGGTATCTCTAATTTTCTTGAAGAGATCTCTCGTCTTTCCCATTCTATTGTTTTCCTCTATTTCATTGCATTGATCACTTAGGAAGGCCTTCTTATCTCTCCTTGCTATTCTTTGGAACTCTGCATTCAAATGGGTATATCTTTCCATTTCTCCTTTGCCCTTAGCTTCTCTTCGTTACAAAATTCACACTTAAATTGAAGAAAGTAGAGAAAACCACTAGACCATTCAGGTATGACCTAAATCAAATCCCTTATGATTGTACAGTGGAAGTGACAAATAAATTCAAGGGATTAGATTTGATAGACAGAGTGCCTGATGAACTATGGAGGAAGGCTCATGACATTGTACAGGAGGCAGTGATCAAGACCATCTCCAAGAAAAAGAAATGCAAAAAAGCAAAATGGTTGTCTGAGGAGGCCTTACAAATAGCTGAGAAAAGAAGAGATGCTAAAGACAAAGGATAAAGCAAAGATATACCCATCAGAATGCAGAGTTCCAAAGATGAGCAAGGAGAGATAAGAAAGCCTTCCTAAGTAATCAATGCAAAGAGACAGAGTGTAAATCCATGGCTGATTCATGTAAATGTATGGCAAAAACCACTACAATATTGTAAAGTAATTAGCCTCCAACTAATAAAAATAAATGGAAAACAAAAACAAACAAACAAACAAAAAACAAAGAGACAGAGGAAAACAGTAGAATGGGAAAGACTAAACAACCCAGTTTGTGGTATTCCGTTCCAGAGTCCTCAGGAATCTAATATAGATGCTTCTTAGTTCCCAGCTTGACTGATTTCATTTTATAGTGAGAAATATGATATGAACTTGATTTTTTTCCCATTATGTGTCAGCACAAAGGAAGCTTCTTTCTTATCCGCCCCCCTCATAAGTTCTGAGAATGCTGCTTTTATGATCGAATTTGTACTATTCTTATGTATTCTTCAAATACAATTGTATTTGAAGTTGGAAATGGACAGAACCATGGTTTCTCATGCCAATGTTGATTCCTTTTTCAGTTACTATAGGTTTAGTAGAGTCTAGCACTGAATCACTTGCAAAGCTAGGCAAAAAATTTGAAAAAGTTAAAAAAATAATAATTCCTTTAGATTGTTCTTTTGGCTAGGACTCGTAGTTAGGGAATTAATGGAAACAAAGTCTATTCCTTGCTAATAGAGTTATATGATCAAAGCTGCGAGCATAACCTGTTTAGCAACTTGATGGTTTATTGTTTTATGGTACTTTAGACTCCACCTTTAAAAAAACAACAACGCCAGAGTCTGTTAGCACTTTTGCTTGATCTTTGTGGAATACTATGAAAATAATAATAAACCTCTAGGTAGAATAAACAATCTGTTTGTGACAATTGCCCAAGTGCCTTCTGGCAAGTCTAGTCCTTTTCTGCTCTCTTTAAAGTTGCAAAGTGCAAATTGCTTTGCTGCAGTAATACATTCTGGCCAAAATAGGGGAAAAGTACATACAAGTTTCACTTTAAAGTTGAGACTGGTGATTCAATCATCTGAACTTCATCAGTGGCTTTGTGAAATTGGCTCTTTTCTAAGGAAGCAGTTTTTGCCTAAAAATCAGATTTTAAACTATTATTGTCTTGTATTACTGTTCAGTAGAAAATAGAATTGGGGAGAAAATATGGTGGTATATAACTTACGGTCACGTTTTAGAGTACACATTTGCTTAGAATGTAATGTGACTTAATTGCTGTTACCATTTCCATTCAAAATATTACCTGTCCCCAAAGCTGGCCTCCATTTAGTGTATAAACACAAAGCACTTCCTGCTAAAGTGATGGGTGGATAGAAATTGGTCGTATGTGAGAATATTATGTGGACATTAGCCACTCTCCAAGCTCCAATTTTACCTTGTTTATTTTTCCTTTTCACTGCCATTATTCCTAGGTGTCATTTCTATCAAGTAGCCATATGATCTGACTCCTAAAGTTGATATCTATTTGTGTTTTTAAAATTCATTTTCTTATAACCAAATATGCAATAAGCACAGATTCAGAGGTTTGGAAAAATTATACCATATTGCCTGGTCTCTGAAATAAATAACTAGAAATGATAGTTTCTGTTTTCTTTTTACTGGTATTTGAGAATCTGTCCAATAATTTTGTCTGATCATCATAATACTCCACGTGTCATTGTCAGTCAGTCATGTCTGACTCTTTGCGACCCCATGGACTGTAACTCACCAGGCTCCTCTGTCCATGGAATTCTCCAGGCAAGAATACTGGAGTGGATAGCCATTCCCTTCTCCAGAGGATCTTCCCAACCCAGGGATGGAACTGGGATCTCCTGCTTTTCAGGCAGATTCTTCACTGTCTGAACCACCAGGGAAGCCCTTGTCTCCTATTTAGTCTTTGATCCACTCAAATATCACTTCTAATTATTCCTAATTGCTAAGGGAGGCCTTTCCTATTATTTAGTTTTTAACTTTATCTGCTGTATTTGCCACTGATGATCCTTGGGCTTTTGTGATCAGGCACCATCCTGGGTCTTCTGTATGGATACCGCTTCTTCATTGTCTTATTCATCTCCTCCACAACAGTTTCTAATGCTCATTGGAGTGTCTCATCTACTCATAGTTTCATATAACAAACAGTAATGTATCGTTCAAACCTCTTCCTGGACTTATATATCCCACAGTCTACTCGGTATGATCAAATGATCCATAGAAAACTTACCTCTAATATGTCAAAAATCAAATTTGTCTTCTCCATACCAAATTTCTCTCCTTATCCCGTATTTTCTAGCTCTACGAATGGAATCATGGCCAGAAAACTTGCATAGTAATTTGTAATTAATTTACTTTCCCCCCTTATCCACTATTCATATATAATTAATTTTAGATTATTGCTGGTTTTTTTTTTTTTTTGATGGCTTTTGGGATATTAGTTCTCAAATAAGGTATTGGACTGGGGGCCTTGGCAGTGAAAGTGTAGAGTCCTGACCACTGGATTGCCAGGGAATTCTCTGGTTACTGCTGGTTTTTAAATCCCAACTCATCCCCATGGTCATTACTTTAGCTCAAGTCCTTATTATCTCTCTTCTGACTGCTTTCTCTTGATTAGTTTCTTAATTGTTCTCCTTTATCCATCCTTGTACCAGCCAAATCTATCTTCAATCCATTTGCCAGGATGGCCCTTCAGAAAATCAGATTTAAGCATTTAAGACTCTTTGATAAAAGCCTTTCAATTTCTTCTTACGATTTAGGAGATCCATTCCAAGGATCATAATTCAGGGCAAAAGCTCTCTTGTCTAGTCCTTGTCTAATTTCCAGTCGTACCTCTGGTTACCCAATGTCTTACACTTTTTGCATCAGTAAAACCAAACTACTTGTGTTTTCGTCTGACACCATTCAGTTCCTCTGCCCTGTGCCTTTGCTCTCACTTTTAAGAAGTCTCTCTCCTTTTTTATCCTTGACCTAGCTAATTCCTAAGAAATCACTTAGGTGTCATTTTCTTCATAAGGCTTTCACTGCAGACTATCTCCTGTTCCCTATAGGGTAGAGGAGGTATTCAGTAAATGTTTGTTGAATGAATTACTCTCCTTCACTTTGTTGATCTAAGTGGAGGATCATCTGAAAACATGTCAACATTATATTAGAACTACCAATACTAATTTTCAGGTCAATGTAAAATTAGTGTTCTTGTATTGATTTATTCCACGTGGGGCTGTGAAAGTGGGACTGAGCTCTTTTCTCCTCTTGGAATAATTGTTTTCCCAAATTTTGTGTAATTAGTTCCTGTTTATAGCATCAGAAGTTGGTTTCATATGCTACTATTTGAGTAAATAGAAAATATTTGTATAAAATTCCTGTAAAATTACAAAGTACATATATGAAAGTGAAAATGTTAGTCACTCAGTTTTGTCCAACTCATTGCAACTCGATGGCCTGTAGGTAGCCAGGCTCCACTGTGCATGGGATTTCCCAGGCAAGAATACAGGAGTGAGTAGCTATTCCCTTCTCCAGGGAATCTTCCTGACCCAGGGACTGAACCCAGGTCTCCTGCATTATAGGCAGATTCTTTACCATCAGAATAGACCACTACAATTGTAAACAGGTAGGCAAATATGTCAAAGTAAAAGCTAGTCACTCAGTCCAACTCCTTGCAACTCCATGGACTGTAGCCCACCAGGCTCTTCTGTCCATGGAATTCTCCAAGCAAGAATACTTTGGTGGATAGCTTCCCTTCTTTAGGGGAATCTTCCTGACCCAGGGATTGAACCCAGGTGTCCTGCATTGTCGACAGATCCTTTACCGTCTGAGTCACTATATTTGTTTAAATTTGGAAAATCAAAGATTAAATTCTTACTGCAAGCTATAATTTAAACTGTTTTTGCTTAGTTCTGCTAGGCAAGTTAATAGCATTTTTAGTATGCTCAATCTTGAGATGAAATTATAAACTGTAAACTGAGACAGTGACAGAAGTCACAGAGACACTGATAACTCTGAATTTATCCTCAATTACATTGATAGGTTCAGCAGTTTATTTTCTTACCATAGAAGAAAATGTTGATGGACATTTGAGTTGTGATTTGCCTTACCACAAAATTTATTCTTTGGTTTATACTCTTGAAAGGCTTGGGTCATATATACTGAAACGTTTATAGAATAGCCTTCTTCCAAGAAGAAAAACAAAAGTCTTAATAGTTACTATGCCCACTTCAGCAAGAACCATGATACTGAGAAAATTCTCTCAGATTTGTTCCTGCCATTTTATTTAGGTAAGTGAGTTAAAAGATCCAAATCATCGCCTTTCAAAGTATATTTTTTAAAAAATTTGCCTTTTCCCTGTTTTTACTGTGAAATATTTGGAACACAAAAGAATACATGTATGTACGTGAGTCATGGTGCATATTATTAAAGCCACCATCCATGGCAAGGTGATTCTAATTGGCAACCAAACCCCTTTTAGTACTAGTCCTAATTCCATGGATTCAGTACAGTAACATACTTAGGTTTTTTTGTGTGTGTCTGCTGAAAAGGTTCAAAGAGAGCAACAAGGAGGTTTTCCATTTCCTCAGTGAACTATGATGTTCTTGAGTGAAAGTGAATGCTGAACTGGCAGAGGAATATACATGTACTCTAATATGTACATTAATTTTTTTCACTTTTTCCTTGTCATACTGTGTAAACTTTTTTTTTCTGTAGAATGAAATTATCCCCAATATTTCCAACTAGTTGCCATCTGTCTATTATGGTCTCATTCTTTAGGGAGAAAAGTATCTTTGGGTTGAGGTAGAGGAAGATTGGTTGTCTGCACAAAAGGAGAAATTCTCATTATCAATGTAATATTGGAGAAAGATGGAAAAAAGTGGTGTCCCTGTGTCTCCTGGTTGTCCCCCTGGCTGATACTGACTTAAAGCATAAAACAGGTGAAGCGCTGACTTGCTTCAGAATGATGCATGAAGTGGCAGATGGTGAGATTGTATTGGAACCAGATTTTTCATGCCCAATCTCATGCCCTTGTGCATTTCAGCTGCTATTTTTCATTTGTTATAAAAATGCCATTATCTTGACCAGTAATGCAGTTGCTCAGAGATTTTGAAATCCTTAAAGTCTTATTTTTTCAGAGAGCCTATGCTGGAACACCACCGACTGTGTGTCGTGTGCATTGTATTAGGCTAATGTAGGGTGGAAATAGCAAATTGACTTTGATAACGGATTTTCAAGTGTGCTCTTTGTGGATGAAATGCTGTTTCACTTATTATGATTTTTTTCAGGCAGTAATTTATTTGTAAATGTCTTGACTGCACTTTAATGCCACTCTGTCTCTGGGGGGTGAGTCTGTGTTACAAACAGTCACAGAGATAACGAAGTTAGGAATACATCCTCAATGTGACATTTGTCTAGGGCCTGAAACTTTTTGTGTCCTAACAGCCTGACAGGCACAAATGATTCAACAAGATTTAGCAGCCTAAGGGTAGGAAGGCTACAGATTAGCATACAGTTGCCCAAAGGCATTATACATAAAAGTCCTTTTTATAAGGAAGTTAGAAGCTGACAGTCAGGCATGAAGAGGCCATCTTAACATATTTTCTCCTAATGCTTATTTGAAATACTGGTGGTGGTGGGTGGTACTGGGTGGTGGAGCCAGAGAAACAGCATTGCGTCTGAGTGACCAGGGATTTAAATCGAAGAGAACTGTTTTTTTTTTTCCTAAAAGAGAAAGAAAGTCAAATATATGACTGTTATGCATACTCAGTCATGTCAGACTCTTCGTGATCCCATGCACTGTAGCCCGCAAAGCTCCTCTGTCCATGGAATTATCCAGGAAAGAATACTAGAGTGGGTTGCCATTTCCTTCTTCAGGGGATCTTTCCAACACAGGGATCAAACCTGTGTCTCTTGCATGTCCTGCATTGGCAGGCGGGTTCTTTACCAGCTGAGACACTGAGGAAGCCCATGCTGTGCCGAGTCGCTCAGTCATGTCCGACTCCTCGTGACCCCACGGACTGTAGCTTGCCAAGCTCCTCTGTCCATGGGGATTCCCGAGGCAAGAATACTGGAGTGGGTTTTCATGCCTTCCTTCAGTGAATCTTCCCAACCCAGGGGTCGAATCCAAGTGTCCCACATTGCAGGCGGATTCTTTACCATCTGAGCCATCAAGGAAACCCAAGAAGACTGGAGTGGGTAGCCTATCCCTTCTCCAGGGGAACTTCCCAACCCAGGAGTCGAGGGTCTCCTGCATTGCAGGTGGATTCTTCACCATCTGAGCTACTCGGGAAGCCCATAAGGTATTCTTATTACAAGGTTTTCATGGACTTCTTGGATTGGGTGAACGTTCGTGTTCGTGTGTAGATTATTAGAGGCAAATAGGTTCTAGACCAGAGTTTGGTGAATCTTCTCTGTACAGGGTCAGACAGTAAATATTTCAAGCTTTGTGGGCTGTATGTTCTCTCCCATAACTATTAATACTACCTTCTGCTAATGCTGTGTGCAAGCAGCCAGAGACAGAAAACAAGTGAATCGGTGCAGCAGTATTCCAACAAAACTTTATTTAAAAACACAGGCAGCAGCCAAATTTACTGCACAAGCCATCATTTGTTAACTTCATTTCTAGGTTAAGTGGCGGAGGGCTCTCCAGATGCAAACACCCCTGTATTGCTAGCCTCTTAAAATAGCTGTGAGAACACCTTAGCTCACAAAATCCAAGTTATTCTGTCCTAGGCCTCTTATCCATAGTTTCAATAAAGTTACAGATTTCCTCTTGTCCCTGTCATCCTCCACAGCTGTGCCTTTAAAGGTGATTTGAATTTAAGACATATCCTGAAGGACATGATATTAGAATAATCTTTTAGTGTTGACAATGATCATATAACTACAGTGCTTTGGAGAGAGAGTTATTACAAGTTTGGGCTAAACATTTGGGATGGAGTTTGATAGTGTTTTCAAATATATTTTCCTTGGTGGCTCAGATGGTAAAGAATCTGCCTGCAATGCAGGAGCCCCAGGTTCAATCCCTGGATTGGGAAGATCCCCTGGAGAAGGGGATGGCTCCCCACTCCAGTATTCTTGCCTGGAGAATTCCATGGACAGAGGAGCCTGATGGGCTACAGTCCATGGGGTTCCCAAAGAGTCCAAGATGACTGAAGTGACTAACACGTTCACTTTGATAGTATTTTCGAATATTAGGCTTTAAGAACTAAAGGTTTTATTTTTCAAGAAGGTTGACTGATTTTACACACACACACCCTCTCTCTTTGTCTTTTCCAGTTTTTGCTCTGAATTTCTAGCTGTCCTTCCCTCTCCCTTCACCACTCCACTGTATCATACTGGGTTCCTGGTTGCCGAGGTGCTGCGTCACCTTCTGTAATGCTGCTTGATCTTTGATTTCCCGTGAAGCACAATGAATCTTACATTAGACTATTCTGAGTCAGGTGGCGCACCATCTGTTCCCAGGCCTGGAAAACAGGAGTAGCAGAGAGTACCAGCTACAATAGCTACCCTAGCTTTCAGCAGAATATTCATATTCCCACAGTGAGAAAGAGGCAGATGATTCTGATTTTAGGCAGGGTGACCTTCTATTTTCCTCACAATCCCCTAATAGATTTGATATGAAACCTTTCTTAAAATCATTTGACACATTATTACACTCATGGAATGGAATAGATTTGGACCTACTTGCCTTTGCTGTTCTAGGGTAATGTTAGATTTAAGTGGTTGGGAATGGTTGTGTAATTGTACATAATAGCTTCGTTGCGTGATGCTACCCAGAACACATGCACGCAGCTGGCAAACCTAGATATTGAAGCTGATAGCAGGTAGCATCTAACAAATTGAAAGAAGAGAGGCCAACCAGAGATCTCCTGGCTGCCAACTTGTGATAGCATTTAAAAGCCTGATCTAACCTTCTGTTAAGAAAATGAGAAACCCATTTACCACACAGCTTTAAATCTCTGAGCTAAATAATTAACTATAGATAGAACTCTTTTAACTATACATTGCTCTGGTAGTAATGTATTCAGATTAAAAGTCAATCACTTTTATAGTACACCCATCAGTTTAAAGACATGGCATATACTAAAGTTGCTAAGACATATGTCTGTAATGCATTAAAAGTCCACCCTCGTTAAGGCCACAGATGCTGTCAAAATACTCTAATGACTTCCCTAAACATCACATGGGTTATAAAAGGGGGAAGGAAAAACAGGACATTTTTAGATACTATTTAAAAGAGTTCATTGCTCTTTCTGCTCTTTTTTATAGTTTTTCCCATGTATTTTTGAGAACTAGCATTTACTAGGAATCTAAAACACTGCCCCCCCACCCCCCCAAAAATCCTCTTAAATGAGAGACTGAAAGCTAGCCAGGTAAATCTTAGGAACTGCTGGCCCTGTCCCTCAAATCTTGGGGAACCGCTTGTGGAGTAGAAAGTTCTGTTGTATTCAGTTGTTGGAGGTTCGTCCTTTCAGTACTGACCAGGGCATATCTGATATCACAGTTTAATACAAAACTCAACAGCTTTTGAAAGGGTACTGGACAGTAGGGGCTTATACTATGATAGGAGATAATGATCCAGTGGATTTTGTTTCAGGTATAGATAAATAGGTGTCTGGTTATCAGGAACACTTTTGCAGGTCTTCTTGGCTTCAGGAAGAAATATATTGAGGCAAATGCTGGACTGATTGAGGCAGTAAGGGAAGGAGATGTGATTCCATATTATGCAAAAGTGTAATTTAGTCACTATATCATGTGGACTCTTAGAACTCCATGGACTGCAGCCTGCCAGATTCCTCTGTCCATGGGATTTCTCAGGCAAGAATACTGAAGTGGGTTGCCATTTCCTCCTCCAGGGGATCTTCCCTTCCCAGAGATTGAACCCACATCTCCTGCATTGCAAGTGGATTCTTTACCACTGAGCCACCAGGGAAGCCTTAGGGAGAAGGGACATGTAATGGTTAATTCAGTCCTGCTAACTTAAAAAACATATTTAATAGAACAGATTAGAGCCTTACCATATTTTTCTAGTAGAACTAAGAGAGTGGCAGTCCCAGTGCAGCCAGAGAAGTTTCTGATAATGAGATCAGCCTGCTTCTGGAACCCCAAATATCATTTTGACACATTTATAATCACCTTTAAGAAACTCAGAACAACAGCTCACTGTTGCTATAAACAGCATGTTGTTTATTTTCAGAGGTAGAAGTTTAGTATGGAAGTTTTAAAAATCCATTCTGCTTGCAATAAGGGTATTTTTAGACTTCCAAAATTCATGCTGCAATTTTACGTGATTCATTTTTAATCTGAGCCTTTTCATTTCCACTTATTCACTAATATATGATCCTTCCAAGGAACTTCTGAACTGAAGGCCTTTGACTTCTCTCTATGCAGCCTTTATGTCAAAATCTATGTGGTTCTTGGACCAGGGAGTTTTTCACAACATTAAAATAAAAATAGGCATTCTAACCTTTGATCTACACCCTGGTCTACACAGCTGTGTTTTTCAGGGATCCAACATCCACACTGGCAGTTGGGGCAGTCTGTCAGGCAGTTCCAGACCATTCCAGAGAACACACTGCTGATTTCTCTTTCTGATTTCACTCCGGTTTCCATTTACTTTACAGTAATGGAATTCAAGGACTCCAAAATTTACTGAAAACTCACAAAATTGTGTGTATGGATTCAAAAATGAAGAACTGAAGAAATTATCCAAGCAGATCAAACAGGAAGATCACTGTGACCTCAGAATTTATTCCCTGGCTCATTTGAAGATTATTTTTGCTTTGCTTTTTGTATGGTTCCACTCGTTTTCCAAAATTCTCTTAATCTGCTTTACTGTTGCAATGAAGAATTCACTGTACAGTCTTTATAAATAATGTGATGAATATATTGTCTAATTGTTACCAAATTTGTAATAGCCCACAATACTTTGAAGTCCATCTAATCAGTGATGGATTTGCTTTGAGTACCATTGAATTACATTGTTGAAGCATCTCTACAATGGTAACGTATAAACAGAATTTTTTTCTCTTGGTAAAATTTTTTTAACTTCCTTTATGCATTCTTTCAGGGGCTTATTGCTATTTAATATATTTAACTTGGATCAGTTTGCAATTAGCACAATTGGAGTAACTCTCCCCGGGTTGGGAAGATGCCCTGGAGAAGGAAATGGCAACCCACTCCAGTACTCTTACCTAGAAAATTCCATGGATGGAGGACCCTGGTGGGCTACAGTCCATGGGGTTGCAAAGAGTTGGACGTGACTGAGCGACTTTTCACTTTCACTTCACTTTCACTACATAGTAGGCAGGACAAATCGCTATGCTACTCAGTTCATAGCTTCAGCTTGTTCATGCCTCATCTCTCCATGCCTGTAAACCCTTTGCTTTTTCACTGTCTCTTTTTCACTATCCAATTTGAATTCTATGATCCATTGTTTCGGTAACTCTCTCACCCATGACCTAGCCTCTTTTACCCCTTTGCCTTTTCATTATATCCAGGCAAATAATCAAATCTGGTTAAACTTTATTGACCTCTTTATCTGTGGTAGTAGCTGGGTAATACAGCATAGCTAAAGAAAATAATAAAAGCTAGAGAACTGGTATGGTATTGTTTTACTTCACTGCATTCTTGGTGGTACCCATTCATAAACATGTCCTGTCAGTATAACATGGTAATTAACTCTTTAATCCAATTATGCATATCCATGTGCACTATCATTATAGTTTAAACCACCATTACTTTCTCCCTGGACTCCTACAAGTGCCACCTGATTGATATTCCAGGATCTATGCTTGACTATCTCTGATTTTTTTTCTTCCAAAAATCTTTCAAAAACACATATCTGGTCAAGTGCCCCACCTTGGAAGTTGTTCATTGGTATTAGAATAAAAACCAACATTTTTAACATGTTCTGTATGATTCTTCATAGTCTATTTCCTGTCTGCCTCTCTGCACTGTACTGTATCATCTTCTTGTGATACCAGGTTACCACTGACCTCTTTCATTGCATATTCTAGGTCCTTTTATTTTCTAAGGTAAACATTATTCAAGCTTTTGATCTCAACTCAGATATCTTTACAAAAGAAATGTGCTCCTCCAACCACCCCTACCCTACCCTCACCCAATGACTGATCAGAACTGAAAAAAGTATGCCTCCTTGCCTCAATGTGAGACCAACTCGGTGGTGCAGTTCACAATGCAGAGATCCCTGTGGGGTCAAGCTCAAACTAATCTCCAGCCGAGTACCCATTCTTGCTTAAATGTCTTCCCTATTGATCCTGCTTCTCTTACTTCAGTCTTCCTGAGAACACGCTGTGAATAAGTCACTTAAACAAGAATCCTGATCTCAGGCTCTATTTCTAGGAAACCAGCATGGGACAGAACTCTGTATTTTTCCTCTACTACACTATTCAAGCCTTCATTTGTATACTTGTGTCTTGATTATTATTGCTTGTTTTGCCACTAGATCATAAGCTCTTTAGGGCAGGGATATTTATGTTTTGCCCTTCATTGTATACACAGCATACCCACAGAGTACCAGAAATATAGTTAACGGACATTCAATAAATAATTGTTGAATGAATGTTAAGTGAATCTAAGTGTCATTATCCTGCCTCATGGATGGGCAGTGTTGAACTGTAGCCTTCTGGCCAATTTCTTTTGGGCACAAGAATGCGCACTCTGTGAAGGGGAAATAGAGGTCACAGGTTGAACTCTCTGATCTTTTGACCTCTGTAACCCTCGTCTAACTCTATCTTTGTGCTGTGCTTAGTCGTTCAGTCGTGAACAGCTCTTGGTGACCCCATGGACTGTAGCCTGCAAGGCTCCTCTGTCCATGGGGATTCTCTAGGCAAGAATACTGGAGTGCATTGCCAAACCCTATGCCCAATTCTCGTGTCTTGGCTAAACCCAATGCATTTGCTCATTCTCATTGTCAATCCATAACCCAACATCTTCTCCAGATTTGAAAGCACATGGGATGTTTTATATGCCTATAACTTATATCACCCAAAACATGTTTATTGCTACCAAAGGTTTATCTTGCCTTGTTTTTTCTAGATTTTTTTTGTTTGTTTCTAACTTTTGCATTTCATTTCTTACTCAATTAAAAAAAAATGTGAGCATATCTTTTAATTAAACTTTTCATAAAAATACTAAATAATTGCTACTCAAGATTACTTTCTATAATACTGATTATTACAGTTTCTCAGATTTGACACTCAGCATTTGAAAATAAAATTCTGTGTTTCCCTTAAATCATCTTCTTTGAATATCATTGTATTTGATTTTGTATATGTTCATCTTATATATAAAGGTGAGAACACTAAATTAGCCCTTGGTTAATATAAACAAATTCCTTTCAGTAAGTACTTTTCCTGAAGTAATAAGTGAAAAACTGTGAGAGGAGTGTTATGTATTTTATTTTTTGGAGGTGGTGGTAAATTAGAGTTCCTGTGTCATAATTTATACTTCCTGCAAAAAATATATCTTTTAACAGTATAATTACTGACTGAATGAATGATTGAACTTTGATCAGTGAATAGTTATCAGGGTCAGAATCTTGTACATAGAAAAATTCATATGAGAAAATGTGTGTAAAGATTATGTGAGAAATATCATCTCGTAAATCTGCCTTCAAGTTTGATTGTGAGTTTGATTATATGATAGAAAAGAGAAATAGAATTTCCAAAGGACTAGCAAACTTAGCAATAAAATGAAGCAGATTTTAGGTTCTGAAACAAATGTATTAAACTCAAACAATGCCTCACCTCACTTACATCACTTTTTAAGACTAATTAGACTTGGTTTGAGAACGAAGATTTTATTCTCAGTTATTGAAAAGAGAGAAGAAACACACTGACTAAATCTATTTTTTTTTAAGGCTCATGCTTGCAGTTATCTTTATATGATGGGTACCACTGTGTGATGATTGATCTTTACTCTGCCCTCACTCAGATTGTGATCAATTATCAGCCAAAGGTAGAAGTTGTTGCTTAATTTCACACAAAAAATGTCTAACAAATTCTTGGATTTTAATTATTAAAAGTTGGTTAGGACTGACTTAAATTTCCAACTTCCGGGTATCCTTTAGAACTGTTTTTTTCAAAATTATATATTGGTAAAAGAGAAAAGAAAAAAAATTAAGGAAAATTAGTGACATTTATTATAAAAAAATCTAAAACTCCATTTGATTCAGCTTCATCTTTGGACAATTCTTAACTAAAGTGTGATTGAGTGGTCATTAAATGAACGAAATCATAAAAATACATCTTAAGTAGTTGATGGCTATAATAGATAATTGTCTCATGTAAAGTGAGGAGTATATAAATATATAGTCATGGCAGTTATATGTAAAACAAAAGCTCTGGAAGTTTTAAATTTAAGTTTTAATTAACAAAGTGCTAGGGAAGGGAGGAGGTAGTCTGCTGCATAAAAGAAACAAAACTTGTTTAATACAGGTGGTGCTGCTTGTGTTGTTACATCTATTTATTAGGAAAATCTTTAATAAAATGCTGACTTGTGTTGGTAAACATGTAAACTCTTTCCTGTGAGTCAGTGAAATCACTGACATGTTCTATCTGTATTTTGTAACTCATTGTGGGCTTTTTTGGGTTGTACTAAAATTTCATTTGCATTACTTTTCTCCATTTGTTTCCTACTTTTTTGTATTGGTGTCATAAAATATTTTGATTTCACTATTTTTATAAACTAGTAGAGTCAACATTCACCAGTTTTGAACCATTAAGGCTGAATCACAAAACATGATTCTAAAAATAACTCACTCATAGCTAAATTAGATGAGTTGTGGGAAATTGATGAAAACAAACTTTTAAATAAAGACCTAATTAACTTTTAATTAGTGCTACTTTAACAGCTATTTTTAATAATTGACTTTTTTCCTCTAAGAATTCAAAACAAAACAGATTGTCTTCAAGAAAAATATATTATTTAACTGATTTCCTAATCATACTGACTGTCCCATTTTATACTCCAAATGAAGATTTTTTTCATTGCTATAAAAATAAACATTATTTTTTACTCCAAACAGAACATTATAGAAAATGACTTCACAGTATGGGAAATCTATAAATTGATCCCAAACTTCAAATTCAGCCTTTCAATGTTGAAAGAAAAGAGAAATCTAGAAGATACATCTGTTCTCAAAAACATGAATAGATCTGGAAGGATTTTCAGAACTGTTATGTAACATGCATGTCACTGTGCTCTGAAGTCAGTTCCCCAGGTGGTTGTGTTCACGAATGTCACTGGATAGCTAATTCCTCTTTTCTAGCATCCTAAGAATATCTAAAATATAAGAAATACTTCCAATGGAGTATCTAAATGGAAACTTTTCCTTGTTCCCTCTCCTTTATGGCGTTTTTCAGACTCATGCATTTCCTCATGCTCTATTATTTTATTTTAACTGGAACACAGTGACTGTTGGATATCGTCAGGTACAAAGGAAGAGTTGTCTTTTTGGGAAAAAAAATAGGGTTTTAGACAGTTTGAATTAATATCTCCGGGCAGAAATTGTTCCAATATACAGTATTCCACTTTACATTGATATTGTCAAATATATTGAGTAAATAATGAACAGTCTGTGTGTCTTGGCTTATACATTGGTTGGTGAAGGCTTTTTTGCCATTGTAACAGATTACTGAAGATAAAAAATGATCGGTAATTAAGTTTAGTTTTGGTCATAAATTTATTTCTACAGTGATCTGTCAAATAAGCTGTTATGGCTTACAGTTTTTAATTGATTAACAAATACACATTGATGACTGAGTATGTGCTGTGTGATTCAGTTCAGTTTAGTCATTCAGTCGTGTTTGTGACCCCATGGACTGCAGCACGCCAGGCTTCCCTGTCCATCACCAGCTCCCGGAGCTTGTTCAAATTCATGTCCATCGAGTCGATGATGCCATCCAACCATCTCATCCTCTGTCATCCCCTTCTCCTTCTGGCTTCACTCTTTCCAGTATCAGGGTCTTTTCCAATGAGTCAGTTTTTCGCATCAGGTGGTCAAAGTATTGGAGTTTCAGTTTCAGCATCAGTCCTGGATTCAATGAATATTCAGGACTGATCTCCTTTAGGATGGACTGCTTTAATCTCCTTGCAGTCCATGGGACTCTCAAGAGTCTTCTCCAACACCACATTTCGAAAGCATCAGCTTTTGGTGCTCAGCTTTCTTTATAGTCCAATTCTCACGTCCATACATGACCTCTGGAAAAAGCATAGCTTTAGTGGATGGACCTTTGTTGACAAAGTAATGTCTCTGCTTTTTAATATGCTGTCTAGGTTGGCCATAGCTTTTCTTCCAAGGAGCAAGTGTGTTTTAATTTCATGGCTGCAGTCACCATCCGCAGTGACTTTGAAGCCCAAGTAAATAAAGTCTGTCACTGATGTTTTTCTGGAATTCTCTTGCTTTTTCTATGATCCATCGCACGTTGGCAATTTGATCTCTGCTTCCTCTGCCTTTTCTAAATCCAGCTTGAACATCTGGAAGTTCACGGTTCACGTACTGCTGAAGCCTGGCTGGGAGAGTTTTGAGCATTACTTTGCTAGTGTGTGAGATGAGTGCACTTGTGCAGTATTCTGAGCATTCTTTGGCACTGCCCTTCTTTGGGATTGGAATGAAAACTGACCTTCCCCAGTCCTGTGGCCACTGCTGAGTTTCCCAAATCTGCTGGCATATTGAGTGCAGCACTGTAACAGCATCATCTTTTAGGATTTGAAATAGGTGATGGAATTCCATCACCTCCACTAGCTTTGTTCATAGTGATGCTTCCTAAGGCACACTTGACTTCATATCCAGGATGTCTGGCTCTAGGTGAGTGATCACACCATTGTGGTTATTAGCTGTGTGATTAGAAGGACACTAGCTCTGTGATTAGAGAGACACAAAAGAAAGAAAAGGTAGGATGCTTAATCACTCATAACTTGCAATTACCTTCAGGAGATAAAACTAACATAGTTGAGACAGCAACAGGACAACAATTTGCCAAAAGGGGGATAAATATATTCTGATTAATCAGAAAAGAATTTAAGTAAGAGTGAAATTCTTGTTAGTCCTTGTGAGTACATTGCATTTTCGCAGGTGGACAGAAACGAAGGAAGCATTTCATGTATGAAAGAGCAGAAGTATGGAGTCAAAAAGAATTGTGCATGAAGGTAGATTAACTTGTAGACAGTCAGTCTTTCTGGTTCCTAACTACAAATGGAACTGAAAAAAACAATGAAGAGAAAAAACATCGTTGAAATATAACATGGTAGAGAAAATTATGTTTCCTAGAATTTCTTTCAGAGAGAATGAATATATACTTGGATGAATAGTTTGAAAAAGGCTATAGTTAATATGGACAGTTTTCTGCAGTGGACAGATTTGGCAAGCATCAAGGCTTGTTTGTGAGAGGTGATACTATAAATTTGATACAGCTAAGTTGCTTGCAATGATAGAGGAGAGTCTTTTTCTTGCCTTTCCTCAAATTGTACATGGCTCTGTTCTAAATGAAAGTCAAAATTTATTATTTTAAAAGATTACTAAATTGCTAGAATGATTGGGGCAACCATAATATTGCTGCTCAGATTTTGCTCTTGATATTTTTCTGGATGGAAGTGTAAGGCTGCTATTGCAAAAGACCAAGACTAATATTAATATTAAGGGCTTCCCAGGTAGCTCAGTGGTAAAGAATCTGCCTACCAATGCAGAAGACACAGGAGACTCGATTCAATCCCAGGAAGATCCCTTGGAGAGGGAAATGGCAACCTGATCCAGTTTTCTTGCCTGAAAAATCCCATGGACAGAGGAGCCTGGTGGGCTACAGTCCAAAGATTCACAAAGAGTTGGACATGACTGAGTGACTAAGCAAGCATGCATGCAAGCCTAATAAGAGACAGTACGTATGTACAGTAGAACTCAAGCCAGACAGAATGAATTGTTGGGATTTATTCTGTTAAGTGGTGAGGGTAGGCACTTGAAAAGGACAGTAGATGTGTGGTTTGAAAAAGAAGTTGAGGAGAGGAAATGCCAAGACAGAGAATAGCTATCATGAGATTGGGTATAAAGTATGTAAGTAATTTAGGTGTAAGGTGATCAATATGTTGAAAAGAGTAATGACTATCAGTGTGAAATGTAAGAGAGAAGCAAGAAAGTTTTCAAATGAAAAAGTAATGAAGCTTAGATGTTATAGAGAGTGAAGTAAATCAGCAAAAAAATAAATATCATACATTAATGTGTATATATGGAATCTAGAAAGATGGTACTGATGAACCTATTTGTAGAGGAGCAATAGAGATGCAGACACAGAAAACAAGACATGTAGATACAGTAGGGGAAGGAGAGGGTGGGACAAATTGAGGAAGTACTATGGAAACATATACATTACCGTATGTATAATAGATACCAGTGGGAATTTCCTGTGTAACACAGGGAGCTCAACCCAGTGCTCTGTGATAATCTAGAGGGGTAGGATGGGGTGGGAAGTGGGAGGGAAGTTCAAGAGGGAGGGGGCATATGTATAACTATGGCTGATTCATGCTGATATATGACAGAAACCAATACAGCGTTGTTACATCCAGTCCAGTATTTCTCAGTACGTATAAAGGCAGAGGAACCAGAGATCACATTGCCAACATCTGCTGAATCATCAAAAAAGCAAGAAAGTTCCAGAAAAATATCTATTTCTGCTTTATTGACTATGCCAAAGCCTTTGACTGTTTTGGATCACAATAAACTATGGAAAATTCTGAAGATTGGAATACCAGACCACCTGAGAAATCTGTGTGCAGGTCAGGAAGCAACAGTTAGAACTGGACATGGAACAACAGACTGGTTCCAAATAGGAAAAGGAGTACATCAAGGCTGTATACTGTGACCCTGCTTATTTAACTTATATGCAGAGTACATAATGAGAGATGTTGGGCTGGATTAAGCACAAGCTGGAATCAAGATTTCTGGGAGAAATATCAGTAACCTCAGATATGCAGATGACTCCACCCTTATGGCAGAGAGTGAAGAAGAACTAAAAAGCCTCTTGATGAAAGTGAAAGAGGAGAGTGAAAAAGTTGGCTTAAAGCTCAACATTCAGAAAACTAAGTTCATGGCATCCGGTCCCATCACTTCATGGAAAATAGATAGGGAAATAGTGGCTGACTATTTTTGGTGGCTCCAAAATCACTGCAGATGGTTACTGTAGTCATGAAATTAAAAGATGCTTACTCCTTGGAAGGAAAGTTATGATCAATGTAGACAGCATATTAAAAAGCAGAGACATTACTTTGCCAACAAAGGTCCATCTCGTCAAGGCTATGGTTTTTCCAGTAGTCATGTATGGATGTGAGAGTTGGACTGTAAAAAAAAGCTGAGTGCTGAAGAATTGATGCTTTTGAACTGTAGCGTTGGAGAACACTCTTGAGAGTCCCTTGGACTGCAAGGAGATCCACCCAGTCCATTGTAAAGGAGATCAGTCCTGGGTGTTCATTGGAAGGACTGACGCTGAAGCTGAAACTCCAATACTTTGGCCACTTGATGCAAAGAACTGATTCATTTGAAAAGACCCTGATGCTGGGAAAGTTTGAAGGCGGGAGGAGAAGGGTATGACAGTGGATGAGATGGCTGGATGGCATCACCGACTCAATGGATATGAGTTTGGGTAAACTTTGGGAGTTGGTGATGGACAGGGAGGCCTGGCATGCTACAGTCCATGGGGTTGCAAAGAGTTGGACACTATTGAGCAATTGAACTGAACTGAACTGAACTCTCCATATAAGTTAAATAAGCAGGGTGACAATATATAGCCTTGACGTACGTACTCCTTTCCCGATTTGGAACCAGTCCGTTGTTCCGTGTCCAGTTCTAAATGTTGCCCCTTAGCCTGCATACAAACTTTTCAGGAGGCAGGTCAGGTGGTCTTGTTTCCCCATCTCTTTAAAAATTTTCCACAGTTTGTTGTGATTCACACAGTCAAAATCTTTGGCATAATCAATAAAGCAGACGTAGATGTTTTTCTGGAACTGTTACTTTTTCGATGATCCAACAGATGTTGGCAATTTGATCTCTGGTTCCTCTGCCTTTTCTAAATCCAGCTTGAACATCTGGAAGTTCATGGTTCACGTGTTGCTGAAGCCTGGCTTGGAGAATTTTGAGCATTACTTTATTAGCGTGTGAGATGAGTGCAATTGTGCAGTAGGTTGAACATTCTTTGGCATTGCCTTTCTTTGGGATTGGAATGAAAACTGACCTTTTCCAGTCCTGTGGCCACTGCTGAATTTTCCAAATTTGCTGGTATACTGAGTGCAGCACTTTCACAGCATCATCTTTTTTTGTTTTTTTTGTTTTGTTTTTTGTTTTTGTATGTTATTACTAAAACACAAATAAAAGTCATTTATGAACTGGTAAATACTAACTGTGTGATAAATACCCCAAAGGAGATTTACTTGTTCAAGGTGCAGGTTTTTAACTTTGTAAGCTTCCAAAAAGTTCTGAAGATTTATAATCTTATACCTAGAATATGAGAGCCTATATCCACATGTAGGCTCTTGAGTGTTTTCTTTCTGTCTCTGTGAATTTGATGTGTGCAAAATGGTATCTCACTTTTCCTGACCACTAGTTACAGTAAGCACACTTTCTTGTTTATTGGTCATTTGCCAATCTTGTTTTGTGAAATGCCTGCTCATGTCCTGTGCTTGTTTTCTGCTGAGTGGTTTGTCTTTTCCTAATCTTATTATGAATATTAATCTTTTTTTTCTTATGTTATAGAAAAACTTTCCTCCAGTCTCTCTCTTGTCTTTTAACATTAATAATTGTGCCTGTTAAATAGATATATATATAAATAGTCAAATGTATATATTTTTTCTTTTTTGGGTTTTTCTTTTCTGATGAAAGTTTATCACCTAAAAGTTACAGGAATATTTTCCAAATTTTTCTTCACTTTTAAATTAACTTTTTTCTTGAAGAGTTAGAACTTTGTTTCATCTACATTGTTAATGCAGATTGTGAGAAAGTGATCTATATGCTTTACTTTGCGGTGAATAGTGGAGAAGGGCATGGCAACCTACTCTAGTATTCTTGCCTGGAGAATTCCATGGACAGAGAAGCCTGGTGATCTACAGTTCATGGGGTTGCAAAGAGTTGGACACAACTGAGTGACTGACATGCACACATAGTTACTCTGCAAGAACAGTATACCAGATTAAAGATCTTTTTCTTATTCAATTAAAATGCCAGTTTTATAATATATTATCCTCTCTAATACACTTAAATCTAATTCTAAATGCTCTCATTTGCTTACAATTTAGCTACTTATTTTTGGGTCAGTTTTGTACAGTTTTGAATAAAGAGTTACAGTAAACTTTACCACACTCTTCATGTTTCTCCCCCAAACTTTTAAAGCAGCTTTTACAAGATACCTATTTATAAGAAACTTAAAATTAATTTTGTGACCTTTCTGCCCACCACATTTTCTAAAAATTTGATTGGAAAGACATTAAATTTATTTAATAATTAGAAAAGAATACTGTTTAACTATTTTAAGCATTCCCACCCAAGTCTTTATTATACCATATTTTATAAATTTCTGTTTGTATTGTACCTATCTTATTGAATTTAGTCCTTGGCATTTTACAATTTTGGCCATGAGATATAAAACCATTAATAGTAATAAATTAATAAGATTAAGTATAAAACTCTACATCAGGGTGACTTTACTATTTGATTATCTTCATTAACAGAATATTATTATCCCAGTGAATTTTTGTTCAGGATAATAACACTGAATTTTTGTTCAGGATATAATTATATTGTTTCAAGAATTTTAAGACTTTTCATTTATTCAAAGAAAACATTTTTAACTTGCTCTCATCAGGATAAACAGATTTCTCATAAAAATTAGTTTGGTTATTCGGGCTTTACTCTTTAGGATTTGCTTCAAAATTCTTATTTCCTTATGTCCATCAATCACAAACTCTTATAACATGAGCTTTGTTCTATACCAATCAAGACTTCCACTCTGTGTGGGAAAATCAACCTTAAATCAAACCCCCCAAACTTTAAACATATCCCTCCTTTGTCTTTCTCCTGCCAACTTTCTACAGAGAGTGTATGGAGGTGGTCTCCCTTAATACAGAACAATTAATTTGGCTTCGCTTGATGAAAAGATTACTTTGATGGTCTCTTCAGTGAGTTGATAGTCAACAGTTATTATGACTTTTCTCTTTCTTTCTGTTTTAACTGCATGGTCAAATTATAAAGAAATACTACTGCATTTGCAAATTTATCCAGCTACAGTGCAAATTCATGTGCATATGCTCAGTTGGTTCTGACTTTTTGTAACAGCATGGACTGTAGCTCACCAGGCTCTGTCCATGGGATTTTTTCAGGTAAGAATACTGGAGTGGGTTGCCATTTTTTACTCCAAAGGATCTTCCCAACCCAGGGACTGAACCTGCTTCTCCCGTGTCTCTTGCATTCACAGGCAGATTCTTTACCACTGAACCATTTGGGAAGCCGACAGTGCAAATATCTCTTATTAAATACAAAATTTATCAGAAGAATTTTTTGGAGTTTCTAAAACCAATCATATAATCAGAAAAAAACTCATTTTTCTCAATTTCTAAACTACTTGAAAAAACAGTTTTCCCTTTATTATTAAAAGCAAGTTGAATAAATATAGTTATGGTGGTCATCTTCATGTATTTCTGATTTTATTTGAGCTGTATCATTTCATTGTTTAATAAATATTTTATATTAATTTTTATTTTTTTTTGTACCTTAGTGTCTTTTTTCCTAATCCAGTTTTTCTCAGAAACTTTGTTAGAAAAAGTGAACTTTTGTAAATGTTTTAGCAAATATGTTGGCATTATTAATATAATCTATGAATTTTCTTTTTTAAAGCATGTTAAACATTTCTCAATGGTGAATGATCTTTACTTTACTAGACTTACAATAAAGTAAAGTTTTGACTTATTTTAAAAATACTTTTAACAGGTATATGCTGACACTTTTGAAATTGCCAATATTTGACTATTTGTGACCTAAAAGTGACAGGTTTTTTTGGTGGTTTACTCTAAATAGCAAGTATGCAGTAATCATCAGATTCAATTAGTCTTTTCTCCTGCCTATGACCTTGAATTGCCCTCTGTCTGATATTAATAGAGCCATGCTACTTTCCTTTTGTTTGTAGTTCTATGATTTGCTCATTCCTTTGTTTTCAATTTGTCTTTGATATTTTGTTTTATATGTATCATTTGTAAATGGCATGTCACTGGAGTTTCTTATTTCATTCAATCTGATATTATTTGCCTTTGAATAAATAAATTCAGTCCTTCATATTTATTGTGATTAATGATATTTTAAAATATTTCACCATACTTCATGTTAATTATTGAGTACATTTATTTCCTTTCGCCCTGTTTCTAACTTGTTTTTCCTATGCTGGCTTGATTAAATGTCTTTCTGTTCTGCTTTTACTGTCTACTTTAAATTGGAAATACAAGACCATTGCATTTCTTATTCTAGTACTGCTTACATTCTTGTAACCATCTATGTAAAGATATGTCTACATCAGAGTTAATTAAATAATTTCTGAACCTGCACAGGAAATTTCCTATGACTGGTTTTCCAAAATCTTTACTGAGGAAAATGTTTTGTATGCATTTACTTCCCCAACTCCTGGATTTACGTAGTTTGGAATTTTGGTATATGAACTATAGTAAGATCTATATTTTAAAAATCATTGATTAATATTTTAATTATAATACCTAGTTAGGTAACTTTGAGTATAGTTCAGCTCAGTTCAGTCACTCAGTCATGTCTGACTCTGTGATCCCATGGACTGCAGCACACCAGGCTTCCCTGTCCATCACCAGCTCCCAGAGCTTACTAAAACTCATGTTCCATTGAGTCAGTAATGCCATCCAACCATCTCATCCTCTGTCATCCACTTCTCCTCCCGCCTTCAATCTTTTCCAGCATCAGGGTCTGTTCAAATGAGTCAGATCTTCGCATTAGGTGGTCAAAGTGTTGGAGCTTCAGCTTCAGCATCAGTCCTTCCAATGAACACCCAGGACTGATCTCCTTTAGGATGGACTGGTTGGATCTTCTTGCAGTCGAAAGAACTCTCAAGAGTCTTCTCCAACACCACAGTTCAAAAGCATCAATTCTTCAGCACTCAGTTTTCTTTATAGTCCAACTCTCACTCCATATATGACTATTGGAAAAACCATAGCTTTGACTAGACAGAACTTTGTTGGCAAAGTAATATCTCTGCTTTTTAACATGCAATCTAGGTTGGTCATAGCTTTTCTTCCAAGGAGTAAGCGTCTTTTAATTTCATGGCTTCAGTCATCATCTGCAGTGAATTTGGAGCCCAAGAAAATAAAATCTGTCACTGTTTCCATTGTTTCCCTATCTATTTGCCGTTAAGTAATGGGACCAGATGCCATGATCTTAGTTTTCTGAATGTTGGGTTTTAAGCCAAATTTTTCACTCTCCTCTTTCACTTTCATCAAGAGGCTCCTTAGTTTTTCTTCACTTGCTGCCATAAAGGTGGTGTCATCTGCATATCTGAGGTTATTGATATTTCTCCCAGAAATCTTGATTCCAGCTTGTGCTTCACCCAGGATGGTGTCCTTATAAGTTGTCATTTGATAGAGGCACGTGTCATGGATGATTATAGAAAAGGTAAATATTGCTGCATGTCAGAAAACCTTTGCTGCATGTCTTTCTTTTGCTTTCTGGATTGATGCACCTGACGTTTTGGATAAAAGGAACTGCTGTAAGTAAGGTGTTAGTAATGTGATGGTGGAGTGTGAGGAGGGGAAGTGTGCTCTAGTCCTATGATCAGATGTCACTCTTTTAGTGAGCCTGTGCCTTTCACCTATGGACGTCACCAGTGCTTCTCAGCTTCTTTGAGTGGGACAGGATGGCTAGAGTAGGTAGTTGGGTATCTCTCTCCCCATCCCCTGCCAGAAGGCTAAAGAGAGCTAGTGTTGCATATTCTCTTCTCCCAGGTCACTTAGGCTCTAATTAAACCCCATCAGCTTGGGCTCTGGGTAACTAGTTTCCCATGATTGCAGGCCTCTTTAAGAAGGGTGTGTTTTGACCTATTTAAACATGGTACCTTTCCCCAGCCCCCTTCCGTATGGGTGAGCGGAGTTTTCTCCTCTAATTACTGTGGGAAACTGGTGGAACTCCTGGAGGTAAATCTCACAGGATTGTGGGGCCTCTTATACTTGGGTGCCCCTGGTATTTTCAGAGTTGTCCAGATTGAACCGCCAGCAATTCATCAGTTACAGTTCAGGTTTTCCCACCCAGCACTCATTCCTGGGGTGGTTTCCACCAATGAGTCTCTGCCTGTGAGCCTGACTCCCTCCATCCCCCTGTTTCTCTGCGGTTTGCCCTGTGATCTCCTCTCTGTTATGGGTCCAAGAAGAACTGTTGTTTTTAAGTCTCTTCAGCTTTTCACTTGTTGGGATGGAATGGTATCTTACAAACTCCTTATTTGTGGATCAGGAAACCGGAAGTTCTTTTGTTGTCATATAAAAACTAAAAACTACATCTTTGCTAATAATATTTTGAAATCATAGTTCTTTCCTCAAAACAGATTATGTATCTATCTATATATATATACATTTTTTTTTGCCACCTAGAGTTGAAGATTAGAAATATGTTTCTAGTCTGACTCTTGTTTTCATTTATTCTTTGAAAGTTTGTAAAATTTTGTCTTTATTCTTAGAGTTTAGCTATTTCAGCAATTTTATTTATGTGTCTCTTTTTTTCTGGTGGCTTAGATGGTAAAGAATCTGCCTGCAAATCAGAAGACCTGGGTTTAATCCCTGGGTTGGGAAGATCCCCTGGTGAAGGAAATGGCAACCCGCTCCCGTATTCTTGCCTGGAGAATCCCATGGACAGAGGAGCCTGGTTGGCTACAGTCCATGTGGTCCCAAAGGGTCAGGCACGACTGAGTGACTAACACTTAACACTTTTATTGTCATAACAGGGATTCAATGATTTTGTTCCCAATAGAAAAGTTGAATTGTTACTCATCTAGGCCAAGATGTTTTATATCCTTGCTTTAAATAATGTATTTTCAGTATATAGAACAAAAGAAACAAATAGTAGAATCATCTGTGAACATATAACTTAAATCATTATTTTTGCCTTATTTTCTACTTTTTTGTTTATTTTACAAATGAAATATTAGAGATTTGAAAGCAATATCTGAATTCACTAAGGTCTCTCATCATATTTTCTTTTCCAAAGTAATCATAATCCCCATTTTGTTGATTTTCATTCCTGGGCAGATTTTTAAGTCTCCTCCATATGTGTATATATACATATATAAAATATACACACATAATATCAATGTATTTTAATCCATGTGTTTTTTTTTCTCATTATTAAGTTTTTGAGATTTATCCATATTGATTCATGTGTTTATATTCAATTCACCTTAATTTAGTATTCAAATACATGAATAAACAATAATTTAAAATATGGGTTATTCCCACTTTTCTATAATTTTGAAATCTATATATCTGTACATGATACCTTGTATATATGTGCAAGAGTTTTTCCAGGGTGAGTGTTTCTGTACTGTTCTTTCATATTCTTTGGCCATATTTTCTTTAGGGTCATTTAACTTTTTCTTTATGATTTGTTATAATTTGTATATATTTTAGATACTAGACCTTTGTTATTTATGGAATTAATATATGATATTATTTATTTATATAAATATTTATGGATATTTGTTATACATGGGATATAAATATTTTGTCCCAGTTGATCTCTTTATGGTGTCTACATGAAGATGTGTTCATTTTTCCTTGTCTGCCTATAGGTATAAGTAACTCCAGTACAGCATAGACAGATTTTCAGACCTCAGCCTACAACAATCCTGGAGAACCTCTGAGAGGATCAGGCAGGAAAAACTGTGACTAATCTACTGGGGAATAAGGAGAAGGGCTTCTCAGTTTTAGAGTCTTAAGGACAAAGCAGAAGAGAAATGGCATCTCTTAACCAATGGGCCGCATATGATTCAGTTTATGAGTATAGTTTCTTCTGATTGCTTTTACTAGCTACACAGGCCATCTTCATAAGAAAGGAAATAGCAGAAACACCTTACCCAAATCCAGTGTCTCCCAGTGTCTGACACCAAAAGCCGAGGTCAGTAGCCTTACTCTTAAGCTCTCTTGTTCTATTGATTATGTCGCAGGCCCACAACAAGGGCTGTGCTTTTCTCTGGAATTTTTATCATCATTGTTAATTTATTGACTAAATCTTTGGACGGGAAGCTGAGGAGAAGACAAAGGGGCCAGGAATGTAAGCTCAGGCAGCCATTTTCCCAGAATCTTCTTTCTCTTCCAGATACTTATTTTAACTTAAGAAATAAATATTTATTATAGATGCTTAGAAATGTATTACCTCATTGTCTTTAAGCTTATTACTTGCCTTCCTCTGACTTCTTAGCTTTTCCAATATTCAGTGAGATGGAAATTAATCTCAAATAGCCGTATTTATTTTTTCTTGTTTTTTCTCCATTAAAGGTTTGGATTTTAATAAGGTTGCCACACTTGATGCAACAGTCCTTCTTATTCATGTGTGCATTCCTGTTCCCTATAGGGACCCTTAACCCTACTGACCTAGAGAGTAAAAACTATGTACTGTTTCTAAAAATTAGGGAATGTGAGCATGAAGAGGTTGAACTCTATTTTAGTGCCTTTTCCAGGCAGGAACACTGGAGTGGGTTGCTATTTCCTTCTCCAGAAGATCTTCCCAACCCTGAACCCAGGTCTCCCGCATTGTTGGCAGATGCTTTGCCGTCTGAGCCACCACAGATGACAGAAAAGAAAGCAGTAGCACTTAACTCTCCAACATGGAGTTGTCCTGTGTTTGCTTGAGTACTTCTGTGATGGAAGTTTTGTTCGTGAATGTCTTTTTCAACTAGAGAGAATAATCTTCATGTTATTGTATAATACAGTGAAAATTTCATTCAAAAATAGCTTCTATGATTGTTTATCATTAGCACTGTTTACCACTGTTAACCACTGACAACCCGGTCGGTGCCAAAGACACCAGAACTCTTGCAAGTGTAAAAGAGCAGGATAATTCTGAAGTATAGATTTGATGTGAGAGCATGACATCAGCCCTGGTCAAGCTCTCAAATGGATTAATAAACACTCACTTCATGAATAGCTTAGAAAAGAATGCAGTGATCATAGAATACATTTTTAGAAACTAATGCCAGATCAGAGTCATTTCCTTATGAGGCAGTGTTTATTACAGGAGAAAATCTGGAGGAATGCCCTTATAGACATATTATAGCTTGATTTTTGGAAAGGAATTTGACAGTTTCTCAGCTTTATGTTTAAAGAAAATATGAAAGTAGAATTATGGGAAGAGTGGGATTTATTGGTAGTTTTGTGGAGATAAACCAGAAAGAACCTAAAATACAAAATTTCTAATATCTTTTCCATTCTAATGATCTCATGGTTACTCTTTCTACAGTCAAACCTTAAACAAACTCCTCCATCTTTGCCTCTTCCTTTTCCACCTCCTTCTTCATCCCCTTATTTTGTTCCTTCTGATTCTTCTAGTTACCCTCCTATGTATATTTGGAGTTACTTCTCTTCAGATCGTCTCAATTTGCTCACATCTGTTGAATGTGGAATAGAAAGAATAAGATTCTCTCTTTGATACATTGAAAGTTAGAGCCTTTCAAAGGCATTATAAGACAAGGTCTGTACTTTTGAAAACAAGTTTAATCGAACAGCCCATTCAATTCCTGTTCAATTAGCCAAAAAAGTGAAATGTTTCTGAGGGTTATTCATGACCATTAATCATTTAATAATTTGACCTAGAGTAAATACATTAAAATGTATCATCATATCAATTTTCAAAAATATGTTTATACAGAGAATTTTATTCCCTTGCCCTCTATGAGCAGAGTTAATTATACATATATGAATTCTAGCTGAAGAAAGCCTAATTTCCAAGAAAGTTGGAGGTTGCTGATATGGGAGTTCTATTCTTATACTTACTACTAACACTTCTGAAATTCTATTTTTTAATCTTTCATGGTTTGGGCATGTAAACTTTAAGAAAATTTAATTTTTTGCCCTTTTTAGGAAATAAATTTGATATCCTCCTTTAAAAAAGATAGCTAACAATCACTGTAACTAAAATAAAAATGTACACGGAATTCATTCTTGCCTTCTTCAGTCATGCTTCAGGGATCATTTGACCTTGCCCTCTGACACCCTGGACTGAATGAGGTAGCTTCTGTTATAGTTGTGTTGACTTAAGAGTATTTGTTCCTACCATACTCAGCTAGCCCATTTTTGGTTCTTGATCATTCTTATGTTCCTTGAGGCGGCATAGCACACTGGTAAGGACTCGTCCTAAAGTTAGCAGAGCTGGAGTTTATGCCTCATCTATCTTGTTGTTGGTGTTGTTTAGTCATTAAGTTGTGTCCAACTCTTTTGGAGCCCTGTGAACTATAGCCTGCCAGGCTCCTCTGTCCGTGGGATTGCCCAGGCAAGAATATTGGAGTGGATTGCTATTTTTTACTCTAGCGGATCTTCCTAGCCCAGGGACCAAATCTGTGTCTCCTGCATTGGCAGGTGGATTCTTTACCACTGAGCCACCATGGAAGCCAAGTCCAGCAGAGCTGGGGTCATGCCTCATCTCTTGCTTTCCATTTATTTGACCTGGGACATGTAATTTATTCTTTCTTCCTCAGTGTTTTCACCTGTGAATATCTGGCACCCTGCTTAGCACTCCACCTATATTCCATGACTGAAGTGCTGATTTTCCAGCTGCGGAGAGTGTTGGAGCTGATGACTCACAGCTGAGTACTCTCTAGAGCTTGCCCTCTGCCCTCACTCAAGAACTCAACATTTCCTGGGCAGCCCGTACCCAGCGGCTGGTCACGGAGCAGGTGTCCGTGACCCCTTATCCCATTTGGTACATCTCTGCAGGGCGCCGTCAGCTCCAGAGCTCCCCAGGGAATGGCTGAGAACTGTGCTGGGGCTTCACCACAGTCCAGCCTCTCTTCTGTGCAGTCTCCTTCCCTTCCCTTCAGGTGTCATTGTTGAGGCCCGCTTGCCCATGAACCTCCTGCACTCTAATCTCTTGAGTCTACTGCCTGGGGAACCTGCTCAGTCACAGTGATAGTACCTCCATCATGGCCTCAGTTGTGAGGTTTAAACGAGGTTCAGTTCAGTTCAGTTCAGTCGCTCAGTCGTGTCTGACTCTTTGTGATCCCATGAACTGCAGCACGCCAGGCCTCCCTGTCCATCACCAACTCCCGGAATCCACCCAAACTCATGTCCACTGAATCGGTGATGCCATCCAACCATCTCATTCTCTGTCGTCCCCTTCTCCTCCCACCTTCACTCTTTCCCAGCATCAAGGTCTTTTCCAATGAGTCAGCTCTTCCCATCAGGTGGCCAAAGTATTGGAGTTTCAGCTTCAGCATCAGTCCTTCCAGTGAACACCCAGGACTGATCTCCTTTAGGATGGACTGGTTGGATCTCCTTGCAGTCCAAGGGACTCTCAAGAGTCTTCTCCAACACCACAGTTCAAAAGCATCAATTCTTCAGCACTCAGCTTTCTTTATAGGCCAACCCTCACATCCATACATGACCACTGGAAAAACCATAGCCTTGACTAGACCTTTGTTGACAAAGTAATGTCTCTGCTTTTTTAATATGCTGTCTAGGTTGGTCATAACTTTCCTTCCAAGGAGCAAGCATCTTTTAATTTCATGGCTTCAGTCACCTTTATTAAGTGTTAGCTCTTAATATCATCATTTATATAGAGGATGTACTACAGTGCTATACTTAAAATGGATAGCCAGCAAGACCTAGTGTATACCACATGGAACTCTGCTCAGCTTTGTATGGCAGCCTGTATGGGAGGGGAGTTTGGGGGAGGAAGGATATGTGTGTGGATATAACTGACTCCCTTCGCTGTTCACCTAAAACAGTCACAGTATTGTCTGTTAATCAGCTATACCCCAATATGGAGCTTAAAAAAAAATTAAGATCAATGGAATTAATAATGATCCCAAAAGATCTAAAAAGGAAATGAGACTTCCATGTAAAATGGAGCTTTGAACTAATATCTCATCCCTCTAAAAAAAATGAAATAAAATAACATCAGGATGTACTGAACCATACTCTTAGCCCCAGATTTGTGTGGTTTGTTATAGTCAGATACTGAATTCTGGAATCAGACTGGTGAGGTTTGCAATCTGCCTCTACATGTCGCAAGTCACTTAACTGGTCTTTCTCTCAGTTTCTTCGTTTGGAAATGAGTAATGATAGTTCCACATTGTAAGGTTTTGTGGATTGAACGAGATAAACCCATTTAAAGGACTGACAACAGTGGCTGGGTCATAGTAAGCTCAGTGAATGCTAAATATTCATATGGTTATAACTCATATGTACAACATTCCCCACTTAATCTCAATGATGTGATGTCTTCATCATAGCACTTGCTTCAGGCCACCCAGAGTTTGAAGCCAACATCAATAACAGAACTACCCTAGATAGATTATTCCCTATTGAAAGTAAAATCCCACAAAAAGAGTTGTAACTATGCAGGAAAGAAGTGGGAAACTGAGAAAAATTTAGTTGTAGGGATGTTCCTTACCCACAAACAGCTAAGTTTTTTTTTTAACCTTTCACTTCCTAATTTTAAGCAAGTAATTGAACCTTGTTCTTTATTCTAGATAATTCTGACTTTAATTGAATTAATGGTATAGATAGGTCAGGCAAGTTCACTCTGAGTGGGTGATGAGACTAAAGAGAGAACAGGGTAGTGGGGAGGAAATGAGGAAATAGAACTTAGAAGACATGGATTCTGAAGTTGATTCTGTGGCTTTGGTGTGTTTGAATTAACATACACATTGTTTGTAATATATGCTTCGCTCAGTTGCTCATTGGTGTCTGACTCTTTGTGACCCTATGGACTGTATTCTACTCTGCTCCTCTGTCCATGGAATTCTCCAGGCAAGAATATTGGAGTGGATTGCCATTTCCTACTCCAAATATATGGTTTACATATAAATAATCACATATAAAGAATGTATAAATACCTAAAACACATGCATGCATAAAATATAATTATATATATATATATTTCTAATTATCTTTAGTTGGGGATAATTTTTAGTTTACAAAATTTTGCAAGGTAGAGTTACTTACCATCTCTCTTTCCCCATTTTCCTAATGATAACCTAATCATGGTAAATTGTCAAAACTAAGAAATTAACACTACTATTAATTAGAGACTTTATTCACATTTCACTAACTTTTCCACAAATATCCTTTCTCTGCTCCAAGATCCAGTCAAGGATGCAATGTTGCATTTAGTCATCTTGTCTTCTGCGGCTCCTCAAGTCTGTGGTAGCTTTTCAATCTCTCTGGTTTTTCATGACCTTGAATGTTTTGAAGAGTATACTTGAAGTTCTTTCTGAGAAGTCCCCATTTGGGTTTGATGTCTTTTCATGATTTGACTAGGGTGATGAGTTTAGGGAAAGGATTTCACAGTGATGAGATGTCCTACTCATCACATTAGAACATATGACACTGCTGGTGATGTGAAACGTGTCGCTTGGTTATGGTGGTATATTAGTTGCCTATAGCGGCTGTAACAAATTAGCACAAACTTCGTGTCTTAAAGCTTCACTGTTGGCTCAGTGATAAAGAACCTGCCTGCCAATGCAGGAGACCCAAGAGATGAAGGTTTGATCCTTGGGTCGGGAAGATCTCCTGGAGGAGGAAATGGCAACCCAATCCAGTATTCTTGCTTAGGAAATCCCATGGACCAAGGAGCCTGGCCGGCTACAGTCCATGGGGTAACAGAAAAGTCAAAAATGACTTAGCAACTAAACTAGTGTCCTAAAACAACACAGACTTATTTTTTGACAGTTCTGTAGGTTAGAAGTACAACATGAGTGAGTGAGTGAGTGAGTCAAGTCGCTCAGTTGAGTCCGACTCTTTGCGTCCCCATGGACTCTAGCCTGCCAGGCTCCTTCGTCCATGGGATTCTCCAGGCAAGAATACTGGAGTGGGTTGCCATGTCAGCTAAAATTAACCTCTTTGCAGGCTGCATTTCTTTCTGGAGGCTTTAGGAAACAGCTTGCTTCCTGTTCCTTTTCTACTTTCTAGAGGCTGCTGCACTTCTTGGTTTGTCTTCCTCCATCTTCAAAGTTATCATCTCAGCATCTATACCTTGGGTCAACATCTTCGACCTTCCTTTCCTCTTTTAAGGACTCTTATGATACATCAGGTCCACTGGTAAATCTAAGATAATCTACTTATTTTAAGGTCAGTTGATTAGCAACCTTAATTCACCTTTGCTAGATAACATTGCATATTAACAGGTTCTAATGATTAGGATGTAGATACCTTTTTGGTGAGTAGTGAGGATCACTAGTCTGCTAACCATAGATTGTATCTGCAAATATCTTTGCTACTAAAAAGTTACTATTTTTTCATACATACTTTTGACTCTATTTCTTCTTCTGTGAAAAGGAAGTATGTTTGCATTGTCAGACTACTCAGAGAATTAAATGATCAAAGGTAGTGAAAGTGTCCAGCACAGAGTCCTCATGATGTTAGTTGAACCTGAAGTAAAAGAATAACACCTTCTTTTTACAATTTCTTCCTCTAAGACAGGGATGTGATTATTCTTCTTTGTGGTAAGATAAACTTAGCTAATTTTACATCAATCGTACTAAGTATGAAATGTGAGAAGTCCCCATTAGTACTAGAGAAGAGTGTACTGTCCAAAATGTATCTGAAAAATAGCAAACTCCTCATTAATAAGTTTGTGTAGCTTAGAGACTTACTGTATGACACTTAAAAGTTGGCTCGCTTCTGTGCATGATGGTTTCTGGTAACTTTTTATTATGCTTCTTTTGACTTGATAAATGTGATAACTTGTTTGTAAATAGTTGCTATTCATAAGCATCTTTATTTATTCTGCTTTGGGAAATGGGTATGGTAAGTTTTACTAAAGAACTCTTGATAAAGATGTACCTGGGGTAAACCAGATGTGGGATTTATGATAAGACTAAAGTATCCTTATGCAAGAATAAGGTTTTTCTTTTTTTTAATTTGTGTATATGGTTTTTACTATACACTAAAGAGTTATTTGCTTGGACATATTCCATCTGAGAGCTCATTACTTGGTGCAGAGTGGAAGAAAGAGGGAATGCAGTATACTCATTAGTCTTGACCTCGTAAGCAACACCTTTGATTTGTTCTTGATTTGCAAAATGAATGGAGCTTGTTTACAATATTTAAGCCCAAACTTAATGGTTGGCAACCCAACATAATGACGGCTTATGTTGGGTTAAAGATTAGAGCTAAATTTCCTTATCTTTCTATTGGATTACATAAAAGCAAACATGCAATAGTAAAGCTGTGTATATATAGACTGTAAGGCCAATAGGATTGCATATTTTGGGACAAAAAAGGGGGAAGGAGAATCAAGTTTTACTTACCTTAATAAACTTTCCCAGTAGCTAATGAGACTTAGAGCTTTGTAGAAATTCTACCCTAGTCCTCCTGCTATTTTATAACTCTAGGTTGACTTCCTTCTTCAAAGGGAAACACGCCTAAGGTAGGGCCTATATGTAGGTGACAGTGACTGTTGTTTAGTAAATATTTGACTGAATTAAAAAAAAAAAAATCACAGATTCTAAGACATCTCTTGGCCTGTAGGCTGCTAACCACCTGTGGTCGCCAAGACCTCGTCCTCCAAATTGAAAATATCAGGAAGTTGTGGGAGATGAAAATCCTAGTTAGGTGAATACAGAAGAGTTTGGATACTATCATACCCATGTTCAGGTTCATGAACTTAAACCACCTTACTTCTCTGGGTCTTGGCTAAATAATTCTGGTGCAGTTGGATGATTTTAGAGACTTTCACATTTTTATGAAAGTTTATTTTCAGGTAGGCCTTTTCATGAAATGAAAAGTTTTTCTAAAATGAAAGCCCTATATTTAATACCTGTGGTTCATTAGAATCAGAGTGAAATACTGGCCTTTCTTTCAAGACAGCCTTTGAAGCTTGTCCTGAAAACCAGGACATCCACAAAACAGTTTTTAAACCATTGAAATTAAGATATACTGACAGTGTTTTCAGTTATAGGCTTTTATTGACTGTCACCTAGGCCGTTAATTCTCAACCATGGAATGTGACATTCTGCTGTGTGACCAGTTGTGTTACTGGTCATATTTGTCAGCAAGAGAAAACCTAGTTGTTGAACCAACTCACAATCTCAGTAGATTAAGACACTGTGTCAGTTCTCACCGGTTGTTTATCCAGCTACCCCAAACTCAATGGCTTATAATAGAGATTTGTTATTTCTCATGATTTTGTGGGTCTGCTAGGCAGTTAGTCTAGCTGGAGCAATGTGGCTGATTTCTGTCATGAGGTGGGTGCCAAAGTCAAAAACAAGGTCAGCTGCATGCAGAAAAAAAGAGTCTAACTAGTAATAGCAGCATCATTTCCAAGTCATTGGTAGACAACTGCTGATCCATTCTCTGTTGTAATGCAGGTGTTCAGGGCTTCCCTAGTGGGCCATCTCCTTTCTATACCTTTCAGCTTCTGGTCTCATCCATACCCACTTTCCTTTTCCTTTCATCATATTTTAAGGAGTTTGGGCAAGAAATGTCCTAGCACTCCACTACTAGGTGTCAATTATTAATACATGATTTTGAATAATCACTGGGCTTTAGTTTAAGATGTATGGAATTAATGTAAGAAAAACTGAAACAATTTTTAAATTAGAGAAACAAAGTACAAATCCAATTTGACCATGAGATCTAATCCTAGAGGTAAATATGATTATCGTTTTCTAATGAAATTTGGAAAACTTCTATATAGCAATATAATTCTTTTTGAGATGTAATTGACATACAGTATTGTACAAATGTAAGGAGCTCATTGTATACAATGATTTGGTACATTTGGTACATTGTACACAATGATTTGGTACATTTATCTGTTGTAATATGATTACCACTATAGTGTTAGGTAGCACCTCTATCATATCACATAATTATCATTTTTTTGTGATAAGAATAGTTTAGATCTAATCTCTTAGCAACTTAGAAGTTTGTAATACAGTACTGTTGACTGTACTCACTGTTGTTCAGTTGCTCAGTTGGGTCTGACTCTTTGCAACCCAAGGACTGCAGCATGCCAGGCTCACTGTACTGTGCATTAGATCTCCGGAACTTATGCATATTGAAGCTGCAAGTTGTAACTTTAAACAACATCTCCCAATTCTTCCATTCTCCAGCCTTTAGTAACCACTCTTCTACCCTGCTTCTTCTATGCATCTGATGTTTTAAAGTTCCACATGTACGTGATAGCACTCAGTATTTGTTTTTTCTAACTTATCTCCCTTAACAGAAAGGCCTCAGGATCCATCCATGTTGCTCCAAATGATAGGTTGTTCTTTCTCATGGTTTTTCCATTCATCAGTTTATGGACACTTAAGTTTTTCCCATATTTTGACTATTGTGAATAATGCTGCAATAAACAAGGATATGCAGGTACATGTTTTTTTACATTTACTTTTAATTGAAGGGTATTTACAATATTGTATCAGTTTCTGCCATACATCAACATGGATTAACCACTGGTATGCATGGTTTTTTCATTTTCAGCCTCCTTCCTTCCTCTCACTCCATCCCACCCCTCTAGGTTGTTTCAGAGCCCCGGGTTGAATTCCCTGAGTCATATAGCAAATTCCCATTGGCTATCTATTTTACATACATTAGCATATATGTTTTCATGCTACTGATGAACCTATTTGCTGGGTAGCGATGGCGATGCAGGCATAGAGAACAGACATGGACATGGTAGCAGGTCTTATGTTTAGGTCCATTTTGAATTAGTTTTTGTGAGCGGTGTAAGATAATGGTCCAATTTTACTTTGATGCTTGTGGTTATCTGGTTTTCCTAACACTGTTTATTGAAGAGACTCTCCTTATTGTGTACTCTTTGTTCCCTGTCAAAAACTAGTTGAACATATATTCAGGCATTTCCCTCTGGACTCTGTTTCATTGGTATATGTATCTTTTTTAAATGCTAATACTAAACTGCTTTAATTACTGTAGCTTGGGAATATAGTTTGAAATTGGGAAATGTGGCACCTCTGGCTTTGTTCTTAGGATTGTTTTGGCTCTTTAGGGTCTTTTGTGGTTCCATACAAGTGTTACAATTTTGTTTTCTATTTCTGTAAAAAACACCATGGAAATCTTGATAGGAGTTACATTGACTCTATAGATGGCTTTAGGTATTATGTCCATTTTCATAATATTCATCCTTCTAATCCATGAATATGAGACATCTTTCTAATTGTACCTTCCTTAATTTATTTCATCAAAGAGTTTTAGTTCTCATTTCTCTCACATTCTTGATTAAATTTATTCTTAAGTATCTTACTGATTTTGTTACTATCATAGATGGAATATACCTTTTTCCTCTTTCAGATATTTCTCTGTCAGTGTACAGAGGCACAACTGAGTTTTGTATGTTGAATTTAACTTCTGTGACTTAACTGAATTTGTTGATGAGTTCCAACAATTTTTTGGTTAAGCGTTTCTGGTTTTCTCTAAGTAATATCACATCACTTACAAATAATGACAGTTTTACATCTTTTACAACTTGGATGCATGTTATTTCCTTTGCTTGCTTGATTGCTCTAGTTAGAACTTATAGTACCATGTTGTATAAGAATGCTGAGAATGAGTACCCTTGTCTTCTCCCTGATGTTACAGGATAATTTTTTTCAACATTTCATCATTGATATTGAGTGTGATATTAGTCGTGGCTTTGTCGTAATATATCACCTTTATTATATATTCCTTCTGTACCCAATTGTTGAGGGCTTTTCATTGTGAAAGGATATTGTATTTCTGTCAAATTATTTTCCTGCATCTATTGAGATGATCACATGACTTTTTATCTTTCATTCCATTAATGCGTATATCACATTTGTTTATTTGCGTATGATAACACTTTTGCATTCCTGGGGTAAATTTCACTTGATTATGGTATATGATCCTTTTAATGTGCTGCTGAATTTGGTTTGTAGCATTTTGTTGATATTTTGCATCTATATTCATCAGGGATACTGGTCTGTCATTTTCTTGTAGTATTCATTATCTTGATTTTGTATCAGTGTATCATTGGCCTTGTAAAATGAGTTTGGGAGTATTCCCTCCTCTTCAATTTTTGGAAGAGTTTGAGAAGGATTGGCATTAATTATTCTTTAAAGTTTGGTGGAATTCACTAGTGAAAAACCCACTTGGAACTGGGCTTTTTGATGTTAGTAGGTTTGTATTGCTGATTAAATCTCTTTATTCGTTGGTTTGCTTTAATTTTCTATTTCTTAATGATTCAGTCTTGGTAGTTTATATGTTTTTTGTCCTTTTCCTGTATCTTATGAAGTTGTTTAATTTGTTGGCATATGATTATTTGTAGTAGTTTCTTATGGCCCTTTGTACTTCTGTGGTATCTGTTATAATGTCTCCTATTTCATTTCTGATTTGTTTGACTCAGTTTCTTTTTTTCTTAAAAGAAAAAAGAAAAAAAAAAGCTAAAGGTTTGTCAATTTTGTTTATTTTTTCAAAAAACTAATTCAGTTTTTCAGTCTTACTGTTTATTTGGTCTCAGTATTATATAGTTCCATTTTAATGTTTATCTCCTTCTTTCTGTCTGTTAGGTTTGCTTTCTATTTTTTCCCTAGTTATTTGAGATGTAAAGTTAGATAATTTATTTGAGACCTTTCTTGTTTCTTTATGTATTTATTGCTGTGAACTTCTCTCTCAGAACTTCTTGTCAATCTCCCATAGATTTTTTGTGTTTGTTTCCATTTTTATTCATTTTGAGATTTTTAAATTTCCTTTTTGATTTCTTCTTTGACTCATGTGTTTCTCAGGAGTGTTGTTTAGTTTCTACATGGTTTTATAAATTTCCAACTTCGTCTTGTTGAAATCTAGTTTCATACTATTTTGTTCATAAATGATATTTGCCATGATTTAAATTTGAAAGCGCCAAGACTTATTTTGTGGCCTATCCTATGAACTTTCCTGGAGAATGTTTTATGTATACCAAATTAGAGATACAAAGGGAACATTTCATGCAAAGATGGGCTCAATAAAGGGCAAAAATGGTAGGGAACTAACAGAAACAGAAGATATTAAGAAGAGGTGGCAAGAATACATAGAAGAACTGTACAAAAAAGATCATGACCCAGATAATTGTGATGGTGTGATCACTCACCTAGAGCCAGACATCCTGGAATGTGAAGTCAAGAGCGCCTTAGGAAGCATCACTATGAACAAAGCTAGTGGAGGTGATGGAATTCCAGTTGAGCTATTTCAAGTCCTAAAAGATGATGCTGTGATAGTGCTGCACTCAATATGGTAGCAAATATGGAAAACTTTGCAGTGGACACAGGACTGGAAAAGGTCAGTTTTCATTCCAGTCCCAAAGAAAGGCAATGCCAAAGAATGCTCAAACTGCCACACAATTACACTCATCTCACATGCTTAAAATTCTCCAAACCAGGCTTCAGCAATACGTGAACCCTGAACTTCTAGATGTTCAACTGGTTTTCGAAAAGGCAGAAGAACCAGAGATCAAATTGCCAACATCCACTGGATCATCAAAAAAGCAAAAGAGTTCCAGAAAAATGTCTATTTCTGCTTTATTGACTATGCCAAAGCCTTTGACTGTGTGGATCACAATAAACTGTGGAAAATTCTGAGAGATGGTAATACCAGACCACCTGTCCTGCCTCTTTGTGAAACCTGTATGCAGGTCAGGAAGCAAGAGTTAGAACTGGACATGTAACAACAGACTGGTTCCAAATAGAAAAAGGAGTACGTCAAGGCGGTATATTGTCACCCTGCTTATTTAACTTATAAGCAGAGTACATCATGAGAAACGCTGGGCTGGAAGAAGCACAAGCTGAAATCAAGATTGTAGGGAGAAATATCAATAACCTCAGATACGCAGATGAGACCACCTTTATGGCAGAAAGTAAAGAACTAAAGAGCCTCTTGATGAAAGTGAAAGAGGAGAGTGAAAAAGTTGGCTTACAGCTCAACATTCAGAAAACTAAGATCATGGCATCTGGTTCCATCACCTCGTGGGCAATAGATGGGGAGACAGTGGAAACAGTGTCAGATTTTATTTTTTTGGGCTCCAAAATCACTGCAGATGGTGACTGCAGCCATGAAATTAAAAGACGCTTACTCTTTGAAGGAAAGTTATGACCAACCTAGACAGCAAATTAAAAAGTAGAGACATTACTTTGCCATCAAAGGTCTGTCTAGTCAAGGCTATGGTTTTTCCAGTGGTCATGTATGGATGTGAGAGTTGGACTATAAAGAAAGCAGAGCACCAAAGAATTGATGCTTTTGAACTGTGGTATTGGAGAAGACTCTTGAGAGTCCCTTGGACTGCAAGGATATCCAACCAGTCCATCCTAAAGGAGATCAGTCCTGGGTGTTCATTGGAAGGACTAATGTTGAAGCTGAAACTCTAGTACTTTGGCCACCTGATGCAAAGAACTGACTCATTGGAAAAGACCCTGATGCTGGGAAAGATTGAGGGCAGGAGGAGAAGTGGATGACAGAGGATGAGATGGTTGGATGGCATCATTGACTCAATTTACATGGGTTTGGGTAAACTCTGGGCGTTGGTGATGGACAGGGAGGCCTGGTGTGCTGCGGTTCATGGGGTCGCAAGAGTCGGACATGACTGAGTGACTGAACTGAACTGAACGGAACTGAAGAAGAATGTGTATTCTGCTGCTCTTGGATAGAATTTTCTGTAAATGTCTGTAAAATATATCTGGCCTAGTGTGCAACTTAAGCCCAAAGTTTTCTTACTAATTTTGGTCTGCATCATCTGTCCATTGTGGAAAGTTATAATGAGGTCCCCTACTATTGTTGTACTGTAATCTATTTCTCCTTTGAGACTGGTTAGTATTTGCTTAAGATATTCAGGAGTCTGATGTATATTTATGATTGTTTTATATTCTTGATGAATTGACCCCTTAATCATTGTATAATAATTTTCTTTATCTCTTTAATATTTGGGACTTAAACTTTATTTTGTCTTTGTACAGTTAGCCCTGCTTTTTTGACTTACACATGCATGGAATATCTTTTCCATCCCTTCACTTTAAGTCTGTGTGTGTCCTTAAAGCTGAAGTGAGCTTCTTGTAGGCAGCATATAATTGGTGTTTTTTGTCTATTTAGGTGTTCTGTGTCTTTTGATTGGTGAATTCAATCCATTTATATTGGGGATAATTATTGATATATAAGAAATTACTTTCTGTTTTGTATTTTCATTGTTCTTTTTTTCCTCTCTTTCTTCCTATCTTTGTAAGTGGGAGATTTTTCATAGTGATATGCTCTAATGTTCCTGTTTTATATTTTGGGTATCCAGTATAAGTTTTTGTTTTGTAGTTACCATAAAGTGAAAGAAAGTGAAAGTATTAGTTGCTCAGTCATGTCTGACTCTCTGCAACCCCATGGACTGTAGCCCACCATGTTCCTCTGTCTATGGAATTCTCCAGGCAAGAATACTGCGGAAGGGAGCCATTCCTTTCTCCAGGGGATCTTCCCAACCCAGGGTTTGAACCTGGGTCTCCTGCATTATGGGCAGATTCTTTACCACCTGAGGCACCAGGGAAGTCTAAAGGCTTACATGAAACATCTTACAGATAAACCAGTCCATTTTATGCTGGTAGCAACTTAAATTTGATTGTATATGAAAATTCTACCCTTTTACTTTACCATTTTAATGTATTTGTTGTCACAGTTTACCTCTTTGTGTTGTGTATTCATTAAGAAATTATTATGGCTTTAGTTATTTTTAATGCTGTTTTCCACCAACCTTTATACAATAATTACTTGGCTAATCCATCTTTATGTTACAGAATTAGAGTTTTCTAAATATGACTGTGTATTTGCTTTTACAGCTTTTGTATTTTTTTTCTTTTTGTATATTTTCATGATGCTGCTTAGCATCCTTTCATTTCTGCTTGAGGAACACCTTTCAGGTTTTCTTGCAAAGCAGCTTTACTGGTGATAAACTCACTCAGTTTTTGTTTGTTTGTAAAGCCTTTCTTTCTTCTATATAAATGAAGAATAACTTTGCAAAGTAGAGTATTCTTGTTGAGCAATTTTTTTTTCAACACTTTAAATATGTCATTCTACTCTTTCCTGGCCCATAGTGTTTCTGCTGAGAAATTTGCTCATAAACTAATGAGGATTCCTTTGTAGGTTACCACATTTTTTCTTTTGCTGCTTTTAGGATTACATATTTGTCTTTGATTTTTAATACATTTGTTCTAAGTGTCTTGGAGAAGGTCTTTCCTTTGAGATAATGTGTCAATTTGTATTGTATCCTCGGATGTCCTAGAGTCTCCTGAGATTTGGTGCATTCTCAGCTATTAATTCTTTCAACTTTCTTCCTTCTCCTCCAACCCTTCTCCTTTTGGAATCCCAGTTAATCTCATATTTGCACATTTGATGATGTCCCCTGGATCATACAGGACAGACTCTTTTTCATTTTTTTTTTATTCGTCTCTGACTGAGTTATTTCAAAGCATCTATGTATTCTCTGAGCATTGATTCTATCTTCTATTTGGTCTAATCTGCCATAGTTGTATTCTACTGCATTTTTCATTTTGTTTACTGAATTCTTCAGATTCAGACTTCTTGTTGGTTCTTTTTAAAGATTTTTATCTCTTTATTAAGTTTCTCATTTTGTTCAGTTGTCCTGATTTCACTGAACTGTGTTTCTGTGTTTACTTGGAGCTCACTGAGTTTCTTCAGAAGAGCTATTTTGAATTCTTTATTAGCTATACTGCACTGTGTGCTTTTAAATTCAGTTATAGAAGATTATTATTATATTTTGGTGGTGATGTGTTTACTTGATACTTTATGTTCCTTGAAGCTTTGCATTGCTGTTTTCACATATGAACCAACACCTGCTCAAATCTTTGTCATTTTATGGTGGGACATAATCTTCTTTGGTTCTACTTAAATCTAGGGCTTTCTCCAAGCTTGTATGGATGCACTTGCTCTATCTTTTTACTTCTTTTTGTATCAGAATTCTTAGTCTTCTATATCTTCTCTGGTTCTTACAAGTCACCAGCCTACTACTGGAAACTTCTTCCTCCCTCCCCAGAAGGTCGTGCTACAGCTAACGGTTGCAGTTTATCTCTTGCCCATAATTCCCAGCCTTTTTTTTTTTCTTTTTGAGGGGACTTCCTGTTTACTGGACCTTGCCCTTGGCAGCTGTGCTCTGAATTAAACATCAGGCGACAGACGCAAAGTGTGGGGAAGTTTGAGCTTGGCCCTTGGAGCACTGGGGATAACTTTGTGGCAGGTGAGGTTCTCCCAGTGGCTCATAGGTGACTCAGTCCACCGGTCTTTTCTGATGGATGCTCCAGGAAAGAATACTGCCATTCCCTTCTCCAGGAGATCTTCCCAATGCAGGGGTCGAACCCAGGTCTCCTACACTGCAGGCAGATTCTTTACCATCTGAGCCACCAGGGAGGCCCTAACATATTATTCAACAAGGTAATATTAAGCACATATTTATATCCCTTTGGTTAAACGTGGAACAGACAGACACACACATGTAAAAACTAAATATATACAAAACAATATGCATGTATCTGCATTTATCTTTATTACATGTGTTAAATAATACATTGTTGTTGTTTTTCAGTCTCTCAGTTGTATTTGACGTTTTGCAACCCCATAGACTGAAGCATGCTAGGCTTCCCTGTCCATCATAATCTCCCGGAGTTTGCTCAAGTTCCTGGCCATTGAATCGGTGATGCTGTCCAACCATCTCATCCTCTACCATTCCTCCTCCTCCTGCCTTCAGTCTTTCCCAGAATCAAGGTCTTTTCCAATGAGTCAGATCTTCATATCAACTGGCCAAAGTATTGGAGCTTCAGTGTCAGTCCTTCCAGTGAATATTCAGGGTTTATTTCCTTTAGGATTGACTGGTTGGATCTCCTTGCAGTCCAAGGGACTCTCAAGAGTCTTCTACACTGAAATTTAAAAGCATCAGTGCCTTGGCACTCAGCTTTCTTTATGGTCCAACTTTCACATCCATTCATGACTACTTGGAAGAATCATAGCTTTGACTAAGATGGACCTTTGTTGGCAAAGTAATGTCTCTGCTTTTTAACACGCTCTAAGTTTGTCATTGCTTTTCTTCCAAGGAGCAAGTGTCATTTAATTTCATGGCTGCAGTCACCATCCGCAGTGACTTTGGAGCCCAAGAAAATAAAGTCTGTCATGGTTTCCATTGTTTCTCCATCTATTTGCCATGACGTGATAGGTCCAGATGCCATGATCTTAGTTTTCTGAAAGTTGAATTAGCCAGCTTTTTCACTTTCCTCTTCACCTTTATCAAGAGGCCCTTTAGTTCCTCTGCAGTTTCTGCCATTAGAGTGGTCATCTGCCTATCTGAGGTTATTGATCTTTCTCCCTGCAATCTTGATTCCAGCTTGTACTTCATTCAACCTGGCAATTCATATGAGGTACCCTGCTTATAAGTTAAAAAAGCAGGGTGACAACATACAGCCTTGACATACTCCTTTCCCAATTTTGAACCAATTCATTGTTCCATGTCCAGTTCTAGATGTTGCTTCTTGACCTGCATACAGGCTTCTCAGGAGGCACATAAGGTGGTCTGTTATTTCCATCTCTTTAAGAATTTTCCACAGTTTGTTGTGATCCACACAGTTAAAGTCTTTAGCATTGTCAAAGAAGCAGAAGTAGGTGTTTTTCTGGAATTCTATTGCTCTTTCTATGATCCAATGAATGTTGGCAGCTTGATCTCTGGTTCTTCTTCCATTTCTAAATCCAGCTTGTGTTTCTGGAAGTTCTTGGTTCTTGTAATGTTGATACATAGACATAAGGGTTTTTAGCATTACCTTGCTGCTGCTGCTAAGTCACTTCAGTCGTATCTGACTCTGTGCAACCCCATAGACATCAGCCCACCAGGCTCCCCTGTCCCTGGGATTCTCCAGGCAAGAACACTGGAGTGGGTTGCCATTTCCTTCTCCAATGCATGAAAGTGAAAAGTGAAAGTGAAGTCATTCAGTCATGCCTGACTCTTAGCGACCCCATGGACTGCAGCCTACCAGGCTCCTCCATCCATGGGATTTTCCAGGCAAGAGTACTGGAGTGGGGTACCATTGCCTTCTCCGCATTACCTTGCAATCATGTGAAATTAGTGCAATTCTGCAGTAGTTTGAAAATTCTTTGGCATTGTCCTTCTTTGGGATTGGAGTGAAATCTGACCGTTTCCAGTCCTGTGGCCACTGCTGACTTTTCCAAATTTGCTGACATGTGAAGTGAAGCATTTTAGCAGCAGCATCTTTTAGGATTTGAAATAGCTCAGCTGAAATTCCATCACTTCCACTAGCTTTGTTTGTAATAATGCTTCCTAAGACCCACTGACTTCATACTCCAGGATGTGTGGCTCTAGGTGAGTGATCACACCATTGTGGTTATCCAGGTCACTAAGATCTTTTTTGTATAGTTCTTCTGTGTATTCTTGCTGCCTCTTCTTAGTAGCTTCTGCTTCTGTTAGGCCCATACCTTTTCTGTCCTTTATTGTGCCCACTGTTGCATGAAACATTCCCTTGGTATTTCTGATTTTCTTGACGAGGTCTCTAGTCTTTCCCATGCCATTGTTTTCCTCTGTTTCTTTGCATTGTTCACTTAAGAAGGGTTTCATGTCTCTCCTTGCTTTTCTTTGGAACTCTGCATTCTGATGGGTGTATCTTTCCTTTTCTCCTTTGTCTTTCACTTCTCTTTTTTTCTCAGCTGGTTTTAAGTCCTCCTCAGACAACCATTTTGCCTTTTTGCATTTCTTTTTCATGGGGATGGTTCTACAATACATAATAAAATAATATATGATAAAATGAGTTCAATATCATATATGTCTATATATACACACACTTCTAGGAATTTCATTGAAAGTATCAAAACATTCATTGACTATCTTTTGAAATGAAAGCTGGATCTACTTTGCATATGGAGAAATTTGAGTCAGCGTCTTCATCTCATTTTTGAATAAAGTGATATAAGCTATGCTTTTTAAAATTTGGCTGTGCTGGGTCTCATTGCTGCCCAGGATTTCTCTCGTCTCAGTGAGAGTGGACTGCTCTCTAGTTGCTATTCATGAGCTTCTCATTGTAGTGGCTGCTTCTCTGGAGCACGTGTTGGCTCTAGTTGTAGCACGTGGCTTAGTATTTGCAACTCCTGGGCTCTAGAGCACAGGCTCTGTAGTTGTGGTGCTTGGTCTTAATTGCTCCAGGGTATGTGGGGTTTTCCCAGATCAGGGATCAAACCCATGTCTCCTGCATTGGCAGGCGAAGATTCTTTACCACTGAGCCACCAGGAAAGCCCCTAATTATAGTTATAACTGGCTAAATTCCTTTCCAAAAAAGAAAATAATGAATCATATATTTTTAAGGCTCTCTTCATGACACATTCTACATTTTCCCATGAAATGAAACTTTTTAAGATTTCACTGTCATTGCTCAGTCTTAAGAGGAGAACCCCTGACCTGACAATTACTAACTGTTGTTGTTGAGTGCTGAGGTAAAAAACATCAGTGCATTTTGTTGCTATTTTATTACATGTTATTATAGAATTGGGCACAGCAAAATCACCATATTTTATGACATATCAAGTGTTAAATCCTACTCTCTGAAAGTCAGAAAAAGCTACTCTGAGGAGGTTTTTTTCCCCATTTACTGAAAGAAAATTCAAAGGATGAGACAAAATATCCTAGTGATGGGCACAAATATGTGGGTTTGTTTGATAGCCTTAATTAGTGATCTTGTAATTGGGTATCATGTCAGTTGTCATGTAGCTGGCAGCGTTCACTGAGAACACATCTAAATCCCTATTTTTTCACTCCTTCCCAAACATTGTCATTCATTTGGGTGACAATTCATGCATAATATAATAGCCCTAGGGTGCAATTAATTTTAGCAGTTGCACAACTTAGTAAGGAAAAAAAAACATCCCTGGTATCATGTGTTCTTTGAAGGTCAGATGATGCCACAATTTGCACCTTTGTTGTGAGACATGAAAATTAGCAATTAACATAAATATATTGATTAACATATGTATAGTTTAGTCTGACATATTAATGAAACTAATCATATTTTATTTACCAGATGTAAGCATTTTCTTTCTTCTACAATGAAACATCATTATTTAAAACAATGTTGAGATTAATTTGGGGTTAATAATACTTGTTTTATGAGGTATATACTAGAGAAAATTAAGATGGATCCATGCTCTAGGAAGTTTAAACAAAAGAACTTGACAGAGTTTAATTTATTTTGTACCATATATGTTACATCAGTGATCTCATTATATAGTTTCCATCTTTTTCATATGTCACATGTCATATGTCACATCCTTTATATAATAGCTATCACTGCCTATATTTAGGTCTTGACACCTTTCCTTTTGACTCTTGGCATAATCCCATGTTTGGATTGATTTCAGTTTGGTGTTCAAATATTGCTAGAGGGATATTTCTGAGCCATACATTTGATTCTTGACTCTTGGTTACACCTTTAGGATACAGACACAAAACCTGGTTCTTGGTTAGGTGATACAAACAAATATGTCATCACTCAGTCATGTCTACTCTTTGTGATCCTATTGAGTGTAGCCCGCCAGGCTCCTCTGTCCATAGCGATTCTCCAGTTAAGAATACTGGAGTTGGTTCCCATGCCCCCCTTCAGGGGATCTTCCCAACCCAGGGAACGAACCCAGGTCTCCTGTATTTCAGGCATATTCTTTACCATCTGAGCCACCAGGGAAGCCCAGATACTAATAATTAAATTATTGATATACACCAGTGGTTTAATAAGTTTCTCTTATCAGCTAGGGATATTTCTGTGATGAGTAGAGTGCATGAAGTTTGTACAGTGCTATTATAATTATTAAGAGTATGAATAACATTTCTAGAGTATTTATTGTATCCCAGCCATTCTTTAAGGAATGCTACATGAATTATCTTATTTAATCCTCTCAAAAATTATTTTATAATAAAAATTATCTATAATTTCCATTTCCATTGTATAGATGAAGAATTTAAGGTTCAGAGAAATTAACTATTTATCCAAAGAGTAAGCGAGTGTTAAGTAATAGAGCTGGGGTTTGTGTTTATATGAATTGAATCAAAGCTTGCACTTTCTCCACTAAGTATGAGGGAAGGGTGTACAAGTAATGGAAAAATTTACAGGTTGCCATTTGATATCTTGTTCTCTATAGATTTATGAAATGGACATTTGTGGACTAACTCTTGCTTTGGTGTTTGGCTAATTTGGAAAATTGAGGTTCTCCTTATTTAATGAGAATGTGCTTATTTTTCTGGTATTAGTTGAAACCAAAGGGTGCTATTTGATATAAACTAACATAAATGAGTATAGGTGGCTTTGCAGGCAAAGTGAATGGCAGTTGTCATGTAAGGGCCAGTGTCAGTCCCTGCTGGGTGTGTAAAGAAATGTGGCGCTCGTGCTCAGACGTGTCCAACTCTTTGCAACTGCATGGACTGTAGCCCACCAGGCTTCTCTGTCCATGGGGTTCTACAAGCAAGAATACTGGAGTGGGTTACCATTCTATCCTCCCGGGGATCTTCCTGACCCAGGGATCGAACCTGCACCTCCTGTGTGTCCTACATTGGCAGGCAGATTCTTTAGCACTGAGCCCAAAGAGATGTAACGTGCACCATTGCACGTCTCTGAGCAAAGAATTACCACAGCTAGTTTTTATCTTTTTCAGGGTTATCAATAAGAATATTGTCTCTGACAATATAGCCTGAAGCTAAAATGGGTAGATTTGGAAAGCATTTGTTTTAAAAAATGGACTGTGAAATAATATTCAGTAATTAGCCATTTCTTTATAAGTTAGCACTATTTTCCTAATTGAAAGTCACATGATGTTCCTTAGGCCATGAATTTGGATCACATTTATTGTTTTCAGTTGATCTGTCCAGTGGTGATGCCAGATAAAACATCTGGCTATTTAGAGGAGAGCTCATTGGAGGAGATTAAAATTGCGTAACTCCTGTTGACAAGGCACAACTGCCAGGGCTGATCTGTTTCAAGGGAAATAAGACAGTGTCCCAGGCATTAGCCTGTATATTTCTGTTACTCTTTGGGAAAGGCAGATCGGGGGAAGAACTGGGGGGATGACAGGGAAAAGAGAATAGTAAAAGTGGAATAAAGTTGTTGATCGTGAGTAGCATGTGGAGAAGTCATGATATTGTTGTCAACTAAGCATTGTAAATTCTATATAGTCCTCAAGTCACAGTTCGTTAAGACTGAAGCAAGAATTTAGTCTCAACAGTGAAAGCCAAGGCATGAGTTTTTCACCGCAATGCCCCATCCACCAATTTCTAGGGTATGTGCTAGGTGTTTAACATGTTTGATTTCATTTAATACTTATACTTGCCCTTCAGTTTTACTGCCATTGTGTATATGAGAAAACTAAATATTTTTAAAAATCCTGAGGATTTAACAAATTAGTTAAGCTGTGCAATTTGTTAGAACTGTATATTTTCAAAGTTAAAAAAAAAAAAACAAATATAATTTCAAAGGTTTATCAAAGCCATGTTGTTAAAACTGTCATCAGCAATAATGCTCTTAGAGATGTTTATTTTAGAGAATCTTTTCCGTAGAAATCCTAACTTCAGTATGGGAATCCCTATTTCCCGTATGGAAATCACCCCAACTCCTATATTCTAGGTAGTTCAACTCTGGCAATTGTTTTTGGTTAGTTGCTCAGTTGTGTCTGACTCTTTGCGACCCCATGGACTGTAGCATGCCGGGCCTCCCTGTCATTCACCATCTCTCAGAGTTTGCCTAACTGGCAATTATCTTTCATCATTAAATCTTTTAATGTCACCTATGTATTGCTTTGTCTCTAGATTACTAGGAAGTTTAGAAACAAAACACTGCAAAGAAAAGGGCAACAACCAACACCTCTTACATGGATTGGAATTATTCAGAAATTTTAGTTTGGTCATGGAGTAAGTAGTCGATCCAAATATTGGTGACAAAAACATATTATCTTTGTACTTTATTTCAGAAATAGTGGTGAATTTTATTATCTGATTACAAACAGAAATATTTGCTATCTTTGCTTTAAAAAAAAAACTCTAATGGCTTGATTGATTCTGTCAGAAAATACAATCAATCATATTCATTTAACCATGTTGTAAATAGTAAGCATATTTTATTTTAGCCTTACAGTATATATTAACAACAAAATGACCACATATAGGACTTTGGTTACCTGAACATAATGAACTGCCATTAAATCCCAGGTGTTTTTGGTGTTTTTCCCACCAGCATACATGGACCTTTGATGCTTATGAAACAATATGCACATTGGAAGGCATTTTAGGTTACAGGGAATATATACTTTTTCTAACTAGCATTAGAAGTACTCAAGCAATAAATGTGCCCCAATAAAGAACACTAAAGGTGAAATATGAACAGGGGTGATGATAATTATGGAAGGAAATACTTAAACACTGAGAACATTATGTGCATCTTTCAGTGGTACCCGTGGTAGTGACATTACGGTGATTCTGGATAAGCACAAAGAGTGGGGTAATTGAAAAAATTTAATATTGGTTCTGAATCAAAACTAATTTCAACATCCCTATTTTTAAAATTTGTTCTCTCTCACTTTGAATGGGGGGCTTCCCTGATCGCTCAGTTGGTAAAGAATCCACCTGCAATGCAGGAGACCCCAGTTCGATTCCTGGGTTGGGAAGATTCCCCTGGAGGAGGTCATGGCAACTCACCCCAGTATTCTTGCCTGAAGAATCCCCATGGACAGAGGAGCCTGGCAGGTTGCAAAGAGTCGGACATGACTGAGTGACTAAGCATAGCACACACTCTTTGAATGTGGGTATAACTTTTTTGTTGTATATTATATTTCTGTAAATTTCTTTAATAATATATTAGTTAGGGAACATGGAGTAAAATGATCATTAATGTGTTTAGCTCCAGAGTCACAATGTCAGTGATGAATCTTGGTACCAGAGTAAATTCATAATAGATAATGTAACCTTGGGCAATTTATTTTGCTTCAGTGCCTCAGTTTGTGGACCAGTCTGTAGAATAGAATAATAGTAGTTACCTAAAAGGGTTGTTGTAAGGATTGCATTAGTGTTTATAAAACATATATTGCCTTCTCTATGAACTTTAGTAATGATGATGATGATTACATAGCATAAAAAATGATGTGTTCTATTTTCTGAACGGTGTGGAGCCAGGAGAATAAAAACGGGGTCAAATTTGAACATTAAATATTATAAAAATATCTTGTATCCAACTTCTTAATCATACTTAATAGGAAATACATTGTAGTTTTTGTTGTTTAGTTGCTAAGTTGTTTCTGACTCTTTGCAACCCCATGGACTGCAGCCGGCCAGGCTCCTCTGTCCGTGGGATTCTCCAGGCAAGAATACTGGAGTGGGTTGCCATTACTTTATCCAGGGGATCTTTCCTGACCCAGGGATTGAACCTGGGTCTCCTAAATTTTTATCATCTGGACCACCAGGGAAACCACCTCGGAAGCCCAGAAGATACATTAAGTGTAATTTAAAATCATAAGAGCTTCCCCCATGGCACTAGTGGTAAAGAACCCGTCAGCAATGCCAGAGACCTAAGAGATGTAGGTTTGACCCCTGGGATTCCCTGGAGGAGGGCCTGGCAACCCACTCCAGTATTCTTGCCTGGAGAATCCCATGGACAGAGGAGCCTGGTGGGCTATGTTCCATGGGTTGCAAAGAGTTGGATGTGACTGAAGTGACTTAGCACGCAGGCAAAATCATAGGAAGTTAGCATAATGAGGGCAAAGATGAGGAAGAGGAGGAGGAAGAGGAGCAGGAACTGAGTGCCTTTATAACAGAGTCTTGTATTAATGTTTCTCTTGTTTCTAGATCATGAAAGTGTTTGGTAACCTACAAACTGCTCTGGATGGGGGAAAATTATGCTGATCCTGGGCCAGTGATAAAATCATGCTTTTAACTACCTGCTTTGTGGATCCATAGCACAATGTCTTACACTGTATTAGGCACAGAAAAATGAAATGGTGAAACATGTCCCACAGTGTGTGTGTGTTTTGGGTGTGGTGGGGGGCAACTAACTTGATTATGACCAAATGGACACAGTTTGAAATATATGTATATCTCGAGCACTTGTAGAGTATCCTAGAAGACACATTGGAAGCAAAAGGAAACACTAACACTTGAAATTAGAAGGCATAGGGTTAGTTAAATTAACATCTGTAGTTGCTATTATATTGTTTGGGTACTAGTGAAAATAGTGTATATTTTCTCTATGCTAATAAAAACACGCTAAATCCACAAAGATTTATGTGGATTGAGAGAATCTATGTAACTTTGAACCTAATGCTGTGTATTATCAGGTAGCATTCTGTTTTTCTATTGGCTATGATGTTAGTGTGAAAATGAAATAGTAATTTGGCATATTGCTGTTTTTCAAATCTAATTTTTTCTCCTTACTAATAAGCTTACTACTAAGGCATCTACCTCATTTCAGCCAGTGAACTTCTTAGTCTTTCCTTTCTCTGTATGGCTTCCCCACTAGAATCCCCTGACCCCCAGTTTCTCCTCTCCTATGGGCAGAGTGCAGTCATGGGCTCCAGGCTTCATTACTTCATTATTAGGCAGCCTGGATATGAATACACATTTCTTTTTTATTTTCCATTTATTTTTATTAGTTGAGGCTAATTACTTTACAATATTGTAGTGTTTTTTGCCATACGTTGACATGAATCAGCCATGGATTTACATGTGTTCCCCATCCGGAACCCCCCTCCCACCTCCCTCCCCATCCCATCCCTCTGGGTCTTCCCAATGCACCAGCCCCGAGCACTTGTCTCATGCATCCAACCTAGACTGGTGATTTGTTTCACCCTTGATAATATACATGTTTCAATGCTGTTCTCTTAGATCATCCCACCCTAGCCTTCTCCCATAGAGTCCAATGTATAGAACAGACTTTTGAATACACACTTCTTTACTTGCTATTTTAATAACCTTTCACGGGTTGTGTTGCATCCCTGGTCTCAGTCAGTAAAGAATCTGCCAGCAGTGCAAGAGACCAGGTTCAATCCCTGGGTCAAGAAGTTCCCCTGGAGAGGGAAATGGCAACCCATTCCAGTAGTCTTGCCTGGAAAATCCCAGGGACGGAGGAGCCTGAGGGGCTATAGTCCATGGGGTCCCAAGTTGGACATAACTTAGCAACTAAATCACCACCACCACCACCACCGGTTGTGTTACTTTCTGGGATTCAGTTTCTTCAACTTCAAATGGAGCAAACACTAGATCTTGCTTCACAAGTTGTCAAGGTTATGTGAGTAAATCCATGTACAGTATGTAAAAGTATGCCTAGAACAACAGCCCAGTTAAGTGCTTAGTATGATAGTTATTATATTGTTTTGGAAATACATGTTTCTGATGCCCAGCAAAAACAATGATTCATTCTGATCCAGAGGTTTATATTGAGACCTACAGTTTCTGAACTTAGAGAATCTGAATTGCCTGCTTTTGTAGAGCTACATGCTTCCATTTGTTTGGAGAATGAATGACTTGCCCAGAAGTTCTTGGCACATAATAAAGCCTCAATAGCACTGGTGATCACTATTAATTGTTGTTGTAACACCAAAGAAAGTGCCAGAAGCTCTGTAAAAATCTGTTTTTTTTTCCCCCCTACAAGATACTTTGCCTACATCTTTGTTAGTCTTTATTTTTCTTTTCAATGTCTCTTAGATTTATGTGTCCAGAAAACTTCTGTGGTCATTTCTGTGCTTTCCATTGCCATGATCCTTCCATATGAAGCATGAATTTACAGTTGTTTACTTGACTTTGGGATTTTTAAGCTTCTGAAGGGAGAGGCAACTGTTTTATGGATATATTACTTTTCTTTTGTAGCACTTGGGAGAGGGCTCAGTGCGTACTTGGAGTTCAAAAAAGATTGACTATCTGCACAAACACAAACCAAAGTGTATGTACACATTGCTAAAATATGTTCTCCCTAATAACATTTTAGATATTCTAATTTGAACAGTAACATATCTGTTTGTACTTTTAATGTTTAATTAATATTGTTTGTTTTCTCTTACTATTAGATTTTAAAGCAGAAATCCACTGTCTTTAAAAATTAATGGTGGTAACTAATTTGATGTTGAACAACATAAAAATGAATAGATGAACCTGATAGACCATTTTTGGCCTTCTCACAGCTTTATGTAAATATAGTCTACTTGTTTATTCTTCAGTATGAGCGTGTAACAGCATTAAAACCTTTGGAGAAAAGCCTAGGGTGTTGATAGTAGTGTCGCAATATTGCCAATGCAGGAGACCTGGGTTCAATCCCTGTGTCAGGAAGATCCCTGGAGAAGGAAATGGCAAAACACTCTAATATTCTTGCCTGGGAAATCCCATGGAAAGAGGAGCCTGACAAGCTACAGTCAGTGGGATCTCAAAGAGTTGAACGTGACTTACTGACTAAACAACAAAATACTGTATTCTTAGTTTTGATGAATAAACAATGATGATGTAGTGATAACATTAAAAGAAATGGAAAGATATGATGAGTATGTGAGAGCTCTCTGCACCATCTTTGTAACTTTCCTAAAAATCTAAAATTATTCCCAAATTTATAAATTACTCCTAAACATATTTATAAATTATTTTAAAAATAACTTAAAAATAAAATTAAAAGTGAATAATTGGAAACAAGCTAAATGTTAAAAATTTGAGAAAATGATTATTAAATTTCCAATGACATATTCACTTAATGGCATATAGTACACTCATTAAAAAGTTTCATTGTAAAAAATGCTTTTGATATTAAGTAGATAAAATGTCAAGAATACTATTTGTTCAGTCTGATTACAACAATAAAAATAAATGAATAAAAGTAGACATATAAAAATTATCATCCTAGGACCAGGAGATTCTGACTCTTTTTGTCACAGTTTTCTAAATTTCTATAGCTTTGCAAATTTCTATAGCTTTACTCCAAATAATCATTGATGGTAAAAGATCAGCTCTAAAGAACTGAATTTACTCATCAGGGATGTGAATTAAGGTGAGTTAAAAAAGAAGAAGAAGAAAAAAAAAACCCAGTATATTTGACCATGACTTCCCCAAATTTTAATTAAAAAGTTTTTATCAAACCATTTTGAAAAATTTGATTTTGGGAAGTGGTCAAAATAGATGAAGACAGACAGTAGAAAATTCCAATTATAAAATAAGTCCTAAAGATGTAATGTGCAGCATGGTGACTATAATTAACAATACCATATTGCATATTTGAAACTTGCTAAGAGAGTGTATCCTTAAAGTTCTCATTTCAAGAAAAACAATATATTACTGTGTAGTAATGAGTGTTAACTAGACTTATTGTGGTGGTCACTTTGCCATATATATATACACACACACACAAGCATACATACATATAGTCATTACTGTATATCTGAAATTAGTATGATATACATTCCTTTATATCTCAATAAAAAAAACCTAGTTTTAGCGAGCATTTTATCTTGAGGCTATAATGTATTCTTTATTGTTGGATACTGAATTTGTTTCAATTGCAAACACTTTCAGCTTTCAAATGTCCGCTCTTATAGAACTGACCTGTTATTTTGCCATTTTACCTGTACACAGCTGAATACTTTAAAAATCCCTCTTCAAAATTTGTTACCTGGATATATTCACATGAAAAGAGGTGGAGCCAGGAGTTGCTGGTGCGAATTCGAAGTGCCACTGTAGTTCAAGAACCCGAAGTACATACAGCTACCAACAAAGCGCAAGCAAATCAAAAAGCGCACTGTGGTTCTGGAAGTGACCTTGAGAGAATATCCATAGCTTTGCTCTCTTCTTGAGCCTTCACATTCTGGCATTATTAACAGTCACACTTTGGGGTCCATCTGGAGTCTGACTTCTGTCTCCACACTTGTAAATTTCCACTTTGTTCATCCAGAGATTCCATTCCATGTTCAACTTCTTACTTCGGGGGCACAGGTATCCCCTACTTTTTGAAGTTTGCCTTATTCCACTTCTCATTTACAAAATAGCTACATTAGTACCTGTTTGCATTAACTGGAAGAAATCCAAAGAAGATTTTCACTTTTACAAAAATAGGCAAAGAAAGAAAATAGTGGTCAGCATTTGTTTTGAAGCACGATGTGTTTCTTGAGCAGGTAGAGTGGCGCCGCCAAGCTCCTTCCGTGGGAAATACACTCAGCTCCTCGGCATCAAGCCACCATAGCTTTTACTGGATCTCTGAGCGTGCACCCATTAACAAGATGTGTCCTAAGATAATTGCTGCTTTACTTTACACCATTTTGGCTTAGGAAAGGTTTCATAGGACTGCTCTGTTTTTGGATATTGGGGAACCCTGTATATTATTTGATTAATTTCATTTAGAATAGGAAGAAATATGTAAAAACTGTTAGAAGCAAACATCAAATACAAAGATTTGCATGGACTGTTGCAAATCTTCTGCTGTATACAGTGAAATGCTATATGATTTTTACCCTGTGTTTTAAAATTCTTGAGAGTATTAGAAACATAAATGGTATTTCAAAAGGAAAACTATATGATTGGAATTACTTTTCGGTTAAAACTTTTTCCCAACTTTAAGGCTCTTAATTGAAAATATTTCAGTAGTAAAAAGGAGATATGTCTGTAATATATGTGTATGGGAAGATTCTTGATTGAAAGAGACCTTGGAATACTTTCATTCCTTGGGACTGAAGGAAGATATATATTTAGAAGCAAAGACAGAATCAGCTGGAAAATTTCTACCACCAAATGATAGGCAGGATGTGTCCTTGGAAATCATGGTGATAGGTTCCTTCTCCCTTGGAGGTACTCCATCCTTAAAAATCAAATAGGGTCTACTGAATCCTTTATCACTGCTTGGATAGAACTTGGACAAGGTTCAAAAAAATGGAAATCATTCCAAAATCCCCTCTCAACTCTTTGAATGGAGGAAATCTTTGATAGGAACTCACTACTTAAAAAGGGTGTGTGTGAAGGGATCCTTGGAAGATGTTCAACTTTTGATGAGATGGCTCCTTGGATGGTTTTCAAGACCTGGAGGGGTCCATAATGAAGAATCATGCTGCTTCCATTAGTGTATTTTTCCTCTTCATGTTTGCAGACAAAGCTGAGAATCTGTCCAATTTCTTCCTTGGCTAAGGTAGTCTTTATTTTAATAGAAAGGCTAGTCAACTTGGCACATTTGCAGATGAGAAGAGCAAATGAAAGCAAGTAACATTTAGATAATTCTCTTGGCCAATGGAAGATAACTTTGTGTTTGATTGAGCTGCGCTTTTTTTTCTCTCCACAGTAATTTACCAATTTGGGAAATGAAAAAAATCATCTCCTGTTTTATAACTGTTAACCCCCAGGTGATTTTTATTGTTCATGTTGTAAAAAAATTTAGTTGGGATGTTTGCATTTAAAAGTAGAGTTATGCCTTTATATAGTTCATATAACTTAATATGACACTTTTCATAGTTATGTAATTAGTTTGAATTACTAATTTGTTATATGAGTGGGTATTATTAATAGTTTTGGGAGTTTCACCAATAATCATTTATTTGCTTTTAATTTAAAAAACAGAGACTCTCTGTGTATCTTAATATCAGATTTCATTGAGCTTATAAATGTAATAATACAACATGCACCAAGTATGTTTGCTAATAACTATTTCATTGGTTAGGGCACTATAATACTTACTGCAATTTGATGAGTGTTTTACCTGAACTCTGTTGTTTTATTTTTAGTGAGGAACATTTTTACTCATTAACAACAATAACAATTAAAAAATCTGTAGAAGTTGAATTTAAAAAATCACAAATGCAAAATGTCACATTTAAGATTATGTGACTTATGATGACTGATATAGATTACAATGTTCCCAAATTCTAGGGTTAGAATTTGTTAATAGAACCCCACCTATCTTTGATAGGTATTACAAAGTCATAAACTCAAGAGAGATTTGTTGTTATTGTTGTTTAGTTGCTCTGACTCTTCGTGACCCCGTGGCTTATAGCCCGCCAGGCTCTTCTGTCCATGGAATTCTCCAGGCAATAATACTGGAGTAATCTGCCATTTCCTTCTCCTGGGGATCTTCCTGACCCAGGGATTGAACCTGCCTGTCCTGCACTGGGAGGTGGATTCTTTACTACTGAGTCATCAGGAAAGCCCCAAGAGCGATAAAGACAGTAAAATACAAAGGCCCAAAATTTCCATTCTTTCAGGGAACATCTCTCTTATACTCTAGATAAAGCCAGACAATCTGTGAAGAGCCTCCTTAATACTACAGTTGGTGAACATCCTTGAAATAGGGATGAGTCTGTACAGCGTGTTCAATTATGGCTGTGGCTAAGACTGCTCACCAGGGCAGTTCTAGTGAAACTTTTCATTCCCTATTTAAGATGGGTCTTTGTAGGTTCCAAGGAGGGGAAAAAAGTACTTCAGAATAATTAAGTCAGAAAGATCTGTGGGGTTCTATTTAACAAAAAAAAAATACATTCTGGCTTCTACAAAATGATTTTTGTATTTAGGTGAGCCTTTCAGTTGAAAAGTGAAATGGGCCATAATAGCATTTTTGCTGTTTGAAATTTTCATTACAATGGCTCCTGTCCTACTTTTCCCAGTGGAATGTGAATTCTTACACTGCAAAGCCAAAAACAGAAAAGAAAACAAAATAGACACACACACAAATTGTTTTATGGCTTTAGAAGTTATTATTTTAAGTGATCTGGCTCTGAGGTGGGGCTGAAATGGAATATTCCTTTAGCCAGTGGCACAGACGGGCATTTCTGGATGAGACTCTGCCCCCTTGTAGTGGAACGTGATGTACATTTTGATTCCCTGGCATGCCTACACTATCACCCATCTGTTAAGATGGCATTGATCCTAACAACAACAAAAAAAAAAACCTGTGGTTTGCCAGGTTCCAGAAGTCCTAGGTGTCTGGCATATGTATACATTTCTAAAGGTATTTTCCAGAATTAAAAAAAAAAAAAAAAAAAAGAAGAGTTTAGCTTAGGGTGTTTTCTTCTAGAGAATAGTTCATGGGTAGGCCACTACAGGCAATTCTGTCAGTAATATATGTTCATATAATTTTAGGTATAAATATACTTATGTTTCATATCAGGGAATTTGCATGTGGAAAAAATGTCATTGAGACTTAGAGCAATTAATTCATCTTCTACATAAACAATCCTTATTCAGTGCGCTGATCTCTTTCATGGATACCTGTATCCGTGATTCATGTTATTTCTATCAGTTCTACCAAGTATTCGATAAGATGGTGTGTTAAAGAGTGAACCTCTGAGAGGACTGTTGTGACCAATTTTGAGATGGAAATCCATACCCCATAAACTTGACAAGATAATATTGATTGCCTGAAGTGAAAAAGTCCAGAAACGGCTTAACTTAAAGTCAGGTGGTGGAAATCCTAGAGAGCTCTGCAGCCCTCAGGGGACCATGGGATAATTTGGTTACCAGAGAGAAGACATCCTGTTATTGCTTAGCTACAGGACTCTGGGTGGCAGCTCTTTTTCCTATCACATTTCCTGGTGTTTTGTTTTTGTAAATGTAGCTCCTTGCAAATGAGGGACGTTCAGGCAGATGTCCACATTGCAGTTGTTTTGTTTTGTAAAATGAACCAGTTTTAGAGGAAAAAAAAAAAAAACCCTGGGAGATATAAACTTTTGAGAGGAAGTTTCTCTTTGTGTTTCACTGTTTAAGAAGATTAAATCAAGTAATATAAAATATTATAGACAAAGTTTTGGTATACATTTTACAAGATTTAGCATTAAGTTATAGCACTAGAAAAAATCTTTTATGTTTTTAAGAATAATGGCTATGTATTGAAAACATAAATACCTGTTGCATATACATGTATTGAAAATCATTGATATTCAGTGTACTAAATGGATGGTTTAAAAAAAATCAATTCCAGATACTTTATTTATGTTCATGTACATATTTGTGAATTTCCATTTTTGATGATGTTTGAGTTAAAGTCTTTATTATTTTTTAGCTTTGTGTACTGTTGTTGTTGTCTTTTGGCTGCTAAGCCACGTCCAACTCTTTAACTCATGGACTGTAGCCCAGAAGTCTTCTCTTTCCATGGGATTTCCCTGGTAAGAATACTGGAGTGGGTTGCCATTTCCTTCTCTAGGATCTTCCCAACCCAGGGATTGAACCTGAGTCTCCTGCATTGGCAGGCAGATTCTTTCCATTGAGCCTCCGGAGAAGCCAGTGTGTACGCTAATTCCTATATTAAATTCTGAAGTATTAAAGTATAATACAAGTTTCAAATAATATTTTATAATTATCAGATCCTATTCCATAAAAATCATGGCCATCATACCTACATTTGATAATGTATTTGTTTTGCAGTGTTAGAGGGTTATTGAATTATTGGGATAAGCTAACAAGGGATTTTTAGTGTAGTCCCATGGAAGAGATAGTTATGCTTAGAGACTCATTGGGAAGAAAAAGTCATTTTATCACAATCAGATTTATAATTAGAGTTAAGAATAAAGGCAAACACAATAATGGTAGGCATGGGTCTATTTACACCCTGCCCTTTCACAAAACAAATTAAGAGGTTTTAATCAACATGGAGAAGTTCTTTCCAAATCCAAACACCTTGTCTGAATAATTTATTCCTGTTTTAGTTTAAATAATATTTCATGTTTTTTTCCCCTCATGTATTGTTTCTGTTCTAAAAACTACAATACCCCATCTCTAGATTGAGGAACATGAACGTGATTTCCCTGGAGCATCAGGTGAAATAAATATGTATTTGTATGTTGTAAATGAGAAGATAGTAAATATTATTAAACTGAAGAGTAAAATTAAGTGTCTATAGAGAATCCCAGCTTCCCAGGTGGCTCAATGGTAAAGAATCCGCCTTCAATATAGGAGACATGAGTTCCACCCCTGGGTTGGGAAGATCCCCAGGAGAAGGAAATGGCAACCCACTGAGATATTCTTGCCTGGAAAATCCCACGGACAGAGGAACCTGGTGGGCTACCGTCCATGGGGTCATAAAAGAGTTGGATACAACTTAGTGACTAAATAACATAGGAATCCCAACAGGACTGTACTATTCAGAACATACACAGTCAAAGGACTGACTGCTGGTTTTGTGCATATTTCAGCTCCAGGCTTTACATTTTTACTTTTCAATTCTTTTCAATAGGTTGTAGTGAATGAGCAAGAAGTAGAAGACTCAGGGACACGGGGATACATGCTTTATGCTGTTTGCTCGGGAAGAAAAAAAAATACGGAGCTATTTCCATGACAGTTTAGGAAAGACTGGGATAACGTGTTGAATGTAGCTCTCTGAGCATCTGTTGGTTTTCAGTCTCTGTTCGAGTAGAGTAAGAGTCTAGTGTTATGATAGACAAGCTACTTAAGTGAATCATTCTGCCTCCCTCATGATTACTTCAAGTGGATCATTCATTCTTTACTTTCCATTTGAAAACACTGATGTGGAGATAGACAGGCAAAGAATAGAGCCAAGACTGCTTTTTAAAGAACTCACGGCTCTTTCTGTATATGCAACATGGGCAGAATGCAGTAAGATCCTTTTTTTTTTTTTTAATTTTTTAAGGTGGATACACCAGTATAGAGTCATTTGCCCTTCCAGGGCATTAGCATCCTTGCAGGAATAAGTGTAGACTTTCCTGGTGCTGATTTTGAAGGCTGTCACTCATGAAATACTGATGAAAATATTCTCATGTCTGATTTTTCTACCCTCCCCCCACTACTGCCCCAAGTTTTGTTAATGTTATAGCTAGAATGTATCAGGGTATACAGTCTAGCCAAGAGATATCAGAGGTTCATGGTGGGATCGAACACTAGACTTTGAATAAAAAGATCTTGATTTGAATCTAGGATCTAACACTTATCAGCTATGGGCTCTTGGGTGTGTTAGTTACCTTCTCTAGACCTCAGTTTCCCCTTCAATGAAAAGGGATGACATCAGTACCTACTACAGAGTCAAACAAAATAACAAGAATGAATTGCTTGACCTTTTACCTGGCTTAGAATTAACACTTAATACATCTTATTTTACCAAGATATTTTCTGGAGGAATGCAACTTCAACTCCCACAAAGACTTTTAATATGCACCTTCATAAGTAGCTTTTCCCCCAGTTAAGATTCAAACTTATGCTGTGCTGCTCGAGACTATAAAAAATGTAATATCTTTCTCATTTTGTCTTTCTCTCTCTGTATATTTATATACATAGGCCATACACACTTGTACATATCTTTAAGTATAGGCTGTGTGTATATTATGTATATATATATATATATATATATATATATATATACTTTTTGATTGCTAGAGGAAATTCTATGACTTCACACACCTTGAATTTATGAGACTGTTAAAGGAAACATAGGAACAATCCTGGTATGATGAGAGAAAAAAAAGAATTGGTCAAAAATCAACTCCTCAATGGAGTACACTAATGAAATTTGTATATGAAACTTGTTATTCTGTCTTCTTCCTGGAAAGCTTTACTTTTTCACCAAGGAAAATATTCTTCCTTAGTCTCCCTTATTAATGTAGTCCCTTGTTGCACACATAGAGGTACAATAGTTTAATAAAACAAAGAGTGACTTGATGTTGGCAGCACTCCGTTGTTTGTGTTCACCTGTGACATTTACAAGTGAAGACATACAGAGCCTTCTTTTGTTTCCTGGATAATCGCTCAGGTGTTAAATAAGAAGTTGATTCAGTTTTAAATGGCATGATATTCTCAAGCCTTGGAAAAGTAATTGATGGATTTTCTTCTTCTTTTTTCCATAGCTCAAATATACACACTGCAAAGTCATGTCTAACTGTTTAATTTTACAAGACTGAAAATATTGGATTTAAAGCTTAGGTTTTAGTTGAGGTTTATTCTTGGTGTCCAGCCCTGTCTAAACTTTCACAGGCAAATCGGAAATGAAACACAATTGAAACTAAATCAAACTTTTCTGCCTGCAAAGGGACCTTAATATTTCATTTTGTGTTTTTCAGACAGAATCTAATGAAAACGTGATTTTGTGTATTTTCCTTGTGTCAATTATTCCCTGTACCCCTTCTAAACTGATCTGTGCATTCAACGTGAAGCTTCATTAAGGATCAAGCCAAGTAGTCTTTAAAAAGTACAGGGTTTTGGTGATAGACAGATGGTGGCTTTCATGATGTCAGGAAGTGTCAGATATTATGGTTGGCTGCGGAATGGTGGCTACTATCCAAACAGATTGGGAAACAGACAGAAAGAGCAAGAACACCATTTGTTTTATTTAGATACATTGTGAACAGAAGGAAGCAAGACAGAGCATACTTTTACACATCTTTTTTCCACTCCCTGTGAAAACAGTTTAAGATTTGTTATGTTATATTAGCCCTTTCATTATGCAAAAACATGTGAAAGCCAGAGATGCTGGTTAGAGAATTTGTCTCATTGTTATTTTCTATGAAGTTTGTTTATTTTTATTTTTATGGAATGTGATTCTTTGACAAAAATTCCCTCTCTTTGGGAATATCAAGTGCTTGAGATAGAGAATTACGATGAAGTCCTTTAAAAGTGCTCTACTGTCATGAGAGTATGAAGAGAGAATTGACTTCCTGACTCTGATAAGGAACTCTCAGAAAATACTGTCAAAAATTTTCAGTTCCGAAACTGAAGCTGCTTCTTCAAGAACTGTAGATCTAGTTCTATAAGGATTTAATTCAAATTGGCAGCCAGAGGGCAGTATTGGCTCCAAATATGTTGGGTCTAATTACAAGAATTCATAAATTCAGGACAAGACACCATTAATGTATCTATGGGGGGGGGGGTCATCTTGATCTTAATGTAAAAGAATATGCAAAATTTCTAGCTTATTCAACAGAGCAAATCCTTTAAACTTCCTTTCTTGCTATTTACCTATATTCATGTATTAGTGTTAGGTGGTTAGAATAGGAAAAAGGAGTCCAAAATGGCTGTGGCTAAAAGAAAAAGAAAGGAAAAAGTCCACAAAAATGAAAAAAAAAAAAAAAAAAAAAACAAACCCAAAAATCTGAGAGCCAGAGTGAGAATCTCAGGTGAAAAAACAAACAAACAGCTCTCTTGGCTAGCCCAATTTACATAGGGCAGGCTAGGCGGGTAGGAGACAAATGTATAAAAGGAGGAAGCCAAGATGGATTGAGGCCTCTTCTTTGAGGTCAGCCCACCCTCACAGCTCAGTTCAGTTCAGTCACTCAGTCCTGTCTGACTCTTTTTGACCCCATGGACTGCAGCACGTCAGGCTTCCCTGTCCGTCACCAACTCCTGGAGCTTGCTCAAACTCATGTCCAGCAAGTTGGTGATGCCATCCAACCATCTCATCCTCTGTTGTCCACTTCTCCTCCTGCCCTCAATCTTTCCCAGCATCAGGGTCTTTTCCAGTAAGTCAGTTCTTCCCATTAGGTGGCCCAAGTATTGGAGTTTCAGCTTCAGCATCAGTCCTTCCAATGAGAATTCAGGACTGATTTCCTTTAGGATGGACTGGTTGGATCTCCTTGAAGTCCAGGGAACTCTCAGGAGTCTTCTCCAACACCACAGTTCAAAAGCATCAATTCATTGGTCCTCCGCTTTTTTTATAGTCCAACTCTCACATCCATACAAGACTACTGGAAAAACCATAGTTTTGACTAGATGGACCTTTGTCAGCAAAGTACTGTCACTACTTTTTAATGTACTATCTAGATTGGTCATATCTTTTCTTCCAAGGAGCAAGCATCTTTTAATTTCATGGCTGCAGTCACCATCTGCAGTGATTTTGGAGCCCAAGAAAATAAAGTTTGTCACTGATTCCACTGTTTCCCCATCTATTTGCCATGAAGTGATGGGACTGGATGCCATGACCTTAGATTTTTGAATGTTGAGTTTTAAGCCAGCTTTTTCACTCTCCTCCTTCACTTTAATCAAGAGGCTCTTTAGTTCCTCTTCACTTCCTGCCTTAAGGGTGGTGCCATCTGCATATCTGAGGTTACTGATATTTCTCCCAGCAATTTTGATTCCAGCTTATGCTTCATCCAGCCTGACATTTCTTAGGGTTCAGAAAGAAGCACACTCAAAGAGTGTGGGCCATCACAGATGGTGAGTGCAGAGGCCATGGAAAGTGGTGTGGTTAGTTTTTGCAAGCTGGGTGATTTTGTATGCTAATGAGTGGGAGGATCATTCCAACAATGGGGGAACCACCCCCTCCTTGGTCTTTTGAAAGTGTCTTGGAACTGTCATGGCGTCTCTGACTGTGTCTTTAGCTTGCAGATTGAGGATCAAGGTTTAGTTGAATTTGACTTGTCTGCCATCTTGGACCCATTTGATTTTAATTGGTTTATATTATGCCCTTGGGCTATGTCATTCTTTCAAAAGCTGTGCCCTGCCTCCTCAGATCCTGTCTCATGCTCTTTTCTTGAGCCCTGTCCAGGCCGGCAATGTTGCCTTTACAATCTTCTGACAGGACAACCAGAGAATAGCTGGCCCTTGGGAGGGAAATACTGTATAATATCCAATCCCTCTAGATATTCAGGCTTTCATCTTCCATGTTTTCCACAACATGTGCAACAGAATCTCTTAGTGAACCAATGGGGCGGGGCAGGGTTGGGGGTGGATGTGGCAGGCACACAATGCCTGCTAGAAGTCCATCTGTTGGTGGCATCCCTTCAAGGTCAACTGGACTTCCACGTACAGTGTTTGACACTTTGGGAATTAGCCCTATGGGCCGTTTGGGCCCAAACCCATACCACCCGTCCCTTAAAGTTACAAACATACACCTGGATCAAATCTCCACTCTATTTTTATGAAACATCTGATCTGTTGCCTCTTATTAGTTTGTTCTTAAGCTACTTACTTACTCCTACAACCAGGACCCTGCCCTCTTGTAGGCAACATCACTCCACCCCACTTATTATTAAAATACTCTTAATGCCCCTAACAGGACCAGATAACCCACTCCTTTGTCATTACTTCTGTTATAACCTAGAGTGGATCTGTGACAATGAAATGTTTACCATTGGAGACACCCTAAACTGTTCTTATGGAGGACTCTGGGAGGAATCAGTGATTTACATTTCCTCAGAGCAATGAGAGGATAAGGCTTATGACTGTTTCATGAGGCTTATGACAGTTCCCAGTCTCAGGGCACAGACTTGGAATGCTTTACATCATGGTATCTATTCTATTTGTCCATCTGTGGTGGATAAACTTGCAATGAGTTAAGATTACAACCCCTTAATCCTTCCCAGCACTAGTCATGTTGGAGAACTTGGGATGCCCAACTCCAGCTTGGAGATTTCAGGAGGTCACACTGCATCAACCTGCCTAGGTATCTGGTCCCAAGGCAGTTGTCATGTCTCAGCTTGCTCAGGGATCCACCAGCCTGGAGCCCCAGGAGGTCAGCCTGCCTTGACCTGCCTAGGTATCTGGTCCTTGGAAGGTTGTCATACCTCAACCTGCTCAGGAATCTGCCAGTTCAGGGGTCCCAGGAGGTCAACATGCCTCGACCTAACCAGGGACCCAATTCTTGGGAGGCTGACGTGTCTCAACCTGCCCAGGAATTAGATCTCCAGGAGGTTGTCATGCTTCAATCTGCCAGGGGATCTGCACCCTGACCCAGGGACACCTGGCTCTCAGGTTGCAACAGTACTGGGTAGGATAAGCTTCAGAAAGACTCACCCCTAAGGAAGTCCACCCATGGAACTAGAAGGAAGCCTATTAATTGTGGGACTGTGCCCAGTCTCAGTAACCCAAGAGCCCAATGAAAACCCCATTGCCTTTCTGGAAAGGCTAAAAGAGGCCCTCCAAAAGTTTACTAATCTGGACTTTAGATTCTTTCAAGGGACAGGTGATTTTAAAGGGCAAATTCCTGTCCCAGTGTGCATCAGACATCAGGATAAAGTTACAACAGCTACAGCAGCAGGACCCCGCTGCCTCTTTAGATGAGATTGTCCAGACAGCCACTGATACATTTTATAACAGAGAACAGGAGAGGGAAGCCAAGGCCCAGCAAAGGGAGAAAAGGAAAGAGACAGGACATGCCCAGATACTGGCCACCCTCTAGGGAAGCCCTATGGCAAACCCCGAATCCTTAAAGGACAAGGCACAAGGCAAATGCCTAATCTGTAGTCAGGCAGGACATTGGGCCACAGAGTGTCTGAACCGTGACAAGTCTCCTACAATGGCTTGCTACAAATGCCATCAGTTGGGACATTGGGCAACACTCTGCCCTCAGGACCCAAGAACTTCAAGGTCAAGTGCCAAGTCTTCTCTCATGATGGTTCAAGAGGACTGAAGCAACCTGCTCCAGCCAGCCCACCTGTCATGGATAACCATCACGGGGCTGGAGCCAAGGGTGCAACTGTATGTGGCAGGTAGGTCCAAGAACTTACTGGTTGACACAGGGGCTACATACTCTGTCCTGACCTCCTATTCTGGAGCCTTCTCCTCCCAGACCTATACCATTTTGGGTGCTATAGGAAAAACATTACAAAAAGATTCACCTGAGCACTTTGTTGCTGGGATGGACAGATATTTTCCCACCAGTTTCTGGTGGCCCCTGAGTGTTCTACTCCCTTATTGGGAAGAGGTCTTTCCCTGCGTTCAAAATCTTGTAGCTATTGCAGTCCTGATAGAAGATGCTTTAAAACTCTCTTTTGGGGGCAAACTAGCTATTTTTACCACCCACCATGTGGAACAACTCCGGAATGGGAGAGGCCATTTATGGATGTCTGATCAAAGGATCCTCAGATATCAAGTAGCGCTGATGGAAAATTCAGGCCTGATTATGTTCCCTTGTGAGGCTCCTAACCCAGCTACCATCTTGCCTACTCATGAGGGCTCTCTCCCCTTTCACTCTTGCCTAGAAACAATCCCCGAGAGGGATTGTCAGAAGAGCCTCTGACCAATCCTGAGGCAATCTGATACACTGATGGAAGCAACTTTGTCTTGGATGGAAAAAGAAGAGCCGGATTTGCAGTAGTCTTAAATTTCAAGACCATAGAGGCTAAATTTTTGCCACCAGGTACTTCAGCCCATTTGGCTGAGCTATAGCCCTGACTCAAGCTTTAGAGCTGGGAAAAGGAAAAACAGTAGCCACTTATACTGACTGCAAGCGTGCCTTTCTGGTGCTACATGCACATGTTGCTATTTGAAAAGAGGCCACTTGATCACTCGAGGGTCCCCAATCAAATATGGTGATCAAATCCTTAGGCTCTTGGAGGCAGTCCATCTGCCCACTGTGGTTTCAGTCTTCCATTGCAAAGGACACAAAAAAGGGAGCACAGACATGTCACAAGGGAACCAAGCAGCCAATCAGGCAGCTAAGAGAGCAGCATTACAGAACCATGATCTAATAGGGGTTGCCACCTTAGTTCCACAGACTAATTTGCCAGAAACTCCTTCATATACTGAAGGTGAGACTCTTAAAGCTAAAAGTGAGGGCTTTCAAGAGGATCATATGACTTGATTCCAAAAGGAGGGACTCCTTTTTCTGCCTGGGAACCTCAAATGGAAGTTGGTTAACTTCTTACATGCCACCATTCATTTAGGGGAGAAGGCCCTCCAAAAATTACTAGAAAGGTCCTTCTGAGGAACAGACTTCCAACCAATTAAATAACCCCCAAGGAACTCAAAGACCTCAGCTGGCCCAGCCCATCCAATGACGTGAGACCTACCCAGGAGAGGACTGGCCAGATGGACTTCACCCAGATACCAGTTTCTCAAGGGTATCAATACTTATTAATCATGATAAATACATTCACAGATGGATTGGAGGCTTTCCCACCCAGACTGAGAAGGCTGAGGAGGTGGTAAAAAAAAAAAAAATTGCTCCATGAAATCATTCTGAGATTTGGTCTGCTCTGGTCATTACAAAATGACAATGGGATATCATTTACTTCTATGGCCACCCAAGGGATCTCTAAAGCTTTGGGCATTACTTACTATCTCCATTGTAAGGAGATACTTACTATCTCCATTGTAAGGCCTGGAGGCCTCAGTCTTCAGGAAAAGTAGAAAGGGCCAACCAATTCTTAAAATCAGTGATAAAAAAGATAAGCCAGGAGACCTATCTGGGATGGAAGGAGGCTTTACCAATAGCTCTCCTCCACACCCATATTGCCTCTAGAGAACAGGCTGGTCTTAGTCCTTATGAGATGCTATATGGGAGACCTTTTGTTTATCTCAATGACCTCTTCCTAGATTCAGAAGCTTAGACCCTCCAGTCTTATAGCATGGCCACTGGACAATTCCATCAGGATATACACTTGTGGAGTGTCAACCAGGACCCAAAAGATTCTAAACAGCCACCACTAAATGCTCCAGGGACTCAAGTCCTAATTAAAGTCTGGAAAGATGGGTTCCCAAAGGCTCAACTCCAGCCCACATGGAAGGGCCCCTAACCTGTAATACTTTCTATCCCCACAGCAGTCAAGGTACCAGGACATGACTCCTGGATTCACTGCTCACAAGTCAAGCCATGGAAGAAAACAGAAGAGGACACTCAATACACCTCTGAGCCCTGGGAGATCTCAGATACCTATTCAGAACTGCAAATGAGTGCACTCTAATGAACACTCCCAAAATCAAGTTTCTAGGGATAAGATTTCTCAGGATAGCTCTAAAGAGCTGACACAGCTTAGCAGGAGTTGTACTCCAAAATAGGCAGGAGATAAATCTCGAAACCCCTGAGCAAGTGGGGACTTCAGCCATCTTGAATGAGACGTGTTGTTTCTGGGTAAATACCTCCAGCTAAGTTAAAAAAAAAAAAAAAAAAATCTCACAGTCCTCAAGAAGAACATTCAGATCCTACCAGATTTCAAAGAATGAGCTGGAGAGTTCTTGGAGTGGCTACAGTCTCTCTTTGGGGTTCCTTCTCCTGGCAAGGGGAGATTTGGAGTTGGCTTATACCCCTACTAATCCCTGTTATCACCATATTGATGCTGTTTACGATTGCTCCATGTATTATCAATTACCTAACGCATTTTTTCTCTGCCCAGGTCAACAAGCTACAACATGCAGTGACAGTTCAACAAAGATATTTAAAATCACACTGGACCATGGAAAATATCATTCACCCTTAGATAGACACCACTATAAGGACTGAGGCTTGAGACTAGCAAAAGGGGGAGGCCCAATGCCCCTCACCATCCCAGTTCAGCAGGGAGTAGCCTGGGAGACCTTGACGCCCCTATTCCCAAAGAATTGTGCCTCCCATCTCTTGAGGGGGAAATGTTAGGTAGTTAGAATAGGAAAAAGGAGTCTAAAATGGCGGTGGCTAAAAGACAAAGAAAGGAAAAAGCCCACAAAAATGGAACAAAAGAAAATCTGAGGACCAGAGTGAGAACCTCAAGTGAAACAAACAGTCCTCCTGGCTAGGCCAATTTACATAGGGCAGGCTTGGGGGCAGGGGAGGGAGGAGACTAACATATAAAGGAGGAAGCCAAGACAGATTGAGACCTCTCCTGCCTTTAGGGTGTACTATTCTTTAGCTTGCCAAACAAAACTGAGCTGTAATACCAAGATATAATACTGGCCCATCCGTCACTTCAAATAATTGCTGTGGCCAGAGAGAACCGAGGAAATTACAAACTCCCCCAACATTAGCATAGTAGTTTTTTCTCCCTTCCCTTGGGAGATAACCCAAACCTCAGCATTCTTGACAGATGAGAGAGCCAGTGTCACTGTCTGCTCCACAGCTGTATCCCCAAATCATGGTAGATGTATTGGACACTTGGTCCCCAATGTAACCACTCACTGTTGAATATGAGGAGCCATATTGAAATCCTAAATAAAGAAGGACAAATGTTACCCAAAGAAACTGCCTATCTCAGGTTATGTCAAATCCAAAGATTTGGGACCTGGAAGGACTCTGAAAGACAATCCTACGCTAGTGGTTTTCACTCTGTGCTTCATGTAGCCCCAAAGTTTCACAGAGGTGCTTTAGGGGCTCCTGTAGAGGGTGAATGAGAGATCAGGCCTCCAGCTTCCTATCTCTGCTTAATCTAAACAGCTGGGTAAATGAAGAGCCTTTCCAGCCTAGGGACAAACAGGCTGGAATCTTGGCTTAAGAGACAAACATTCCTTTAATAGAAAAGTGTAAAGCATTTAACTCAGGCTGAGAGTTGGGCATGGCTGCCTTTTAACTGCTCCCTAAGTTCGAACAGGAGTCCAATTCCAGAGAGAATTATGGGATAGCTATCATAAGATTAAAGGAACTCATGGGCATCCCCCTTCCCTTTCACTCCCCCCACCCCCACCATGATTTGAGTCCTGATGTGACCAAAACACCTTGAGGACTTAAAGAGGTAGGAGGTCCTAAAAATAAGAAATCTCAGCCATTTTCCCAGGATCCCTCATTCTTACCTCCTCCCCCACCCCCCCAAAACATTGCATGTATACTTCAGCCAACAATATCTAAAGCAGTGGAGGCATATATTTTGTAAATGAACTGATCCACAGCAGTATAAGACATACTGTGATTTTTTTTAAATTGGGAAGTTTTGAAATCACAATATACATGCTGAATTAATAGTTAATGGTTGTAGGTCATCTTTTCATAAAAAAGCAAAGCAAAACTCTCAAATGCTTTCTTTTATCTGTTGAAGCTAGCACACATATCACATTAAAGAGAGGAAATATTAAAATACCTAGTGAGTGAAAAGGCCATCCATAGGTTGTAGGTAAGGACTGGAGCAGACAGAGAAGGAAGTTTATACAGACCCTTATGATAAGGGCATCTCTGACTCGAGTAAGAGAGCAAATCTCATATAATTTCTGTGAAGTTTTGGTTGATGCCATAAATTTTATTGCCTTAAATGAAATTAATCCTTGTTCTACCTTGGTAAGTATCTGAGCCACTTGACAGGTTTAAATTATGTTTCTCCAGAGTGTGATTTTAATATCAGCCATGGTTGGGACTCATCGACTGTTGAAAGAATTCTTGTAAGGAGAAATGTAACATTAGAATATTTGCTGAAGCCATTAATTTATATCATGGAATTAAAATATCTGGGAGTCATCTGAAATCTCACTTGGGCTTTCAGAGGTAGCACACATTGAATCTATATTAAAGCGTGACCTATCAGAAGAGAAAGCATTTGATATATTATTTATTGCTCAAATGTTATTTTGTTATTAAGTTCCAGAGAACTACATGAGAGTTATGTGTAAATTAAGATGCCAGTTCTTAGTGTGCAATTTCTTACTTGTAAATAAACTGGGGTTTTCTAAATGTAATTTTTAAATGAATTTTAAAATCATTTTTATAGAATGTTATTTGCTAACTACACTTACCCCCCACCCCCAGGATATATTGAGTGCTTGAAACAGACTGAGCTCATTTTAAGTTGATTTTGACAAGAGAGAAAATTGGTTACTTTACAAAAGTGGACAAAATTACTTGCCCATGTTGGTTGCTGTTAGATTGCTGGTTAAACCCAGAGCTGCAAACTCCTGCCGCGGGATAATTTTGTCAAGATTGTATGGTTAATTCTATATGTTAACATTCAAATTTCAATAAATATAATCACACTTACTAGTTTAAAACAACATTTTAAAACATGTGCTCTGGAATTATATACAACCTTCATCAGTTCAGTTCAGTCACTCAGTCGTGTCTGACCCTTTGTGACCCCAGGGACAGCAACATGCCAGGCCTCCCTGTCCATCACCAACTCCCAGAATTTACTCAAACTCATGTCCATAGAGTCAGTGATGCCATCCAACCATCTCATCCTCTGTCATCCATTTCTCCTCCCTCCTTCAATGTTTCCCAGCATCAAGGACTTTTCAAATAAGTAAGGTCTTTGCATCATTGGCCAAAATATGGAGTTTCAGCTTCAACATCAATCCTTCCAGTAAATATTCAGGCCTGATTTCTTTTAGGATGGACTGGTTAGATCTCCTTGCTGTCCAAGGGACTCTGAAGAGTCTTCTCCAACACCATAGTTCAAAAGCATCAATTCTTCCGTGCTCAGCTTTCTTTATAGTCCAACTCTCACATCCATATATGACTACTGGAAAAAACATAGCTTTGACTAGATGGACGTTTGTTGGCAAAGTAATGTCTCTGCTTTTTAATAAGCAGTCTAGGTTGGTCATAGCTTTTCTTCCAAGGAGCAAGTGTCTTTTAATTTCCTGGCTGCAGTCACCATCTGCAGTGATTTTGGAGCCTCCCAAAATAAAGTCTGTCACTGTTTCCACTGTTTCCCTATCTATTTGCCATAAAGTCATGGGACTGGATGCCATGATCTTAGCTTTCTGAATGTTGAGCTTTAAGCTGTCTTTTTCACTCTCCTCTTTCACTTCCATCAAGAGGCTCTTTAGTTCTTCTTCACTTTCTGCCATAAGGGTAGTGTCACCTGCATATCTGAGGTTATTGATATTTCTCCCAGCAGTCTTGATTCCAACTTGTGCTTCAGCCAGCACAGGGTTTCTCATGATGTACTCTGCATATAAGTTAAATAAACAGGGTGACAATATACAGCCTTGACATACTCCTTTCCTGATTTGGAACCAATCTGTTGTTACATGTCCAGTTCTAACTGTTGCTTCTTGACCTGCATACAGATGTTTCTCAGGAGGCAGGTCAGGTAGTCTGGTATTCCCATCTCTTTCAAAATTTTCCACAGTTTATTGTGATCCACACAGTCAAAGGCTTTGGCATAGTCAGTAAAGAAGAAATAGATGTTTTTCTGGAACTCTCTTGCTTTTTTGATGATGCAACAGATGTTGGCAATTTGATCTCTGGTTCCTCTGCCTTTTCTAAATCCAGCTTGAACATCTGGGCGTTCATGGCTCATGTTCTGTTGAAGCCTGGCTTGGAGAATTTTGAGCATTGCTTTGCTAGCATGTGAGATGAACACAATCATGCAATAGTTAGAGCATTCTTTGGCATTGCCTTTCTTTGGGATTGGAGTGAAAACTGACCTTTACCAGTCCTGTGGCCACTGCTCAGTTTTCCAAATTTGCTTGCATTTTGAGTGTAGCACTTTGACAGCATCATCTTTTAGGACTTGAAATAGCTCAACTGGAATTCCATCACCTCCGCTAACTTTGTTTTTAGTGATGCTTCCTAAGGCCCAGTTGACATTCCAGGATGTCTGGCCCTAGGTGAGTGATCACACCATCATGATTATCCGGCTTGTGAAGATCTTCTTTTGTACAGTTCTTCTGTGTATTCCTGCCACTTCTTCTTAATATCTTCTGCTTCTGTTAGGTCCATACTATTTCTCTCCTTTTTTGTGCCCATCTTTGCATGAAAGTTTCCCTTGGTATCTCTAATTTCTTGAAGAGATCTCTAGACTTTCCCATTCTATTATTTTCCTCTATTTCTTTGCACTGATCACTGAGGAAAGCTTTCTTATCTCTCCTTGCTATTCTTTGGAACTCTGCACTCAAATGGGTATATCTTTCTTTTCCTCCTTTGCTTTTCACTTCTCTTCTTCTCATAGCTCTTTGTAAGGCCTCCTCAGACAGCCATTTGGCTTTTTTTCATTTCTTTTTATTGGGGATGGCCTTTCTCCCTATCTTATGTGCCATGTCATGAAGTTCTGTCCATAGTGCATCAGGCACTCTGTCTATCAGTCTAGTCCCTTAAATCTATTTTTCACTTCCACTGTATAATCATAAGGGATTTGATTAGATCATACCTGAATGGTCTAGTGGTTTTCCCTACTTTCTTCAACTTAAGTCTGAAATTAGCAATAAGGAGTTCATGATCTGAGCCACAGTCAGCTCCTGGTCTTGTTTTTGCTGACTTCTCCATCTTTGGCTGCAAAGAGTATCTGATTTCGGTATTGATCGTCTGTTGATGTCCATGTGCAGAGTCTTCTCTTGTGTTGTTGGAAGAGGGTGCTTGCTATGACCAGTGTGTTCTCTTGGCAAAACTTTATTAGTGTTTGCCACGCTTCATTCTGTACTCCAAGGCCAAATTTGCCTGTTACTCCAGGTGTTTCTTGACTTCCTACTTTTGCATTCCAGTCCCCTATAATGAAAAGGATATCTTATCCGGGTGTTAATTCTAAAAGGTCTTGTAGGTATTCATAGAACTGTTCAACTTCAGCTTCTTCGGTGTTACTGGTTGGAGCATAGACTTGGATTACCATGATATTGAATGGTTTGCCTTGGAAGTGAACAGAGATCATTCTGTCGTTTTTGAGATTGCATTCAAATCCTACATTTTGGACTCTTTTTTTGACTATGATGGCTTCTCTAGTTCTTCTAAGGGATTCCTACCCACAGTAGTAGATGTAATGGTCATCTGAGTTATATATATATAGTTTACTTGTTTTATTTTTATGACACCAACCTCTTGAAGTGCTTGTAATCAATCACAGAATTTTTACCTATTCAGGGAGAAAAGGAGAATTATAAATGCTGACTGTCTCAATTCTGGATCTTCCTGTTCATGGTAGGGAGAGGTGAACTATTGTCGGCTGGGAAGAAGGGGAAAAAAATCTACGAAGGTCCTTCACATAAAGATAGTAAACAGAGATGTCATATTAATTCTCACAGGGAGAAGAAGAAATTCTTCATTCTTGCCTATTCAAAATAGCCTGAATTGATATTTTAACACATTTCCTTAGAGTCTATTTCTTTCTTTCTTTCTTTTTTTTTTTTTTAGAGTTTTTCTTTAATTATATACAATCTCTTTGTTGAAATTTAAACAGCTGGTACCCTTGAGTAGTGTGATTAGGGCTAATTTTTATGATCTTCATTGTAATTTCTACATTTCTCCATATGCACTTTTCTCATGACTTTAAATTTCTTTTATAATCAGAAGAAATTGCTTTAAAAAAACAAAAATAAGAAAGTTAACATGGCAGAAGTTTCTAGGTAATTTTAAGTACAAGAGAGGAGAAAACATGGGACTATTTGGGATATAGAGACTTTTGGTAGGAAGATGAACTTCAAACTATAACCTGCTTCTGACTAAGAGCTCCTGTGATGTTAGTAGGATCCATCTTCCTTGCCTGTCTTTTGGTTGGCTCCCTTTTCAGACTCTATGGAGAAAAGTTATAGATTCAATTTCATAGAATCACAATACACATAAATAGAAGAGTATTTTCCCCAAGTAACTCAGAATGCAATCATGGTATCTGTTGACACTGACTGACTTGATTAGAGGTGTGTGCCCTGCCCTTTCCATGAAACAATCATTGTAGATAGGAAAGAATTATATAGGCTAACCAGTTTTGTCTATTTCATGTATTCACCTCCTGGATCCTAGGGATGAAGTCTTTCCTCTGAAGAACATGGTTGAGATGGAATAAAGAGTTGACCCAAATCAAAGTTAAGATAGCCTTCCATAAGAAGGGGGAATGGATGCTGGAAATAAAAATACACAAATCTGCTAGAGTCTTTGTGACAACACACTGATATAATGTTTTCCCATCTCATCTGCATACTTTGTTGTGCCTTCACGTACCTTCTGTCACTCCTCATCACTCATAAGGTTTCAAATACTTAGCTGACTTCTTGGTTCATCTCTCTCATCTCTTCTCTTTTCACTATACCCCTTAGGGAATTTGATCCCCTTTGCTTTTTTTTTTAAATTTAGTTGAGGGCTAATTACTTTACAGTATTGTAGTGCTTTTTGCCATACATTGACATGAATCAGCCATGGATTTACATGTGTTCCCCATCCTGAACCCCCTCCTGCCTCCTTCCCCATCCCATCCCTCTGGGTCTTCCCAGTGCACCAGCCCTGAGCACTTGTCTCATGCATCCAACCTGGGCTGGTGGTCTGTTTCACCCTTGATAGTATACTTGTTTCAGTGCTATTCTCTCAGAACATCCCACCCTCGCCTTCTCCCACAGAGTCCCAAAGTCTATTCTGTACATCTGTGTCTCTTTTTCTGTTTTGCATATTGGGTTATCGTTACCATCTTTTAAAATTCCATATATATGCATTAGTATACTGTATTGGTCTTTATCTTTCTGGCTTACTTCACTCTGTATAACGGGGTCCAGTTTCATCCATCTCATTAGAACTGATTCAAATGAATTCTTTTTAATGGCTGAGTAATATTCCATGGTGTATATGTACCACAGCTTCCTTATCCATTCATCTGCTGATGGGCATCTAGGTTGCTTCCATGTCCTGGCTATTATAAACAGTGCTGCGATGAACATTGGGGTGCACGTGTCTCTCAGATCCGGTTTCCTCGGTGTGTATGCCCAGAAGTGGGATTGCTGGGTCATATGGCAGTTCTATTTCCAGTTTTTTAAGGAATCTCCACACTGTTCTCCATAGTGGCTGTACTAGTTTGCATTCCCACCAACAGTGTAAGAGGGTTCCCTTTTCTCCACACCCTCTCCAGCGTTTATTGCTTGTAGACTTTTGGATAGCAGCCATCCTGACTGGCGTGTAATGGTACCTCATTGTGGTTTTGATTTGCATTTCTCCGATGATGAGTGATGTTGAACATCTTTTCATGTGTTTGTTAGCCATCTGTATGTCTTCTTTGGAGAAATGTCTGTTTAGTTCTTTGGCCTATTTTTTGATTAGGTCATTTATTTTTCTGGAATTGAGCTGCAGGAGCTGCTTGTATATTTTTGAGATTAATCCTTTGTCTGTTGCTTCGTTTGCTATTATTTTCTCCCATTCTGAGGGCTGTCTTTTCACCTTACTTAAAGTTTCCTTTGTTGTGCAAAAGCTTTTAAGTTTCAGTAGGTCCGATTTGTGCATTTTTGCTTTTATTTCCAATATTCTGGGAGGTGAGTCATAGAGGATCTTGCTGTGATTTATGTCGGAGAGTGTTTTGCCTATGTTCTCCTCTAGGAGTTTTATAGTTTCTGGTCTTACATTTAGATCTTTAATCCATTTTGAGTTTATTTTTGTGTATGGTGTTAGAAAGTGTTCTAGTTTCATTCTTTTACAAGTGATTGACCAGTTTTCCCAGCACCACTTGTTAAAGAGGTTGTCTTTTTTCCATTGTATATCCTTGCCTCCTTTGTCAAAGATAAGGTGTCCATAGGTTCATGGATTTATCTCTGGGCATTCAATTCTGTTCCATTGACCTATATTTCTGTTTTTGTGCCAGTACCATACTGTCTTGATGACTGTGGCTTTGTAGTAGAGCCTGAAGTCAGGCAGGTTGATTCCTCCCATTCCATTCTTCTTTCTCAAGAATACTTTGGCTATTCGAGGTTTTTTTGTATTTCCATACAAATTGTGAAATTATTTGTTCTAGTTCTGTGAAAAATACCGTTGGTAGCTTGATAGGGATTGCATTGAATCTATAGATTGCTTTGGGTAGTATAGTTATTTTCACAATATTGAGTCTTCCAATCCATGAACACGGTATATTTCTCCATCTATTTGTGCCCTCTTTGATTTCTTTCATCAGTGCTTTATAGTTTTCTATATATAGGTCTTTCGTTTCTTTAGGTAGATATACTCCTAAGTATTTTATTTTTTTTTGTTGTTGCAATGGTGAATGATATTGTTTCCTAATTTCTCTTTCTGTTTTCTCATTGTTAGTATATAGGAATGCAAGGGATTTCTGTGTGTTAATTTTATATCCTGCAACATTACTGTATTCATTGATTAGCTGTAGTAATTTTCTGGTAGTCTTTAGGGTTTTCTATGTAGAGGATCATGTCGTCGGCAAACAGTGAGAGTTTTACTTCTTCTTTTCCTATCTGGATTCCTCTTATTTCTTTTTCTGCTCTGATTGCTGTGGCCAACACTTCCAAAACTATGTTGAATAGTAGTGGTGAGAGTGGACACCCTTGTCTTGTTCCTGACTTTAAGGGAAATGCTTTCAATTTTTCACCATTGAGGATAATGTTTGCTCTGGGTTTGTCATATATAGCTTTTATTATGTTGAGGTATGTTCCTTCCATGCCTGCTTTCTGGAGAGTTTTTATCATAAATGGATGTTGAATTTTGTCAAAGGCTTTTTCTGCATCTATTGAGATAATCAGGAAAAAAATATTCCAGGCAAATGGAGACCAAAAGAAAGCAGGAGTCACAATACTTATATCAGATAAAATAGACTTCAAAATAAAGGCTGTGAAAAGAGACAAAGAAGGACACTACATAATGATCAAAGGATCAATCCAAGAAGAAGATATAACAATTATAAATATATATGCACCCGACATAGGAGCACCGCAATATGTAAGGCAAATGCTAACGAGAATGAAGGGGGAAATCAACAATAACACAATAATAGTGGGAGACTTTAATACGCCACTCACACCTATGGACAGATCAACTAAACAGAAAATTAACAAGGAAACACAAACTTTAAATGACACAATGGTCCAGCTAGACCTAATTGATATCTATAGGACATTTCACCCCAAAACAATCAATTTCACCTTTTTCTCAAATGCACATGGAACCTTCTCCAGAATAGATCTCATCCGGGGCCATAAATCTAGCCTTGGTAAATTAAAAAAAAATTGAAATCATTCCAGTTATCTTTTCTGACCACAATGCAGTAAGATTAGATCTGAATTACAGGAAAAAAACTATTAAAAATACCAACATATGGAGGTTAAATAACACGCTTCTGAATAACCAACAAATCATAGAAGAAATCAAAAAAGAAATCAAACTATGCATAGAAATGAATGAAAATGAAAACACAACAACCCAAACCTATGGGACACTGTAAAAGCAGTGCTAAGGGGAAGGTTCATAGCAATACAGGCTTACCTCAAGAAACAAGAAAAAAGTCAAATAAATAACCTAACTCTACAGCTAAAGCAACTAGAGAAGGAAGAAATGAAGAACCCCAGGGTTAGTATAAGGCAAGAAATCTTAAAAATTGGGGCAGAAATAAATGCAAAAGAAACTAAAGAGACCATAGCAAAAATCAACAAAGCTAAAAGTTGGTTTTTTGAAAAGGTAAATAAAACTGACAAGCCGTTAGCCAGACTCATCAAGGAACAAAGGGAGAAGAACCAAATCAACAAAATTAGAAATGAAAATGGAGAGATCACAACAGACAACTCTGAAATACAAAGGATCATAAGAGACTACTACCAGCAGCTCTGTGCCAATGAAATGGACAACTTGGAAGAAATGGACAAATTCTTAGAAAAGTATAACTTTCCAAAACTGAACCAGGAAGAAATAGAAGATCTTAACAGACCCATCACAAGCACAGAAATCGAAACTGTAATCAGAAATCTTCCAGCAAACAAAAGCCCAGGACCAGATGGCTTCACAGCTGAATTCTACCAAAAATTTAGAGAAGAGCTAACACCTATCTTACTCAAACTCTTCCAGAAAATTGCAGAAGAAGGCAAACTTCCAAACCCATTCTATGAGGCCACCATCACCCTAATACCAAAACCAGATAAGGATGCCACAAAAAAAGAAAACTACAGGCCAATATCACTGATGAACATAGATGCAAAAATTCTTAACAAAATTCTAGCAAACAGAATCCAACAACATATTAAAAAGATCATACACCATGACCAAGTGGGCTTTATCCCAGGAATGCAAGGATTCTTTAATATCTGCAAATCAATCAATATAATATACCACATTAACAAATTGAAAAATAAAAACCATATGATTATCCCCTTTGCTTTAATCAGCATATGTGTTCAGATATTTACTAAGACTTTATTTCTATTCCAGCCATTTCTCATCAGCATGAGGCCTCTGCATTCATATATCTAACAGATATTTCTACTTGGATGTCCCCTAAAACTTCACTCTTTCCAAAGGGAAAGGTTTATTTACCTCTTTGAAGTTTTCCTTTTCACCTTCTCTTAGGGAATATCACCTCCTACTTCCTCATTATTTTGTAATAATTTCAATGCTTCCCCTTTCCCCCTGCCACTATCATCTCTTGACTGCATTGGAAGACTGGTTTTCTAGACAACAGTACTGAGGCTGAGCTCCACCATGATCCACCATTCCCTCTGGTCACATTTAATTTTCTAAAACTGACCATGTCAGCTCTTCACTTTAAACTCAGATGACCCTGCAATTTCCTTTAGAGTAAGCCCTGCTAATGTTTACATGGGATAATTAAGCTCTTTGTTTTTATTCACTCTTTGCAACCTCATGGACTGCAGCATGCCAGGCTTTCCTGCACTAACTTCATGTTGATTTAAACTCATGTCCATTAGGTCAATAATCCCATCCAACAATCTCATCCTCTGTTGCCCCCTTCTCCTCTTACCCTCAATCTTTCCCAGCATCAGGGTCTCTTCCAATGAGTCAGCTCTTCACATCAGGTGCCCAAAGTATTGGTGCTTCATTATAAGTCCTTCTAATGAATATTCAAGGTTGATTTCCTTTAGGATTGACTGGTTCCATCTTGCTATCCAAGGGACGTTCAGAGTCTTCTCCAGCACCACAGTTCAAAAGCATCAATTTTTGGTGCTCAGCCTTCTTTATGGTCCAAATCTCACATCCATACATAACTACTGGAAAAGCCATAGATTTGACTATACAGACCTCTGTTGGCAAAGTAATGTCTCTGCTTTTAACACACTGCCTAGTTTTGTCATAGTTTTTCTTCCAAGGAGCAAGCATCTTTTAATTTACTGGCTGCAGTCACCATCTGCAGTGGTTTTGGAGCCCAAGAAAATGAAATCTGTCACTGTTTCCACTTTTCCCCATCTACTTGCCATGAAATGATGGGACCAGATGCCATGATCTTTGTTTTTTGAATGCTGAGTTTTAAGGCAGGTTTTTCACTCTCCTCTTTCACCTTCATCAACAGGTTCTTTAGTTCCATTTCACTTTCTGCCATCAAAGTTGTATCATTTGCCTATCTGAGGTTGCTGATATTTCTCCTGGAAATCTTGATTCCAGCTTGTGCTTCTTCTAGTCCTAGTCTGGCATTTCATATCATGCACTCTGCATATGTTAAATAAGCAGGTGACAATATACAGCCTTGATGTACTTCTTTCCTGATTTTGAATCAGTTCATTGTTTTATGTTCAGTTCTAACTGTTGCTTCTTGTCCTGCATACAGGTTTCTCAAGAGGCCAGTAAGGTGGTCTGGTATTTCCATCTCTTTAAGAATATTCCATAGTTTGTTGTGATCCACACAGTCAAAGGCTTCATTGTAGTCAATGAAGCAGAAGTAGATTTTTTTTGGAATTCCCTTGCTTTTTCTATGATCCAGTATATGTTGGCAGTTTGTTCTCTTTTTCCTCTGCCTTTTCTAAATTCAGCTGTACATCTGGAAGTTCTCAGTTCATGTACTGCTGAAGCCTGTCTTGGAGGGTTTTGAGCATAATCTTGCTAGCATGTGAAATGAGTGCAATTGTTCAGTAATTTGAACGTTCTTTGGCATTTTATTTCTTTGGGATTGAAATGAAAACTGACCTTTTCCAGTCTTGTGGCCACTGCTGAGTTTTTAAACTTTGCTGATATACTGAGTGCAACACTTAACAGCATCATCTGTTATGACTTGATATAGCTCAGCTGCAATTCTATCACCTCCACTAACTTTGTTCGTAGTGATGCTCCCTAAGGCCCACTTGACTTCACCTTCCAGGATGTCTGGCTCTAGGTGAGTGATGACACCATCATGGTTATCACCTCCCATGCAACATTATGAACTTCCATCCACAGTTCTCCAGGCACTCTTTCTATCAGATCTAATCCTTTGAATCTATTTGTCACATCCACTGTAGAATTATAAAGGATTTGATTTAGGTCATACCTGAATGGTCTAGTTGTTTTCCCTACTTTCTTCAATTTGTGCCTGAATTTGGCAGTTAGGAGCTGATGATCTGAGCTGCAGTCAGCTACAGGTCTTTGTTTTCGCTGACTGTATACAGCTTCTCCATCTTCACCTGCAAAGAATGTAATCAATCTGATTTTGGTATTGGCCATCTGGTGATGTCCATGTATAGAGTTGTCTCTTGTGTTTTTGGAAGCGGGCGTTTGCTATGATCAGTGCGTTCTCTTGGCAAAACACTGTTGGCCTTTGCCCTGCTTCATCTGTACTCCAAGGCCAAACTTGCCTGTCACTCCAGGCATCTCTTGACTTCCTACTTTTGCATTCCAGTCCCCTATGATGAAAAGGGCATTTTGTTTTGGTGTTAGTTCTAGGACACCTTGTAGCTCTTTACAGAATCATTCAACTTCATCTTCTCTGTCATTAGTGATTGGAGCATAGTCCTGGATTATTCTGATATGGTTTGCCTTGGAGACAAACAGAGATCATTCTGTCAGTTTTGAGGCTTGCAATCATGTACTGCATTTCTGACCCTTTTGTTGGCTGTGAGGGCTACTCCATTCCTTCTAAGCGATTCTTACCCACAATAGATACAATGGTCATCTGAATTAAATTCACTGATTCCCAAACACTTTAGTTCACTGATTTCTAAAATGTTGATGTTCCCTCTTGCCATCTCCTGTTTGACCATATCCAATTTACCTTGATTCATGGACCTAACATTCCAGGTTTCTATGCAATAAAGTTCTTTATAGCATTGGATTTTACTTTCACCACCAGATACACCCACACCTGGATGTTGTTTCCACTTCAGCTCAGCCTCTTCATTCTTTCTGTAACTATTTCTCAGCTTTTCCCCAGTAGTATATTGGACATCCACCAACATGAGGGCTCATCTTTCAATGTCATATCTTTTTTACTTCTTCATACTGTTCATGGGTTTCTCAATACAAGAATGCTGAAGTGATTTGCCATTCCTTCTCCAGTGGATCTCATTTTGTCAGGCCCTAACTAGCAGGGACATGCCCTTCAACTGCTCCATGTGGCTGCATGACATGCTTGGAGCCCTAATTGTCCCACTGCTGGTCCTTGTTGAATGTGTTAACCATCACAAGTCATAGGGTGGCAGTCAACATGCAGCCTGGGGTTGAGGCAAAGGCCCTGCTGGGAAGGGGGTCTGAGGAAGGCTGAACCAATGTTGTAGGATGCCCAGGAGTGAAAGGCACCTAGACTCTCTGCTGGTTCTGGTCGCCTTGGGGCCATTCCACTGCCATTGCCAAGCTTCGGCGCCAGCCTTTCCTCTCTGACTCTGCACTGGGAATTGGGGGTGCTGGTCACTACACTGCTCCCGCCTCCATCTTCATTGTGATTTCTGCAAGGCCACTTCCCAGGCCACCAATGCCTCTTCAGGTTGCTGCTGCCATATTATTCCCTTGGAGCCCAAGAAAATAAGCTGTTAACTACTCTTAATTCTCTAGCCGCATCTCTCATCACCCAGGCTCTGAATTATTGGGTCAAACTGTGACAGCTTACAGTGGCTTGAATGTGTTGTTATTTTCTTTAATCGTCTCCAGGCATTTGCATGTTTTATAACCACTACTTGCAGATCCACGTTTTAGCCCAATTATTTGCTGTTTGAAGGTCATTTTATATGGATAAACTTTTCTAATCCCCTCCTATTGTTGTTGTTGTTCAGTCGCTCAGTCGTGACCAACTCTTTGTGACCCCATGGGCTGCAGCACTCTAGGCTTCCCTGTCCTTCACCATCTCCCAGAATTTGCTCAAACTCACATCCATTGAGTCATTGATGCCATACAACCATCTCATCCTCTGTTGTCCCCTTTTCCTCCTGCCTACAATCTTTCCCAGTAATGGGGTCTTTCCATGAGTTGGCTCTTCGCATCAGGTGGCCAAAGTATTGCAGCTTCAGCCTCAGCATCAGTCCTTCCAAAGAATATTCAGTGTTAATTTAATTTAGAATTGTCTGGTTTGATCTCCTTGCTGTCCAAGGGACTCTCAAGTGTCTTCTCCAACACCACAGTTCAAAAGCATCAATTCTTCAGTGTTCAGATTCTTTAAGGTCCAACTCTCACCTCTATACATTTTCCTACTGGAAAAGCCATAGCTTCGACTAGATGGACTTTTGTCATCAAAGTAATGTCTCTGCTTTTTAATATGCTGTCTACGTTGGTCATAGCTTTTCTTCCAAGGAGAAAGTATCTTTTAATTTCATGGCTGCAGTCACCATTTGCAGTAATTTTGGAGCACCCCCAAATAAAGTCTGTCACTATTTCCATTGTTTCTCCATCTATTTGCCATGAAGTGATAAGACTGAATGCCATGGTCTTCAGTTTTTGCTTTTTCACCCTCCTCTTTCACCTTCATCAAGAGGCTCCTCCTGTCAAATCCCCTCCTATGGAGAACTGCATTACATGTTTCTACCACTGGATATGAGCCATAGTATAGTTTTGCAGTTTATTTTGAAATTCCTTTGTCACTTGACTGTTTTTCCCAGCGGACTAAAAATCCTTTAAGGGCAGGAGCTATATATGCCTTATTAGTCATATAGTTGTATTTCTAGCCCCTGTGAGAGTGACTGCTACTTATTGTCTCCCCAAATAAAGTTTATTGAGTGAGTGAAAGCTCTTGTTACCCATGTTACAAATGACTGTCATAGCTACAGAGAAGTTGTAGCTTCGAGTTCAATCAGTGACTTACTATGAATGTGGCTATAGGCAAGTATTATATTATATATATTATTTATTTTTGGTTTAACATCCTTTGTGTGGTAAGTCGCTTTAGTCAAGTCCGACTCTCTGTGACTGTATGAACCGTGGCCCGCCAGGCTCCTCTGTCCATGGGATTCTCCAGGCAAGAATACTGGAGTGGGGTGCTATGCCCTCCTCCAGGGGATTTTCCCAACCCAGGGGTCAAACCCCAGTTTCTTACATCTCCTGCATTGGCAGGTGGGTTCTTTACCACTAGCACCACCTGAGAAGCTCTAAAAGCCTTAAAGGCTTTTAATTGTATTTTGGATAACTCAGTTCTTTCCTTTTAAGAGAAGCACTTGTTAAAACTTAATGAATTTTCAGTCTACCAGGACTCAAGCCCTTCCCACACCCTTAATCTTCTCCTCAGCTCTTCTGCTGAAGAAGTTGGCCTTCAGGATGACAAGCTGCTTTGGAATCTTGAACACTGGAGTGGGTTGCTATTTCCTACTCCACCTTTCCTTAGAAATTTGAAGTAACCCAGTCCGCTACACCTTGGAGCCAGGGAAGGCATGTTTCTGACCTGGGCACTTCTGGGGGCTGATTGTCCTCACCAGGGCATCAAGACCAGCAGATTCTCTGTGGGGACTCTAGTACACCAGGACAAGAGCTGTCAGGATGTGACTCTAGCGTTGGGTGTGTGGATGCGTGCTCAGTCACTTCAGTCATGTCCAACTTTTGGCAACCCCATGAACTGCAGCCCAGCATGCTCCTCTGTCCATGGGATTCTCCAGACAGGAATACTGGAGTGGGTTGCCATGCCCTCCTCCAGGGGATCTTCTTGACCCGGAGATCAAATCCATATCTCTGGTGTCTCCTGTAATGGCAGGCAGGTTCTTGACCACTAGCTTGGGAAGTCCTAGTCTTGGGTAGGCAAGTATTTTAGCTTTCTTGTCAGACTATTAAATTTCTCTGCATATTTTTGGAACAAAATCAATCAGAATGGTCCTGCTAAAGAGGGCTGTGTTCCTTTATCTTCAGGAGTTTATTGGCATCAAATGAGATAGGTTTTTTTTTTTTTTTTTAAGAACCTACATAACATCAGCTCAATAATGACAGATTGATTAGGTTTCATCTCTGAAGGGAGTTGATAGCCTAACACGAGGGCAGGAATTATTACCTTCAGGTGGTCATTAATCCCCATGAAATATCTGTCCCTACAGTAATTGCTCTTATAAATTGAAAAGTGGAAATATATTTATGCAAGGCTGAAGATTTCTGTTTTCTGCCATTTCAGTTGTATGTGTAAGACATTTCTAGAGACTTAATGTTCTGTACTTAGGCTTCTCAGATTGCTTAATATAGGTTTCCACACTCAGCTTATGTGGTGGATAAGATTTCCTACTTCATCACTTCTAACCCTATGATCAAAGCAACAATCAAAATCCATTTCATGTGAATGCTATTCTGAAGGACATTTGTACATTTTCCGGGAGCCAATCTTCCTTATTACAGCATGGTTCAGTTTAAATTTCTGGTTGCCTGTTTGTAAATCATGGTTGGTTTGTTTGCTTGTTTTTTACGATTCTTTTTTCTTCAGAAGACAAAGTTATATACTGACAGCAAAAAAACCTCATATTCCAAACTAAGCATCTACTTGCAAGTTTGAAGAGTGGTTTGTTTTAAAATTACTACCTTTACTTGCTATGAAGGCTAATGTGATTTATTTATATAAGTATACCTATATGTATATATATGGAATTGAACAGGTACATGTTTAAAAGACTGTCTCATAATTGATGACTTAAATTATCAGAGTTTCTATAGAGTTGTTATCAGGTTTGCTTTCTCATGTAATGGAAGATAACTGAAGGTCATATGTTTTATTTTTTAGCCAATTAGATTCTTATATCTGATCCCACTTGTGATCCGTAGCAAACTCTGGTGACATAGGTGGCCATGTGATGTGGTGTATGAGAGAAAACTCACTCTGGCTGAGTGATTGGATAATTAGCTTGGTCACGTTTGAGGTAAGCTCTAAACAACTCAGCCAACATTCTTTGATCATGGAATGTGAGGAATGTGATGACCTGTGGAAAAAACAGTCTATCTTTGGAAGTGGCCTCCACTTGGCAGGAAAGCGCATTTCCTACAGGTATCTTTCTCAACCTTTATACTTGAGTAGACGTGTGAATCGAGTTAGTGACTCTGGTATGCAATTGATTATTGTCACTTAGGAAATGAACATAAACCAAGTTGATCCACCTTTATTTCATATCTGATAGACTTTTTAAAATTGGCATATTGTTTTACAATATTGGGTTATATATTATATATATTCCCTCCCTCTTGGACCTCCTTCCCAACACCACCCCCCTTCCCACCCATCTAGGTCACCACAGAGCACCAAACAGCTCCCTGGGCTGTATGGCAGCTTCCCATTAGTTATCGTTTTTACACACGGTAGTAGATATATGCCAACCTGAATCTCCCAGGTCATCCCACCCTCCCCCTCCCCCATTATGTCCACATGTCCCTTCTATGTCTGTGTCTCTGTTTCTGCTTTGCAAATAAGTTCACTTATAACTTTTTCCTAGTTTCCATATATATGCATTAATAAATGATATTTGTTTTTCTCTTTCTGACTTCACTCTATACGATTGTCTCTGCTACTGCTGTTAAGTCACTTCAGTCGTGTCCGACTCTGTGCAACCCCATCCCTGGGATTCTCCAGGCAAGAACACTGGAGTGGGTTGCCATTTCCTTCTCCCATGCATAAAAGTGAAAAGTGAAAGTGAAGTCGCTCAGTCATGTCCGACTCTTTGTGGCCTCATGGACTGCAACCTACCAGGCGCCTCCATCCATGGGATTTTCCAGGCAAGAGAACTGGAGTGGGGTGCCATTGCCTTCTCCGATGATTGTCTCTAGGTCCATCCAAATCTCTGCAAATGGCACAATTTCATTCTCTTTTATGGCTGAATAATATTCTAGTGTATATATGTACCACATCTTATTTATTGATTCATCTGTTGATGAACATTTAGGTTGCTTCCATATCCTGGCTATTGTAAATTATGCTGCAATGAATATTGGAGTACATGTGTCTTTCTGAAGTATGGTTTCCTCAGAATATGTGCCTGGTAGTGGATTCCTGGGTCATATGATAGTTCTATTTTTAGTTTTGTAAGGCACCTCTATACTGTTCTCCATAGTGATTATATCTATTTACATTCCAACTAACAGTGCAAGAAGGTTTCCTTGTTACCACACCCTCTCCAGTAATTATTGTTTGTAGGTTTTTTTGATGGCCATTTTGACCGGTGTGAAATGATATGTAATTGTAGTCTTGATTTTCCTTTCTGTAATAATTAGCCACATTGAACATCTTTTCATGTTCCTCTTGGCCATCTAAATGTCTTCTTTGGAGAAATGTCTATTTAGGTCTCAGGAGGAATATGCAGATTTCTAGATTTTCCTGATTTAAAAACTATTAAAATGTTTATTTTAATTATACAGCCTTGCCTTTGCCCATGCTCTTACCATCGAGGCAACTCAACTGACTTATGAACAGAATAAATTATTGCCCCTTTGCCATCAAGCCAGCTATGATGACATGGGACACAATCATTCACTATTTCTTACTGTGCACCAAAATCACTTGTGTGAAAACCATTCTACTTTGTATTTTGCTTTTATATAGGTTTAAACTTGTTTAGTGAATGTACTGAAAGTGTTTTAGGTTTCAGCTTTTGAAGTCTATTATACAGATTTTTATATTCTTAAAAGCTACCAGAGAAACTAAATACATGTTTTAAAATATCAGTGATAATGGTAAGAAGAAAATTTGGAATAGTTCTGGGTATGGAGTCAGTCACCTTGTGTTTGAATTTTGACTCTGCCAGAGTTCAGCTACCTGATCTACTTGATTCCATATAGATCACATATTTTTCTAGGATTCAGGTTCTCAGAAATAACAATAGTCTCAGAGGTGTCAATGAGTATGAAGTCTTTGTAAAAGTCCTTAGTGTAGGGTCTGGCTCCTGGTAGGTGGGCAAGAAACAAATCTTTTAAAATTAATAAAATAAAAATAGTAATTAATTCACAAATTAAATAGATGTTATTTGGAAAGACCAAAGCAAGAAAACACATATATTGAAGATTTAGCTACAGATGAAGTTAGTGTTAGTTAATCAGAAATAATGGAGTTCTAGACCGACTCTATGGATATGAGTTTGAGTAAACTCCGGGAGTTGGTGATGGACAGGGAGGCCTGGTGTGCTGCGATTCATGGGGTTGCAGAGTCATACACGACTGAGGGACTGAACTGAACTGAGACAGTCTAATTTCAAATTGAGATCACCTACACTGAATTCCAGAGATTTTTATCCCCTCCTTCTTCCTAGGTTAGTGATTGCCTTAAAATATGTTTTTGTATCACTGTAAGGAAAGAGTTAGAACTTTAAATACCCTTGATAAGTTGGAAAAATACACTGCCTGATGACAAGCTGAATTTTTTGACAACAGACTTCTTTGTACAGCAAATACTCTATAGGGAAGATACATATAATGGTAAGATTTATAAATAGCAAAGAGTATAGTATTCTTTCTGTTAGTTAACATAATGGTTTTCAAATGTTATAAAGGGCATTGCACAATGATACAAAGTAAACAAAGAACTGATAAGAATTTGTAATTCTAAATCATCAGTTCTTGTATCACTTCTATGTATTAATTCATTTAATAAATATTGAGAACATACAGAATGTCAGACACTTAGCTAGGTTCAGTTCAGTTCAGTCACTCGGTCATTTATGACTCTGCGACCCCATGAACCACAGCATACCAAGCCTCCCTGTCCATCACCAACTCCCGGAATTTACCCAAACTCATGTCCATTGAGTCGGTGATGCCATCCAATCATCTCTTCCTCTGTCATCCCCGTCTCCTCCTGCCTTCAATCTTTCCCAGCATCAGGGTCTTGTCAAATGAGTCAGCTCTTCGCATCAGGTGGCCAAAGTATGGGAGTTTCAGCTTCAACATCAGTTCTTCCAATGAACACTCAGGACTGACCTTTAGGATGGACTGGCTGAATCTCCTTGCCATCCAAGAGACTCTCAAGAATCTTCTCCAACACCACAGTTCAATGGAAATGCAAAAGCCTAGACAGAAATAAGTTTCCTGCCTTTACAGAGCCATGATCCTATGAAAAACATAGCTATTAAATACATTTTACATATGTAGTCAGTTTTATGGAAGGAAAATTGAAAGAACTAACAGAAAGAAGTCAAGGACTCGAGTATAGTGTGACATCTAAAGAAAGAGGAATTAACAATGTTAATGATGTGCACAGGTGTACACAAATGTGCATGTATATTGGTGTGTGTGGGGAGGGGATTTAGAGAGAGAGAGGGAGAGGGGGTGAGAGAAGGGTGATGTAGATAGGGTAAACATAATTGGAGGTCTGGCAATGAGAGCATGTGTCTGTGGTTTGCTTAGAGGGGAAGAGAATGGGGACTAGAGAGGAGATGAAGCTAAAAAGTAATCACAGGCCAATCTTGGAGCATATCTTAAGCCTTCAAAAGTGTTAAAGATAATGTGTTTCATATCTTCAGAGAAGGCATTGAACCATTTGAAGCAGGAAAGCAATGTGATCAGATTGCTTATTGTTAAACTCAGTTTTGACAGCTCTGTGGCTTGTTAAAGTGGTATCTGCTTTGCACCCACATAAATAACAACTGGAATGTGGCACCCAGAGAAGATTAAACAACAGAGTAGTGCAAGTTATTTAATGAGTTAAAATACTTGCTTTTGTTCATTTTGCTTTCTAAGAAACTGTAAGAAGGAAAGATCATAATATTCCAGGAGAGTGCTTCTCATGCTATCTGTGGTTTGAGAAGTTTCTAGTTCTCAAACTAACTAGCTTCTTTCCCCAATTTGATGAAATGCAATAAAGATGCATTACTTATAAAATAAACTTAATATGTACACAATGCAAGCCTCAATTTTATTTATTTATTTTTATTTGAAGGGTAATTTGCTTTACAGAATTTTGTTGTTTTCTGTCAAGTATAATAAGAACAGACATAACGGAGAGAGACAACAAAGAGTCACAGAACTGGTATACATTGCTCTTTGAAAGTGTTTATAAGGGCGATTAAAATTTTTGTACTTATCTCACACAGATTAATAAAAAAGCAGGACAGAAACCACAGTTTGAGAGAGTTCTGCTTCAGGAATACTTTATATACTGATACTAAGGTCAAAAATTTGTTCTCCAAATTTTTCAGGGGTAAGAAAAATGGAACAAAATTGAGTTCAGAAAGAAGGATATGGATACCATATAGAAAGGTATGGAACTAAAAAAAAAAAAAAAAAGCTAAACTCTTTGCCTATGTAGGTTTCTTATTTTCAAGGAATATTAAATTCCTTTCTGTGGATACAAAATGACTTTGGTGTCATTTTGCCTGTCACACAACCCACCCAACCCAGGAACATTACATTGATATTTTTGCAGACAATAAGAACCAGTACATTTGACTTTTATACTTTTCAGAACATTATATTATCGTGACCATGTTGAAAAGTCTAGTATTACTCAGTTTATGCCTGTGTTCTGCATCCTGAGAAACACAGCATGAAAAATGTGTGATTGACTTGTTCAATTTATTAATATAGTTTCTTTTAACGTTATATAATAGACAAAGTAAGGAGGAACTTTTCAAACATGCAGCTAAATAGATATATGGATGCCAATGGGAGTTTATAAAGTTAATTAATGGACATATGGATACCAATGGATGCTACACTGTGCTTAGTCACTCAGTTGTATCTGACTCTTCGTGACCCAATGGATTGTAGCCCACTAGGCTCCTCTGTCCATGAGGTTTCCCCAGGCAAGATTACTGGAGTGGGTTGCCATGCCCTCCTCCAGAGGATCTTCCCAACCCAGGGATCGAATCCAGGTCTCTTGCATTGCAGGCAGATTCCTCTGTCTGAGTCACCAGATGGTAGCCCAAGAATACTGGAGTGGGTAACCTATTCCTTCTCCAGGGGATCTTCCTGACCCAGGAATCAAACTGGGGTCTCCTGAAGTGCAGGTAGATTCTTTACCAGCTGAGCTACCAAGGAAGCCCATAATAATGGATGTTACAACCCTAGCTCGATATAGACCAGCAATGTTTCATTAATTGGAAAACTTTCTGTTTTTCTTTAGGCATTTGTTAAATTTCTTATTAGTTCAACCAATCTTTACTGAGCAGCTATTAAAAACATAATTATGTTGGGCGCCAAGATCATAGAAAATATGACCCACTGTTTGAAAACTGCTCATAATTTAGGGAAAAGTGGACAAAAGCATAAGTAATTGTACTGTGATGGGTTACCCAGTGAAGAAGCAATATTTATAATGAAAGTTCAGTTTCAGGAAAGACTCAGACTCTTCTATTTACTTTCCCAGGACTAGGCAGATGGCATTGTATAATATAAAATGATCAGCATGTGTATCATATCAGTTCCATCAAGGCAGTATTCTTAAACTGGCCTTCCCAGGTTTGCTTTATTTCTTCTTTTGTTGAAACTGTTCCCTATCATTAGAATCTAATGATAATCAACTGGTTGTAACCAACTAGTATTAATTATAATTAATGTAATAATGTAATATTATAATATTGTAATGTAATAATGTAAAACTAGTATTAATTATAATAATAACATTAATGAAAATAACTGTGATTTATTGCCTATTATAGGCTGGTCACTTTACAATTTTTATTTAATTAATTCAGGAACTGAGAGGTATGCCCATTTTTCAGATGATAAAATGAAGATAACTTGCCTAAAATTACATAGCATTAAGTGTCAACATAAGAACCCAAGCCCAGGAACTTCTGCTGCAGTATTTTCTAGTATTAGACCATTGCTGTGAGTTTTCTTAGACTTCCGCCTTGATGCCCAAATCTTATATTGGTGTCTACCTGTATTTCAACCATTTGTCTTCAAAGAACAGAAAAATGCATAACTTCTCCAGGTCTTTATTTCTCTGTGTTGTCTGCTTTCCACAAAGAATCAGTCTATTACATTATGTTATAGAACTGATGAATTAGGCTTCTTTAAATCTGAGAGTGTATTTTTTAAGGTTGTAGCCCAATTCAGATCTATTTTTGAAAGAAGGTGAGATAAATCTTAAGTATATCAATTTTATTTTATCATTGAAAGAACACACAATAAATAAAATTGATGTGTTCTGGTTGTTCTATAGCAAAGTATTAGAGACAAAGACTTTAAAAAACTGTTGGTTAAATCCTATTTTCCTTAATATAAATTTGCATGAATACTTGCATTCTCTACCTTGTGTTTGGCGAACTTTGGGCATTTTAAATTAATGAATTTCTCAACCACATAGAGAGGAGATTTAAAACCAAGTTTACTCTCAAGATGTAACTTGAGACTGAGTTATACCACTGTTTTATTATTCTTAATGGCACTGAGTCAATCCACAGATATTTCATCCTGCAATTTTCTAGTGTTATGAAAATGCATAATGTTAATCATTGTAGTACTTTATAATCTGACCATAAACCAATGTTTATAGTCAGTTAATCATTGTATTACTTTGCTTTAGGTAATTTAGTACATTACCATAATGTAGCAGTCTACTTAATATAAATTTTAAAGTGAAGACAATAAAGTTGTATAGGATTAATATATTATGCATCCTAACCTGAAAGTTTAAAATGCAGCTGAAGTTTGGACAGAGTTCAGATGTTCTGTGACTTTGGTTTCTTCCACCTTGGCTGGGGAAAGGGTGAAACTTAATGAAGAGCACAGAAGTAAATAATTTTCTACCTCCAATTATTTATGCATCCCTTTCACAGCCTTCTTCATTTGGCAAGAATAGGTTTGGATATACTCAGGCCAGGAATCAACAACTACTCATTTTTGAAAAAGTGAACTCCGATTAAGGGAAACCTATCCCAACCTAGATAGCGTATTAAAAGGCAGAGACATTACTTTGTCAACAAAGGTCTGTCTAGTCAAGGCTATGGTTTTTCCAGTGGTCATGTATGAATGTGAGAGTTGGGCTGTGAAGAAAGCTGAGTGCCAAAGAATTGATGCTTTTGAACTGTGGTGTTGGAGAAGACTCTTGAGAGTCCCTTGGACAGCAAGGAGATCCAACCAGTCCATCCTAAAGGAGATCAGTCCTGGGTGTTCATTGGAAGGACTGATGCTGAGGCTGAAACTCCAATACTTTGGCCACTTGATGTGAAGAGTTGACTCATTGGAAAAGATCCTGATGCTGGGAAAAATAGAAGGTGGGAGGAGACGGGGATGACAGAGAATGAGGTGATTGGATGGCATCACTGACTCGCTGGACATGAGTTTGAGTAAACTCTGGGAGTTTGTGATAGACAGGGAGGCCTGGCGTGCTGCGACTCATGGGGTCGCAAAGAGTTGGACACGACTGAGCGACTGAACTGACTGACTGACTGATCCCAAGATTAAAAAGAAAATCAGTAAGTTTGGGGGTAGTTGACATTAATTTCATTGAAGTGAGACTATGCTTGTCTTATAAATGACCTCAAGGAATATTTTATGAACAGTTTAAATTAACTCAATCATTTTTGGAATTGAATACTATCTTTGTTTTGAAAACAAACATTTATTGAGTGGCTCCTATATCCCAGGTACAACGTTAAGTGCTTTCTTTTACATCATCATCAGCTTGATGGAAAGACTGCATTCTTGGGACACAAAACTTAGAAATTTTATAGTAATGCCAAATTGTTGTGGTAGATGGGATTTTGTTTTTCTTGTTATTGGAGTATAGTTGCTTTACAATGTTGTGTTAGTTTCTGCTAAACAGCAAATTGATTCAGCAATATTTATACATAAATGCCTCCCTTTTTGGATTTCCTTCCAACTTAGGTCACCACAGAGCATTGAATAGAGTTCCCTGTGCTATACAGTAGGTTCTCATTACTTCAGTTCAGTTCAGTTCAGTCACTGAGTCATGTCCGACTCTTTGTGACACCATTGACTGCAGCACACCAGGCTTTCCTGTCCATCACCAACTCCCAGAGCTTGCTCAAACTCATGCCCATCGAGCTGGTGATGCCATCCAACCATCTGTCGTCCCCTTCTCCTCCTGCCTTCAATCTTTCCCAGCATCAGGGTCTTTTCCAGTGAGTCAGTTCTTCCCATCAGGTGGCCAAAATGTTGGAGTTTCTTCTTCAGCATCAGTCCTTCCAATGAATATTCAGGACTGATTTCCTCTAGGATTGACTAGTTTCATCCCCTTGCAGTCCAAGGGACTCTCAAGCATCTTCTCCAACAGTAGGTTCTCATTAGTTACCTATTTTATGCATAGTTGTGTATATATGTCAGTCCCAATCGCCCAATCCACACTCCCCCCATGCCCCATTGGTATCCATTTGTTCTCTGTATCTGTGTCTCTATTTCTGCTTCACAAATAAGTTCATCTATAGCATTTTCCTAGATTCCATATGTGTATTTTAGTATACAAATCTGTTTTCTCTTTCTGACTTCACTCTGTATGATAGTCTCTAGGTCCATCCACATCTCTTTAAATGGCAGAATTTCATTTCTTTTTATGGCTGGGTAATATTCCATTGTGTATATGTACCACATCTTCTTTACTCATTCCTCTATTGATACACATTTACATTGCTTCTATGTCCTGAAGCAGTGAGCATAGTGCTGCAGTGAACATTGGGGTGCATGCATAAAATAATTATGATTTCCTCCAGTCAAACGCCCAGGAGTGGGATTACTGGATCATATGTAGCTCTATTTTTAGTTTTTAAGGCACCTCCACACTATTCTACTTTTTCAATGAGTTCCAGAAAAGCATATATTTCCGTTTTATTGACTACGCCAAAGTCTTTGATTATGTGGATCACAATAAACTGTGGAAAATTCTGAAAGAGATGGGAATACCAGACCACCTGACCTGCCTCTTGAGAAACCTGTATGCAAGTCAGGAAGCAACAGTTAGAACTGAACATGGAACAACAGACTGGTTCCAAATAGGAAAAGGAGTACGTCAAGGCTGTATATTGTCACCCTGCTTATTTAACTTATATGCCGAGTACATCATGAGAAATGCTGGGCTGGATGACGCACAAGCTGGAATCAAGATTGCTGGGAGAACTATCAATAACCTCAGATATGCAGGTGATACCATTCTTATGGCAGAAAGTGAAGAAGAACTAAAGAACCTCTTGATGAAAGTGAAAGAGAGTGAAAAAGTTGGCTTAAAGCTCAACATTCAGAAAACTAAGATCATGGCATCTGGTCCCATCACTTCATGGCAAATAGAAAATAGATGGGGAAACAATGTAAACAGTGGCAAACTTTATTTTTTTGGGGGTGGCTCCAAAATCCCTGCAGATGGTGACTGCAGCCATGAAATTAAAAGACACTTATGCCTTGGAAGGAAAGTTATGATCAACCTAGACAACATAATAAAAACCAGAGACATTACTTTGTCAACAAAGGTCCGTCTAGTCAAGGCTATAGTTTTTCCAGTGGTCATGTATGGATGTGAGAGTTGCACTATAAAGAAAGCTGAGCACGGAAGAATTGATGCTTTTGAACTGTGGTGTTGGAGAAGACGCTTGAGAGTCCCTTGTACTTCAAGGAGATCCAACCAGTCCATCCTAAAGGAGATCAGTCCTGGGTGTTCATTGGAAGGACTGATGTTGAAGTAGAAACTCCAGTACTTTGGCCACCTGATGTGAAGAGTTGACTCATTGGAAAAGACCCTGTTGCTGGGAGGGATTGGGGGCAAGAGGAGAAGGGGATGACAGAGAATGAGATGGCTGGATGGCATCACCAACTGGATGGACATGAGTTTGAGTAAACTCTTCAGTTGGTATGGACAGGCAGGCCTGGCGTGCCGCGATTCATGGGGTCGCAAAGAGTCGGACACGACTGAGCGACTGAACTGAACCGAACTGATACTATTCTACTTAGTAGTTATATTAATTTACATTCTCACCAGCAGAGTAAGAGGGTTCCCTTTTCTCCACACCTGCTCCATTGTTATTGTTTGTAGATTTTTTTGATGATGGCCATTCTGATCAGTGTGAGATGATGACTGATTGTAGTTTTGATTTCTCTAATAATTAGTGATGCTGAGGATCTTTTGATGTCTTTATTGACCATCTGTATGTCTTCTTTGGAGAAATGTCTATTTATGCCTACTGCCCATTTTTATTTATTTATTTATTTTTTTAATATATTGAGCTGTATGAGCTGTTTATATTTTGGAGATTAATCCTTTGTCAGCTGCTTCATTAGCAAATATTTTCTCCTATTCTGAGGGTTGTGGTTTCATTTTGTCTGTGGTTTCCTTTGTTGTGCAAAAGCTTTTTAAGTTTAGTTAATTCCCATTCTCACTAATCTAGGAGGTGGGTCAAAAATGATCTTGTGATTTATGTCAAAGAGTATGCTGCCTGTGTTTTCCTCTAGGAGTTTTTATAGTGTCTGGCCTTACTTTTTGGCCTTTAATCCACTTTAAATTTATTTTTGTGTATGGTGTTAGTGAGTGTTCTAATTTCCTTCTTTTATATGTTGCCATCTAGTTTTCCCAGCACCACTTACTGAAGAGACTGTTGTTTCTTCTCTTTTGTCATAGATTGGATGCCCATGTATGTATGGGTTTATCTCTGGGTTTTTTAAATCCTGTAACATTGATCCATATTTCTGTATTTGTGCTGGTACAATACTGTCTTGATTACTATAGCCTTGTAGTATAGTCTGAAGTCAAGGAGCCTGATTTCTCCAGTTCTGATTGTTTTTTTCTTTTTTTTTTTTTTTTTGCTCAAAATTACTTCGCTTTCAAGTCTTTTGTGTTTCATACAAATGGTAGAAGTTTTTGTTCTAGTTCTGTGAAAAATGCTATTGGCAATTTAATAGGAATTGCATTGAATCCGTAGATTGCTGTGGGTAGTATAGTCATTGTCATAATATTGATTTTTCAAATCCAAGTATATGGTATATCTCTCATTCTGTTTATGTTATCTTTCATTTCTTTCATCAGCATCTTATAGTGTTTCAATTACAGGTGTTTTGCCTCCTTAGGTAGCTTTATTCCTAAGTATTTTATTCTTTTTGTTGCAGTGGTAAATGGGATAGTTTCCTTAATTTCTCTTTTTGACATTTCATTGTTAGTATATAGAAATGCAAGAGATTTCTGTGTGTTAATTTTGTATCCTGTTACTAAAGTCATTGATTAGCTTTCTGGTGGTATTTTTTAGGATTTTTTATGTATAGTATCATGTCATTTATAAACAGTGACAAAGTTTTATTTCTTATTTGCCAGTTTGGATTCCTTTTATTTCTTTTTTCTTCCCTGATTGCCTTGGCTAGGACTTTCAAAACTATGTTGTGTAATAATAGTGAGAGTGGGCACCTGTGTCTTATTTCTGATTTTAGAGTAAATGCTTTCAAATTTTGACCTTTGAGAATAATGTGTTGTAGGCTTTTTATATATGGCCTTTATTATGGTGATGCAGGTTCCCTCTTTGCCCACTTTGTAGACAGTTTTTATCATAAATGGGTGTTGAATTTTGTCAGAAGCTTTTTCTACATCTATTGAGATGATCATATGGTTTTTATTCTTCACTTTCTTAATAGAGTATATCACACCAATTGATTTGCATATATTGGAGGATCCTTGTATCCCTAGGATCAATCCCACTCGGTCAGGGTATATGATCCCTTTACTGTGTTGTTGGATTCAGTTCACTAGTATTATTATGTTGAGGATTTTTGCATCTGTGTTCATCAGTGATATTGGCCTGTAATTTTTGTATTGTGTTTATTATATTTCAGCTGGTTTTGGTGTAAGGGCAGTGGTAGCTTCATAGTATGAACTTGTGAGTGCTCCTTCTGTGAGTTTTTAAGATTTTGAAAAAGGTAGATGTTAGCTCTTCTTTAAATGTTTGATAGAATTCTCCTGTGAAGCCATTTGGTCCTGGACTTTTGTTTGTTGGAAGATTTTGAATCACAGTTTCAATTTCATTACTTGTTATTTGTCTGTTCAAATTGTCTATTTCTTCCTGATTCAGTCTTGGAAGGTTGTACCTTTCTAAGCAGTTGTCCGTTTCTTCCAGGTTGTTCATTTTATTGGCATGTATTTGCTTGCAGTAGTCTACTTTCCTGGTGGCTCAGATGGTAAAGAATCTGCCTGCAGTGCAGGAGACCCAGATTCAGTCTCTGAGTTGCGAAGATCCCCTGGAGAAGGAAATGGCAACCCACTCCAGTATTCTTGCCTGGAGAATTGCATGGACAGAAGAGCCTGATGGGTTACAGTCCATGGGGTCACAAAGAGTCGGGTATGACTGACGCTTTCACTTTCATGATTCTTTGTATTTCTGTGGTGTCAGTTACAAATTCTTTTTCATTTCTAATTTTATTGATTTGAGTCCTTCTCTTTTTTTTTTTCTTGATGAGTCTGGCTAATGATTTATTAATTTTATTTCTCTTCTTATATAACCAAGAAGCTTCTAGATATCAGACTTAATTTTAACAAATTAAGGTGTATAAGGAAAATTGGGGCTTCCCTGGTGGCTCAGTGGTAAAGAATCTGCCTGCCAATGCAGAGGTCACAGATTCCATCCCTGGGTTGGGAAGATCTGCTGGAAAAGGAAATGGCAACCCACTTCAGTATTCTTGCCTGGGAAATCTCATGGAGAGAGAAGCCTGGTGGGCTGCAGTCCATAGGGTCACATAGACAACAACATGAGGAAGATTATATGGGAATTCCTCTATGATGGCTGGTGTTAAGTACTTCACTTGGATTTAAAAAAAAATTTTTTTTTCACTGTCTTTAAGTGATTGATTCCTTTCAGGATTATTATTCCTGAAGAAACATTTAGAATCTTAATACTTTATGTGTATTTGTTTTATTATGTGAACTATATTGTAAACATTTTATGAAATAATTTGTATCTTGCATCCTTTTCCCTTACTCTTTAGTCCCTACCAGAATATATTGACTATTGGAGAATGAAACATTAATTCAAAAATCTAGTTTTTAAGGGTTTTCTTCCTATGAAAGTTCTTATAATGAATGGTTGGACTTAGAGGAAAATAAATGAAACAAAAACTTTTAAAACAATAATGAGAATAGCATGGAAGCTAATCCAGTGTTTCCTAAATTTGCTGCATATTAGAATCACCATGTGATCTTTTACATATTTCAAAGCCAAGATCATACCCCAGACAATTAAATGATATATCTAGCAGGTGGATGGGGAATGAAACTCAGTACTTTTTCAAATTTCCCAGGGATTGCAAAGAGCAAAAAGGTTTGGGAACCGACTGAGCTCTTTTATCATATATAATGGATGTCACTTTAAAGCTTGGCTTTACTCTGCTTAAAATAAATCCTTCTCAGTTTAAATATTTTCATATAATAATTTTGTCCAAGTATATACCTAACATCTGTTGAGTAGAGGTTATATATGTACTTTGTGTCTTATGAATGAGTGTAATGGGGCTGGGTTATAAGACACAAATAGCTCTCAATGTATTTTAGAAAACAAAAGGCAAATAAAAGTAGTATTAGGAAAAACATGATAAGAATCTCTGAAAAAACCACAATATTTAATGTTTGCAGTAATGACATACTTCACCATTACATTTTCAACTATTAGTTTTGATTGCTAGTGCCTTTAGAAGAAGCTTATTGTGAATATTCAGAAAAATAAAATTAGTAAATAAGAAGTTTAGCTTTTTTCTTTGGAGTATGTTGTCTCTAGTGTTTTAGTTAACAGAAGTATATGCAGACTTAATAACAGTTTTATTAATTAAAAGCTATAATGACAGCAACACCTGCCATATAACTGAGCACTTGTTTTAGTTTATTTTCATAGATTATCCCCATTCTTGGAATTGACTATGGTTTTCCAATCTTATATTTAAAAGGAAATGAGCATTCAGGGAGACTAAGCAATTTATATAAGTGATAAGTGCAAAGCTGGGACAACTTGAAAGCATATGTTATTGGACTTACTTCATTCTGTTTCTTATCATAATAACGAAGTTTGTTATGACTTCCTCCAAATTTACACTATTTTTACCAATATATCTGCCACTCATCAGTGGAGTAAGATGATGGAATTCAAAGAGGAATTACTTCCCGGCCTGAATGTGGTCATGTTAAAAGCAGGTAACTGTGTGTGTGTATTTGTGTGCTTCCTTAAGTGTGCAAATGTTGTCCAGTTTGCCACATATAAGGGTGAGATAAAAACAGAACTTGCTCGCTGGTGGGGATTGAAGCTGCTGAGCTTGTGGGAATTGGCTCGTTCCTGTGTTTGCTGCAGCAGTCTGCTGCTTTGTGTGACACTTCCCTGCCATATGCAGGCACATTGGCGCTTTTCCTAGGGAAATTGTTGATTTTAAAACACACTCAGAAGCCACTATTGGCTAAACAGTGGTTGTCCCTGGTTTTTTTTTTTTTTATGTGCCATAAGGATCTTAATATTTTGCAGTTGTTGTACAGGTCTAATGGCTTCTTGTGTTCAAGTGACAAAGATCCAACTCACACTAGCTCAAGCCAAAATAGCAAGAGTAAAAACAAAACTCAGCAACCAGTGCAGGTTTCTTAGAAGGATGCTGAAGTAGCTCAGACAATGCAGGAAAGCCTGTAAGAATGGCACTGCTTTGGGGATTTTAGGAACAGATAAGCAGGCTGCATCTACTCTTGGATTTCTGCTTTTTGTGTGTGTTTCTCTGTGTGTTCACCTCATTCTTTTCTATTTTTTCAAGTACAGAAGTATGTGTATTCACCATCTTTTTTCCCAATCCAAACGGAAAAATATTCCAGGGAATGTCACTGCTTGTCATAGGGAACCCAAGTTCCCTACTCTCTCCAGAATATGTCACTGTGGCTAACCCTCAGTTACTTGTCTAAGTCCCAGAGTTCTAGCATTGGTACCCTCCCCTAAACTCCACAGATGGAGCAGAAAGAGAGCTGAGCCTGAAAGGAAAGGGAGGAGTTTGTTCTCGACCAGGAAGAAGAAAAACTGCCTGATGGACTAAAACAATAGGTGACAATTACACAGGTATTCTTTGATTCCTTGGTTTTAACTTACTTTCTGCATCGCTTGGTAGATAAGTAACAGATTTAGATTAAAGGTAGGTGCCTTACCTACCAGTTCAAAGCTGGTTGAATTCATAGTTATATTATTAAAAATACAGTAAAACTGCAAGTAATTAGGGTGTCTACCTGTCATTTTGGTTTTGAGTGATAGATAAAAGTATAATATTTTGAGTTAGAATTGAGGTTAAGACAAAGCCACTCACTGTTATTGAAACTAATTCAGAGTGTCATATGTCTCAGTTGAATGGGAGAATATAGTATCTATGAGGTAGCATTTTACATGGATTCAATAAGATAGTTTATAAAAGCTTTTAGTCAAGAATTGCCACACAGTAAACACTCAATGAATGTTAATAGTGAAGACAGTTAACCAAGTATAATGATAATAACAAAAAGAACTCTGTAGGTAATCATAAGTTGGCGATCAGAGTGAAATCATGTATTAACATATTCACATCAGGCCTCATTTTATAATATATATGTGTGCATATATATTTATATAATATATGTCTATATGTTTGTATATATATTCAGTCTACCAGTTTCAAAGATGAACAGATTATTTTAATGCTGTATGAACAAGGTATGTAGAATTTCGTTATTATAAATGTCAGCTGTTTTGATGTTTTCCATGTCACTGGCCAGAACTTGAATCTTTACAGTTTTTATGTTTTAATCTTGCCTTTTAAAATTCTATTCCACATCTGTACACATTCATGGAAATCCTGAACCTATATCCCTAAACTAGCCCTTCATAAAGAATATTCTGTAAAAAATGTATGGCAAAAACCCATACAATATTGTAAAGTAATTAGCCTCCAATTAAAATAAATGCATTAATTAAAAAGTAAAAAAAATAGTTTTGTTTTTAAAAAGTATGAAAACCTAAATATTATAAAACTTTGAACAATGTATTTTTTCAGCTTCTTGCATAATTTAAAGCACTTTTGTAAATGCATGAAATATATGGAAAAATAGTATGGAAATATATGGAGAAATAAAAAATGGCATGTCCAGTGAAAAAGGAGTATTTGAAAAATTAGTATCACTGTTCAGAATCCATTTAACTAGGTGTATGGGAGTGAAGAATTAGTGCCTTTGTTAAAATGTTTCTACTTAAGAGAACAAAAGCTTACAAATTTTAAAATAGAATAACACTTTATTTTGCAATACACAAAATTGTTTTTATTTTTAAGAAAAATAATATAATTGTTGACCACCAGATGGCTCCCATATTTTTAAAAATTCAGCAGAAAGAGTGGAAATTCTATTCAAAATATAGAAACATAGATATAAAAGGAATGAAGTTAAAGACAGTGAGATAACCTGTGAATATCATAAGCATACAAAAATAATTGACATTCCATAACTTTTGGAAATTTCTTTCTCCCTTAAAAAAAGGTATGATGTATATGTGAACAGCATGATACAATGTATTAATACCTTTCAGGTGTTTACTCCACTTTTGGAAAATAACCATGCTCTTAGTATTTCAAGATAGAAGAATAAATATTATGTAGGATAAAAATTTCTCAAAATGTCAGTGCTAGAATGGCTTTAGTATTTTCCTACTATGTTTCAAGAAACACAAATGGTGTGTCTCACAGTGAATATAGGGACAAATCCTAATGCTTTTGTGCTCACAGATTTTTGTACTGAGACTATATATTATTGACAGGGCATCTTTAATGACACCTCCTCTTTATATAAGTATCATTCCACAGGACATTTAACACTAATGTCACATTACAAATCACATTCTCCATAAAAGCAAAATTATTTTGACCTGTGTCAACAATGGAGCCAATAGGTGATGAGAGATGTATTACGCATCACAGCTCAACTAAGGACGTTGCTGTTCCCACAGACAGTGTTTTATACTAGTCTTAATATGTAAGCTATTAAGATAAAAGACTGTGTACTTGTCACTCTGACAGCTTTTATAAAGGCTAAGCTGTCCAATCTGTCTTTCATTAAAAGCTTTGTGTAGTTTTGTGATTTGCAGTCACTGAGCCGTTGTGCTTTCAGAGCATACACTTCTATTTTGAGAATTTTTTTTTGTCAATAAAAAAGGCATATGCCTCAGTGAGTCATCCTTGCAGAGCAGACTCACAAGAAGGAGTTGACCTGCGCTTCTGCCCCACTCCTGAATTTTCCCTACCTTGTCTTGTTAACACAGAGCTTGCCCCTGTGCCGCTCACCATGGAAAAACCAGAAATGTAGCTACAAGGTCTCCTTAGCCCATATGGTTTTATTTGTGTTCTGCTGGCACAGTTATAGTCATACAGTAACCAATATAAATTTTTAGTTTTATTATCACCTCTAAAAAGAGACAGAAATGTGAAAATTGAAGCCAGAAGGTTTGTATCACAGGATTAATTAGGCAGGGCCAACTGGAGTCTCACTCCTCCTGGCAGTGAGTGCCTCAAGAAGGTGCCTGCCTTCAATTACAGAGCGCACAAAGCAATTAAAAACCCTGTTTCTTTTTCCTGAGGTGTTACTTGTTACTTGATAAATCTCTTTTTTAAAATTCTCTGGGGAGCTGAACTGGCTTGAGGTGCAATCTACCAGGGTAGATATTCATGAAAAATTGATTTAGCTGTAGCCTAACTGCAAGAGGTTTAAAATAAACCTGAAAGGAATGAACAGTGTGTTTCTTGGCTGACATTTTATTGGCCATTTTTTTAAAATGCACAAAAGACTAGATAATTAAGAATTGAGACATTATGGATCTCCACCAGCAGATATGAATCGAGTTGGTCAGCCATCCCAGGCATTTTCTCCTAAGTCACGCTATACATTGGATGAACCTTTTTTCACAGGGTTATTTGTACAATTCTGTGGGCCAAAGTGTGGTGTGCATAAGTCAGAATTAAGTGCCTGCCTCCCAACACCCACATCCCCTTTCTAATTGAGAATCAGCTCTGTATGAAATTATATCTTTCTACCTGATTTATGTCCCAGTCCCCTGGGCTTGGAAACTTGAGCCTGTTGTTCTCTTTTTCCAAAAGGAACTTCTCTTGCTTTTTCAATGTTAGGTGCAGAATTAGGATAATAATGTAATTCTCAAAAATAGCTATAAATATTCAGAAGTAAGCCTCAGTTGTCTTCTGTACAGCTCATTTTGTGGACTGGGATTTCACCACTGGTACATAAATCACCTAGCTAACCCTTTCGTCTGAAATATAAATAATTTAAAATATGCAATAAGTACAGGGTATAACTGGTTGAGAGAACACTGCTCTATCAAGACATATGGGCTTAAGCTTTATCAGTGATCTCATACTTCCTGTTGAAAGAGAAGCAAAATATTTTTTAATCAATAGGCTAAAAATCATGATTGTAAATACAGGCGTAAGACTCTACTTTCACTTAAAAAGCATGTTATATATAATTTAATAAAATGACAAAGACTTCAGTTTATGTTGTTTTTATATTTTGTGTTTCTAAATTAAAATGTGATTTATTTGAGAAAGATAATGATAAAAATATTTTATCTTCTCCTTACTTTTTCTGGTGTTTTCTTTCTTCCTCTTACATTTTAATATAATGTAAAGTTTAGGTAAATCTTTAAAAAGTCTTATTTAATGTCAAGATAGTAAAAATATGTTATTATAATCAGAAAGAAAATTTCAGTCTTTTAGTGAAGATAAACTGACAAAGTATGACTTCTGAAATCTAGATTCCAGTCACTAGAAATTAATTCTGACAAATTCTATTGAGTTTGTATCATAGCTTATCTGTCCATTGATCTGTCTTTCCATTTCTTATGAAAACCTTGGTAATTTTTTTCCTTACCTGCCAGATTTGACACAGTATGTTTTTCCTACTTTGTCTTCTGATTTAATGAGTTTAAATGTTTATTAGGGCTTCCCAGCTGATATATCTATAAAGAATCTGCCTACCAATGCAGGAGACACAGGAGATGTGGGTTTGATCCCTGGGTTCAGAAGATTCCCTGGAGTAGGAAATGGCAACCCACTCCAGTATTGTTGCCTGGGAAATCCCATGGATGGAGGAGTGGGTGAGCTATAGCCCATGGGATCACAAAGAATCAGACACAGCGGAGTGACTCAACATGCACACGCGTAAATGTTTATTCGAAGAAAATGCCAGAAAATTTTAGAAAATTCAAAAACATTTGAAAAAATTCTAAAAATTCAAATTTTAGAAAATTTGAAAAGGTGCCAGAAAACATTTGCTATTTCCTTGTATTTTTATTTTAGGACTGGCTTAAAACTTTCCTCAATAGATACCTGAATAGAAACGTGATCTGTTTTGCTGTTTGTCTTCATAAAACTACTTTGTCTTTTAAGTGAGGCAGTCTGAAGAATGAAGTCTGTGACATGGTAATAATGTTTCTATTGGAACATTGGCCACGCATATGCCTTTGGTAAATTGCCTAACTGTGGGTCTAAGATTCTTTTACAATCTTTTGTCTTCTCCTTTGGCTCTCTACTATGTTTACTGCTTTTCTTAAAGTTTCCCAGTGTAGAAGGCTGGATTCTCAGATGGGTCCATGATTCCTGTCTTCTGGAATCCAAGTGCTTGTATAACCCACCCTTGAATGTAGGTGGGACCTCTTAATATGAGGAACTGCACTCCCATGATTAGACTATGTATTAAGGCAAAAATGAAGGGATTTTGTAGATGCAATTAAGGTTCATAAACAATTGACTTAAATTCATCAAAGGGGAGATGATCCTGGACAGGCCTGATCTAATCACGTGAATGCTTTAAAGGGGGGGACTAGAGGTCAGAGACTTGAAGCACCACAGATTCTCCCCTCTTGCCACCCTGAAGATGCAAGGCGCTATGAGTCCATTAGCTACAAGGAAATGAATTGTGTCAACTACCGTTTAAACTTGAAAAAGGCTCTTGAGCTTCAGATATGATCCAGGCCCTAGTCTACTCTTATTTTCAGTCTTATGAAACCCTGACCAATAAACCCAGTAAAGTTGTTCCTTGACCCCTTCCCCGTGGAAACTAGGATAAAATAAATTTTGTTACATAGAATTGATAGCTAATACACCCAACATCCAACATTTACAATTCATGTCTTAAATACCTATTTCCTAAATTTTACTCAGGAAATTAACTCCTTAACACCTTAATTGGTGTTAACACCACAATGAGTAACTGAACAAAAAAAAAAACTGATAATTTGTGACTGGCTAGAAACAGTTAACTAGGTTTCTCAAAGGCTCTTCTAAAACATACTTCTCAAAGGCTCCTTTAATCTCACAGAAGAATTAATATAAGTATGTACCAAGCCTCCAAGGTATCATAACTTTCCATGTGGCAACTTAAGAAAATTGTGTTCTAAGGATTCCCCTTTAGAAAAGAAACTTTTGGGTTAATTCATCATCCAAGTTTAAAAATTATTACCCTTTTCTTTTCTAAATTAGGTATCTGTTACTAGCACTTACTGAATAAATTAATTCAAGTTATGATTTTAATGGTTATTAGGAGTATACAGCATTGAAAACAATAATGTTTTGACCAGAAGAAATGCATCTCTCTCAATGGAGATTTTAATATATTTCAAAACAATGAGTCCATTTACTCGAATTGTTAAAATTAAAACATATAAAGATAATTGAAATTTTGTACTCTGGTTATACTCTTGCTAAAGCTAAATACAGATGGACCCTTGGCCTGTCATTTGAATTCCTAAAGTAGGTGTCCACATATGGTGAAACATATAGGTTATAGACTTTGCTCCCCAAATTTTAATCATGGCATTTATTTTAAATAAAACATTTAGAAAGGAAAAGCAAATGTTGCCAGGGAAGGTTTTTCTTCTTTTCAGCACAGGGCTATTTTTTAAGCCTGTCTGCCTCTTGCCTAATAAAGTTCCCATAGAGTCAATTTGCTTCCCTCACCTCCTTAAATTTGCTGTTCCCACTGGGCCATTTGACATCACTGCCCCAGGATCTATGTGAAGACTTCCTATATCCTTTTCTTCATTTTTACTGCTTCTGAAAAGTAGCATATAAGTCTGCCTGGTTGTAAAAATAAAATGACTGAAAGTGGGTACTGATTAATAATGTTTAACTGAATTAATTTAAATAGTATGTTTTTAATTAAATCTCATTAATTTTCTTCATAACTTTAAATAACCATTGTAATGTTAGAGTCATTTATAGAAATCTAAGGTCACTTTGCTTCTCAGTACCTTCATTGTTGTATGGCGTTTGTATGAGAAAAATAAATGCTTAAAACCTTCCAGAAAGTTTCTTGTAAACTTAAAATACCTGAGAGTTTATTCATATTTTAAAGCATTGCTGAACTTTATCTGAAAGGTAAACTTGTACAACAATTCCAGTCTGCTGGATATTCTTTTCCCTTAAATTCTTAATGATCTGGTATTGTGTTCAGATATAGCAACAGTCATTTCCCTCTGCATTCCCTGAAAACCATAATGAATTGAAACCTATATTTCTTCTTACATGCCTATGTTATGATTTTATTGTCATAAAGCAGAGGGGACTTCTTAATTAAAGAAAGCAAAATTGAACTTTATAATAACTCTAATTCAGGGTTTCTCAAATCTGACATGAACCTGCCAGTTGAGAACTATTTCTCTTATTATATACCTTCTACAATTTGGAAGTTGGATGGCTTCAGTTTTAAATTTTTTTGTTCTATAGTTGACCTACAATACTGCATTAGTTTCAGGTACACAGCAAAGCGAATCAGTTATACATGCACATACATACCTTTTAGCTTCTTTTCCCATATAGGCCATTGCAGAGAATTGACCTATAAAGCAGATCCTTATTAGTTATTTATTTTATATATAGTAGTGATACAGATCAATCCCAATCTCCCAAATATGCCCCCACCTTCCCATACTGGAAGCCATAGTTTTGTTTTCTACATATGTGACTCTATTTCTGTTTTGTAAATAAGTTCATTTGTACCGTTTTTCTTAGATTCCACGTATAAGTGGTATCTTGTGATATTTGGTTTCTCTGTCTAACTCACTTCATTCAGTATAACAATCTCTAGGCCCATCCATATTGCTACAAATAGTCTTATTTCATTCCTTTTTATGGCTGAGTAATGTTCCATTGTATATATGTACCACATCTTCTTTATCTGATCTAACGGACATTTAATGGTTGCATCCATGTCTTGGCTATTGTAAATAAAGCCACAGTGAACATTGGGTTGCATGTATTTTTCCAAAGTATGGTTTTCTCCAGATACATGCCCAACAGTGGGATTGCTGGATGACATGGTAGTTCTATATTTAGGAACCTTTAAGGAGATTCCTTTAAGGAACCTTCATATTGTTCTCCATAATGGTTGTACCAATTTACATTCCCACTAGCAGTGTAGGAGGGTTTCCTTTACAATACAACCTCTCTAGCGTTTATTGTTTGTAGCTTTTTCTGATGGCCATTCTGATCTGTATAAGGTGATACCTCATTGTAGTTTTGATTTGCATTTCTCTAATAATTAGTGACTTTTGAGTCTCTTTTCATGTTGATGGTACCATTTTAGTTTGAAAGTGGGTAATATTTTAAAATTTCTACTCATTATTGGTGATTTGGTGCTAAGTAAACCAAATGGTGTTTTTAGTATTACAATTGTGTTTGTTTGTTTTTAATTTGTTGTCTTCGACCCATGTTAAGAATTAGGACACAAAACTAGAATCTTATAGCACTTAGTGAAAGGTGTTCAAGTATTGTGATTCAGTTCAGTTCAGTTCAATTCAGTTCAGTCTCTCAGTCATGTCCGACTCTTTGCGATCCCATGGACTGTAGCATACCAGGCCTCCCTGTCCATCACCAACTCCTAGAGTTTACTCAAACTCATGCCCATTGAGACAGTGATGCCATCCAACCATCTCATACTCTGTCAAAAGTACACAGAAGAACTGTACAAAAAAGATCTTCATGACTCAGATCATCACGATGGTGTGATCACTCACCTAGAACCAGACATCCTGGAACGTGAAGTCAAGTGGGCCTTAGGAAGCATCACCACAAACAAAGCTAGTGGAGGTGATGGAATTCCAGTTGAACTATTTCAAATCCCAGAAGATGATGCTGTGAAAGTGCTGCACTCAATATGCCAGCAGATTTGGAAAACTCAGCAGTGGCCACAGGACTGGAAAAGGTCAGTATTCATTACAGCATTATGGCACATAATTTTTGATGCATGTAGTTTTATAACTTTGAAAACATCTACAATTATTATCAAAATATTGAGGATGCTTAGAAAGAGTGGTAGTTGGCTAGACTTGAGTCAGCACAGAGGCATATTCTGGAAACTCATTGAGCTTATGGAAACTTCCTGATTAGGGGAACTAGAAATCAGTGAAAGGATATTTGATTGTTTGAAAGAATTCTATTGCCCATGTTCCTTTTGCTTTCTTTTCTTCACTGAAGCAGGTGGAATTGAGTAGTTGATGCTTTGTTGTTGTTCAGTCACTAAGTCATGTCCAACTCTTTGCTACCCCATGGACTCTAGCATGCCAGGCTTCCCTGTCCGTCACCATCTCCCAAAGTTTGCTCAAACACATACCCATGGAGTAAGTGATGCCATCCAACCATCTCATCCCCTGTCATCCTCTTCTCCTGCCTTCAATCTTTCTCAGCATCAGGGTCTTTTTCAGTGAGTTAGTTCTTCACATCAGGTGGTCAAACTATTGGAGTTTCAACTTCAGCATCAGTCCTTTCAATAAATATACAAGGTTGATTTCCTTCAGGATTGATGGATTTGATCTCTGTGCAGTCCAAGGGAATCTCAAGAGTCTTCTCCAACACCACAGTTCACAAGGATCAATTTTTTGGCACTCAGCCTTCATTATGGTTCAACTCTCACACCCATACATGACTACTGGAAAAACCATAGTTTTGACTAGAGGGAAATTTGTTGGCAAAGCAACGTCTTTGCTTTTTAATATGCTATCTGGGTTTAATAAGCTATCTGCTATCATAGCTTTTCTTCCAAGGAGCAAGCGTCTTTTAATTTCATGACTGCAGTCACCATCTGCAGTGATTTTAGAGCCCAAGAAAATAAAAGTCTGTCACTGTTTCCATTGTTTCCCCATCTATTTGCCATGAAGTGATGGGACTGGATGTGATGATCGTTTTTTGAACGTTGAGTTTTAAGCCAGCTTTTTTCATTCTTCTCTTTCGCCTTCATCAAGAGACTCCTTGCTTTCTGCCATAAGAGTGGTGTTATTTGCATATCTAAAGTTATTGATATGTCTCGTGGCAACCTTGATTCCATCTTGTGCTTCATCCTGCCCTGTATTTTGCATATGGTACTCTATATATATGTAAAATAATCAGGGTGACAATATACAGCCTTGATGTACTCCTTTCCCAATTTGGAACCAGTCCGTTCTTCCATGTCCAGTTTTAACTGTTGCTTCTTACTTGCTATGACCTGCATACAGGTTTCTCAGGAGGCAGGTAAGGTGGTCTAGTACTCCCATCTCTTTAAGAATTTTCCACAGTTTGTTGTGATACACACAGTCAAAGGCATTAGCATAGTCAATGAAACAGAAGAAGATATTTTTTTTCTGGAATTCTCTTGCTTTTTCTATGATCCAGTGGATGTTGGCAATTTGGTCTCTGTTTCCTCTGCCTTTTCTAAACCCAGCTTGACATCTGGGAGTTCTAGGTTCATGTATTGTTAAAGCCTAGCTTGCAGGATTTTGAGCATAACCTTGCTAACATGTGAAATGAGTGCAATTGTATAGTAGCTTGAATATGACTTCCCTGGTGGCTCAGACAGTAAAAGCACCTGCCTACAATGCAGGAGACCTGGGTTCGATCCCTGACCCAGGAAGATCCCCGGGAGAAGGAAATGACAACCCACTCCAGTACTCTTGCCTGGAAAATCCCATGTAACCTGGTAGGCTATAGTCCATGGGGTCACAAAGAGTCAGACATGACTGAGAGACTTCACTTTCATTTGAATATGAAAACTGACCTTTTCCAGTCCTGTGGCCACTGCTGAGTTTTCCAAATTTGCTGGCATATTGAGTGCAGCACTTTAATAGCATCATCTTTTAGGAATTGAAATAGCTCAGCTGGAATTCCATCACCTCCACTAGCTTTGTTTGAAGTGATGCTTCCTAAGGCCCACTTGACTTTGCACTCCAGAATGTCTGTCTCTATGTGATAGATCACACCATTGTGGTTATCTGGGTCATTGAGATCTTTTTCTTCTGTGTATTCCTGCCACCTCTTCTTAATATCTTCTGCTTCTGTTAGGCCCATACCATTTCTGTCTATATCTGTGCCCATCTATGCATGAAATATTCCCTTGATAACTCTAATTTTCTTGAAGAGATCTCTAGTCTTTCCCATTCTATTATTTTCCTCATTTCTTTGCATTGTTCACTTAGGAAGGCTTTCTTATCTCTCCTTGCTATTCTTTGGAACTCTGCATTCAGATGGGTATATCTTTCCTTTTCTCCTTTTCCTTTCATTCTCCTTTTTCCTCAGCTATTTGTAAGGCTTCCTCAGACAATTATTTTACCTTTTTGCATTTCTTTTTCTTGGGTATGTTTTTGATCACTGTCTCCTGTACAATGTTACAATCCTCTGTCCACAGTTCTTCAGGCACTCTGAATACGTAATGTGTAAGTTGTTGTTCACGTACTATGAAAAATTCTGCTCTGGTTTGTGCTTTAGTCCCATAAGAGATTATCTTAGAAACATACCTTCATCTGCAATTTTCTGGAAGAGTTTGAGTAAGATAGGTGTTAGCTCTTCTCTAAATTTTTGGTAGAATTCAGCTGTGAAGCCATCTGGTCCTGGGCTTTTGTTTGCTGGAAGATTTCTGATTACAGTTTTGATTTCCTTGCTTGTGATGGGTCTGTTAAGATCTTCTATTTCTTCCTGGTTCAGTTTTGGAAAGTTACACTTTTCTAAGAATTTGTCCATTTCTTCCAAGTTGTCCATTTCATTGGCACAGAGCTGCTGGTAGTAGTCTCTTATGATCCTTTGTATTTCAGAGTTGTCTGTTGTGATCTCTCCATTTTCATTTCTAATTTTGTTAATTTGGTTCTTCTCTCTTTGTTTCTTAATGAGTCTTGCTAGTGGTTTGTCAATTTTGTTTATTTTTTCAAAAAACCAGCTTTTAGCTTTGTTGATTTTTGCTATGGTCTCTTTAGTTTCTTTTGCATTTATTTCTGCCCTGATTTTTAAGATTTCTTTCCTTCTGCTAACCCTGGGGTTCTTCATTTCTTCCTTCTCTAATTGCTTTAGGTGTAGAGTTAGGTTATTTATTTGGCTTTTTTCTTGTTTCTTGATGTAAGCCTGTAATGCTATGAACCTTCCACTTAGCACTGCTTTTACAGTGTCCCACTCATTCTATGAGGCCACCATCACCCTAATTCCAAAATCAGACAAAGATGCCACAAAAAAAGAAAACTACAGGCCAATATCACTGATGAACATAGATGCAAAAATCCTTAACAAAATTCTAGCAAACAGAATCCAACAACATATTAAAAAAATCATACACCATGACCAAGTGGGCTTTATCCCAGTAATGCAAGGATTCCTTAATATCCACAAATCAATCAATGTAATACACCACATTAACAAATTGAAAGATAAAAACCATATGATTATCTCAATAGATGCAGAGAAAGCCTTTGACAAAATTCAACACTCATTTATGATTAAAACTCTCCAAAAAGCAGGAATAGAAGGAACATACCTCAACATAATAAAAGCTATATATGACAAACCCACAGCAAGCATCACCCTCAATGGTGAAAAATTGAAAGCATTTCCCCTGAAATCAGGAACAAGACAAGGGTGCCCACTCTCACCACTACTATTCAACATAGTGTTGGAAGTTTTGGCCACAGCAATCAGAGCAGAAAAAGAAGAAGTAAAAGGAATCCAGATAGGAAAAGAAGAAGTGAAACTCTCACTGTTTGCAGATGACATGATCTTCTACATAGAAAACCCTAAAGACTCTACCAGAAAATTACAAGAGCTAATCAATGAATATAGTAAAGTTGCAGGATATAAAATTAACACACAGAAATCCCTTGCATTCCTATATACTAACAATGAGAAAACAGAAAGAGAAATTAAGGAAACAATACCATTCACCATTGCAACAAAAAGAATAAAATACTTAGGAGTATATCTACCTAAAGAAACAAAAGATCTATACATAGAAAACTATAAAACACTGATGAAAGAAATCAAAGAGGACACAAACAGATGGAGAAACATACCGTGTTCATGGATTGGAAGAATTAATATTGTCAAAATGGCTATTCTACCCAAAGCAGTCTATAGATTCAATGCAATCCCTATCAAGCTACCAACGGTATTTTTCACAGAACTAGACCAAAGAATTTCACAATTTGTATGGAAATACAAAAAACCTCGAATAGCCAAAGTAATCTTGAGAAAGAAGAATGGAACTGGAGGAATCAACCTGCCTGACTTCAGACTCTACTACAAAGCCACAGTCATCAAGACAGTATGGTACTGGCACAAAGACAGAAATATAGATCAATGGAACAGAATAGAAAGCCCAGAGATAAAACCAAGAACCTATGGACACCTTATCTTTGACAAAGGAGGCAAGGATATACAATGGAAAAAAGACAACCTCTTTAACAAGTGGTGCTGGGAAAACTGGTCAACCACTTGTAAAAGAATGAAACTAGAACACTTTCTAACACCATACACAAAAATAAACTCAAAATGGATTAAAGATCTAAATGTAAGACCAGAAACTATAAAACTCCTAGAGGAGAACATAGGCAAAACACTCTCCGACATAAATCACAGCAAGATCCTCTATGACCCACCTCCCAGAATATTGGAAATAAAAGAAAAACTAAACAAGTGGGACCTAATGAAACTTAAAAGCTTTTGCACTACAAAGGAAACTATAAGTAAGATGAAAAGACAGCCCTCAGATTGGGAGAAAATAATAGCAAATGAAGCAACAGACAAAGGATTAATCTCAAAAATATACAAGCAACTCCTGCAGCTCAATTCCAGAAAAATAAATGACCCAATCAAAAAATGGGCCAAAGAACTAAACAGACATTTCTCCAAAGAAGACATACAGATGGCTAACAAACACATGAAAAGATGCTCAACATCACTCATTATTAGAGAAATGCAAATCAAAACCACAATGAGGTACCATTACACGCCAGTCAGGATGGCTGCTATCCAAATGTCTACAAGCAATAAATGCTGGAGAGGATGTGGAGAAAAGAGAACCCTCTTACACTGTTGGTGGGAATGCAAACTAGTACAGCTGCTATGGAAAACAGTGTGGAGATTTCTTAAAAAACTGGAAATAGAACTGCCATATGACCCAGCAATCCCACTTCTGGGCATACACACTGAGGAAACCAGATCTGAAAGAGACACGTGCACCCCAATGTTCATCGCAGCACTGTTTATAATAGCCAGGACATGGAAGCAACCTAGATGCCCATCAGCAGATGAATGGATAAGGAAGCTGTGGTACATATACACCATGGAATATTACTCAGCCATTAAAAAGAATTCATTTGAACCAGTCCTAATGAGATGGATGAAGCTGGAGCCCCTTATACAGAGTGAAGTAAGCCAGAAAGGTAAAGAACATTACAGCATACTAACACACATATATATGGAATTTAGAAAGATGGTAACGATAACCCTATATGCAAAACAGAAAAAGAGACACAGAAATACAGAACAGACTTTTGAACTCTGTGGGAGAATGTGAGGGTGGGATATTTCAAAAGAACAGCATGTATACTATCTATGGTGAAACAGATCACCAGCCCAGGTGGGATGCACGAGACAAGTGCTCCGGCCTGGTGCACTGGGAAGACCCAGAGGAATCAGGTGAAGAGGGAGGTGGGAGCGGGGATCGGGATGGGGAATACGTGTAAATCCATGGCTGATTCGTATCAATGTATGACAAAACCCACTGAAATGTTGTGAAGTAATTAGCCTCCAACTAAAAAAAAAAAAAAAAAAAGAGTTAAAAAAAAAAAAGAGATTATCTTAGAAACAAATAACTGTATATGGTCTTGTTAACGGATCTTAGAGTTTTACTTATGCTGTGTTGCCTGGTGTCCTGAAAATGGCGAGTTCCAAGTTCTGGAAAAGGGAAGATAACAGGAGGAAAATTCCCTGTTTGGCTAATTTCCTGTATGGCTAATTTAAGGAGAAAATGAGTTGGCAAAGAAAATTTAGATCAAGGGAAGAAGTATAAATTAGGCAATCAGAACAAGGGTGTGTGTGCATGCTCAGCTGCTCACTCGTGTCCAGCTCCTCTGCGACCCCATGGACCATAGCCTTCCAATCCATGGGAAGTGGGCTGCCCTTTCCTCCTTAAGGGGATCTTCCTGACCCAGGGATCAAATCTACATCTCCTGCATTGCAGGCCTATTCTTTACCACTGAGCCACCGGGGAAACCCATAGAATAGAGGTGGAATGTAGAAGAAAAAATGTTGGATCAGTGGCCTGACTCACCCAACTTTCCAAGTTCAAGCATTCAGATTTCCTCAGACTACAAGGATCAGGGGAGAATGGATATTTATCTCCAGGAAAATTTCTACAGGAAAACTGCCTTCATCCTGAAGAATGACTTTCTGATTTTTAGTATAATGTTATCTTTTACTTCACATCCTCAAAGTACTTTCCCCAAGATCCCTGCCCCTGGTAGGGAATCTGCATCAAGAGAGCTTCTGGAATCAAACCACGTGCTCTTCTCAGGAAATTCTATTCCAGCATTGATCCCAAGTCACTAGTCTAGAATCTTCCCTTTCTTGTATCCTTTTTCAGTGGCATTGTTCTTTGCTATTCTTTAACCTTGCTTGAGTACAGCAACTCATTCTATCAGACAGGTTTTTCACATCTTTGAAACACCTAGAGAAGGAATTAAGCCTTTCTACTCTCAGGAGTCTCTTCTTCTTCTATGTAAGTTTACAGATGAACAGACATACTTTGGGAAAGGGCATTATCTAACTCTAACCACAATCTTATGTATCCATACTGTTACTCTGAAGGTTGTTAAGCAACAAATTTTATATATTCTTTTTCATACCAGTATGTAGACATTTTTCATAGTTTTGAATATTACTCCAGTAATTATCCCCCTCCAAAGGTATGGTCTACTCAAAAGGTAAATTTCACGGCTCATCTTAGAGGAATGAACTTGCCTAAAATTTAAAAAGATAGTCTTTTGAGTTATAAAATCTTAAGGTTAAATCTCCACTCTGGATTTCATTACATGATTTTCCACAAGGTCATTTGGATATGTCAGTGAATAATTTCATTTGGATCAGTGATACAACTAAGCTATTACAAAGTCTGCTTTGTAGCAAATGTTCTTTTTAGGTTACTGTATGTTTGGACAGTGGACATAGATAGTGCCTAAATGGATGTTCTGTGATTTGAGGATCCTTTCTGGAAAGAGTGAAATATTACTCACCTATATTTTTCTCTTACCCTGACATGTATTCTCTTGTTTTCTCATCAGCATTTAAAAGGTAATTTAAATCTTTATATATGTTTTCTGTCTATGCATTTGTTGTTCATTCCACACCCAACTCTACCTCTAATAATCTGGCTTCTTCCCTGTCAGCTTGCAAAGATAGATTTTTAAAAATTTAATTTCTTTATTTTTTAATTGAAGGATAATTGCTTTACAGAATTTTGTTGCTTTCTGTCAAACCTCAACATGAATCAGCCATAGGCATACACATATCCCCTCCCTTTTGAACCTCCCTCCCATCTGCCTCCCCATCCCACCCCCTCTAGCTTGATACAGAGCCCCTGTTTGAGTTTCTTGAGCCATACAGTGAATTCCCATTGGCTATCTATTCTACATATGGAATGTAAGTTCCCTTGTCACTCTTTTCATACATCTCACCCTCTCCTCCCCTCTCCCCATGTCCATAAGTCTATTCTCTATGTCTGTTTCTCCATTATTGCCCTGTGAATAAATTCTTCAGTACCATTTTTCTAGATTCTGTATATATGTGTTAGAATACCGTATTTATCTTTCTCTTTCTGATTTATTTCACTCCGTATACTCGGCTCTAGTTTCATCCTCCTCATTAGAACTGACTCAAATGTGTTCCTTTTAATGGCTGAATAGTATTCCATTGTGTATGTGTACCACAACTTATTTACTCATTCATCTGTTGATGGACATCTAGGTTGCTTTCATGTTCTAGCTGTTGTAAATAGTGCTGCAATGAACAATGGGATACATGTGTCTTTTTCAATTTTGGTTTCCTTGGGGTGTATTGCAAAGCTATTGTTGCTAAGGTCACCTTTGACTTCCATGTCATTAAATGTAACAAGCAATTCCCAGTTGTGTCTTATTTGATCTCTCATTAGCACGGACCTCTTCCACTGGCTTACAAGTCATGCAAAGTCTCCTCTGTTCCCTTCTACCTCTATGAACATATTTCACAGACTTTGTTACTGTCTTCTATTCTTCTGTCTAGAAATTTGGAAGTTTCCAGGATTCTATTCTAAACCTCCTTTCTTTCGTGTGACTTGCCTATTAAGTCACATCCACTGGCTATGCATTCCAGTATTCTAGCCTGGAGAATTCCATGGACTGTATAGTCCATGGGGGTCACAAAGAGTGGGACAGGATTGAGCGATTTTCACTTTCACTCTAATGGCGTCATTACTTCTCACACAGCAAAGACTCTTATTTCAGTTACCTATTGTTGTATAATAAACCACTCCAAAATTTAATGGCTTACATCAACAATTTTGCTTTTTCTCACTAGTCTTGGTGTTGACGGAGCTAATCTGCATGACTTTCTCACTTAATAGCATTGGCTTTGGCTATGTCATGTGTGGGCTCAATTGTGATCAAGAGCCAAGATGGCTAGTTTACATGGTTGGCATTTGATGCTGACTGCAGTTCATCTGAGACTTTCAATTGAACATCAATAGGTTTCTCATACAGGTAGCTTGGGCTTTTGCACAGCATGGTGGCTGAATTCCAATTCTAAGAGTGAAAAATCCTAGAGGGAGGAAATAGATGCTGTAAATTCTCTTTATAAAGTATATCTGTGATTGGCACACTGTCATTTCCACTACAGTCTGTTTGTTTAGCTGTCACAGGACCAACTCAGATTCAAGTAGAAAGGGAATAAACTCCACATATTCATGGGACAAATAAGAAGTGTTTGGCTATCTTTATTCCAGACTCACATTATGTAAATTCATTCTGCATGCAAAATACCCTCACCAATCCCAGGATCATCAAAGTCTCATCTTATTATGGCATCAGGCTCATAGTTCAGCATCTTATTATCTAAATCAGATCCTGGTATAGATGAGGCTTTTCAGGCTCCTCTGGATATGAAGATCTGTAAACATCTGAGAAATGTTACCTGATTCCCACAAACTCAATGTGCCATGCTGAGACATGGACTGTAGAACGGACATTTGGTTCAAAAAGCAGGGAGGCAAATAGCAGTCACTGGTCCATAGAAATCTTGAAATTTAGCTGCGCATATGCCAGTTCCTTAAAGGGCTCCTTCTGACTTTCTTGAATTGATTCTCAATGCCTTTTGGCTTTACCCTCTGGGCTCTCATATCCTAAATGTGTCATCCTTGTCTGTAATAGTGGTCCTGTGTGTAGCTGACTGGCTTTTTCAGGCTGTGTCCTACTCACAAGAAGTTGATGGTCTCAAAGGCCTGTTTTAATTTTGAATGATCATTTTTCCATTTAGTACAAGCTGGTATAATCCCTTAGAAACTTTGTGGACTTCCTGAGTATAAAAATAGAGTCCATTCTACTAGCCAAAAGAGATGGAAATTTCTTTGAAAAAGGCCCCTCTCTACCTTGGACTGATAATTAGAATGCTTGTTGTCTAAAAGAAAGTTTCAATGAGGCACACTCTTAAATCTTTCTCAGTTCTTAACAAAGGTTTTTATACCCACACACTTGAGATCTTAGTTCTGATTGCATTTTTATTGGGTGTGTCTTGTGGAACAGACTAATTTTGAAGGTAATTTTAATAATAATTACTGCACAATTTTTTGTAATTTTTATTTTTTTGGCAAACATGAAAAGGGTTTGACACAGACAACTAGTCCTAGTCAACAGTGATCTAGTGACAATAGTTCTCTTGCTCAGAAAAAAAGGAAAATGAATTATAGGCTTAGAATAATCTATTTCTATAGTTGGATTTCTCTAAGAATATAGTTAAGCATTTTATTTAGAGGATATTATTTAGAGATACACTCCTCTAGTCCTTCAGTCTTTAGTAACAAATCAATGGGTGAAGTTTAAAGTATCTTATAATTGCCTAAAGTATGAAGCAGCGTTTTTAAAATTTCTTCACATCTGCTGGTTTGGAAGGATATAATCAAATGAAATGCTCTGCTATTTCTCCAACTGCTCGATCAATTATTAATTTAAGCTAGAGCTATATTTTTATGACAATTACCATAGACTAACATTTGTAAACAAGATAATATTATCTATAACTTGATCAAAATTCAGTGCGCAAAGTGTTGACAAAATAACCTTAAGAAATATGACATTCCTAATTATATTTGATAGCATTAGATTCTAAATGCTTTTAATCAACTTAGTAACATCAAAGTAAAAGTAAGCAGGTTAAATGGAAATTAGAATATATTTAATGTAAAGAATTTTTGAAGCTATAAATAAGATGAGCCTATGAGAAGGGGAAAATAAGTATATTGAGAGCTACTGGGATACTTAGTTTTAGAGATTGCCTTCTAGAGTCATCTATTTTCATTTCTGTTTAAGACAAGCTCTATAAGAAGTATTATATAATTGATTCAATGTCTAATATGCTTTCTAATGCAATAGTTGATCTCATTTTATTCCTTAAAAACTTTGTTTTTCTTCTTTGGGTTTAGAAAGTACTTTGCATTTTTTAATTTATTTTAAATTAATTTAAAAAATTATTGTGTATGGGGAGAAGAGTGTATTTATAATGTTGTGTTAGTTTCAGGTATATAGTGCTGCTGCTTCTGCTAAGTCAGTGATTTAATTACACATATATCTATTCCTTTTTAGATTTTTTCCATATTATTTTTTAATAATTAAAAAAATTATTTTTAATTGGAAGATAATTGCTTTACAATGTTGTGTTGGCTTCACTTGTTTCCCCATCTATTTGCTTCCCCATCTATTTGCCATGAAGTGATAGGACAAGATGCCATGATCTTAGTTTTCTGCATGTTGACTTTTAAGCCAGCTTTTTTACTCTCCTCTTTCACCTTTATCAAGAGGCTCTTTAGTTCTTCTTCACTTTCTGCCATAAGGATGCTGTCATCTGCATATCCGAAGTTATTGATATTTCTGCTGGCAATCTTGATTACAGCTTATGCTTCATCCAGCCTGCCATTTTGCATGATATACTCTGCATATACGTTAAATAAGCAGGATGACAATATACAGCCTTGATGTACTCCAATCCCAATTGGGAACCAGTCCTTGATCCATGTCAGTTCTAACTGCTGCTTCTTGACCTGCATACAGGCTTCTCAGGAGGCAGATAAGGTGGTCTGGTGTTCCCATCTCTTGAAGAATTTTCCATAGTTTGTTGTGATCCACACAGTCGAAGGTTTTAGCGTAGTCAGTGAAGCACAAGTAGATATCTTTTCTGGAATTCTTTTGTTTTTCTATGATCCAGCAGATGTTGGCAATTTGGTCTCTGATTCCTCTGCCTTTTCTAAATCCAGTTTGTACGTCTGGAAGTTCTCAGTTCATGTACTTTTGAAGCCTGGCTTGGAGAATTTTGAGCATTACTTTGCTAGCATGTGAAATGAGTGCAGTTGTGCAGTAGTTTGAGCATTCTTTGGCATTGCCTTTCTTTGGGACTGGAATGAAAACTGACCTAGTCCTGTGACCACTGCTGATTTTTCCAAATTTGCTGGCACATTGAGTGCATCACTTTAATAGCATCATCTTTTAGGATTTGAGATAGCTCAGCTGGAATTGCATCACCTTCACTAGCTTTGCTTGTAGTGTTGCTGTCTAAGGCCCACTTGACTTCACATTCCAGGATGTCTGGCTCTAGATGAGTGATCACACCATCGTGGTTATTTGGGTCATGAAAGTTCTTTTTTGTATTGTTCTTCTGTGTATTCTTGCCACCTCTTCTTAATAGCTTCTGCTTCTTTTAGGTCCATACAATTTGTCTTTTGTTGTGCCCATCTTTGCATGAAATGTTCCCTTGGTATCTCTAATTTTCTTCAAGAGATCTCTAGTTTCCTCTATTTTTTTGCAATGACCATTTAGGAAGGCTTTCTTATCTCTCTTTGTAGGAGAGATAAGGTTGTCTGGTTCTAGGAATTTATCTATTTCTTCTAGGTTATCCAATATGTGCATATGTGCTAAGTTGCTTCACTCGTGTCTGACTCTTTGTGACCCTATGGACTGAAGCCCACCAGGCTCCTCTGTCCGTGAGATTCTCCAGCAAGAATACTAGAGTGAGTTGCCGTGCCCTCTTTCAGGACATCTTCCTGACCCAAGGGTCCAACCTGCATCTCTTATGTTCCCTGCATTGGCAGATGGGTTCTTTACCACTAACACCACCTGGGAAGCCCAGGTTATCCAGTATATTGGCATATAATTGTTAAAAGTAACCCCTTATGATCTTTTGTATTTTTACAGTATCAGTTGTAATGTCTCCTCTTTTCATTTTTGATGTTATATATTGAGTCATTTTCCTTCCTGGTTAGTCTTGCTAGAGTATTGTGAATTTTGTTTTACAGCTAGTTTTTCAAATACTTAGTTTTTTTCCTATTTTTTCCTCATTTATTTCATTTTTTCCACTCTAATCTTTGTTATTTCCTTCTCTCTGCTCACTTTGAACTGAGTTTGATCTTTATCTAGTTCCTTAAAGTATAATTTTAGGTTGCTTCTTTGAGTTCTGTTTTCTTAATATTTGTATTTATCACTGTAAACTTCCCTCTAAGAACCAAATTTTCAGCAGTGCAAAAATATTGGTATGTTATACTTTCATATCATTAATTTTGAGATTTTTTTTTATCTTTTGATTTCTCCTTTGACTCTTTGGTTATTTAAGAGTGTACTATTTAATTTCTACATATTTGTACATTTTCCCAACATTTTGCTTATTGTTCATATCTAGTTTCATACAGTTGTGGTTAGAAAAGATCCTTGGTATGCCTTGTGTTCTTAAATTTATGAAGACCTGGTTTTTGTCCTATCATATGGTCTGTCCTGGTGAATGCCTGTATGTACTTCAGAAGATTGCCTATTCTCCTTCTTATGGATGGAATTGTCTATAAATGTATGTTGTGCTAGGTACATGGACAACATTTCCTTGTTTATTTTCTGCCTGGTTGATTTATTCACAGCTAAAAGTGGGGAATCAAAGTCCTCTTCTATTATTTCTGTCTATTTCTCCTTTCAAATCTGTTTGCATTCCCTTAATATATTTATGTACTCCAATGTCAATCCATGTATTTTTAGGATTATTATATCTTCTTGATGAACTGAGTTCCTCTATCATTTTCTATTGACCTATTTGTAGGGTAAAGTCTATTTTGTCTGATAAGTGTAGCTGTTCCCCATTTGGTTTGCACTTTCATGAAATATCTTTTTCCATCACTCTTAAGTGTCCTGAAAGTTGAAGTGAGCCTCTTGTAGACATCAGATAAGTGGGTCTTGGTTTTTTATCCATTTAAACATTCTGTGCCTTTTGACATGAATTCATCTATTAATATTTACATTTAGTGTTGTTATTGCTACGTATGGACTTACTCTTTTCTGTTTATTTTGTATTTCAATTCTTTTTCTCTGTTTCTACCTACATTTGTAAATTGGTGATTTTCCCTGCAGCTGTGCTTTTTTCCCCTTTCTTTCTTCTCCTTTTTTTTTTTTTTTTTTGTTTTCTTTCTTTCTTTTCTTTTTTTTTTTTTTTTTTTGTGCATCTACTCTAGATTTTTGCTTTGTCATTAACTTGAGGCTTACATAAGATACTGCATAGGTAAAATGGTTCATTTTAGGCTGATAACAACTGTAACCATCTACAATTTCACCATTTTATTTCCCATCTTTTATATTTTTAATATTACTATTTACCTCTTTCCATATTTGTATACTTGCTAAAAAATACTATCTATTGTTGTTCAGTTGCTAAGTTGTGACTGACTTTTTCTGACCCCATGAACTGTGGCAGGCCAGGCTTCTCTATCCTTCACTATCTCCCAGAATTTGCTCAAATTCATGTCCACTGAGTCAGTGATGCCATCCAACCATCTCATCCTCTACCACCCTCTTCTCCTCTTGCCCTCAATTTTGCCTAGCATCAGGGTTTTTTCCAGTGATTCAGTTCTTTATATCAGGTGGCCAAAATACTGGAGCTTCAGCTTCAGCATCAGTCCTTTCAGTGAATGTTCAGGGTTGATTTCCTTTAGGATTGACTACTTTGATCTCTTCGCTGCCCAAGGGATTCTCAAGAGTTTTCCCCAGCATCACAGCTCAAAAGCATCAATGTTTGGTGCTCAGCCTTCATTATGGTCCAACTCTCACAACCATACATGACTACTGGAAAAACTATAGCTTTGACTGTATGGACCTTTGTCAGCAAAGTGATGTCTCTACTTTTTAATATGCTGTCTAGGTTTGTTATAGCTTTTCTTCTAAGGAGCAAGAGTCTTTTAATTTCATGGCTACAGTCACCATCTGCAGTGATTTTGGAGCCTAAGAAAATAAAATCTGTCACCATTTCCACTTTTCCCTATCTATTTGCCATAGAGTGAGGGGACCAGATGCCATGATCCTCATTATAATACTATAAATAATTGTAGTATCTGTAATTGTTTGTAATACTTTTTTTCATTGACTTTTGTACTACAATTAGTGGTTAACTTACCATCATCTAACAGAATTAGCTTTCTAAGTCTCGTGCTAAGTCGCTTTAGTTATGTCCAATTCTTTGCAACCCTATGGACTGTAGCCCACCAGGCTCCTTTGTTTATGGGATTCTCCAGGGACGATTACTTCAGTGGGTTGCCAGCTCCTTCTCCAGGGATCTTCCTGAATCTTAAGCTAAGATTAAACACCACTATTCAGTGGCATGAAAACATGGGGAAATATCCAACACTGTTTTAAATTAAATATATAGTAGTAAGACTCAGAAGGGCTTTCCAGGTGATGATAGTGCTAAAGAACCTGCTTGCCAATGCAGGAGAAGTAAGAGTCACAGGTTTGTTTGATCCCTGGGTCAATTATATGTTTGATGACAGTGTCATTACAATGTGTTTTAGAGAAGGTCTTTTTACTTTAAGATAATGGATTATCTTTCGTTGTTCAGTTGCTAAGTTGTGTCCAACTCTTGCAACCCCATGGACTGCAGCATGGCAGACTTCTCTGGGTGATCTATTAGCTTTGTAAACTTAGATATCCAGCTCTAAGCCACACTGGGGATGTTCTCAGCTATTATTTATTTAGATAAACTTTCTGCTTATTTCTCCCTCTCTTCTCTTTCCGGAACTTCAGTTATCCAAATATTTGTGCTTTTGATGATATCTTACAGATCTTGTAGGCTGTCTTAACTCCTTTTCACTCTTTTTCTCTTTATTCTCCTCTGACTGGCTCATTTCAAAGTTTGTATCCTCTGATCAGTGATTCTGTCTTCTGTTTATTCTCTTCTATCATAAAAGAAAGAAAGTGAAGTTGCTCAGTAATGTCCAACTCTTTGAGACCCTATGGACAGTAGCCTACCAGGTTCCTCTGTCCATGGGATTTTTCCAGGCAAGAATACTGGAGTGGGTTGCCATTTCCTTCTCCAGGAGATCATCCTGACCCAGGGATTGAACCTGGGTCTCTTCTATCATAGATGTGCTCTATTGAATTTTTCATCTTTTAAATGAATTCTTCACCTACAGAATTTTTTTGCTTCTTTTTTTGTAATTTCTCTGTTAAATTTCTCATTTTGTTCATGAATTGTTTTCCTGATTTTGTTTACTTTTCATGTTTTCCTGCAGCATGTTTTCTAAAAAAAAGCTATTTTGAATTATTTATCAGCTAAGTTGCCAAACTGCATGATTTTGAGTTTGGTTACTGGAGGGTGGTTATCATTTAGTGATAACAGATTTCCATGATTTTTCATGTTCCTTGGAGCTTTGCATTGTTGTTTTCACATTTGAAGCTCCTTAAATCTTTAATTCTTGTCTTCTTGTGGGAGATAGTCTTCATTTGTCCTGTTTATACATGGTACTTGTATGGATATACCTTCTCCATACCTTTTGTGGCAGAATTTTTAAGTTTGTATGTCCTCTCTGGTTCTCCCCAGACTGGCTACTGTAAACCTTTCTTTTTTGTTTCCTGGAAGGTGGTAATACAACTCAAATTTATAGTTTCTCCTTTGCCCAAAGACCCTGGCCTGTTTTCTGAGCTAACTCCCTACCAGAATTTGTTTTCACAGTGTCACTTGGAAATACATCCCAGGAGCTGGCCACAGAGTGGTGAGAGGTGTGGGTTTAGTACTTGGGGCACTGGGGTGTTTGCCATCCCAGTAGGGAGATCCCTAGATATGGATCTGCCTGAATCTCATGGGTGTAGTTCCTGCTTAATGCAATAAACAGGAACTATGTCCCTTTAATGCCCTTTGAAACTCTTACCTGCTTCTTTCTAGCTTTAACCCCTCCATCCAATAATGAGTGTCCCACCTCAGTACTTCGGTGCTTCTGAAGAGAAATGGATTTCTCCAGATGCATCTGGTACCGCTGCATAGCCAGGCACTCATTCATGGCTGCTCTGTTCTTTTATGAGAGAGGTTATCACCCCACATAGACACTCCATACAGTGTTGCTTTGGTGATGGCAAAGGAGGGAGGGTTGCTGGTAAAATTTTTGTGATCTTCACGATGTCAAAACTTCTGGGGTTTTATCCTCCAGTGGTGTGCTTGAATCTCCCTTTGGGAAGCTGAACTTCTGTTTCTTTCTTGTTTAGTCTTCTGTGTAGGTCAGGTGGGAATGAGAGGTTGTGTTGCTCTGCTTTTCCAATAGCAGATATCAAGATCTGTCTACCTATTGCCATTTGCACACACGGGCAAGACTCTTTCTGAGTCGCTTGGCATGTGGTTCACACAGACGATTTTGTTTGTGGATGGATGTCTACTTCTTTATTGAATAGAGGGACAAATGGACAACTGTCTTATGCCACCTGATGCTGATATTATGTTCCAAATGTTACTGATCTTAATTACCAACAGTCACAAGTTTTCAGGCAAGGGATATACATCATTCAGAATTCTAAATATAGAACCATTGATGGAAGTGCATATGAGTGGATAATTATATATAAAACTCAAGATATATACATAATATTAAAAGTCTTTGTCTAGAACTATCAGACATTCATATAATTTATGATAAAATAATTATTAAAACATTTTGGGGAAATTGAAGAAATGTAGGCCATCTAGGTCCTTGTTGATTCTTTTATATATAGTAAGTGTGTATCTATTAATCAACCACAAGTTTGTTTTCTATATCAACATACCACTTTTTTATTTTTTAGAGGAGAAATGAGGATTTTTTTCCATTTATATATTTGACTGCACTGTGTCTTAGTTGTGGAATGCTGGATCTTTAATTGCAGCATGCAGAATCTTCAGTTGCAGCATGTTGGATCTAGTTCCTCGAGGAGGGATTGAACCTGGGCCCCCTGCGTTGGGAGTGCAGAGTCTTAGCCACTGGACCACTTTTTTTTTTTTAATCTAACAGCAAGAACACTTAGGAGAGTTTCAAAATACCAATCTGCAAGGCATGCTTTATCCCTTCCTAACCAGAAATATCAGCATGGGTTCTTTCACCCTCCTCACTCTTGTGCAAAAATTGACAAAAATGCACCATACTTATGTGGCTAAGAATGGCCACTCATGGAATAGAAAAGGGTCAGATACACATTAGACTCCTAACTCTATCAAGAATTATTTTAAAGCATTGCTTCCTATAGAATGTTTCCTATCATCAATGATATGGGATATTAATCCGAGGCAAACCCATACTGTGTACACACCCATAAGTCTGTTGGAGTCAACAGATATAAGAATGCATGTGTATAAATTCCAAAGGATACATATAGCCTTGGCAATCAATTAATATCCTTGACAGTGATATATAAATTATTCTGCATAAGAAAATGTTTTTTTTAACATGTAACTTTAGCATTAGATATTTTTATAAATTTTCTACTCTGTACTCTCAACCCCGTTCTTTATGCAATCTAACATTTTAAAGAAATTGGATGTAGCTAGAACTCCCCAAATAAGATATATTAACATCAATAATATCAGTGGAAAGTAAAACATATCCAAAGATTTGAAGAGACTAAGTCTATATTCAGCAATTTAAGACTGTGAGTCAGACTTAAATCACAATTTTAGCCCACGAAAACTTGAAAAACACTCATCAGTGCACCAGAACAAAGGAAACGAGAAGTATGGAGATATTTTAAATCCAACTAATTTGGCCTCTGAACACTGTATACTGTTGTGAAGTGAGGTAAGGAACTGTGTCTTACTGCTTTTGTATTCCCAGCACCCAGCACGATGCCTGGCAGACAGATGCACTCAGAACATTTGCTGAATGGATGTATTAGGAGGCATAGGTCTTTTCTTGCCTGAGTTTCCTTTTTGGAGGTTATTTAAAGAGAAAAAAACTAGTTTTTTTCCCTAGACCTCAAAGTTTATTATGAGCAAATTAGTTAATGGCTTTCCAAAGCTACTTTAGAAATATAGGATAATATTTCATGGAAGATTAATGTTTAAACTCTTTGGAAATAAGAGTTATAGACATGGATACTAAAAAGAAAAAGAAAAAATATCTGACCTGCAATAACTGAATACTTTGAGGTTTGGCTGACACAGTAACATTATTCTATTCCTTCTCAACTGGTTCAACCCTCTCTGCTCCTCTAGGTGGCTGGAGCAAATGCATCCTTGACCCAAAATGAAATGTTTCATCTACTAGTTTAAAGGCTGTTCAAAAAATAATGACTTTGCTTTTAGCAGTCAATGTTCTCCTCTGAAATACTCTGCTGATTCACAAAGCTGTCTGAGAAATTCATGATGTCGCTGCAATATCAGCCTGAATGAGGATAAAGTACCCATTTGGAGATCAGAAAATTTACTTTATTGGCTAAAGGGCTACTCCCCTTTGGTATAAAGAGAGGCATTAGAAAATCTATTAAGGCTGAGTTATATTCTGCAGCCGCCATCTTTTCTTGTTGCAATTAGTATTTCATCTTAATTGTGCTGCTATATAATTTCTTATGAAAAGATACTCAGTGTGAACTTAGAACAAGTTTTTTTTTTTTTTTTTTTTTCCATTCTAATAGACTATTAGTCCATGGAACATTTTCCTATAATTCTCTGGCTTAAAAAGAGAGGTATGGGGACTTTTACTTTACATGGCCAAGGAACTTAGGGCATATTTGAAGTGTTTTCCTCTTACACCCTCTTCTCCTGTTACTCCTGCTGCTCAAACAGGAAAATGGATATGTGTATCTTTTGGAATCAAGCTGTATTTTGGAATGCCTAGTGAATTGCAATCTGGTTGCCTCATTTTTGAGACCACTCTGTATAGATGATCACTGGAAGCATGTTTGTAGCTTATTTTGTAAAACAAAGACAGTTTCTTCTCTTAGACAAAAAGCTCCAACTTTTTAAGGATATTTTCTATTTTTTACCTTTCTTTACCTAACAGACACTTCTAAGGACTAGTCTAGATAGCCTCTTCAATTTCTTCAATCACTGAGCAATTATTCAGTGCTTACTATATGACAAGTTTTTATTTGTTTGCTTTTGCTTTTAAAGCTATGCTGGCTAAGCTATAATTAAAACATTCTTTGCCCTAAGAAACTCAGTAATTTGGGGAAGACAGACATGTAAGTAATTAACTTATTTGTTAGATTTATCTTTTAATTGAAGTATAGTTGATTTACAATCTTGTGGCAATCTTTGCCATATATCAGAGCGACTCAGGTATACACATTTATACATTCTTTTTTAATATTCTTTTCCATTATGATTTATCCCAGGAAATTGGATATAGTTCCCTATGCTATACAGTAGGACCTTGTTGATTCATTCTAAATGCAGTTGTTTGCATCGACTAACTCCAACTTCCCTAGCCCATTCCTCTCCTTCCCACTCCCACTCACATACTCCCCTCTCAACCAACCTTGGCAACCACAAGTCTGATCTCTATATCTGGGAGTCTAAGATCAAGGAAGGCTCCACTGAAGCCCTGGAACTTAGAAGTGGACATTGAGCCTTGAGGGAGAAGACATTCCAGGCTGAAGGAGCAGTGTTAGCATAGGTGTAAAGTCATCAAAAGTCCAAGTAGCAATGTCTAGTCCTCTGTGGCTGAAGTGTAGAGTGACTGATGACACAAAATATATGTTCAGTTCAGTTCAGTTCAGTCGCTTAGTCATGTCCGACTCTTTGTGACCCCATGAACTGCAGCACGCCAGGCCTCCCTGTCCATCACCAACTCCCGGAGTCCACCCAAACCCATGTCCATTGAATCGGTGATGCCATCCAACCATCTCATCCTCTGTCATCTCCTTCTTCTCCCAGCTTCAATCTTTCCCAGTATCAGGGTCTTTTCCAATGAGTCAAATCTTCGCATCAGGTGGCCAACGTATTGGAGTTTCAGCTTCAACATTAGTCCTTCCAATGAACACCCAGGACTGATCTCCTTTAGGATGGACTGGTTGGATTTCCTTGCAGTCCAAGGGACTCTCAAGAGTCTTCTTTAACACCACAGTTCAGAACCATCAATTCCTCGGCACTCAGCTTTCTTTATAGTCTAACTCTCACATCCATACATGACCACTGGAAAAACCATAGCCTTGACTAGATGGACCTTTGTTGGCAAAGTAATGTCTCTGCTTTTTAATATGCTGTCTAGGTTGGTCATAACTTTCCTTCCAAGGAGTAAGCGTCTTTTTATTTCATGGCTGCAATCACCATCTGCAGTGATTTTGCAGCCCAGAAAAATAAAGTCTGACACTGTTTCCACTGTTTCCCCATCTATTTCCCATGAAGTGATGGGACTGGATGCCATGATCTTAGTTTTCTGAATGTTGAGCTTTAAGCCAACGTTTTCACTCTCCTCTTGCACTTTTATCAAGAGGCTTTTTAGTTTTCTTCACTTTCTGCCATAAAGGTGGTGTCATCTGCATATCTGAGGTTATTGATATTTCTCCTGGCAATCTTGATTCCAGCTTGTACTTCTTCCAGCCCAGCGTTTCTCATGATGTACTCTGCATATAAGTTAAATAAACAGGGTGACAATATACAGCCTTGACGTACTCCTTTTCCTATTTGGAACCAGTCTGTTGTTCCATGTCCTGTTGGAGCCAGGTTATTGAGGAATGAATGTGTTAGTTACTCAATTGTATCTGACTCTTTGTGACTCTGAACTGTAGCCCTTCAGCTTTCTCTGTCAATGGAATTTTCCAGCCAAGAATACTGGTGGGTTGCCATTCCCTTCTCCAGGGCATCTTTCCAGCACAGGAATCATACCCAGGTCTCCTGGATTGCAGGTGCATTCTTTACTGTCTGAACCACCAGGGAAGCCCCATTGAGAAATGAACAAATAATTAAAATGTTAAATGTTATGCATTAAGCAGTGAGGAATCATTGAAGATTTTTGGAGAGGAATAAAAAGATCTGACTGAAAACTTTAGGAATGTAACTATATCTATGCAGAGGATAGATTGGAAAGTCCAAGACAGAAAACATGGGAGAAATGCTAGTTAGATATTTTAGTGGGAGAAAAGTATTTATCTTATTTTGAATTTCTTCCTTTACAGAGAAATCATTTTGCTAATTCAATATTTTGTAATCAACATCCTAAATATTGGATGAGAGCAAGTTTCAATACTCAGTGGGCATGTATACCCTTGATATACTCCTGGGTATGATCCCTGGGTTGGGATTCCCCTCCTCCAGGGCATCTTCCTGACCCAGGGATTTAACCCGGGTCTCCTGCATTCCAGGCAGATTCTTTACCATCTGAGCTACCAGGGAAACCCTATGATATACTCAAGTCTTATTACTGACTGAATTGCATCCCCCTCAAAATTCATGTTGAACCCCTAAACTCCATGTGTCCTTAAGAGAGCTAATTAGGATTAAAACTAGATTTAAGGGTGGGGCCCTATTCCAATAGGATTGGTGTCCTTGTAAGAAGAGAAGGAGACACCACAGATCTTTCTCTTTCTGAGGAAATGACAGGAAGGTGACTGTCTACAAGGTAGGAAGATAGGTCTCACCAGAAACCAACACTGATGGCACCTTGATCTTGGATTCTGCCCTCCAGAACTGTGAGGAAACATATCTCTGTTAAGATACCCAACCTGTGGTATTCTTCACGGCAGCCAGAGCAGATTAATAACAGACCTAGAAGTAAAGACATCTTCTCCTCAAGCTCTGCATTGCCTCTTTCTCTTTCAGGTTGATTGAATTTAGAGATAAAGGAGAGCAACTTTTTAAAAACAACACCTTTTATTCCATCTTAAGTTCTTCATCTTTCTTCATGATTATGCTGCTGAAAAACCACCTCTTGAATATAAAGGAGCACCTACAGATCTGTCGAGGAGATGTGTGGTTTTCCATCATGACCTCAGTTAGGTTTGATGGCTCTGGCTTCTACGACTGCACTGTTCTGTTTTTCTTTTACATCTTGGATGCTCCTCACTTGTCATTGGATTTTGTCTTTCTTCTACCATGTAATTGTTGTTCATATATTCTAAGATTCTGTCTTTAGCTTCTGCCCTATTTCCTCTAGAATACTGGAGTGGGTTGCCATTTTCTTCTCCAGACTTTTTAGCTAGGATAGGTCAATTGCTTCTAAGATGTCTATTAAAATTATTATTTTTTTTACAACTGAAATTTTTTAAATCTCCAGACCTGCATATCTTCATGTTCCATGTCCATGAATGGTGTCTGGATATTTCTAGTTAAGTGTCTTAACAGCAATGTGTTTCATTTATGTAACTCTCTGTAGTTGACAAAGCACCTTCATGTGTATTATGTATATACTTGTTTTCAATCATATCAATACTCTTAAGGCATATGATATCAATTCTATTTTATGTTTAGGATGCTTACACTCAAAATGGGGAATTTTACAAGTTATCAGATGAATCAAATAAGGAAAAATCACTCAGATATCAAACATCAAGATATTTAAATGTGTCTAAAACTTGTCTAAGCAATTCTAAAACTGCTCAAAAACACTTTTTACATCGAACTTCAAGCATTAACCAACATAAGTTGCAAATGGTCTCCCCTTCTCAAATTTCTTAGTTATCAGTAATCTCCTTTTCTTAATCAGCCTGTCATCAAGCCTAATACCTGAAATTCAGTATTTGTTTAAAGTATAGTGAAATGACTAAACAAATGTTTCTTAAAGTTGATTCTCAATTTAATGCCTCTGTGAAATCATTTACAAAGTCATTAATCATTCTACATCCTTCATTCCTGCTGCGATCACCCAGAATATTGGAAAGAACCCACAGGAGGATGAGCATAAAGAAACATGGATTTTTGGATCCATATTCAACAGGGAATTTCTTATTTTTGTTAAAGCTAGTGTGAAATTATCAGGAATATTTAAAGATAAATGTATCTTCAAAATTATATAATAAAAATAAGTCCTTGATATTTAGTTTTATGCTGTTTTCTACTTACAAATCACATACTTATCATCCAGAATAGCAATAATACTGGAAATGTGGTCTCTCAATATTATGACTGGTCTTTCTACCTATTAAAGTTAGGTTTAAAACACAACGGCATAAAATATTATAAGTGAATACATTGCGTGATGTAGTTTTAGAAATTTAGGAAGTAATATTGGTGACTAGTGACAATGTAAGGAAGATTAAACATTTCTTAATCAAAATAAATGTTTATTCTGGTCTGGAGACCATTTCTTATTTGATCATCCTTGGAAAATATAAAATGTCAGAGTCATTATTTTTTATTAACTGGATCTGGCATGAGCATAAATAGTAAATTGAACTATCTTTTTTTGGTGGTGGGCATTAAGAGAAAATTGGGCTGAAAAAAATTCAGACTTAAAATATAACCCACGTAGATACTTGTAGATGGGTAAAATAAATTTTCAATAGAACTTCTATTTTATAAATGCATATATCATGTAATTTTGGTAAAATACAAATAACCTGTCTTGTCATACAAGGGGTAGTTTTTATGTCTGGCTCATCACAATTTTAATTGTAAATCTCAGGAAATGTAGAATATGACAATTAAGTTAGGAAGTGCTCAATGGATTGCAGAGTAGTAAATTTTATTAAATTTCTTCATAAAACAACATTGACAAATAATCTAATACAGAGCTGTTTGTGCATTACTAGATATTGCTGAAGGAACAAACGAGCAGCTCCAAATTCACCCAGAAGATGAGTTCTACTAGATTGTTCTCAGTAATTTACAAATTGTTCTAAGATAGAATTTTAAAAGTTATTTGGTTCTCTCTCCAAGTATGCACACTTTAAAATAAACAACATACCTAATAGTAAAAAAAACTACTATTTTAGTACATTGTAGGAAATAAAATATAAATCTATCTTTAGAGACCATTAGCTTAGTAGTTTAATATGAATTAGAAAATAAATTTAAATGAAAGAAAATGAGAATGACTTGATGTAAGACACAAGCTAGAAGGTTTGGGGGAAAAGAAATAAATTTGGGGGGATTTATGCTATTTTTCTTTAGCTGGCATGATTTTTGATGCTGTCAAAAAGCCCCAAACTATCTGTTTTATATGACTTGCTAGATGATAATGACCAGACATGTAGTTTTATTCTTGCAACAGTCAACAGAAGCTCCAGGTGAGCGGTGTCCAACTGCATCCTCACTAATATGAAGCATGGTATGTTCCATTCAATAATTCAGGGTCAGTAATGAGTGTTCTATGCTATGCATTTCTACACATACATCATTTGCTGCTGCTGCTAAGTCACTTCAGTCATGTCCGACTCTCTGTGATCCCATAGACAGCAGCCCACCAGGCTCCCCCGTCCCTGGGATTCTCCAGGCAAGAACACTGGAGTGGGTTGCCATTTCCTTCTCCAATGTGTGAAAGTGAAAGTGAAGTCGCTCTGTCGTGTCCGACTCTTAGCGACCCCCATGGACCACAGCCTACCAGGCTCCTCCATCCATGGGATTTTCTAGGCAAGAGTACTGGAGTGGGGTGCCATTGCCTTCTCCAATTACCAGTGTACAAAAAGTGAACAAGGCCAAAAGTGGTTTTGAGCACTCTGTTCAAAATCACCTCATATTAAATATCCATAAAGTAGAAAGAAATCATTTTTAGATGATACTCTAATACTATTGATATAGTCATAAAAATGCATTGATATTTTACAGGACTCACCTATGTAAAACTCTGGGGTATGGATCACAGCTTTTAGAATGCTATGGTGCTGACTTGTTACACCAGCCTAGAAGCTGGAAAGGGTAAGTGCAAGTCCAGAATGCTGCACATCCACCATTCACATCACACTCATTTTTTTCCCTTATCCTTTAAATGAGCACAGACATGATAATATGCATTCTCACAGGAAGTATATAAGCTATGATTCAGAAATGTGGGTCACCACCCCAATGGACCCAACTAAACATACACTGAAATCTTTTCATTTTTCTTGAATTCACCTTAAAAGGATAAATTTTTAAAAGCCAGGAGAATTAAAAGTAATGTTGCCTCTTCAGGATTTCTGTAGTATTTCCTGACTCTAGTAGTCACTTGGGGCACTTAATTACTAGAATCACTGTAGTATATGTTTCAGTGTGCTATTTATCATCTCAAATAGATGATAAGAGTTATCATGGATTAAATATTTGATTCTTTCCAAAATTCATGTTTTGAAGCTAACCCCCAGTGTGATGAGGCTTAAGGGCAGCAAAACATTATATCCCAAATATGCCACATTGGTATATTGATGATTTCCATCTGTAGGCACTTTGAAAAACAGCAAGCACAAGAAGACGCTTTTTCTGAACTCCCCTTAACTGCCTAAGGACAGATCATCCAAAAGGAATTGTGCTGTGTGCTTGTTCTCAGTTGTGACCCTATAGACTATAGCCCACCAGGTTCCTTTGTCCAGGGGGATTTTCCAGGCAAGAATAGTCTTGTGGGTTGCCATTTCCTCCTCCAGAGGATCTTCTCGACCCAAGGATCGAACCCACATCTCTTATGTCTCATGCACTGGCAGGCAGATTCTTTACCACTGTTCCACCTGGGAAGTCCCACCTCTCCCCAGGCCATCAACCAGAAGGCTGAATGTCAACACCACATGCTGACAAATTTTGCAACAAACTATCACACCTCCATCCATTCTCGCAAGGGCCTAGTCATCTTTCCTAATAACCATTTACACTCGCTAAGAGGGCTACACCTCCACTTCCCTATTGTTGTTCAGTCACTATGTCGTGTCTGACTCTGTGTGACCCCATGGACTGCAGCATGCCAGGCTTCCCCGTCCTTCGCTACCTCCTGGAGTTTGCTCAAACTCTGTCCAATTAATTCTGAATCTTAGGCCACCTTGGGAGGTAACTCATTTTTCTCCCATGTGTACATGGGGCATACATGTTAATAAACTTCTGTTTTTCTCTTGTTAACCTGTGTTTTCTTACAAAGGCCTCATATAACAACTCAGAAGGATAGGGGAAAGACGGTTTCCCTCCCTTTGGTAGATGGGAGCTGGGCCTTGGGTAGGTGATGAGGTTTAGAGGAGGTAACAAGGGTGGGGCTCATGTGCCCTGAGGGGATCATTGCCCTAACAGAAGACATGTCAGAAGACTTCATTCCTCTCTCTCCACCCTCTGAGGGTACCTTGGGAAGTTGGCTACCTACAGGCAGGAAGAGGGCCTTCATCTGGGAACAGAATTGGCCAGCCCCTGACCTGGGACTTCTTGGCCTCCAGAACTGTGAGAAGTTCCTGTGCTCATTATTTTGTTTTGGCAGCCCCGGGCTGACTTAGACAAACATGATGTTTACTAATAAGCTTAATTATGGGTTTTGTTCTTTACTTTCACCTGGATCAGTGGTCCAGCCTGTGAAGCATATTTGTGGTCACCACACGGTCTCCCCATGACAGACCCTCCTACCAGGAGCAGGGCTTTTCCCCAGAGTGCCTCATGTTGTTTAAAACTTCCAACAGGGATACAAGGAGTAATCATTTTAGAAGAAATCTCAGTCACCCAGACAAAATCGACTTAAACTAATCTCTCTGAATATATTAAATATTATTTCCTGTTATTGTGTCATGTGTTACAATCATGGAATAATGACTTGAAGAAGAGATGGAGGCAAATGAGTAGGGAAGGACGGCAGTGACATCAGAATTGGTCCTGAATGTTCTCAGTTCCTTATAAGGTTCAGGAATGTAACATTTTCATTTAAGCCCACTGTTTAAAATTTGGATACCTTTACCCCTGAAAGTTGGGGCTTCCCAGGTGGCGGTAGTGGTAAAGAACCTGCCTGCAATGCAGGAGACACAGGTTAGATCTCTGGGTCAGGAAGAGTCCCTGGAGGGGAGGGCATGGTAACCCACTCCAGTAGTCTTGCCTGGAGAATCCCATGGACAGAGGAGCCTGGCGAGCCACAATCCAAGGGGTCACAAAGAGTCGGACACAACTGAAGCGACTTAGCACACGTGTACCCATGAAAGTACTGATAAGAGTCTGAGACAGAAGGTAAAAACCTATTCAGGGTTCCCTTTTCTCCAGAGACAAGTGCTCCGGCCTGGTGCACTGGGAAGACCCAGAGGAATCGGGTGGAGAGGGAGGTGGGAGGGGGGATCGGGATTGGGAATACATGTAAATCCATGGCTGATTCATATCAATGTATGACAAAACCCACTGGAAAAAAAAAAAATAATAATAATAAAAAAAAAAAGAAAAAAAAAATCCCAAAAAAAAAAAAAAAACAACCTATTCAGGTTAGGGTGTGGCCTCCCTTGGCAGTGATGAAATCAGATTGGGTGGGAGCAAGGGCTCTGGAATGAATTCTTTCAGGATTTCAGGGAAGGGATGCAGGGAGGCAGGAGGGTTGTGCTCTGACTAGGTTGCGGGTATAGGATGTCTGTTACAAGGTAGAAATGGTGAATCTAAAAAAAACCACATCTAAGAGCAGATTATTGTTGTCAATTACAGGATTTAGCTGGAGATTAGTCTCTGTTTATTGGCGAACTAGCATTTTTGCAGTGTAAAAAACAAAGGACTTTGGAGGCAGATGGATTTGGGTTTGAAATCTAGAATTGTCTTTTACTAACTTTCTGGTCACTAGCAAGCAAGTCCTTGAAACTCTTTAATAAAGTTTCAGCTGCCTTGTCACCCAATGTGGGTAAATACCACATTTGCCAAATCATTGCTATAGGTGGATCATGTTTGTAAAGCACCTGATATCTGTCTGGTATCTATTAGGAAATCTTTACTGTATTATATTATATAGTATGTATTTATATGCATGTTTCCCATGTGGTGCTAGTAGTAAAGAACCCACCTGCCAATGCAGGAGACATAACAAGATATGGATTCGATCCCAGAGTCAGGAAGATCCCCTGGAGAAGGAGAGCATGGCAACTCACTCCAGTATTCTTGCCTGGAGAATCCCATGGACAGAGGAGCCTGGCAGGCTATAGTCCAGAGGGTCTCAAAGAGTCAGACACAACTGAAGCAACTTAGCATGCACAAGTATTTATATTACTATATTTATATTACTGCTCTGAAACAAACAATTTTTTTTAAAAAATTGCACATATCTTATGTTCATGGAATAAAATTTAGTTTACATACATGGTAGTTTTAACACTAAAAAAATAAATTAATTAATAAAACTCACTAGCCTCCCACTCATATTCACGATGACCTGATGGCCCAGCAATGGCCTCAGATCCTGCTACTCGGGAAGAAGATGCAGGATGGGCTGTGGAGGCTCCAGGCACCCCAGGGAAGCCCAGTCCACCCTGATAAACTTGAGGAAAACAGGAGGCACACTGGTAAGTGACTATAAGAATGGCTTGTGCTCGGAATTTCGGTGAATACCTCTGAGGGAAGCCAACATCGAATTCCATTTTAAATGGACGAGGCTGCCATATCATTGAAGTAATTATCTGGAATTTCCTGGCCCAGAATGCTGTGTTGACAGCCAGAGAGCTTCCACAATCCAGAGGGAGAAAACCTGCAGGAGATTCACAAACGTTATACTTTCTTAATGAGGCTGCATGACTCAGAAGAAAACGTGGCATATCCTTGCATTTCTGCTTGACAACCAGTGGTAATCATGGACATGCCTCCACCAGGCTGGGTGACTGTAAATTGTTACTGAAGCAGCTTGGAGAAGTCTTTCCCCAGACAAATCTCAGGGCAGAGTGAGGACAGAGATAAGTCTAATCATTCCCCACAGGAGCATTCCCTCTGGTGGATATTTCCATTGATGAATTGCTTTTGATCAGCTGGCTAGAACAGGATAATCATCAGAAGCCATGTGGTCAATACCATTGTGATCATGTTACTGTAACGTAGTTACAAGCTGTAACCCAGCCCCAGCCAACTATTTTAAAAATGAGAGTTCTATGGGCATAGATTGAATGTGTAGAAGCCTATATCAAAACGGAAAAAACAAAACAAAACACCAACTTTATAGTCAGTCAAAAGTATGTGGTTTGAGTTCAGCTCTGTGCTCTGTGACGATCTGTAGAAGTTGATGGGAGTGAGGTGAAATGGGGGTGAGGTGGGAAGAGTCTCAAGAGGGAGGGGATATATGTATAGTTATGGCTGATTCACTTTGTTGTATGGCAGAAATCGATACAACATTGTAAATCAATTATCCTCTGATTAAAAATAAATTTTTAAAAAGAGCCCTGTTTATGAAGGAAAGTGTTATACATTGTTTTTCCCAATAGTCGAAGATAGCCTCTTTCTTTCTGTTCTTCAATTCCAGACTGGCAGGATTCTTGCCTAAACCTTATTCTAGTGGTAGTTTCTTTTTTTTTTGCAGAGGCGTGAGGGATCCTAGTTTCCCGACCAGGAGTCGAACCTGCAACCCCTGCAGTGGGAGTGCAGAGTTTTAGCCACTGGACCTCCAGGGAAATCCCTCTAGTGGTAGATTTAAAAATAATATTGTTCCAGTGGTAGGGTTGGCTGGGAGGCAACAGCAGGAATCTAGGACAGAGACCATCAAGATAGGAACTAAGCAGAGATGGCAGGATGAGAGAGAAAAGACATACCGGGGAGATACTTAGCATATGAACTGCCAGACACTGGCATCCAGGAGCTTCAGTGGCATCACCTGTTGCATGGAATGAGCTTGGACTGACTATACCATAATCATGGATGTCAACACAGACTCCCTGATAACCAAAAGTCCTAATTTGTGTTGCTTGCCAAATTTGGAAAACTCAGCAGTGGCCACAGGACTGGGAAAGGTCAGTTTTCATTCCAATCCCAAAGAAAGGCAATCCTAAAGAATGCTCAAACTACTGCACAATTGCACTCATCTCACATCCTAGTAAAGTAATGCTCAAAATTCTCCAGGACAGGCTTCAGCAATATATGTACAGTGAACTTCCAGATGTTCAAGCTGGTTTTAGAAAAGGCAGAGGAACCAGAGATCAAATTGCCAATATTCACTGGATCATTGAAAAAGCAAGAGAGTTCCAGAAAAACATCTATTTCTGCTTTATTGACTATGCCAAAGCCTTTGACTGTGTGGATCACAATAAACTGTGGAAAATTCTGAAAGAGATGGGAATACCAGACTACCTGACCTGCCTCTTGAGAAACCTGTATGCAGGTCAGGAAGCAACAGTTAGAACTGGACATGGAAAAACAGACTGGCTCCAAATCAGGAAAGGAGTATGTCAAGGCTGTATATTGTCACCCTGCTTATTTAACTTATATGCAGAGTACATCATGAGAAACGCTAGGCTGGAAGAAACACAAGCTGGAATCAAGATTGCTGGGAGAAATATCAATAACCTCAGATATGCAGATGACGCCACCTTTATGGCAGCAAGTGAAGAGGAACTAAAAAACCTCTTGCTGAAAGTGAAAGAGGAGAGTGAAAAAGTTGGCTTAGAGCTCAACATTCAGAAAACTAAGATCATGGCATCCGGTCCCATCACTTCATGGGAAATAGATGGAGAAACAGTGGAAACAGTGGCTGACTTTATTTTTTGGGGCTCCAAAATCACTGCAGATGGTGATTGCAGCCATGAAATTAAAAGACGCGTACTCCTTGGAAGGAAAGTTATGACCAACCTAGATAGCATATTAAAAAGCAGAGATATTACTTTGCCAACAAAGGTCCATCTAGTCAAGGCTATGGTTTTTCCAGTGGTCATGTATGGATGTAAGATTTGGACTGTGAAGAAAGCTGAGCACCAAAAACTTGATGCTTTTGAACTGTGGTGTTGGAGAAGACTCTTGAGAGTCCCTTGGACTGCAAGGAAATCCAACCAGTCCATCCTGAAGGAGATCAGTCCTGGGTGTTCATTGGAAGGACTGATGCTGAAGCTGCAACTCCAATATTTTGGCCACGTCATGTGAAGAGTTGACTCATTGGAAAAGACCCTGATGCTGGGAGGGATTGGGGGCAGGAGGAGAAGGGGACGACAAAGGATGAGATGGCTGGATGGCATCATCGAGTCGGTGGACATGAGTTTGAGTAAACTCCGGGAGTTGGTGATGGACAGGGAGGCCTGGCGTGTTGCAGTTCATGGGGTCATAAAGAGTCGAAAACGACTGAGAGACTGAACTGAACTGAACTAACATTCAGCTGACAAAATTCCTGTTTTAATGTTGCTCGTGTGGCCTAGAACAAGAGAGCTCTGGAACATCACTGACCTGAATTCAGTGTCAAGCAATCCAGTTTTCAGTTCACTTAAATTTTGTTCCTTTTATCCTCCCTTCTTTGAACCTATTGGCAATCTGGTTTTTACCATTTCTTGTAAGAATGACTCTAAAAGCCATTCTTAGGATTTTATGGACATGGAGAAGAGTCACAGAGACACTGGATGTACAGTGGGTGTACACTGCACTGTGTACTGGACACAAACTGGAGTATATGTGTCACTGTGCACCATACACTGGACTGGACTGATCCCCCATTGCACTATACAGTGGGGTGTACAGTGTACACTAGACTGCATACGAGGTGTACACTGGTGTACACTGGACTGCACAGTGTTCCGTACATGTACACTGACCTGGGTACTGGACAAACACTGGGGTGTACACTGGACTGTGCTCTTGGACAGTGGGTGTGAACCCGACTGAACACCAGATGTGCCCACATGTGTCCCAGATGTGCACTAGACCTGCACGCCAGAGTGTCCAGACTGCACTTGACCTGAACAGCACTGGAGTGTATACTGGACTGTACACTATACACTGGACTGTACACGAGGATGTACACCAAACTGTGCACAATGTACACGATGGACACTACCGTACACTGGACTGTATATAATGTACATATACACTGGATGTGCATTGGACTGTACGCTGGACTGTACATGAGGATGTACACCAAACTGTGCACAATGTACATGATGGACACTACCGTACACTGGACTGTATATAATGTACATATACACTGGATGTGCATTGGACTGTATGCTGGACTGTATACAATGCAAATTGGACTGTACACTGGGAGGTACACTGTATCTACCATAGAATGCACACAATGTACATTGGATGGACACTACTGTATACTGGACTGAATACAATGTACATGTGTTTCATATGTGCTCCAGATGTGTACTGGAGTACCTATTGTACTGTGAAAAAGCTGAAACAAGCACCAGCATTTCTTCTGTTTTTTTCTCCTTGAGGTCTAGGTAGACATAATTAGTCAATTTTCATTTTCAAGATGCCAAAAAATTTAAAGGTCAACTTGCTTACATTTTATAACAAGCAAAGTGTCACTGGTTCTAAATTATATAATGTATAGCTCAAAGAGATGCAAATGCCAGAACATCTACCTGTCTCCTGAGAAACCTAAATGTGGTTCAAGAAGCAATAGGTAGAACCTTATATGGAACAACTGGTTCAAAATTGAGAAAGAAGTACAACAAAACTGTTTATTGTCATGCTGTTTATTTAACTTATGTGCAGAGCACATCATGGAAAACGCCAGGCTGGATGATTTACAAACTGGACTCAAGATTTCTGGGAGAAATATCAACAACCTCAGATATGCAGATGATATCAATCTGATGGCAGAAAGCAAAGAAGAACCAAAGAGCCCTTGATGAAGGTGAAAGAGGAGTGAAAAAAATGGCTTAAAACTCAATATTAAAAAAAAATGAAGATATGTACTCCAGCCCCATCTGCTGCTGCTGCTGCTGCTAAGTCGCTTCAGTCATGTCTGACTCTGTGCGACCCCATAGACGGCATAGGCTCCCCCGTCGCTGGGATTCTCCAGGCAAGAATACTGGAGTGGGTTGCCATTTCCTTCTCCAAAGCATGGAAGTGAAAATTGAAAGTGAAGTTGCTCAGTCATGTTCGACTCAGCGACCCCATGAACTGTAGCCCACCAGGCTCCTCTGTCCATGGGATTTTCCAGGTGAGAGTACTGGAGTGGGGTGCCATTGCCTTCTCTGCCAGCCCCATCACTTCATAGCAAATAGAACGGGAAAATGTGGTAGCAGTGACAGATTTCCTCTTCATGGGCTCTAAAATCACTGCAGACTGTGACTACAGCCATGAAATTAAAAGATGCTTGCTTCTTGGAAGAAAAGCCTAAACAGCATAAACTTAGCATATTAAAAATCAAAGAAATCACTGTGCCAACAAAGGTCCACATAGTCAAGGCCATGGTCTTTCCAGTAGTCATGTACAAATGTTGAGAGCTGGACCATAAAGAAGGCAGAGCACTGAAGAATTGATGCCTTGGACAGCAAGGAGATCAAACCAGTCAATCCTAAAGGAAAGCATCTCTGAATATTTATTGGAAGGACTAATGCTGAAGCTGAAGCTACAATACTTTGGCCACCTGATGTGAAGAGCTGACTCATTGGGAAAGACCCTCACGCTGGGAAAGATTGAAGGCAGAAAGAGAAGAGGGTGACTGAGAAGGAGATGGTTGGGTAGCATCACTGATTCAATGGACATGAACTTGGGCAAACTCCAGGAGATGGTGAAGGACAGGGAGGCCTGGCATGCTGCAGTCTATGGGATCGCAAAGAGGTGGACACGACTTGGCAACTGAACAACAACAACTATAGCTCAAAACCAAAAGTCCCACAACTGGACTTGGTATAAATATATGTTTTTCCAATCATAACTAACATTTTTCAAGGGGAAAATTTGGGGATAAACATTTGTAAAGAAGTTCTCATAATAGAGTTCAGGGAACATTTAAAAAAAATTTTTTTTTATTCTTGTTACTCATTTGTGATGTATTTTTAAAAAGTTTTTCTTGGTCCTAATCGAAAGAGTAAATTCCATTAAAAAAAAAATCATTCCACTTACCTTTTTATGGGGTGGAGGAATAGTCATCTAGATTTCAAAGTATGATCTTCAGGACCAAAGTTTCATTACTTTTACCTCATAAGAATAAAAGAGCCCTAAACCCAGACTGTGGGATTTATCACATGATTTTCCTGCTGGCCAATTCTTAACCACTCTGAACTGAGTTTCCCTAACTCTAAAAGGGTATTTGCCATCCTTTTAGGCAGGACATAAAGATTAATTAGTTAAGATTGTGAAGTGCTTTAAGCATGAAATGTTGTATGAGATAATAGGATAAATATTAATAATATCCTGTTAGAAGTACATAGGCAGTCATAGTAAGGTAACCAGGAAAAATAAATTGCAGTGCTTGGTATTAGATTGGAAATCACTAATGGAACGAAAGTTTGTTCATACTGGGAGGAGTGTTGCATCATGTATAATGTAATATCAGGTCATTTTCAATTGTTTTAATTGCCATGAGCAACTGATCTTTAGAGCATTTTCCTGACAAGGTCTTGCATGAGCTTAATGATCATAAAATGGTGCCAAAGACCAGCATTATCCCCTATTGAACATTAAATGGTATCGACCCCCTTTACTGCATCCATCACTCAGCAGACTCCTTAAAGTAATTCACGACACAATTAACATTAATTAACTTACAGAAACCCCTCCAAACTCTGCTATTTTCAGATTCTAGACACTGAAGAAAGTATAGTGGCAACTAACAAAAAGTTATGAATCTTCTTGTGAAAGTCATCAATTAGTGTAAGTAAAAGATTCCTAAATTTTTATAACTCTCATTTATCACTTGCTACTCCTGGTAAGTTTATCCTGTGTAAAGGTATCTTTAAAATCGTTCAGGACTAAAAGAACCATTCATCTCTCTAGTCACATTCACTTTATATCTGAGAGTGGCAGCTTCCAAATTTATGTCAGAGTAAATCAGAATCACAGGTGACTATTACTGCATGCGAAAGAAATGCGAACCAAGTACCTCTCAGGAGTGCAAGGAGAGAACTTGCCCCTGTCCTTCTCATCTCCATTTCTAGAGAACTTTCCTGAAGGAATTGTGTTTCTGCTTTAAGTTTCATGGGATTAATACAGGGTTTCTCTAGAATGTCCACAATAACAAGAAGCTATTGTTAATTAGATACATAAACTTTTTACACATCTAATCCATTTATCCATTCTTATAAATCTATAAAAGTAAATATTCTGATAATTTTTAACTTGGTACCAATATATTTGCTTTTCCCAACCACCTGAAAGTAACTGTGCAATAGTTTTAGAGCTGGTGCTCCAGTCCATCCAGTTCAAATACTTTTAAACCTGAAATTAATATACCCTTTTCTTTATGAAGTTAGCAAAGCTGAACATTCACTCTACCCAAAGCATGAGATTAACTACCTCTGGAAGGGGGATGGAAATAGATCACAGTGCACTAACCTTTTAAGGGAAAGCAAGCTTTGCTTTTTATTTTTTACTTTTTGCTAGGTAAGAGCCTGGGGTGGGGGGCGGCGGGGGAAGAACGGAAAAGAACAGGTATATTTAAGTTTATTGCCAACCTCATCAGCTGGCTAAAAGTGTCCACTCAAAGGTCTTGTTCCTCTAAGATTTGAAAGTTTGAAAGAAAGTAGCTCTTTATTCTGTAGGAGAAGAGGATGAGATGGTTAGATAGCATCACATGGGGGCTTCTCAGATGGTACTAGTAGTAAAGATCCTGCCTGCCAATGCAGGGGATGTCAGACTCAGATTTGATCCCTGGGTTGGAGAGATCCTCTTGAGGAGGGCATGGCAATCCAATATTCTTGCCTGGAGAATCCCATAGACAGAGGAGCCTGGTGGGCTACAGTCCATGGGGTTACAAAGAGTCAGGCATGAGTAGCGACTGAACAGCAGCATTCTGTATATTACAGTCATAAGCTACCGGGTAATTTAGAATGATGCAATCTTCTTTTCATAGCACTCACAAAGCATTTCTATGGTATTTCTCTCACACCCCTTAGATCTGTGGTTTCTAAATACCTTTCAACAGGATCATACAGGAACAAACTGCCTTTATTATTTTATGGGATCTGCCTGAAAGCAACAGTGTCAAATCCATGGTCATTTTCTTCTTTCAAGATTTAAAAATAGATATTTCTAGTCTATCTCACTCATAGAAACTGCTTATTTAGTTTAGGATACTTGTTCTCCCCCAAATAATTTTAGAACTCCCTCTTCTTTTTTAATTTCATAGACACAGAAATGTCTTTTTAAAAAATTTCCTTGAAAGACTTTAGATGCAGACTGGCAGGCCAGCGTGAAGTCTGCTGCATTGGAGCTTTGCACATTGTAAATTTCTTTTCTTTCTTTTTTTTTTTTTTGCACATTGTAAATTTCTAAATAAGCATTAGGACTTCTGGTTTCTAGTTCCACATGGAAGAAGTGGGGAGGTTGATGCTTTGTTCTAACAATGAGAAAAAAGATGAAAAGACTGAAAAAAAAATCAACTCTTTTTGGATCCATAAGAAAGAGGAGGACATGGGGCAAACTGCTGCCACAAGATTGGAGAGTCAGGTGAATACTGCCTTTGAGGCTCACAGAACAGATACAAGTGGAAAACTCCCTGGGAACCAGTGCCAGTGAAGGAAAACCCGAACTGCATAGTCATAGACGGCTCCTCAACATATTATGAGATTTACCTCCAGGAGTTTAATCTGATTCTCACAATACACATAAGAGAGAAAACATCCATGCTTCCAGCAGGCGAAAGGAAACAAGAACTATTTAAAATTTTCCAGAACAAGGTCTGCCCTGCAGAGAAGTTAGTTAGTTAACCAGAACTTGACTTCCTTGATTATTTTCAGACTAATGGACCGGGGAGAAAGAGAATACCCAACTCTATCCTTCCACGTAAGAGAAGACAGGTACCTAATTCCAGCCTCCACTATCACATTGAAATGGGGAGGAAAAAAACTGAGAAATTCTTGTGATGTTTATAGTTCAGAATATAGGGTCACTACAGGACTTCTCAAAAATCATAGGGCTATAGACTGCTTCCCCTCTCTTCACACTTTACCATTACTTTACTAAAGCTGTATTTGTACCAGCAGTTCCTTTAACCCAGTACATCAGGTGCAAACCAAACCACAATGAGATAACACCTCATATCTTTGAGAAAGTCTACAACTCTTTTTTAAAGGAATTCTTTTTAAAGGAATTCTTATAGCCCTTAAAGAAAACATGGAAGTTTCTCAAAAACTTTAATAGAATTGCCATATAATCGAGCAATTCTACTTCTGGTTATTTATCCCAAGAAAACAAAAATTCTACTTTGGTAAGAGAGATATATGTACATATCCCATATTCATCACACTGTTATATACAATAGTCAAGACATGGGAACAACTTAAATGTGCATTGATAGATGAATGGATAAAGAAGCTGTGGTGTATATATGTTATAGTATTAATCTGCTATAGAAATAGAATGAAATCTTCCCATTTCAGACAACATAGATGGACCTTGAAGGCATTAAGCTAAGTGAAATAAGTCAGAAAAAGAAATACCCTATGATCTCACATATGTGAAATGCAGCAAAGAAACAAACAAAATCCCAAACCTAGAGCTCACAGATATAAAGGGCAGAAGTGGTGGGTGGGAGAAATGGGTGAAATGAAGTCAAAAGGCACACATTTCTAGTTGCAAAATAAGTTATAGGGCTTTAATGTACAGCATGGTGACTATGATTAATAATGCTGTCTTGCATAATTGAAAGTACCTAGGAGAGTCGATTTTGGAAGTTCTCATCTTAAGGAGAAAAAGCAGTATGTATGATGATTTATATTAACTTGACTAATTGTTGTGATAATTTTGCAATATATACAAATATTAAATCATTGTGTTGTATACCTGAAACGAAGATACTGTTATGTCAATTATACCTTGATTAAGAAAAAAGAAAAACTAAAGAACTACGTTTTCAGCGATCCTGAAAATGTTATTGAAATAGAGTATGTGCTTTAGTTTTCCCATTTTCCATCACCTAATGATCTTTGACCACTGCTGCAAGCAATTATCAAAATCATATTTCTCTTCTTAGAGAATAATCCTGTGTTGGCTCATCAGCGTATATCTAAGCAGAATAAATCATTGATTCCACTGATTTACGAATGTACCCAACCTCAAGTTTTCAAGTGTGAAAGAAAGAAAAATTTGCTGTTCTTGCTGTTATTGAAATGTGCTCCATTATAAATAATGTCTTGCCCTAAATTCTAGCTATCATAAGACACCGACAGCATTTATCTGGAAAATGCAGAGGACCAAATACCTAAGGCAGATGAGTTGAAATGAAAATAAACAATTCACAAAAATGTGCATAAGCATTTTTCCATATTCAGATAGAAAACATTAATAAGGCAAAAAATTATATAATGTCTAAATACTGTCTATGAGCAATATGTCTTCCATAGAGTTTAGTTTTATTAATTTCACTAATTCATATGACTTTCCTTTATGCAAGTTCTTACATTCTCATCTTGGAATCTAGTTCAGTTTCCATATGAAGTTCAAATATTGCAACAGTCTCAAATCTCTCTGATGTTTTGTGTATATCATTTACAAAATGTCATTGGGCATAGGGCTCTATTCGTCTACATTCTTCTTAAAATTTCCTATCCTGATTGCAGGGTTTCTTTAAAAGCCAATGCAAATACTGAAATCATTGCTTTCTCCTGCTATGCCCTTTTACTTCTCATATATAAGTTTGCCTGTCTTTCCTCAAAATATCTAAACGTCATGAAAACAACAGTCATGTCAGTCATATTCATTATTCTCTCTCTGAGGCCACCTAAAAAGAAACCATTCAAAAAATATTCTGAATCAAAAAATAAATTAATAAAAATATACTATGTGGACATTTATGAAAATAAAACTGGAGTAACTATATTATTATAACTACAGACAGAGCAAACTTGAAAACAAAGAAATTTATTATGGATAAACAAGAGCATCACATAATGATAAAGGGTCAGTTCTTCAAGACATAATAATCCTTAATGTATAAGTTCCTAACAAGAGAGCATCAAAATACATGAGGCAAAAAAATAAGAAACAGATGTTTCCACTACCTAGTTTGAGGCTTCAATACCTCTATTATCAGAAAGGACTGATCCAGCAGGCAGAAAACCAGTATGGACATAGTTGAACTCAACAACAATAATAATCACTTGGATATAAGCTACGTCTATAGGCTATCTCGTAACAGCATATGCACTCTCCTCAAGCACACATAAAATACTCACCAAGACAGACCACAAAACATTTTAATAAATTTAAAATAGTAGAAATTATACGATGTTTGTTTTGAGACCAGAATGGAGTTAAACTAGAAGTCAGTGACAGAGATAGTGAAAACTTCCAAATATGTGACCTTCTTCATAACACGGGATTCAAAAAGAAAATCTCAGGGAAACCAAAAAATATTCTAAAGGAAAATACAACTTATAAAAATTCATAGAGTGATGTGAAAGCAGAGATTAGAGGGGAATTTGTAGCATTAATTGCTTATACCATAGAAGAAGAAAGATCTGCAATCAAAGTGTCTAACTTTGGAAACTAGAAAAGAGCAAACTCAATACAAAATAAGTAGAAGAAAAGAAGTAAGATTTAAAGCAGAAATCAACAAAATTAAAACCAGGAAGTCAATAGAGAAAGTGAACAAAGCCAAAAGCTGATTCTTTGAAAAGGACAATAAAATTTACAAGCTTCTACCCAGGCTAAGTGTGAAAAAAGAAGAGAGGACAGAAATTACTCACACAGAATCGAGAGAAGACATTACTACAGACCCAAAGACATTAAGTGGATAATACAGAGTACAATGCAGAGCTCTTTGTCCACAAAGTTGACAGAAATCGACCAGTTCCTTGAAAAACATGATCTGTCAAAATGTCTACAAGATGAAATAGACAACCTGAATAGGCCTACATCTATTAAAGAGACTCTATCAGTAATTAATAATTAACAACTTTCCACAGCATAGAGCACCAGATACATTCACTGGTGAACTCTACTAAATATTTAAGTAAGAAATTATACCAATTCTCTCTTAGCGGACAGAATCAGAGGGAATACCTCAAAATTCATTCTATGAACCCAGAATTACACTAATGCCAAAACCAGAAGAAGACAATACAAGAAAAACATTACAGGTCAGTATCTCCCATTAACATAGATGTAGGCATCCTCAAAAAATATATTAGCTAATCAGATCCAATAATATACAAAAAGAATGATATACCATGATCAAATAGGGTTTGTTCCAGGCCTGCAAAGCTGGGTTCAGCATTCAAAAATGAGTTAATGTATCCATCAACATTAATGGACCAAACAGAAAAACCATATGATCATCTGAATAGATGCAGGAAAAGAATTTGACAAAATCCACCAGCTATTATGATAACAAAATAAAAGAACCTCTCAACAAGATAGGGATAGAAGGGAACTTCCTCAACTTGGTAAGAAATCTACAAAAAATGTATAGCTAATTTTATATTTAATAGTGAGAAACTCAATGCTTTCCCACTAAGATCAGGTACAGAAAATGATGTCCCCCTTATTCCTTTTCAGTATCACACTGGAAGTCCTAGCTAATGTAATAAGATAAGAAAGGAAGTAAAAGGTATACAGATTGGTAATAAAAAGTAAAACGTTGTTCACAGATGACATGATCATTCATGTGTAAAATCTAAAAGAATCAACAACACTGACAAAATCCTAGAACTAATAAGCAATTATAACAATTTGCAAGATAGATTAATGTGGAAAAGTCAATCCCTTTCTATGTACCAGCAATGGATATGTGAAATTTGAAATTAAAAACAATACCATTTTTACTAGCATCCCAATGAAATTTTTAGTTATAAATCCAACAAAATATAATCAAGATCAGTATGAAGAAAACTACAAAACTAGGATGAAAGAAAAATCACATAAATAGATATTCCATATTCATTAGTAGGAAGATGCAATATTGTCAACATGTCAATACTTTCCAACTTGATCTATAGATTTTAGGAAATCTCAATCAAAATCCTGATAACAATGTGGTATTAGTGAAAGAATAGACAAATAGATCGATGGAACAACAGAGATCCATGAAATGGGCTCATATAAATATAAGCACCAACTCTTTGATACAGGAGAAGATAGTCTTTTTAACAAATGATGTTGGAATAACTGGACACCTGCATGTAAAAAAAGGAATCTATACATGAACCTTACACCCTTCACAAAAATGAACTCAAAATGTATCATAGGCCTAAATGTAAAATAGAAATCTATACAACTAGAAGAAATAATGGAGAAAATCTAAATAACTGTGTTTGGCAATGAATTTTTAGATACAGCACCAAGGATACAATACATGAAAGAAATAATTGATACATTGTGCTTCATCAAAATTTAAAAACTTGTATTTTAAAACAGACACTATCAAATGAATAAGAAAAGTGAAAGAGATAGTATTTGTAAAATGTACATCTGATAAAGAACTGTTAGTGAAAATACACATATAATTCAGCAATAAAAAATAAAAAAATGAGCCAAAGACCTTAATGAACACCTTACTAAAGAAGATATATGAATGATGTGCATATGAAACGATGTTCTGTATCATATGCCATCTAGAAAATGCAAATAAAAGCAGCAGTGAGATATCTCTCCACTTCTATGAGAATGACCAGAATCCAGGATACTGATAACCCTGAATGCTGGCAAGGATGTCGAACAACTGAAACTCTCACTCATTGCTCGCAGGAATGCAAAATGATAGCACTTTGGAAGATAGTTTGATAGTTTTTATAGAACAAAACATGTCAATACTTTTACCATGTGATCTGGAAATCATCTCCATGGTGTTGACACAAAGGAATTGAAAGTGTATGTTTGCACAAAACAGATGGATATTTTAAGTGGCTTATTCATCATTGCCAAAACCTAGAAGCAACCAAAAAAATATCTTTTAGTAGGTGAATGGATACATAAATTGTGGAACGTCCTGACAATGAAATACTATTCAATGTTAAATAAAAATAAGCTATCAAATAAGTCATGAAACAGCATCGAGGAAATGTAGATACATATTACTAAGTGAAAGAAACCAACGGGAAAAGGCTACATACTTTATGATTCCAAGTATGTGATATTCTTGAAGGCACTTACCTATGGAGAGAATAAAAAGATCAGGGGTTGCCAGGGATTGAATAGGTAGAGCACAAAGGAATTTAGGGCAACAAAAATCCTCTGTACAATACTAGAATCGTGGGAGCATGTCATTATACATTTGTCTAAAGCCATAGAATGTGTAAAATCAAGAATGAACCCAACTGAAACTATGGACTTCATGTGATTATGATGCATCAATGTACAAGTTGAAGATATATATTTATTTAGCAAAGAACAATTAATATAATTGGGCAAATGGTGCCAAGTAAAATGGTAATAAGTGCTAGAAAATAAAGGAAAGTTAATGGAAATTTACAGACTCATGTGGATCAAACAAGTTACAAGATAAACTTAATAGAATATATTCCTGGATAGGGATACTCAGAATGGTAAAAATTTGACTTAGGTATATTTTATTTTATAAACTCAATACAATATAAGTGGGTATTTTTGACACCACCTCACAGTCTGGGTAAATTTATTTAAAAGTTAAAATGTATACTAAAGACAAATATATTTTTGAAAAAGATTAATTTATAAATTAAATTTTTAGCCTTATTAAACTTCACTAGATATAAAAACTTATTCTAAACATGTAGTAATTAAAGCAGTATGTTTTGGAAAATAAAGAAGCAAAAGATCAATCACCAAAAAAATGCATGACCCAGAAATATTCTCTTATAGGTGGGATTTCGTTTATGCTGATGGTGCATAAGTCAGGGTAGATAGGATAGGGTATTCAGTTAACGCCTTGAGGATGACTAGAACTTTTATTGCCCAGCACAGGATAGGATAGGCCACTCTGTGGTAGAAAATTAACCTAAATATCTTAGAGATTGTAATAAACTCTGTTGAGACTGAGCATAGATCTGCGTTACTAATGATGCACTCATTGCCCAGCTGTTGTTAGTATTGGCTTCTAACAGCTCTCTCCTGGAGATGAAGTGCACCTTGAGTGGTAAAACCTTTTGGTGTCATTAATGGATCAGCTAACTGCACTTTGCTCTGTTTTACCTTTTTCTCCTGTACTTCTCTTCCTTCATGCCCTTTCAGGCTTTATACCAGAGCATTCACTTAATAATCACTTGTAAAAGAATCCCCATTAAAAACTCTGATTCTCAAGAACCTGACCTACCCAAGATGACCTAATAAAGCAAAAGATTATTTCTCATTTACATAAAGTACCATGTTATTTGTTAGAGGTTTGGTTCCACTTGTTGCCTCTGGGTTTCAGGCTTCCACCAACTTGGATGATACTATTAAATATCTCAGCATATGACTTAAAAGTTTCTGTATAGAGGAAAATAAAATACACAGGGGAATTATACCTAGTCTTCAGTAACAGGGGCCAGAAATGACATATGTCACGTCTGATCATAGTCTCTTAGTCAAAACTAAATTTGTGGAGAATGGAAAGTATAGGAGAGCACAGGAAATAGTTAATGATGATAGATTAGAAAATTGGATTTCGTGAAACTGTTTGTATAAAATATAATCAGAAATGAAAAGTTATCCTATGTTCATGGATTGGACTAATTAAGATTGTTAAAATATCCATACTGTTTAAAGCTATAATATTTACAGACTCAAAACAATCCCTATCAAGATTCAAATGGCACTTTTCACAGAAACGTAAAAAACAATGCTCAAATTTATATGTAATCACCAAAGAACCTGAATAGGCAAATCAATCTTGAGAAAGAACAATGCCTGAAGAAATCACACTTCATAATTTCAAGCCGTAGTATAAAACTAAAGCAATCAGATAGTGTGGTGTTTGTTCCTAATATTCCTGCATTGCTTTTAACTTCTCACTGTTGAGAATGATGTTAGCTATGGGGTTTGTCACATATGACCTTTATTATGTTAAGGTAAATTCCCACTATTCCCACTTTCTGAAGAGTTCATAAAGTGAACTCTTTATCATAAATTGGAGTTAAATTTTATCAAAAGCTTTTCCTGTATCTTTTTTGAGATGATCATGTGATTTTTATTCTTAAATTTATTAATGTGGTGTATCACACTGATTCACTTAAAGATACTGAACTATTCTTCAATCACTGGGATAAATCTACATGATCATAGTGTATGATTTTTTAATGTATTATTGAATTTGGTTTGCTAGTATTTTGTTGAAGGTTTTTTCATCTATGTTCATCAGTGATATTGGCTTATAATTTCCCCCTTTTTTGATAACATTTTTGTCTGGTTTTGGTATCAGAGTGCCCAGTCTCACCAATTTTATTCAAAATGGTATTACAAGCCTAGTCACAGCAGTCAGATAAGAAAAGGAAATAAAAAGAATCAGAATTGGAAAAGAAGTAAAATTGTCACTGTTTGCAGATGCTGTGATACTATACACCAAAAATTCTAAAGACAGCACCAGAAACCTACTAGAGTGCTTCAATGAATTCAGTGATATCACAGAGTACAAAGTTAACATAAACAAGTATGTTACATTTCTATACACTAGAAATGAACTGTCAGAAAGAGAAATCAATATGGAAAGATATCTCATGTTCTTGGATAAGAAGGCAATATAGTTAAAATGGCCGTAATTCCCAAGACAATTTACATTGTAATGTTATCCCTATCAAATTAAACATAATTTTCATATAACTAGTAGAGATAATCCTAAAATTTATATCAAATGACAAAAGACTCAGAATTGCCAGAGCAATTTGAAGGAAAAAGAACAAAACATAACCCTGCCAGAGTTCAGACAATGCTACAAAGCTAAAGATTTCAAAACAGTATGGTACTGGCACAAAAACAGACTTATAGATCAATGAACAGGATAGGGTGCTCAGAAATAAACCCACATATCTGCAAATGGTGGTGAGAAAGCTGAACAGTCACATGTAAATCAAAAAAGTTAGAATACTCCCTCATACCATACACAAAACTAAACTCAAAATGGCTTAAAGACTTAAATATAAGACATGACACCATAAAGTTCCTAGATGAAAACATAGGCAAAACATTTTCTGACATAAATCATAGCAATATTTAGTCTCCCAAGGCAAAAGAAAAGCAAAAATGAACAAATAGGACCCACTCACACTTAAAAGCTTTTGCACAGAAAAGGAAACCATAAACAAAACAAGAAAACCCTCAGAATGGAAAAATATATTTGTGAATGAATCAATCAACAAGAAATTAATCTTTGAAATATACAAACAGCTCATGCAGCTCAATATCAAAAAAGTCAAACAACCCAATCAAAAAATGGATGGAAGATCTACAGACATTTCTCCGGAGAAGACACATAGATGGCTAAAATGCACATTAAAAGTTGCTCAACATCACTAATTATTAGAGAAGTGCAAATCAAGCCTACAATGAGGTATCATTTCACACCAGTTAGAATGGCCATCATCAAAAACTCTACAAACAATAAATGCTGAAGAGAGTGTGGTGAAAAGGGAACCCTCCTACATTGTTGGTGGGAATGTAAATTGATACAGCCACTATGGAGAAAAGTTTGAGGATTCCTTACTAAAAACAGAGCTACCATGTGACCCAGTAGTCCCACTCCTGGGCACATATCTGGAGAAAACCATCATTTGAAAAGCTACAAGCACCCCAATGTTTACTGAAGCACTATTTATAATAGCTAGCACATGGAAATATCCTAAATGTCCATCAATAAAGGAAAGGATAAAGATGTGGTACATATATGCAATGGAATATTACCCAGCCTTAAAAAAGAACAAAATAATGCCACTTGCAGCAACATGGATGGGTCTAGAGATGATCATACTGAGTGAAGTAAGTCATACAGAGAAAACAAATATCATGACGATGCTTATATGTGGAATCTAAAAAATGGTACTAATGAACCTATTTGAAAAGCAGAAATAGAATCAGAGATGTAGAAAACTTACAGTTATCATGGGGGAAAGGGGAGGGGAAGGATAAATTGGGAGATTGGGATTGACATATACATACTACTATACATACTATATATAGACTAGATAAGCAAAATAAAGACTTATTGTATAGCACAGGGAACTCTATTCAATACTTTGTAATGACTTATATGGAAAAAATAAAAAGAGTGGATATATGTGTATATATATATGTGTATATATGTACACATATGCGTACGTATATATGCACACACACATATATATAACTGATTCTCTTTGCTATACACCTGAAAACTAACACAACTTTACAAATCAACTATATTCCAATAAACATTAATTTTAAAAAAGATACATGCACCCCAATTTTAATAGCAGCAGTATTTACAATAGCCAAGAGATGGAAATTACCTGTGTCCATCAACAGGTGAATGGATAAAGATGTGTGTGTGTGTGTGTGTGTGTGTGTGTGTGTGTGTGTGTGTGTGAAATTGAGTATTATTCAGCCATCAAAAAGAACAAAATAATGATATTTGCATTAATGTGGATGCAACTAGAGATTATCATACTAGGTGAAGTAAGGCAGTCAGAGAAGGATAAATATTATATGATATCACATTATATGATATGTTGAATCGAAAAATAATACAGATGAATTTATTTATAAAACAGATACAGACTAACGAACATAGAAAATAAACTTATGATTACTAAAGGAGGAGAGTCAGGTGGGATACACTGGAAAAGGGGATTAACAGATGTACATTAAAATTTATAAAATAGATTAAACAACAAGGGTTTACTGTTTAGCACAGGGAACTATAGTCAATATCTTTTAATAAGCTATAAAGGAATAGAATTGAAAATTGATACATACATATATACATGTATAACTGAGTCACTATGCTGTAAACTTGAAACTAATACAATATTTTAAATCAACTATACTGCAATTTAAAAAAAGAATTAAGAAAATAATTCCAGTTACCACTGTAAGAGAAAAACAAATACCTCAGTATAAATCTAACTAAGGAGTAAAAGAACTGTACTTGGAAAACTGTAAAAGACTGAAGAAAGAAACTGGAGATGATATAAACTGATGGAAATATATACCATTTTCATGGACTGAATTAATACTATTAAAATAACCACACTACTCAAGAAAATACACAGATTTCAATGCAATTTATATCAAAATACCAATGGCATTTTTCATAGAATTAGAAATTTGTATGAAAACACAAAAGACCTCAAAGAGCCAAAACAGTCTTGAGAAGAAAGAATACACTGGATGTGTAACACTTCCTAATTTCAAACTATTCTACAAATACAGTGATCAAAACTGCATGGTACTAGCACAAAAATGGACACATAGATCAATGGAACAAAATAGAGAATCCAGAAATGAAACTACACTTTATATGGGCAATTCACCTACGACAAAGGAAGTAAGAACGTACAGTGGGGGAAAAAAACAACCTCTCCAATAAATGATGTTGAGAAAACTGCACAGATACATGCAAAAGAATCAAATTGGACTACTCTCTCATGCCATGTACAAAAATAAATTTTAAAATGGGTTGAATACTTTAATATAAGAACTGATACCATAAAACTTGTGGAAAAATCCATAGTGCATTCCTTGCCTCTGATCTTAGTAATTTATTATTATTATTTTTTTAGTATGTCTCCTTGGTCAAGGGAAACAAAAGCAAAAATAAGCAAATGGGAGTAAATCAAACTAAAATGCTTCTGTACAGCAAAGGAAACTGTCAACAAAATGCAAAGGCCACCTACTGAATGAGAAGAGATATTTATGAAAGATAATACCTGATAAGAGGTTCATATACAACATATACAAATGACTCATACATCCCAACATCATAAGAACAACCCTATTCAAAAATGGGCAGAGGGTCTGAGTAGACATTTTTTCAAAGAAGACATACAGATGGCCAACAGACACATGAAAAGATGTTCAACATCACTTATCAGGGGTGTGCAAATGAAAACCACAATGAAATATTGCACTTGTCAGAACAACTAGTATCCGAAAGATCACCAGTAACAAGTGTTGACAAGAATGTGGAGAGATGGGAACCCTGTGCATTGCTGGTGGGAATGTAAATTGGTGCAACCAATATGGAAAATAGTATTGAGATTCCTAAAAAATAAAAATAGAGCTACCATATGATACATCAATGCTACTCCTAGGTATTTTTATGAGAAGGAAAAAAAAAAAAAACCTGATTAGAAAGATATATGCACTCCCAGATGCCACAAGTGGTAAAAAGAAACATGCTTGCCAATACAACAGATGTAAGAGACATAGGTTCTATCCCTGGGTTGGGAAGATTCCCTGGAGGAGGGCATGCAACCCACCCCTGAATTCTTGCCTGGAAAATCCCCATGGACAGAGGAGCCTGGGGGGGTGGGGCTACAGTTCATAGGGTTACACAGAGTCAGACATGACTGAAGCGACTTAGAATGCACACACACACATGTTCATTTTGGGCATGGGTGACTTAGTGGTAAAGAATCAGACTGCCAATGCCAAAGAAGTGGGCTCAATCCCTGGATCAGGAAGATCCACTGGAGAAGGAAATGGCAGCCCTCTCCAGTGTTCTTGCCTGGGAAATCCTAGGGACAGGGGAGCCTGTTGGGCTACAGTCCATGGGGTCACAAGAGCCAGACATAATTTAGTGATCAATCAACAACAAAATGTTCTTTTTAGCATTATCTGTAATAACCAAAATATAGAAACATTCTAAGTGCTCACTGATGAATAAATGGATACAGAAGATGTTATATATACATATATATATGTATTCAATATAATATTACTCAGCCATAAAAAAAAATGAGGTCATGCCATTTGCCACAACATGGTAGACCAGATGGTATTATGCTAAGTGAAATGTGAGACAAAAAAAAAAAAAAAAAAACTAACACAGTATGATTTCACTTATATATGTAATCTAAGAAAACAAAACACATGGACAAACATAACAAAATTTAAACAGAGTTATAGATAGAACAAATAGGCATGTGCCAAAGGGAAGGGGATAAAAGGAGGAAAGAAATAGGTGAGGGAGATTAAGATGTACAAATTTCTGGTGGAAAAAAAATGTAACTAATGTTAACTAACTAAATGTCATTAATGCTTAGTAAATCTTTAATTGGGTTAAAGCTCCACCCACCAGAGCAAGATCCAGTTTTCCCCACAGTTAGTCCTTCTCATCAGGAAGCTTCCATAAGCCTCTTATCCTCATTCTTCAGAGGGCAGGGAGAATGAACATCACAATCACAGAAAAATAATCAAAAATGGATCACATTTTGACATGGAAGCAACCTAGATGCCCATCAGCAGATGAATGGATAAGGAAGCTGTGGTACATATACACCATGGAATATTACTCAGCCATTAAAAAGAATTCATTTGAACCAGTCCTAATGAGATGGATGAAGCTGGAGCCCATTATACAGAGTGAAGTAAGCCAGAAAGATAAAGAACATTACAGCATACTGACACATGTATATGGAATTTAGAAAGGTGATAACGATAACCCTATATGCAGAACAGAAAAAGAGACACAGAAACACAGAACAGACTTTTGAACTTTGTGGGAGAAGGTGAGGGTGGGATATTTGAAAAGAACAGCATGTATACTATCTATGGTGAAACAGATCACCAGCCCAGGTGGGATGCACGAGACAAGTGCTCCGGCCTGGTGCACTGGGAAGACCCAGAGGAATCGGGAGGAGAGGGAGGTGGGAGGGGGGATCGGGATTGGGAATACATGTAAATCCATGGCTGATTCATATCAATGTATGACAAAACCCACTGGGAAAAAAAAATAATAATAATAAAAATTAAAAAAGAAAAAAAGAAAAAAAAAAAATAAAGAACTAAAACTAAAAAAAAAAAAAATGGATCACAGCCTTGTCTAATTCAATGACACTCTGAGCCATGCTTTGTAGGACCAACTAAGATGGACAGTTCATGGTGGAGAGTTCAACAAAACATAGTCCACTGGAGAAGGGAATGGCAAACCAGTTCAGCCTTGAGAACCCCATGAAAAGAATGAAAAGACAAAACGATAGGACACTGAAAGATGAACTTCCCAGGTCAGTAGGTACCCAATATGCTACTGGAGAAGAGCAGAGAAATAGCCCCATAAGGAGTGAAGAGGTTGAGCCAAAATGGAAACAATGCCCAGTTGTGGATGAGTCTCATGGTGAAAGTCCGATGCTGTAAAGAACAATATTGCATAGGAACCTGGATAATTAGATCCATGAACCAAGGTAAATTGGAAGTGGCCAAACAGGAGATGGCAAGAGTGAACATTGACATTTTAGGTATCAGTGAACTAAAATGGACCAGAATGGGCTAATTTAATTCAGATGACCATTATATCTACTACTGTGAGCAAGAATCCCTTAGAAGAAATGGAGTCGTCATCACAGTCAACAAGAGAGTCTGAAATGCAATACTTGAGTGCAGTCTCAAAAACAACAGAATGATCTCTGTTCATTTCCAAGACAAACTATTCAACATCACAGTAATCCAAGTCTATGCCCCAACCACTAATGCCGAAGAAGTTGAAGTTGAATGGTTCTATGAAGACCTACAAGACCTTTTAGAACTAACACCAAAAAAAAGATATCCTTCTCATCATAGGGGACTGGAATGCAAAAGTAGGAATTCAGGAGATACCTGGAATAACAGGCAAGTTAGTCCTTGTAGTACAAAATGAAGCAGGGCAGAGGCTAACAGAGTTTTGCCAAGAGAACGCACTGGTCATAGGAAACACCCTCTTCCAACAACACAAGAGGCGACTCGACATATGGACATCACCAGATGGTCAAAACCGAAATCAGATTGATTACCCTCTACAGCTGAAGATGGAGTAGCTCTATACAGTCAGCAAAAACAAGAGTGGAAGCTTACTGTGTCTCAGATCATGAACTCCTTATTGCAATATTCAGAATTAAAATGAAGAAAGTTGGGAAAACCACTAGGCCATTCAAGTATGACATAAATCAAATTATGTACAATTATACAGTGGAAGTGACAAGTACATTCAAGGAATTAGATCTTATAGACAGAGTGCCTAAGGAACTGTGGAGGGAGGTTTGTAACATTGTATGGGAGGTGGTGATCAAAACCATCCCCAAGAAAAAGAAAAGCAAAAAGGCAAAATGATTGCCTGAGGAGGGCTTATAAACACCTGAGATAAGAAGAGAAGCGGAAACACAAAGGAGAAAAGGAAAGATACTCCCATTTGAATGCAGAGTTCCAAAGAATAGCAAGGAGAGATAAGAAAGCCTTCCTAAGTGATCAATGCAAAGAAATAGAGGAAAACAATAAAATGGGAAATATTAGTGATCTTGAAACGTTGTTGCTGAACGATAAGACGCCGGGATTCTTGGCCTCCGGAGGAGATGAATTCAATCTGGGACCAGAGACAAGGCTGGATTGCTCAGAGCTTTTGTGTAATAAAGTTTTATTAAAGTATAAAGGAGATAGAGAAAGCTTCTGACATAGGCATCAGAAGGGGGCAAAAGAGTACCCCCCTCCTAGTCTTTAGCTGTATGTTATACAGTCACTCACAGTCTGTCAATGAAAAGAAAGGAATGTCATAAAATTTAGAATGGCACCAGATAATTCATCCCTGGCCATAAAACAACTGACTTGAATCTTGTAGAAGGGCAGAATACCAACAAATAGTTTCATTTATGTAGGTTAGGGAACAATATCTGAGTAAGTAGGTTAGGCCATTTGGCGGAACCAACTTGAAGATAGAATCTGGGGTACATTAACAGAGCTGAAGACAACATTTCCATAAGAAAAAGAAATGTATTGGTTAACTCAAGGTTTAAGAGTAGTTAGCTTCAGGTGAAACCAGGTGTCATGGCAACACAGCATTTTAAGAGAAACCTACTTTTAAATTTGTATAGAGAAGAAAAAATGTCGCTGGTTTGTTTCTTCCTGCCGCTTAAGAGAGATAAAAATGTCTGGCACTTGCAGCCTCTTTCCTCCATTTGGAGACCCCTGGCCTTCCTGCCTGTTACCCTGTCAATCTCTTCAAGAAAATTAGAGATACCAAAGGAACATTTCATGCAAAGATGGGCAAAATAAAGGAAAGAAATGGTATGGACCTAACAGAAGCAGAAGATATTAAGAAGAGCTGGCAAGAATACATAGAACTATACCAAGAGATCTTAATGACCCAGATAACCACGATGGTGTGATCACTCACCTAGAGCCAGAAATCCTGGAATGTGAAGTCAAGTGGGACTTAGGAAGCATCACTATGAACAAAGCTAGTGCAGGTGATAGAATTCCAGTTGAGCTATTTCAAATCCTAAAAGATGATGCTGTTAAAGCGCTGCACTCAACATGCCAGCAAATTTGGAAAACTCAGCAGTGGGCACAGGACTGGAAAAGATCTGTTCTCATTCCAACTCCAAAGAAAGGCAATGCCAAAGAATATTCAAACTACTGCAAAATTGCACTCATTTTACATGTTAGCAAAGTAATGCTCAAAATTCTTCAAGCCAGGCTTCAACAGTACGTGAACTGAGAACATCCAGATATTCAAGTAGGATTTAGAAAACGCAGAGGAAACAGAGATCATATTGCCAACAACCAGTGGATCCATTGGATCACAGAAAAAGCAAGAGAGTTCCAGAAAAACAACTACTTCTGCTTCATTGACTATGCTAAAGCCTTTGACTTTCACAACAAACTGGAAAATTCTTCAAGAGATGGGAATACCAGACCACCTTACCTGCCTCCTGAGAAATCTGTATGCAGGTCAAGAAGCAATAGTTAGAACCGGACATGGAACAACGGACACTGGTCCTAAATTGGGGAAGTAGAGCAACAATACTGTATATTGTCACCCTGCTTATTTAATTTATGTGCAGAGTGCATCATGCAAAACGCTGGGCTGGATGAAGCACAAGCTGTAATCAAGCTTGCTGGGAGAAATGTCAATAACCTCAGATATGCAGATGACACCACCCTTATGGCAGAAAGAAAGAGGAACTAAAGAGCCTGTTGATGAAGGTGAAAGAGGAGAGTGAAAAAAACTGGCTTAAAACTCAACATTCAAAAAATGAAGATCATGGCATCCAGTTCCACCACTTCATGGCAATTAGATGGCAAAACAATGGAAACAGTTACAGCCTTTATTTTCTTGGACTTCAAAATCACTGCAGATGGTGACTTCAGTCATGATATTAATAGACGCTTGCTTCTTGGAAGGAAAGCTATGACAAAAGACTAGACAGCATATTAAAAAACAGAGACATTACTTTGCCAACAGAAGTCTGATTAGTCAAAGCTATGGTTTTTCCAGTCATCACATATGGATGTGAGATTAGGACTATGAAGAAGGCTGAACACCAAAGAACTGATGCTTTTGAACTGTGGTGTGAGTCTTGGACTGAAAGGAGATAAAACCAGTCAATCCTAAAGGAGATCAATACTGAATATTCACTGGAAGGGCTGATGCTAAAGCTGAAACTCCAACACTTTAGCCACCTGATGTGCAGAGCCAATCATTAGAAAAGACCCTGATGCTGGAAAAGATTGAAGGCAGGAGGAGAAGGGGATGACAGAAGAGGAGTTGGTTGGATGGCATCATCAACATAAAGAACATGAATTTGAGCAAGTTCCAGGAGATGTTGAAGGACATAGAATCCTGTCGTGTTGCAGTCCATGGGGTCGCACAGAGGTGGACACGACTGAGCAACTGGAGAAGAACAATGAATTGTGCAGTATGGGGAATATAATCAGTAACTATATAGCATCTTTGTATGATGACATATCTTAACTAGACTTATGGTGATCAATTTGAAATATATAGAAATATTGATTCCCTACAATGTGTAATGAAAACTAATAGTGTTGTGGGTAATTTATACTTAAAAAGCAAACAAACATACTCACAGACAAAGAGATCATATTTGTACTTACTAGAAGTGAGAAGTATTGGAGTTTCAGCTGGACAGGGAGGTCTGGCGTGCTGCAATTCATGGGGTCGCAAAGAGTCAGACACAACTGAGCGACTGAACTGAACTGAACTGAGGGGTGAGAAAGCTGTGAATAGGGGAGGGAAAACTGAATAAAAGTTGTCAACAGGTATAAACTTTTAGTTATATTTAAGTACTAGAGCTATAATGTACAATATCATAAGCATAATTATCACTGCTATATGGTATATTAAAAAATTGCTTAGAGGGAAAATCCTAGAAGTTCCCATCATAAGCAAAATAGTCATATTTTGTAAGTATTAATATATAAGGTGGTGGATGTTAACTAGACTTAGTGTGGTAATCACTTTGTGATGTATGTAAATCAAATCATTATGCTTAAACTTATGAAGTGCTGTATGTCAATTATATCTCAATAAAACAGGAAGAAAAAACCCAGTAGGATAGTGGCATGAAAACAAACACATAAACCAATGGAATAGAATCAAGAGCTCTGAAATAATTTAGAGCAATATATTGTTGTTCAGTTGTGTCTGACTTTTTGCAACCCCCATGGGCTGCAACACATCAGGCTTCCCTGTTCTGCACCATCTCCCAGAGCTTGCTCAAACTAATGTACACGGAGTCAGCAATGCTATCTAAACACCTCCTCTTCTGTCATCCTCTTTTCCTACTGCCCTCAATCTTTCCCAGCATCGGGGTCTTTTCTAATGAGTCAGCTCTTTGCATCAGGTGGCCAGAGTATTGGAGCTTCAGCTTCAGCATCAGTCCTTCCAATGAATAATCAGGACTGATTTCCTTTAGAACTGACTAGTTTGATCTCCTTATAGTCTAAGGGACTCTCAAGAGTCTTCTCTAGCACCACCATTCAAAAGCATCAATTCTTTGGCACTCAGACTTTTTTATTGTCCAGCTCTCGCATTTATACATGGCTACTGGAAAAACCATAACTTTGACTAGACAGACCTTTGTCAGCAATGTGATGTCTCTGCCTTGTAATACACTGTCTAAGTTTGTCATAGCTTTTCTTCCAAGGAGCAAGTGTCTTTTAATTTCATGGCTTTGGTCATCATCCCCAGAGATTATGGAGCACAAGAAAGTAAAGTCCGTCACTGTTTCCACTGTTTCCCTATCTATTCACCATGAAGTGATGGGACCGGATGCCATGACCTTAGTTTTCTGAATGTTGAGTTTTTAAGCCACTTTTTCATTCTCCTCTTTACCTTCATCAAGAGGCTGTTTAATTCCTCTTTGCTTTCTGCCGTTAGGATGGTGTAATCTGGTCAATTAATATTTGATCAGGGAGCCAAAATAAGTCCATGGTGATAAGACAGTCTCTTTAATAAATGATGGTGGGAAAAACTGGATATTCACATGAAAAAGAATGCAGCTAGAACTCTATCTTATACCACTAACAAAAGCTAACTCAAAATAGATTAAAGATATAAATATAAGATATGAACCCATAACAGTTCTTGAAGAAAACCTCAGGGAATATTTCTTTGATGTGCACGTTGCAATGATTTTTTGGATATGGCATCTAAACCACATTCAGCAATAACAACAAAATTAACAAATGGGACCACATCAAACTAAACAGTCTCCTGCACAACAAAAGACATGAGCAAAGTGAAAAGATGATCTATGCAATAGGAAAAATATTTGCAAATCACATATGTGATAAGGGACTAATATCTGAAACATATAAATACCTAACAAACTCAATAGTAAAAACCAACAATGCAATAAAAATTTTGGCAAATGACTTGAATAGACATTTTACAAAGATGACATACAGATGGCCAATAGTTACATTAAAAGGTACTCAACCTCACTAATCATTCAGTTCAGTTCAGTTCGATCGCTCAGTGTTGTCCGACTCTTTGCGACCCCATGAATCGCAGCACGCCAGGCCTCCCTGTCCATCACCAACTCCCAGAGTCTACCCAAACTCTTGTCCATCGAGTCGGTGATGCCATTCAGCCATCTCATCCTCTGTTGTCCCCTTCTCCTCCTGCCCCCACTCCCTCCCAGCGTCAGGGTCTTTTCCAATGAGTCAACTCTTTGCATGAGGTGGCCAAAGTATTGGAGTTTCAGCTTCAGCATCAGTTTTTCCAAGGAACACCCAGGACTGATCTCCTTTAGGATGGACTGGTCGGATCTCCTTGCAGTCCAAGGGACTCTCAAGAGTCTTCTCCAACACCACAGTTCAAAAGCATCAATTCTTCAGCACTCAGCTTTCTTCACAATCCAACTCTCACATCCATACATGACACTGGAAAAACCATAGCCTTGACTAGACGGACCTTTGTTTGGCAAAGTAATGTCTCTGCTTTTTAATATGCTGTCTAGGTTGGTCATAACTTTCCTTCCAAGGAGTAAGTGTCTTTTAATTTCATGGCTGCAATCACCATCTGCAGTGATTTTGGAGCCCCAAAAAATAAAGTCAGCCACTGTTTCCACTGTTTCTCCATCTATTTCCCAAGAAGTGATGGGACCGGATGCCATGATCTTAGTTTTCTGAATGTTGAGCTTTTAAGCCAACTTTTTCACTCTCCTGTTTCATTTTCATCAAGAGGCTTTTTAGTTCTTCTTCACTTGCTGCCATAAGGGTGGTGTCATCTGCATATCTGAGGTTATTGATATTTCTCCCGGCAATCTTGATTCCAGCTTGTGCTTCTTCCAGCCCAGCGTTTCTCATGATGTACTCTGCATGTAAGTTAAATAAACAGGGTGACAATATACAGCCTTGACATACTCCTTTTCCTATTTGGAACCAGTCTGTTGTTCCATGTCCAGTTCTAACTGTTGCTTCCTGACCTGCATACAGGTTTCTCAAGAGGCAGGTCAGGTGGTCTGGTATTCCCATCTCTTTCAGAATTTTCCACAGTTTATTGTGATCCACACAGTCAAAGGCTTTGGCATAGTCAATAAAGCAGAAATAGATGTTTTTCTGGAACTCTTTGGCTTTTTCGATGATCCAGCGGATGTCGGCAATTTGATCGCTGTTTCCTCTGCCGTTTCTAAAACCAGCTTGAACATCTGGGAGTTCACATTTCACGTATTGCTGAAGCCTGGCTTGGAGAATTTTGAGCATTACTTTGCTAGCATGTGAGATGAGTGCAACTGTGTGGTAGTTTGAGCATTATTTGACATTGCCTTTCTTTGGGATTGGAATGAAAACTGACCTTTTCCAGTCCTGTGGCCACTGCTGAGTTTTCCAAATTTGCTGGCATATGCAAATCAAAACAACAGGATACAACCATATGCCTATTAGAATGGCTACCATCATAAAGACAATTCATAAAATCTGTAGAGGATGTGGAAAAAAGATCTTTTGTGCACTGTTGATGAGACTGTGAAATAGGAAAGCCAGTGTGGAAAACAGTATGAAGGTTTCTCCAAAAGTTAAAAATATAATTTCTATATGATCCAGCAATTCCTCTTCTGAATACATATCCAAAAGAAATAAAACCAGTATGTAGAAGGATCTATGTATCTGTGTCTGGAGGTTGCTAGCAATCCTTGGCATTCTGTGGTCTGTATCTGCATCATTCTAATTGGTCCGTAATTTCTGTCACATGGCCATCTTCCCTTTGTGTGTGTCTGAACAGTATCTCTTTTTTCAGGAGAGATTATAACCAGTCACTCCATTTAGGATTCACTCTAATACGGTATGACATCATTTTAAATTGAGTGCATCTACAAAACCGTATTTCTAGACAGTCATAGTCACAGGTGCCAATGCTTATTTTAGCAGGGGGACATAATTCTGCTATGTAAAGGTGCATTTGGGTAGTCCTTGTGCCAAAGTCTTCAGTTTGGAGTCCTGGGTCTCCTGAGCACAGATCTGCCTTAGTGTCCCTATTGTGTCTAGTCTTTGGCACTGAGGTGCCCATGGCAAACCTGATCTGTGCCAACCTGAATATGAGTTTCAGAGGACAGCAATTGGGCTTTTGGTCACTTATATACCCAGTAATTGTAATGTTTTCATGACCACCACATATACCTTTCTGTAGAATTGTTTGCTTTCAAATATCTACAAATTATTGTAAAAAATGTCAGAAACTTTATTTTCAACAAGTTTCTTTTAAGGTATCTGCAAACTTAATTGGTGCATCAATTGGCAGGTGCAAGTTAATTATATGGGTACTTAATTGCGAATTTCCTATGCAAATCAATATTTGAACTTTTAATTCTCAATTGAGCATGCATCAAAATGGGATTTTAACTGCTCAAAGTAACTGCAAAATTTGTAAGTGTATTTTTGTGCCTCCATATAAGCATGCTCTGATACTGTCAATATGGTCTCTGATTTGGAAGCATAACACTTGGAACACCATTAGATACATAAATATATTAACAAAACATTCATTTATTTCTAGAAATAGTAATGTCTAGACAGGGTGCAAAAATATGTTTACTTCTTTAAAAATTATAATACTGTCCATTATGTTAAAATTCCCAAGCTAATAGCTAGAAGGAACAGTAAAACCACATTTAAAAATACATTATATGTATGTATATATTATATGTATATTAAAATATATAAATTATATACAATATAAAATATTGATAATCTAGCTAATATATTTTTGCAAAAAGTATGCACATATGTGAAAATTTATATGTATTCTGTCATTTACAGATACATAAGAGTCATAATGCATTCTATTTTGGATCTGTGGTAGTTATTCTAGGATAGCCCTCAAGATTTCTGCCAGTGGTAGACATACCTCTCAGTTGTTAAACACTAGTGTATCCACTGCTATGAAGGGATTTTGTAGATGTAATTAACATCCCAAATCAGTTGAACTTAAGATAGGGAGTTTATCTTAATCTTTTGGGATTTAAATCTGAACCTAGAGATCAGAGGTGGGAGAAGTCAGAAATTCAAAGCATGAGAATGATTTGATACAATATTGTCTAGAAGTTGCAGGAGCTGATTTCTGGAAGCCAAGAGTGTCCCCTACTCCTCAGCTGACAGACAAGGAAGCAAGGACTCAGTACTATTGTCAAAGGAATTGTAATCTACAAAAATGACCCTTGGAAGTTATTTCCCCAATGCCTCCAACTAAGGCTATGATAGCTGACTTACAAAAACCTTAAGCAGAAAATCTAGTCCTGCTATGACAGACTTTTGACCTACAGAACCATGAGCTAATAAATGGACATTGTTTCAAGCTGCTTACTTTTTGCCATTTGTTACACAGCGATAGAAAATTTAAATAGCATCTTATTTTTTAACACTATAATAAAGCATTTGTGTTTTTTACTTCAGTACATATACTTTATACACGTTAGTAGTTTTATAACATCTTTTACAAGTTTCAATGAGGTTTTTTTCTTATCAGGTTTTTTAACTGAAATTGCTGAATAGAGGTATATGTATAAAAATTTAAGTTTTTCTATGGAATTTCCAAAATTGACCCAAGAAATTTTTTGACACTTTATCAGAAGAATTGAACATCTTCATTTCTGTTTTTTTACTTGTCAACAGTTTGACACATAATGTTTTCAGTCTGATAGTTGAAAATGGTGTTTCTTTTCCTTGGTTTATATTTCTTTGATTAAAATATATTTTATGCATATTTAAGCTATGTAATTTCTTATTTTGTGTCTTACTAATTTATTTCAGCTGTTCATTTTCTACTCATGTGATTAATTTTTAAAATGTGTTTGTAAAGCTGTTTATCCCTTAGGAGTGATATTTTCTTTTTCTCTGTGACACATGCTGGAAATAAATTTGAGTTTGTAAATTTTCTTTGACATTTATTCTGGTATTTTTTGTTTTTATCATGAGAACATTTAAACCAATTTCTAGTGAAAAAACTGTGTATTAGTCTTTCCTATACGACTTTAACCTTTGGAATGCTTCCTTTTCATAATTTAGCTTAAAAGTGCTTTATACCAGATTTCTTGCAAAAAAAAAAAAAATCTTACAAGAATTCCACCTTATATTATGCCTCAATATACTTAGTTTCACCAACTGCAGATGAAAATACATGTATGTCCTAGAGTTAAAATAACTGTTAGGATCTTAGTGAGAAGAGAATTTTTTAAAAGCTGATAAGAATTTTCATCTTTATAATCTGTTATGCTTGCAAGAGTAACTTTGGGGTTGGTAAAAGTCCTTTTTTTTTAAGACAGCTTTTTTTTTTTTTTTTTTTTTAAATCACAGAAGCAAACCAGTTGATGGGTAGGGCTTCTTTACAGACAGAATATAGAAAAATTTTTTAAATATGCATTTTATGTTAAATTAGCTTATTATAACAAAAACCAGAGTTTGCCAATTATTCTCATGACACCCTCCTCCAAAATAACTATTTGAATCCAGTAATACATAAAATGAGTAATAACATCACAACAAGTCTAGTCTATTTGAGAAATGTAAGGTTGGTTTAATATTTGAAAATAAATCAATGTGATTCACTACACTTACAGAATAAAGAAGAAAAATCATACAGCAATATAAACAGAAAATCACTTGATAAATTTCAACTGCCATTTAGGATAAAAATTCTTAAGCAAACTAGAAAAAGAAGGAAATACTTTTAATCCAAAAATGTAGCTACAAAATTCTATAGAAAACACCATGCTGCTAAGTCACTTCAGTCGTGTCCGACTCTGTGTGACCCCATAGACGGCAGACCACCAGGCTCCCCCGTCCCTGGGATTCTCCAGGCAAGAACACTGGAGAAAACACCATACTTAACAGTAAATTTTGAAAAAGTTTCCCCTGATTCTGGGAACAATAAAATGATACCCTTTCTCTACTTCTATTCAGCATTGTACTGGTGTCATTGATAGTAGTAGGAAAGAAAAATGTTTAAAAAATGTAAGGGCTGAAAAGGAACAAAGCAATCATCATTATTCACAGATAAATGTGATTGTATAAGTAGAAAGAATAAAAGAACCTATACACAAAATCTTAAAACTAATCAATATAAATCATTTTGTATTTATATCACAGCTACAAACAGGTAGAAAATTTAAAAAGTAAAGTAACAGCAGAAATATTAAACCTTCAAAAAATTTAGTAGGAGATTCACAAGAACTCTACAAAACATGTTGAGAAAAATTAAAGATTATACAAATCAATGTCAGAATATACAATTTTCATGGATTGTCAGCTCAGTATTGAAAAGATGTCAACATATAAACCAATCCTTAGCTTCAATGTGATCCTGATAAAAAATTTAGAAGGCTTTATTTTTGGGATTAGCAAGGTGTTTTACATTTTATATAGAGATGAAAAGCATAAATAAAATCATGAAGAAGAAAAAGAAAGGTGGAGAATATATAATATTAGCTATCAAAGCTCACTATGAAGCTATAATGATAAAGGAAATGCAGGACAGCACGAGATTAAACAAATAGATCAATGAAAAAGATGTAGAGTCACACTTAAATCATCTGTTATTTGAGAAAAAAGTGAGAGAAAAAATGGTCTGTTTAGTAATTGCTTCTCTATCAATTGTGTAGGCATAAACAAAAAACAATTCCTAATTACTACCTCAAACCATGAACAAAAATCAATTTTAGATGGAAGTGTGAAGTTGAAAGATAAAACAATGAAGTGTTTAGAGGAAAACATAAGATACTGAACATTGAATTTGGAAGCATATTTTCAAAACAGAAACCAATAGCTAGAACCATAAAGAAAAAAACTGACAAGTTGGACTGTATTAAAATATAAACTTTTGTTTATCAAAGCTTTACTAAAAGAGTAAAAAAGAAAAACATGTTTCAGAATTGAGGGGCAGCATTGTTAAACATATAGTTGACAACTACACATGGAAAATGTACAGAAATTTTATAAAACAATAAAGAAAGAAAATTCATTAGAGTTTGCCTGTTCAAATCCAAAATACTTGAACTTGCATTCCATAAAAGGCAGTACTCGAAAAGCCAGTAAACAAGAAAAGGTGTTCAACTTTGTCATATAGATAATGCATACTAAAATCACAGTTGGAGCACACTTTTATGAAAAATAAGTTTTTCCTTGTTTTTAGATAGTTCTATTGCTATTGATTCAATAGGCAGAACATCTGCTTCTAGAATTAACTGCAGTGCTTTCTAAGGAAATTTTGTTAATCTTCAAAGTTGGTTTATATATTATAAGTTTCTAAATTCATAGTAATAACTGTTTTGTAAGGTGTTTTAAGAAAACATCTAATTTGGGGGTATGAGTAATAAATATCTAGGATAATCTTGGTTTCTTGCCTATTTTCCCTGTTTGAATAACTTACATAAGCACCCTATTTAGAACACTTTTTTTCAGCATTAGTGTGTAATTTCCTGTTCTTGATTTCTGTAGGACACACAAACATTTGCTTCGATGTGTTGTATTCCATTGTTTGGAATGAATAAAACATAGTGCTCCATGAAAACAACAACAACAAAAAAACCCACTTCTTCTATTCCAGTTTAGATTACTTTTCTTTCTTTTCCTAGTCTGATTATTGTGATTAGAACTTCCAGTACTGTGTTGAATAAAAGTGGCAAGGGTGGGCATCCTTGTCTTGTTTCTGATCTTAGAAGAAATGTTTTCAGCTTTTCACTATTTAGTATAATGTTAGCTGTGTGTTTGTCATGTATGATCTTTATTATATTGAGGCATAGTCTCTCTATGTCCACCTTATGGACTGTTGTTTGTTTTGTTTTGTTTTTTTTTGGTCATAAATGGATGTTGAATTTGTCAAAAGATTATCTAAAGAGATAATCATGTGGTTTCTGTTCTCCAACTGCTGATGTGGTGTATCAGACTAACTGATTTGCAGATAAGATGTTCATACTACCTGAGGCAATCTACTGAATCAGTACAATCTCTATCAAAATAACAATGGATTTTTTGCAGAAGTAGAACAAATAATTTTAAAATGTGTCTAAAAGCACAAAATACCCTAAATAGCCAAAACAATCTTGAGAAAGACCAGAATTGGAAGAATCTCACTCCTTGACTTCATACTCTACTACAAAGCTATAGTCATCTAAACAGTATGATATCAGGAAAAATACAGACACACAGAGCAATGTAACATAATAGAGAGTCCAGAAACAAATCCAGGTACTTGTAGTCAATCAATCTATGACAAAGGAGGCAAAGATATACAAGGGAGAAAGTTAATCTCATCAATAAGTGGTAGTGGATTAATTGGACAGTTACATGTATCAATGAAAGAATAAAAGTAGGACATTCTGTAGTCCCATATACAAAAATAAAACTCTTAGGGGAAAACATAGGCAGAACATTCTTAGCAATATTTGTTTGGATCTGTCTCCTAAAGCAAAGAAAATAAAAGCAAAATAAACTAATGGGACTTAATCAAACTGAAAAACATTTGCAAAACAAAGGATACCACTGACAAAATGAAAAGAAAACCAACTGAATGGGAGAAAATGTTTGTGAATGACATGTACGACAGGTGATTAATGTCCAAAATATAGAAATAGCTCATACAACACAAAATCCAGAAAACAAACAATGAGATCTAAAAATGGGCAGCAGACCTGGATAGACATTTTTCTAAAGAGGACATGCAAATGGCCAATAGGCAAATGAAAATATGTTCAACATTGCTAATCATTAGGGAAATGTACATCAAAACCACAATGAGGTATCACCTCAGATCTGTCAGAATGGCTGTCATCAAAAAGAACACAAATAACAGATATTGACAAAGATGTGGGAAAAAAGGGAATCTGTATATTGTTAGTGGGAATGTAAGTTGGTGTAGCCACTATGGAAAACAATGCGGTTTTCTCAAAAAATTAAAAATAGAACTACCATATGACCTAGCAATTCCACTTTGGGGTATATATCTTGAAAAAAAAAAAAAAAAGCCCACTAATTAAAAAAATGTCTTACTCTCGAATGTTCATAGCAACAATTAATTATAAAACCAAGATATGGAAGCAATTTCAGGGTCTAATTGATGAATGGATAAAGAAGATGAGTGAATACACACACACACACACACACACTGAGGAATACTATTTAGCCATAAAAAAGAGTGAAAATTTTGCCATTTGTAACAACATGGATGGACTTGGAGGGTATTATGCTAAGTGAAACAAGTCAGACAGAGAGAGACCAATACTGTATGATATTACTTATTATGCAGAATCTAAAAAGTACAATGAACTAGTGAATATAACAAACAGACTCATAGATATAGAGGTCAAACTAACGTATAAAATAGATAACTGGTGAGAGTCTCCTGTATAGCACAGGGAACTCAGTGCTCTGCGGTGACCCATATGGGAAGGAAATCCAAAACAGAAGGATGTAAGTATATGTTGAGCTGACTCACTTTGCTGTACAGAGAAAACTAACACACAGTGTGGAACAACTATACTCCAGTAAAATGAAAAACATTAAAAAATTTTACAAAGTAAAATCAAACCAAATATAAACATTAAAAAATAGATCAGACTACTGTCGAGAGGGAAGGGGGAGGAGCATTCTGGGGGAATGGGACTAAGAGATACAAACTATTATGTATAATATAAATCATATATTGTATGACTCAGGGCATACAGCCAATATTTTCTAATAACTACAAATAGAATATAACCTTTAAAACTGTAAGTCAGTCCAGGCAGCGAGGGGCTTGATGGGCGCACTCTCCCCAGGAAGACCCAGAGGAATCGGGTGGAGAGGGAGGTGGGAGGGGGGATCGGGATTGGGAATACATGTAAATCCATGGCTGATTCATATCAATGTATGACAAAACCCACTGGAAAAAAAAAATAATAAAAAAAATAATAATTAAAAAAAAAAAAGACTACAAAGGCAGTTATTTGGATAAAAAAATCTGAGAGAAGTTTTAGAAAAATATCAAATTGCAAAAAAAGAAGCCAAGAACTAAGAACAGGTTAAATGTTTGAATAAATAAAACTGAAACCATGATAAAAAAAAAAAAAAAAAAAAACTGTAAGTCACTATTTGTACACCTGTAACTTATACATTCACCATACTTCAAGAAAAAAAATTAGATTCTGCTATAAATGCACCAGAATGTATAAAATTAAGAAACCAGCTATACAAGAAAAGAATCCAAAAAAAAAGTGGATATTTGTATAACTGATTCTCTGCGGCTGTACACCTGAGACTAGCAGCATTATGAATCAACTCTACTCCAACAAAAATTGAAAAAGAAAAGCTAGGAAGACACCAGTTATTGACTATTATACATGGGTAAGTTTAAATTGGTGCAGCCACTTAAAAACTGACAGTGTTTGCAAAACCAAGCCTACACAAACCCTCTGACCTTGGTTTTGTTCCTAGATATATAACCGACAGAATAGTATTACTTGTCATAGCGTAAGCTGAAACAATCAACATAACAAGAGTAGAAATGAATAAATTGTGGCATATGTATTTGATGGAATATATAGTATATTTACACCAAATAGGACTCAAAGAGGTAACGTTTAGTGAAAAAAGCCAGAGACAAAAGAGTGCCTTTTATATAAACCTATTGATGTGAAGTTAAAAAAAAAATAGACTAATGATGTTAAAAGTCAAGGTACTATAATACTATCATTTCTGAGGTGGTGATACATGGGAGAGGACATGAGGAGTCTTTTTGGATGCTGGTAATTTTACATTTCTTGATACAGCTTCTGTGTTTTCAGATGTGTTTGCCTGGTGAAAATTCACTGAGATAAGTACTTATAATATGTGTGATTTTCTGTATGTCTGTACTCAATAGAAGATACTTTAAAATTTTTGTTCTTGGGTAAATTCATCTAAGAAAGGTATCAGTGTAGTATGCTATATACTTCAGGTAAGAATATAAATGTAAACATAAGAAGGAACTTTCAACATTGATTCAAGCAGAAGTTCTAAAGCTACTGAGAGTAACGCAAGGTGAGGGAGAACTTAGCGTATGTCTGTGTGTGTGCTGGGGAGGTGGCCATCTAGCACAGTGGTCTTTGTGCTGTGAAGAGGCTATATGTGACAGCTCAGGGAACCCAAATAGTATTTGAGATTTTAGAGCAAGTGAAATTCTTCTGTTATACACTTTGAAGCATGATCTATTTAGGATGCCTGGTCTAGAGAGGCCTAAAAAACTCTGAGTTATATTTGATTATATGTCAATCAAGTAGATACTTACTTTTGTTTTTAAATAATTAGCCTAATTGAAAGAGTGAAACAGTGCCATTTACAGCAAAGTGGATGGATCTAGAATTTATCATATTAAGTGAAGTAAGTCAGAGAATGACAAATATCATATGATACTGCTTATACGGGGAATCTAAGAAAAAAAACAATACCAATGAACTTATTTACAACACAGAAATAAACTCACAGACATAGAAAACGAATTTATGGTTACCAAAGGGGATCATGGGGAGAGAAGAGGAGAGATAAATTAGGAGTTTGGGATTAACATATCTCAAACTCTACTACTATAGATATTAACAATACCAATGAACTTATTTACAACACAGAAATAAACTCACAGACATAGAAAACGAATTTATGGTTACCAAAGGGGATCATGGGGAGAGAAGAGGAGAGATAAATTAGGAGTTTGGGATTAACATATCTCAAACTCTACTACTATAGATATTACTATATACACTATATATACACACTACTATATATAAAACAGGTAAACAACAAGGACCTAATGCATAGCACAGGTAACTATACTCAATATCTTGTAATAATCTGTAATGGAAAATAATCTTTTTCATTACATATATAATTGAATCACTTTGTTGTACAACTGAAACTAACATGACATTGTAAGTTAACTACATTTCAATAAAAAGGATAGAGATGAACAAACTCTGTATGTTTTATACTTATTTATATTTGGATAGAATGTAAAAATAGAAGGAAACATGGTTTATTGGGGGGTGGATTCCCAGGTGGCGCTAGTGGTAAAGAATCTGCCTGCCAGTGCAGGAGAGCTAAGAGATGTGAGTTCAATCCCTGGGTCGGGAAGATCCCTTGGAGTAGGAAATGGCAACCTAGTCCAGTATTCTTGCCTGGAAAACCCCAGGGACAGAGGAGCCTGGTGGGCTCTGTAGTCCACAGTGTCGCAAAGAGTCGGGCACAGCTGAAGCAACTCAGCATGCATAGTTCACTGGAATGGCCTTGGATCATAAGAAGTGGCTTCTAGCTCTAGTTCTGTTAGAGGTGAGTGCAGCTTGTCTATATGTCAAATGACTAATTTCCAGTAAGATAATCTGTGGGTCCACTCCAGGGCTCCTGTGCTGACTGAGATATACAGAGACCCATCTTTTAACAAGGGTAATAAGTTTAAACACAGGTTTACATTTAAGCATTCACTGTGGGAGATAATACTAAAATAATTAATACTCATTTGACTGATTATAATGTGATAATTACATAGGAAAAACTCTTTAGCTGACATATGATATTATTTTCACGTAAATTAATTGATTCTTAATTCTAATATGATTGTTTTAAAGCTAAGCTAAAGATAATATAATAGAACTGTTCTCTGTATTTAGATGCAATCTATTCCTAGTTATATTGCCTTAAAATAGAATATCTTTGGGTGAAATTCTAACTTTGCAGGCACACTTACAGATGTTCAGAACAGGAAAAACCTTAAAAGGAGTAAGGAATCATATCAGAAAGTTAAGCATTATCTAGGCTGTTTGTTTAATCTTGCTTTGTTCAAAAATATTTTAAGGTTTTTATTAGGAAAAGGTAAATATAGTAAATGGACGAAATATGAATTGGGAAAAGTTTATCTTATGTATCATTTATATATTTTTATTAAAATTCATACATTTTAAATTAGGAATTCTTTTTTTAAAATAAATACTTGATTAACAAATTATCAGAAGGCCCAAGAGCATGATGTCAATAAACATTAGTCAGCATATTTGAGGCCAAACACATATACTCAGGCAGAACACTAGGTTGAATAGAACTTTTTCCTTTTTGATTTATAACTGCTTATGTTCTTCAACTTCTTTTTCATTTTGATAGTGCAAACATAATACTTTTGTAGGAAAATGAATGCGATGACACTACAAATTAAATGTGAGGCTTGCAGGGTAGGGGAGGTTGGGCTGGCTGAGGCCTTCTTGTTTGTGCACTGCTCTCATGGTATTTCCGCTCAATCTCTGAAATAAATTGTAATTTGTTTTAACTAGGAGAGCATTTCCTGAACTGCTATGTTCTTAATCATTACTTTATGTAAAACACTTGAAATATACGATGTACCAGTCTTAACCCATGCATTTCTGATGAGCATGCCTCTCCCTGGCATGTGGCCAAGGCCTCTGCCAGTGGACCTGACGACACTGTCCCAGCCCCAAAAGATCAAGGCTAGAGGCAAGGTCAAGGCTAGAGGCAAGGTCAAGGCTAGATTAAGCCTGGATCATAGCTAATCCTAGGACTTTTGAGTATTACCAAAGAAGCATTTTCTTTCACAGTGGAGTTGGATCTGGGAATTTGTGAGGACCTATTTCAGGCATTTTAGACCATGAAAAAAACAAGGAAAGGGAGAATAACTTCTAAAAATATTTTTGCTCATATTTTATTTCTAAAATCTTTCCCCAAACAATTTCTAGATTTGTTATGGTCATGTTTTTCTGGTAATTCTGCTTATGGCCTTCTAGGAAGGTCACCTGGGATAAGCCAGCTTCAGCTTTGTTAGAGAAGTTCATGCAGAGACATCTCTGTCTTCATGGAGAGCATATATTGCAGTTTTCTACCTGGTACATCTGTTGGACCTGCTGAAGCAGGCGCCTAGATCATGACCTCACAGCACCTTGCCTCCAGCCTCAATGCTTTTCTGTTGCATCAAACTTCAGGCTCCATGGAGGCTAGTAACGTTATTGACTCATGGCCACATGCTGGTTTACGCTGCATCTTTATGACTCATGGTAAGGAAAATGACACCTCACCTCACACCAGCCAGAATAGCCATCAGTAAAAAGTCTACAAACACAAATGCTGGAGAGAGTGCAGAGAAAAGGGAGCCCTCCTATACAGTTTATAGAAATGTAAGTTGGTACAGCCGCTATGGAAAACAGTGTGGAGGTTCCTCAGAAAACTAAAAATAAGATTACTATATGATCCAGCAATCCCACTCCTGGGCATATATGCAGACAAAACTATAATTCAAAAAGACACATACACCCCTCTGTTCATAGGAGCACTGTTCACAATAGCCAAAGCATGGAAATACCCTAAATGTACTTCCATAGATGAATGGGTAAAGAAGATATGGCACATATATACAATGTAACACTACTTAGCTGTCAAAAGGAATGAAACAATGCCATTTGCAGCAGCAAGGATGCAACTAGAGATTATCATACTAAGTTGTCAGACAGAGAAAGACAAATATCATATGATATCACTTGTATGTGGAATGTTAAATATGGCACAAATAAACCTATCTATGAAACAAAACAAACTCACAGACATAGAGATCAGACTCGTGGTTGCCAAGGGGGGAGAGGGAGAGAAAGAAGGATGAACTGGGAATTTGGGGTTGGTAGATGCAAACTATTACATTTAGATGGATAAACAATAAGGCCCTACTGTGTAGCACAGGGAACTGACTATATCCAATCTCCTAGGGTAAACCACAGTGGAAAAGAATATTAAAGAAAAGAATGTATAAAACTCAGCCACTTTGATGTACAGCAAAGACTGACACAATACTGTAAATCAACTATACTTTAATTAAAAATGGAAAATAAAAAGAAAATGGCATTTCTGCTTTCAGGGGATGTTGCCTCCATAGCCCAAAGGGGGCCAGATAACACACTGGACAATTTTGGGGGAGTTAACAGCCCTGTGATGATTTTGATCAATGAAAGACCAGTGTGGAAATGTTCCTGGAATAAATACTTCCAACTCCCATTCCTAACAGGACATTGTAAGAAATAGCCTTTCCATACCACCTCACCGTAGACATGAGAAGATTGTGATGGAGCAGCCCACTCATGGAGTGGACCATAGTTTCCACAGACTTCGTTTTGTTTTTGCTTTATCTCAATGCTATTTTTATCTTTGTGTCACAGAGATTACTACTTCCCAATAAAATATCAGCATGTGAATTTTGTCTCAGGCTCAATTTTTTGAGGAGAACCTGAGCTAAGACACTAGCTGCATATATCATGAAGACAAGAACAATCATATCCAAAATGCATTTTTAGTTTCTTTAAGTCACATTTTGTACCTCCACATCTCACAACAATAATTGTGAGAGTTAAAGTTTCCTTAAGTACAAAATACTTTTCTCAAGTGTCACTCTTCACAAAAAGCACAAAGAAACATAAACCTAATAGCATTATTCTTTCTCTTTACTTTGTACATTCACTTCTATACTTCAAATTAGAAGCTGAAGGTAGTACTGGAAATGAGGTTGAGTCTGGAGATACTGATACTAATATATAAAAGTCATGGAATTTTAGAAATTAAATTCATTCTTGCACATGCAATGGGATTACCAAGGTGCTTCTGTCTGCACTGTGGGTTCCCTGCAGTGCAGATATGCAGAGAAACTAAGAAACTTTCAGAGATGAGAGGTCCAGGTAGCTAAAGTGAGTAAATGGTAGAAGAGTTGTAAAAACAATAAGAGCATAAAAGTAAGGGGAAAATAGAAGTGAAAAAAATCTACTGCAATGCCATGGGAATTAAGATCCTTAGAAATGTATGTGAAAATGTCAGCTGGTTGAGAAAGTGGGAGTGTGGTACAAGCAAATGTAAGAAACGAGGTTTGCTGCTTTTAAGAGCTAGATTAGATCTTTCAGAGATGACAGTTATATCTATAACCAAGAAACATCCTTCCTTACTATTTATAAGTAAGCTGTTATCAATCTCAAAACATCCACACTGTGTAATATATCTACAACTCACAGTTAGCTCTAGATTATTCTTATACCTACAGTTGAAGTGTTTTTTAAATCTCAAAATTATTTTCAACACTCTCCCTTCTCTCCCCTAATTTCCCCGTCTACTGTGCCTTCATTTCCTGTCCTTTAAAAATTACCATTCTTCATGAAGTGTATAAGGATGGTGGTGATGGGATTTCAAATAAGCAAAAAGTTGCTTCTGGGATTCAGTCTAATGTTGTGAGTGAATGATGGTGTCATGTAAGAATTTTCTGACTGCAGGTTTGGGGCGGCCTCTGCTAATATATTGTTAGGGGCTCCCACAGAAAGAGTTATTACGAACTCCATGAGATCTTGAGGAAAATATTTTTGTCCTATGAGGCTGCCTAATAAAGTGAACATAATCAGTAGGTTATTGGTTGTCGTTTAGTCGCTCAGACATGTTTGACTCTTTGCGACCCTTTGGACTGCAGCACGACAGGATTCCCTGTCCTTCACCATTTCATGGAGCTTGCTCAAACTCATGTCCATTGAGTCGGTGATGCCATCCAACCATCTCATCCTCTGTCGTCCCCTTCTCCTCCCACCTTCAATCTTTACAGCATCAGGATCTTTTCTAATGAGTCAGCTCTTTGCAACAGGTGGCCAATTATTGGAGCTTCAGCTTCAGCATTAGTCCTTCCAATGAATATTCAGGATTGATTTCTTTTAGGATTGACTGGTTTAATCTCCTTGCAGTCCAAGGGACTCTCAAGAGTCTTCTCCAACACCATAGTTCAAAAGCATCAGTTCTTCAGCACTCACCCTTCTTTATGGTCCAGCTCTCACATCCATACATGACTCCTGAAAAATCATAGCTTTGACTATATATGAACCTTTGCTGGCAAAGTAATGTCTCAGCTTTTTAAAACCTGTATAGGTTTGTCATAGATTTCCTTCCAAGGAGCAAGCGTCTTTTAATTTCATGGCTGTAGTCACCATCTGCAGTGATTTTGGAGCCCAAGAAAATGAAGTCTGTCACTGATTCTATTGTTTCCCCATCTATTTGCCATGAAGTAATGGGACCGGATAACATAATCTTAGTTTTTTGAATGTTGAGTTTTAAATCCAGCTTTTTCACTCTCCTCCCTCAACTTCATCAAGTTCTTTACTTCCTCTTCATTTTCTGCCATAAGCATGATATCATCAGCATATCTGAGGTTATTATTATTTCTCCCTGCAAGCTTGATTCTCCCTTGTGTTTCACCCAGCTCGGTATTTCTCATATGTACTCTGCATGTAAGTTAAATAAACAGGGTGACAACATACAGCCTTCACATTCTCCTTTCTCAATCTAGAACCAGCCCATGTTCTAGATTCCATGTCCAGTTCTAACTGTTGCTTCTTGATCTGCATACAGATTTCACGCGAGGAAGGTAAGTTGGTCTGGTATTCTCATCTCTTTACCAGTTTTCCACAGTTATGATCCACACAGTCAAAGGCCTTAGTGTAGTCAATGAAGCAACAGTAGATATTTTTCTGGAATTCTCTTGCTTTTTCTATGATCCAGTAGATGTTGTCATTTTGATCTCTTGTTCCTCTGCCTTTTCTAAATCCAGCTTGAACATCTGGAAGTTCTCAGTTCAGGTACTGTTGAAGCCTAGCTTGGAGGATTTTGAGAATTACTTTGCTAGCATGTGAAATGAGTGCAATTGTGTGGTAATTTGAATATTCTTTGGGATTGGAATGAAAACTGAACTCTTCCAGTCCTGTGGCCACAGCTGAGTTTCCAAATTTGTTGACATATTGAGTGCAGCACTTTAACAGCATCATCTTTTAGGATTTCAAATAGCTCAGCTATAATTGCATCACCTCCATGAGCTTTATTCATAGGGATGCTTTCTAAGGCCCACTTGGCTTCACATTGTAGGATGTCTGGTTCTATAGATGGTATGAGTGATCATAACATCAGGGTTATCCAGGTCTTTAAGATCTTTTTTGTATAGTTCTTTTATGTATTCTTGCCACCTCTTCTTAATATCTTCTGCTCTGTTAGGTCCACACTGCTTCTGTCTATTACTGTGTCCATCTTTGTATGAAATGTTCCCTTGGTATCTCTGATTTTCTTGAAGAGATCTCTAGTCTTTTCCATTCTGTTGTTTTCCTCTATTTCTTTGCATTGATCACTTAGGAAGACTTTCTTACCTCTCCTTGCTATTCTTTGGAACTCTACATTCAAATGGGTATATCTTTCCTTTTCTCCTTTGCTTTTCACTTCTTTTCTTATCTCAGCTGTTTGTAAGGCCTTCTCAGACAACCATTTTGCCTTTTTTCATTTCTTCTTCTTTGGAATGGTTTTGATCACTGCTTCCTGTACAATGTTAGGAACCTCTATCCATAGTTCTTCAGGCACTCTGTCTATCAGATCTAATCCTTTGAATCTATTCAAGGGTCATGGTGGAGAGTTCTGACAAAACATGGACTGCTGGAGAAGGGAATGGCAAGCCAGTTCAGCATTCTTGCCTTGAGAAGCCCATAAGCAGTATGAAAGGCAAAATGATATGACACTGAAAGATGAAATCCCCAGGTCAATGGGTGTCTAATATTCTCCTGGAAAAGAGCAGAGAAATAGCCTCATAAGGAATGAAGAGACTGAGTCAAAGAGGAAAAAACATCCAGTTGTAGATGTGTCTGGTGGTGAAAGTAAAGTCCAATGCTGTAAAGAACAATATTGCATAGGAACCTGGAATGTCAGGTCCATGAGTCAAGGTAAATTGGAAGTGGTCAAACAGGAGATGGCAAGTATGAACATTGACATTTTAGGAATCAGTGAACTAAAATGGACTAGAATGGGCTAATTTAATTCAAATACCATTATATCTATTACTGTGGACAAGAATCCCTTAGAAGAAATGGAGTAGCCCTCATAGTTAACAAAATTGTCCAAAATGCAGTACTTGGGTGCAATCTCAAAATGACAGAATAATCACCTTTCATTTACAAGGCAAACCATTCAGTATCACAGTAATCCAAATCTAGGCCCCAACCTCTAATGCTAAAAAAGCCAAAGTTGAATAGTTCTATTAAGACCTATAAGACCTTCTAGAACTAACACCAAATAAAGGTGTCCTTTTCATCATAGGGGACTGGAATGCAAAACTAGGAAGTCAAGAGATACCTGGAGTAATAGGCAAGTTTGGCCTTGGAGTACAGAATGAAGCAGGGCAGAGGCTATCAGAGTTTTGCCAAGAGAACACACTGGTCATGGCAAACACCCTCTTCCAACAACACAGGAGAAGACTCTACACATTGACATCACCAGATGGTCAACACTGAAATCAGATTGATTATATTCCTTGCAGCTGAAGATGAAGAAGCTCTATACAGTCAGCAAAAACAAGACTGGGAGCTGACTGTGGCACAGATCATGAACTCCTTATTGTCAAATTCAGACTTAAATTGAAGAAAGTAGGGCAAACCACATTCAGGTATGACCTAAATCAAATCCCTTACGATTATACAGTGGAAGTGACAAATAGATTCAAAGGATTAGATCTGATAGACACAGTGCCTGAAGAACTATGGACAGAGGTTTGTAATATAGTACAGGAGACAGTGATCAAAATCATCCCCTAGAAAATGTAGGTTATTAGCCAGGGGTTAAAAGTCAGCTTATAGTCACCATGAAACACTAATCTTGTCATATAAAAGTTGGCAGTTTTCATGGCCTCATATGTTTGGGGATGTTTCAAAGAGTCAGAATATTAGAGTGAAAGCTCAAATTGGTTTTATTAAATGTAGGATTTATTGAACATTTTGGGTTCAATATTTCAAGTTGGACTTGAGCCTTTGTTACACTGGGCTCAGAATAATGACTTTCTCTTTTTCAAGAGTAATATTTTAATAGCTTATTAAAAAACAATTTGCAAAGTCAATTTCAAAAGTTATTGAATTAGAGTCTCAAGTAGGTCTTTTAAAATATAGTTTTGATGAATGAAATATGCTTGACAAATAGTCACATGTGAACCACATTTCTTTCATAATACATATAGCATTAAAATTTCAGATTTGAAAAAATGACAAAAAACTATGTTAATCCCATTCTCTTTGGAATTCGTGTTAAGACTCAGGCTATATCCAAACATTCTTTGTTTATATCAGTAAAACTTGTATAGTGAAGACATTGCTTTGTAGAATGGGCCGTTGAAATGAGCAATTTGCAAGTATTTGAGACTTAGTAGGTTTTTAAGTATTTAACCAAGTTCAGTGGCATTTTTTTTTTTCTTGATTGACACATCAGATACCCAACTGAGCTTAGTTTTCTAAGAAGTCATCTTTTGAGCTTTAAAAAAAAATTCCTAAAACCCCTTGGAGACATCCACATTTAGAAGGTATGCAGAAAAATGTGAAGGCATGATGATATGGAAGTTGTAATGATTAGAAAATAAAGAAAAGTGCAATTATTTCAGTTTCTTCCCTCTGTATCCTTTTATACCACGCTGCTATTTTGGGTGACATTAGAATCAAGGATGCGATATTTATAGAATGATGTTACTCTAATGATAACATATTACAAAAAACCTTGGCAACAATCTAAGACACAGCAGGGGAGCTGGAAGAGAGCTATTTTTGTAATGTTTAAAATTATACTAAATTAAAAAAAAATCCCTGCTGGGCCTCAAGCTTTAAATAGCTGGTGTGGTGTAACTGATCAGAGCATTAAATTCTGATAATTTATCACATAGAAAGAAGCACATTTTGACGAATATTTATATATGAAAAGCATTTTAGGCTATTTCTGTGTAATTCACTATCTAAAGTCATTTTTCAATGGATTCTAGTCTAAAAATAGAAGACTATCACATGGAAACTCAATATTAAACTAATTCAAAATATTAGACTTCTGGAAAGCATAAACAACAATATACACACATATAATATCTCTAGAGCTACATTTATTGTCTTGGGATATTCTTATAAAACATCTTAGAATAGACTGTTGTTTGGTACTTTCTGTTTTTCTAATCTCTTTTTATTTGTAAAAGCTTTGTTGGGATATAGTTCACATACTGTGCAATTAACCTGTTTAAGTATACGATTCAGTGATTTTTTTTCGAAGGAAAAAGATGCATGTAATTGTTACCACAGCCAGTGCAGGATATTTTCATTACCTTAAAAAGAAACCCTACATCTTTTAGCTATTGCCCATTATCTTCTAACTCATCCACTAGTCCTAAGCAACTGCTAATTTACTTTATGTTTCTATAGATTTCCCAACTTGAAGTTTCATATAAATGGAATAATATGACATGCAGTCTTTTGTGACTGGATTCTTCCACGCAGCACATTTTCAAGGTTCATCCATGTTGTAGCATGCATCAGTACTTCATTTCTTTTTAGGGCTGAAGAATATTCCATTTATAGATATACCATATTTGAGGATCCAGTCATCATTTCATAAACATTTTCCCATAGCTCTTGAATATTAATATTATGAATAGTGTGACTATGAGCATTAATGTATGGTTTTTGTGTGTGTGTGAACACAAGTTTTCACTTCTATTCAGCCTCACTCTCTTCTTGAAGTCTAAGCTTTGTGAAAAGAGAATCTCTCTTTCTATTTGAAAGTTTTGTGTCTGAAAACTAAAACTCTATCATCTTATATAAATATCCTGCTATAAGATTATTATCAACAAGTAGATATTTAAACCTTATTTGCTAGAGTTTCATAATATTTGTTTTTATTTTTGTTCCCTCCTAATCCCCAAATGGCTTGCAGCATTTCCAATGACAAGGCCAACTTCTTTTGGTAAAATTTTCTATCCTTTTTTGTATATATTAATCCTGTCTATAGAATTAATCTCTCACCCTTTCTAAAGGAATCTCAGGACATGAAGGAAAGGGAAAAATATTTAAAAAATCTTGACATTTCATATTTAGGTCTCTGTAAGTCTGTTCTGTTAACCTTTGAATTTTAGTATTGAGAGGCTCAGTGTAAAATAGAAAAATAAAATAGAAAAATTAAAAAAAAAATAAAATAGAAAAATAGTCATGGACTATTGTTTTAGTGATACCTAATGCCCAGTTTAAATCATATTTAGCAAAATGTTTCATTCCTATAGATAGTTTTGTCATTATATGTGTATATGAATCTCAACATTAAAGATTCTTTGTAATAAATGTGTCAAATGTTCAGATTTAATTAAAATATAAATTCTTTGTTTAAATTCAAGGCCAGAATTTGGTCCTTAATATGTAATTGGCACTTACTTAACATACTCAAAGTTATAATTACAATCCCTCCCTGAGCAAGACAATCTTAAATATAACTAGTGACTTTGACCATAGCAGCAGAAGAAACTTAAAACAGAGCAAAGAAAAATGCAAAGAAAATTTAAACAGGCAGTAAAATCAAACTCTAATGGGGTATATATGATGGAGGTGGGGGTGGTGGGTGAGATTATTTATTTTACTATTATAGTTAATATTTTTTAGAACATATTATGTGTTGTTTATTGGAAAAAAGGCGCTGAATGTTCTCTTTTCAATATTCTTATTTCAATAAAGCAATAGTAATAGTATAAAAAATATACAGTCTCATAAAATAGTGAGAATTATTAACCTTAGAAAACTATGTAAACAGCAGTATTTTTTAGTTTTTATTATAAATTTTGGGTTCTGAATAGCTACTTTTCCAGCCTCATTTGTTTCATTTTACAAATAATTATTATATACATTTTGTATAAAACAGTGTATAGAATGATATTAATAAAATATATAAGAAATGACTACATATATCCTACATATGTATGTTAAACTTAACACCTAAATTTCCTGTTTTTTCCATGCCCACTTCTCAAAATTATTTATGTAATAATAAGTGAAGAGTGGGGAGCAGGATGCAGTAACATACATATTCAGAATCCTCTGCAAGGGAGACAACCCTAAACTCTGGCTTCTCCTGTGTGAAGTACATTAATTCATTTTGGAAAGAAATGCTGGCGGCTGTTGCCACACACACACACACACACACACACACACACACACACATACACACACACACACACACACACAGGGTTTTGAATATATCTTACTGGAAATCATGTTTATAATTTCACAGAACAGAGAAATTCTTAAATCACTGAATAAACTATTAATTATTTCACAAAGTCAGTTTAGATACCACAAAAACTAAACTTTGCATAACTCTTCTAAGTTCTAGGTAATATTTTTGTATATTTTATATTGAGCTAACTGTATACATACACAGATATATATATATATATATATTCTATACTAAACTTCTTTTAATATTGGCAACCACCCTGTTTTTCCATTTTATAGATTTTTGATGTGAATCACAAGTTTTCAAATGAGAGTATTAAAAATGAATGGATTATGGTGCTGGTGGCACCCACTCAGTAAACTTACTAAAATCAATACACTTGAAATGGTTCAATGTTATTTTAGTAAAATATACCTCAATAGAGTTGCTTTAAAAAAATCAAATTGGAAGAAATTATAATAATATCTCACATTTGTATACTGTTTACCACTTGCCAGGCTCTGTGGTAAATGATCTTCATGGATTGTGTTATTAATTACTCACAATGACCTATAAGGTATGTACCATTAGTATTTTTCAATGAGGAAATCAATAGGCAGAAAGTTTATGCATATTACCCAATATGATACAAATACTCAATGCTACTACTAAAAATATATATCCTTCCTATACATACGGTCACAGTGCATAGAAACTATTCAAACTACATTAGACTATTTCAGTGCAGGTCAAAGCAAAGTAATTTGCTGGCTGTTTTTAACAACATTTTAAGTGTAAGTGAAGTCGCTCAGTCATGTCCGACTCTTTGCGGCCCCATGGACTGTAGCCTACCAGGGTCCTTCGTCCATAGAATTTTCTAGGCAAGAGTACTGGAGTGGGTTGCTGTTTCCTTCCCTAGGGGATCTTCCCAACCCAGGGATCGAACCCGGGTCTCCCACATTGCGGGCAGACACTTTACAATCTGAGCCACCTGGGAAGCCCTTAACAACATTTTAAGTAACTAATTATACAATACTTATGATTCCATCACCAGACTAACCTCTGGACCTTCCAGTATGTGATAAAGAATTTCCCTTCATTTAAAAAGGCAATCAGTGCAATATATTTCTTTTGTAATTCCGGGGTATGGATAAGCTAATCAAGATATCCATTTTGGTGGCTCTATGTATATTATTTGTTTTTAAATAAAGTGTACAAATATTTAAAAAAATAAATTTGAGCTGATGAGTCTGTAACTGATGCTAAAATTATCCTAACTGGTGCTGCACTGTTTGCATAAATGGTGGAAATGCTTACTTAGATTGAATGGGAAAAAATATTCTGTAATTTTTGTTAATTTATATGTGAAGTGTTTAGTGGACCTAATAAAAATTAGATATTGGCATTTACAGCAGGCATTAATTAAATAATTTATTTATCTAATGAGTAATTACCCTAAAAATGCCTTTAGAAGAGTGGACTTTGTCACTCCCCTCTTTGGGAAAAGAAGAGGAAAAAGTCAAATATATTACAAATAACAAAGCTTTGATCTTTGTCAACTAGAGCTGGTATACACTAGCACTCTGATTTTCCTTTATTGCCTTAAATTATTATTATCTCACTAGTTTTCATGTAATAGGATGAAAGTAACTTCCAAGGATGGTATGATGAACTTTAGAAAATACTGAAATTTGCCAACATTTACTAGCCCTTGAGACACATGGTCCTCACCTCTAAAATATAACTGCAAATAACTATCTGACAGATTTGTAGCAAAGTTAAGTAAACAATTTGCTGAGTCACTCAGTCGTGTTGGACTGTTTGTGACTCCATGGACTGTAGCACGCCCATCTCCTCTATCCATGGGATTTTTCCAGGCAAGAATACTGGAGTGGGCTACCATTTCCTCTTCCAGGGAATCTTCTTGACCCAGGGATTGAACCTGCATCTCCTGCATTTACTGCATTAGCAAGCAGATTCTTTATCCACCAAGCCACCTGGGAAGCCCAAGTAAACAGTAAGAATTACCAAAAACAGTGCTAAGATCATGGTAGGTGCTCACTTATACTTAATAATGATGACAATAGATTTGAATATATTTGCATCCATAGTAATGTGTGTGTCTTGTGTGTGTTCAGGTGAGACTATTTGCTCTTGAAACTTTAGCTAATCCTTAAAAGATAGGATTTTCGTTCCTAAAACCTTTTTGCAGTTGTACCAATGGTGTTTCTGGTTCTGGTTTCTTTTTTAAATGGTGATGCATCTCTAAGGAAAGACTAATATAAAAAATTGATTTTCACATTTGAAATTCCTCACACATTGTAGAGTTAGAAATCAGAATTGAAATGTGAGATGGGTGAACTTTAAGTATAAAGAGAATGAAGAAAGAAAGATACACTCTTTCTGAGAGGAGGACACAGACGACTCCAATACATTGGAAATTAGGCAGACAACATGTGCTCACTGTCTTTTTCTTCACTGTAGGGTGGGTTCATCTGCCAGTTCCTATTTGCTCACTTATTAAATAATACACAGTGTCTGTAAAAGGTTATAAACAGCAAGAGAGAACAAGGTGAAAGTCACTGACATTCTTCTTGAGCTGTCTGATATAATATGACCTGATGCTACATGAAATGGTGAAGTGATGCAAGAAGAGAAGATTCTAAAACAATGTCAACCTTCAGAAGGACATGCACTTCTTATCTATTTATAAAGAATGATAATGCAGGATAACATGTTGCTGGCATGAAGCTCGGTTCTACTCTTGACCAGATGTGTGTGACCTTTGGCAAGTTATTTAACTTGTGCAAGCCTCACTTAGTTCTTCATCATTAAAGCAGCAACACATCAATCTTATAGGGTGGTTGTAAGATCTCATCCACTCATTTACTAGATATTTATTCTTTATCTCTCTAGTACCAAGCTCTGTGTTAATTATTCTGGGAATAATTTAGTATATAGGAAATAAACAGAGTTTGTATTCTTATGAGCTTTTAAATTTAGTATTTAATACATATATAGTGAAATATATACTGCTTCCCTGGTGGCTCAGATGATAAAGAATTTGCCTGTAATATAGGAGACCTGGGTTTGATCCCTGGGTAAATCACCTGGAGAAGGAAATGGCAACCCACTCCAGTTTTGTTACCTGGAGAATTTCAAGGACAGAGGAGCCTGACGGGCTACAGTCCATGGGGCCGCAGAGAGTTGGACACGACTGAGCGACTAACAGCAAATGTATACTATAATTTATATAGCATTTGAGAAAATGCATCAATATTGAGGATAATCACAGAATGTTATAAATTCCAGGAAGGAAATATGAGAAGGAGAGGTAAGCTGTAATAGGGTTGTTAGCATCAACCTCTAAGGAGAGGTGACTTTTGAACCAAGATTGGGAAGATGGTAGCCATGAAGATCTCGGCAAAGAAATCTGCAGGCACAAGAGCCTACAAGTGGAGTGTCCTAGTGGCTGGAAAAGGCTTTCTGGGTCAGAGGAAAGAAAATTTGGCCTTTAAGTATGGAAATCTGAAAGCATGTGCCTTTCTGTATATCAGAATTGCTGTAGACCTCTGGTTACTATGTGTTCTTTTTTTTTTTTTTTAATATTTATTTTAATTGGAGGTTAATTACTTTACTATATTGTAGTGGGTTTTGCCATACATTGACATGAATCAGCCATGGGTGTACATCTGTTCACCATCCTGAACTCCCCTCCCACCTCCCTCCCCATCCCATCCCTCAGAGTCATCCCAGTGCACCAGCCCTGAGCCCCCTGTCTCATGCATTGAACATGAACTGGCGATCTGTTTCACATATGATAATATACTATGTGTTCCTTATTCCTTCCTCTTTTGAATAGAGTGTTACTGAGGTTATACTATCTCTTTATTGCATGCTGGGTGCTTGAGAGTTAGCTCACTCGTCTTTTAACCCCACAGGTCTCTAGATCAAGAGGACCCACCATGAGCAACTGTACCTGTGGATTCTCATCCACATTCAGACCTGATTCAATCCTGGTGTCATAATTGAATACAAGGTGATTAGAGGCAGTGTGTTAGAAGAGAGTATATTTTGCAAGTAGGAAAGATGAAAACATGCAAACATCTGTGCTCCAAAGGCAGATTTTTTAAAAAATAGCCATAATAATTTCTACTATGCCACTTTTTGACTTTACCATTCTTATAAAATGTTACAGCCTATTTCCTCTGCTCTTGAATTACGTCTGACCTTGTGACTTGTTTTAATGGAGAGAAGGTTGCAGAAGTGACTGAGACTGCCTTGGATGTCAGTCTCTTTGAAGATGAGGGTCCACATGGAAATAAAGTGGAGGATGTAAGTAAAACAGAAGTGGAGAGACAGAGAGAGACAAAGGGAAGTAGAAGAGAAAACCTGCCAGCTACTGGCCATCTGAGAAATCCCACTTATAGCACCAGATGTGTGAGTGAGGTCATCTGGTATCCACTCACCATAGTTGAGCTGTCAGATGACTACAGTTCCATAAATGATTTCAGAAAAGACTAGCAGAAAAACTGCCCAGATCTGAACATGAGAAGTATGAAAATGTTGTTTTAGCCATTATGTTCTGAGGCTTCTTACTCAGTAATAGACAAATTTTCAAATTCAGATGATGACTGAATTTAGTAAAAGTCCAAGAAATTATACCACAGTAAGGCTTAGTCAGAACCCTTGGTTATGTCAAAAACATATTTTTTTTCAAAATTCAGAAGTGTCTAAAAACAGATGAAATGCTTATTATGTAAACTTCAAGTTGTAAGACTAAAAACTGATGTAAAGGTCATCTGACCAATGAATTTTATAGCCATTTTATAGAAATTATAAGAATAAGAAATATTAACACTTTAGGGAAGAAATAACATCTTAATTATATTACTGAACATTTAGTTATGTAACACTATATGACTGGTACTATTTTACATGCTTTAGGTAAATAGATTAATTTATTAAACCTATTGAAACTCTATAAAGTACTTAATATAATCTCTCTAAAGAAGTTGACTAAGAACCTAGGAAATGTGTCCAAATTTACATGGCTAATAAGTGAAGGAGTCATGCATCTAAGCCAGAGGGCCTAATGGCAGAGTCTGGGTCTTTCCCCCAAGCTCTGCTAAGTCATATTAGATTTTATCACCAACACTATCAGGTACAGTAAAAGTGCAGCTTAAAATGAAGTCAGCTGGTGTCACTACTCTTGCCTTAAAATAGAGGCAGGATCTAGTGTGATATATACTCTCGTCATACATTATTTGAGGCTTTTGACAGTGACACAAAAATTGCTTTGATAGATTGACAGCAAAGATTCATTTTGCTGATAGTCTATTTAAATATTTAAACTAAAAGACTATCATGGCCTGGATTAAAATATGAACAAAGAGTTTTGAGTAAGGGATTTTGAAGCATTTATAAATGGAAACAGAGGATTTAATAACAGATGCAGTTGCAAGAAAAGACTATTTTCTTTGTTGTTCCCTGTTTCCAGTGGCGAATTGCACCTGAGAAGTCTGCATATGACATATTTCATAACTAGAATCTCCTTAGATTATCACTAGGTCACTATTATAATCTCAGGTCCTTAAAAATACATTTGCCTATTTTGTCAACTCTACTAATCTTAAATGTTTGCTCCCTCTTTAGGGAACAGAATGATTTGTATGATTCAGTGAAGTAGTTCATTTCTTGATGCTTCAGTAAAGTAACAATATATTATCCTTTAAATGTCAGCAGACCAGCTATGCTTCAGAAAACCTTTGGTTTATTACAATTAAGGCCTTCCCTTGCGATGCAGGAGACCCAGGTTCGATTCCTGGGTCGGGAAAATCCCCTGGAGAAGGGGACCACTCCAGGAGTGGAGAAGGACCCCACTCCAATATTCTTCAGCTTCCCTTGTGGCTCAGCTGGTAAAGAATCTGCCTGCAATGTGGAAGACCTGGGTTAGATCCCTGGGTTGGGAAGATCCCCTGGAGAAGGGAAAGGCTACCCATTCAAGGGTTCTGGCCTGGAGAATTCCATGGAATGTATAGTCCATGGGATTGCAAAGAGTCAGATGACCAAGTGACTTTCACTTTATTACAATTAAGATCACAGTCAAATTTTCATATTTAATTGGCACAAGTAAACAATTCATTGGTTGGCCCAATATCAAGCCACTGATACTGGGAAAAAAGCTGGAACAAATTGAATTTGTTGTGATTCAATTTTAAATTGAGCAATTCAACATTAGCAAGCTGAAGGTAAGTTATGATTGTTATTTACTATGCCTGAGAAATCTTGGTTTTTAAAAGAGTTTCAACTTTATGGAAGAAAATCTTGGAATATACAAAGTATCATTATGGTACCATAGGTGACCAATGAAACAGCCTACTTACTTATACCTGACCTCAGCAATTTTGAATATATCAACATAAATTAATTTAGTATATATGAATATTATAATATATTATATATGCATATATTAGAGCTTCCAAGGATTATTATAAAGTAAAATATATATTTTGAATCCAATTCTCCCAGCCATGTTCTTAGCATGTTTCTGTACAATTTTGAACACCAGTAATCCATGCTTTCTTTGGTCCTCTTTAATTTTAATTTCTAATCTGCAGAGCTATAATTTTACTATGAAACAGCTGTAAGCAAATGATAGCATTCTCTTTTGTCTAGTATGTGATATCACCTCCTTAATGTTTTTACCCTAAAGAAGGAGATAAGCCAATATGGAATCAATGTGTAACAAAAGGTGGCATTTCAAAAAATCATCAGTAGAAATTATTTACATTCATTGAGTGTACTCTCACCACTTTATTGAAAATTCAACAATCATTTCTTGAACCCATATTGAGCAGTTGTTGTGCTACACATGAAGTTAACAGGGGAAAAGAAAGACCCAACTGGCAAGATATTCCTAGTCTACTATGAGAGAAGGGCGGTGCCTTTGTTCGTGAATTGATACTGATGTACAGCTCATTGTGGTAAGGGACAATCAGCTCTATATACAGAAATCCTAGATCAGTCTATTCCTAAACTACAGCAGACACTTCCATCATGTAAGATGATGGCTGAGCTTCAGGACAGAAGTTTTAGAAGTCATTTTCACACACCTTTCTTCCTTTGACAGGGAAGAGATCACAAACTGTATTAGAGTTGAAATTATTTGCAAAGTAGCACTATACAGGGGTTTTTATTACATGTGTAGTCAAGGCTAATGGTTACAAAATCAAAACCAGGGAAAACATTAAAGGATGTAAATTGTTCAATTTTTATTTCACTGGCTAAGAAATTGATTAATAAGTGGTCATACTTCTTCAACCTTTAGTATATTTTATATGAAGGCCATAAACTAAATCCCTCCTTACATGTCTACAACTTTATAGCTTCAAATATCAGAGTCATTTCATTTCATTAGATAGCTAATTACATCTTTATGCAATTCCCATTAAAATCAGAAAGTTACACTTAGAAAACCTTTCACATTTCCTGAATACTATTGATAAGAGAAATGGTAAGATCTGCTATTTCAATATTCTAATGAGGTTGTCACACATGACAAAATACCAGATAATTATTGCATAACAATTTGTTTTTAGAGCTCTTTATAAAAACCTATTATTTAGATTAATATTCTAATTATATTTAAGTTATTCTCTCCCTAATAGGATTACAAACTTCTGTAAAACAGAGACTGTGTTCTATTCTTTACCTCCCATTGTAACAAGTACAGGGTCAAAAATGAAAGAGTTACTATATGCCCTGGGCAACAAGTGAATTGCTACCACTTATACTCTGAAAACATCCTGCCTCTCTTGAAAGTATTCAATTCTTAACTGTCTTGTTTCTTTCATGGTAAAATTCCCCCTTGCTATAACTGATGAATCCAGAGGAGGACATATAACCCCAACTGGGCTTACCAGCATCATTCTCTAGGACATTATCTGAGATAGATAAAAGATCAGGCACTCTCCAGACAGTGTAAATAGTTACAAGTGACTCAGGCACTCAAAACAGCCTCTCATAGTAGCCCAGTGACTGGGTGTATTGGTTAATTGATTTATATCTTTAGAGTAACGAAAAAGATATACCATGTTTTTGGATTGGAAGACTCAATATCGTGAAAATGACTACACTACCAAAGGCAATCTACAGATTCAATGCAATTGCTTTCAAATTACCAGTGACATTTTCCACAAAATTTTGCAATTGCCATAGAAATGCAAAAGACCATAAACAGCTAAAGCAATCTTAAGAAAGAAAGATGGAGCTGGAGGAATCAGGCTCCCTGATGTCAGATTGTACTAGAAAGCTACAGTAATCAAAACAGCATGGTACTGGTGTGATCAGCATGCTCAATCTCTAGGTCATGTGTGGCTCTTTGGCACCCCATGTGCTATACCCCATAAGGCTTCTCTGTCCATGAGATTTTCCAGGGAAGAATACCAGCCTGGCTTGCCATTTCCTTCTCCAGGATATCTTCTTGAACCCCGGATAGAACCTGTGTCTCCTGCATCTCCTGTTTTGGCAGGTGGATGCTTTACCACTGAGCCACCAGGGAAGCTCATGATACTGGCACAAAATCAGGAATATAGTTCAGTGGAATAGGACAGAAAGCCCAGAGACAAACCCACACATCTATAGTCACCTAATCTATGATAGAGGAAAGAATATACAATGGAGAGAAGACAGTCTTTTTTATAAATCATGCTGTGAAAACTGGACAGCTACATGTAAAATAATATAATTAAAATATTAACACCATAAACAAAAATAAACTCAAAATGGATTACATACCTAAATATAAGCCTGAATACTATACAACTCTTAATGGAAAACATAGGCAGAATACTCTTTGACATAAATCACAGAACGATCTTTGTTGAGCCACCCTCTGGAGCAAAGAAAAACAAAAATAAACAAATGGAATCTAATTAAAGTTAAAAGCTTTTGCATAATGGAGGAAACCATAAATAATATGAAATGACAACTCTCAGAATGGGAGAAAATATTTGAAAACACAGCAAATCAACAAGAGATTCATTTCCAAAGTATTCAAGCAGCTCATGAAGCTCAACATAAAAAAATCAAACAACCCAATCAAAAATGGCTGGGAGACCTAAATAGACATTTCTCAAGAGAAGACATACCATACAGATGGCTAAATATCACATGAAAATATGCTCAGCATCACTAATTATTAGAGAAATGAAAATCAACTTTACAATGAAATATCACCTCACAGTGATCAGAATGACCATCACCAAAAACTCTATAAGCAATACATGCTAGAGAGTGTGTGGGGAAAAGGGAAACTTCCTACACCCTTGGTAGGAACGTATATTGGTACGTTTACTATGGAGAATAGAAAAAAACTAAAAATAGAACTACATTTGATCCAGAAATCCAATTTCGGGGTATAAATCCAGAGAAAACCATGGTTCAAAAGGATTCATGCACCCCAAAATTCATTGCAGCACTGTTTACAATACACGGGACATGGAAGCAACCTAAATGTCCGTCAACAGATGAATGGATGAGGAGGATGTGGTACACATATACAGTGGAAATATTAATCAGCCATTAGAAAGAATGAAATATTGCCATTTGCAGCAACATGGATGGACCTAGAGAGTATCATACTGAGTGAAATAAGTCAGAAGAAGACAAGTGTCATATGATATCACTTATATGGGGATTCTCAAAAAATGATACAAATGAACTGATACATAAAGCAGAAACAGACTCACAAACAGAGAATGAACTTATGGTTATGGCGGGGAAGGGGGAAAGGGGGGAGAAAAGATAGATTGGGAGTATGAGAATGACATGTACACTCTGCTACATTTAAAATAGACCACCAACAAGCACCTACTGTATAGCACAGGGAACTTGGCTCAATGTCCCATAATAACCTAAATGGGAAAGGAATTTTTAAAAGAATAGATACATGTATATGTAAAAAAAATGAATTAGAAAAAATACAGAGACTTTATAAATAAAGATTTCAAATGTTCAAAAACTGGAATTTTCTTTTTCCTCTCAGGAACCACTAATTTTAAAAATTAAAAATCAAAATAGGTTTGTTCTTCCAATTATAGACATCCTAGAAGAACATAACATTTTTTAATAATATGCCATTATAAAAATTCAGTTAACACAGAAGTACATGCTGAAAAATCTGACAACAGCCTATAACCATACTATGTAGAAATACAATATATTTTTCCCCTAGACATACACCACCATATTTTTAAGGAAAATTATGTACTACATGTATTTGGTAGGGGCTTCACTGCTAGCTCAGTTGGCAAAGAATCTGCTTGCAAAGCAGGGGACCCTGGTTCCATCCCTGGGTCAGGAAGATCCCCTGGAGAAGGGTTAGGCTACCTACTCCAGTATTCTTGGGGTTTTCTGGTGGTTCAAATGGTAAATAATCCACCTGCAATTAGGGAGACCTGGGTTCAATCTCTGGGTTGGGAAGATCCCCTGGAAAAGGGAACAGCTACCCATTCCAGTATTCTGGCCTGGAGAATACCATGGACAGAGGAGTCTGGCAGGCCCCAGTCCATGGGGTCACAAAGAGTTGGATACAACTGAACAACTTTCACTTTCAGTTAAATTTTTCCTTTATACTATTAAGAGAACATATTTTTAGGCCGGCAAATGTACATCTTCATCATCATTTTAATACCTAAATTTACATTGCATTAAGTGGTCGGTGGTATAATTAACTTATCAAACCCATATTTTGAATATTCAAGTAGTTTTCAGTATTCTAAGAGATTTCTAAAGGAAGCTGAAGATTGCAACAAAACAGAAGGAGGTACAGAGATTTCCCATATACTTCATGCTCCCACATATGCATAGCCTCTCCATTACCAAGTCAATCACAAAATGGGTACATTTTTATTAAGACTTAGCCAACATCAACACATCACACTTAATCAAAGCCCACACTTTTGGTGTTATGCATTCTTTGGGTTTGGATGATGTACAATGATATACATCCACCATTATGACATCATACAAAGTATTTTCACTGCCCTCAAAATCCTCTGAGCTCTGCCTATGCACCTCTTGCCAATTCTGATAACCAGCTGTCTTTCTGTATTTCCATCATTTTGTCTTTTCCAGATTATGTGGTTGGAATCACAATTTGAGCCCTTTTAGATGGCTTATTTCACTTAGTACTATGTATTTATGTTTTTTCCGTCTTTTTATGGCTTGATAACTCTTTTTTTTTTTCTTTTTTTAGTGCTGAATAGCATTCCAATATTTGTACATATCCCACTTTATGGGCTTCCCAGGTGGCTTAATGGTAAAGAATTTGCCTACAATGCAGGAGACCTGGGTTGGGACCATCCATGGGTTGGGAAGAGCCCCTGGAGAAGGAAATGGCAACCCACTCCAGTATTCTTGCTTGGAGAATTCCATGGGCAGAGGAGCCTGGTGACCTACAGTCTATGGGGTCGGAGAGTCAGACATGACAGAGCGACGAAATTTCCACTTGCATTTATCTGTTCACCTACTGAAGACTGTCTTAGCTGCTTCCAAGTTTTGGCGATTATGAACAAACATCAGTGTGCAGGTTTTTGTGTGGACATAAGTTTTCAACTTTTTCAGGTGGAGTTTTCTTTTAAAATAAGGAATTCTCAAATTAACATTGATAAATTCAACTTTTTTGCATCAATTTATACACTTGATTTTAAGAATAAAAGCTGTAACAGTCATTGAGAAAATAACGTTGGCCTTCTTAAATCTCTTTTATTTGTCAGAGTCAGAGCAAGGATGCATAAGGTGTTCTAAAATTTGCCTTGTGTGGATTTAGTTTTATAAAAACTTACTTTTGCCACAGCAAATTACTTTAAGCATTTGAACCTGTTGATCTTCAAGTTATTTAAATTCCTCTTTCCCTCTTGTGAACTTGTTTCCTAAGCATCTGTGTCATGTTTCTTTGAACTCTAAGAGAAAATTCTAACTTAGAAAATTGAATTCCCTTTGGTTTATTGAGAGACCACATAGAGATTATTGAGCGATTGTCAAAGCCTTTTGACTTTCAATACATGGAACCTATCAAAGTATTATTTCTATTTGCTAAACTCGGCTAGGCATTTTGGGAACAGGATGCTCTGGTGATATTTGTCTGGAGTGATTTCCTGTTTATTCTGGCACAGCGATAACTGAGCAAGTCAGACTGCAGTGGGGAAACATCACAGGCTGTGTGATCTAACAGCTCTTCCATGTTCTCAAACTCTTGCCAATAACAGAATTGATGCCATGTTTACCACTCAGTTTTTGAGTTGTGATACAGTATACAGACTGCGCCATCAGATTGGCCATCTGAGCTTCTTCATATGAGTTGCAATGATCTTTTTTTATTGCTATTTAATCACATTGACTGTTCCAAGGAGTCTGTTTTTTGTCCACTTGAGTGACTCGCTTTTCTTTTTGCAGTACTTTTATTGTATTTTTTCAAAATTAATATTATGGTAGACAGTTGGGCATATATCACAAAAGGACTAACTTTACCTAGTGAAAACTGTAACCACTCAGAACAAACTTACCATGTTGGCTGAGAAAAGATGGCTTGGGGGATTAAGTAAGATATCTTTCACAGCATTTTGAGTTTATAAATTGTTCTTGACTATAAAAATTAAACTATAGGTATATGTATATTGAGGAAAGTCATATAAATATATATTATTTTAAGATACTTTATAGAGTTTTACAAGAAGGAAGATAGATGACTGTTAGCTATGATTTTAGACAAATTCCTACTCTTATCACCAACTTTTTAAAAGCTTCTATCTCCAGTATTAAAGATAACAAATTCTATGATCAGATTTTAGAACACTGAGTACAATCTGGTCTCTATGCCAAAGTGCAACACCACAAAGATGTATAAGACCCTATGTCTTACTAGTAATTTACTCTCCAGAATAAATCAGATTAACATAGCCTCTTAAGGCTTTGATAGAACCCATGAGGACTCTAAGTGCCTATTAAGAAGGGAAAGTCTGCCAATTAGAAATGGGGTTGGAAGAGAAGGAGAAAAATGAAAGAAAGGGGTTTTTAAAAAGAATAGTTACTTGATTTGAGCTTTCCCCAGAAAGACTCTGAGACAAAGATTCATGTGCAAGTAGTTGACTTGTGAGGAAATAATTTGGGAGGCTCCAGAAAGAAAATAGGGAGTGAAAAATGAAAGAGAAAGTATGTAAGACAGGAGGGCCAGAAACTAAAGCTTCCTTGAAGGTACTTTGAGAAGTAATCACTAAGAGTAGGCATGAAGAACTGTGGAGTGAAACAGGAAGGAGAAAAGAATAACAGAATTTATTATTAAGGTGGACGGAAAACTGGGCTCAGTATCTCAGGACCTTCTAAGAAGTCTCCTTAGATGCACCTCACATCTGTCCCTCTGTCTATGTGAAAAAACAAAAGAGGGAGCATTGATCTATTTACATAACACAAAACAATGTGGTGGGAAAATAAATGTTTTGGAGTAAAATAGGCCTGGGTTTATGGCTTGGTACTGCTTGCTCACTAGCTATGTGAAATAGTTTTAAAACCTTCCTGAGAGTTTTATCTTATATGTTTAAAACAAGGGATAATAACATCTTTTTTTTCCCCCTGATAAAATCCATATAGCTACTTCAGAGATTTCCAACAATGAAAGAGTCTTCTAAATGTAGATCTCAAATTAAGTTTGCCTAAGGGTAGCAAAGAGGAAAATATTTTACTTTGAGATTCAATCTTTTCTCTTGTGACACAAAACCTGAATTCAATTATTGAACACAGTTATTAACTTTATTACTGCTTTAGCCTTGTATCTTTTTGATGGAAGTAGGAATGTAGAAGAAAGCATGAAAAAAATGATACTAACTAATTACATTTCATTAGCTTCAGTGGCAGCAACTGGATTTATGAAGTTTTTTTAGGATTTTCTCCATGTACATCGACTGGTAAATATAAAACGAAATAGTGTTTTATTAATTATATAAAAGTATTTGAATGACAATTTTAGAAAAATCCAAATATAGTATTAAATATAGATATATTAATATATCTATAAATTCTATAAAGGAAATATGGTTAAGAGACCAAGGCATTTGAGATTGGCTCTACAATAAGTTCTCTATTTCTGATGTCTGTATTCAAGATAAATAAAACCATTTAACTTTTCATTAGGCTCTACAGAGCCTGTTAATCATTGTGAGTTGTTTTCTACGAGTTTGTGAAACCCTTTCCCTCACTTTTGACACTTTCTGGTAGGGTAAACATAGTCTGAATGTGCATGATCAGTCGCCTTTGACTCATTGTGACCCTATGGCATCTATCCCACCAGCCTCCTCTGTCCATGAGATTTCCCTGGCAATAATAGTGGAGCGGGTTGCCATTTCCTCCTCCAGGGGATCTTCCCAACCCAGGGATCGAACCTGTGTCTTCCGAGTCTCCTGCATTGGCAGGTGAATCCTTTACCACTGAGCCCCTGGATTAGCTCTGCAAAATGTAACATACATACAGCCTTAACATATATACCTAAGAAGTCAGACATCAACTTTGATACTTAAACAACACAAGTATTTAATTACCTAATCATAATAAAAGAAACTATCCACAACAGAGTGCTTTAAATTTCTCATTCTTTCAGTCTGCTTCTTCTAAATATGAAGAATTTCATTTATGTGCAAATAGATGTTCAACCATTTTACAAAACTTAGAGGCTAAGGAGAGAGAGTGAAAACAAAACTCTGTGAGTGTTAAGTCTTAGATGTAATTACTGCCTTTTCCACATGTCACACCAGGGAGGAAAAGTCCACTCCCAAGGGGCACATCGTCTTCACCGCACTGTCTCACTCATTGCAGAGATTTTGTAATATAACAAAAACCTTTGCTCCAGGGTAAAGCAGCTGTTCTGGGTGCTTGCCAACTGAAGTGATGGTCTAACAAAATCTGTCATCAGAGAAAACACACCACATCTCCCTCATCGTGTGGCTGCTTTCTCTTTCCTCTTTCAGCACACCCCTTGGGACACTAACTTATACAGAAGGCCAAAATGGGTGACATATGTGTGAACATATGGCACTGCCTTCCTGGGGTAGTGTACATGGAAACATATGGCGCTGCCCTCTTACTCGGCAGCAAACACAGGAAAAACTTTGCCGTAGTTACCTTGTTGATTTTCCATACAGTCCCGAATTGTCCCTCCAAGTGGATAATTTGTGTTCATTTTCTTCCAAAATCCTTTCTAGCTATCAAGGAATGTTTCAGCTATATAAAATTCAGTGAGTATTCATCTAAATATACATATTTCTAAAGCCATAGATGACTATATAGTCATATATATTCATATATATGATCATCTATAGGTATGTGGAGATGTATATACATGCACACACACAACACTCGAAGAAAAAAATGACATTAATTTTATTTTTGTATTTCATATTTTAAGATTTTATTTTGACATATACTATAAGATAATTTTCAGTTCACTGCTCTTTCTCACACAATATTCTACATTCAGGTATTTTCATTCTCTCTAATTTACTGTGGCTTTCTGAATTTCATTTAGAACCAACTCTTCTAAAGATCCTGATAACCTAATAGATGACTCTTGCAGGGACTGCTATAAGGCTGTTCTTCATCACCATTGTACTCATTGCCTAAACATTTAACATTCTTAACCACAACACACAACATTCTTAACACAACACAATCATCATGAGGAGGAGATGGTGTCTATCCTTTTTCATCATAGTGCTCCTTTCATGACTACCATGGGTCCAAACAAGAGTTAGGTGATCAAAAATTATTAGCGGGTGAATGAAGGAATGTATTCATATAGGTTAGAGATTATAAAGACCTGAACAAATAGTAATTAAGATAGAGAGGACATTTTGTATAAACTTTAGTATCTGGGAACTGTTTGGATATGGAGATTAATTTTTTAAAAAGCAGAATCAAAAAGAAATCCGTTTTCTAGCATATTATAATGAAGAAAAGAAATACAGAGATCTGTATTTTTCTTGTATAGTGGGGAGAGAAGTGAGGCTGACATTTCCCCTTTCTTCTGCCTCCAGAGGCTAAATATGTTCACTTTCTTTTTTTCCAGCATTAGGTATACGTGACCTCATATTACAAGAAAATGATTTTGTGTCCTGTCTCCCCATTTCCTGCTGGTATGATGATCTGTGGTCCCATATTGACTTGATTCGATCTCAAAGCTATACCAATCCATAATCTGATGTTGACAAACCAAACACCCTAAAGATCACACAAAGTTGAGACTGTCCACTGATGTGTACTTTCTGTCTCTAGTAGATAATGTTGTTCTCTCAACTTCATGGAGCTGTCCTAGAACATTACTCAATACAACATCATTCTCATTGCCAAGTGAAACTGGAAGTCCTCAGTCATGTCCTATTCTTTGTGACTCTGTGGGCTGTAGCCTGCCAGGCTCCTCTGTTCATGGAATTCTCCTGGCAAGAATACTGGAGTGGGTTACCATTCCCTTCTCCAGGGATCTTCCCAACTCAAGGATTGAACCCAGGTCTCCCGCATTGCAGGCAGATTCTTTACCATGGAGGAACCCCATTGCTGCTTTGTACTTTTTTCTTTAAACAGTAATTTGTTATTCATTGAGTTCCCAAAAGAAACTTTAGTTAAGGAGACAATATGATGATGTATTTAAAATATTGAAAGAGAAAAAACTGTCAACCAAGAATACTATACGTGACACAACTGTCCTTGAGAAATGAAGAAGAGATAAAGACTTTCTCAAACAAAAGCTTAGGGAGTTTATCATCACTAGACCTGCCTTACCAGAAATGCTAAAGAGATCTCTTCAAGTGGAAATAAAATGGTGGCTATTAATATTGTAAAAGCAGATGAAGGTTGATATAAATAGTAATGGTAAATATGTAGTCAAAGATGCATTTTCTAATATTGTAATGGTGCTGTATAACTTATACCTCTAGTTTAAAATTAAAAAAAAACCAGATGGATTAAAAATAGCAAAAATTTTTTATTAGATACATGATATAAAAATATGTAATTTGTGACATCAATAACCTAAAATATGAAGGGAGACAAATAAAAGTGTAAAGTTTTAAAATGCTATAGAACTTAATGTTATTGACATAAAATAGGGTGCTATAAATATAATATATTTTATATAAGCCTTTGGTAACCACAAAGGGAAAACCTGTAGTACTGTTGCAGGGAAGAGCCAATTTTGACTCCTTACTAGATCTGTGTCTTTGACTTTAATCTTTTGCTTTTTGTTGGTTTTGTTATTATAATTAAACATAATGATCTTCCTCAAATGGTCATGTCTGACTCTTGCAACCCCATGGACTATAGCCTCCCAGGCTCCTCTATCCATAGGGTTCTTCAGGCAAGAATATTGGAATGGGTTGCCATTCCTTCTCCAGAGCATCTTCCTGACCCAAGAATCGAACCTGGGTCTCCTGCATTGCAGGCAGATTATCTATGAACTGAGCTATGAGGAAACTGTTAAAATAAAAATTCCTTTGTTCAGCTCATATCAGGTAATCTGATCCTGCCCTCCCTGAGACTGAGATATTTGTAAGATAATGGCCTTTTTTACTTTACTTCCTCAACTCTCCCCCACCCCATCCCCTTTCTGTTCTATAAAACAACCTGGAATCCAGACCCCAACAAGATGGTTATTTTGAGACATTAGTCTGCCATCTTCTCAGTCAGCTGGCATTCCAAATAAAGTCCTATTCCTTTCCTCAACACCTCATATTGGTTAATTGGCCTGTTGTGTGGTGAGCAGAGTGAGCTTGTACAGTAGTTAAATAAAAAATTATAATAAGCAAGTCAAAGACTGCACTACAAATGTCATCAAATCACAGAGAAAGGCAATATAAGAATCAAGGAACAATGAATCTACAAAATAATCAGAAACAACTAAAATGACAACAGTAACTTCTTAAGTATCAGTAATTACTTTAAATGTAAACTGATTAAATTCTCTAATCAAAAGACACAGAATGGCTGAATGGATTAAAAAAGAACACATGATCCAGTGATATGCTGCCTATAAGATAACCACTTTCACTTGAATGACACAAAGGATTGTGAGTAAAGGGATGGGAGAAGGTTAGTCTAAGAAAAGTAAAGGAAGCAGAAGTAGTTACACTTACATACAAAACAGTCTTTAAAATAAAAATGGTCAAAAGAGGCAAAAAAGTCATTCTGCAATGACAGAGGGCTCAAGCCATCAAGAAAATAGAACAATTGTAAATATACCCAACAATGGAGCAACTAAATATGTAAAGCAAATATAAATAAAACTAAAAGAGAAAATATACATTAATGCAATTATAGTTTAAGACTTAATCCACTCTTAACTGTGGATATATTATCAGGACAGAGAATAAATAAAGAACTTCAGATTTGAACACTGTTGAACAAATTAACCTAACAGACATTGGTGAATCTCAGACAGTAAAGAATCTGCCTGCAGTGCAGAAGACCCTGGGTTGACCTCTGGGTCGTGAAGATCTCCTGGAGAAGGGAATGGTTCCCACTCCAGTATTCTTGCATGGAGAATTCCATGGATAGAGGAGGCTGGCAGACTATAATCCATGGTGTCAAAAAGAGCTGGATACAACTGAGCAACTATCATTTTTACTTTCACACTTTCAGGGAGACTAGCAAAACAGAAACAAACTCATAGATACAGAGAGCAAACTAGTAGCTTCCAGTTAGGAGAGCAGAGGGGAGAGTTGGCAAGATATGTCAAGAGAATTAAGAGGTACAAACTACTAGATATAAAATAAGATACAAGGATACAATTTATCATAAGGAACAAAGCCCATATTTTCAATAATTTTAACCTGAGTATAACCTGTGAAATATTAAGCTGTTATGTTGTATATCTGAAACTAATATGACATTATAAATCAAATATATTTCCATTAAAAGAAGAATGATCTCAAGTAAACTCACTTGATACCTAAATTAACTAGAAAAAGAAAAATAAGCTAAGCCCAAAGTTAATAGAAGAAACAACATAATAAAGTTTAGATCAGAAACAAATTAGAGAACAGGAAAACAATAGAAAAAAATCAATAAAACTAAGACTTGATTTTCTGAAGAGATAAAATAGACAAACCTTTAGCCAGATTATCCAAGAAAAGAAAGAAGACTCAAAACACTGTAAATGAAAAAGGAGACATTACAACAGATAACCACAGAAATACAAAGAATCAAAAAAAAAAAAAAAAAAAAAAAAAAAGCTCCTATAGGTAACTGTATGCCAGGAAACTAGAAAATCTAGAAGAAACAAATTCCCAGCAGTATACAACAACCCAAGGATGAAACAGGGTGAAATAAAAATGTAAGACCCATAATGAATAGGAAATTGAATCACTAATCAGAGTCCTCCCAATGAAGAAAAGCTCAAGATTGGAAGTTTTCACTGGTGAATTCTGTCAAATGTTTAAAGAATTAACACAAATACTTCTCAAATACTTTCAAAAACTAAGGAGGAGGGGTCATTCTCAAACTTGTTTTACGAGGCCAACTTTACCCTGATACCAAAATCAGATAGATACTACAGGAAAATTACAGGCCAATATCCTTGATGCATATAGATACAAAAACTTTCAAGAAAATACTAGCGCACTGAATTCCCCAGTACATTAAATGGATCACAGTCCTTAAATTTATTCCAAAATATTTTATCCAACTGTTGCAATTGAAAATGGGATGGTTTTCTTAATTTCTCTTTCTGCTAGTTTGCTGTTAGTGTATAGAAATGCAACAGAATTTATATATTGATTTTTTAACCCTGCAATTTTACTGTATTCATTTATTATTTCTCAGAGTTTTTGAGTGGAGTCTTCAGGGCTTTTTATATATAGTATTGTGTACATGAAAATAATTCCTGGGACACAAGATGGGTTCAGCATATGCAAATCAATAAACACATCATAGTAATAAAATGAAAGACAAGGGTCATGGGACCATTTCATCAGATACATAAAAAGTATTTGACAAAATTTAACATCCATTCATGTTAAAAAAAAAAAAACCTGAAAAATTGGTGTATAGGAATGTGCCTCAACATAAAATAGATCCATCTATGACAAGTCCACAATACCTTCAATGATAAAATGTTGAAGGCTTTCCCTCAAAGAAAAGGAGTTTTAAAAGAGTATCGACTCTTGCTACTCCTTCAGGATAGTGCTGAAAATCCTAGCCAGAGCAATCAGGCGAGAAAGCAAAATAAAAGGCATCAGTATTGGAAAGAAGAAGTAAAATTTCCTCTATTTATAGCTGCTATACTTTCATGTATTGAAAATCTCAAAGACTTCACCAGAAAACTGTTAGATCTAATCAACAAATTCTGTAAAGTTGCTCAATATAGAAAATCCAAAACTCCTTCAAAAAACTGTTAGATCTAACACCAATGACTCTGTAAAGTTGCACCCCAAAAAATTCAATATACAAAGAGACTGACATCAGCATGAAGGCAGTGTGAAATGCTTCCTTTCCCTTTCCCTTTCAAGGTACTATTAGTAAAACAGCCATAACTTTTCTTAAGTTCCTCTGTCAAAGACACCAGGGTGTGCAGAAATCCACACCTGTACGTCTAAAGGTTGGTGCATTGGAACACATAAGGTCAGCAGAAATGAGGGACAGCAAAGGTGATGCCCATGATCCTGCCCTCCTGGCTATGGTACATGAACCTGTACCCCAAGATAAACCAGTGCAGCGGGGGAGGACATGAACACACTGTGATCTCTTAACTACAATGGTGCTTGCAGACTCAGGAACCCAGGCAACAGTGGCAGAAAGGTCTGCAACTCTATCTACCCCAACTGCAAACATAACAACCCTGGATGCAGCAGAGATGTCTCTGACTCTGACTCCATACCCCACCTCCACTGTGGTGGTGATGGTGCCTATGATTCAGGCAACACTAGAAGGAACCTGCCTTCTTGGTGCACCTGATGATGATGCTGGCAACACTAGCAACCGCAAACCACAAAGAGATTCAAGCAGGGACAGTGAGAGTTAGCATCATCTACTGCAAAACAAAAGAAAGGCCTCTAATTACTAACATGTTGAGTTATCAGAACAAAGAACAACAACAACAAAAAAGCTCTACCTAAATAAGAAATATGTATGCTATTTCAAGTGAGCCAGTAGAGGAGCAACACACCAAGAACCATGGCAAACAAGGGTAACACAGTGTCACAAGGAGAAAATGACAATTCTTCAGTAACCAAAGTTACATTCATGGAAGATTATGGTCTAACTGATAGAGAATGCAAAAGAGCTATCATGAAGAAGCTCAATGAGCTACAAGAAAACTCAGAAAGGTAGTTCAATGTGCTCAGGAATAAATGAATAGAAGGAATAATTTTCCAAAGAGATTAAACCTCTCTCAAAAAAAAAAAAATAATAATAATCTGGAGCTGAAGAACTCAATAAATGAGATGAAGAATGCACTGGAAAGCACTGGAAATAGAGATGGCCAAATGCAAGAGGAGACCAAATTTTCACCAAGATAGTGAACTCTAACATATAAATCTAGAAATGATTCAGATAAAAGAGAGAGACCTAATTAAAACAACAACACCTGAATTTATCAGAACTCTTCAACTCCATTAGGAAAGACAACGTAAAGACAATAGGTATCCCAGACCTCCCTGGCAAGAAATATTAAAATAAGTTCTTCTATCTGAAATGAAAAGGCAAAAACACATAAAACTTTAAGTAAGATGATAATAGAATAAAAAAAAATTGCAACCCTATATCAGAATATGTTGTTAAATAACTATAACAAAAAGATTAAAGAGGGGGAAAAAGCAGCAAAAATAACTATATATGTGTGCTCACTCACTCATGTCCAACTGTTTGTGACTCCACGGATTGCAGTCCACCAGACAAGAATACCAGAGTGGGTTGCCCTGTCCTTCTCCAGGGGATCTTCCTGATCCAGGGATTGAATCTGTGTTTCCTGCATCTCCTGCATTGGCAGGTGGATTCTTTACCACTGAACTATCTGGGAAGAACATTCCACCTGAATATAGAATTCACATTCTTTTCAACATTTTCAAGGATATACCATATACTCGGGTACAAAATAAGTCTCAATAAATTTAAGGAAATTGAAATCATATAAAGCATCTTTTCTGATCATAATCAAAATAGAAATCAACTACAAGAAGAAAGCTGGAAAGGATTAGAAATATATGAAGACTAAATGATATGTCAGTGAACAACTGTTGGGTCAACAAAGAAATCAAACAAGAAATTCAAAATACCTGAAGAAAAACTAAAATGAAATATGACTTACCAAAACCTATGGAATACAGCAAAATAGTTTTAAGAAGAACATTTATAGCAATAGAGATTTATCTCAAAAAACAAGAAAAATATAAAATTATCTAATCTTACATTTAAAAGAACTAGGAAAAGGAGAACAAATGAAACCCAAAGTCAGTAGAGGGAGAGAAATAATAAAACTCAAAGTGGAAATATATGAAATGGAGACTAAATAGAGCACAGAAAAGGCCAATGCAACTAAGAAATGTTTTTTTAAAAACATAAAACATTAGCTAGGCTCACTAAGAAAAAAAAGAGAAAGAAGGCTCAAGCAAATAGAATTAGAAAGGAAAAAAAGAGAAATTACAAAGTATGAACAGCTATACCCCAACAAATTGGACAATCTAGAAGAAATGAGAAATTATTTGAATAATGCAATCTTTCAAGAGAGGATTGTGAAGAAACAGAAAATCTGAATGACTGATCACTACTAAGGAGATAAAAGCAGTAACCAGAGACTTCAAAAACTAAAGCTCAGGATCAGAAAATTTCACAGATAAATTCTATCTAATATTCAAATAAAATTTAGTACCTACCTTTCTCAGTCCTTTCTAAAAATTGAAGATGAGGGCATCCTAAATCATTTTACAAGGCCAATATTACCCTGATACCAAAACTAGACAATGAAGACACACAAAAAAGGAAATTACAGGCCAATATCTCTGATGAATATAGATCCAAAAATCCACAACAAAATTTTAGCATGCCAAAAGCAACAATGCATTATAAGGACCATAAACCATGATCAAGTGGGATTAATTCAGGGATGCAACTATGGTTCCTCATCTGCAAATCTTGAAAGATAAAAATCATATAACCATCTCAAAAGATGCAGAAGGAGCATTTGACAAGACTCAATACACATTTACGACAAATACTTCCAATAATATAGATATAGAAGGAATATAATAATGTTCATATGATACAAGCCAACAGCTAACATCATTATCAACAGTGAAAAAAGAAAGCTATTCCTCTAAGATCAGAAGCAAGACAAGGATGCCCACTCTCACCACTCTTATTCAGCATAATATTGAAAGTCCTAGCTAGAGCAATTAGGCAAGAAAAACATAAAAATAATTCAAATTGGAAAGGAAGAAGTAAAATTGTCATGATTTATGTAAAACATGATATTATACATAGAAAATTTTATAAAGATTTTACTCAATGACTCAGAAATAAATGAATACAGTAATATTTCAGAATAAAAAAAGTAGAATACAAAAATCTGTTGCATTTTTATACACTAACAACAAAAGCAGAAAGAGAAATTAAAAAACCATCCCACTTTCAGATGCAACAAAATGAATAAAGTATCTAGGGATAAATTTAATGAAGGAAGTGAATAGTCTATATACTAAACATTATAAGATATTGTTGAAAGAAATTGAAAACAAAGGAAACAGAAAGAAGTTCCAAGTCTATTGTTTATAAAGGTCAGCATTTTAAAAATGTACGTATTACCTGAAACTAGAGCTGCATTGTCATCCCTCTCAAGATGCAAGTGACATTTTTCACAGAAATAGAGCAAGTAATTAAAAAATTTGTATGGAACCAAAAAGGACCTTGAATAGCCCAAGAAATCCTGAAGTAAAAGAAGACTACCTGATTTCAAATTGTAACACAAAGCTCTAGCAATCAAAATAGCAAGGTATTATCAGAAAAACAGACTCAGGTAAATGGAGCAGAATCGACAGTCCAAAAATAAGACATTTAATTATGACAAACAAGCAAAGAATAGAAAATGGGGATAGTCTTTTCAATAAATGGTGTTGGCAAAAGTGGATAGCCTTGTTTTGAATGTTACACCACTCAAAAAACTAATTTAAAAACTGGAAATGGATTAAAGATTAACATGGAAGATCTAATTTCATAAAACTCCTAGAAAATATAGGGGAAAAGTTCCTTGAGATAGGTCTTAGCAGTGATTCTTGGTGACACTAAAAGCAAAAGCAACAAAATAAAAAATAAATAAATATGTAGACTAGCTCAAATTAAAAAGCTTCTTTACAGAAAAAAGTCAACCAAATGGAAAGATAATCTGTGAAATAGGAGAAATTATTTGCAAACCACATATAAGGGGTTAATATCCAAAAATATAACACAAACTCATGTAATTCAATATAAAAACTCCCACACAATCCAATTATAAATGTTTGTACATGCATGCTAAGTCATTTCAGTCATGTCCAGCTCTTTGCGACCCTATGGACTATAGCCTGTGAGGTTCTGTGTATCCTTGGAATTCTCTAGGCAAGAATACTGGAGTTGGGGAGAGAACAAAATGGTGGAGGAGTAGGTGGAAGTGGAGTACATCTCTCTCCATGGATACATCAGGAATACACCTTTAGACACAGAAGTGCATACAGAAGACCAGCTGGGAGCGGACAGGAGGACCTGACCAGTGGAAAAGAATATATAGACCCACACAAAACTCAGTAGGATGAAGGAACTAGGGGGAAACAGGAGCGTTAGTAGGACTGGACCTGCCCTCAGCGGGTGGAGGAACTGAAGCAGGGGTCCGATACCCACTTCTGGTTAAATGTCTGAGTCAGAGGAGAAACATTTAAGGCTGAGAGTGAAAGGGCTGACCTGTGGCAACCTAAATGGAATGAGAATCAGACAGTCCTTGCCGCAGCCATACATACCCCGGACAGGGATGCAGGTCCCCTGGAAGGCACAGCAGCAGGAGCTGGAGTTTAGGGACTGTGGAGCACCAGGGCGAGGGCTGCTATTGACTGCAGAGAGATGAATCTAGGGGATGTGAGGGGGGAGGCTGTGGTGGGAAATGCCTGTGGAAGAAGGCTGGGCAGTCATGGAAGCAAGGCAATACTGCTGAGTCACATGGAGGGGGTGGAGGCATCAACATAACCTCTCTCTCCCCACACGCCAGCATTGGCAGCTGAACAATAGAGAGTCTGGCCCATCAAACACCTGACCGCAGTGAACTACAGAGTAGGACCCACCCAGAGGGGGCCCCTCTATGTGCCTGATGTGCTGAACAGAGAAGGACCCCAGACAAGGGAACCCTCTATTAGACAGTGAGTGAATGGGTGGAGCTATGGAGAAAGACAGGCCAAAGAGGCCTTCTGATCACCAGCTACAAGAGGCTCAAACAGACTCTGATAGGGCCATAACTCCTGCGATGGAGGCAGTCCATGTCCCTGGCACTCTTGGTGCCAACAAGGTCCCTGCAAGCCAAGCAGCTGCACCACCTGGACAGTCAACGCTCACTGGGGAAGAGCTGCTACAGACACAGAAAGGCTTGCATCTATGCGTGCAGGGTCGCTTTGGTCGTGTCCAGCTATTTGCAATCCTGTAGACTGGTCTGCCAGACTTCTCTGTCAGGGGGGTTCTGCAGGCAAGAATACTGAAGCGTGTTGGACAATACTGGTTGTCATCCCCTTCTAGAGCCCTGTATTTCCTGCTGCCCGAGCCGCCAACCCCCCTGAGGACCTGGTGCTGCCAGAGCCCCTGTGACCCCAGCAGCTGCACCACCTCCACCTGGCCCTCACAGGGGCAAACCCAAGTCCTCCAGGGCAGCCTCAGGAGCAAACCCCAGTGGATGACCCACATGCAGAGGTGGAAATAAAACCACAGTTGAAACCCAGGGGCAGTGTGGCTAAGGAAGAAGACCCCGAACCTTCCCATCAGCTGTACAAGATGCAGATTAAATCTGCATGATCAATTAGGCAGATTGTGTGTCTATGGAATATATAAAAGGTCATTGAGAACTCCCACAAATGCAAACACACTAGTTCTGATAGCTGTGCACATCGGAGGCAAGAACACACAGGAGTAGGACCAGATGAGAATCTGAGATGGCCCCACAGCAGGTCTAGAGATAGGCAGAGTTTTGGAGGGCATCCCAGGGAGGTGAGGTGGACTGTGACTCCCAGTGAGGGAAGGGACTCGGACAGCAGTCTCAAAAAAAAGCATTTATTGTTCTCCATAGTGGCTGTACTAGTTTGCCTTCCCACCAACAGTGTAAGAGGGTTCCCTTTTCTCCACACCCTCTCCAGCATTTATTGCTTGTAGACTTTTGGATAGCAGCCATCCTGACTGGTGTGTAATGGTCCCTCATTGTGGTTTTGATTTGCATTTCTCTGATAATGAGTGATGTTGAGCATCTTTTCATGTGTTTGTTAGCCATCTGTATGTCTTCTTTGGAGAAATGTCTATTTAGTTCTTTGGCCCATTTTTTGATTGGGTCATTTATTTTTCTGGAATTGAGCTGCAGGAGTTGTTTGTATATTTTTGAGATTAATCCTTTGTCTGTTGCTTCGTTTGCTATTATTTTCTCCCAATCTGAGGAGATTTCTTAAAAAACTGGAACTAGAACTGCCATATGACCCAGCAATACCACTTCTGGGCATACACACCGAGGAAACCGGATCTGAAAGAGACACGTGCACCCCAATGTTCATCGCAGCACTGTTTATAATAGCCAGGACATGGAAGCAACTAGATGCCCATCAGCAGACTAATGGATAAGGAAGCTGTGGTACATATACACCATGGAATATTACTCAGCCATTAAAAAGAATTCATTTGAATCAGTTCCAATGAGATGGATGAAACTGAAGCCCATTATACAGAGTGAAGTAAGCCAGAAAGATAAAGAACATTATAGCATATTAACACATATATATGGAATTTAGAAATATGGTAATGATAACCCTATATGCAAAACAGAAAAAGAGACACAGATGTACAGAACAGACTTTTGGACTCTGTGGGAGAAGGCGAGGGTGGGATGTTTCGAGAGAACATGCATATTATCTATAATGAAACAGATCACCAGCCCAGGTGGGATGCATGAGACAAGTGCTCGGGCCTGGTGCACTGGGAAGACCCAGAGGAATCGGGTGGAGAGGGAGGTGGGAGAGGGGATTGGGATGGGGAATACATGTAACTCCATGGCTGATTCACGTCAATGTATGACAAAACCCACTGCAATGTTGTGAAGTAATTAGCCTCCAACTAATAAAAATAAAGGGAAAAAAAAAGCATTTATTATTCTTATGTTTTGACTTGCTCTGTAGATTTGTTTGGATATATTTTTCTCCCCCCGCCCTTTGTTGTATTTGTTGATTTTATTAGCACTATGAAATCTAATTAAGCTTTTGAGCTTTTTTTTATTTCCCAAGTCACATTTTTTATTGCTGCTGTAAACCTCTGCCTCTTTTGGAGCTTTTGCAGTTCTGTGGAGTTTCCTTATTTTTTTTTTTTTCTTTTTTTACTTTTAACTTTTAGTTTTTGAAAACTATTATTATTTTTTTCTATAGTTATTCCTTTGTTTGCTTTTCCTACTGTTCTTTTCCCCTTGCAGTTGCTCTTTAATGTATACGAATCTTCACTATCTATATTTAACTTTGCATATCTAGTCTTTCTGTCTTTTCTTTTTTTCCTTTCCTCTCAACATATTTGTTAGTTTTATTTTCATTGCTTTATTCCCTAGTTGGCACCTTGCTTTAGTTTTGTTTTCCAGTTTGTGCTTTAGTTGGCTTTGCTCTTAACTGGTAGATATAATTTTTGGTTTTGTTTCTTTGCTGGGTCAACCTATTGTACTTTATTTTTGTTGGACTGTTTTTATTTTGTTTATGGGTGTATACGTATATGTGTATATTCAGTCACACTTTTTATTGTTGTTATAAAACTCTGCCTCTACATTGGGCTTTTGCAGTTTTGTGAAGTTTTCTGTTTTCTTTTTTGGTTTCTTTTTCCTTTTTTCTTTTTCTTTTCTCTTTTTTATATTTTTAATTTTTTTAAACCTATTATTATATTTTTCTACACTTATTTCCTTGTTTGCCTTTCCTACTGTTTTTTCCCCCTTGCAGTTAATCTTTAATGTATATAAGTCTTCTTCATCTACCTCTATTGAATATTGCATATCTATTCTTTCTTTCTTTTCTTTCTTACCTTTCCTTTCAACATATTTGTTAGGTTTGTTTTAATTGCTTTATTTCCCACTTGGCACCCTGCTTTAGTTTTGTTTTCCAGTTTGTGCCTTAGTTAGTTTTGTTCTTAACTGGTAAATATAATTTTTGATTCCCTTTGTTCCTTGGGTCAATCTACTGTGCTTAACATGTTTTGGACTGTTTTGACTTTGCTTATGGCTGTATGTGTATATTCCATTATTTTAATTATTATTTGACTGATTTTGTAACTGCCATTTGTCTGGGGTTCATCTTTGGCTTCTCACTTTTGGGTTTTTGTTTTACTCTCACGTAATGCCATAATAAACCACATGTGAAATCTTAGCTTGTGACCAGAGATCAAGCCCTGAGTCTTTAGAGTGGGAGCACTGACTCCAAGACCCTAGACTACCAGAGAACTAACCCTCGGGAGTATCAAATAGTGAGAACTCACACAAAGGAAACCACTTGAATACAAGACCTGCCATCACCCAGCCACCATTAGCACCCTGTGTCTTGGCATCTAAACAACAAATAAAACAATAAAAACCAAATTATCATCAGACAGGATTACCACCTCACCCAGCCTTGCTCATGAGAGGAAAAACAAACAAACAAGTAAACAAAAAAACTCAGCACAAATCTCACCCTATATGAAGCTTACACAAACCACTGGGCCAACCTTAGGTGGGCAGAAATCAAAAGGAAGAAAGAATTCAACCTTGAAGCCTGGGAAAAAGAGACCTCAAGCAAAATAAGTTAAAAAAAAAAAATAATAATGAAAAGGCAGAGAAATACTACACAAATGAAGGAACAAACTAGAAGCACAGAAGTCCAAATAAATGAAGAGGAAACAGGAAAACTACCTGAAGAAGAATTCAGAATAATGATAGTAAAGACGATCAAAAACCTTGAAAGCAAAATGGAAAAAATGCAAGAATCAATTAACAAAGAGCTAGAAGAATTAAGGAATAAACATACAGAGACAAACAACACAATTACTGAAATTAAAAATACTCTAGAAAGAATCAATAGCAGAATATCTGAAGCAGAAAAATGAATCAGTGACCTGGAAGATAAAATGGTGAAAATAACTTTTGAAGAGCAGAATAAAGAAAAAAGAATGAAAAGAACTGAGGATAGTCTCAGAGACCTCTGGGACAATATCAAATGCACCAATGTTCAAATTATAGGGGTCCCAGAAGAAGAGAAAAAGAAAGGATATGAGAAATTTTTTGTAGAGATTATAGTTGAAAATTTCCCCAACATGGAAAAGGAAATAGTCAATCAAGTCCCAGAGGCACAAAGAGTCCCATAGAGGATAAACCCAAAGAGAAACATGCCAAGATACATACTTATCAAACTAACAAAGACTAAACACAAAGAAAGAATATTAAAAGCAGCAAGGGAAAAGCAACAAGTAATATACAAGGGAAACCCCATATGCTTCACAGCTGATCTTTCAGCAGAAATTCTGCGGACCAGAAGGGGATGGCAGGATATATTTAAAGGACTGAAAGGGAAAAATCTACAACCAAGATTACTGTACCTAGCAAGGATATCATTCAAAACTGATGGAGAAATGAAAAGGTTTTCAGACAAGCAAAAGTTAAGAGAATCCAGTACCACCAAGGCAGTTTTACAACAAACGTTAGACAGACTTATATAGTCAAGAAATAAAAGAGAAGAAAAAAGATCTACAAAATCAACCCCAAACAATTAAGAAAACAGTAACAGGAACATATAGATCAATAATTACCTTAAATGTAATTGGAGTAAATTTTCCAACCAAAAGACACAGACTGACTGAAAGGATACAAAAACAAGATCCATATATATGCTGTCTACAAGAAACCCACTTGAGATCTCCAGACACATAGACTGAAAGTGAGAGGATGGAAAAATATATTCCATTCAAATGGGAAGCAAAAGAAAGCTAGAGTAGCAATCCTAATGAGACAAAATAGACCTTAAGATACAGAAGATTACAAAAGATAAGGAAGGACACGACATAGTGTTCAAGAGATCAATCCAAGAGAAAGACATAACAATTGTAAATATCTATGCACTCAATGTAGGATCACCTTAATACAAAAGACAAACACTAACAGACATAAAAGGAGAAATTTACAGTAACACAATAATAATAGGAGACTTAACACCCCACTCACACCAATGGACAGATCATCAAAACAGAAAATTAATAAGGAAACACAAGTCTTAAATGATACATTAGATGAGAAGGATTTCATTGACATTCCATCCAATGCAGAATACACCTTCTTCTCAAATTCATGTGGAACATTATCTAGGATAGACCACATCCTGGGTCACAAATCAAACCTCAGTAAATTTAAGAAAACTGAAATTATATCAAGCATTTTCTCTGACCACAACACTAAGAGACTAGATATCAATTACAAGAAAAAAAAAATTGTAAGAAACACAAACACATGGAGATTAAACAATACATTTCTAAATAACCAACAGGTTACTGAAGAAATCAAAAGGGAGATCAAAAAATGTCTAGAAACCAATGACAATGAAAACATGACTGCTCAAAACCTATGGGATGTAACAAAAGCAGTTCTAAGGGGGAAGTTTATAGTAATACAATCCTACTTCAAGAAACAAGAAAAACATCAAATAAACAACCTAAAACAACTGGAGAAAGAAGTACAAAAAAAAAAAAAAAAACACGCCAAAATTAGTAGAAGGAAAGAAATCATAAAGATCTGAAATAAGTGAAATAATAAATAAGAAATAAGTGAAAAAGAAATGAAAGAAGCAATAGTAAAGATTAATGAAACTAAAAGCTGGTTCTTTGAGAAGATAAACAAAACAAATTTGACAAACCTTTAGCCTGACTCAGCAGGAAAAAAAAGAGAAGAGCCAAATTAACAAAATTAGAAAATTAGAAACAACAACAACAAAATTAGACATCAAAAAGGAGAGACAATTCAGAGATACAAAGGATGATAAGAGACTATCATGAACAACTATATGGCATTAAAATGGATAACCTGGAAGAAATGGACAGACTCTTAGAAAAGTTCAATCTGCCAAGACTGAACCAGGAAAAGAAAGAAATTACGAACAGCCCAATTGCAAGCACTTAAATTGAAGCTGCGATCAAAAAATTCTGTCAAAAAACATAAGCCCAGGACCAGATGGCTTCAAGGAGAATCCTATCAAACATTTAGAGAAGAGCTAATGCCTATCCTTCTAAAACTCTTTCAAAAAATTTCAGAGGAAGGAACACTTCAATTTCACTCAACGAGGCCACCATCACCGTGGTACCAAAACCAGAGAAAGACAACACAAAAAAAGAAAACTACAGGCCCATATCACTGATGAACATAGATGAAAACATCTTCAACAAAATTTTAGTAAACAGAATTCAACAACACATCAAAAAGCTCATACACTATGATCAAGTTGGGTTTATTCCAGGAATGCAAGGATTCTTCAATATATGCAAATCAATCAATGTGATATACCATATTAACAAATTGAACGATAAAAACTATATGGGAATCTCAATAGATGCAGAAAAAGCATTTGACAATATTCAGCATTAATTTATGATTAAAGCTCTTCAAAAAAATGGGCATAGAAGGAATTTACCTCAACAGAGTTAAGGCCATATATGATAAGCCTACAGCAAACATTATTCTCAATGGTGAAAAACTGAAAGCATTCCCTCTAAGATCAGGAACAAGACAAGGGTGTCCACTTTCACCACTATTATTCAAATAATTCTGAAAGTTCTAGCTACAGCAATCAGAGAAGAAAAATGAATAAAAGAATTCCAGATAGGAAAAGAAGAAATAAAGCTCTCAGTGTTTGCAGATGACATGACACTGTACATAGAAAACCCTAAAGATAATATCAGAAAACTACTAGAGCTAATCAGTGAATTTAGCAAAGTTGCAGGATACAAAATCAATACACAGAAATCATTTGCATTTCTGTATACTAACAACGAAAAATCAGAAAAAGAAATTAAGGAATCAACCCCATTTACCATTGCAACAAAATGAATTAAATATCTAGGAATAAACTTACTTAAGGAGACAAAAGAACTGCGTACAGAAAATCATGACACTAATGAAAGAAATCAAAGATGACATAAACAGATGGAGAGATATTCCATGTTCCTAGGTAGGAAGACTCAATATTGTGAAAATGACTGTACTACCAAGTGCAATCTACAGATACCAATGCAATCCCTATCAAATGACCAATGGCATTTTTCACAGAACTAGAATAAAAAATTTCACAATTCATATGGAAACACAAAAGACCCCAAATAACCAAAACAGTCTTGAGAAAGAAGAATGGAGCTGGAGGAATCAACCTTCCTGACTTTCAACTATACTACAAAGCTACAGTCTTCAAGTCAGTATGGTACTGGAACAAAAACAGAAATATAGACCATTTTTGACAAAGGAGTCAAGAATATATAATGGGACAAAGAGAGCCTCTTCAATAAATGGTGCTGGGAAAACTGGACAGTTACATGTAAATGAATGAAATTAGAACAATTCCTAACACCATACACAAAGATAAACTCAAAATGCATTAAAGACCTAAATGTAAGACCAGAAACTATAAAACTCTTAGAGGAAAACATAGGCAGAACACTTGATGACATAAATCAAAGCAAGATCCTCTATGACCCACCTCCTAGAGTAATGGAAATAAAAACAAAAGTAAACAAGTGGGACCTGATTAAACTTAAAATTTTTGCACAGTAAAGGAAAATATAAGCAAGGTGAAAAGACAACCCTCAGAATGGGAGAAAATAATAGCAAATGAAACAACTGACAAAGGATTAATTTCCAAAACATACAAGCAGCTCATACAACTCAATACAAAGAAAAACAAACCACCCAATCAAAAAGTGGGGAAAAGATCTAAACAGACATTTCTCCAAAGAAGACTTACAATGGCTAACAAATGAAAAGATGCTCAATGTTGCTCATTATTAGAGAAATGCAAATCAAAACTACAATGTGGTATCACCACACACCGATAAGAACGACTATTATCAAAAAGTCTACAAACAATAAATGCTGGAGAGGGTGTGGGGAAAAGGCAACACTGTTGCAGTGTTAGTGGGAATGTAAATTGATACAGCCACTATGGAAGATTGTTGAATATTCCTTAAAAAGCTAGGAATAAAACCACCATATGACCCAGCAATCCCACTCCTAGGCATCTACCCTGAGGAAACTAAAATTGAAAGACACATGCATCCCATTGTTCATTGCAGCACTATTTACAATAGCTGGAACATGGAAGCAACCTAGATGGCCATCAACAGATGAATGGATAAAGAAGTAATGGTATGTATACACAATGGAATATTACTCAGCCATGAAAAGGAACACATTTGAGTCCATTCTAATGAGGTGGATGAACCTAGAACCTATTATACAGAGTGAAGTAGGTCAGAAAGAGAAAGATAAATATCATATTCTAATGCACATATACAGAATCTAGAAAAATGGTACTGAAGAATTTATTTACAGGGCAGCAATGAATAAACAGACATAGAGAATAGCCTTATGGACCTGGGGAGAGTGGAGGAGAAGGTGAGACGTGTGGAAAGAGTAACATGGAAACTTACATCACCATATGTAAAATAAATAGCCAACAGGAATATGCTGTATGGCTCAGGAAACTCAAACAGGCTCTGAATCAAGCTAGAGGGGTGGGATGGGATGGGAGAGGGGAGGAGGTTCAAAAGGGAGGGGATACATGATACCTATGGCTGATTCATGGTGAAGTTTGACAGAAAACAAAATTCTGTAAAGCAATTATCCTTCAACAAATAAATAATTAAAAAAGAATACTGGAGTGGTTTGTTGTGCCCTCCTCCAGGGATTGAACCCGACCCAAGGATCAAACCCATGTCTCTTGTGTCTCCTGCACTGGTGGGCAGCTTCTTTACCACTAGTGCCACCTGGGAAACCCTAAAAAGCATTAGAGAAACTGAATAGTTGTTTTTCCAAAGGAGACATCCAAATAGGGAACAGATACATGTAAAGATGTCTAACATTACTAATCATCAGTGAAAAGCAAATCAAAGCTATAATATGATACCACCCAATTTTTAGAAGGGCTCTTCACTAAAAAGATAAGAAACAACAAATGCTGGTGAGGATGTATAGAAAGGGGAACACTTGTACATTGTTAGTCAGTATGTAAATTGGTACAGCCTATACTGAAATATATATGGAACTTGCTTAAAAAATTAAAAATGGAGCTACCATATCATCCAGAAATTCCACTTGTGTGTGTGTGTGCATATATATATATATATATATGAAGGAAACAAAATCATATATCTTGAGAGGTATCTGCACTTTTCATTTTCATTCTGGAATTCTTTGCAATACCCAAGACATGGAAACAACCTAAATGTCCATCATTGGATAACGAAATAAAGGAAATGTCACACACACATACATACACACGTAAAAATATTAGTTAGCCATAAAAAATAAGGAAATCCTAACATTTGAGAGGACAAGGATGGACCTGAAGGACACTACGCTATGCTAAGTCAGACAGAGAAAGACAAATATGACGTGATTTCATTTACATGTGAAATATAAACAAACCAAAGTTACAGAAACAGAGATCAGATTTGTGGCCACCAGAAGTAGTGGGGCTGATGTCGGGGGGGTTGGGTGAAGGGGGTCAAAGGTACATAATATGATAATAAGTTTTAAGATTGCGATGTACACCATGATGACTATAGCTGCTGCTGCTGCTGCTGCTAAGTCTCTTCAGTCCTGTCCGACTCTGTGCGACCCCATAGACGGCAGCCCACCAGGCTCCTCTGTCCCTGGGATTCTCCAGGCAAGAACACTGGAGTGGGTTGCCATTTCCTTCTCCAGACTATACCTGGCAATATGTTTTAAAATATATATTTAAAGGTTGCTATGAAAGTTATTCTCACCATAAGAAAAAAATAGATGTTAACTAAACTTACTGTGGTAATCAATTCACTGTAAATGTATATATATCAAATCACTTATATGTTATGTCAATTATATCTCAGTAAATTGGATGAAAATTTTCAAAAAGAAAATCTTCATATTTTATTACATTCCTTATGTACTTTTAACATAATCATTAATATGCCTGGGTTAAATCTATTATTTTGCTATTATTATTTAATTTTGGAAACATATGGTCTTTTTTACTTTTCATGCTTGCCTTTGTCTGTTGTATTATTTATTTTTTTAAATGATATACAACTTTACTTTTAATGTAGGGACATTACAATAGCATACTTCCTTTTCCTTCTTCCTTACCTAATGCTGTTGTCACACATGTGGTATATTTCTTCATATTTATAAACCCAACAAGACATTGTCATACATTTAAATACATTTTTAGAACAGTTTTAGATTTACAAAAGTATTGTGATGATAGAACAGAGTTCCCATATAACACAAATCTAGTTACCCTGTTTTTAACATATTAGTATGAATCACTTGTCAGAATGCGCTTTAAATCAGATGTTTCTAATATTTTAAATCATAATTAGAAAGAGGTAATGTGTTATTGGTAGAATGTCCCCGGAGATAAAGTGTCAACCTTATTACATCATATCAAGAGTTGATAGCATCAATATAACTTACTTCTGTTGATGTTAACCTAATAACCACACTTCAGGTATGTTTTTAGGCATCTCCACTGTAAACCTACTTTTTTTCTGCCTCTCCATACTGGGCTCTTTAGAAGGAAAACACTACAGACAGCCCAGACTAAGCAGTGAGGAATTCTGCTTTACCTCCTTGAGGTGATGAGGTAAAATTCTTCTGCTAGGAGGTTTGCTTCACGCATATATTAATTCAACATTTATTATTTATCCAATAATTTATAGACTCACAGACATTTCACATTTTGGGCTCTAATTTTATATTACTTTATATATTACTTCATGGGAAATAGATGGGGAAACAGTGGAAACAGTGTCAGACCTTATTTTTTGGGGCTCCAAAATCACTGCAAATAGTGATTGCAGCCATGAAATTAAAAGACGCTTACTCCTTGGAAGGAAAGTTATGACCAACCTTGAAAGCATATTAAAAAGCAGAGACATTACTTTGCCAACAAAGGTCCATCTAGTCAAGGCCATGGTTTTTCCAGTGGTCATGTATGGATGTGAGAGTTGGACAATAAAGAAAGCTGAGCGCCGAAGAATTAATTGATGCTTTTGAACTGTGGTGTTGGAGAAGACTCTTGAGAGTCCCTTGAACTGCAAGGAGATCCAACCAGTCCATCCTAAAGGAGATCAGTCCTGGGTGTTCATTGGAAGGACTGATGCTGAAGCCTAAACTCCAATACTTTGGTCACCTGATGTGAAGAGTTGACTCATTGGAAAAGACCCTGATGCTGGGAGGGATTGGGGGCAGGAGGAGAAGGGGATGACAGAGGTTGAGATGACTGGATGGCATTACCGACTCGATGGACATGAGTTTGAGTAATCTCCGGGAGTTGGTGATGGACAGGGAGGCCTGTCGTGCTGCAATTCATGGGGTTGCAAAGAGTCAGACATGACTGAGTGACTGAACTGAACTGAACTATATATCTTGGAGCTTCCTGGTGGTTCAAGTGGTAAAGAGTCTGCCTGCAATGCAGGAGACCCAGGTTCAATCCCTGGGTTGGGGAGATCCCCTGGAGAAGGAAATGGTAACTCACTCCAGTATTCCTGCCTGGAAAATTCTATGGAAGGAGGAGCCTGGCAGACTACAGTCCATGGGGTGGCAAAGAGAATATCTTGAGTATACTTTATATATCTTGATATATATTAAGAGGATGCTTTATATATTTTGTTGATAGATGTCCACAATTGACCACTCATAGCCTTTTTCAGTTGGCTCCTGTATCCCTTTGATATAGCCCCATAATTGTGGTTCTGATTTTTTTTTTTTACAATTTCTTATTTTCTGGCTTATTTTATTTCCTACCATAATTCTGGAATTAGGACTACTATAATATATCTCTACTAAGTCCTATCTTTTAAAAAATTATTAAAAAATAATACAAATTAAGATATGAGCGCTAGGTGTGCTTTTTGCTGCTGGGGTATCATTCCTTTTAGGTCCTTTCAGCTGACAGATGAGAGAGAGAGATGTATTCATATGTGTGTGTGTGTGTGTGTGTTTGTGTGTGTGTGCTAAGTTGTTTCAGTTGTGTCTGACTCAGAGATCCTATGAACTGTAACCCACCAGGCTCCTCTGTCCATGGAATTCTCCAGGCAAGGATACTCAAGTGGGTTGTCATTCCCTCCTCTAGGCAGTCCTCTTGACACAGGGATGGAACCTTCATATTCCTTGGGCCTGCATTACAGAAGATTCATTACTGCTGAGACACTGGGAATATTCATATGTATATTAACCTACATATATATCCCTAATAATTGTCCCTCATTTTCAACTAAGTCTCTTGATTCTGGATGATGAAAACTTAAATTAAACATAAGTAATTATGGGAATTATTATAATTGTCTTAAACTTGTAATTGCTCTTTCCACAGAAGTTAATTGTTTGATCAGTTAGCATCATGGAATTTTACCCTATGCATATTCATTGTGTCAGGTGATCAGAATTAAATGAAACTCCATAAGGCTTTCTAGAATTCTGTGTTTAGCTGTGTTCTCTCTGGTATACCGCTCTTAAAATTCTAGTCCCACAATCTAGCCCACCCTGCCCAAATTACAGTATGTCTCCTGAAATACCCAAGAATGTGCTTTTTTGACTGGCGTCTAATTTTTGAGCAGGAGTTTAGAAATTGCCACCATGCATAAAGCTAGGGTAAGCATATGGCTTTCATCATTTGTTTGCCTTTTCTTCAGTTCAGTTCAGTCACTCAGTCATGTCCAATCTTCGCGACCCCATGGACTGTAGCACTCCAGGCTGCCCTATCGATCACCAACTGCTGGAGCTTGCTCAGACTCAGGTCCATTGAGACAGTGATGACATCCAACCATCTCATCCTCTGTCATCACCTTCTCCTTCTGCCTTCAATCTTTCCCATCACCAGGGTCTTTCCAATGAGTCAATTCTTCGCATGAGGTGGCCAAAATATTGGAGTTTCAGCTTCAGCATCAGTCCTTCCAATGACTATTCAGGACTGATTTCCTTTAGGATGGACTGGTTTGACCTCCTTGCAGTCCAAGGAACTCTCAAGATTCTTCTCCAACACCACAATTCAAAAGCATCAGTTCTTCAGTGCTCAGCTTTCTTTATAGTCCAACTCTCACATCCATACATGACTACTGGAAAAACTATAGCTTTGACTAGACGGACCTTTGTCAGCAAAGTAATGTCTCTGCTTTTTAATATGCTGTCTATGTTGGTCAGAGCTTTTCTTCCAAAGAGCAAGAGTGTTTTAATTTCATGGCTGCAGTCACTATTGGCAGTGATTTTAGAGCCCCCAAAAGCCTCTCACTGTTTTCATTGTTTCCCAATCTATTTGCCATGAAGATATGGGACTGGATGCCATGATCTTAGGTTTTTGAATGTTGAGCTTTAAGCCAGGTTTTTCATTTTCCTCTTTCACTTTCATCCAGAGGCTCTTCAGTTTCTCTTTGCTTTCTGCCATAAGGGTGGTGTCATCTGCATATCTGAGTTTATTGATATTTCTCCCGGCAATCTTGATTTCAGCTGTGCTTCATTCAGCCTGGCATTTCACATGTACTCTACATATAAGTTATATAATATACAGCCTTGATGTACTCGGCATATAGGTTATACAATATACAGCCTTGTATATTTGGAACCAGTCTTTTGTCCCATGTATGGTCCTATCTTGACCTGCATACAGATTTCTCAGGAGGCAGGTAAGATGGTTTGGTATTGTCATCTCTTTAAGAATTTTCTACAGTTTGTTGTGATCTACACAGTCAAAGGCTTTGGCATAATCAGTGAAGCAGAAGTAGATGTTTTTCTGAAATTCTCTTGCTTTTTCTATTATCCAGTGGATGTTGGTGATTTGATCTCTGGTTCCTCTTTTCTAAGCTTGATCATCTGGAAGTTCACTGTTCATGTACTGTTGAAGCCTGGCTTGATCCAGCTTGATCATCTGGAAGTTCACTGTTCATGTACTGTTGAAGCCTGGCTTGGAGAATTTTGAACATTATTTTGCTAGCATGTGGGATGAGTGTAATTGTGCAGTAATTTGAACATTCTTTGGCATTGCCCTTTGGGGTTGGAATGAAAACTGACCTTTTCCAGTCATGTAGCCACAGCTGAGTTTTCCAAATTTGCTGCCATGTTGAGTGCAGTACTTTAACAGTGTTATATTTTAGGATTTGAAATAGCTCAACTGGAATTCCATCACCTCCACTAGCTTCGTTCATGGTGATGCTTCCTAAGGCCAACTTGACTTTGCATTCCAGGATGTCTGGCTCTAGGTGAGTGATCATACCACCATGGTTATGTGTCATGAAAATCTTTTTCTGTATTGTTTTGTGCATTGTTATCACCTCTTCTTAATATCTTCTGCTTCTCTAAGGTCTGTACAATTTCTGTCCTTTATTGTGCCTATCTTTGCATGAAATGTTCCCTTGGTATCCCTAATTTTCTTGAAGAGACCTAGTCTTTTCCATTCTATTGTTTCTCTCTATTTCTTTGCCCTGATCACTGAGGAAGGCTTTCTTATCTCTCTGAAACGTTGTTGCTGAACCACGAAAAGACACTGGGATTCTTGGCCTCTGGAGGAGAAGAATTCAATCCAGGGCCAGAGAGGAGGCTTGATTGCTCAGAGCTTTTGTGTAATAAAGTTTTATTAAAGTATAAAGGAGATAGAGAAAGCTTCTGACATAGACATTAGAAGGGGGCAGAAAGACTACCCCCCTGCTAGTCTTTAGCTGGATGTTATATAACTATTAGCAGTCTGCTAATTAAAGGAAGGAAATGTCTCACAACTCAGAGAATGGCACCAGGCCCCTCACCCACAAGATGCATTTTGAGATAATTTTGGCACCAGGTGAGTCCTCTCAGGCCATAAAATGATTGACATGAATCTTGAAGAAAGGCGGATTCCCATACAAATGTATAGTTTCATTAACAGAGATTAAGAGAACCATGTATGAGTAAAACATACTGGTTTGTCGAGTCAGTTCTGAGACTTTAGGTGAACCGGCTTGAAGACAGAGTCTGGGGTAAATGCATAGTACATTAACATAGCTTAAGACAAACATTTCCATAAGAAAAATGCATTAGTTAACTCAAGGTTTGAGACAAGTTAAGTTCAGGTGGGACCAGGTGTCATTATGGCAACACAGTATTTTACTAGAAAGCTCTTTTTAAATGTGTATAGAGAAGGGAAAAAGTATATACATATACATATATATATATATGTATATATATATATATATATATCACTAGTTTGTTTCCTCCTGCCACTTAAGAGAGAGATTAAAAAATGTCTGACACTTGCCACCTATTCCCTCCGTTTGGAGACCCCTGGCCTTCCTGCCTGTTTCCCTCTCATCTCCTTGCTATTCTTTGGAACTCTGCATTCAGATGGGTATATCTTTCCTTTTCTCCTTTGCCTTTAACTTCTCTTCTTTTCTGAGCTATTTGTAAGGCCTTCTCAGACAACCGTTTTGCCTTTTTGCATTTCTTTTTCTTGGGGACGGTCTTAATCACTGCCTCCTGTACAATATCACAAACCTCCGCCCATAGTTCTTCAGGCACTTTGTCTATTAGATCTAATCACTTGAATCTATTTGTCACTTCCACTGTATAATCATAAGGGATTTGATTTAGGTCATACTTTAATGTGGTTTTCCCTACTTTCTTCAATTTAAATTCTGAATTTGGCAATAAGGAGTTCATGATCCAAGCCACAGTCAGCTCCCTGTCTTGTTTTTGCTGACTGTATAGAGTTTTTCTATCTGTGGTTGCAAAGAATATAATGAATCTGATTTTGGTATTGACCATATGGTGATGTCCTTGTGTAGAGTCTTCACTTGTGTTGTTGGAAGAGGGTGTTCGCTATGACCAGAGGTATAACCAACAAAACCAGGGTTTTGTTGGCAAACTCTGTTAGCCTCTGCCCTGCTTCATTTTGTACTCCAAGGCCAAATTTGCCTATTACTCCAGGTATCTCTTGACTTCCTATTTTTGCATTCCAATCTCTTATGATGAAAAAGACATCTTTTTTGCCTTTTCTTAGTAATCATGTATTATGTTGCTCTATGTGCAGTCTGAAATGTTGAAAAATTTTTATAGTTTTCTAGATGTTTATGGTAGGAAATCTGTTCTTCCTCATTACCTGCTTATGACATTTTGACTTTTAAAAATTGCTCCTTAAAAAGAATAGATCAATTAAAATTTTTTATAAACTTTCCTAACCTAGCATTATTAAAACATCCTAGTGTTTCTTGAGATTCAGCAAATTTTCAAAATGGGAACTTTGTCCAAATACTTTTGGGAAACTGTAGATTAAACCAGGTTTTAAAATTCCTTTATAATGAATAATTTTTAGATTAAATCTCCAAAGTGAATATGCAGAATTCATTGTTTTCCTACCTACTTACTCAGGGAACCTTATCTTTATAATGGGAAATCTCATGACATCAGTATTTAGTACACATAAGATGGATAACACTTGTCACCATTGCCCATTGCATGGTGAATCAAAGGCAAAGTTTTCACAGATTATAAAGATGTGACTTTAGGAATTGAAAATTAATCTTAAGAATATATTTACTAAAATTTCTAAAATTTTATTATTCTTCCTGCCAGGAAATTTTTAATAATCAATTGTTGTATATGTCACTTTCATATGCCAAAATCATGGATTTCTTTTGTCTCCCTCTTTCACCTCTTTGCTTCTCTTATATATTTTTCTAACTTGAATGGGCAAACCCATTCACTTTTCTGAACTCTGTCTTCATCTCTCTACAACATTGAAGATTATTTTGATTAAGTTTGCTGCTTTGACTGTTTCCTTTCTCTAGTCATTCTCCTTTGTGTTGAGCAATTAGCCTCCAATGCTTTTCTTTGACCCTAAGATGCTGTCTTTCACTTGATGTATTCAAGTATCAAGCAACTTAAATGCTACTTAGATATACATTTATCACAGGAATTTGACAGCTCACTATCTCCTCAGTGGCCTTTCTGTACTCTCTGACACAAGACTCTATGAAAATATTATATCTACCAGAATACTGTTTCATATTTATATTCATTTATTCTTGCCCCTAGAGCTAGCTTTGTTGACTCCAAATGGCTTAGTGTCTCTTTAACATACAACTATATCCTTTTAGACAGTCACTTCACTTTCAAATAATACTTAAAGGCTCTTTATTCTTGGCCTACTGACTGGTATAACTGCAAAAACCAGCCAGAGAATATCACAATTTTCTCTAGCAAGCTCTTTTGAAATAAATTACAAGTGGCTACATATCTAAAAGCTCACAGACTATTCTTTTGTTGCTCATGTCTGAATAACTATTCAATACATCTATTGCCAAGGTCTTTATAATCATGGTTCCAAAAAACATACATGTAGTTCTTACTGCCTTTGCCTTTGAATTTGATCCTTATAATGGAATTGTTCTTTACTGGATTGTCCCTGAGCTCAATTGCAAACCATATAGAGTTTATCTTGGGCACACCTGTTCTCCCCTATTCTCATTCTAGCTCTCCTACTGTGAAATACAGCCTTCTCTCTGTGTGTGTTCACTTTTTGTTCCTCATTATCCATCATAATCTTCTCTCTGGAAAGTAGCCCTCCTGCCATTCATAAAAAAGGATAGATCACCAGCCCAGGAGGGATGCACGAGACAAGTGCTCCGGCCTGGTGCACTGGGAAGACCCGGAGGAATCGGGTGGAGAGGGAGGTGGGAGGGGGGATCGGGATTGGGAATACATGTAAATCCATGGCTGATTCATATCAATGTATGACAAAACCCACTGGAAAAAAATAATAATAATAAAAAAAAAATTATAAAAAAAAAAAAAAAAAACTAATTGAAATAGTTTTCTCTCCCAAACATAATTATTGATTAGTATTTCAAAGTAGCTTCTTCAAAACCTCTGTTTTCACTAAATATTTTCATGTATACATTTTTACTGTTAAGATTCTTCTAAACATTAAAAATTTTAAAGCATTTTAAATTACTTAGATTTCTTAATGCTGGCCATTTATGGTTTTTTTAATATTTTAGTCTCTAGTAATAATGTTGCAATGACCATTTTTGTGAATAAAGTCTTATCTTTAACTCTATCAATGTTGCCCTTAGGACAATTAATGAGAGGAGTTATATTTTTCATATTTTAAGATTTTTTATTCAAATGGGAAATTTATTATCTGCAAAGTTTGTACCAACATATAATATTAATGTATGTGTATTAGAATGTATACAGATTTATATGGAAATAGATTTATAATTTAAAAAAAAAAAAAAAAAAGGATAGATAATTCAATGTGTTAGACATATTGGAGGCTCTTAAATTTAAAGCAGTGATTCTAGTCTTACAATAAATGGTTTTGCTCCATGCCATGGTAGTTCAAATGGAATAAATGGTAGAAAACTGTGGTGATGGTGGGGCTTCTGACTATCCTGACAAATGTATCATCTCTTGGGCAAACGTATCTCTGACTCCAAGCTAGTTTGGTGCTCTGCTTTTCTGCAAAGGCTGAGATGATATCCTTTATCTTATCCCATGGCTCTCTTTCTAGTCACTGTGACAGTGCCAAAATTCTAAGGAGAACACTTTCTTAAGAAAGGAATACTGTTAACAGCACAGATTATAGAATCAGCTGACCTGAACTTCTGCTGTTTATTTACTCTTTCCCAGAACCACATTCTTTGGCAAGATATTTAACTTTTGAACGTTGCAGTTTCTCTATCCCAAAATGGATAAATTACTTGAAAATATATACCCCATAGAGTTCCCTCGAAATTTAATGAGACAATTCATATAAGGCAGTTAGCAGGAAAATCTCACAATATGTACTTAACACATCATAGTTATTATTTTCATTCTTTCTTATTCATATATTGATGGTAATAATTTCTTCTACTTTCTTTTGAAAAATGAATTCCAAGTCTTCAACTAACACTGGGTAGATTGACTAATTACCATCAATGGGAAATATTAGAGCTAAAATTTTGCCCTCTATGTTTTCTTCTTCACAATATGGTGTTATGGATTCTATGTTTGTAATTTAAATATAAACCTAAATTTATACTCAGCATTACTGGAAAATGGACCAGTCACAATTCATATGTGATTTCAAGGGCACCATGGAGCCTCATACTAAAATTATTACTGTCCCCCAATCACAAAAGTGATGTCTGAAAGATTACACTAGTAAATGCATAGATTTATAAAAGTTTCAAGATGCAAGAAATGTCCAAATCCTAAAGAGGTTTCAATCCAAAGGGAAGAAGAAATTTGGTTAAGTAATATATCTATTAGTGTCTGTGTTTGACCAGAAAGCAGATGTCATGAATCCAGTTTGGTATTACATCTATGTTATTCTTTTGCTCAAGGCTTATCAATGTATGTTTCTTGGGTGGGTGTTGAGAAAGAGGGCATTTCATTGCCAGTGAGGGATGCCAAAATCTAACACTTCAACAATTTAGAATACTAATAACAAAGATAATTAATTTTACAATTTGCCTGAATCCTCTACTTGAGGTCTTTTTTCTTACTTCTTATTTCTTAGCACTCTTTGGCTCTCTCCATGATACCTACACCTTGCTCCCCAAACACATATCTCTTTTCATGACTTAACTTATTGCTATGTGGCCTTTTGTTTGGTCTTGATATATTTTCCCTTAATCATTTTCCCACTTTCCACTCCTTTCACAAAAGTAACTACATCTTTTGTTTCTTTGACTAAAGTTATTAGAGTGGTATAGGGCTTGGTGTGTTGTTTGTGTTTGTGGATGTATAGAAATGGGAGGAAATTGTTTTACCAAGATCTTCAGGAAAATTTGCCTACAGGGGGCTAATCTTTATTTATTTACTTTTTTCAAAGAATAAGTTCAATAAAGGAACTATTCAAAGGAAAGAGGATTGAAAAAGTGAATGTCTCCCTCATACTATTTTATCTTAATTGTTCATGTTGAGTAATTTCTATTGTTCTTTCTGCAAGTTCACCAATACTTTCCTGTGTTCTCTCTATTCTGCTATTTAAGTCATCCACTGAGTTTCTCATTTTGTGTGTGTGTGTTTTTCAATTCTATAATTTCTGTATAGTTCTTTATGTTTCCTATTTCTGTGCTGAAATTTTCCACTGTTTTGTGGATATTTGCTCATTTACTTTATGAAGGCTGTGTTAAAATATCTGTCAGGTAATTAAAAATCTGTGTCATCGTAATGTTGGTATATTTTATTGTCTTTTGTTACTCAAGTTATGATTTTGCCAATTCTTGGTGTGATAACTGATTATTTTTATTGTATCATGGGGGCATTTTGGTTGTTTTGTTAAGAGAATTTGCTGATCCATTATCTTTATTTTTCCCTTTGTCTCACCAAAAATGTACCTCAACACTTTCTCATTTCTTTTCTGCCCCTCACACTCCAATATGAATATTGCCTATGTGAGAAAATCACCACACAAAGCTTCCTACCACTCAACCCCTACTGTAGCACTCCTAGTCTTTGATTTTAATCTATAGTTTCTCACCAGGCTTTCCATTCCAATATTCATGTAGAAACCAATCATCTCTTTCCTGACAACCTCCCCACCAAAGAATCCCCCAAAATACTAAAAATTGGAATAAATATTTGTAATAATGGTTTCCAAATTTTTAGACTTCAGTCAATAAAGGGCAGTGATTCCTACAAGATGTGCAACAAATATAGTGATTCCTACAGCTTCTCAAACTACTGCTTGAGAAAGTTTTCAGGTCACAAAAAATGTGGGAAGAATCAAGGAGGATCCTAGGAGTTTCCCTGAGCTGTGGAGACAGACCTCAGACTCCAGTGGTCTGATATGACTACAGTTTATAGGACAGAATACTGGGGAGAAGAGAGGTGTACAGAGGTAATGCTCAGGAGACATGTAGAGAGTCTTCTTGAGTTCTCAGCTGAAAGCTGATCCATACATGCCTCAGAGGAAACTAAACTAAACTACACTAAACTAGAATGTAAAGCAATCAAAAAGGATTAGAAGGGGCAATCTGTATTGCTCATTACAGCAGCCAAACCAACCAAAATGTTTTTTAAATTTAGGGGGATATTGCATAGAGTACTCAACAAGATTATTTATCAAAAATAGGGAAAAATTGACTGTAGGCTAAAGCTGTTTTTGTCCACCCATAAAAAAAGAAAAGACAAAACAAAGTATTCTTGCATAATAACCCCATCACACGAAAATGTTCAAGGGTATTTAGAGGAAAGCAAAATTAGGAAGCACTCAACAAGATAAAATTCAACACATCTGATACCTAATTTTTTAAAAAAAGGAATGTGCAGTCTATTGTGAAGACAAACTATCAATTAAAAAAAAATCAATTATTGATACATGAAATAAAAATAAGAAAAGAGCCAGACAAAATAGGTATGCACTATTTGATTTCATTAATATATATTTTTAGAAAATATAAGATAACCTATACTGAAAAACAAATCAGTTGTCTCCTGTGTACTGGGGTTTAGGGAAGGGGATATTACTGATGGGTGGAGGAGGTTTCTTTGGAGAGTGATGTTTGTTGAGTTGACTGTATTGATATTTATATATGTATATACATACATCAAAACATATCAAATTGTATACTTTAAATGTGTGCAGTTCACTCTTTTTCTGTTATAATTCAATAAATGTTTTTTTCTTTTAAATTAAAAGCAAGAAAGGCAATAATTAGAAATTGCAGCCAACTCACGACATAACAAAGGGCACAAAAGTAACAATGCGTTTTCCTGAAAAGTGCAAGGGTTCCCTCCACATGCACCAAGGAACATTGCAGAGTCATTAGGGTTGCCTCACCAGATGACAGGAGCATTTTTTATTCACTGAATCTGGCCATCATAGTTGTATGCCTACCTCACTCAGGTAGAAATGGACTACTCAGATTAACTGAGAAGTGTCCATTTATGAATTATATATCATATTAGTGAACCACAGTATTAGTTTATTTTAGTATGCAAATAGTAGACAGATCTTCTGAGTAAGCAAAGAGTAGAGGGCTCTGGAATTACATGAATTATAAGAATTAAATAGAAGTCTGGTAAACAAAGGGCTTCCCAGGCAGTTCAGCAGTAAAGAACTCACCTGCCCATGCATGAGACATCAGAGATGCAGATTCAATTCCTGGATCAGGAAGATGCCCTGGAGAAGGAAATGGCAACCATCTCCAGTATTCTTGCCTGGGAAATTCCATGGACAGGAGTCTGGTTGGCTCGAGTCCATAGGGTTGCAAAGAGTATGACATGACTGTTCACACACACACACACACACACACACAGAGCAATCATATAGCAGAATCTTTGACAAGCATTTGTCTTACTTATTATTTTCTTATCATTTTCATTACAAATTAATAAATTATATTTTGTATTGCAATACATACAAGTGTTCTTGAACACTAGAGTACAAAAAAATGACTATTTACTACAAATAAAGACAAATTTGTTCCAAAATGTGACAGTTAATTTCATTTTGTATGTTTTACTAATTAATTTGTCAAATCTATTTACTAAAGCTTTCTAACATAACCTTTATTTAGAATTTTAAAGAGAAAACACTATACACAAATATATGTATTTGGCACTGGTGATTTTTTTCTCTCTTTAGCTCATTAGATTATTTTTTGTAGGTATTTGTAGTGATTACAGTGGTGACCTCGATGGAAGTTGAAAAAAATAATTCATAAATTAGGTTCACTTTTTATTCTATTTCTATTTAAAACAACAAGCAAAAATGTCTAACTGATTGTAAATTTATTAAGTGAATCAAGCGTATAAATGCTTTCTGCAGAATTAATCTATTTGATGATTCGACTGAAATTTCAGTATTTTTGAATTTACACTAAGATGTAACAAATATCATCGTGTAATAACTTATGCCAGTGGGATCAAAATCTTAAAGTTTAGGTTCAGATGTATCCAAGTAAGCAAACACAAACAGGCTTGAATTTCATGATGGAATTATAAATAGTCATCTTCAGCTCATTGTGACCTTGTCAGATTTTCATTTTTTATTTGCTGTAACAATTTCTATTATGCATACAGCTATTTGTAATACGAAAAGTCATGGTCACCATGAAGTTGATGGTCTTTAGTTGTTATTAAGGAATTGACATATGCTCCAGTTAACAGTGATAATTGTCAGTAAACCCAAATGTTATTGGATTGTAATATGACTATTCCTAAGAGATCCTCAAATCTTATATAAATTAGAGTGATTGATATTCAAAACATGAAACAAAATGACAGCGCATTAGATGATGTCATAAAGCACTGGTGTCATAAGTCATCTTGTTATATAAAACATATTTTTCCCTTTAGTTAAGAAAAAAATAGGGGGTGATGATTATTTTCCAAAGTCAAGAAATGAAATGGCACTGCTGCTGCTGCTGCTGCTAAGTCGCTTCAGTCATGTCCAACTCTGTGCGACCCCACAGACAGCAGCCCACCAGGCTCCACCGTCCCTGGGAATCTCCAGGCAAGAGTACTGGAGAATTTCCTTCTCCAGAAATGGCACTAGTGGTAAAAAAAATAAGTTGCCTGCCAATACAGGAGATGTAAGAACCGCAGGTTCGATCCCTAGGTCAGGAAGATCCCCTGGAGGAGGGCATGACAACCCTCTCCAGTACTCTTGCCTGGAGAATCCCAAGGACAGAGGAGCCTGGAGGGCTGCAGTTCACAGGGTCACAAACCGTTGGACATGACTGAAGCAACTCAGTTCAGGATCTCTTCATAACTGATTTTGGATAAATGTCCTGACATTGCACAGATCAAGATTTTGAAAATCTAGTTACAATTTCTAAAATTATAAAATGCTTAAAATTATACATTTAAAAATGTATAGCATAATTATATATAAGAATAAGCAAGCTAACTTCAAAAACACAAATATTTTTCATTCACTGATTTTGCTGCATATAAATCTCTCAAATTTATAGTGGGATATAATGTAGTATATCAAGGCATAGCTTTATGCATAAATACACATATATCTTTCAAAACTAAGTTTCCTTACTAAGGAATAGTTTTATTTGAAACATAACTTAACAGTTTGTGTATTCAATTACTCTTATTAAGATTTTAAGTATATGTATGTGAAAATGTTAGTTGCTCAGTTATGTCTGACTCTTTGCGACCCTATGGACTGTAGCCCACCAGACTTCTCTGTCCATGGGATTCTCGAGCTGAGAATACTGGAGTGGGTTGCTGTGCCCTCCTCCAGGGGATCTTCTCGAACCAGGAATTGAACCCACCTCTCTTAACATCTCCGGCATTGGCAGGTGGGTTAATTACCACTAGTGCCACCACTAGAAGCTCATAAACATATGTATATACAAATATAAATACATGCTTATATATGAATGTTATATTACAATGTATTATAATACATGATACATATTAAAAGATGCTAAAATTAGCAAATGAAAATATAAGTTGATGCTGCTTCAGAGCCAACAAATGAATTTTGAAATGGTCATATGTTTAGCTGAAGGGATCAGTGAAAAAGACTAAATAATGAGATGAAAGGTACTGATAACAATGTCATCAATTAAATTCTGATTGAAGAAACCTTCTGTGCATAATACATATGTGTATTCCCATACCCTTGACAATACCCAAGGTATATTATCTATTGAAGTCTTCAAGGGAAGCAGCAGACTGAATTAATAAGCAATTATGCACATTAACAAAAGAGTTTGGTATTATATTAGATTCAAGTCAAAATTTAACTTGAATAAGAATTTAGCATTTGTGATAAAGTCTTTTTTTAAGGGCTTCCCAGGTGGCTCAGTGGCTAGAAAATCTGCCTGCAATGCTGGAGACATAGGAGATGTGGGTTTGATCCCTGGGCCGGGAAGATACCCTGGAGAAGGGCATGGCAACCCACACCAGTATTCCTGCCTGGAAAAATCCATGGACAGAGGAGCCTGGTGGGCTACAGTCCATAGGGCTGCAAAGAGCTGGACCTTACTGAAGCTACTGAGTATAGCGCAGCAGCAATTAAATCCTATAACTAACATGTTTTGTTAAATGAGCGAAAGTGGAAGTGAGCTGACCCAATATATGAAAAATGCGATTGATTTGTAATCTGTAAGAAATTATTTTCTAATGCACAGTGATTACTGATGGACAAGGTCCCAGTGGCATTGTCACATGCAATGTCAGATACTATGTTACCTGGACAGAATAACATCTTTCTTAGGGATATTATGATGGAGCAATAATGTTTTGTGCTCAGTTATCATTACTGACATTATATTTTTAGCAGGAAATTTTAAACATGAAAAAAAAATCACTAAGAGTATAGGGAAGCAAGCCTCTTTTCATATAGATAGCATTTTATAACAGGAAACAATGATAGGATATTGTAAACATCTTCTTTTGCCTACCTTTGTATTTTAGTAGTTCAATATAACCACATTTCTCCAAAGACTCATTCTGTTATTGAAAGGTAATGGTGGGAACCAACTTAAGAACATGTAAAATGCAAGATTTTTTAATCAATGAGGAGCTATTAATTTAACCAACCCTTCCTGTAATAATATTGAGACAGACTGTCTGCCTGTTTTTACATTATAGCTAGCTTTGCAATCTGCATAGAATTTAATGAGGTGTGTAATTTTGTGAACTTATTGATTCAGAGAGATTCAAAGATTTTAATGCTACTGAACTTTAGTATCTTACCTTTCATTTATCTTGTATAAAGATGATAATATTTTAGTGCCAGCTGTTGATCTCTTTGCATTGCTCTTATTATACCTTAATTACTTTTCTCTAAACATACATGAAATATGTATTTGGAAGAATATATAATATAGTTTGTCCCTCTTCCTATTAAAATTCTTCCATATTCTATATTCAAATATTTCATAGTTCAGTTAATTTCTTCATTTGAGATACTTTATCTAGAACTACTGGATTTGTATATAGACCTATTATATATTACTTATTCACTTATATAAGAACCACATAGCTTGTCTCTCAATAGTATTTTTGTGCTCTGGAAAATTAAGACAGTGTCTGGGTCACTTAAGGTGGCATGCAATTCACAAGTATATGAACTAGTGTACCACTGACTCTTTTCACTGGTTCCAGGAGACCAAGCAGATATCAAAGTTCATGAATTTTCAAGTTCTTTATATAAAATAGGATCATACAGTCAGCCCTCTATACAGAAGGGAACTGCATCACAGATTAAACCAAAATTCAATTTCTGGTTGGCTGAGTCCATGGATGTATTAACCAAGGATACAGAGGGCTAAGTATTCTCTATTACTTCTGGTAGTATAAGAAGTCTGATATGGTGAAACACTTCAATAAATTACATGAAAAAATATGTAAGTTGAAAATCAGCTTTACACAGCGTGTTTAACCACAACACAGTATTAACGGTAATTTATCCAGCAAAACTAGAGAATGTTGTGGTGGTTTGCTTTATTTTACAAAGTATTATTTGAATTATGCAAGTATGATATCTGCGATATTTGTAAAATGATAATGTTCAATTTTTAATATACTCATAAAAGTATTCAAAGAAAGGTTGCTCAAATTCTACTCACAGCCTGCAGAATTAAAGTTAGTGGCTTCATGGCATGTTTTCTTGTCATGTTAACTGTGAAATTCCCCAAAGAGAAGCGATCTTGCTGGGAATTATAGGCAGAGACCAAAACTATTCTGCTTTAATTTTTATTTAGAGCAATTCTTGGTAAATTTTCATTTTAAGGAAAATAACATTGCAGAGAAAAGGTAGGTCCCCTGCTTAAGAGATTTAAAAACTTTTGGTTTAGTGACTGCTGATACCTGCACTTTAATTCCTTGGGGATCCATCAATTAAAAGTTGAATAAGTAGCCCAGAATTGCTAGTTTGATATACAAGCCCAACAAACAAGAAAACCAACATATACCTAATGGAGGGTTGATGGGTTTAATGTCTGTTTCTTACCGATAACCAAACATCCCTTCTGTTCCTTATTGATTTGATCTGATCAATAGCCTTTAGTGTAGAACCTTGTCTAGGGCATTTTAAACATCAGAGTAAGTTACATCTACTCTTCACTCTTTATGTGTCCAATTGTATACTTTTCCAGTGTTACTTAGGCATACTTTTCCTTATAGAAATTAGATTGCCTTTTTTAAAAACAACCTTCTGTGATCTTACCTATTATTGTATTCTTTGCCAGGTGTTAATTATGAAGGATGTCTTTGGTTGCCCAAATTCCTTTTGGGAACTGATGGGTTAGGATTCACAGTGACTAAACAAACATATCATGAATATTTTATCAAATTATCCCTGCAAATTTGTCTTTGTTTTAAGTATGCAAAGAGAAGATGTATATGTAAAGGCTCTGGGAATTCAGAGGCAAGAAATAACATTTTCATTTTGGGGAATCAGGCATGCTTCATGGAGGAGGTGGAGGAGGTGTTTAGTTTAAACAATTTAAACTAAATTGTTTAATTTAGTTACTATTTTACCCAAATGAATAGGTGTTGCTTGTTTATAGGTTCTCCATCTTTAATATGCAGCCGAATCCCTTCGGAGGAGATTCCTGGGTTCAACTGCAGAATTTGTTATTTGGCATTTTTGGGGAGGGTTCTGGAAATTCTCTTTTCTGTCCAGTTCTCATATGGTGCAGATGTTGCTCATCTGGCTAACATTTTGAGAACACTCAGTATAGAGTTAGATAGCCCATCAATTGGATTAAGCTATCTATTTTTAATTCTTGAAGAAATCTTAGGCTTAATATTCCCGTATGATCCCCAATTCATTTCCATCTTTTCCCTTTATTATATTGAAAAACTGAATATTTACTATGAATTTCTTTGAAATCAGACATTAGTTCTCTTTTGGCTAAGGAGATGCTTTTTCTTGGTTTCGATTTACTCTAATATTTGCTAATTATCATGTTTTTCTAAATGCAGTTTGTATTGTTTGTTTCATGGCAACCTATCTGTTAATTTGTGCTTTTTAACATAGGATTCCACATACTAAGTTAAGAAGAGAGAAAAGAAATGATTTCCATTTTGTGGTATTAAATTACATGAAATACCTACACTTAAAGCATAATTTTTTTCTGACTACAACAGGGATATATATATATATCTATCTATCTATCTATATATATATATGTCTTAGCCTGGTTTTCCCAGAAAACAGAGCCTTAAGTGAAGGATTAAGGTACAAGGATAAGAGAAAAAAAAGAGTGTGGAAGAGAAGGAGAAAGAGCCAATAGGCAGATGTGTTTTTAACCTGGCCAGAACTTGGATATCAAGGACAAACAACTCAGTTTTTCTGGGGGGGGTCTTATAAATGACTGCTTTTTACAACAGTTCATCAAAAAGAGGAGAAAAAAATCAATTCACCAGATCGTTTCTTTCACTGGTCAAAGGTGAGCCCCACAGAGCACTAAGTTCCCCTGCACTTCCTGATTTTGTACACGTGAGCTCCACAGGACTTGGTGTTCAATGCCTCACTATTACTAGGGAAGCTCCTTGATTTGCACCCAGAAAAAGATGCTCAGAAATCATGAAGAAACAAGTTTGCCCAGGCTGGAACAGATAAAAATGGTCACAGGCCCAAGAAACTGTTTTGAGGCCAAAAGAATCATAAAGTGGTTTATAACAGATGATATGAATACTCACTGTAGAATAGTATCCTCCTTGTTCCTCTGTTGTTTCATGATGGTGTCAAACAGTTTCTGTTTATCAAATTCACTGTTGCCCTGATCTCTGGGAAACCAGTCTCTCTTGATTCTGCTCTTATTTCTTGAGGACTCCTTATCAATCTTTAATGTGAGCACCTTTTATGTGGGTGACTTTTACAAAGCTCTTAAACATTTTTTTGGATTTCTATACCTGATAATCTCTTCTTACTTCATCTACTCATACCTTTAACTGACAACTATATGCTTGAAAAGTGAAAGTTAGTCACTAGGTATGTCCGGCTCTTTGGGATCCCGTGGACTGTAGCCCACCAGGTTCCTCTGTTCATGGAATTCTCCAGGCAAGAGAACTGGAGTGGGTTGCCATTTCCTCCTTCAGGGGATCTTCCCAACCCAACTATGTGTTTAATGCTCCAAAATATATCTCATGCTGAGATCTTGTTAATGAGCTGTGGACCCATGTATCTCATGGCATGCTCTCTGTTCCTGTCTGGATGTTTTGCAGACATTTCACCATTTTCAAGTTTAATAAATTGCCTCCCACCCCAGGATTTCTACCATTTCTCCTGAATTTCTTAATGTACCATCAGCCTTCACCTTCCCCATCCAAACTTCATGTAGTGGGGACAGTGTTCTGTTGGTTGGTTGGTTTTTAATTTCTTGAATCTGTCTACCCATCCCCATCTGTATTACTACTGGGCTTATGTAGGTCACTGTTATCTCTAGCTGGGATTACTGCTCACACTTCTAATGGGAATTAATAACTCCCATTTAAATTTTCTTCTTACTCTACTGCTCAACATTTTTCAAATGTTCCCTGTTGCCATCAGGATAAAGAGCAAACATCTTGGCATGTCTTTACATGATTTGCTTTTTACTTACTTATTCAGTTTAAACATTCACTACTCCTAGGGAGTTGCCCTGAGTACCACACCAGGTCAAACTAAGTCATTTTCAGTTCCCTGAATCTACTATACTCTGACTTAGCTTCAGGTCTTTTTTATTTCATTTACATGAACCAACATTAAATTCACTGTTTATCTGACTCATGTTTAAAGATTTTTTTCAATATTCAGCTTTTGTAGGAGGTCCTATCTTAACAGTCCTACCACCAAACTGGAATAGTCATGCTTCTTTTATGTTTAATGTTTTTGAACATGTTTTTCTGTGCCTACTCTTATCAAAAAATATAGAAAGGCAATCTGTATTCTACTCTGCTGTTTACTTGCACAGTCTCTTATTTAAGTTGTGAATTTCTTGAGGGCTAGAATTGCCTTGAATAGATTACGACCCATATTAAAAAGCCAAAACATGCTTGAATAAGTTAATAAATAATATTTTTTAATGACAAAGTAATTTGCTGCATATGTTCTGTGAGTTATCTCATATTATTCCTTTTTTGGCTGAAGAAATTGAGTTAATAAATACATTGCCCAAAGTCAAACCACCAGTAAGTGACAAAGTCTGATTCACCTTCAGGCATATCTGATTCCAGAACATTTGTCTTTATCACAGAGCTACCCTGAAGGTGCAAGGATTCAAGTTCTAACTCTGCTTCTTGCCAGACTGAGTTTACTTGACCCTTTACAAGGCTATGTTTCAATTTGCCATCAGTGGAAAGTGACACATGTGACAGATTCTTTAGATAAATAAGCAAACAATCCATACTGTCATAGAGTTAATAATAAGCATTTGCTATTATGCTTATTATTTAACTTTTTAACTTAAATTTTAAAAGAGCAAGTATGGGGAGTATAGATCACTTAGTAAGTACAGATCACTTAATAATCATGAATGGACTTAAAAATTCATAGTTCATTTAAATTTAATAAAATAGGAACCTTCTACCTTCCTAAAAATATGGGAATTAAAAGCAATTATATCATGAAATACTATACATATCAGTGAAATCTTTGAAACTTATAGGAAGTTACTGTAGAAAAATAATACTAAGATGGAGAATCCTCAAAGGCAATGCATCAATTTATTGTAACTTTACACCTTCAGATGAACTGACAAAAGCAAAAGTGTATTACATTTACCTGAGTTGAACACCAAGGGGGACCAGTAGAATAACATTTAACATTGAAGACCTAAGGAAAGCCACCTGAGGCTGGCTTGCTGTTGATCTTTTTTTTTTTGATATGTTTTTCTTAGGAGAGCTGAAGCATAATATTTTTACTGATGCTGATTTTTAATGGTCTCTTTTGAAAGATTAAGATGTGTATATATATATATGTGTATATATATATAAATGTACAATTATATATATATATATATACATACATACCATCCAACAATATATAAGTGAAACATTTAACAAGCCCAATTTTCCTTCTAATTTAATAGAGTTCAATAAGTGGAAAACTGAGTGGTCAGAATAATGAAAAGAGGACATAATTTATCTTGTTTTGTTGTATCCTTTCTATGCTCTTTTGTCCTTTGATTGCACTGGTAGATAATATTATTTTGGCCCCAAGGAAATATGTCCCTTTGATTAGGTTGTAGATATTCCCTCATTTGTCACTGTTCTATCAAGCTATGCCATGTAACAGCAGGAACTCTTGATTATTTAATTGCTTGTAAGAACTCATTAAATCTGACTATCAATCATGGGACATATGGTAAACATCACCCAATGGCGTGAGAGGTTGTAGCAATGATTTGTCACCAGGGCAAACCCTCTTTTCAGCAGTACAGACTTGGTTTACTTATCTGATCGTGATTATTTTTAATAGATATTGATTTATAAGTCATGGTTCATCTAGTTGTCTTAATCCACACTTTGAAGTTAATAACATAAGCTTTTGTAATTTTATTAGAAACATACTCAAATGAATCTTTTCTGCTCTGTACCCTATTTGCTCCTGAGTAATTGAATTTATCCTTTTTCAAACAGTGCATAATAACTTTTGAAATCTATTATTTTTCTCTTGATACAATTCAAATAGTATTCCTTAATAAATAGAGTTTACAGAGTCAATATCAATACTTGGTTATAATCCATTATGGGGAAGCAGCATCTGTGATTACTTCTGCAATTGTCCTTTTCAAATCAGAGAACATCAAAACAGCTATTTTTCTAGGACTAAAACTGTTTAGCTTAAAATTAGTGTATTTTTCATTAAGTGAGCATAATTTTTAAAAATGTGTATTTACAGTGAGGTTTAGAAGCATCCAGCCCTCCATGTAGTCAAGACTACTATATTCAGATGTCTTTAGGAATTCGGTGTAAAGCTAAATTTAAAGTAAAATTCCAAGTCATTAGCCCATTTTCTAGACACTATTCATCTATCGGTTAGCTAAATCATGCTCACTTAGAGCTAAGAAAAAATAAAGTCCCTATCTCTCTCTTCACATAGATTAATATGTACTGAAGCCATTAGGAAATCCTCATGTAGCAGCCTTTAGAATTATATACCAAAAAGGGGAGCATATACATGTGGAAGAATTCGTTTAGATTCTAGTTGTGAACTTCCTCAGCACCTCTTGTAATAAATCTCTGATAGTTGCTTCAACTGCAGAAATGTTTCCCTAGGTTCCCCTGGTGGACTGGGGAATTTAAAAGTTTCCCTGTTCCTCTGAGCAAAGAACCAACTAAGTGATTGCCTTGCAGGTGAATTTCAGAAAGTTGAAGACACTTATTCCTATTTTGAAAGTATCTGTGGTGAAGCAAGATTAATCAGAAACAACCTCAGGGTAATACATGCAACAGTTACTTACTCTTCTCTGCATTGGAATGGCATTGGATTATATGCAGATTGGTTTATATGGTGGCACTACTGTTCCAAACTGGGAAATGAGTATGTCAAGGCTGTCTACTGTCACCCTGCTTATTTAATTTATATGCAGAGTACATCATGAGAAACGCTGGGCTGGAAGAAGCACAAGCTGGAATCAAGATTGCCGGGAGAAATATCAATAACCTCAGATATGCAGATAACACCACCCTTATGGCAGAAGGTGAAGAGGAACTAAAGAGCCTCTGGATGAAAGTGAAAGAGGAGAGTGATACTAACGCATATATATGGAATTTAGAAAGATGGTAATGATGACCCTGTATGCAAGAGAGCAAAAGAGACACAGAGGTATAGAACAGACTTTTGGACTCTGTGGGAGAAGGCAAGGGTGGGATGATTTGAGAGAATAGCATTGAAACATGTATATTATCATATGTGAAACAGATCACCAGTCCATGTTCGATGCATGAGACAGGATGCTCAGGGCTGGTGCACTGGGATGACCCTGAGGGATGGGACGGGAGGGAGGTGGGAAGGGGGTTCAGGATGGGGACACATGTACACCCATGGCTGATTCATGTGAATGTATGGCAAAACCCACCACAATATTGTAAAGTAATTAGCCTCCAATTAAAGTAAATAAAGTAATTTAAAAGAGGAGAGTGAAAAACTGGCTTAAAACTCAACATTCAAAAAACTAAGATCATGGCATCCAGTCCCATCACTTCACGGCAAAGAGATGGAGACACAACGGAAACAGTGACAGACTTTATTTTCTTTGGCTCCAAAATCACTGTAGATGGTTACTGCAGCCATGAAATTAAAAGATGCTTACTCCTTGGATGAAAAGTTATGACCAACCTAGACAGTATATTAAAAAGCAGAGACATTACTTTGCCGACCAAGGTCCATCTAGTCAAAGCCATGGTTTTTCCAGTAGTTATGTATGTATGTGAGAGTTGGACTATAAAGAAAGCTGAGCACTGTGAAGCACAGATGCTTTTGAACTGTGGTGTTGGAGAAGACTCTTGAGAGTCCCTTGGACTGCAAGGAGATCAAACCAGTCAATTCTAAATGAAATCAGTCCTGAATATTCATTGGAAGGACTGATGCTGAAGCTGAAACTCCAATACTTTGGCCGCCTGATGCGAAGAACTGACTCACTGGAAAAAAAAACCCTGATGCTGGGAAAGACTGAAGGCAGGACGCCATGGCTGGACGTCATCACAGACTCGATGGACATAGTTTGAGCAAAGCTCCGGGAGTTGGTGATGGACAGTGCAGCCTGGTATGCTGCAGTGCATAGGGTCGCAAAGGGTCAGACATGTCTGAGTGACTGAACTGAACTGAACTGAACTACTGTGTCTACAAGAGTAGAAGAAAAAGAAGAATAGAATCACCACAAGGGCAAAAGTTGGTCACATGATTTTACCCATAAAGAGTAGAATAAACATGTACTAAGCATGCAAGTACTTTCAGTAGAATGAATGAATGAATGAGTGAATTTATGTTAAAGTGTTTCTTTGGAAAAAGAATGTGCATTTTTTTTTTTAAGTTCCTGCTGAATACTAGGTTAATACTAAGGCCATTAACCATTTTGTTCTATAATATACTAACATTTTACAAATAGCACTTCATTTAATCACATAGGAAGTTAATATTAACAGATATGGTTATATGTGGTAGGCACTGTGGTTAATGCTTTACCTACATTAGTGGTTTATTTGCCAAGTCATGTTCAACTCTTGAGATCCTATGGACTGTAGCCTCCCAGGCTCCTTTGTCCATGGGATTCTCCAGGCAAGAATACTGGAGCGGGTTGCTATTTCCTTTTCCAGGGCATCTTCCCAACCCAGGAATTGAACCTGGGTGTTCTGTCTTGCAGGCAGATTCTTTATTGACTGAGCTAAGAGGGAACTGTTTACCTACATTATGTCATATAATTAATCAGTTTGGTTCAGTCACTCAGTCGTGTCTGACTCTTTGTGACCCCATGGACTATAGCACACTAGCCCTCCCTGTCCATCACCAACTCCTGGAGTTTACTCAAACTCATGTCCATTGAGTCAGTGATGCCATCCGACCATCTCATTCTCTGTTGTCCCCTTCTCCTCCCGCCTTCAATCTTTCCCAACATCAGGGTCTTTTCAAATGACCTTTTCCAATGAATTATAAATAATATAATTATTAGCATAAGCATATATGAAGTAGGTACTGTAGTTTCATTTACAGCAAAGCAAACTGTGGTTTAGTGAGCTTAAGCAAAGAGATGCAACTAGCAAGTGAGAGTCCGTACTAGAATCCAAGGTTGTTTCACTCTGGAGTCTACACTCAATTCTAATCTGGAGCCATTAATTATGGGGCTCTGTACTGCTATTCTTTTTCCTCATTGCTAATTGGTTATAAGCATGTCCTCAGAATCCTCAACATGGGGCTCCCTGTAGGCACTGCCCCTTGATGTGTGAGTTAAACCATTTCATTATTGATGTGTTCTAAACTGTTAGTGACCACTAACAACACAGGTACAATTACATTTATAAGTCAGATATACTTAGAAACAAAGCAATTATGAACTGCAAATGAGAAGCAAAGATAGTAAGCTATGATACTCTGTGCAAAACCATGAATGGTTGAATTTCTTCCACTTTCTCTGTAACATTAAAATCCTGAATTGCAAACAACAAACAATGATCATTTCTCATTTCACATTAGACAAGGGTTGAGCCTAGAGAAGAGTTTTCATCTCTGAAGCTCACTCAATCTTTATTTTTGTTGGTGAGATGTGACTAAACACACCTGAAGAGCTTATTTTGCTGGGAAGACCAGTATGATTTTTCTTCCCAGGAGTTAATTCTTGAGTTACATTTTTTCTCCAATATTAATTCATATAAGATCTTATCACTTGGACTACAGGATTTAGTGCCCCTTGTTTATGAAGAATGGCCTAGCACTAATAAAGTTCCTCACTTGGCGATCCTATATACTTTGGTTTTCAAACAATTATATCACTTATGCTTATATATATACAATTTATGCCTTATATTTCTGTCACCGCCTCATAGACTTTGAACTCCCTAAAATTAATATTTTTAAAAGCCATGTCCTATCTATATTTATACAAGTTTTGCAGTGTTAATTTCACCTTATCAATTCTAATGTTCCCTGATTGAATGGATGGATGAGTGACAATCTTTCATACACTTCTGTTCTAGGATAAGCTGTATTACACTTTTTATTTCATCCTCTAATTATCAGTTTCCATGATTGATTTTCTTCCCTCATCTTCAGATTGCCTACAGGCACATATATTAAAGAGGCAACAATCAAATGTTGATTACATTGAACAAAACCCATTTTCTCATCATTGACCCACATATTCAATCTATCAAACTTAGGATATGTTACCTGAGCCAGTCATGCATATTGCCCACAGTTCCTAGATATGCAACTTTTTGTTGATTGTTTAGAAATATTATGAAGATAAAACCAAAAGTACTTGAATTGTTGGGATAAATGATAAGTAGTAGATCCTAATAAATCTATATGGGTTTTTCTACTCAAAACATGTTTATGGTTTACTGTATTAAGAAACCAATGCTGCTATAGGGAATCAGTGAAAATTGCAGAAATAATACAAGGTGGTCCTGTATTCATAACACAGGCACTCTGAGATGCACTTGTCTTTTTATGATTAATTTAGATATTTTCACTAACAGATTCAGAGATAATTGTAGATAAACAGCTGTGCTATCCATATAACAGGAGAGGAAATGAGTAAGGGATATTAAATAAGGAAAAATGTTGCTCAGGTGCATTAATCTGGAATATGGAGCTCATTGTAAGATGTCTGTCTTCCTCGGTATTTGGATTTAAAAATTGGAGTATTAAGGCATAAGGACATGACAGGGCATCAAGAGAACAAATAATCTCCTTATAAAAACAAGTGGCTATAATAATATAATTATTTATGGGTGAAAGAGTCTTGCCTTTTCATTATTCAATCTTTTACTAAATCTTACAATATTCATAAAAGGAAATGTTTAAAATATTTTTTCCCAAAGTATATAAATCCTAAGTCAAGCGTGTTTCAGAGAATACTAAAAATATAAGAATATTTACAGTAGGTGTTCTCTTGTTTAACTCATTTTTATTTGCGGATAGGAATATTTGTGATTGTCCAAGTTATAAAGTCCTGAAACTATCAAGGACTTCAAAATTGTCTATTTGCATTTTACAGTCAAACTCCTAGAAAGTACATATCCTATTTGTAAATCTGGAAGAGACAATCAGTCAGTATCATCAAATTTACTAAATTTGATTTGATGCCAAATGTAAATAGAAAATTGGATTCTGTAGTTGCCTTAATAAGTTAAGTAATATCATAGATGCTTTGGTAACATTTGTATGAAATTGTTTTCCTGTTCTATTTGCTTGCTGGACTTTTCATGAGTTAGTGCGCCACTATACTTTAAAAAAAATCTTTGCACATGTAAACTATTAACTCAGGCCTTTATAGACTTAGTATATTGATGGGAACTGCATTATACTAATTTTATGACTTTCAGATAGGTTAGTGCCAGTGAGGTCAGCTCAAGAGTAATGAATGCCATTTTAAAAATACCAAGAAGCGTGATCATTTTCATGATGATATTGCTGTGGAAAAATACCAAAGAGGCTGTGAGATTATGCCACAAAGTATAGAAACTGTTCCAGGAAGTAAGTGCATAAACTCGGCTGTGTAATTGTACAGAAAAACCCATTAAAACCCATTAAAAGGACCCAAACTATAGACAGAATATAAAAAAAGGATTGATCAGCTGTATCCATTGAAAGCAATAGATTGTCCATTCGTTAATTAAAAGTACATTTTTATATATTGTGATGTGATAAATAGTTTGGCTGTATAGGTTAATTCCCTCAGATCTGTACCAAGGGCTGTTAGCATTGATTAATTATGCACTATGACATTTAACATTTCTGATAGACGGTATAAAGGAGTGCTGTACCTGCAGCTTTGCTTCTGGTATTTACCCAGCAGTTTTGTCTGGCTACAGTTAATTATGACATGTTCTTAACACAAGTGGGACTATACCTCAAATAAGCATGTGTTTTTGTGGTTGTGTGATTCTATTCTAGAGCCAGAATTAAGTCTCTTGGAGCATACCTGTCCTGATCACCACAAAACACAAAATTCCTTTGCCAGGTATAAACATTATTGGGAATAATTGGCATAATGACCCTAAATATCCCAACACATAGGATGTAATACATAATACATAATATGCAAATATAATATATCTATAATTTATATACTTTATTTTTCTGGGCTCCAAAATCACTGCAGATGGTGACTGCAGCCATTAAATTAAAAGACACTTACTCCTTGGAAGGAAAGTTATGACCAACCTAGACAGAATATTAAAAAGCAGAGACTTTACTTTATCAAAAAAAGTCCATCTAGTCAAGGCTATGGTTTTTCCAGTGGTCATGCATAGATGTGAGTGTTGGACTGTGAAGAAAGCTGAGTGCAGAAGAATTGATGCTTTTTAACTGTGGTGTTGGAGAAGACTCTTGAGAGTCCCTTGGACTGCAAGGAGATCCAACCAGTCCATCCTAAAGGAGATCAGTCCTGGGTGTTCATTGGAAGGACTGATGTTGAAGCTGAAACTCCAGTACTTTGGCCACCTGATGCAAAGAATTGACTCGCTTGAAAAGACCCTGATGCTGGGAAAGATTGAGGGCAGGAGGAGAAGGGGATGACAGAGGATAAGATGGCTGGATGGCATCACTGACTCAATGGACATGGGTTTGGGTAGACTCCGGGAGTTGGTGATGGACAGGGTGGCCTGGTGTGCTGCAGTTCATGGGGTCGCAAAGAGTCAGACACAACTGAGCGACTGAACTGAACTGGTATACTAGTAGATGGACAGAGGACCCTGGCAGGCTACAGTCCATAGGGTTGCAAAGAGATGGACACAACTGGAGCAACTTAGTAAATATGATGGCACCAGCTTATTTTTTATAAATTGCCATATGAACATTATCAAAATTTTCTTTGTTTTTCTTTTTTGTCTGGTTTTTTTTTAAAGTCAGTATCTCTATTAACTTTTCTTAATTAAAAAAATATAAGTTTAATAGTCCTGTAACACACATTTTTTATGTCAATGTATGGCAAAAACCACTACAATATTGTAAAGTAATTAGCCTCCAACTAACAAAAATAAATGAAAAGAAAAAATCAAAACAATCTACATGTTACAAGAGTCTTTCATTGGTATTATACATCACTTTAGTATTTCCATTAACTTTTAAAAAAGACTTTTGCAAAAATTTTTTATTTAAGTAAAGTTTGAAAAAATCTATCCAGATATTGTTTTGAAGGACCTTGCTTCAAAGACTTTGCGGATACAAATGATTCATTTGAAAAAAGTGAAACACTTAGTAAAGTAGAATGAAAAAAATAAAAGCATCTACTAGGAAAAGATTGAAAACAATATATTTAAGACATCTCTCAATTTATAAAAGAGACTTTACCTTTAATATCTTAATTTTATCAACTATCCCACAAGACATAAAACTTTCTGCTTTCTTTAAATACATAGAAGAATAAGACTTAAGTTTAAATGGTTTGTGAATACTAGTAGGTAGGAAGCCAATAACCAGAATTCAGTTTGTTCCAATTCTGTTTACAGCCTTTTCTATTGCAATACAGTGTCTTTTTAAAGTCAAGGGTGCAGAGAAAGAGATGAAAGGGAAATAATAGGTATTGAGTATTAAGCATATGTTAGGAATAACTGTATACATCCTCTTTTATTTAATCTCAATAAAAACCCGATCTCATTAGCTCTATGAATTACTCCATCTAAATGCAAACATAACTGTGAACATCTACAATGATGGCTGTCAACTTGGCAACATAATACATGACCTATGGAATCTTTAAACTGCAGTGATGTGGGGATATGTGCTTATATAACCCCAACCACAAGAAACATGAAAAGAAGTACTTCTAAGCAAATTATAAGCAAATTTCATGAAACAAACTTTAAAGAGAAAAATCATAAAACCATCAAGAGGAACATGAAACATTACACAGAAAATACCTCCTTCTCATTGAAACACAAAAACACTTGTTAAAGATCTGAAAACAAACTCATCAAAACCTTATAAGCATACAATTTGTCATCTAGCAATAGTCTCTTTAAAAATAATGATCAAAGATTGTTTTCAGACATACCGAAGCTGAAATTATTCATAACCATTAGAAATGTATCCAAATAAGTATCAAAGAAAGTCCTTCAAGCACAAAGAAAATGAATATGTGGATCAATAAAATGACCGAACAGCATCAAAAATGGTGGTTGCATTAAAAATGTAAAATATCTAAACTATTTAAATCTCATTAGTAGATAGCTTACTTTTAAAACAAAAATAATGACAATTTGGTTTATAACTTATGTAAATGTAAAATGTATCACAAATTGGTGCAAAGGCTGGGAAGGGAGAAGAGGAAGGATACAGTTTTGAGGTGCTTTATTTCAGAAATGAAATGGTTTGGATATACTTGAAAGTAGACTGTAAGAAGTTAAAGACATGCCCCATAATCTTAAAAGAACTACTAAAATGACAAAGATCTATAGTTAATAAGCAAATGCAAGAGAGAAAATGAACCACAAAAAATAAAATAAACCCCAAACAAACCAGGAAAAAGGAAAAAAGTCAACAAATGAAACATATTGCAAAATTACAGATTTAACAGTAACCATATCAATAATCAAATTAAATGCCAATGTTCTAAATTCTCCAAATAAAAGCTGGAAATTGTCATACTGGATGGAAAAACAATATCCAATCACTGTTAGTATATATTTAGAAGTAGAGCACACTCACAAAGAGCCCTAAGTAAAAGGATGGAAATATAAATTCCAAGTTAACAGTAATATAAAGAAAGCCAGAATGATTACAATATTAGACAAAGGCAAATTTCAGAAAAAAGGAAAAAAAAAACAAAAAACCTAAGCATTTATGCATCTAGTAAAAGTGCTGCAAAATACATCAAATACCGATGGAACTGCAAGGAAAACAGACATATTCATAATTATAGTGAGAGAATTAATATCCCTCTGTCATAAAAGAAAGAAGTAAGGAAAAAAAAAAATCAGTAAGTATATGTTAGTTTTCAGCAGTACTATCAGCCAACTTGACCCAAAGTATATTTATAGAACAGTCTTCCCAACAACAGTAGAACACCCACTTCTGTCAAGCACATGGATAATTTACCAAGATAAACTCTATTCTAAGCCATAAAACAAGTCTTGTATTTCAAATAATCAAGTCATCTGAAGTATGTTCTCTAGTCACAGTACAATTAGAAATTGAAACAGAATGACATCTGGAAAGTCACAAATGTTGGAAACTGAGACTATTTTTAAATAGCCTGTAGGTTAAAGGGGGGAGAAAGAAGTGGAATGAGCATTTGTAAATAAATGAAGCCACAATGCAGCAAAATTTGTGAAATGTAGCCAGACCAGTATGTATAGGAAAACAATACATTTAATGCCAATACTAGAAAAGAAGGAAGGTCTCAAATCAGTGAAAAACTAGAAAAGGACAAATCAAAACTGAAGAAATCAAAGAAATCAATCAATATAAAAATAAACGTTCATGAAATAGAAACAGTCAAACCAAAGGTTGAAAATTTGGGGAGATGAATAAAATCCGTACACTTCTACTTAACTACTAAGAAAGAAAATGGAGAAGATGATGAAATTTAAACAATATAATAATGAGACAGATTATATCACAATAGGTTCTATAGTTATGAAAAAGATAAAATATTATGAACAACTTTATAGTAATAAATTCTATTTAGATGACAAATTGCTTGAAATTCAGACCCAAGTGAATAGAGCTTATTCAAGACAAAATAGAAGGCTTGAGTTGCCTTAAAGTTGTTAGAGATTAAATTCATGGTTAAAAATCTTCCCACAAAGATAACTCTATACCTCAATGACTTAATTGATTAATTCTACCAAACATTTAATGAATAGTATTAAATCTGTATAAAAATCTTCTAGGAAACTAGAGAAGGAAATGATTGCTGATTCATCCCGCTAAGCTAGCTTACTCTGATACCAAAAGAAAAAAAAAAAAAAAAGAAAGCTATAAGAAAAGAAAACCACAGACAAATAACCTTCTGAAAATACACATAGTAATTCTACACAAAATTCTAACAAATCAAATCCAACATTATGTAAGAAGGATAATATATCATGGTCAAGTAAATATTATGGAATGCACATTTGGCTTAATGTTAAAAATTTAATATGATTCACATCAATAAAAAAAACAACAAACAAAGATAATCTCAGCAACTTTAAATACTCAACAGATGAATGAATAAAATCTGTGTTATAGCCATACAATGAAATACTACTCGGAGTTAAAAGGCTATGTGAACTTTTGATTCATAAGCACATATTAAAATAAACGTGCTAAAAGAAAGTCTGCCAAAAGAAAATGCTGTGTGATTTTACATACATAAATTCCTGGGAAATTCAGATCTCTTTAGTGACAGAATGCATATTAGTGGAACCCCAGGGAAAAGTTAGGTGAGGGAACAAGAGGAGGGTTTAACAGAAGAGCTAGAAAAGATGGGTTACACATGGGCACAAGGACACTTTTGTGGGTCATGGATATACTCTTTATCTTGACTGTAGTGATACTTTCATGGGTATGCACGTGTCGAATGTCAAATTGTACACTAAATACATGCAATGTATTGCATATTGATTATATCTCAATAAAGCTGTTTACAAAAGAAAATACAGAATTTCTAATCCATCTGACATCCCGAATCAGAATCTCCAGAATCAATGTTAGTCCCACCTGGCTGATGGAAGGTAGTCATTAGTACTAGCCTCTGCCACCCCCTTTCCCCCAAGTTCTCAACACTCTTACTTGATTCTGGGAGAGGGACAATTTTAATATTTTCTTTAAAGTTCTTTTAAAGTGCTATGTGAGTCAAACTTCAAGACAATCATTTGTGCTACTGTTGACCTGTCACTTGTAAGAATCACTTGTGAAAAATTCAGGAATCACCAATTTACCAACAAATGTATACTTACAACACATGACAGGAAATTCTGTCTTGTCAACAAGATTGACAGTGCCAAAGCAATTTCACTCAAGATAAATATGTAGGCAAGACAATGAAAAAATTAATGAGAATATTCATAGAAACATTATTATAGTAGACCCAATGCTAAATGACCAGTGTCCAATTTAGAGCATAGATAAATAAATAGTGACATATTTATTTAACAGAATACTGTACAATAATGAAATGCAATACAGCTACACTCAAAAAAATGGATGAATTCTAGAAATAAAATATTGAGGGAAATGAGCTAAACACAAATATTATATGATTTCATTTTTTGTATACTCCAAAAATGGGAAAATTAATAATGTTAAAAATTGAGTATTCATTTTTGGATAGGAAAAAGGAAAGTGACTGGAGTGGGCTTAAAGTAGCCTTCTGGTGTGATCATCAATGCTCTATACTTTTGCTGAATAGTGATTACATGGATTGCTCATTTTATTACTCATTTAACCCTGTGCTTAATGGCATTTGTTAGTTCACTAAAAATATAAACATAAAATTGTAAAAAGTCATATAAAATTGGCCCATGATAAAGAGTTACTAAGGGATATAACTAAATCAAGCTTTCATATTTTTAAAATCAAATTTTAATTCAGGTTGTGTGTGTGTTCAGTCACTTCAGTGACTAAACTGTATTTACAAAAAGCTAGAAGAATTGTATAAGAGGAGAAGAAAGAGGAATAGTGGAGGAGTAGGAAGGGAGAGAGGAGGGAGAGGAGCATTCACAATAAAAAACAGTAGGATGAAGGGGGCATACTAGCTTGTAATTTGCATGAGAAAAGGAAGCTGTGAAAATCTTGAGTTTGTGCTCATTGTTCTTTTCACAAACTGTCTTTTTTGGTGATAAGCAGGTAATTGATTCTGTTTGATTTTCGTAAAAAGCTTGATGAAAAATGACTCTATTGTTGACAGGAAAATTTGTCTGAATATTTCCTGGTTCTCATAAGATCTTTTCTGTGCATTATTACTTGAAATATCTTGATATCTGCAAAATTTACCCTTCTGTTTTGGTATTGTGAGAAAGTTATGGTGAAAATTTGTCACATCTATTAACCTCAACTCCAGTTTCAGTATTTTATTTCTTTATAAATGCAAAAAATCCTTATGTATTTTATTTTATTTTTAGATCTAAAGATTGGTGAGAAACCATGAAGTAAGAAACCACTTACTGCAAACCCATGTGCAGTAAATTGCCTGGATATTCCAGTTTCTTACTATTTGACTTTACATTATTGGTTTAGAAAAGGCAAAATAAATTTGCTATAGAAGCATAAACCTCAAATAAGTGCTTATAAAAAGTGTATCTTCTATTTGCTGAAACTACATGTCAAAGGTAGCTTTTACTTTTGAAAATGAAGACTATTTTAAAAATAAAGAGCTGAAACAGAACAGAGCTCTGTAGCTGCTAAAATGAGCTTGGAGTCACATCTTTCATCCATTTTTCCAGAAGGGCAACATAAAGCTATATATACAAATCAGATCCTTAAATAGAAGGACTTTAATGAACATATAAGATTTCTCCTTGTTCCATTATAAACTATACATTAAATTTAGAGCATACATCTGGAATTTTAGTTAAGAATACACACATAAAACAACAGCTTTAAAGTGAAGCAGAAATGGGAAAATGTTATACACAATATAAAAAGCAAAGTAAAAATATAAAATGTAGGTGATTTCACTTAATGATGAATTTCTCTCAGATTGTATCTTGCCTTAAATACTGTTCTCCAATGTAGTATGATTCACCATGTCTAAATATAAAATTTAATAACCCATTAAAAAATCTTGTTAACATATAATTTTTAAAGACATGGAAAAAGTATGAAGATTAGTAAAGTCTCACTCTATCACTCTTGAACTATGTAAACATGAACCTATGATTTCAAATGGGATTAACAATATCAGACTTGCCAGATTGTTCTGCAAAGTAAAAGAGGTAGCATGAGAAAGCCTAAGAAGATATTGAAATGATGCAAAGATAGATTTCTGAATGACTTCTCTCTTAGAATAATTTCCTCAGATTAATTTCTGGCATATGCTATGTTGTTTTATTTAGTCACTAAATCATGTCTGACTCTTTTGTGACCCCATGGACTGTATGTAGCTCACCAGGCTCCTCTGTCCTTGTGATTTCCCAGGCAAGAATACCTGAGTGGGTGTCCATTTCCTTCGCCAGGGTATCTTCTTAACCCAGGGACTGAACCTGCATCTCCTTCATTGGCAGATAGATTATTTAACCACTGAACCACCTGGAAATCCAAAATGTGTACATGCATGCTAAGTCACTTCAGTCATGTCCAACTCTCTGCAACCTATGGACTATAGCCTGCCAGGCTCCTCTGCCCATGGGATTCTCCAGGCAAGAATACTCAAGTGGGTTGTCATGCCCTCCTCCAGGGGGTTAGTCTGGAGGAGTTAATTCCTAAAATCCTGGTACAAAAAAATCCCTCCAGGGTAGATCCCATCTTGTGTATGGATTCTGATGGCACTTGATATCATCAGGCCATTAAGACATGTGGGAGTGAGATTCAAACAGAGCTGGACAGAGTTTTTTAAAAAAGAGAGAGAGACAGAGAGAGAGTGAATTAGCCTCAGAGTGAATATTAGGACAAAGACCCTGATAAAAAGGACACTAAGAGCTAGCGTTTTTCATATGCATTATGAACAACTGAAATAAATATTCAAGTTTTATTTGGCACATTTTTGGCATCATTTCTCTGTACACTATCTCTAATGGGTACAGGGCATGGCCTTATTAGAATCCCACAAGATGTTTTCATAGCACTGGGCTGAAACTCAAGTAGGTTTTGAGTGTGGGTGAGAAGGATGTTGTCAGCCAAGAAATAAAATGAAGAATTTACTTTCCGTGAACTCATCAAGGAGTTTAAAATAGATCAACATTTATCTTTAATTCACGCTCCATTATTTTTATTTCTTTATGTTTCTTATTTGGTGGAATGTCACTTAAAATGATATGACTACTTTTGATCATGATGATGGACAATATAAAGGAAACTAGACAAAATACTAGTATTCTATAACTAATACATTTTAAATTGTATTATTTTAAGAAAATTAGTTATATTTACAGCTGGTAATATGAGATAAATGAAGGCTTTTTCACAGTATCATTAACTAACATTACTTGATTAATAATAATTTTTGTGAATCTGAATTGAGTAGCAGTTAGGACTTTTTATTGCTTATTACCTATTTTGCACTATTTTATCATAATCTTGACATTCAATACTCTATTAAAGGAAAGCTAACTTATTTTGATGTCTTTAGGAACATTCTCAGAATTGTAATATATATGGAAAATATAACAAAGATTTATTTATTTACTCTAAGGTAGGTAGTGATTAAAAAGACAAAGAATAACCAAATCTCAAACCCTAAATCTGATCTATAGTAATTCATTGAGGAAGAAAATCTGAAAGAAAGGAAGAGGCAGGAAAAAAAGGGGGAAATGGTGTACTCTGGGGCCCCATGTCTGATAAAGCATGGGAGTAGAGTACAGTGGAAGTAAGGTCACTTTTCTGGCACTGATTTAATCTAATCCTCCTTTCTATTGCAATTGAATATATGTTTTAGTCAAGGAAGTTTGACTCAGAATTTATTATAACTGGACTATATCTATAATAACTGAATATTGCCAGCAAATCATTAGTGCTGTAAATATTGTTCTGGAAATTATGGGTAGGAGGCCTCAACCCAGTAGAAATATATTCATACAAATTAACAGAGTAAGTACTTAAACTTTTTGATTGCAAAGCTTTCTATTTTGGCCTAAAACTATGACATCCAATTGAATATTCTCTGCATCAGTGTTGCAAGATATTAAATTTTTATTAAAACACGTCATGGTGGCATAAGGCAGGTAAAATGCAGGTTTAAAAAAAAAGTGGAATTCAGTACATATATGGTCAATAAATGTTTCAAAGTAGAAAATTTACCTGTTTAGGAGAATTTGAAATTTCTCAATGATTTTTTGTACTCATAAAATTATTTCATAGTAATAGTTCTCATCAATGAAACAAATTCCTGTTCAATACTAAGTCATAAAAAATTTATCATGTATATATTTACATCAGTTTCATCATATAGGCTATCCATTGGGTATACAATTTTATTTTACTTAACTTACCTAGTTAGTAAGCTGATTTGAACAGTGTAATGTATGCTGGCAAAAGACATGAAACCTCTAGCTAGCTAAGAGACAAAGATTTCCTATCATGGTGCAGAAATCAGCATGAGCGTCAGCATCTTTAGATTTGCCTCTCTTTTCCTCCGGTCCCTAATGTGTGACATGATTTGGCCCAGATAAATGCTATATGCACAGTGACTATCTGTCACAGGCTCAGGGACACTGAATTTGGGGAATCTATGTCTTGCTATTATGTAGTAAGTAAGCCTGATCCTGATTGGGGGATGGGAAGTAAAGGATGAGATCAACGTATTTCTTAAGGGTAGCAGCTGTGTGGACAACCTTGAGAAGAGACGTAGGTGAAAGAAAAGGCATCTAATTCTACCGGTTCACAAGAGCCAGTCATGCACATCTTGTCTTGTGTGGTCATGACCACACTCAGTGAGGTCACCTCAATAGCTGGAAGTCAGCAATGGTAAGTGTTCTTATACTAGGGAAACTAGGAAACATTAAATACCAGGGCTTTATTTTTCTATACAGAAAGTGTTGTTAAACATTCACGAGCATATCAGTCTACCTCCATTTCAGTTGTTGATATTTTTTGGACAATAGTTTAAGGGAGCATATACTGTACATTCAGTTCAGTTCAGTTGCTCAGTCGTGTCTTTTTGTGACGCCATGGAATGCTGCATGCCAGGCCCCCCTGTCCATCACCAACTCCTGAAGTTTACCCAAATTCATGTCCATTGAGTCATTGATGTCATCCAACTATCTCATCCTCTGTCATCCCCTTCTCCTCCTGCCTTCAATCCTTCCCAGCATTAGGGTATTTTCAAATGAGTCAGTTCTTCACATCAGGTGGACAAAGTATTGGAGTTTCAGCTTCAGCATCAGTCCTTCCAATGAACACTCGGGACCGATCTCCTTTAGGATGGACTAGTTGGATCTTCTTGCAGTCCAAGGGTCTCTCAAAAGTCTTCTCCAACACCACAGTTCAAAAGCATCAATTTTTCGGCACTCAGCTTTCTTTATAGTCCAACTCTCACATCCATACATGACCACTGGAAAAACCATAGCCTTGACTAGATGGACCTTTGTTGGCAAAGTAATGTCTCTGCTTTTTAATATGCTGTCTAGGTTGATCATAACCTTCCTTCAAGGAGAAAATGTATTTTAATTTCATGGCTGCAGTCACCATTTGTAATGATTTTGGAGCCCCCAAAAATAAAGTCTGACACTGTTTCCACTGTTTCTCCATCTATTTGCCATTAAGTGACGGGACCGGATGCCATGATCTTAGTTTTCTGAATGTTGCACTTTAAACCAACTTTTTCACTCTCCTCTTTCACTTTCATGAAGAGGTTTTTTAGTTCCTCTTCACTTTCTGTCATAAGTGTGGTGTCATCTGCGTATCAGAGGTTATTGATATTTCTCCCAGCAATCTTGATTCCAGCTCGTGCTTCCTTCAGCCCAGCGTTTCTCATGATGTACTCTGCATATAAGTTAAATAAGTAGGGTGATGATATACAGCCTTGACGTACTCCTTTTCCTATTTGGAACCAGTCTATTGTTCCATGTCCAGTTCTAACTGTTGCTTCCCGATCTGCATAAAGATTTCTTAAGAGGTGGGTCAAGTGGTCTGGTATTCCCATCTCTTGAAGAATTCTTCACAGTTGTGGTGATCCACACAATCAAAGGTTTTGGCATAGTCAATAAAGCAGAAATAGATGTTTTTCTAGAACTCTCTTGCTATTTTGATGATACAATGGATGTTGGCAATATGATCTCTGGTTCATCTGCCTTTTCTAAAACTAGCTTGAACATCTGGAATTTCATGTTTCATGTACTGTTGAAGCCTGGCTTGGAAAATTTTGAGCATTACTTTACTAGTGTGTGAGATGAGTGCAATTGTGTGGTAGTTTGAGCATTCTTTGGCATTGCCTTTCTTTGGGATTGGAATTAAAACTCACCTTTTCCAGTCCTGTGGCCACTGCTGAGTTTTCCAAATTTCCTGGCATATTGAGTGCAGCACTTTCACAGCATCATCTTTTAGGATTTTAAATAGCTCAACTGAAATTCCATCACCTCCACTAGCTTTGTTTGTAGTGATGCTTTCTAACGACCACTTGACTTCACATTCCAGGATGTCTGGCTCTAGGTGAGTGATCACATCATCATGATCATCTGGGTCATGAAGATCTTTTTTGTACAGTTCTTCTGTGTATTCTTGCCACCTCTTCTTAATATCTTCTGCTTCTGTTAGGTCCATACCATTTCTGTCCTTTTGAGCCCATCATTGCATGAAATGGTCCCTTGGTATCTCTAATTTTCTTGAAGAGATCTCTGGTCTTTCCCATTCTCTTGTTTTCCTCTATTTATTTGCATTGATCACTGAGGAAGGCTTTCTTATCTCTCCTTGCTATTCTTTGGAACTCTGCATTCAAATGGGTATCTTTCCTTTTATCCTTTGTTTTTCCCTTCTCTTCTTTTCACAAGTATTTGTAAGGCCTCCTCAGACAATCATTTTGCTTTTTTGCATTTCTTTTTCTTGGGGATGGTCTTGATTCCTGTCTCCTGTACAAAGTCACGAACCTCCATCGATAGTTCTTTGGGCACTGTGTCTATCAGATCTAGTCCCTTAAATCTATTTCCCACTTCCACCGTATAATTGTAAGGGATTTGATTTAGATCATACCTGCATGGTATAGTGGTTTTCCCTACTTTCTTCAATTTCAGTCTGAATTTGGCAATAAGAATTTCATGATCTGAACCACAGTCAACTCCTGGTCTTGTTTTTGCTGACTGTATAGAGCTTCTCCATCTTTGGCTGCAGAGAATATAATCAGTCTGATTTTGGGGTTGACCATCTGGTAATGTCCATGTGTAGAGTCTTCTCTTTTGTTGTTGGAAAAGACAGGTACCAATTCTAATTAATTATCAAAAGATGTGTGCATGTGTCTGTGTGTGTGAGAGACAAAGAGAGAGAGAGAGAAAGAAAGGACATAAGCATAAAAGCAAGAAAGTTCCAGTTGAAAAATAGCTTGATGGTTGAACCAAAACCTCACATCTCAGAGGGACTCCAGGGATATTCTCTATACTGAAACTGAAGAACAAAGATTCTGAAATTGCATGGGATGTTTATCAAAAAGCAACAAACTATTATGGAAATTGAGGAAAAGAAAAATGTTTTTGAAACATGTGTTATAGTAATGAAACTTAGACCAAATGAATTAACAGAGGAAACGTAACTGTAGATTTTATGGTTTAATGCAGTCATTAAAACTTAGGGAGGGACTTCTCACCTTCATTAACTTTTGAGGACGTTTGGAAGAGTCCCTAACAGTAGAAACTGGTTTTTAAAACTGGATTATTCTTTCTGATAAAGGATACTGTTGTTGTTGAGTTATTAAGTCATGTCTCACTCTTTTGTAACCCAATGGATTGTAGCCTGCCATGTTCCTCTGTCCATGGGATTTCCCAGGCAAGAATACTGGAGTGAGTTGCCATTTCCTCCTCCAGGGAATCTTGCCAACCCAGGAATCTAACCTGAGTCTCCAGCATTGGCAGGCAAATTCTTTACCACTGAGCCACCAGGGAAATTCAATAAAGGATATAGGTGCAATAAAAATGTTAAGCAAAAATGTAGTATTATCTCCCAAATTATGTTAATGAGTAATCAACAAAATATTCAGAAGAGCTAAGAAAAGTCATTTAGAAAGGTCATTTAGACCTTTTCTTTACAATAGTCTCAAAAGTCTTTCTCTTGGGTAACCCTACTTTGTCTCCTTACCAAGATTTTAGCATCTATACTTCATTGACTAGACCCCCTTATCACCATCTACATTTCTCTAATAGCTTCTCTTTGGATTAATTTATGAAAATCATTCAGGTTTCTTTAGAAAATGCATCAGGATGCAATGAGTCTAAGCGAGTTTTATTTCTCAGTTGATCAGACTGTTAGCACTCTAGGAATTCAAGAAAGACTCAGAAAAACCTTGAAAACCTAAAAGCCTTGAGCTTTACACAGAAAAATCTGATTTAATAGTGCATGCTATTAGGAACAGAATTGTCCTAGAACTCAAGTCTCTCAGCAGAAAAGCCAGCCCTCCTTCCTTTCAATACACTTCTTTGAAGACCAGCTTGCATTTCTGTGGTCCTGGGGCTGTGAGCACATGGACAGCAGCTTGCTGGTGTCTATTTCTAAAATCAATATTATCTCAATTTATGAACAGTTTAAGAAAATAAATTTCCAAGTGTGACCTGATTCACTTTCTCGGAAGAATCTGCATTCTTGTAAATTCTGCAGTGAGTCACTCAGGGCAAGAAAACTGACTGACATCTATTGGCCTTAGTTTTGAAACAAGGGGGGGACTCCGAGGCAAATTCCAATTCTTTAGACTGCATTAATAAATGTAAACAGGATGTTTTAGCACAGAAAGCATAAAACTGCCTGATACATGCAAGGCATATCTTTAATAATGTTTAAAAAGGAGCTAAACATGTCCCTGGGAATTCTTAAAACATTTATCTTTTAGGCAGTTATTTAGTTTCACAAGTCTTTGTTGTTTAACAAGCTGGAGAAAATAGGTCAGCTAATGTTATATTAATCAGTAAATTAATATTTTAATTTGATTTTCTTTCTAGTTAAAATGCTTGCAGCTCTTCCCTTTTTTTCCCCCCTTACTTCGGCACTGATGCTAAGTGGTATCATTATCATATCGTACCTTGGGGTTGTGAGATAACAGGGTCCAGTGATAGCTCTATTCTTAGAAGAGTGGGAGGTTTATCATGCCACTTACACATTTAAAATGGCACTCCATGTCTCCCGTGCAAAAAAGTGTCTTAGAGCTGAGTCATGGAATTCTCCAAGTTGTGCTTTTCAATTCACAGCCTAAGATTGTACCTTTCAAATCTAACTAGAAAATAAATTTGTGCTTAGTAGAAATTCTATCTTTAGTCAAGGGAAAAAAATATTGCTCAGAATTTCTGAAGGATATAAATGTGAGTTTCAGATTCTAGTTTCTTGTATTAATTGACAATTCAACAGATACTTAGATTCAAAGGATTTGGTGGTGTCTTCTTTGCAAATGAGTAAAGACCTATTCAATTTTACATTAGAAATTTAACATAGGCTAGGTATTTTTATTTTCAATTTCTCAAAAACAAACAAACAAACTCTGTCTTTGTTTTTGTTTAGTATATACTGAGGAGCTAAAACATGCTAGGAGCTGTGTAATTTTGTATGACACTATTTCTGTGGTGATATTAATTTTCTTTTCATAGCCATCACCATAAAATTTTATGTATTCCTAAGAACCCAAATTTAGTATGATTAAGGGAGATTAGCCATGCTGACTCAGAAGAGATTAGCTGAGGTTAGCAATAGAGAATGTTCTTGAAGCATTTATGTTAGCTCACTGTACACTTTAACATTTCTAATGAAAAGTACCATACTCACCCAATATTTTGCACCGTTGCTAAAATTCAGCTAGAGTTTTGCAGAAAGAATGCTAAACTAATTTACTGGTATTGAAAAATTCATATATATTAATACTAAAAAAAATTAAAGCACCACAATAAAATATTACAATTTTATTGTATCTAAGAGGTATAGCTAAATCTATCAATAGGAAGCTTGCCTATAATTGATCCATTTTCACCTTATGATCCTTTTCCATTGACATAAAACTCTGAGTCCTAGATGTATAGATCCACAAAGTTGTTTACATAAATTTTAATATAATCTAATTGTAGAAAACTCAAATCCAGTTAGCAAACTCTATTTAATTATCTTAAATTAGTGCCAAATGCATTACTTCCATTTTGTCCATTTTTGTTCCATGATTCTCTTGTCTACCAGGGAGAAAAATGCCAATCATTTTGCTAATATGGACAAAGCCGTATGCAATTCTCAGAGAAATATTCAAGTTTATATTCTAACATGAAGTATGTTCACTTATCTTACATAAATCTGCTATACAGATTTATAATATTTTTAACATTATTACTATTGTTATACTATTGATATGAACAAATATTAGAAATTTCAAGAATGGTAACTATGCAGAACTCATGAGAAATAGATTTGATCAGTTACTTTGTTCAGTCTGGTTAAGTGAAAACTTTGTTCTACAGGAAAGTTTTCAATGAAAACAGAAAGTAAATTTAAGTATAGAAAATCAAAGATGGTTGCTTTAAAAAAGCATAGAAATATAGATTCATATACATTGACCAAAAATGATAAGTAGCTTAGAGAAAAGCTAGAGAAGATAATCTGTATTTAAGCTTTCCCTGGTAGCTCAGCTGGTAAAGAATCTACCGGCAATGCAGGAGACCCTGGTTTGATTCTTGGGTCGGGAAGATCCCCTGGAGAAAGGGAATGGCTACCCACTCCAGTATTCTGGCCTGGAGAATTCCATGGACAGAGGAGCCTGACCGGCTATAGTCCATGGCGTCACAAAGAGTTGTACACAAAGAGTGACTTTCACTTTCAGTCTGTATTTATGAACCATGAACTATAGACCACGTCCTCTACTAGACACAACGTTTGAAAACAACAATATATCTTACAGTTACTGAGTGCTTAGATTCCTTGGATCTAAGGAAATGGCAACCCACTCCAGCATTCTTCCCTGGGGAAATTCCATGGACAAAGGTGCTTGGCAGGCTATAGTCCATGGGGTCAAAAAAGAGTTGGACACAATTTGGCAACAAACAACAACAACATATGCAAACTGCTGTCCAAGTGTTTTATATATTAGTTTATTTAATCCTCACAATCCCATGGGTGAAGTTACTATTCATTATCCTTGTCATGTAAATTAATAAATCACAGGCAAGAGGTTAAACAACCTGTCTAAAATCTAAACAAGTATAAGATGTAGTTGAGACTAGATCAAAGTTCTTATTCTTGGTTAATACTCTTAATCACTAGGAATTCACTCAACTGTTTATTTTTCTGCATTTAAAAATAATATAACTAGTCAGGTAAATGGAGAAGAAAGAAAAGTTAAAGACACGATCACTCTTTTCTAAACCTTTACAACTTTCTTGCTTACAATTTCAAGACTACCTCTGCATCCAAATTTTAACTACAAGTTTCAACTCAGTTTATTCAGGGCTAGAATTCTTTCTATCCATGAGCCCCCCAAAATATCTAGTGAAAACCTTAATTTACAGTAGTCCTGGGTTGAGAGCAGCCCATTCCAAAAGAACTCAGCATAAATTTTCCATAGAAAAATGCACCTCACCTTCAAGAGGCAAAATTTACCTGTAATTAAAACTCCAAGAAACACGAGTTCACAAAAATTGTGAACAAATTGTACGGTCTCAAGCCATGTAAGTGAGAATTAGTGAACTCTTCAAACTGCATGTTCAAACCCACAAAGCATACAAACAATTGCACCATTAAATACAAAATGTAAAATTTATTTTTACATATGGCGAAAGAAAAGAAAGCACTGAAAATATTAGGGAAGACAAGACATTATTGAAAATGAGACAGAGTTTTAAAAGATCCATTTATAATAATCACAGATGAAATACACAATAATTGAAGTTAGAAACACAGTGGATGGGTTAAGTAGATTAAACACGGTTGAAGGAAAAGTAACTGGATTTGAGTAAATGTTCAGAATAGAACTTTAAACCAAAAAGTATCATGGTTTTGGAAAAAACATACTTTTTAAATTGGATATGAACTGCTGGGATTGAAAGAAGTAAGGGAAATTTCCAAGGATAACTCAACTAAACAAAATCTTGAATCGAAGCTATAACATAGAGTTTTGAGATGTGAAAAACATGGCCGCTGATGAAAAGAGCCTGTATTACTCTTTCAATAGAGAGAGTCAGCCTTGATGCAATTGCAAGAAGGAAGAGATAAAGTGAGATGCCCACAAACCAGTGTCCTTGAAGAGAACCAGCATGCTCCTATGTTGGTAGCCTCCTTTTGGTTCCTGACAGAGGTAAGTGTAAATGTAAACCTGTAAGTATCTTCTTCCATTCTATACATTGCCTTTTTGTTTTGTTAATAGTTTCCTTCGTTGAGTAGAGCTTTTTTTAAAAAATGTAATTCCACTTGTTTATTTTTGCTTTTCTTGCCGTTCCTTTCTGTGTCAAAAATCATTGCCTAGAGTGATGTCAAGGACCTCACCTCTTATTTATGTATAATATTCATGCTTTTTTATATGATATATCTCACAATATAAGCTGAGGCATTGAAGTATAAATAAAAACTTGTTATGTGAAAATTAGAGAGACAGACTTGAAGACACATATTTGCAGGAAATAAATCCAATAATAACTGAATATTATAAACAGAAATGTTCTAAAATAATTCATATATTACATCATTTAATCCTATCAACAGCGCAAAGACCTAAGTAATAGTTTACCCTCCTTCTCAGATGAGGTAATGGAAGAATTAAAAAGATCAACTAATTTTCCTAGGGATATACAGCATTTAGATGGTATAACAAGAATGAGAAGTCAGGTGGTCTGGTACCAGAGTCTGTTTTCTTTATCTGCAAGATATGTTACCTATCAAAGGAGAACTCAGTCTCTATGGCATCTGAGTATTTGATAGTGAAATTAGAAAATGCAGAAAGTGAAAGTGAGCCCTGCTGGCTGCTTAATTCTCCTCAGGATCTGCATAGAATATTGTCTCTGCAGAACAGGTTTCTGGTCTCACCTAACTAACAAGTTATGGTACATAGGGGTTTCCCTGGTAGCTCAGCTAGTAAAGAATCTGCCTGCAATGTAGGAGATCCCGGTTTGATTCCGGAAGATACACTGGAGAAGGGATAGGCTACCCACTCCAGTATTCTTGGACTTCGCTTGTGGTTCAACTGGTAAAGAATCCACCCACAATGCGGGAGACCTGGGTTCTATTCCTGGGTTGGGAAGATGCCCTGGAAAAGAGAAAGGCTACACGCTCCATTATTCTGGCCTGGAGAATTCCATGGACTATATAGTCTGTGGGGTCACAAGGAGTCGGACATGACTGAGCAACTTTCACTTTCACTTTATGATACATAAGTCAGCATGTTAATTTATTAACTATAAAAATATATAATTCTACTAATAGTTGTGTTGTGGTCTAAAGTATCTGCTTTCTAATTTATGGTATCTTGGGGGATAATTATGTGGTTGTTTGGTAATCATAAAATCAAAGTAAATGCAGTTAGATATTTTTGAGAGATATTTTATCCAAAATGTGGATGAATACATGAAAATCTATTGCTAGAGAACATTGATCCATCTGTTGAATGCTTTTCAATGTGTCTACATGTTAGCTTAGAATTTTAACATGTAAGGTTACATTCCATGACTAGTTTTTCTGTATCTACAGGACATAACTTAGGACCTAGTATAAAGTAGGTTCTCCAAAATTAATTGTTGAATTTACTTTTGTGTTCTCTCTCTTTTTTTGTCTGATTTTTAGATTTCTAGATTCCATTCAACCTTGTCTTTCCTTATACTACTTTTTAATTGAGTAATATCTTTTCCCCTAGTGGGAACCAAGCGCTGATGGCCAGTTGTAACCTTTTATATACACATCAATTAAAATAGGACTTCACCTTCTAGACATCCTACCGCTGTCACTTGTTTAGATGTTGGTATCTATCCCCAGCTTTTCAAAGCATATGTCTATCATTTCTGTTTTAAGATAAGTCCTTCTTATCCACCAAGTATTCACACTTTTGAAGTTATGCCTTAAAATCCAGCTTATTCATTTGGTAGCCAGTCTTAGGGCTCTTTAGTGAACCAAAGAAGAAATGGAAATAAGATTCATAAGCCAAGGAAGAAGTTTCAGAGGGTGGTCATGGCAGTTGGGAATAAGAGGAGAGAAGGTCAATGTAAGAACTGGATGGAATGTGAACAAGAATTTTGCATTCAAAATAGAAATGGGATTGAACCAGAGAAGCAAACATTTCTTGGGGTTGAGGGACTTGTTCTGGGCCTGGAAAGGGAAACATTGTTAACATAATGCCTACTACCTAGTTAGCAGTCATAAATACTTGTTTAATAAATTAACAATGAAATATAAACTGGAGGGTTGAACACGGAAAAAGTGCATTGTAGTCAGGCATAAACATTTAGAGGCATAGAGAAGCAGAGAAAAATGACACAGCATTTGATTCAGAGAGAAATCCCAAATCAGCAAGAGTTGAAAAGTGTACTGCACATTACCTAGGATGAAATACCACCCATTGACCAAATTCCCTTGCCGGTGGTAATATGAGGTTACTTAACATTACAGGTAACCTGAATGAAACATAAATGTGAACTGACTTTCCAAGATCCATCAGAGGTCAAGAGTTTAGTTCCATGTCTTAGGCTCCCACACTTGTTCTTAAGTCAAAAGGACAGGTGTTTCTAAATTCTATGTTGACCTTTGATCTGAATCAGAATAAGCTCAGCAGGTCCTTACACCCCCATGGTGAGAAAATGTATCCTTTACTGTATTTGAATTCAAAGCAGAGTAAAAGTTGAGTGGCGCAAAATGAAAAGATCTTCCAGCTTCACAGTGATGTGGGAGACCCATATTCGAGAGATATATACCAAAGCTCGGTCAATAGGCAACTAGAAACATGGATAGAAGCCTTTAAAATATCTGTTGTGCAAAGGTATTAACTAGAAAGATAAAGGATCTATTTAAATTCATGATCTTCATGTAATCTAAAAACCTCTATTTGGAGCTATGTTTTGATATGACAAATTTGTTCTCAAACAAAAGAACTACTGTTGTGATTGCCGTTTAAACAAATAATATTTATTAAAGTTGCTGCTAAAATCCCCAATTTCCTGACTTCTGGGTCACCCTTGGAATAATATTAAAAAAATATATCCTTGTAGTTTCATTTGTGGTCTAAAAAAGTGTTTGACTCACGAAGGTTGAATGTCAGGTAATTTTATTTAATGTTCATGTTTAAAAGAGAAAAGGCGGAGAAAGATTTAGATGAAAAGTAGAGTGTGTGACCTTAGAAATGTATTTATAAGGTCTGACTGCAGCAGCCAAAAATAATAACCATTGAACCTAGTGAATAATTTAAGGCCAATGAGCTAACAGTGATCTTTGCAATGGGATATTAATACGTAAATATTTTAGTCAGCTTTTTCACACCCAGCATAAAAATGCCTTGTATTTTATCTACAATCTCACTCTAGGTGAAATTTCAGAGAGATTCTTGAGTTCTCACTGAAGTCTTTATATACATATTCACACATTATAATCGAATGATTTTACTACCCAAATACATTCAAGAAAAGAAAAAGATTTTATTTTCTAAAATATGCAGTGATGATTCCCAAGACCATGTTTCATTTTACACTTTGGGACAGTGCTATACAAGAATTCGGTTCTTTTATCTGTATATACTTGTTATAATAGTGTGATTTATTGAAGATTAGGATCATTTGGTTTTTTAGCCAATACTTAACCTTGAAAAATATTGATAAAATTTATGAAAATAATAAATATTTGTGAGTTTGTCAAAATGCATTTGCTCTTCACATACCTATTGTTGAGTCGCTCAGTCGTGTCCACCTCTTTTGCAACCCAATGGACTGTAGCCTCTCCAAGCTCCTCTGTCGATGGGATTGTCTAGGCAAGAATACTGGAGTGGGTTGCCATTTTCTTCTCTATCACATACCTATGCTATATAGATAAATGTTCATATAATTATGTGCTTAGTTGCTAAGTCATGTCTGACTTTTTGTGACTCCATGGACTTTAGCCCACTAGGCTCCCCTGTCCATGGGATTTTCCAGGCGAGAATACTGGAATGGGTTGCCATTTCCTTCTCCAGAGGATCTTCCTGACCCAGGGATCGAACCTGCATCTCCTGTGGCTCTTGCAGGCAGATTCTTTACCCCTGATCCACCTAGGAAGCCCATCCCATGATCTACATTTGGTCAAAGCAAGGTCAACTTGCTACTGCAATCCGAGCAGTAGCACAATGTGATTTGAAATATGCTTAAGAAAAGTAAACCATGTCATAAAAAAAATAATCATAATAAGGCTACAGTTCATTTTAATGAATGGTTCCAGAAAGAGGGGAATTGATATAAATCCTACACTGTCGATTGCTTAAATCCATTAACTACATACAGTCAAATTTCAATGGAGAAAAGAAATTTATTTTCCTGTCCTCTTTTGTCTTCTCCCATCATCTCCCAAGAACTCTTCAGGTCTGATTTGGCCACACTTGCAAAAACCCATGCACCAATGTTCATTAGATAAAAAACAAAACAAAAAGAGATAGCAAAAATTTATTTTCATTATTTTTTCATGTATGTGGTGTTAATATCTTGGATATGTGTATCACTAAGAAGGCATCTAATATGATTAAGCAAGGAATTCTGAAGCCAGACATAAGCTATATTTACAACTCAGTATAAAGTTATGCACCTCATAAATATATCACAAACTCTGTCTTACTTTCCTAATGTACAGTTTTATAAAATGAAACATGGGTTTCAGATATGCTCTTTGAGAGTGTGCTATTAGGACAAATACTTGAACCAATATATAGATCAAAATAATTCATATAGGATTTTCTCTTATTGATTATCAATCCATTTTATTTGAACAGTCCTGACTAAGATCAAAATCACTTTGCAAAAATGCCTGTGAACTGATAAAGTAGTAACACCAGAGCACGGCCCTACTTTGAAAGTATATTTGAAAAGTGAAAGCAAATCAATTGTAATTATACAAACCAAAATGTATTATCTTTTCCTATTAATACCAAAATTGTGAGAAATATCGTGCAGTTAGGAGGATTTTTGAAAGGACACAATAGTCTATTAACTAAATTTGTTTAAGGTATGCTATTCCACTAATTTTCAGAAGCCAACTTCAACCTTTGGTAAGTGAGGGAGGGGTTGTGGAAATAAAGCAGAAGACATAAAAATGAAAAATTTGAAAAATTACTAACTTTTCTCCTAACATTTCAATTTATTTTTTATTTATTACTAGAAGTAATAAAGTGTGCATTTTGAATAGGGCATTAATTATAGGATATAAATAAAGGTCCATCAGTAGGTGAATCTATTGAGGACGTATTAAACTTCTCAAGAGAGTGGATTAGTGTCATTTAACTTTCTTGAAAATTTCTAAACCGTCTATTTCTACATCCTTACCAGCATTGATTGCAATCAGTTGAATCAGTAATTTATGTTTCATTTCCTTTCATTTGCTGTTATTTTACACAGGGGAATATTTGCATTTGTATTGTATTCCTGACATAAGTAAAACCCGTTTCAAAATTCATACCTGCTCTAATGTACAAGTAAATTTCAGCCCTTCCTCCAATAAGTCATCCTTTTCATAGGAAAGTTGACTGTAAGAATCTTGCTTTAACAGTAATCCAAGGATAATTCTTTTAAAAATTAATAGTTAACTAAGGGAATTAAAAATAAAGCCTGGCAGTTAAAAGAATGGCATTGTTTCTTACTTAAATATTAATTGGTAGGTGAGAGAAAACAAGAAACAGAGAAACTATAGATTAAGAAGTGTATTTAGGTATTCACTAAAAAGCATTTAGTGAAACAACCAGAATTTGAAACTTGAAACCACTAAATAATTCTAGTCTTACTGCCTGGTCTAATGCAATTCTGTGGACAGGACTGAGGTGATAAAAAGGAAGTGTCTACACCACATGCTGAGCCAGAGGAAAGCACCCAGCCTTCACTTGCTTTCACTTAGGATCTTCCAGAACACAGTAGATGTTTGTTGTTCTAATCAACTGTTTTATTATTTGCTTCTAATTTTTGTTGCTATATTTAATGGAGATATCATTTTCTTATGCATGAAATATGACAGTAAAATGTTTTGTGGCTAATAAAAACACATTTATTGTTCCAGGTTTCTGGAGCCAGGAGAAATTTTCTTTTAATGTCAAGATTCTTATAACAAAGAGATCTAAAAGTTACTATGTTCTATGGAGGGAGAGTTATTTTCCTTTGTGTGCATTTGTTAATGAAAAGAAACAAAATCCTTGTCATCCAATTAACTTAAAACATGGCAATGTTCAATGTCTATTTTTTTTCCATTTATTTTTATTAGTTGGAGGCTAATTACTTTACAATATTGTAGTGGTTTTTGTCATACATTGACATGAATTAGCCATGGAGTTACATGTGTTCCCCATCCCGATCCCCCCTCCCACCTCCCTCTCTACCCAGTCCCTCTGGGTCTTCCCAGTGCATCAGGTCCGAGCACTTGTCTCATGCATCCAACCTGGGCTGGTGATTTGTTTCACCCTAGATGATATTGAATTGAACTGGTTTATACAAAAAATTTACACCAGAATCACTTTCTATCCTCAGTTTGTCGTGTGTCTACACATTAATACACAAAATGAACATTGCAAGTCTTTAGATTTAGGTTTCAATAGTCTTCTCTTGCTCACTTTGAACATGCTTTTCTGTTGCATGTTACTGAGAAATTACTTATAAGATAAATTGGCAAGTCTGAATCATCTTAGAGTCCATCTGGATTGCCCACCCTGCTCAGGTTTTCCTCTCTAGTAAACTTAGCTTTAAAGCCACTTCTTAGCTTCTGCTGGGACATCTTCAGGGAGAAGTAGCTCACCATACTAGGTTCTGAAGCATCTGGGTCCTGCTTTGAACATCTGGGATCATGAGTAAGTGTGCTGTCCTACACTGGCCAATAAGCGTGACATCTGAAGTTTCATGCAATGCCTCTTATTCCTTCACTTAGATTTCTAAAGTGGAGAAGGCAGCGGCACCCCACTCCAGTGCTCTCGCCTGGAAAACCCCATGGACGGAGGAGCCTGGTGGGCTGCAGTCCGTGGGGTCACTAAGAGTCAGACACGACTGAGTGACTTCACTTTCACCTTTCACTTTCACGCATCGGAGAAGGAAATGGCAACCCACTCCAGTGTTCTTGCCTGGAGAATCCCAGGGAAGGGGGAGCCTGGTGGGCTGCCGTCTATGGGGTCACACAGAGTTGGACACGACTGAAGTGACTTAGCAGCAGCAGCAGATTCCTAAAGGGCAAGTTTAAGCTCAAATTACTGCACAGTTGCACTCATCTCACATGCTAATAAAGCAATGCTCAAAATTCCCAAAGCCAGGCTTCAGCAATACGTGAACTGTGAACTTCCAGATGTTCAAGTGGGTTTTAAAAAAGGCAGAGGAACCAGAGATCAAATTGCCAACATCCGCTGGAACATCAAAAAAGCAAGAGTTTCAGAAAAACATCTATTTCTGCTTTATTAACTATGCCAAAGCCTTTGACTGTGTGGATCACAATAAACTGTGGAAAATTCTGAAAGAGGTGGAAATACCAGACCACCTGACCCACCTCTTGACAAAGCTGTATGCAGGTCAGGAAGCAACAGTTAGAACTGGACATGGAACAGACTGGTTCCAAATAGGAAAAGAAGTATGTTCAAGGCTGGATATTGTCACCCTGCTTATTTAACTTATATGCAGAGTACATCATGGGAAATGCTGGGCAGGATGAAGCCCAAGCTGGAATCAAGATTGCTGGGAGAAATATCAATAACCTCAGATATGCAGATAACACCACCCTTATGGCAGAAAGTGAAGAGGAACTAAAGAGACTCTTGATGAAAGTGAAAGAGGAGTGAAAAAAGTTGGCTTAAAGCTCAACATTCAGAAAACTAAGATCATGGCATTCGGTCCCATCACTTCATGGGAAATAGATTGGGAAACAGTCGAAACAATGACTGACTTTATTTTTGGGGGCTCCAAAATCACTGCAGATGGTGATTGCTGCCATAAAATTAAAAGACGCTTACTCTTTGGAAGGAAAGTTATGACCAACCTAGACAGCATATTAAAAAGCAGAGACATTACTTTGTCAACAAAGGTCCATCTAGTCAAGGCTATGGTTTTTCCAGGGGTCATGTATGGATGTGAGAGTTGGACTATAAAGAAAGCTGAGCGCCGAAAAATTGATGCTTTTCAACTGTGGTGTTGGAGAAGACTCTTGAGAGTCCCTTGGACTGCAAGGATATCCAACCAGTCCATCCTAAAGGAGATCAGTCCTGGGTGTTCATTGGAAGGACTGATGTTGAAGATGAAACTCCAATACTTTGGCCAGCTGATGCGAAGAGCTGACTCATTTGAAAAGACCCTGATGTTGGAAAAGTTTAAGGGTAGGAGGAGAAGGGTTGAGATGGTTGAGGATGAGATGGTTGGATGGCATCACCAACTCAATGGACATGGGTTTAGGTAGACTCCGGCAGTTGGTGATGAACAGGGAGGCCTGGCATGCTGCGGTTCATGGGGTTGCAAAGAGTCGGACACAACTGAGTGACTGAAATGAACTGAACTGAACTGAAGTTCTTTTTCATATGGTATACTTTTAGGTGTTTAAATTTTTTTTTTTTTGCCTTCTCTAAATCTTTTCTTGATCTTTTCCATATTCCCTGACCTTTCAAAGTTTCCTCATAAGACTTTTGAAAAATTTCCTTCATCATTCACTCTGTCACATTGTTCTTCCCTATACTTGCTTTACTTTATTTTAGTTTCTCAAAGTACTGATAAAAATATACACAGGATATTACAGATGAGCATTATGCTATTGACTGCAACACCAACTTCATTTTTCTTGTTACTCCATTATAGTTAATAACACTATTAAACCATAGTATGATTTTCTGAATTCCAATCATTCAGTTGGATTTTCATGATCTTTCTAAACTACCACCCTGTTTAATGGTTGTTAGCAGCACTAAACCACTTTTCCCATATCCGATTTAATGTGTTTTGTACTTAGGAAGCTCATGGTTTCTCTGGGGGCAGTTATTGTTCACTAAGAGAGTTTTTACTTTTATTCCTACTAAATGAAAAGAGGCTCAGGCAGTATGGTGGATACAAATGAAGTGATACCTGGTGACAATTCAACTAAAGAGGTGTTGAGTAGCTAGGAAGCACTTGTAAAACTTTTCTTATTTCTCAAACTGTCAATTCAGTTTGAAGAAGTCCCCATGGAGGGAAACAACTCTTGCAACACAGAGCTAGATAGTTTGTTATCCTGTTTCATTAAAGATAGAAGAATTTTAATTCAGTTTCCTTACAGAAGTACATTTTTGCTATGTGAATGTCAATTAGCATACATTCATTAGAAAGCTAGAGATAACAAGGAATCATCAATTAAAATGGGTACAAAACAAAGTCAGATGTCCTCTTCCTTCCCACACATTCTGCCTTCAAGGGACAAAAAGGTTATTCTACTTCTTCAGTGAGGGAGGGAAGTATGTCTGATGAAAGATATAGGAGGCTCCAGGGTGAAGCCCTGAGAAGAAAAGGGTGAACAAGCATTTAACCTGGAGAGTGGAAGCATGTATATTTAATATGGTAAACATGATATTTAGGTAACATACTTTTTCTCAGATATTTAGGTAACATACTTTTTATAGAGGGCTTCCCTGGTAGCTCAGAGGGTAAAGCATCTGCCTGCAATGCAGGTGACCTGGATTTGATCCCTGGGTCAGGAAGAACTCCTGGAGAAGGGAAAGGAAACCCACTCCAGTATTCTTGCCTGGAGAATCCCATGGATGGAGGAGCCTGGTAGGCTATAGTCCACGGGGTTGCAAAGAGCCCGACATGACTGAGTGACTTCACTTTCTTTCTTTTTATAGCTCTGGTGCTTTCCTAGAAGTTTAAGGTGCTGGTGGGTTGAACAGTGTCTGTAGGTGCTCTCACTCTGGGCCAGTAACAAGATATAAGCTAAATTAGCTTCATCTTCCCCAGTAATTAGATCTCATTTTTTCAGTTTAGTTCAGTTCAGTCGCTTAGTCGTGTCCGACTCTTTGCGACCCCATGAACCGCAGCATGCCAGGCTTCCCTGTCTATCACCAACTCCCGGAGCCTACTCAAACTCATGTCCATTGAGTCGGTGATGCCATGCAGCCATCTCATCCTCTGTCATCCCCTTCTCCTCCTGCCCTCAATCTTTCCCAGCATCAGGGTCTTTTCAAATGAGTCAGCTCTTCGCATCAGCTGGCCAAAGTACGGGAGTTTCAGCTTCAACATCAGTCCTTCCAATGAACACCCAGGACTGATCTCCTTTAGGATGGACTGGTTGGATCTCCTTGCAGTCCAAGGGACTCTCAAGAGTCTTCTCCAACACCACAGTTGAAAAGCATCAGTTCTTCAGTGCTCAGCTTTCTTTATAGTCCAACTCTCACATCCATACATGACTACCGGAAAAACCATAGCCTTGACTAGATGGACCTTTGTTGACAAAGTAATGTCTCTGCTTTTTAATATGCTGTCTAGGTTGGTCATAACTTTCCTTCCAAAGAGTAAGCGTCTTTTAATTTTATGGCTGCAGTCACCATCTGCAGTGATCTCATTTTTAGGCTTAATTAAATCTGTGCCTGTGTATGTATGTTTTAGTGAAGTGAAAGTGCAGACTCTCAGTTGTGTCCGACTCTGCGACCCCATGGACTGTAGCCTACCAGGGTCCTCCGTCCATGGGATTTTCCAGGCAAGAATACTGGAATGTGTTGCCATTTCCTTTTCCAGGTGATCTTCCCAACCCAGGGATCGAACCCAGGTCTGACTCATTTCGGGCAGACACTTTACCATCTGAACCACCAGGGATGTCCTATGTATGTTTTAAATAGACTGAAATGAATTCTCCATTTAGCTATTTCAATAATCCAATTACACTTTTACTAACTTCTAGAACTAAACTTTGGGGAGAAATCTTCCATTTCTTTCTTTTTCTTGGAAAGATTGGGGTCTACTGAAATAATTTCTCACAGATCTTCTTGCTCCTGCTTTAAACAACCTGTAAAGACACTAGTGTGTGTGTGTGTGTGTGTGTGTGTGTGTGTGTGTGTGTGCACGTGCGTGCACGTGCGCACACACACCAGCACGCATGCGCTAAGTTGCTTCAGTTGGTCTGACTCTGTGATACCACAGACGGTAGCCTGCCAGGCTCCTCTGTCTATGGAATTCTCTAGGCAAGAATACTGAAATGGGTAGCCATTCCCTTCTCCAAGGGATCGTCTTGACCCATCTGGGTTGAATTTGGGTCTCTTGCATTGCAGGCAGAGTCTTTACTGTCTGAGGCAGCAAAGAAACTCATAGCTTTACTAGTAAGTTTACAGAGGACATCAGATGACTGACTCAGGCTTAGAGGCCTGAAGCTGTATTGTGTTCTCTGTGTCTTTAGGAGAAAACAAGTTATGTAAATTTTTCATTTAAGAACTAGTTAAGGGAGACTTCGTAGAGGTCTATTTTGAGTAATAGACAGACATGGATGCTTATTACTTCAGTGTGATCTCTCTCTAGACAGCAAGTCCTCATCCAAGTGTATACCACTTAAGATATGCTTTCTTTGAAGATGTTCAATTTATTTATGACTTTTTTAGACCACCATATTTTTCATAGATGCAGAAATGTGTTTTATACCTAGCATTATAGAAGATTAAATATTACATAAAAAGAATGAAATACATATATATATACATATATATGTCTAAAAATTGAATAACTGGAAGGAAACTGCATAATATTTCAAAGATTTCCAAATGTATGTTCCATTATTATCTTTAGTGTTGAAAGATACTTACAAGTTTACTCTTAAGAACTGTGCTGAGCAAGATTCATTATTTTTAACTTTCCTTTTGATATAGTTTCTAACTTGTCTTAAATGGTATGAATAAATTAGCTATTTGTGAGTGCATAGCTCAGTTAGTAAAGAATCTGCCTGCAATGCAGGAGACCTGGCTTTGATCCCTGGGTTGGGAAGATCCCCTGGAGAAGGGAAAGGCCACCCACTTCAGTATTCTGGCCTGGAGTATTCCATGGACTGTATAGTCCACCAGGTCGAAAAGAGTCAGACACGACTGAGTGACTTTCACTTTCTTTCACGCAAGGAGAATGCTAACTTTTTGATATTGTGAACATAGTCCTTTAATAATTGGGTCTTATTAGCTTTAAGAAGATAATGCTATTTGCTATATAGTAATTAGAAATCAAAGATGTATTTCAAGCATTAGCAAACATTTTCTGTAAAGAGCCAGAGTGACTATTTGATCTCTGTTGCAATTACTCATTTCTGCCTTTGTTTCTGCTCAAAATCCTTCAGGCTAGGCTTCAACAGGGCTTCCCTGGTAGCTCAGGTGGTAAAGAATTTGCCTGCAATGTGGGAGACCTGGGTTCAATCCTTGAGTTGGGAAGATCGTCTGGAGGAGGAAATGGCAACCCACTCGAGTATTCTTTCCTGGAGAATCCCATGGACAGAGGAGCCTGGCAGGCTACAGTCTGTTGGGTCACAAAGAGAGTTGGACACGACTGAGTGACTAAGAACAGCACAGCACAGGCTTCACCAGTACATGAACCGACAAATTCCAGATGTACAAGCTGGATTTAGAAAAGGCAGAGGAACCAGACATCAAACTGCTAACATCCATTGGAACATAGAAAAAGCAAGAGAATTCAAGAAAAATATATACTTCTGCTTCATTGACTATGCTAAAGTCTTTGTGTGGATCACAACAAACTGTGGAAAATTCTTAAATAAATAAGAATACCAGACCACCTTACCTACCTCCTGAGGAACCTATACGCAGGTCAAGAAGCAACAGTTAGAACCTGACATGGAAAAATGAACTGGTTCCAAATTGAGAAAGGAGTATGTCAAGGCTGTATATTGTCACCCTGATTTTTTAACTTGTATGCAGAGTAGATCATGGAAAATGCTGGGCTGGATTAATCCCAAACTGGAATCAAGATTACCAGGAGAAATAGAAACAATCTCAGATATATAGGTGATACCACTCGAATGGCAGAAAGCAAAGAGCAACTAAAGAGTTTCTCAAAAGCGGAAGAGGAGAGTAAAAAAGCTGGCTTCAAACTCAAGATTCAAAAATCTAAGATCGTGGCATCTGTTCCCATCACTTCATGGCAAATAGGTGGGTAAACAATGGAAACAGTGAGATACTTTATTTTCTTGGTCTCCAAAGTCACTGTGGAGAGTGACCGCCACCATGAAATTAACAGACACTTGCTCTTGGAAGAAAAGCCATGACAAACCTAGACAGCATATTAAAAAGCAGAGATATTAATTGGCTGACAAAGGTCTATATATTCAAAGCTATAATTTTTCCAGCAGTCATTGAGGGATGTGAGAGTTGGACCATAAAGTAGGCTGAGTGCCGAAGAATTGATGCTTTCAAATTGTGGTGCTTGAGAAGACTCTTGAGAGTCCCTTGGACAGCAAGGAAATCAAACTAGTCAATCGCAAAAGAAATCAATCCTGAATATTCATTGGAAGGACTAACTCGAAAGCTGATGCTCCAATATTTTGACCATGTGATGCGAAGAGCTGACTCATTGGAAAAGACCCTGTAGCTGGAAAAGTTTGAAGGCAGGAGAAGGGGATGACAGAGGATGAGATGGTTGGATGACATCACTGACTCAATGGACATGTGATTGAGCAAACTCCAGGAAATGGTGAAGGACAAGGAAGCCTGGTATGCTGCAGTCTGTGGGGTCTCTAAGAGTCAGACATGACTTACCAACTGAACAACAACAACTTCAAGAAAGCAGTCATACATAGTACCTAAAGGAATGGGTGTGGCTGTATTTCAATAAAGTTTTATTTATAACAGGCATGAGTTAGATATAGTCTCTGGGTTATAGTTTGTCAATAGATGTAGCTGATTTTGTTAACAAAAAATGTTTCAGCACTTTTAAGCATAGCCTCAATGGTATAGAACTTCATTGTATCTGAGTACAATTTTAATTCCATAAAAGGCAAGAGAACCTTTGGCTCATCAATGATGCCAGCTGATAAGAAATAACCATGTGTCTTAGATGTGACTTTTGTTCCTCAAATGAAGCTTGAGCTGAAGACTCTTGAAAAATAGAACTCAGAGTATGCTCTTTTCTTTCCCTAATGAAATTTCCTAAATATAAATAAATATATGTATTATATTATTATATAATAATATATTATTTTATTATATTTCCTCTTTTCTATTCTCAGTGGAATCATTAATTTTCTTCTTTATAAGAGGACCAGATGAATAATAATCCTTAAATTATTCTTAAACTTTTCAGTTTAAATTATTAATTAAATTATTCTTAAATTTTTCAGGTTGCTGAAAAACAACTGATTAAATTGTTGTATTCTAGGGGAGGCAAGATAGCCATTGATAGGAATATAGCTGACCGACCCTTGAACAACACAAAGGTTAGGGGGGCTGACAATCTGTACAGTAGAAAATTTGCATAAAACTTTACAGTCAGCTCTCTGTATTTGCAGTTCTACATCTGCAGATTTAACCAACCTTAGAGACTGGAGTGCTGTAACATGTACTTACTGAAAAAATTTGCCTATAAGTGGAACCATGCAGCTCAAAAATCAGCATGTGCTATTGAAGGGTCAAGTGCATTTTAACGTCTTTAATAGGAACAGTATTTTTTAATTTAAATCCCATATTTCGTTTCTGGGAAACATGTATTAAGACATAAAGAATATACTGACCAAATTGATTTCCCTTTTCTACACATAAATACTGTAGTATTTGAAAAATTAGAACAATAAATGGCTATAGCATTGCTGTAAATCCCAAGAAAAGGGAACATAGTTCAGGTAACTCTATATCACCACTAGATCATCATCAAATATCCTGAAATGTGACTTTAGTGACAGCACAAACAAAAATCTGAAATATCTGAGAACAAATGCCTATAGGATATGACCAGTGGTGGAATTAAATTTAATGTGGGCACTTTTCTGTAGAAGGGCACTAGAAGCCCTTTTCTTATTGACTTTCCTTACTGACTTAGATTCAAGGAAATTGAATTCTGCTTGTTTTTGAGGATCACATATTTCTAAAATGTGGTTAATTACCCATCTTTTGAATTTATGCTTATCATTTATGCAAACAAGCTTATGAAAACTATTTTTTTGGAATTTCTTGAGAAATAATACTCAAAGTTCTGTAGAAAATCTAGAATTCCTTAATTGTTAGGAAATTTTACATTAAGAAATTTATAGAAGAAAATATTTGAAAATCTGATAAAAGGTTAATATCCAACACATCAAACACTTACACTGCTCAAGAAAAACCAAACAATCCAATTAAAAAGCTCATAATGAGTCTGAATTGATATTGTCCCAAAGAATTCATGCAGCTAGACAACAGGCACATGAAAAGATGTTACAGATCACTAATTATTAGGGAAATGCAAACCAAACCCACAATAGATCTCGCCCCACACCTGTTAGAAAGGCTACTACTAAAATAAAAAAGAAAAAAAAGACAATAAGTAGGAAATGTTGGAGAGAATGTGGAGAAAAAGGAAACTTCTTACACTATGGGTGGGGCTGGAAACTGGTGTAGCCACTTTGGAAAGTATTATGGAGAGTCCTCAAAAATTTAAGAATAAGACTACCATGTGCCTCACCTATTCCACTTCTAGATATTTATCCAAAGAACACAGAAACACAACCCAAAAGACCCATGCACCGCTATGTTCACTGCAACATTATTTGTAGCCAAGATATTAAAATGGTCTAAGTATTTGTCAATGGATAAATGGATAAAGAAGATGTGATATATAAAAATGTACACACACACACACACACACACACACACAGTGAAATGCTACCCATCCAGAAAAAATGAAATCCTGCCATTTGTGACAACATGAATGGAATTTGACGGTGTTATGAAAAGAAAAATACCATATTATTTCACTTATATGGCAAAGTCTAAAAAAGACTTCAAACAAATGAACAAACAAAATAATGAAAACAAATTCATAGATCCAGAGAACAGATTAGTGGTTGCCAGAGGGGGAAAGGGGTGGGGGGTGAGCAAAGTGAGTGAAGGGATCAGCTATATGGTGATGCATGGTAATAAGACTTGCGGTGGAGATCACTTAGTAGTGTATACAGATGTCAAATTAGAATGATATACATCTAAACCTTTTATGGGCTTCCCTTGTGGCTCAGCTGGTAAAGAATCTGCCTGCAATGTGGGAGACCTGGGTTCGATCCCTGGGTTGGGAAGATCCCCTGGAGAAGGGAAAGGCTACCCACTCTGGCCTGGAGAATTCCTCTTATAATAAAGAAAAGAATAAAGTATTCTGGCCTGGAGAAAGCCTTTTATAATAATAATAATAAAGAATAAATAAAAAAGGAAAGTACCTTTTTTAAAGTATTTAATCCACATTTCCCCAAGGTACTAACTTACATTCTTGAGCATAAACACTGAAGAATTGAGACCATTCCCTCAGTAGTATTTTCTTTCACTTCTTTGCAGCACCTCAGGGCTGCACTCACAGAGAATTCCTATAAGTCTGTGCTATTTGATTGGCTTGGAGAAGGGCTATTGATTTGGAATCTCTTTTTTTCTTTTATTCAAATGAGAACATATGTTCTGACTTTAAATTCAAAGGTGGTGATAGCCCAAAGTGGAACTAGGTGTTATTACAAGTTAACAGATGTGTTTTGCCTCCCTTTTATTATGCTTGCAAATATGTCCTTTACACCAAGTGTTAAATCTCATGCATGGGGTAGTTCTTGAAAAAATATTCTGTATTATAGTATATGGAAATAATCTCATTTTCTGAGAAAGGTGAATAACTCAATCAAAAGTTGTAGCTGATCCTTCTTGAAATGTCTGTAGTCATAGTACAGTAATAAGGACCATTTTTAAACTGGTGTCAGACTCAGATGACATATGATCACTGCCAGCTGCATCAAGAGGTAGTCTGGGTAAAAATAAGTTATTTGACCAGAACAGCAGAACAAAGCTGAAAATCTTCTGACACCTGATCCCTTCAGCAGCTGTGGAAATCTATTGAAAGGGTTCTCCTTCTAATGCATTTGTCAGAATGCTAATTGGAAAAATGACTTCATGTCGTGAGTCATACAGTCACCTCTGTGGACCTCATTAGACTTAAATGAGTGCACTCAAGTCCAGCACCATCATTCAGATATAGCCATATGTTGGTAAAGAAGATAGCTCAGTAACCGGGCTCCTGGCCAATTGTGAACATTGTGAAGTAAAGAAATGGGGTAAAAATTGAATAGAAATGTTTAAGGGCAGATGTAGACATAAGGCATTATAGCTTTCTGAGAAAAAGCTATACAAGCTTGGGACTTTTAAGTTCAATCAAGTTAAGCAAAAAAAGTTTAGCCAAATTTTATCCTTAAATACACCTTAGAAGTACTCTGGAGCAGGGGGAAATAGAAAGAGAACTAACCTGTCTTAAGAGTTCACAATTTAGAAATGCAGGCAACCATTTATATAAGTGGGCTTTCCGGTGGCTCAGCAGTAAAGAATCTGCCTGCAATACAGGACACATGAGTTTGAGGGAAGATCCCCTGGAGGAGAGGATGGCAACTCACTCCAGTATTCTTGCTGGGAATATCCCATGGACAGAGGAGCCTTGTCGGTTATGGTCCATAGGGTTGCCAAGAGTCAGACACAATTGAAGCGACTGAGCATACTTATATAAGTAACTTCAGTAAAAGAGAAGCTATGAAAAAAAATATAAAGTACCAGTTAAGTTCCTAGAGGAAAGTGTGGAAGGAGTATATTAATTATGATTGTATTAAGTAAGGTTGAAGAGAAGATGGAGGAAAGAGAGAGCCTCCTGAGTCAGGCAGAATTTAACCTAGAACTGCAAGGATGGGGACGTATTGTAGAGACACATGTGGAAACAGACAGCCAAGAGAGAAGCAAGTGGGAAGACCTTCAATGCAGCAGATATGACTTGGGAAATGCAATTGCTGGCTAACACAGTATAGACAGGATTTCCCAGGTGGTGCTAGTGATAAGAAACCTGCTTGCCAATGAAGGAGACATAAGAGATGCAGATTCCATCCCTGGGTCAGGAAGATCTCCTGGAGGAGGGCATGGCAGCTGACTGCAGTATTCTTGCCTGGAGAATCTCATGGACAGAGGAGTCTGGCAGGCTACAGTCCATGGTGTCGCAAAGAGTTGGACATGATTGAAACAATTTAGTAGGCTCGCACACATACACAAGCATAGACAACTTCAACTACCGTGGGAATCATGGGTTTGAAACTGGGCATTTGGTGCTGGTAAGGCTAGAAATGCAGGATAATCTTTGAATATCAGCCAAGAGATCACCAGGATGAAACTACATGACTTCAAAAGACTTAACACATGATTTTAAATAACAAGGGATTGTCTTTAAGAGTATGGAAATAACACTATTTTTTAAAACAGGTAAAATAATACACATAATGTCTTCAGATGTGTGCACATTTACAATACAAAAGTACCAAGTCATCCAAGCAATTAAAAATTTTGTTTGCCACTTAGAAAGAAAAAGTATCTGTTCATCTAAACTTTTTGTACTTCATCTGGTTGTCTGAAAAAACAACCATGGTAGACATGAAAATTCTAGTAAGAACTGATATTTCTTTTAAATACAAAACTCAAATGAACAAATATTTGCTGAAAGTCAAGTATAGTTAAGAAACTTAGATGCCATGAAAGTAAAGATGGTGTGATGGGGAATCACAGGCTTAACATAAGGTCTAGTTCAACATGGTCACTGCTGACAGGACAGGTGAATTATTGCCTGAATGGAGCTACTGTCTGTTTCTGAAACTTTGGTTCTCATCATTAGCCTCAAAGCCAAGATGTCTCAGATTTTATTCCATCTTTTTATCCTGACCTCCTGGCTTTTCTGGAACACTGGTCATTTAGACAGTGAAAATACCAATGTTGTTTGACAGCTGTTGATGACCTTTGTACTATAGGTTAAGGACTGGATGAAGGGAGATGAATTTCTTACATGATAAATTTGAAAAGCTAATTTTGTATCAGGCTGTATATATCCATGGTAGGTCTATATATATATATGCCATTCTTTTCTCTCCAACTTTACTTTTAAAAAAAAAAATTAAACACACATATAGGTGTGAAAAAAACTGTCACATAGATGAAATTTCATACAGTAAACTAGGCCATGTATCAATCTCTAAATCTGAAAATAGAAAATATTCTGCACTCTGAAAGTTCTCTCTCCCCTATGCTATTCCCACACCTTTTGTCTCCCAACTATCTTCCCTATCTCACACATCATCAACTCAGTGGACATGAATATGAGCAAACTCCAAGAGATAGCAAAGGACAGGGAAGCCTGGTGTGCTGCAGTCCGTGGGGTTGCAAAGAGTTGGACACAATTTAGTGACTGAACAACAATAACAACAAAATCTCACTTGTATGGTAGTCGTAGCTTGAATTTTATCACTTCAGTCAAAGTTTTATTATATTTGAGATTTTTCACAAATGGAATCATCTTATATGTACTCTTTGGTGTCTGTTATATTTTGTTCAGACTTAAGTTTGCAAGATTCATTTATGCTGTACCTATGGCTGTAGTTTGTTCAGATTTATTGTATATGTATATTATATGATCATATGAATATGTCATTATTTTGGGTTGTTTAAATTTTTTGGCCATTATGAGCTGTGCTGCAAAATGCAGTCTTGTAAATGTCTTTTGGTGCATTTACAAAGTCTTATATACACAGGAATAAAATTGTTGGGTGAAAACTAACTATGTATATATTTTTCATTAGTGGTTGTGTACATTCTCACTCAGTCTTGTCCAAAGCTTTGCATTAGTGGATACTGCCAAACAATTGATATGTTCATCACAGTTGTACTCATTTACACCCACACCGTTCTGCATGACAATTTCACTTGCTGTAAAGAACATTCTCATCAAATATTATCAGTCCTTAATCTTAGAAGTTTTAATGTGGTCTGGTGATATATTATTGGAAATACAATTTGTATTTTCTCAATGATTAATGATATTGAGTATTCTTTTAGAATTAAATTATTTAACAGTGTATTGTTTAATTGTGATTTTCTAATGCTCTTTTTGTTACTGAGTTCTGGATTAATTTATCTGGGATCAAAGAGCATATTCTAATATATAAATTAAATCATATATGTTTCCTTTAATAAACTAGTATAGGATCAATTTTGGTAAATGTTCCATATCTACTAGGAAAAATATGCTTTCTCTAGATGTTAACTATAGTTTTCTATGAATCTCCATTTGGTCCAGATTTTCAATGATTCTCAAATTTCTAATTGCCTTTGTGACTTTGCATATACTTAAAATTAACTGAGATAAATGTTGGAAATTCCCTTAGTGTGATTTATAGATTTAGGTCTTTGATGTTAAGCTTTACTTTATATATTTTAAGTGTAATTCATTTTATCATCCTGGTTTTATTGAAACTTTTATCACAATGGAACCCCTTTTGCACATCATAACTATTTAGAAAGATTCATCTCTATAGTATTTAAATATTTAAATATTTTTTATTTCATCTAGGAACTTCAAGTTGCAAAATACACACACACACACACACACACACACACACATCCTTACGCTGTCTGGTCTCATTTTGACACGTGACAACAATCTTAAGCTGTCCCAAAATGTCCATTACAATTCTACTATCATTACTTCTCAAATTCCTGAGTTGACTCTCTTCTACTTTCTTCCTCTAACCTTCTACACCCATTCTTCCCATTGTTAAATCACAGATTCACTCTTCATTTCAAAGTTAAAACAGTAACAACCAGAAGAGACATACCTTATTATTTCTACCTTCAGGTCAAGTTTCCATTTTTCTTGATACAATGAATGTATGTGTTCTGCTTCTGGGTCTGGCCGCTGTGTGTTAAATTTCCTCTTGACTACTTAAACATTTTCTTTGTTTTTTCTTGTCCTACTATGATCATTTCCATCAAAATATGCTTCAATACATCTTTTTACTAAAACCCAAACAATAACAAGAAAACTTTTCTGAACCCATATGTTGGAATCCTCTTTAGCTCCCATCTGTTTATCTACCTCCCTCTATAAGCCAAGCTCCTTGGCTTAGAAGAGCCAAACTCCTTAGAAGAGTTTCACATACTGCTCTATCCACTTACTTTTTGCACTTTCCCTTTAGTTCAACCCCAATTAGGTTTCCTTCTCTACAGCTCTAATGAAATTGCTCCAGTCAAATTATAAAGCTCAGTCTGTCTTTCTTCCCTTACATGGTTTAACTGATTCAGTTGATTATTCCCTCTTTGAAATGTTTTTTATGCTCGTTTTATAGAGAAATCATACTCAGTTTTTTCCAGCCTCATTGGCTTCAATTTCTTCATCTCTTGCTGGATCTTCCCTTGCTGGATCTTCCCAGTAAGTTGGGCCACTGAAGGGTGGAGTGGTCTTTAGCTCAGTTCTTAGGATTATCCTCCTCTCTAGTTACATTCCCTCACTAGTGATCTCATCTAGCTTCAAGGATACAAATATCATCCACATCTCAGTGAGTCTGTCCAACATATCTTTAGTTCTGAGTTCCTCCTTGAGTTTCAGATTCATACGATAAATACCTATGTGACAAAACCCACTCCATCTTTAGTCTTCCCAGTTCTGGAAACAACACTATAATTTTTCTCGTTCAGACTGAACTTAGAACTTTTTTTACTTCTCTTTTCTTCATAATCTTATAATCATCCATTAGTGAGTCCCTGGTAACTCTGCTTTTGAGATTATTTCTGACAACGCCTTTCTCCTTTCTCATCTGCAAGAGCTTCCTAAGTAATATATCAGGTTTTACATGTTTCCTTACAATCTATTATCCCCGTTATAGTCAGAAACATCTTGAAATATTCTAGTTCAGATCTGACCGCTTCTCTTTTCATGAATCTCCTATGTTTTCCCAACACAGATATAGTAAATTAAAGTAAAACTGAAGCTCCTCCACTTGGCCCATGGGAGCTTAGATGAAATCACCAGGCCTGCTCTTTGGTGTCGGTTTTCATTACCCTTTCTCCTTACATTACTCCAGTAACACTGGGTTCATCCTGCTTCTTGGGCAATCCAAACTGATAGTTGCAGCTCCACTTGCCTTCTCATTCTTTCATATTCCTGGGTTGTCATCTGGAATATCACTCTTTAGAAAAAATTCCCTGACCATTCAATTAAAATATGGGATTCCCTATAATCCATTTACTTTCCTCAGGGCTCATATCACTGTTGTGTTAATTTCTCCTTTACATTCTCTAGCATTAAAATATATTTACTCTAAGATTGCTATGCTGTATTTTTCGCCATGCAACCAACAGACTAAAAAGTTATTAGCACATGGTGAATGCTAAATAAATATTTCAAATGAATTATAAAAAGGAATAAATAGCTGGTTATTATAATTGAAATGTGAGGTTTAAAAATAAACCCAATTAATTTTATGTTGAAGTGGCAATAAAAATGATTTTCAATCTTTATTTTCCCTATATATTCCTATGTTTCAAGGTCACATTGTCAAGCTTGATTTCTGTAGGAGTTTAATTATTATTAAAATATAATAATATTCTTTCAAATTGGTATATATGGCTTATAAAAGAAGATTTTTCTTTTATTCAATATAAAACTATTCATTACAAGGGGGTATGTACATAAAGAGAGGGAATCAAAAATTAGTAACAATTTATATATCCACCCAGATCTATGTTACCAAGACTTTTAAAATAAAGTAAAATTCCTACTGTCTTGTAAATTGAAAATTAATTTAACTTGGAATGATACATAGCATCTTAACTTTAGGAGGTTGACATTTATTTAACAATGTTAATATAAGGTCCATTTTATGCTAGGTATTTTGGTAATTTCTGGGGACAATTATTTAACAACGTTAAAGGTTGAAACTTATTTAACAATGTTAATATAAGGCCCATTTTGTGCTGGGTATTTTTGTAGTCTCTGTGGACACAATTTTCTACCAAACAGATCCGATCCTTAATTTCTTAGAGTTCCTTAGTTTATTGTTGCTGGAAGACAATCATCAATAAATAAAATAAACTTTAGTTATTTTAAAAAGTGCTATGAAAATAAAAAGGCATGAGCTGTTATGATACATTGATTATAAAAGTGGGAAATCTTTAACTTACAGAAATTCTTAGGTTCTTAAGTTCAATTTTTTGTAAGTTGACATTTCCTTAATAGTTAAAGAACAATCCCTTAGATCCAGTGATGTGCTGGAGACAAGCAAGCACTAGCTCCCAAGAGCAGACTGTGTGCATCTCTTTTTAATTATGTACAATAATAGCTGCAACTAGAAATTAACTGCAGTACAAGTATTTATGCCACAGGACCTATAAAAATGCTAAAAGCTCTGGACTTCCCTTTCTTACAGAGCTCGTTGCTGCACACACACACCAGACACCACTGATGATGTCACTCTCCCTACAGAAGAGAGTATAACTACCAACCCTGAAATGCAACAATTTAAAAGAAAGAGAAGGTTATAGGATTTCACAAAGTAAAATTAACCCCAAGAACTTTCCTGATGAAGGATATTATCGGAACTAGTAGCTGAGTCAGATCCACAAATGGATTATTTAGGTAATAAAGCCATAGCTCCAAATCTGAGATAGCTAAACACTTTAACTTGACTTGATTAAGAATCTCTCATCATCTGAAAGACAATTTTTCTTTATACAGTTCATCAGGTACAATTTAATGTTTTTCACTTGAATTAAAATTAGTATAACATCTGAAGAAATAATACCAGATGGTAAAATAATTCTTTTAAGGACTTATCATTAGATGGCCAAGTAATTCTTTAGAAAACTTTTCATTTTCTTAATCTGCTCTGTTTGGCTCTCATGTAATAGAAGACATTAGCTTCTACAGATAGGGTCATATTGTAAATTATTCTTTGCAGTTAGATTTCTGATTGTTTGCCTTGTCTCTTGTTCAGCTTTAAATGTTTTCAAGGAGATTTAAAGTTTTAGAAGCTAGGTTACTACTATCTTATAGAAAACATTGGAATCGTACTCATGGACAAGAACTCTGTTTCTCTGACACACCTTCTCTAATTTTTGAGGAAACCATATCATTGTTCAATAAATGATGCCTAATTTTAATATTTAACTTTTTGTTTGTTTGTTTTTACAAGTGGGAATTGTCTTTATTTATTTCTTCAGATTCAACTTGTACAAAAATTTTGAAAAAAACTGAACATTCTGTTAGGACTGTACATCTAGAAGGCAAAATCTTCAGACTTTCCAAAAATGGTGATATAAAGTACAAATAGTCTATGAGTTAGATGGGGGATTTTTGAGTTGACTAGCCACAAAAGATGTGATAGCAACCAATGGCAAACAAGAGAAATTCTGCTTCTGAATGGAAAGATTTTGGCAGAGGTGTCAGCCTCACTTAGGAAAATTACTTCAACTCTGTTGTCATCCAACAACCAGCCCACAGATTTCATCCACTTCCTTCTACTAAGAGTAGCAATTGCTGAACATTTCAAGCTCACAAAGAGGTGTAATTCTGAATCACAAAAACTAAAAGATGTAGTTAGGCCAGTGGCAACATTGATGGCCACAAGACAAATACCTGAAGCTGATTAAATTAAAAAACAACCTTATTTGAATTTGTGCAGAAGCAGACTACCTATGAGTTTCAAGAACAACATTCAAAGATCACAGTGAAAAAGAAAGCTAACAATTTGAGGTTTTTCATTAATAAGTTATACTAGGCTAAGTTTTCTAGACAAAAAATATATGCAATTAATATGAATCATTATGTTAATTGATATTTTTTCAAAGAGCAAGTGTGCTTAACAGTTCCATTCTATGTGCTTTACTTTTGAAACTATAGACAATAATTCAGAACTCTTACACTATGCAGTGCTTCTCCTTCCTTAATGTGGCACAAGTCTAGAATAACAAGCAACTGATTCTAGGAGATTTAATGTACACACATTCATGTATACCTATAAATACGTCTCTCACTCTTCCCATTTGTGTTTAATAGTAGCAGTAGCTAGAAATTATCTGTGGTGCAAACATTAACAACACGGAAACTGGAAAAATGCTATAAAATGGATCTCCTTTTCTTAGTGTTGGTAGTCTCACACACATAGACATAAACACACACACATCTACACACCATTGATTGTATTCCTCTTCCTGCAGAAGAAAATATCTTTCTGTATATATACATATGTGTGCATGTATTCACACATGTATATACATACATAAATGCATGCACATGTGTATAGGTCTATTTCTAGGCATAATGTTACTTCTTGACCTCCATACAGATTTCTCGGGAGTCAGGTAAGGTGGTCTGGTATTCCCATCTCTTGAAGAATTTTCCACAGTTTGTTGTGATCCACACTGTCAAAGGCTTTGGTGTAGTCAATAGTGGATGTTTTTCTGGAACTCTCTTGCTTTTTTTGTGTTCCTATAGACGTTGGCAATTTGGGAAATTGGTCCCAAATTGGGAAAGGAGTACGTCAAGATTGTATATTGTCACCCTGCTTATTTCACTTACATGCAGAGTACATCATGCAAAATGCTGGGCTGGATGAAGCACAAGCTGGAAACAAGATTGCCAGGAGAAATATCAATAATCTCAGCTATGCAGATGATACCACCCTTATGGCAGAAAACAAAGAACTAAAGAGCCTGTTGATGAAGTTAAAGAGCATAGTGGAAAAAGTTGGCTTAAAACTCAACATTAAAAAAACTAAGATCATGGCATCTGGTCCCATCACCTCATGGCAAGTATTTGGAGAAACAATGGAAACAGTAACAGACTATTTTCTTGGGCTCCAAATTCACTGCAGATGGTGACTGCAGCCATGAAATTAAAAGATGCTTGCTCCTTGGAAGAAAAGCTATGACAAACCTAGGCAGCATATTAAAAAGCAGAAACATTACTTTGCTGACAAAGGTCCTTTATAGTCAAAGCTATCATTTTTCCAGTAGTCATGTGTGGATATGAGAGCTGGACCATAAGGAAAGCTGAGCACTGAAGAATTGATACTTTAGAACTGTGGTGTTGGAGAAGCCTCTTGATTGTCCCTTGGGCTGTAAGATCAAACCAATCAATCTAAAGCCCTGAATATTCATTGGAAGAACTGATGCTGAAGCTGAAACTCCAATATTTTGGCTACCTGATTCGAAGAACTGACTCATTGGAAAAGACCCTGATTCTGGGAAAGACTGAAGGCAGGAGAAGGGGATAACAGAGGATGAGATGGTTGGATGGCATCACCAACTCAATGGAGATGAGTTTGAGCAAGCTCTGGGAGTTGGTGATGAACAGGGAAGCCTGGCGTGCTGCAGTCCATGGGGTCGCAAACAGTAGAACACGAGTTAGTGACTGAACTGAACTGATGCATAATGTATATCTATAACTTAACATTCCTGAAATCTAGATACATCAATAATGTGTTCATTTATTACAATTTTTTCTCCAAACAGCTGTTACTAAATTGTTACATCTCATAATTAATGCTGCTGTAAAAATGAAGAAAATGTGTTAAATTCTCTTATCTTCATCTTAACTTTTCAACCCATGTTTTAGTGACACAAAACCAAAATTATGAACTTATTCTTTGTATTTAAGTATAATCATATGAAAATCATTTTCAGTTCAGTTCAGTTGCTCACTACTGAAAAAATAGTAAAAAATCATTTTACATTTTTCCAATATTCCTGGGTATTAAAGAGCATTTTTTAAAAGTTACTTCCTTTGTTTGGCAATTTAAATGTATCTGGAGGAATACTTTGATTTTTAAAAAATTTAAAAACTGTTCACCTTGTGATGAATAAGGTTAAACTTTCAAGAAATTGTCTAAAATCAGAAACACTTATTGAATCATTTTTGTTCACATTCCTTTTTAAGAAATTATTTCTCTAACTATGATGAAAAGCTAACTAGCTTGATTTTTAACAATCATAAGTGACATATTATGAGTAAAGCTTCAAAGCTACGTTTTTGTATCTTTACCTATTAAATCACTCAATACACAGATTTCCTTCTGTGACCCTAATTTTAATAATGAAGAGAACAGCTACCTAACTGACAAGTACAAAAATAGAACCAGGAGATTAAGAGAGCATAAATTTCTACATTATTACCCTGCTCTTTGAGCCAGTAGAAGAGCTATCATACTATAATATTGTCCATCCAAAAGTCCCTTAGATCATAAGTTTTCCCACATACAACACAAAAAATCATGACAAAGTTAAAACTAGTCTCAAAAGAATTGGTCTAATTAGAGTATGTTTTAAAATAAGTATATTTAATATATACTCTGAAAAGGTAGCTTTACTCAAACTAGGACACAGGTTTTCTAACTCCTGGTAAAATGGAAGAGAAAACATGTTCAACTTTTTTAAAAACATGGGTAGTAATGGTCACAGTCCATAGTATCAAATCTGAAAACAGAAAAGTCCCATAAAAATATGAAATAATCTGTAAAGTTTGAATTACCAGGATTGTTTTTATCCAGGATTATGGCCATATGCAGTTCAAGGAACAGAGATATGAAAGGAATTCTCTGTATCTAAAATACTTAGATAAGAAAGTTACACTTTGTCTATGCTCAAATGACTGCTCTTTGTGGCATTTTTTTGGCAATGGATCTTCCTCACATAATTCTAAGATCAAAAAATTTCTTTACTACCTTAAGAATGAGGTTATTTCTCTTGATTCATTTGTGTTTTTATTTCATTCGTAGATATTTACAAAGTGTAATAAAGCTGACCTAATATATCATCTTTCATTAATACATTTCCATCAGAAAATGCACACCAGGTAATGACTGCACTTATATTTTGTCAATTTTACAAGTTCAGAACTTTAAGAAATTGCCACAGCCCCACATTAATCTGGGAAATCCTCTTGAGTGCACTTAGCTATTAAACCAAAATTTTAGCTGTGTGCATTGAATTAAATGATAAGAATGATAAATCAATTACCACAGAAGAGCTTTTAGTAGATCACATGGTTATGCCACTTGGAATGAGAAGACAAATCACTGACTTTATAAAGCACTAATCAAATCTGAGACAGTTACAGGGCGGGGAGGTGAGAAGGACAAATGTAGGTAGAAATGGTAGGCAAATGTGATCTCCTGGCAGATGAAGATCTCAAAGTATGAGATAAAATACTAAGGTTTTTTATACCTACAGTTTTTTATACCTAAGTTTTTTATACCTACAGTTTTACAAATTCAGGTTTCAATGTGATAATTGTGTAAACACATCAGGCAGTGCTTGGAATTCAGTAGGCATGACAGTGACTGCAAATGCTTGTGGTTGGAATGAGAGAAAATCATGTAAAAATCTAATCTGAAGTGATTGGAAAAGTCTAATTTCGCCTCCAATGGGCCCACTTCAACTACTGAAGTCCCAGCCATTAGATTAATTTTCTGTCTTCAGAGGAAAAGAGTCAGAATTTAAATGTGCTACTGAGAGGGAGCTACATTCCAAACATTATTCAAGATGGCACCAGTTAGGCTGTCTACAGAGTTGAACTTGAGGAGATGATAGAGAGAGGAGCTTATACAGAGATTTTCTGTAAGAAAACCCTACAGGCATTCTGTAAACATCCTGACTTAATAACATGCAATAGCCCCAGGTGCTCCATCACACAATCTTTTCATTTTGGTATGATACTTTTCCTCAAACTACATGTCTTCTCTAACCCCAAAGTCATTCTCAAATGACAGTGGGACTTTAAATTACAAGTGAATTGTATAAAATGTAAATAGGAGGGAAGGATGAAACCAGAGGAAAGATTAGTAGAGAAAAGATGGAAGGAGAGTAGAAGAGCCTAGAGATTTTGGGTGTGCGTGCTCAGTCACTCAAGAAGCTCTGACAACAAAATACCTGAGAAAATGTACATTTAGCACCAACCTTAGCCCAAAGGAATATGGGAAATCATAACAAAAGGTGAAAGGTAACACAGGTATTTTCAGGGGATTTTTTTCCACTTCTCCCTCCTTTTTGTTTGTTAGTTTTAGCACATTGGCTTTGTGTTATACAAAACAATTTTCTGACCTCTTGTTCAAGAGACTTCAGTAAGTGCTTATATTTGTGATCAAGGGAATTGGAACTTGACTTGTGATTCTTTTTGAATGGGTGCCTGTAGACGATGACCCTTGTGGAAATGACAGAGGCAGGAGTTTGATGAAATGTACTTATGTAACTCCTAGACCAAACTATCACCAGTTATAGAATGGAAGGGAGAAGAGAAAGGAGATAAGAACCTGAATTAAGTGCTGAATTAAAGTGGTTGTTGTTTAGTCACCAAGTTATGTCTGACTCTTTTGTGACTCCTTGGACTGTAACCCAACAGGCTTCTCTGTCCACAGGATTTCCCAGGCAAAAATTCCAGAGTGGGTTGCCACTTCCTTCTCCAGGGGATATTCCTGACCCAGGGATCGAACCCACATCGCCTGCATTGGCTGGTAGATTCTTTACCGCTGAGCCACCAGGGAAGCCCAGATTCTTTCTTTAGGGAACTACCTTCAAGAAGGAATAGTAGAGAAAGCAAACAGTATATTCTTTCACAAAATGACCTGAATCTTAGGAAATTGGAAACAGAGTCTTAGGATTAAACTAAATCTCTACAGGTGATAGAGTATCCTAGAATAGTGATTAAAGTTGCTGTGGCAAATGCTAAACCTCAGTCCTCCAAAGTCTAGATTTTAAGAGTGCAAGCTCTGCTACTGGTATGAAATCCACAGTGAAATATATTCAGAAACCACTTAAAGCCAACCACTTCAAAATTTAACTCTCCATCAAAACTTGTTTGGAACATCAACATTACTTTTAATTTATTGCCAACAGTACTTATAACTCTTTGTACGGCACATTATAGATGCGACTCTAGAGTGCATCATCTACCGCACAAAACAGATCGATAAGTGGTTTCACTGCTTTAAATATCAATAAAAGTTGACTTTGGTTTAGACATTCTAGAACTGTGAACTTTGATGCAATTTTATTTTTTTGGTTCAATTAAACCATTTGCCTATATTCCCTCATGTGATATTAACTACTGTTATGCATCATTCCAAATGCATTTTCATATGGCTATCATTCTAGTTAATTTATCTTATCCCCTAGACAAGAATTAAATATTTATCTACTTAATATTTCTGTTAACTTGCATTCTCAGAAAGGATATGTAAGGTTATTACAAAGCCTACCTGTTTCTCAGAAATCTCTCATAAACTCTTTCCAGTATTATACAACCAGTCATAATAGATAACATGCTCTTTTGCCCATCTAATATTGATAAAATCCTGTCATTTGAACAATTCCTCACAGCATTTCAGAATATTATAATCAATCCAGTTCAGTTCAGTTCAGTCGCTCAGTCATGTCTGACTCTTTGCGACCCCATGAATCGCAGCACGCCAGGCCTCCCTGTCCATTACCAACTCCCGGAGTCTACTCAAACTCATGTCCATCGAGTCGGTGATACCATCCAGCCATCTCATCCTCTGTTGTCCCCTTCTCCTCCTGCCCCCAATCCCTCCCAGCATCAGGGTCTTTTCCAATGAGTCAACTCTTCGCATGAGGTGGCCAAAGTACTGGAGTTTCACCTTCAGCATCAGTCCTTCCAATGAACACCCAGGACTGATCTCCTTGCAGTCCAAGGGACTCTCAAGAGTCTTCTCCAACACCACAGTTCAAAAGCATCAATTTTTCGGCACTCAGCTTTCTTCACAGTCCAACTCTCACATCCCTATATGACCACTGGAAGAACCATAGCCTTGACTAGACGGACCTTTGTTGGCAAAGTAATGTCTCTGCTTTTTAATATGTTGTCTAGGTTGGTCATAACTTTCCTTCCAAGAAGTAAGCGTCTTCTAATTTCATGGCTGCAATCACCATCTGCAGTGATTTTGGAGCCCCCCAAAATAAAGTCTGACACTGTTTCTACTGTTTACCCATCTATTTCCCATGAAGTGATGGGACCAGATGCCATGATCTTAGCTTTCTGAATGTTGAGCTTTAAGCCAACTTTTTCACTCTCCTCTTTCACTTTCATCAAGAGGCTTTTTAGTTCCTCTTCACTTTCTGCCGTAAGGGTGGTGTCATCTGCATATCTGAGGTTATTGATATTTCTCCTGGCAATCTTGATTCCAGCTTGTGTTCTTCCAGCCCAGCATTTCTCATGATGTACTCTGCATAAAAGTTAAATAAACAGGGTGACAATATACAGCCTTGACGTACTCCTTTTCCTATTTGGAACCAGTCTGTTGTTCCATGTCCAGTTCTAACTGTTGCTTCCCGACCTGCATACAGGTTTCTCAAGAGACAGATCAGGTGGTCTGGTATTTCTACCTCTTTCAGAATTTTCCACAGTTTATTGTGATCCACATAGTCAAAGGCTTTGGCATAGTCAATAAAGCAGAAATAGATGTTTTTCTGGAACTTTCTTGCTGTTTTGATGATGTTGACAATTTGATCTCTGGTTCCTCTGCCTTTTCTAAAACCCGCTTGAACATCTGGAAGTTCATGGTCCATGTATTGCTGCAGGCTGGCTTGGAGAATTTTGAGCATTACTTTACTAGTGTGTGAGATGAGTGCAATTGTGTGGTAGTCTGAGCATTCTTTGGCATTGCCTTTCTTTGGGATTGGAATGAAAACTGACCTTTTCCAGCCCTGTGGCCACTGCTGAGTTTTCCAAATTTGCTGGCATATTGAGTGCAGCACTTTCACAGCATCATCTTTCAGGATATGAAATAGCTCAACGAGAATTCCATCACCTTCACTAACTTTGTTCGTAGGGATGCTTTTTAAGGCCCACTTGACTTCACATTCCAGGATGTCTGGCTCTAAGTGAGTGATCACACCATCATGATTATCTGGGTCATGAAGATCTTTTCTGTACAGTTCTTCTGTGTATTCTTGCCAACTCTTCTTAATATCTTCTGCTTCTGCTAGGTCCATACCATTTCTGTCCTTTATTGAACCCATCTTTGCATGAAGTGTTCCCTTGGTATCTCTAATTTTCTTGAAGAGATCTCTAGTCTTTCCCATTCTGTTGTTTTCCTTTATTTCTTTGCATTGATCACTGAGGAAGGCTTTCTTATCTCTCCTTGCTATTCTTTGGAACTCTGCATTCAAATGAGAATACCTCTCCTTTGCTCCTTTACTTTTCACTTCTCTTCTTTTCACAGCTATTTGTACGGCCTCCTCAGACAACCATTTTGTCTTTTTGCATTTCTTTTCCTTGGGGATGGTCTTGATCCCTGTCTCCTGTACGATGTCATAAACCTCCGTCCATAGTTCATCAGGCACTCTGTTTATCAGATCTAGTCCCTTAAATCTATTTCTCACTCCCACTGTATAGTCATAAGGGATTTGATTTTGATCATACCTGAATGGTCTAGTGGTTTTCCCTACTTTCTTCAATTGAAGTCTGAATTTGTCAATAAGGAGTTCATGATCTGAACCACAGTCAGCTCCCGGTCTTGTTTTTGTTGACTGTATAGAGCTTCTCCATCTTTGGCTGCAAAGAATGTAATCAATCTGATTTCAGTGTTGACCATCTGGTGATGTCCATGTGTAGAGTCTTCTCTTGTGTTGTTGGATGAGGGTGAAAAAATAGTAATATGACATATTAAATTTCACTAATGTTTATATGTTTTCAGTTCAGTTCAGTCGCTCAGTCATGTCCGGCTCTTTGAGACCCCAGGGACTGCAGCATGCCAGCCTTCCCTGTCCATCACCAGCTCCCGGAGCCTACTCAAACTCATGTCCATCACGTCAGTGATGCCATCCAACCACCTCATCCTATGTCATCCCCTTCTCCTCTCGCCTTCGATCTTTCCCAGCATCAGGGTCTTTTCTAACGAGTCAGTTCTTCACATCAGGTGGCCAAAGTATTGGAGTTTCAGCTTCAGCATCAGTGCTTCCAACGAATATTCAGGACTGATCTCCTTTAGGATGGACTGGTTGGATCTCCTTGCAGTCCAAGGGACTCTAAAGAGTATTCTCCAACACCACAGTTCAAAAGCATCAATTCTTTGCTGCTCAGCTTTCTTTATAGTAGAACTCTCACATCTATGCATGACTACTGGAGAACGCATACCTTTAACTAGAGGGACCTTTGATGGCAAAGCAATGTCTCTGCTTTTTAATATGCTATCTAGGTTGGTCAGAGCTTTTCTTCCAAGGAGCAAGCATCATTTAATTTCATGGCTGCAGACACTATCTGCAGTGATTTTGGAGCCCCAAAATATAAAGTCTCCCAGTGTTTCCATTGTTTCCCCATCTATTTGCCATGAAGTGATGGGACTGAATGCCATGATCATAGTTTTCTGAATGTTGTGTTTTAAGCAAATTTTTCACTCTCCTCTTTCATTTTCATCAAGAGACTCTAGTTCTTCTTTGCTTTCTGCCATGAGGTTGGTGTCATGTGTGTATCTATATATGTTTTATGGTTTATTAAATTGTATTTAATGATTGCATCTTCACCTTACTCAAGTATGAAAAGATTTTATGCAATCAATGTCAATCTTAAGGACCGGTAACTATTATATGATTTCTTAAAATTCTAAGATTAAACAAACAAGAATGCTGTGATGATTATCACTTTATCATCAGATAACAGACTTAATTCAAGAAGTATAATGACTAACCAAACTCATGGTGTGCTACACTCAGAATCAAAGTCTAGATGCATCTTTGATGGAAACATTGTAGCTTCCAAATGCAGTCTTGGTATTTTAGGAATTTCAGTTGGAGTCTAATTTAACTTGGAAATTCAAACAAATCTGAGTATATATTGAGGGTCTATATTATGCCTGTCTGAAGGTCCCTCCCAAGGGAACTGATCTCTTAAGGGCGATTTTTATTTCCAAGGATAAACATTCATCATTGGTAGGGAGGAATGATTTTAAATATTAATACACACGTGTTTATTACTCAGATTGTCCCACACTCAAGCTTCCATTGATGTATACCTATTTTCTAATACAGTAGTTTCCAAAAAATTTAACAAACACTTCCAGTAAAATTCAAATCAGGCTAAATTACTCAAACTGGCCATGAGTACTCACAGGACTATTGAAGTGTGTGCCTCGTGGCATCCTGGAGGAGTAGGTTATGACCACACACAAATGACACTTAGAAATCAATGGCTAAAAATTGAGGGGTTGGCATTTAGGAGCCAAACGACTATAATTGTTAGTTTCATCATGGTCCTGATTTCCTATAAAGTTTATGTGGCTTTATAGGAAATCAGAATCATGATTACATTACAGTGATTTCACTGATAATTGCAATGAAATTTTCTGAACTGTGGATGCAGTCAGAAGTATTGAGAAAACTTTGTTGTAAATGAGTTGTAACAATAGGTGCAGATTATATTTTTTACTGAAGTGTTATCTTCTCATTAGAGTTAATGCTGTAAAACTGAATATCTATTATTGGGTTTTCATTCACTTATTTTATTTGACACCAGCATTGGGCTCATATCATGTACCAGGTACAGTGGTAAATTCTCAAAACAAAAAATACACATCCATACCCCAAAACAGAACAGAAAGGCAAACTCTTGAATTCAGCAAGTTTACAGAAGGAATGTAGACCGGCCATTAGCCAAATTACACCTATGTGGAAGACAATGGTAATCATTGAGAAAAACTACAAGTGCATCTAAATTTCACATTCTCCTGGCTGAATTCAATGACAGAAACATCTCCTCGATAGGCCTAACCATATTTTTTAAGAAGAACTCATGAACAACACACAAGCAAGAGGAGGATGCATAGCTGCCGGTTAAGCATATTTTGTTTCCCGCTGTTGGGAAATACTTATGAGGCTGTGCCATCGAAAAAGCTGTTGAGTTGCTCAAATATCTTTCATGACTTATTTGACAACAATCCTATTACTGATACAGGAAATTAGTTGAAAACCATAACCTGCAATTGAATGTGTTGTGCTGTGTTTAGTCACTCTGTCGTGTCTCACTCTTTGCGACCCCATGGACTGTAGCCCGCCAGGCTCCTGTGTCCATGGGGATTACATGCTTAAATTTTGCAAAGTTCAGTCAATAACAGTCAACAATCAATCTACCTGATAAAAGCATGTTAAATATGTGTGAGTGTGTGCTAAGTTGCTTTAGTCATGTCTGACTCTTTGTGACCCCATGGACTGTAGCCTGCTGGCTCTTCGGTCCACTGGATTCTCCAGGCAAGGATACTGGAGTGGGTCGTTATGCCTTCTCCAGGGGGTTTTCCCAACCCAGAAATTGAACCTGCGTCTCTTATCTCTCCTGCAAAGGTGGGTTCTTTACTATTAGTGCCATCTGGGAAACCCCCATGTTAACCATACTTAAGCCAAATATATTTTAGTGAAGAACTTGTTTGAAAATAAATCTAGAGAAAGAAGATTTTCTGGGTTTCTTGCTAATTATAATAATCAAGAAAAAAAAAAAAAACATATTTACCAAAGGAAGTGGTTCTCAAATTTTAACATGCATCAGAATCACTGAACATCACACAGATCACTGAAGCCCAATCTCAGAATTTGTGTATCAGGAGGTCTGAGATGGGGCCAGACAGGAAACTAAAAAGTGCTTAGGGGATACTAACTCTCATGGTCCAGGTATTACATTTTGGGAGCTGCCTACTATGAGTCTTATTGCTAGATATTCAAATTACTCTGCACAATAAAAAACACAAACTTAAATATTATTATTTCCTCTCTTTCTATGCTTAATAAATATACACACGAATATATATCATATATACATATACTATATGTATGTATGTATGTATCTCCATATTTGTTTTAATAATACAGTTTTTAAAGTTTTAACCACACAGGGTCCTGTTCTGTAAATAATCCATCCTCAGCTAGTGTCTGCTGTCAATGAAAATAATTTCTAAATGTAAGATTCATAAGGGATACTCACCTATCAAGCTATAATACTGTCAGGATATGCCACTCTGTGAGTCAAGAAAGCACCAATTCTTATTTTTCACACTTGCATGGCAGTCTAAATGTAACAGAGCTCCTGAAAACCTCATCAAGAGGAGAAAGAGAAAATTCTAATTTTACTTATGTTTCTGCCTTTGTAACTTTTATATTTTATAAATCCAATCATCACTATGTCCCTCTAGATGATTTTTAAGATAAAACTGAAATAAGTTCATACATCAAAGTGAATTATGGATAATTGTTCTCTTTAATGACCTATTTAGTATCTTTTAAATTTTGTATAGAGAGTATTTTTAGGAGGCACTCATATATTGGATTGTTAGCATATCTAGACATTTAATATACCCTCAAATGTATAGCATCAGATGCTCATTGTTATTTGTTTCAAAATTTTTCTGGAGCATTGGTTATAAAAATTCTTGTAGACCTCAAGATCTGTGTTTGTGTGTGTGCATCTCATATTTAGAGTAGATGTATGCATGCATTTACATAATTACACAAATAAAAGAGAAAAATGAAAAAAAAAAGTTGAAATCTTTCCAAGAAGTCTGTTTACACTGTAAAATAAAACAATACATCTGAAGTACCTCCTACCTTTATAACTTTCTTGGATTTGTACGTTTGTCTTGTTTTTCATACCAGCAACTCTGATTTAGCCATTTAAAATTTTTATGTTATTTCATTTTTTGTTGCTTGCTTATTATCAGCATGTATTTTTGGAAAATTTCCTTTGGATTTTTTTTTAACTGACAAGATTTCATCCTGGTTTGTTAAAGAGAACCAGCTGTTTTCTTGAAAGATAATTTTCTAAAGCTGTGTGTGCCATAATTACACTGCAATTACACAGCAATATCCATAAAAGCAGATGAGGATTCTATGTGTCCTTTTACCTCATTAGAAGTTGCAAAAATGATAGATGCAGTCTATCTTAGTTTGGCTATTGCCCTCTATTGGCAAATTCAAGCTCTGGCATAATCCAAAAGGTAGCAATAAAAACAGATAGGTTTTGTTTTTTTTAAACAATAGTAACATCTAGGGTCACAAGGCAACCCCATCAAAAGTTTTAAAAACTCTTTGACAATTCGAATTTAAAACAAATGCCTTCAAAACATAGTTATTGAGAGAAAAAAATCACTGAAGCTAGTGATGTGTGAACTGGGGCTTCTTTCCAGTATCAAATTGCAGTGCATGGGATCTTTACTCCCTTATTTAAAATCTGCTTGAATCACATCCCTCTTTCAGCACAGTCAGTTGGATCTTTTCCTGTTTCCACCATGCATCCTCTTCTTTGAGGCAATCCTCTCTAAGATAATGGAGATGTTTAAGTTTCTCATCACTTCTGAAATCTAACAACAGAATTAATTTTTTTTAATCAGAGTGATTAAAAAAAACTTAAATATTTAGCCATGGGCATAAAAAATCATTTCTAATAAATTGTTGAGGATTTTCATTTTCAATCAATAATATTTTACATATTGTGAGTGAGAAGGAAGATGTGAGAAAGCCAGTTTTAAAAAACTACTAAAACTGTTTCCAGCATTGCAACATTTAATGTGAGTTCTGTGGTGGGAAAGGTGTACATGTACAAATAAACACCATCTTTTTATGTACCTTTGATTCTGACTGGCAGCTGGGGAATATAATATTTTAATAATATTTATTTTGGCAGAAATGGCAGGAAGTAATCTAGTTTTGTGGCCAGCTAGGCAACCAGAGAAAACAAATCTTCTATGAGTCCTTTTATGACTTTCTAGGAATCAGAACTTTTAACAGACTTGAACATTTTTAAAAGTCAAAATAAGTTTTTTTTTTCTAAATTTTACTTTTCTGTTTACACCAGGATAGGTTGCTATCTTTTTCTTTAGTATTTTTAATGCAATTGTTGGCTGGGCAGCAAACTTAGATGAGTTTAACTGCAAAGTTTCTGGACCAATGTGAGATTTAGGAGTTTAGAATTAAAATTAGTTCATTTCTTTGCCAACACTAACACAAATCTTGGAGCACATTTTCTCAGATGCACTAAAATGGTGACAGCTTAGATAACCACTGGGGAAGTTTTCTGTATGAGAGCTCAGATTCATTTAACAACTTTGGCTTAGCAGGATCCCACCTCTTGTGTCTTCCTTTGTTTAATTAATGACACTATTGCCTCTTTGAGAAGATTTATCTCACAAAACAAATTTCAGGCAGAACCCATAGTTTTACAGAAAAGAAAAAAAAAATTATATGCCTGTAATGGCTTGTGCTATTTCTTGCTCAACTCTTTTGCCAAATGTCTGTTTGCACCTATAGAACATTCCTGAAGTGAAACATGACTGCATAATTGACAGACTCTTTTCCTTTCTAGCAGTTTTAGTCACTGACTACAAACTAGTGTTGATTAGTCTTTAGCAGTTGACAAAACTATGTAGGTTGCACATTCAGAAAATAGTCTGTCCAGTTGTTATGAGAAGCCCCAGGTGATGGACAGATTTGAATTCTTCTCTATTTAACCTGTGAGTAGAGGAAAAAAAAACTTTTTCCTCTTTCACTTTTGGATTGGTTTGTTTTCATAATGTTAATACTTCTAAACCCTATTTCAAGCATTTTACTTATCCCTGATCATTGTTACTCTTGGCATACTATTACTCTGATTAACCAAAAAAACATTTCTTGCAAAATATACAGTTATTATTTATCCATTCATTTATTTATAAAATAGGTATGAATTACCACTATGGACCAGGCACAGTTATACATGTTATAGATTTTGGCACAAAAACAGCAGACTCTCTGCCCCTGCCCCTATGGGGCTTATCTTCTATTGGATATAGTCAGAAAATAAACAATTAAGCATTTATCATGTCAAGTGGTGCTCACTTTTACCAGAAAAAATAAAGCAGAGTATATTCTTTAGGATTCAAGCAAAGAAGGAAACTTGCTATGCATGATGTACAATCAAGGGGCTTATTATAGGGATTTAACTTGAAACTCCTGACCTTACAAAACTGTGATGCTGATAAGGAATCTTCAAGGACATTGAATTTGTATCTGGCGGTGGGTCTAAAGCCTCCATTGGTCTTCAGCGCTGGCAGTCGGGAAGAAAATCTAGATACGAGGCAGAGGAGAGCTAGGAAAAAACTGAAATTCCTCAGACACATAGGAACCCATGAGAACGTACTGAAACCCGAGTTTGTCTCCCAGTACTTTCAATGCGGGTCACCTGCAAAAAGAGGTGGCATTCTTTCCCAGAGCAGTGCCCAGCTGTCTGGGCCCAGGACTTGGAGATTATCTAAAGGTGATGGCGACTGGTGAAAGCAGGGGAACCCTGTAACTCTGGCATCTGCTCCAGGCAAACAAGATGAACCAGGCTATACACACAAGGTATAGTGGGATTAGCAACATGCACTGATTTTTCATGTGCAAAGGCTACTGATGCATTTCCACTTTTCAAATCTCGCAGTTTCTCTTGGGGCCAATCCTAACCCAGAATCATACAGATAAGGGAATTCTGAGAGACATAAGACTAGCCTAGGTGACTGACAGAGCACAAAACTGCATGCAGGAAGTGACTTAAATAAGTACTTTCATTGATGAGTATGGACTTCAGCACAACTCTCTGGTTAGGCATATAAATGTGAAAGTCCTTAGCAGAGCCATAGCATGTAAAGGCAAAAATCTGGTTGTGGTCATGTAGAGTTGGACTGAGGAAGAAAAATAAGAACCTGGGTGACATTCCGATGCTGAGAATCAGGGAGCTGTACGGAATTAGGAAAGACTCAAAATGATAACTGAATGGGTTACAGTAGAACCACAGAGTTTTCGGAAAGAAGAATGTGCTTTAAGAAACAAAGGGAAAAAGCACCCTCTCTGCTTCTGATGGGTTGAATCACATGAGGCTGGGACAACGGCATGGCTGGGTGATGTGCAGGTCACCGCACCCTGGGAGGGGCTCTTTCTGCCTAAGCTAAATCTTACTGAATTGGGTTCAAGAGGAAATATAACAGAATCAGGGTGCCTTATCAACTATTTTGAAGAATTTTGTTGTAAAACAGAACAGGGAAATGGAACAGCAGAGATAGAGAGAGATGGAACCATATTTTTGCCTGCATGTCTGCTTTAAGATTGGATAAATTGCATTAGTTGACAGCATTATTTGTATGCTGATGAGAATATACCAACAGAGAGAAAAACATAGATGAAGTGGCTGAGATCAAGGCAGTATTAATAGCCTATTCTAAAGGGATATTTTTCTAGAAAACAACACTTATATAAAACAAAGTGAATTTAGCCTATGTCAGTGTTATTTCCAATTCTGGGCCTACCAGAGAAAGACTAGAAGAGACAAACAGTGCAAGAGAATGCAAAGAAGAGAAACAGAATACAGACACACTAAAAAAGAGAGAGAAAAAGAGACACAGAGAAACACGCACACACACACACGCTGGAAAATCTTGTTCCAAAAGGAACATTTGGAGGAATAAGGTTGTCTTATGGAGGAAGAGCTAACTGAAAAGAAAAGTGTCCCAGAGGCAGTGGTGGTTTAGTCACTAAGTCGTGTCCAACCCTTGTGACCCCATGGACTGTAGCCTTGCCATGCTTCTCTGTCCCTGGGATTCTCCATTCATCCAGGCAAGAATACTGGAGTGGGTTGCCATTTCCTTCTCTCAGGGATCTTGCTGACCCAGGGTTTGAACCCGGATCTCCTGCATTGCAGGCAGATACTTTACGGACAGTGCTAGGCCTGAAGCGTGGCAAGGAACATGTGACCACGCATGCCCAGAACAGAAAGCAACCAAGAAAAGGAAGCTGAAAGGTGATGGTGAAGGAACAGCTGGTGATCAGCAAGGCATCTCCTGTGAGCACCTCCCCCGCCACGGGCACTACCACTCAGGAAAAATTATGTCCATCATCGGGCCAGCTACATCCCAGCCCCGATTCTATCAAGCTGTTTTCCTTTTTATATTGTCTTTCCCATGCCAAGGTTGGACCTTCCATCACCTTTCCCCTAGACTCTCGCACTAAAATATTAAATTCTGTTCCTTGTCTCCCCCCACTGCTCTCATGACTCCCCAAGTCTACTCTTCGAAACATGGTTCTTATTTTGCCATCACTCAGCTAAAATCTTGATGGAGATCCTTCTTTATCTACAGCAAGGTTGACAGATTTTCCTGAAGGGCCAAAGAGTAAATGTCTGAGGCTTGTGAGACACAGGGACTCTGTCACCAGGGGTTTGTCACTGGTGTTCAACTTTCATGCTGTCACACAACAGTAGTTTAGACAATATATACATGAATACGGTGTCTGTTCCAATGAAATTCTAATTCCAAAACAGGAGGCCAACTCACAGACCATAGTTTGTAGACCCTACCCTACAAAAAACATAATTTATGATGATGCTATCATTGACATCTATTCAAGCTCACCATTTTACTCCATAATCAAAGAATTCACAACCCCAGTGAAAATGCAATGATGCAATCTAGCCCAAACTCCCAGCTGGGTCCAAAAATATGTTCCCTGCTACATGAAATACTAAGATCAGCTGTTTTTTCCACAACCATATGAGTACATAGTGATAAAATAATAGCAATAGTCAGCATGAAAATTTCCAAACATTCATATATTCTCAGGGTATAATACCCCCCAAAGCTGTTTCAATGTATAAACATAATATACTTGATGAGAAATAGTGATCCTTGATACAGAGAATTCATAAACAAGAGTAGTAATTAATTAATTACTTCAATTGTATATTGAATTTTGTGTGTATTGGGTGAGTACGCATTCTGTGGCTAGAAACAGAATAACTCATTAAGGAAAATGAGGATTTTGTAACTACAGAGAGTCAAGTTACTCTCACAGGTCTAGCCCTCCAATTATCTGTGATTTTGGCTAAGTTATTAATGATGATTTGATTTTCTATTCTCTATGAACTGTTGTGGTTTTAAATATTATATGAATTAATTCATATAATTTACTTACATATAATTCATATAATTTACTTACCTAGATTTTTGTTAGTAGCCTAATGTAAATTGTATAAAAATGCAAAAATGACAATCTAGATATTCTATAGGTATATCTGTAGGCATGCAATAAGTGCTTATTTTGTTAACAAAACTGAATTTAAAAACTTCATTCGGTGTCCTTAGTGATGCCATGGTTATACTAAGTGTGATTAATAATGCTGCAATCCTTTAAATGTCTTTTCGGATATCCAGTGACTAATCTCTTCTCTCTGAAACCTCTAAACCTTCTCTCTGAACCTGCTATTCCACTCACCAGACTAACCGACACAAGCTGCCAAAACATGCAAGCCCCACAACAGTGACTTTAAACAACCAGTGAGAGGCCTGCACAGCCCTCCTCCAATCAGGGTCCAGGAACACAGGGTGCCCCATTTGCAGCCCTGTCATCACCAGATCCTTCACTTTCAATCACATGCGCAGAAAAGAGTGTGTGGAAGGAGCACACAGCTACTAACTGCGTCCTACTGGGTGTAACACATCATTTCCCCTTACATACCCCAAACTCAGTTACACGCCAACACAATTACTGCTATAGAGAATGGGAATGAAGTCTTCCTGTGTGCCCAGAAAGAGAGCAAAGAAGGTTTAGAATTTTCTTCCCAAAATGACGTTTCAGAATAAAATTTCTAAAAGCAGGGAAAATCCATTACAACTCATAGCTGCAAACACAGCTATTTCACAAAATATGTGAAATAAATACATGAAGTTTTGGAAAGTCTTGTTATCCTGAAGGTTATCTAATTTCTATGGGCAAAAGTTTTATTATAAATACTTCCTCTGGGGGAAAAAAAACCAAAAATTTAAAAAATGGGTAAAAAACTTTTCCTTAAAACTTACACTGTGGAACTAATAAAAATAAAAAATGATTCTCCTTTGTTAGGTAAATTGGGATAGATTCCAATGAAAGGTCCAATGAGTCACTTATAGGTCTTTCTGTGTATTCTTTTATTTAAATATGCTTTAATAAGTTCCTCATCTCACACATCCTTGCTCTATTTCTGATAATGATGGGCTGCCACTGCCCAGTTTGGGGTTATTAGCCCTTAGCCAATGAGACAGTACATGTGGGAAGCTGGTTCTGCGGTCTTTCTTGCATCCTGAGAACATGACCTTTGATGTAACCTTTCTTGCAACATTAAATCAAGGAATCTTTACAAGTATACAAGGTTCAAGTTAAATGCCATATTCATGCATACGTGCATGCTATGTCACTTCAGTCGTATCCAATTTTATGTAACCCTCTGGACTGTAGGCTGCCATGGTATTCTCCAGGCAGGAATGCTAGAGAGGGTTGCCATACCTTCCTCTAGGGGATCTTCCCAACCCAGGGATCAAACCTGTGTTTCTCACATCTCCTGCATTGGCAGCCAGGTTCTTTACCACTAGCACCACTTTGGTAAAGATACACTGACATCCAATTTGGACCCTACTGTCAAGATCGGGTTTATGTAGTCATCTCTAATTGATGCATACAGCTTCCCCAAAGAATGGGAACCAACCTATTCCTGAGAGGACATAGTTAGCAAGGAAAAAAACGGCTTTGAGCCAGTGGCTTCCTGAGCTGAGGTTGTTCATACCCATTCAGTATCATCTTTCATGGCCCTTTACATGCTAAGTAGAGAATGATAGTGGGCTTCTCTGATAACTCAGATGGTAAAGACTCTGCCTGCAATGAAGGGGTTTGATCCCTGGGTCGGGAAGATCCCCTGGAGAAGGGAGTGGCAATCCACTCCAGTATTCTTGCCCGGAGAATTCCAAGGACAGAGGAGCCTGGCAGGGTACAGTCTATGGGGTGGCAAAAAGTTGGACACGACTAAGTGACAAACACACACAGAAAATTGAAAGACAGGGCATTTGCAAAGAACCTGAGAGTCAAAAGGGCTTTTCTATGTTGTTGCTGAACATGGTGATTTGCCTAGCATGTATGTTTGTTTGTTTGTTTTTCCCTAAAGTCTAAATAAGCAGGGAGCTGGATAAAGTCTGCTGTGTCATGCAACTTTGAATTCCATGTACTGCCCCTAGTGAGCAGAGTAAGTAATGAACCTGTTGAATGAGCACACAACACACACACACACACACAAATACAATAAACAAGAGACAAATAGTATGTTACACAGTTTGTGCACGCTCAGTCGCTTCAGTTGTGTCCTACTCTTTGCAATCCCGTGGACTATAGTCCACCAAGCTCCTATCTCCATGTGATTCTCCAAGCAAGAATACTGGAGTGGATTGTCAAACCCTCCTCCAGGGGATCTTCCCAACCCAGGGACTGAACCCCGTTCCCCTGCATTGCAGGCAGATTCTTTAACGCTCAGCCAGGGAGGAAGCCCATGTAACACAGTACTAAGGGCTGAAAAGAACTAAAGCTGGGAATGGGAATATGGAAACACCAGTGTGCTGAGCTTTTAGAGAAGTAAAAAGAAAAAGCCTCACTCCAGAAGAAAGACTTGAAAACAATGGGAGTAAAAAACCATGGCGGGGTGGGAGTGGGGAGATTTCACTGTGGAAAAAGCAACCGGAAGTACAGAAGCCTTCCGGAGCCTGCATGTGTCTGCTTTCTCGCTTTTGCTCTTACTGCTGTTTTGTCTTTTTTTCTTTCCCCTGCTCCAACTGAGTCAGCAGTTAAGTCCTCAAGCCACTGAAAGTAAAGGATTTTTTCCTGTTCTTTTTTGCTTTGTTAGTTTAAGAAACTTCATGGAGAATCAGAAATACCCTTCACTTCTTTGAGCTTTCTAATTCCACACTATACATATGTCCTAGTTATTCAATTCAGAAGATATAATACATGGTCATGCCTAAACAATGAAAGCTTTCAAGTTTCTTTCAAAGCACTCTTGCAGATAATGTTCACCAATCATCCTTCTCTAAAACAATTACTTCACTTCAAAAGTAGCATCAAACTCATCCACACAGATCAGTAACATTTTAAGCCTCTTTTAGCCCACCTGTTATTCATCAACTAATAAAATTTAAAATATGCTGGTACATCTGAGGGAAAGTGTTGACTCTAGAGACATTGTATCCAAGAGGCAAAGGACGATTGAGTTAGAGAGTTAGATTCTTAGTTATTTGTATGATCAAGATATCGGCATCACATAAGCAAGTCCTTAGAGCACCTTTTCCCTTGCTCCCCACCCTCCTCAGTCATTTAGCTAATCAAACAAAAGAAAAAGACAAAGGTGATTCATTGACTAATAGAACACTTCATTAAGAATAATTTCATTTATCCTTGACTGGCCTACTCTGCATTTGTTCTGATACTTTGCTATTGGACATTATATCAGCTTCCTACTGCTGCTATAACAAATTGCCACAAACAGTATCTTAGAACAACATGAAATTAGCATCTTATCGTTCTGAAGATCCGAAGTCTAAAGTGAATTTCAGCATGCTTAAATCTGTGTGTTTTCAGAGCTGCCGTCCTTTCTGGAGGTTCTCGGGTAGAATCTGTTTTCTTGCTTTATCTTCTTTGCAGAGGATACCTGCATTCTCTGGCTCATGACCCCATTTCTCTGTCTTCAAAGCTAGCGAGACTTTTAGGATGAGTCTTTTCTACAGCCGTTTCTGTGGGTCTCTTTCTTCTGCCTTTCCAGTGCCTTTAGACAGACCCTGTGATTACAGAGAACCCACCTGAGTAACCCAGCACAAGCACTCTCTCTCTAGTTGATTGACAACCTTAATTTCACCTCTAACCTTAATTCCCCTTTGTCCTGTAAGGTAGCGCAGTCAGCCAGAGGTGCTAGGGCTCAGAATGTAGATATTTCTTGGGGTCCCTTCTTCTGCCTACCACTGACACCGTGATTCAAATAGTACCTACTAAAATAAAATAAAAAGCTCATAGGTCTATGCATTCGCTGTAAAAGGCTGAGGTCTGTCTTTTTTCTTACAGATTTCTCATAGTCAACTTACTTAGTGTTACTTATCTAATGTTTTCCTCCTTCCTAAGGCAGGGCCTTATGACCCTCATACAGGTTTTCCACAAAAGCACATATAATTATATCAGCAGGCTCCTTTCCTTCAAAGAGACTGTCTACTTTTCAGTAGCAAGAGAGCTGGCACTAACTAGATTGCTTGACCAAGACACCTGGGTGCTGAGCCCATAGCTTGGCTCCCACTTAATCAACACATCGAATCTTAGCATGCATAATATAGCATGATCACATTAAAACTTATTAAAAAGAAACCCTGAGAATAAATTTCTTTTACTCCTCACAATCTGTAATTTTTTTTCCCCTGGAATGCTAGGACATAAGGACTATTTTTATTGGCCCTCAGTATAGTCCATTCAACAATGACACTTAAGAACAAGCGAAAATTTTAGTGGAACTAAAGAAAGTAAAACATATTAAATTATGTAGACCTCCTAGAAATGTAAAAACAAATAAGCCTTACATGAGTTTGGATTTTGCAGTTTCATTATCTGTACCACAAAAGATATGTTAAGGAAACAGAGGGTGCTTTGAAGATGCTCTCATTTTGGTTTCTTAAGCGTAAGTCATTTTGGTTTATTTGTCTCATCCTTGTGCTGACCTAATGCCTATGACATTTGACTGAAAATAGAGTAGTCTTTATAGGGTAAAGGCAGCAGATAGAAATCAATATCTGTCTGAAATGTAAATCATCAAAGAGATTCTGTAAAAATGATAAGGAAGGAGAAAGTGAAGGTCTAAGTTATTTTTAATCATCTGTTTTAAATAAACAGTTATTTGTGTTGCAACTTGAAAACCTGATTTTCAAAATTTCGAGACGAGATCAGATGACAGCATGACATCTGGGTAAATGCTACTGAGTTTTCAACTACTGAATAATTTTAAATTACTTAAAATCATGTCTCTTAACATAATCATAAAGCATATCTCCAGATTTATTTCAAACTACTCAGCAGATATTACTCCACATGAATTTCTCAAAAAATTCCATCAAGTGGTTTTGTGAGCCAGATAAAACAAAATGTATTACTTTGTAGCATTCCTCTTTGTCAAAAATAGCATTTATATTAATAACTTTTTTTTTTACTAATTTCAACTCAGAGGCCTCATGAAGATAAAGTATAAATACTTTATAGATAAAACTAAAACAACTTAAAAGCACTTAAATGTACAGAACAGGGTAGGTCAGTTGATATTAGGAACATTTTCTCTGATTCCTAAATAATATCTAGAACTCTGCCTTTAAAGCTATGGTTGCACCTTGAACTGTTGTCAGTTATCCATTCAGCATTCATTTATGCCCTCCCTAAGGAGGTACTGAGAAAAATAAGAGTACCTAGTTTTAAAAGTTCAGAACTCTGTGAGGAAAGAAAGAACCGGAAATAAAACATTAGATAAGAATATTGCATATAGTAGGGTGAAAGTGGACACACAGGCATGAGGCAAATCAGAAGAGCAGCAAATGATAACATTTTAGGTCTACATGACTCAAAACTTACCAAAGTACTATGGGAATTTCTTTTTCCTAGCCCTCTAAAGGGCTTTTCAGGTGGGGCTAGTGGTAAAGAATCTGCTGCCAATGCAGGAGACATTAGAGACTCGGGTTTGATCCGTGGGTTGGGGAGATCCCCTGGAGGAGGGCATGACAGCACACTCCAGTATTCCTGCCTGGAGAATCCCATGGACAGAGGAGCCTGGTGATTACAGTCCATAGGGTCACAAAGAGTCAGACATGACTGAGTGACTGAGAATGCCTCCACCCCTCAAAAAAATAGCTAAACCATATGTTGCTGGCAGAACTTTGTATCTATAATTTAGACCAGACCAGCAGCACAAGACCTAAAGGTATTGACAGTGAACATGTCTTTAATTTATGTTAATTGATTAGATAGATTCCAGCTGATCACACTGAGTGCTGTATACAAAATCATTCCAAAATTATTTTTATCACATGATACAATAAAAAATCTTGACAAGCCAACTGAGTACCTTTTAAAAAACTTCCATAAAGTGTAGTTTTGCATACGTAAATTGACCATGAGAATGTAAATTAGCATGAACCTCAGGTAGAAAACAAAAGCAGATCAACAAGAAATGCAATAAATAACATTTTAGCCTCCTTTTACTTAACTCTACAGAATGGGCATTTGTGAAGAAAATCACAGAGCATCAAGTAACAGGTAAAAAAGACTTGTGTTTTTAATGGGACAGTAATATCAGGCTCAAAGAAGGAAAAGACTGGTTGTTAATGATAATTATAAACGCTGAAAATGACAAATTTGAAAAATCAGTAGTTTTTTCTTTGAGCCTTAGACTTCTATATCTGAGACTACAGGTTTATGCATGGTCTCTGGGGGAATATTGTGCACCCTTTAAAATGCTTGTATTTGTTTATTTAATTGGAAGATCATTGCTTTACAATGTTGCGTTAGTTTCTGTCGCACAACAAAGTGAATCAGCTGATGTGTGCTCAGTCGCGTCTGACTTTTTGTGACCCCAAGGACTGTAGCCTGCCAGGTTCCTCTCTCTATGAAATTCTCCAGGCAAGAATACTGGAGTGGGTAGCCATTGCCTTCTCCAGGGGATCTTCCTGACCCGGGGATTGAACCTGGGTCTCCTGCATTGCAGGCAGATCCTCTGCCACCTGAGCCCCCAGGGAAGCCCAGATCAGCTATACATATATGTATATCTCCTTGCACGGGAGCCTCCCTCCCCACTCATCCACATTCTGTCCCTCTAGGTGATCACAGAGCACTGAGTTGAGCTCCCTGTGCTATAGAACAGCTTCCCACTAGCTGTCCATTTGAGACTTGGTAGTGTCCATATGCCAATGGTACCTTCCAAACTTGGCTGCAGAGCCATCATGTGCAGATGTGCAGGTTGTGCATTGCACAACCCTAGAGGCCTCATTCACACTGTCTCATTCACATCATAGGAGAGTTTTAGAAGATAGCAGTAAGGTTTCATACTCTAACACACCACCATATTTCAACAGATGGAAGTAGTGTCTTGAGAAAGCCTCTATTTTGCGCATAGGCCCTTGGATTACTCTTCAAAGGAATCTCATGGTATTCAATAAATGCTAGGGGAAATTTTTTCTTTTACTATTTTTGCTTTGATGTCAAAGAGATAAAAACCTGAAAACAGATTAGAAAACAGTGGATAGTTCAGCCTTGACTAGCACATATATTGGAAAGTGTGCCTTAGCACCAAGGAAAAAGTAGATATTGAAATTCCTCCAGCTTTTAATGTGGCATTCAAAGAAGAAGAATCAGGGGACACTTTTTTTTTTAAGAAAAATAAAATAAAGGGTTAAAATATATGTATTGGACAAAAATAGAATAATATGCAGTTTTAAGTTCCATAAAATTCTATTGTTGAAAATTCTCAAAAAATATAGAAAGATTGTAGTTAAACAAATAATCTATGGTTATAAGCATAGATCTCTCTCTCTATATATATATACATATATATATTTATGTTGTATATATATATATATGTGATGTACTGTATAATATAACCACTTGAATGATTCAAAATTATACAGATTACATGGTATATTTTAGACCTGGTAAATTTTAACAACAGAGAAATCTTTAATAAACTGGTATGTCTGATATTATGTTGCCTTACAACTTTTTTCTCCTTCAAAATTCACCGGTCCACATCCTATGGAAGGGATAATGTGTGGAGTTTATTTTGGAAAGCACTGTTTTCATGATATTCTACACATAAGTAGATTAAGAGGTATCTTAACTCTTTTTTTCCCATTATATTGGCCACATTTATATTTTTTAAGAGTTATGACGCTAAAAATGTAAGGAATATAATTAGTAAAAAGAAATTTGACTGGAAAAATGGAAAGAAGCCTGTGTTTTTAGCTTCCTGGACCCTTAGCCATCTTTTTCTTTAGATGCTATATTAAAGAAGTTCCACTTAATTAACTGACATTGCTGACCTGAATTAATGACAAGATCCCTAGCACCTGTCTCCAGCTTTCTCCAGGGAGCCAGTTGAATGGATAAGGCAGATTGAGACAGTCTCACTGGGACAATTGAATCCAGAAGATAGCGTAGAGGCTAATTTCTGCTATAATACCTCATTAGTCATCTGTTGAACATCAGTTACTGAGTTGGGAATATTGCTCTAGTAAGGAGTAAAAATACCCTTCCTTTGAATAAGTCTGTTCTAATATGCAGGATTTAAGATCTTCTTTGACAAGACACAAGGTTTCAGATACTTCAGTCATGTCTAGTAGCAATGAAATAAAAGTGAAGGTCAGAGGACTGTGCTCTCAGAAATTGCACTGTGCAAAAAATTAACTAAAAGAAAATAAGTATTCTTAACTTTTATTTCTAGACTATTAACACAACAAAACCAAGACTCTGACACTGCTTTTCTTTTTATCCTGTAAAATTAATTAATTCTATGGATAGTGTGGACACACTTCCTTTCACAGTCATCTATTTCTTACATAGCCCAAAGAACTAATTCTTTACTCTCTTGGCAGTACTGAAAATAACCAAATATCCAAACAAAAATACCTTTATTGTATTCTGTAAACAAAATGAATTCTTCACTGCATCTCAAATTTAAGGATGGAACAATGAGAGATGCTGATCTTTTATGTTCTTTGGAGCTTCCATAGAAAGAGCTCATGGCATGTATTTCCATAATCAATGGCATTTAATTTTTCTGAAAAGTAGAGCTTATGAGCATAGCTTGAGCTGCAAGTGAAAAATAAGTAATTAGGAGTGAACTTTTAAGAGTCTATGTAGATTTCGGTGCTTGAAGATTACTTGCCTTTACTAAGCATTTCAAATTTTCACAACTGTTATGCTGTCCAAAAATAACTCTTCCATTTGATAATTCCTAGGAGACAAGAGAGTGTTAAAAAGTTAATAAAATATCAGTGAACACATAAACTTTAATAGGGTAATATTTGTTGTTGTCATTGTTCAGTCAATAAGTTGTGTCCCATTCTTTGCCACCCATGGACTGCAGCATGACAGGCTCCCCTGTCCTTTACCATATCCTGGAATTTGTTCAAATTCATGTCCACTGAGTCGGTGATGTTATTTAACCATCTCATCCTCTGCTGCCCCCTTCACCTTTTGCCTTCAATCTTTCCCAGCATCAGGGTCTTTTCCTATGAGTTGACTCTTCATATCAGGTGGCCAAAGTATTGGAGCTTCAGTTTCAGCATCAGTCCTTCCAGTGAATTCAGGGTTGATTTCCTTTAGGATGGACTGGTTTGATTTCCTTGTAGTCCAAGGGACTCTCAAGAGTCTTCTCCAGCACCACAATTTGAAAACATCGATTCTTTGGCACTTAGCCTTCTTTATGGTCCAACTCTCATATTTGTACATGACTGCTAGAGAAACCACAGCTTTGACTGTACTTTGTTGGAGAAGTGATAGCTCTGCTTTTTAATGTGCTGCCTAGTTTAGTCATCGCTTTTCTTTCAAGAAGCAAGAGTCTTTTAGTTTCATGTCTGCAGTCACCACCCACAGTGATTTTGGATTCCAAGAAAATAAAATCTGTCTTTGTTTTCAGCTTTTCCCTTTCTATTATCCATGAAGTGGTGAGACCAGATACCATGATCTTAGTTTTTTTGAATGTTGAGTGTCAAGCCAGCTTTTTCACTCTCCTCTTTCACCCTCATCAAGAGTCTCTTTACTTCTTCTTCACTTTCTTCTATTAGAAAGATATCATCTTGCATATATGAGGTTGTTAATATTTCTCCTTGCAATCTTGATTCTAGCTTGTGATTCATCCAGCCTGGCATTTCACATGATATATTCTGCATAGAAGTTAAATAAGCAGGGTGACAATATACAGTTTTGTCATATTCCTTTCACAGTTTTGAACCAGTCAATTTGTTCCTTGTCTGGTTCTAACTGTTGCTTCTTGGTCCATATACTGGTTTCTCAGGAGACAGTTAAGGTGGTCTGGTATTCACATCTCTTTAAGAACTTTACACAGTTTGTTGTTATCCGGATAGTCAAAGGCTTTGGTGTAGTAAATGAATTAGAAGTAGATGTTTTTCTGGAATTCTCTTGCTTTCTCTATTGTCCATTAAATTTTGGCAATTTGATCTCTGGTTCCTCTGCTTTTTTAAATCCAGCTTATACATCTGGAAATTCTCAGCATACTGCTGAAGCCTAGCTTGAAGGATTTTGAGCATAACCTTACTTAGCTTATGAAATTAGAGCAACTGTATGGTCGTTCAAATCTTCTTTGGCATTGCCTTTCTTTGGGATTGTAATGAAAACTGACTTTTTGCAGTATAATTTACAGAATTTTATATTAGGGTAAATAAATAATGTATAACAAAATTCCTTATTTTGAGATGGCAATATTCAATTGTTTTTTAACCAAAATGTTAATTTAGGGGTCTTCCTCGTAGCTCAGTGGATCAAGAATCTGCCTGTGATGCAAGAAACCCAGGTTTGATTGCTGGGTCTGGAAGATCCCCTGGAGAAGGAAATGGCAACCCACTCCAGTATTCTTGCCTGGATGAATGGAGAATCCTATGGCAGGCTACAGTCCATGGGGTCGCAAGAGTCAGACACGACTTAGTGACTAAACCACCACACCATTACTAGCAATATGGTAGCTAGATATTATAACAAATTGTTCCTTACTAAAATAACTAGAGTCTACATATAATTTAGTTTACATTGCATTGCTGGGTTGCTTATAGATGGAAAAATCATTTTAAGACCCTCTTCTCACTCCTCACATAAAATAAGACACAGAGAAAGTTATGCACTGAAAATAAAGCAATAGGAACAGAAGTTTCTGTTGATGTCAGTTTCTCCTGAAGACCTGTCCAGTACCAATCTGTTACCTGATTATTGCAGACAAAGTGGAGCATGCCTAAACCTGAAACTTCAAGATTAACTTGTGAACCTGAGAGGGGCCAGATACTTTATGGTTTTCTGCAGTAGAAAATGTAAATACACTCCATGAGAAAGCTTCTCTAAGGTGAACACTCAAGACTCCCACTGAGGAAAAAAATCACCAAACAACCAAGGAAAAATTCAACATTAGTAAGACTAAGCAAAAGCGCACAATAGTAAACCCTTACCCTCATGAATGGAGAAGGAAACGACAACCCATTCCAGTATTCTTGCCTGGAAAACCCCATGGGCCGAGGAGTGTGGCAGGCTTATAGTCCATGGGGTCACAAAGAGTCAGACATGACTGAACGACTTCACTACCCTTATGAAATGCAGATTTGAAATGTAAGCTATAGAATATAAAACAATTATATATGAACTGTTTAAAAAATTACAAATAGAAGTACATGATATGATTAAGCATATAAGACAAATTTGGAAAAACAAATCCAAATGGAAATGGTGAAAATTGAATATTACCTTGAGCAAAGAGGTGTCAGTGAATAAATTGAACAGCAGATTAGACATAACTGAAGAGAGAATAAGTTATCAGGAAGGTAGAGCAGAAGTGGCCCAGAAAGTAGTACAGAGAAACATGTAGATGGATAATAGAAGACTTTATAGAGATATGAAGTTCTAATGTATATCAAATTGGAACACCAAAAGCAGAGAATAGAGAAAATAAAGAAGAGGCAAATTTGAAGAGAAAATAGCAGAAAATTTCATAGAATTTGTGAAAGATAAAAAGCCATAGATATTGGAGACAAGGTAGAACAAACAAATAAAATTCACACTAGACAAAATTTAGTAAAACTACAAAAGGTCAATGTAAAGAGATTTTAGCCAGTTTAGAGACAAAAGATAAGCTTTTATCTATGTTTAAATAAACAACAGAGCTTTAAAGAGGGGTAGTAGGGACTTTGCTGGTGATCCAGTGACTAAGAATCTGCCTGCCTGACATGGGTTTTATCCCTGGTTGGGGAAGATCCCACCTGCTGGGGAGAAGTTAAGCCCATGCACCACAATTATGAAGCCTGCACTCTAGAGCCTGTGTGTTGCAACTACTGAGGCTGCATGCTGCAACAACTAAGGCCCACACAGTTAGAGGCTGTGGTCTGCAACCAGAGAAGCCACTGCAATTAGAAGCATGTGTACCTCAATGAAGGGTATTTCCCTCTTTCACAACTAGAGAAGCCTGACATGCAGCAATGAAGACACAGTGCAGCCAAAAATAAATTAATTAATTTAATTAAGTTAAAATTAAGAGTAGTTAGTAGCCAGTAGAATAAACGAATGAGTATCATTATGAAAAATTCACTGTCAACTTAGAATTTCATGTCTAACAAAACTAATTTTCAAAAAAGATAAATAAATGTTCAAATAAGTCCAACATTAAGAGTTTACCAACAACAACAGATTTAAGGAATTTCTAAAGGACATTTTAAGTAAATAAAAAGGATTTTAGGATTAAGAAAAGGATTTTAGGAAAAAGATCTGGTATTCAAGATGAAATGTTGAGTAAAGGTGTAAATAAGTAATCTGTAAATCTAAACATATAATAACTGCATAAAATAATAATAGTTTCTAATTTATTGGTTTACAACAATAGAAGACAGATAAAAATATTGGACAAGATAGCATGTAAATTCGGAGGCAGAATGATGCTATTAAAGTGTTCAATGGCACTAGAATTGATTGGAATGGGGTTTATAACAATAGCTTTAGACTTTCTTAAGTATAGTTGAGAAAATCCAAGGTGAATTAATTATTAAAATAACAGAAGTAGGGTATATATTCAAAAGGAGCATATGCAAATAGGGCAGTTAAAATGAAAAACAATTAACTTAGAAAAGGCAATAAAATGTTGCAGAAATCAGTGAAATAGAAATAAAAATATGACAAAGATGTTTAAATATCCCATGAATTATAATTAATGTATATATGCTAAAATTATATTTCAGGATAATTAAATAACCTAGCTAATGAGAAGTTCTAGTTGATAGAAGAATATCAAACTAATTGTGTTGTGTTCTCAGTTGTGTCCGATCTTCGTGATCCCCTGCATCTCCTGCATTGGAAGGCAGATTCTTTACCACTGCACCACCTGAGACACCCTTACACTAAAAAGAGAATAGGACATACCTATAATGTCAAATTAACACCATGATACTACATAGATTATTTTTGGATTAAAAGAGGAAAGATGTAACTTTACCTAAAGAGATTAGTCTGTCATTACTCTAACTAGTTAGGCACCTAATGTTGGGACACACATATTATATGTCTCCTGATGTGATCTAATTCAAAGTTTTAAACATTATTTTTGAAGGAAATGGCAACCTACTCCAGTATTCTTGCCTGGGAAATCCCATGGAAAGAGGAGCCTGGTGGGCTACAGTCCATGGGGTCGCAAAGAGCTGGACACAACTGAGCAACTGAGCATGAATGATACATTTCTGTCAAAACTGATTTAATCTAATCAAGTTGTTTTCTGTAACATCTAGGTCATAGGAAAGATGGCATGCTAGACATTTTAGATTCACAAAACTATGAAAAAGGATTAATAAATACATGGATGAAATAAGCAATTATTGGGCTCCAAAATCACTGCAAATGGTGACTGCAACCATGAAATTAAAAGACACTTGCTACTTAGAAGAAAAGTTATGACAAATCTAGACAGCATATTAAAAAGCAGAGACATTACTTCGCTGACAAAGGTCCATCTAGTCAAAGCTATGGTTTTTCCAGTAGTCATGTATGGCTGTGAGAGCTGGACCATACAGAAAGCTGAGTGCTGAGGAATTGATGCTTTTGAACTGTGGTGTTGAAGACTCTTGAGAGCCCCTTGGGCTTCAAGGAAATCTAATCAGTCAACTCTAAAGGAAATCATCCCTGAATAGTCATTGGAAGGACTGATGCTGAAGCTCCAATATTTTGGCCACCTAATGCAAAGAGCCAAGTCATTAGAAAAGATCCTGATTCTGGGGAGATTGAAACCAAGAGGAGAAGGAGATGACAGAGGAAGAGATGGTTGGATGGCATCACTGACTCAATGGACATGAGTTTGAACAAGCTCCAAAAGATAGTGAAGGACAGGGAAGCCTGGTGTGCTGCAGTCCATCAGGAGGCAAAGAGTCGGACATGATTGAGCGACTGAACAACAAGAAGTATGCTGGATTTATTAGGTTTTTCATTCTTCTGTTCAATTTGAAGTTTCTATTAGAAGATGCCTACATTTGATATTTGAGGATAGTTTGGGGCATACTGCTTCATTTAGATATACTATTGTTAGAAATGTAGCTGGGATATATATTTATCTTAGAATAAATAATTATGTCATTTTAACATTGCCATTTCTGGTTATCTCCTAAGAGGTAAACTTCAAAATGAAGTTCAGTATATGAAATAGTCTCATATGCTTTATTAGAACTTTGAAAGGACATTTTTAGACTTAAAGTTTTTTTCTGATACTACATTTTAAGAACTTTATTATTTTAAAATTCTTTTTATTTCTTCTCTCTTCTATGAAAGGGGCTTCCCTGGTGGCTCAGATGGTAGCACGTCTGCCTGCAATGCTGGAGACCCAGGTTCGATCCCTGGGTTGGGAAGATCCCCTGGAGAAGGAAATGGCAACCCACTCCAGAACTCTTGCCTAGAAAATTCCATGGACTGAGGAGCCTGGTGGGCTACAGTCCATGGGGTCGCAAAGAGTCGGACTTGACTGAGCGACTTCACTTCACTTTATTTCACTTCTGTGAAAATATATATCTGATTTTTATATTACCTTAGGTGCTCAACTGAACTTTAGTTTGAATCTCCAAATTATATTAAAGTTTATTTGAGGTATAAAATGCCACCTGGAACGAGTCATATTTGGGTGTCCAACATCTTTGGGGAAATCAATAAGACTCAAGACTCTACTAATCCTAAGGAACTAGAAAATAACTAGTTATTTGGGGTTTTATATGATTTCTAAATAAATGGCTGATATTTTATTTTTAACAATATTTAACTCATTCATCTAGAAAGGATCAAATTGAGTATTGGAATACTGAGAGTAAAAAGTTTATTTCTAACTCTTTAAATGAAACAAAACATCCTCATGTACCTGGTGTATTTTTCCACAAGATGAACATTACCAGGGACTTCCTTTTTAATCATCCTAATCCTGAGAGTCACTCTAGCTTTTAGAACTGCAATGGCCAAGTGAAAGAAGTTCAGTTGTGTCCACCTCTTTGTGACCCCATGGACTGTCCATGAAATTCTCCAGGCCAGAATACTGGAGTGGGTAGACTTTCCCTTCTCCAGGGGATCTTCCCAATCCAGGAATTGAACCCAGGTCTCCTGTATTGCAGGTAGATTCTTTACCAGCTGAGCCACAAGGGAAGCAATGGCCAAAAAAGATAATTAAATTTGAATAAAGAAGTTATGTGTGTTTGTGCATATGTGAGTATATGTGTATATGTTTGAGTATTTTATCTGTGAAGAAAAGGCCACTTTGGTATGTTTTCTTTAGTTTATTAAAATGTAAATTTCCTGCATGATGATATTGACAAAGATGTAGTATTCTCTCTATAGTGACATGGATTCCTGGGAGAGCATATGGATTTTCAAAGCATGTTGATTATTTTCAATGTATTATTTTTTTTGAAGAGCTTTATGTTTTCTCTTGTTTTGAAATACATATTTTTCCAAGGAGGTAAAAGCCAGATATTATTCACTGATTTTTGTTTCAACTCTGGATATTGCACAAGAACCTAGAAAATGGCTTGATGTGTTTTTGCAGTTCCTCAAAGAATATGAGGTTACATTATGAAACCACATTAGATTGTGTTTTAATCCAATTAAGAGCTTTTACTGAGTTCATACAATTGGAAGATGCTACAAAAGAGGGAAAGGTGAACAAAATATAGTTATTATTGTCAAGGACGTCTAGAGGGGAAGACAGATGTACATAAATCTATAGAGAATGCAATAACAAAGTAATAAATAAGTTACTCAATGAGTCCTTAAAAAGCAGGTGTAATTTGATATAGAGAATCAGAAAATATTATGGAGAATGGGGTTTTTACAACTGCCTTCATTTTTACATATACACTTCATAAATAGGAAATCAACATTCAGGACTTTTCTAGTGACTAGAACCATAGGTTATTTAAGTTGAATGTGTTTATTTCCATTTTTTAAATAGCATCTGGGTTTCCCAGGTGGTGTTCATGTAAAGCACCCACCTGCCAATGCAGGAAACATAAGAGACAGGGGTTTGATTCCTGGGTTGGAAAGATCCCTTGGAGGAGGGCACAGCAACCCACCTCGATATTCTTTCTTGCCTGGAGAATCCCCATAGACAGAGGAGCCTAGCAGGCTACAGTCCATGAGGTCGCTAACTTTTCTCAGTTTCACTCACAAATCGTTCTAATCAAAGTAAAGGCTTTATGGAGTTCAGTCTCAAGCAGAGGAGTTGTTTCTCTTACAGACATTCTGCTCTTGCCCTCAGACTCAGTCATTCGTAAGATGCTACAGCCAAAGATATATCCTAAAATTTGTTAGTACATTTGTGAATGGTAAGCTTTCAATATTCCACAGTTGCAGAACACATTAGGTTTCAAAGCTCTGAAACTGGGCTAAAGGCATTTTCTGTTTCTGAATAAGAGAGCTATAGCCAAGCTTGTTATAGTTCATTTAGTTTTTATATCTTTTAAATCTTGTGGAAATACAATATAATTTTTTTCTATTTGTAATACTTATCTTTAATTTTTAAAAATTGAATTAAAAAAAAAAAAGAATAAAAGTGAACCCAAATGTGTCATAGAACTAGAAAACATGTTTCTAGATTGAATGGAAGGGAGATTTGCAGTGATTTTTGATTCAATGTTAGTTAATAATTAACACATAAAAATCAAGTACATAATAAAATACAGAGTAATAACTCTCATGAATAAAGTTAAATTTTTTGAAAACTAGTTAATAATCCTTAAATTTGTGAGTTTATCTTACAATAATCCAGGTTTATTATGGCACATTTCTGAGGATTACTGGATGCTCTTTGTAAGAAACGTTTGGCAATAAAGAAACTAGTTGACTCTCATGAATGTCTCTTGAATGCTCCCCTCCATAGGAAAATGATAGAATATATAGTAATTTAGAAATGGCTTTGTGAGCTTACAGCAATAAACAACTTTCATATGAAAGAACTGAGGACAATAATGAAAGCAAAAGTGGCAAGCTTGAACTGATATATTGGAAGCCTCTGGGAATTTTAGACCTGAAGGGGAATGTCATGGACCAAAAACCTCCGGGACTGCACTTTCTATGACGCAGATTAGAACTGTTCTCAGTAACCAAGAAAACTGGCCTGTATCTGCCACCTTGTATGAGGAGAAATATTGTTTTCAAGCTAGACAACTGTGATGCATGGGTGTGGGGTAAAAATGAACTTGACCCAAAGAAGGAAGGCAGTCCAAGCTGGGATATTAAACTAAACACCAGTTTAAGACTATTGAAAGACATATGTTTCTTTCAACACCAAAGCATACTTCCTTTCTATACAGATATTCATAATCTCTGCTGAAGATGAGTTTACAGCAATAAATTACTGTGTCATAAATTCTATCACCATGAGAAAAAATCTGAAAATCCAACAAAAGTTAGTATATATCCTGGAGAAACAGAGTGTTGAAAAAGATTATTAATTTTTTTTCCTTAAAAGTCTTAAAGGTATGTTAAAGAGAATAAAAATCGTGGTAAAAAGCAGCATGAAAAAAAGAACAGGTGAGTTTGAAAAAGAGCAAAATGGAATGTTAGAAATTAGAAGTATGGTCATTGTTATTTTAAAACACTGATTAGATAGACTCTTCTTAGAGTTGAGAAAAAAGCATGTGGACTACAATAAAAATCTTAGGAAATGCATAAAATACAGAGCAGAAATATGTGACATGAAATACGTGAAAAACTGTTTTAGTCATGAGAGATAAAATTAAATGTTTTGATGCATTTGTTAAAGTATCTTTCAATTCTATTTGTCAATTACAACTCAATAAAGCTGACAAAAGATTTTAGAGGGGTTCATGAAGGATATGACCCAATAATTCAACTTAATTAGGGGTCTAGTTAAGAGAAGAGCGGGGTATAAAATGACTCTTTTTTAACCTGCTGCAATTTCTTTTTTTTAATTTATTTTTAATTGGAGAATAATTGCTTTACAATTTTAATAAAAGTGTCAGAAGAAATGAGTAAGCTAAATAAAGATGCAATTTTCAATAGAAAAGTGGCAGAGAATTTTCAAGAATTAAGAAAAGACATGATTATTCTGACTAAAGTATCACATATTATACTTTTAAAAAGAGTAGCTCTTCAATTAAACATACTGTAAAAATTGAAGAAAAATAATTCATGTGTATTTTCTTTATTTTGTAAAAAGTAGTTCAATAGGAATATGTAAGGATAAGAATCTTTAAGGTATCTAATAACATTTTGAACTATATGAGTAAAAATCTGATAAAAGTTAATTTTAAAAAGACAAAAACTCAATGACATTCTTTTGTCACATTCCTGTCAGCAATGGACAGATTAAAAAGGTCAGATTGGGAGCTTGGGATTGACAGGTACACACTGCTATATTTAAAACAGATAACCAACAATGAACTACTATTAAAAAAAATGCTATTCCCCAGCAAAAAATAAAATAAAGATAAATAAACAAAAATTAAAAGGCTAAAAGAAAAAGAATACTGATAATTTGGACATCACAATTGATAAACTTATGATGGTTTATATGTCAGAGAGAAAGACAGAATGAAAAATGAGAACTTTACGTTTAATATTATGTAATCAAATATAAATGGAAGAGTCACTAAAGCAGACTGTGCATTATGAAAAAAGAATTTCAATAGATTTAAAATTTCGGAAAAATATATCACATTATTTGACAGATTCAATTTAAAAATTATTTTTAAGGATTAGAAAGCAAAAATCTAAAACTGTCCACTTGAAGAAATTGAAACCCATTTATAAAACTCAGATTTAGTATAACATTAAAATCAAAATCCTAAGTAATATAGAAAAGTATGAGTATGTTATAATTTGAAAATTGTGAGATGCAAACATATGTATACTCAGTAAAATTTTTATTCAAAATATATATTGTACAAGGAATAAGGTATAAAATAAATGAGCATATAATTGTTAATAAAAATAATAAAACAAATTCAGGGAAAGTTAAAAAACAAAACATGTTTTTAAGATGACAAAATTAACGTATTTCTTGCAATTTGAACAAGAGAGCAGAGATAAAAGGTAAGAAAACAAAACTGTAGAGATGTCTACATTATCAGAATATTCAATATATAATTTTATGTGCATACATTTAAGTGTCTGATATGGATTATGCTGCAAAATATTATCTAAACTGTTAGAGAAAATATAATAAATTTAACAAATAAATTTATTATTTATAATTTAATAAAATATAATAAATATTACAATAAATGTGTTAATGGTTAATTGAATAATTTTTTTAAAATCCTAAAGAAAAAGAAAATGTTACATATTCTTTATAGAAATTGTTTATAGAAACACATCAAGAAATTTAAAATTTCTGTGTAAATATCTAGAACATAGAAAAATAAAATGCTTTCATGTTTATCCACTTAGTGGAACTCTCATTAAAAAAAATACATTAGTTTCTTTCTAATCCTGCATCTAAATATAAAGGCAAAGTTCTAAATAAAGTATTACCAAATGAAAACCAGTGATTTACAGAAAGAGTAAGTAAGAAAGTAAGAAAGAGTAAGTATAGCTTGCATTATTAGAATAATAATTCTAATATTCACAAGTATCATTCATATAACTGAATTTAGCACAAGTAAGGAAACATAAAATAAAATAAAATTAAATATATTAAATTAAATACATTAAATTAAAATATCTAAGGAAAAAACATGATAATTTTAACAGTTAAAAAATAATTATTAATTCAGCAATGAAATGAAATATAAGGCCTTAGGAAGTTAGAAAGTTTTAGAAAATTACTTCCTGAATAAAGAATATCTAGTAGCACATAGATTAGATAACATGCTAAATGATTAAAGTATTAAAATAATTCCTATTAAATATAATATACAATCAAGACTGCTGTTACTGTTTCACATCATATAGCAGACGCTTGCCAAAGTTAACGAAACATGAAAAATACTGGAAAGGGCAGCACTGTTATCACTTTGCAGACAATATGATTATCTTCTTGGGCAATCAACTCTAAAAAATTTTTAAACTATTAAGATGATTCAATAACTTGGTTATATACAAAAGATTTCAAACAAATAGCTTTTTATTATAACACTGATAAACAGCAAAAAATATCATTTAATGAAAACTATAGTCTTCCTGAGCTTCCCAGGTGGCTCAGCGGTAAAGAATTCACCTGCAATTTAGAAGATGGAGGAGATGCCACGGGATTGACCTCTGGGTTGGAAAGATCCCCTGGAGGAGAGCACAGAAACTCACTCCAGTATTCTTGCCTGGAGAATCCCATGGACAGAGGAAACTGGCAGGCTACAGTCCACAGGGTCACACAGAGTCGGACAGGACAAACACAACTGAAGCTGCTGAACCTGTGTGATGCATAGGATTCTTAATAAAAACCATGCAATGTCTAGAGGTAAATCTAATAAGAAATATACAACATCTGCATTAATACAAGTATGGAGGATTTTATAAGAAATTTAAAAATTTTGGACTCTGTGGGAGAAGGCGAGGGTGGGATGTTTCGAGAGAACAGCATCGTATCTAGGGTGAAACAGATCACCAGCCCAGGTGGGATGCATGAGACAAGTGCTCGGGCCTGGTGCACTGGGAAGACCCAGAGGAATCCGGTGGAGAGGGAGGTAGGAGGGGGGATCGGGATGGGGAGTACATGTAAATCCATGGCTGATTCATGTCAGTGTATGACAAAACCACTACAATATTGTAAAGTAATTAGCCTCCAACTAATAAAAATTAATGAAAAAAACAAAAAAAGAAATTTAAAAGCTAATTCTAAATTTGATAGAAGGAGAAAGTCCCCAGTAATGTAAAAGTATAGATTTGTAAGAGAAGCATATATTATCCCACCAGATAGCAAACATGTCAAAAATATTTCTCAGAAATAGCAAATAAAATGTGTACTTTAGATACAGCTAAAAATATTAGGTCAAAGATAAATGAGGTGTACAGAAACTCATTTCTCTTTGTATAGGGTAAATTTAGTTTTTGATAAATTTGACTTCATAATTGAGAGTGTTGTCGCTGCTGCTGCTTCAGTCATGTCCAAGTTTTTGTGACTCCATGGACTGTAGCCCACCAGGTTCCTCTGTCCATGGATTCTCCAGGCAAATATACTGGAGTGGGTTGCCATGTCCTTCTCCAGGGGATTTTCCCCACCCAGGGATCAAAACCAGGTCTCCTGCTTTGCAGGCAGATTCTTTACCATCTGAGCCACCAGGGAAGCTGCATGAATGGATTATTCAACAAGTAGCCTAAAGTAACTTGACAGCTATATGAATCGACAACCTCATGTCATGAACAAAGATTTCCTACACATTTCTTCAGTTTAGTTCAGTTCAGTCACTCGGTCGTGTCTGACTTTGCAACCCCATGGACTGCAGGACACCAGGCCTCCCTGTCCATCACCAACTCCCGGAGCTTACTCAAACTATATCCATTGAGTTGGTGATGCCATACAACCATCCCATCCTCTGTGGTTCCCTTCTCCTCCTGCCTTCAATCTTTCCCAGCATCAGGGTCTTTTCAAATGAGTCAGTTCTTCACATCAGGTGGCCAAAGTATTGGAGCTTCAGCTTCAGCGTAAGTTCTTCAAATGAATATTCAGGATTGATTTCTTTAGAATGGACTGGTTGGATCTCCTTGCAGACACATTTCTTAAATAGTTTTAAATTATTTAAAAATAGCCTTTAAAACATTCAGAGAAAATATAAGAATTTTCTCTTTCTTTTGCAGTGAGGAAGATATTTTGATTTAGAAGGAAATTGACAAATGTACGCTTATGAGACAAAATAAACAAACCTTCATAAAAACATAAATGATCAAAAATATTTTTAAAATCCTATCATTAAAATGTAAAAGTCAATGAAATATTGGGGTAATACAACAAAAAATTAACAAAATACTTAAAGAGCTGTTAAGAGCAATTTAAAAAAAGACATCTATATAGGCAAGAAGGCAAAGGACATAAAGGAAGACGGAGAAAAATTTTGAGAAACATTTAAATTATGCTCAATCTCACTAGCAATGGAAGAAATGCAAATTAAAAGCAACATGTAACTCCATGGCTGATTCATGTCAATGTATGACAAAACCCACTTCAATATTGTAAAGTAATTAGCCTCCAACTAATAAAATAAATGAAAAAAAAAAGAATAATAAAAGCAATTAGTTATTTTTCACATGGGAGAAAAGATTAAGAAAATTATACTCTCAGTATTATGAAGAATTCAGGGAAACAAGAATTCTTCATATAGCAGGAAATCAAAAAATGGTGAAATGTTTTTAGAAAAGTTTTTGGTTGAATATTCTAATGTTTAAATTTTAATTACTCTGATCAATTAATTCTACTTTTAAAGATGTTCTTAAACTAATATGCAACAGTAACCCCAAATACTTTGGATGGTCAGTGCAAAATTATTTAATGAGAAAATGTATCAATTTAAATGACCATATATATGATAGTAGTAAAATGTATTTTTATATGGATTCGTCATAGAAGTGTCTTTATCAGTAAAAAGGATAGAGTGATCTGTATATACAATGTCATGAATCTTATGCATAATGTTAAAAAAAATCACAAAGTATTCTATTATTGAAAAAATGTATCTTGAGTATGGTTGCCTCTTGAGTGAGGACAGGAATTTATTCAAAGGAAAAATCATTTTACTTTTAATATATTTTACATTGTTAGGAAAATTAATGGTATTTATGCTATAAAAATGAAACAACAAAAAAGGTATATAACTTTGACATTCATTTAAATCATTGCTTGTAAAGACAACATGAACTATTCCTATTTTTATTTCCTATTAGTATACAATCTTGAAAATACCTTTAAAAAGTAGAACAAGATTTTTCATTTTACCAAAGCAAGTAGAAACAAAATTAACAACAGAAAATGAAAGAACTTTTGATTAATAAATTCAGTCTCTTTAATGATCTGTGTGGACAAAAAGTAGGTACTTTAAGAGATTATGAGAGAGTGGAGGCTCTGAGTCAGAGAAAAAAATACCCGTAAGTAAAATCTTACATAAGAATATCAGTTGTGGTTTTATGTGTTATCTGCTTTGAAGCCAATAATATGTATAAGTAGTTAGAAAATATGAATATTAAATTTATAAAATGTTAACTTGTTAACTTTGTAAACAAATCTGAATGTATTAATTCAGTAGTCTCTTGGGGTCTTGTATTTAAGGAGACTGTTGAGAACTACATTTAAGTAGATTCTTTAGAAGTACTGTGTAAACTTTGGTCATATGAAAATTCTGCCCTGAAAAAACAGTCAAGTGAAAGGTCAAACTATCTCTAGATGGTCTTAAGAAATCTAGAAAAAAGAAAGTTAAAAAAAAAAAAAACACAAAAACAAATATACACAAACCAGATTTTAAAGCTAGAAAGAGAGACTCAATTGAAAACTCTTGGCCAGTGGTTTTAAACTAGGATTTATAGATCTCTCATGGGGGTCCTTGAACAAAACTGAGCATATTAACCTAAAATTAATGTGCTCATCAAATTTCTAGTAGGAAATTTATACAACTAGACCTCTTAAGATATGTGCAGTTATATATTTCATTTTGCAGGTATTCAGTTTCTAAGATACACCAAACTCATCAGGTAATTAAATCATGGAATTTGAACATTTGAAGATACAATCAATTGAACATTTACTGTACCCTTTGAGGGGAGAATAGTACCTTTCTCATTTGTGGTAGATCAAATAATTAGATATGATAATATATTAAAAACAACAATTCCTTTGCTAAAATAGTTAAATTGTTTGAATGATTATCAGCGGCATTTCAATGATCTAAGAAGAAAGTGATAGTGAGGGTCATGATTAGAGAATTCCATAAAGAAATAGCTGCCAGCTACCAGTCTAGGTGGAAGTATGAAACATAATCATACTTATGGGAAAAGAGAAGAGTAAGGCTACTTTTTACACCAAGTTTCTGTTTGAACGAAAGAAACCAAAAACTTAGCATGCTTATACTTGATTAATAATTCATATTTATAAAGTGCTTTCACACACTTAATCTTGTTTGATCTGAACAAGGTTTTGAGGAAGGCAGGGCTTATTGGCCCAGAGTACCAGCAAGGAAACTGGATCAGAAATGTCAAACAATCTGTTCAAATTCACGGTCCTCCTAGGAAATGGTGAAACCAGAATAGCACTCGTGCGTCCTGACACTTAATCTCTTGTTTCCCAGCTGTTTGTGTTGTGAGGCTTGATGAAGAAAGGCACTGGGAAAAGTGTGAGAATAGTTACAACAAGAGAAAACTCGCATTTACTTCTCTCTTCTGTTTGTTCATATATCAAACTTGAGGGCCTACTAGGCATGCAAAGAGTCGGACACGACTGAGCAACCCCGTGGACTGTAGCCTGCCAGGCTCCTCTGACCATGGGATTCTCCAGGCAAGAATGCTGGAGTGTGTAGTCATTTCCTTCTCCAGGGCATCTGCCTGACTTAGGGATCGAACCCACATCTGCCTGTCTCTCCTGCATTGCAGGCAGGTTCTTTACCTGCTGAGCCATTAGGGAAGGCAAAACAGGATGTTAAAATAAGACTCTTTCAGTTTTGGTTTTGTTGAACTCCCAAGAAAATATGCACCAACTACTCCTTCATTGCAAAGCAAGGTGCTGAATAACCATGTGATGATGACAAAACAAGTATCCAAGAAGCAGTTTTAAGTCGCCTAATAACGTGTTCTCATAAATGATTTACATGAAGTGATGTCAAAGGGGTCAGGAAGTTTGCTGGATGTTGGCTGGCCCTTGAGAAAATTATGTTTAAGAGCTGATGGAGGCTATACCAGCTTCTCTGTAATCTTGACTATGTCAGAAAGCACAACTACTCCAGGGTGGAGAGGAGTGAATGATGGAGAGAGAGAATGCAGCCACACATTCATCCTCTCACTGCTGGGTTGACATGGTGGAACAAGAAGCTGTGAGTTTGAAGGAAGTTTAGTGTTTTGAATATTATCTTGTAGTGTGCTTGTGCGTGTGTGTGTGTGTGTGTGTGTGTGTGTGAAGTACTCAGAGAATTTGCTTTTAAGTCTGAGAGTGACTAGCAAAGTTTTAAAAACCTCTGACAAACAGTGGGAAAAAAAAAAAAAACTTGGAGTGTGTTTGAACCGGTAGATATTTGCTGCAAGTTATTGTGGGAAAATGAGTTTCTTTCTGATGATGTCTTATGAACCTTTGAACTCAAGGCAATAGTTATGATTATTTTACAAGCTCAAAGGCAAAATAGCAGACCTGCCTTCCATCATCCCTAAATCATTTTTCCCTTTAGTCTCTCCCATCATTAATATTGATCAAGTTTCTCAGTTCTAAAAGCATAAGTGTATACCTTTACTCCTTATTTTCAATACCGCATGCTATCAGAAAGCCACATGGTTACCTAAAATTTGAATCCTGACTTCTCACCACCTAAGTCACTGCTGTCCTATTCTGAGGCCTCTCATCACTGTCCAACTACTGGAATAGCCTCCTTCCTGGGATCCTTCTTTCAGCTAGAGCCCTTTTCTGTACGTATAGTCACCAAAGTTATCTCTTAAAACACAAACCACATCACAGCACAGCTTCACTTAAAGTTCTCCAACTGTTTTTTTATTTTACTTCAATAATTCCCTACATTTCTTCCCATTGCTTACCACCTCCTATGAGATCTTTCTCCTGCTCTCTAACCTTGATTATAATCCTCCCCTTTACACCCACACTTTAGCCACACTGGCCTCTTTCCTGTTCCTTTCACAGACCAAGCCCATTACATCCTCAGGGACTTCCCATTTGCTATTTTCCTCTGCCTGAGTTTGTTTTACTAAAATATTCTAATTGTCGGCTACTATTCACATCTCGGGCTTCCCTGGTGGCTCAGTGATAAAGAATCTGCCTGCAATGCAGGAGACATGGGTTTGATCCCTAGGTCTGGAAGATCCCCTGGAAAAGGGAATGACAACCCACTCCAGTAAGCTTGCCTGGGAAATCTCAGGGACAGAGCAGCCTGGAGGACGCCAGTCCACGGGTTTTCAAACCAGTAGGACACGACTGAGCGGCGCATAAACAACACATTCACGTCTATGTTCAAACCTCATCTGCTTAAATGGAGCCGCTTTGACCACCCTCTTTCATAGTCATTCTTTGTCCACTTGAACAGTGTTCTTTTCACACCACTTGCCATTGTATTAGCATAATTTTTTTAAAGTATATGGTTGCATTTAATCTCACTTCCATGCTAGAATGCAAGTTCTGTGAAGGCAGAAAATTATTCACTGATCAGAGTAAATCCTGACTTAACTTTAATAATCAAAAGTAGTTTTTTGTTTTAAAGGAATGACCAATGATAAGTAGTGATTTTTGAAGTCATATTGGATCACATTGGAATTTTAACATATCAATGGAAATCTTAACAGGACATTGGACTGTAACTACACAAAGTAATATAAGTTAATTTTCATAGAGTTGGTGCTTCATAATCTACAAAAATTCCAGATATGTTATTTTGGCTAATAAATGACAGGAAATATTTGTTAACCTTCCAGTTGGCTATGAAATTTATAGATTCCTCAATAAATTTATTCTTTGCCTGAAACAGAGGGATTCATTGGTAATCCTATATTTCTAATATGCCATTTAGATTTGTCAAACATCTGAAATTATACCTTCATATTCCATGGTGCAAAACAATGGAGTATATTGAGATAAACAGAGGCCTACTGTTTCTCTTAAACTTGTGTCCTTGAAAACCAGAAAAAAGTTGGCAACCTTGCCGTAAAAGAGCCATAGAACACTGTAACAATTAAGTTACTCAGGGCTGAGAGTACAGTGAAAGCTGACTGATTCAGCAAATATACCACTCTTCCTGGGAAAAGCAGGTGTGACCACAGTAAGAATTGCTGCATATCTGCTGAAGAAGACATCTTTTTGGTATTGTCTCAGAGTGAGGAGATGGATAAGAAATTCAATAGTCTAGATAAAGGATAATGGTTTAGTTACATTTGGAAAATCTGTAGTCCCGCCAGGAAATGGGTTCGTACTTATAGATTACACAAAGTTAACACATTATCTGATCAAGGGAGTAATTTCAAATTCTGACATAAACTTACTTTGTGAAGTATTAACTCTCCATGTGATACAGAAATACACAGTATATGTATTAGAGAAACCCACCCCATTATTATGTGGTCAAAACTCAGTGAAGCTGGCTCCAGTTATGTGAGGCAATTTCAGTTCACCATAGATCTCTTAAGTGTCCACCGTGCTAGGCCTTGAGGATACAGGGGTAAATAATGCCATGTCCTTGCCCTGGAGGAGTCTTTCAAAAGGGGCCATTTAACTATAGCACAGTGAATATTAGCATACAATATTTGGCTCCTCCAAGGAACAATAGGCCTGCACTGGAAGGTTCACAAAAGACATCCTGAAAGAGTGGCTATGGAAAATACACAAGGCTGGAGTTGAACTTAACATCCCTGAATACATTAGTCTTGAGGCATAAATCAACAAAGAAAGAAAAGGGTATTATAGGATGTGCAGAGGATATGATTAGATGCCTTGTTGTGTCAAATGTGTGATGCCAGGAAATTAAAAGCCTCCAAGGTACTGAAGCATAAAGTTCTAAAGAGAGTTCTGTGGCAGATGAGCCCTTGACTGGTAATCTCAGGTCAGTTCCAAAAGGCTGCTACACAGTAGCTGTGATCAGTGGGAGAATCAGAAAGCCCTCCACTTTGGAAATTCTGTATGCATCCACTTATAATGTTGTATTCTAACAACTGTTGCCAAGACATAGCTGCACAGGAGAAGAGGTTCTTAATTTAGAGCAAAAGGAGTAGAAAGAACATGTGGTCATAGTTGGAAAAGTGGGAGACAACAGGGAGGGACTAAGATTCAAAGGCATAACTGCCTCCTACTATTCTGTTGGTTACTAGTGAGTTGAGTTCCCCACCAAAGACTTATACAGTCAGCACAGACTTTATAAGATAGTATTTCCAGAAAACTCAATATTGGCAAATATAGACAGTGCTCTATTCTTTAAGAGGAATGAAAAAAGTCATTGAAAGCAGAGACTGTGAATACTTTGATCACTATTATATGACCCCAAACTACAATATCTAGCATATTTTAGTTGCTTAAGGATGAGTTGTTGAATGAATGAGTGAACTGAAGACTTTCTAGCTTAAACTAATTTAAAGTTCAAGGCTATATACAGAGAGAGAGGATTCCATGGTAAGAAACAAACCATGAGTAAATTTCTGGAGGTGAGAGACAAAATCTCATTGATGGAACTGTGAGAGCAGATTGGGTTTAGCGGCCTTGAGCACTGTGGGTGAAGGTGAATGTGTGAGTCACTCAGTCACGTCTGGGTCTTGCGATCTGATGGACTGCAGCCTACCAGGCTCCTCTGTCCGAGGAATTTTCCAGGCAAGAACACTGGAGTGGGTAAACATTCCCTTCTCCAGGAGATCTTCCCAACCCAGGGATTGAATCTGGGTCTCTCTCATTGCAGGAAGATTCTTTAGCATCTGAGCCACCAGGGAAACCCTGGTGGGACAAGTTAGTATGCTTGAAATAGCCCATGTGGAAGGAAGGAGAAAGCTTCACTAGGGAACAGAGAGAGGCTGGGACTGCTGTGTTACAGTGGAGGGCTCCCAGAGATGATAAGTATGGAGATGAACTAATCTTCATAGATATATGACTTTTCCCATAATGCTCATAAGCCTAGAATGGAGCAGAGAGATATCACTAACGGTTTGAACTTGTTCTAATAGTGCTTGCATTTTTTTTTTTCATTTATGCATTTTATAACTTTAAAATGTGATTATCAGACACATTTAAATGAAAATATAATTTTACAATCATGTGTTTTAGGTTGATCAAATTATAAAATAACTCAGAAAAAGTGAATTACTTCTTTACATGTGCTTTACTATTAAAAATAATTTTTAAGGGTAAGAAGTTTATCATTAAAGACCTTAAAAATTTCCTTGCACTTTTATTTTGCTTATTTATTTTTAATCTATGGCTTTATTCTTTGGAATAAAAAATTAATATTTCCTTGAAAATTTTGAAATATTTTTATATATGATAGATATACTAAATGTAACCTTGGTTAGAGTTCTTTGGGTACATTTTTGATCTGAATGATATATTTATTTTATATACTATAAAAATAGACATAATGATAGGAAGATGTATATGAGGGTTTTATGTATTTTTTTATGTAATTGTATTTGTACTTAGATAGTTTTTAAAAAGTTGTCCTGTGGCTTACTCATCTCATAAGATTTAATAGTGAATTAATCATTTGTATACCAGGGGAAGATGGTTTGATCAATATCAGAAATATAGTCTCTACAAGGAGAATGTTTTGATAAGTACACTTTGAATAAACCTCTTTTATGAACTGAGTCATATTTCTTAAACCGTTAAACCAATAAGCATTAGATTTGGTTTGGAATAAGAGTGATCTCAGAAGTACATCTGACCAGCCTAACCCAAAGCATGTCCATCTATACATCTGTATCTATGCAATAAGTCCATCTAATACATTATTAACACAAACTGCAAATAATAATGGACCAGGGATTAATTTTTTATGTGCAATATGAATCTTTGATCTTGTAAGGCCAAGAAGCAAATGAATTTATCCAAGCCGGAGAAGAGTTTGGAGGCAAAACTAATAATAAAAAAACCAATCTAATTTCAAATAATTTACTGGTTCAAGTCAAATTATCAAAATGGTTCAGAACAATGACTTCTAAAAATTTATGACAAATAGGACAATAAGCCCCAAAATATCATTCCATGAACACTGATTTGCTTCTTGAGTAATTCACTACACTGTGTTTATTGAAGCTTTTATCTTTCTAATACAGTGTCTAGTTCTCAAAGTTCTTCACGGAAGTAATATAGACACTGGAAGGAAACTCAGAAATTTCAACTAGGTAGTTGTCTGCTATCCTAAAAAGAGTATTTTGCAAACACATCTCTCTCCTCTTTATTTACTTATTTTTTAGCATAAGTAGCACATGTGGCATAACCCAAATCACCAGTATGGAACAGTTCTTGAAACACAGGCAGAGATTGCTTTGCACTGTGAACTGAGAACTATCTCCCTTGCCTAAACAAGAAAAATACATACATACATAGAAAACAAAACCCCTATACACATACACAGAGCTTCCCCTATAGCTCAGCAGAAGAGAATCCGCCTACATTGTAGGAGACACAGGAGATGTGGGTTTGAATCCTGGGTGGAGAAGATCCCAGGAGAAGGAAATGGCAACCAACTCCAGTGTTCTTGCTTGGGAAATCACAAGGACAGAGAAGCCTGGTGGGCTACAGTCCATGGGTCCAAAGAGTTGGACACAACTGAGCAACTGAGTGGAGAAGGAAATGGCAACCACTCTGGTATTCTTGCCTGGAGAGTCCTGTGGACAGAGGAGCCTGGTGGGCTGCTGTCCATAGGGTCACACAGAGTCAGACGTGACCGAAGCGACTTAGCATGCATGTATGCATTGGAGAAGGAAATGACAACCCACTCCAGTATTCTGGCCTGGAGAATCCCAGGGACGGGGGAGCCTGGTGGGCTGCTGTCCATAGGGTTGCTAAGAGTCGGACACGACTGAGCGACTTCACTTTCACTTTTCACTTTCATGCCTTGGAGAAGGAAATGGCAACCCACTCCAGTGTTCTTGCCTGGAGAATCCCAGGGACAGGGGAGCCTGGTGGGCTGCCGTCTATGGGGTCACACAGAGTCGGACACGACTGAAGTGACTTAGCAGCAGCAGCAGCAACTGAGCACACATCATTGTCATACACACGTATACATGCTACTTGTGTAATCTTAGGCAAGTTACCATTTAACCTTTCAGAGCCTTGGTTTTCTATTTTTAAAATAAGAAAATATGGAGACTTGTTGTTGTTCAGTCACTCAGTCACATCTGACTTTTTGCGACCCCATGAACTGCAGCACATCAGACTTCCCTGTCCTTCACCATCTCTCGGGGTTTGTTCAAACTCACGTCCATTGAGTCAGTGATGCCATCCAGCCATCTCGTCCTCTGTCATCCCCTTCTCCTTCTGCCTTCAATCTTTCCCAGCATCAGGGTCTTTTCCAGTGAGTTGGTTCGTCCCATCAGGTGACCAAAGTATTGGAGCTTCATCTTCAGAACCAGTCCTTCCAATATTATTCAGGGTTGATTTCCTTTAGGACTGATTGGTTTGATCTCCTTGCAGTCCAACGAATTCTTAAGAGTCTTCTCCAGCACCACAGTTCATAGGCATCAATTCTTTGGTGCTCAGTCTTTTTTATTGTCCAGTCCTCACATCTGTACATGACTACAGGAAAAATCACAGCTTTGACTATATGGACCTTTGTAGGCAAAGTAATGTCTTTGTTTTTTAATATGCTGTCTAGGTTTGTTATAGCTTGTCTTCCAAGGAGCAAGTGTCTTTTAATTTCATGGCTGCAGTCACCATCTACAGTGATTTTGGAGCTCCCCGAAAAAGTCTGTCACTGTTTTCATTGTTTCTCCATCTACTTCCCATGAAGTGATGGGACTGGATGCCATGATCTTAGTTTTTTGAATGTTGAGTTTTAAGCCAGCTTTTTCACTCTCTTCTTTAAACTTTATCAACAGACTCTTTAATTCCTCTTTGCTTTCTGCCATAAGGGTGGTGTCATCTGCATATCTGAGTTTATTGATATTCCTCCCCACCATCTTGATCCCAGCCTGCGCTTCTTCCAGCCCAGCATTTCTCATGATGTACTCTGCATATAAGTTAAATAAGCAGGGTGACAATATACAGGCTTGATGCACTCCTTTCCCAATTTGGAACCTGTCTATTGTTCCATGTCCACTTCTAACTGTTGCTTCCTGACCTGCATACAAGTTTCTCAGGAGGCAGGTCAGGTGGTCTGGTATGCCCATCTCTTTAATAATTTTCCACAGTTTGTTGTGCTCTACACAGTCAAAAGCTTTACCAATAGTCAGTGAAGCAGAAGTAGATGATTTTCTGGAATTCTCTAGCTTTTTCTATGATCCAACGGATGTTGGCAATTGGATCTCTTGTTCCTCTGCCTTTTCTAAATCCAGCTTGTACATCTGGAAGTTCTTGGTTCACAGACTGACTATTATTAGCTCATTATTTTTTAAATACATGCCATGTACTTTATACCATTTTCAATAAAAATTAGCTGTCCTTTTTCAGTTTTACTACAAATTTTCCTCCTGTTTATGTTCTGTATTGCTAAACCTTCTCTGATGATTCAGAAGATGAATTATGGTAAAACCTGATGATGAGTGTCATATTAACTAAAATGTGATACCTATTCTTTGTTCTAATATATGTTTCTATGACTATTAATGAGAATATTTTACACACTTATTTTTGTGTGTTTACATATGTTTTTATTTTAAATTAATTTTTTCTTTCCCTGACCTTATTTTTCAATACTAAATTTATGTGATTTACAGTGCATATCTGTGTGTTAATGATATTGAAAAGTTGCCTGCTTTTTAATATAGCTTCCCATTCTCTTTGCTTTGATACATAGTCAAAATTTTTTGAGTGAAAACATGAGTATATTTTGTGCCACCAAATCCACTTCTGTCTGTCTTTACTGTCACTTGGAAAGACACTCTCTAACATAACCTAAAGGTCCCCAACCTCCAGGATCTAATGCAGTTGAATAATCCCCAAACCATCCCCTCACTAGTCTGTAGAAACATTGTCTTCCACAAAACCAGCCCCTGATGCCACAAAGGTTGGAGACCACCACTGTAATCTAACCCAAGATACTTAAAGTCTTCTATACTTCCTTCTAGTGAGTGGATTATTTCTTTTAAAATGTTCAATATTAAAATTTTTATCTTCCTAAAAGTCTTTTAGTATATGTACCATATAAGTATGATAAATCATATTTGGTGTAAATATGATTTAACTTTGTTTTTAAAATTGTCAATCATTGTTTTAATACCATATGAAAATTATATTTCCCCATGAATTTGAAAAAAACACATTTTATTATAATAAAGTCTTTAAATTGTATCTGATTTTGTACTTTAAAAATTTTTCTTTGGCTGTATCTCTGCCTATGCTGGGTATGTATTATTTTCATTCAGATAACTGTTAGAATATGCCATTTTGTAGTTTCTCTTTTCAAAATTTATTTGATGCTGTTTGTATATTCAACTAAATCTTAAAGTTATCCTACTACATTTCAGTAAAACTATGATTATTTTAACTGGTTTTGCAAATATTCATAGATTTACCTGAGATAAGTTAATATTTTTATAAGGTTGTGCCTTCTCAGAGGAAAGACTTGATCATACTTCTCTATACATGTATTTCATAAATAGGATATTGGTTCTTAATTATTAACTAAACTTTGGAATAGTTTTCTTTAAAAAATGATACATTTTTGGCTCATGTATATAATATGTTCATTATATGCTTAATATTGGATTTAGTATGTTTTGTTGCCAAACAGAAACATGCTATAAAGCTAAAGATTACATTATTTTTTTTGAGGAATATAATTGTTTTCATACCTTTAATAAAACTAAAATTTTAATAAACTAAATCATAGAATTTTTAAAAGTTATTAGGAAAAGAGTGAATCAATTCACAAACACTATTTAAAATGTTGCTCATGAATTTTTTTCCAATATTAAAAATTTAAATCCTTATTTATTCTAGGAAACAGTAGGCTAAGAGACATAAATATGTGTTATTTAAGATGCTACTCTCCAGACTACTTTCTGATCATTGATTCAAGAAGGATTCTGGGTCTTGCTTTTTTAGTCTTATTAAGGTCAGTGATCTCATTGTCAAATACACTTGTATTAACAAAAACTTCCTACTATTTGCTATGTGAGATTGTCTAAATAAAAAGTCATAATACAAATAATCACCAATAACTTTACCATAGAACATTTAAACACAATCTTTTATTCACTGATTCCCATCCTTATTATACAGAAACATAAAATGGGTGTGGCTTGTCCTATTTGTAAGGTTTGTAACTTCTGAACTACCCATTCTTTTTCTGATTATGAAGATGATTGATGAATTTGTGTTTCGAAAAGCAATATTATTACACCCATGAAACTATCTGCTCTTCAGGGATTGCTTTGAAATGCTTGGTTATTTCATGTTCCAGCCACAGTTTTGTTTTTTCAATGAAGCTCATCCTTCGAATTAAGAAAAAAAAGAAAAAAAAAAAAAAGATATTCAATACTAAAATTTGGGGATCCATATAATCTTGTATATATCTATTTGTATATATAACCCTAACCTTGTACAGAATCTGCTATAATCTTGTCCTTGGAGATGAACTTACAAATAGATATAACCAAGTTAATCTGAAGTGTTTTAACCAGTTCCATGTTTCCTGCCTTAAATATCTTTTTCCAAGTTTATATGAAGCCATTTGGTGGCTACAGATTTTAAATTCACAAACCACAAAGTTCCACTCTGGTGTACACACATTATCACTTCATAAAACTCATTCCGCTCCATCCTTCCAGTAAAGATATGACAAGGCTGTTTATCAGTAGGTAATAAGACAGATAATTTAACTGTACAAGCTCTAATTGGTCTAATTCACTAACTGACCTCTCACCACTTGATTCACTAGTACAATTGAGCTCTGATAAAGCCTTTAATTGTAAATTGCACACAGCTGTGAGCTGCTTCTCACGCTGGCACAAAAACACTATCATCGACTGTTTCATCTCGGCGACCTGCTAATTTGGAGCATATGTAACTGTTTTTAATGCTGAAGGCTTGACATACCACAAACAGCAGATGTTGCAGCTGCCCCTGAGACGCTTTATTTAATTCAATTACGTCTTTTGGAGATATGTAAAAAAGCCAGGCAAGATGAGAGAGGGCAGGAGAATGTTAAAAATGGAGCCCCTGGTTGAGGCCCAGGTGGCTCGATAGGCAAATGATTGGGTGAATGTCTAAATGATCTTTTTAATTGAGTAGACTGACGGCTAATCAGGGTCATGAAGTGTTATCACACTGATGAGCTGAGTGGAGCCCTGGGCTGCTCTGCAATTAATGCCGCTTTTGTGAAAGGAGGAAAAAGAAAGATAATATATACCATCTGGCAATTGTTTATGATCAAAGCAGCAGTTTGCTGCAAATTCAAGTTAAATGCTATTCATAACATTATTTTTGCTGCTGCTGAGGGCAAGGACATGAAGCCCAGGCCTTTGTCTGACTTCTCATTCTCCTTCTCAACCAAAACATTCATTTTCTTCCACGTGTGTTATTATTAATTACTTGGCTGCTTGCTAACGTATGGCCTGAATGGTTCCCTGTTTGATATGCCAATAAAAAGCCCTGCATATACTCCTTGGAATCTACTTCAACGTTCATGCCAGTGTATCTGATTACAATAAAACAAAGCAAGGGCGAAAGTCACAGCCAAAACCCAGAGAAAACAAGCCAGTTTTGCTTGTCTCTTTGGCATCTCTAGGATTAAAAAGAAGGTGAGTGGGGTTCTTGACAGCAGTGGCAAAATGTCTGAGTGATTTCCCGCCCCCCCCCCCCCCCCAGCCTCAAGGAGATCAGCATTTGAAAACTTTAAAGCAGATAGAGATTGTTCCAGAAATCCCCAATATTTTCATTGTTTGTCACTTAAGGTCATCAAAATTAATATAAAGGTATAAACTGAAAATAAAATGTTAAGATAATTGTTAACATGAGGGCCATTTACAGGTGTCTCAGACACAGTCACACAAAATATAGGCATGCTTTTCATCCTGAGTCACTGGCAAGACTATAAAAGGTAAATAAACAAAAATGGAGACTTCCAATGAAAGCTTTGAAAAGCTCGACTATGATTTAGGAAAGGAAGAAAAATATAATTTCTTTTAAGTGCATAAAAATAAAGTGTCACTCTCACTTTAAATTACTGAAGCATGCAGGGGCATACATATTCAGAAGTACGTAGTGTGAAAATAAAACACAGCCAAAAATCAAGGAATTAGCTTTAGAGTAGTAAAGTGAACTTAGACTGCAAAGCCATAAGCATGGTCTATGCAGCCAGATTCCATCATTTTGAATTTTTTGGTCACTTTAGATGCAGTTGAGATGAATGCTGACCTTAACTCTAATCTACTAGTAGTACCTGATCCAGAATCTACTTTTGGAAATACAAAGGTATCAGCTAGTATAATGTATCAGGCATTTTTGGAAACTTACTATATCCTGGGCCCTGTGCTGGGTGCTGGGAATACAATGATCATAAAGGCATAGAAACTCCCCTTCATGACATTGAAGTCTAGTGAAAGAGACAGATACATAAGTGGAATTTACCATGGAGTGTTGAAGGCAAATGCTGTAAATTACAGGTGGGAAACCCAACCCAGACATTGGGAAGGCACAGGTGGCTGTTATAAGGTCCTTCTCGGACAAGTCCTTTGTTATTGTTTAGCCACTAAGTTGTGTCCGACTCTTCTGCAACCCCAAGGACTGGAGCCTACCAGGCTCCTCTGTCCATGGGATTTCCCAGGCAAGAACACTGGAGTGGGTTGTCATGCCTTCTCAGGGGATCTTTTCACCCTAAGTATCAAACCTGCATCTCCAGCCTTGGCAAGCATAGTCTTTACCTCTGAGCCACCTGGGAAGGCTTAATAAATATTTTTGCTGAATAAACATGAATACATTATATAAGTGTAACAGTCATGTGACTTATCTGAGGAGTATTTCTACCCACAGCCCTCATCTGGGTATGTAGAAACACATGCCCCAGAAAGATGACAAATATATTAGTGAGCATAATTAGTCTATAAGCAGAATTATTATAGATATGCAGTGAGTTAGTTATCTTGTCTGTGTCAGTGTTGTTACCTTAAGTGTAGATCATGGCCTTATTGAAAGCAAGGATGATACTTCCGTTTCTTCAGTTGCTTCTGAAAGAATTTCCAAAATATCAAGGTTGCAGACCAATGTCAGGGAACCTAGTTGATGAAGGAGCAGAACACTGTTTAGCCAAGGAAAGGTTTTTCTCAAGGAAGTGTTTTTATTTCATAATAAAATGGAGAGTGAAAGGAAAAGGTATGGATAAAAAACTTGTATAATGATTGCAAAGTTAACTGAGACAAATCAGATCTACCATTGTGATAGAGCATTGTAACAGAGCATTTTTAGAAGACTGTCTATCCAGCTAAAATTTAACAATCACAACAAAACACACACACACACATATATGCATACTCACACTAAAAAGTCACTTTAGTTTGAAGGAAGCATTCAAGCTACCATTTTGTATGTAGAGATGAAGGAAAACTAAATTTGATTTTCCTGGAAAAGCATGCTGAACAGGTCCTGATTATTAATAGCAGAGTCAGCTTATAGACCTCAGACACTCCTTATACAACAGGATGGCAAAGGAAAGAGTTCTAGAATAAAAGGTGTTGAGGTTAGAAGTCAACTTTCAGTGTCTGAACTTTAAAAGACTAGTTTATTTTAAACATTCTGAGAAAATGTAATTCTAATAAAAAATAATAGGTCCTTATCATTTGCCAAGGATTGTACTAAGTGCATTTTACATATATTATCTAATTTGATCTTTACTATAGCCTGTCAGAAATAGAATGTTATTATTTCTATATTTCTAATGCAGAAACAGGGACACAGGAAGGTCCTATAACTCAGTCAAATGTGTAGTTAGTAAGGGAAGAATACAGGATTTAAGCCAACTGCTGACTCTAAAAATCCTATGCTCTTCAGTGATAATCTTTACCTCTCATCCTGGGAAAAGTTTAGGGACAAGAGAATTATTCTTGAGATAAAAGTTATTTTTGTTCACTTTATACTGATCTAAATGAATAGTCTGTAAATTCTTTTAATGATTTACTTTATAATGGGGCTTCCCAGGTGGTGCTAGTGATAAAGAACCCATTTACCAATGCAGGAGACATAAGAGATGATATATTTATTATAAATAAACATAATATTTATTATAAATATATAAATAAATATAATACATTTATTATATTCTTTTATTATAACTTTTGGTAATATATTATAGGCTAACTTTAAAATGCTAATTTATTTAATAGTATTTAAAAGAATACTATTTAATACTATTTAATAGAAATAGTATTTCTCAGGCAACAAAACTTCCAATACAAGGTAACTCAAAGACTGTCTGATCAAAGAATCCCCTCTCCCCCACTTTACCACATTTAGAAAAGTAAGACTTTAAAAAAAATCTTCTGATGAGGAGTTGGAAGTTATTCTTACACTGACAAAACCCAATAAATTTTATTCTACATTTCTTCATACCATCACACATTTATTAAATATTTATTATGTAGTACTTATGGAGAGTCCAGGTAAATAAATGAAGAATTTTTTCCTATTTTCAAGGAGCATCTAGTATAGTTGAGGAGACAGATGCCTGAAGTAATCACAGTGATTACAAAGTTTATCAATTTTTCCTGCCTAAATTAATTTGATCCCTGGGTAGGGAAGATCCCGTGAAGGAGCATCTCCTTCATGCACTCCAGTATTCCAGCCTGGAGAATCCCTTGGACAGAGGAGCTTGGTGGGCCACAGACCACAGGGTCGTAGAGAGTGGGACATGACTGAAGTGACTGAGCATGCATACAAATTCATTTGAAAATCTAATGGGAGATAGGATTCCCCTATGAGCTGATTTTGCTCTTCCAGCAAAGTTCCTGAGCCCTGCTGGAGGAAATGTCAGAGCTGTGCTCAAAGCAAGCGGCTAGCAATGAAGCACGCTTGCAGAAAGAGAGGAGGGCTGGAGAAGGGTCCAGAACAGCATCCAAAAACAAATGAGAGGTCAGTCCAAGGGAACCTATATGGGAAAAGTACATGAAAATAGATTTCATAAATCACAGTGTCAGTCAACCAGGTGATAGAAAGAAGGAGGAAAGGAAAGAGAATTTATACAACATTTTAATGTTATAGTTCACTGCAGAGCATTGACGGGGGAGCACAATATTGAATGTCTCAATGGAACAGCACAGTAACAATGGAGACTCTATGAGAAAATCATCTCGGTTGAGACCTAATGACAGAAGGCTCGTCTCACCTTTATATTACCTTTTTGGCATTACTAATCCTAACCAACATGACTGTCAATAGGCACATTATGTTCAAACACAACAGGGTTTCTTTCTCTCTCTTCTCTTGTTAACCTTTACACAAATTTGAGGTGACTCTGAAAGACTTACATTTTGTTCACAAAAAATACTGTGGGAATTAACCAAGACTCAACTCTGGTGGAACGGTATTAACATCTCAGGAAGCAGGTAATTATTTTTAGGCTATGTAATATACAGAGCCCTTTGATGCTGGGAAAGGAGATGAAAAAAAGGTCTTACTCACGTGGAGTAAAGTTCAAAGAAGAGGTGGATTTGGGGTTTGCTTTCGAAGACTGGTAGCACAGTGCGGAAGACCTAAGGGTTTCAAAGTATCGGGTAGGCCAAAAAGTTCATTCAGGTTTTTCCATAATATGGCAAATCTGAATGAACATTTTGGCCAACCTAATATTCTTGCCTACCTTCACACCGGTTCTGCTACACCCATGCTGAGTAACTTCGAACTAGACATCAAATCACCTTTGTCTCAATTTCCTGGTCAATAAAGTAGAAAAGATAAAATACTAACCTCACAAAGTTGTCTCAAGGATTAAAGATACTGAGGCATTAAGACCCAGAGGGATGGGGTAGGGAGGGAGGTGGGAGGTGGGATCAGGATGGGGAACACATGTAAATCCATGGCTGATTCATGTCAATGTATGGCAAAAACCACTACAATATTGTAAAGTAATTAGCCTCCAACTAATAAAAATAAATGAAAAAAAAAAAAAGACTTAGCAGAGAGCCTAGCAAATGTTAAAACTTCAAAAATTAGTGCTTATTTTTGTCTTTCTATGGAACAACATGAAAGAAGAGGCTGGTGGAGGTGGCGCAAATCATACATGCAAAATTGTTAGTGCAGAATGAGATTATGATCTGTAAAATTCAGAAAGACCAGAAAAACTAGTAGAGGGACTTTACTGAGATAGATGAAAAGAGTAAGCATATTGAGACTTTATCCTAGAGAAATCTTAAAGACATAAAGGTATCAGAAAAGTCAGTAGAAGGGACTCCTTGTCTCATAGCAACGTGGGGAGAAATAGAGCTCATTCACTCATACAACATCTACTGAGTGAAGATTATGTATGAAGTATTTGGAGTTCAATAGAAACTAGTTGGGCAGATAGGAAAATTAGGAGTTTGGAGATCTTATGGCTACAGGAACATTTGGCTATATGAGAGTGATTTAAAGTCTTTCAAAAATCTAAGTGTGTCTTTTCGAAAGAACCAGGTATCCAAGAAAGAACCTTCAGTTCAGTTCAGTTCAGTTCAGTTGCTCGGTCGTGTCTGACTCTTTGCAACCCCATGAATCGCAGCACGCCAGGCCTCCCTGTCCATCACCAGCTCCCGGAGTTTACTCAAACTCATGCCCATCGAGTTGGTGATGCCATCCAGCCATCTCATCCTCTGTCCCTTAGATGTTCACAAATCCCGAGTGCTAAGAGCTTTCTCCAAATGAGATTACAGTAACTGTGATTATATGTTGTAGGGTGCCAATAATTACCAATAACAAGCCAGAGTATACAAAGGCAGTAAGACTAACAATAAAGGAGAAAAGAATAAAGATTAAATTTGGGTACAATGGGTTGGTAGATGCCAAGAGCAAGAGAAGCCAAAAGAGTATTATTCAGAAAGGAATTAAAAAATAGAGGTACACACTTTCAAAGCAACAAGGGAATAAAGCATTATTTTAAAGATGGAAGGGAAAATTAACAGTCTTATGTCTACATGTGAAAGGGAAGATTAAATTAAACCAACAAATTAAAGAGGATGGGAATGGAAAGATCCCTTGCATTTGGAAAAAATGAAGGAAATGTTAAGTTCCAGGGAACGGTTTCCATAAACACAGGAATCCATGAAATCTGCTACCATAGAGCAATAATGTTGATTTGTGATACTGTTTAAAGACTATTTCTCTCTATAATTCCCTCTTCCTCACACAGCTCAAGACCTAGGTATCCTCCTTTCTTATTTTACCCATCCTCTCAACTCACTTTCCCACTTAGGGCCACGAAGCTAGAATAAAAGGTCTTAAAAATCAAGGCTGCTTTTTTTTTTTCCATTATGCTTGCTGCACCTAGTAGACATTTAACCTAGTAATGAATTGACAAAAAGGAAGTCTTAACTTGAAAAAAAATACTTTGATGATCTCTTTATGCAGAAGACTATTCATCTTAATCATGGGAAACCAGCCAAAGTACAGCATTGTTAATTTTATCTTCAATGTAGAGTCTATGTATGTACTATAATCATATGAAAAATAAATGTAAATATCAGGTTTTTCAGATGTTGTAGAGACAGAGTCCCTGGCCAAGGCTTCTAGACACTGAAACTCCTCTTCCTTCTATTCCTTTATCCCTAACCCTGACCTTGAAGATACAGTTTCACTAGTGGTATATTTTTTCATGTTAGGAGAGCCTAACATATGTAATGATTCCCCTAAATGGAACCCATAGTTTATAAAGTGTGAAATTTTCTGGAATGGTTACATAACCTTGAGAATAAAAAAGCAGTGGTTAATACAGGAAGACCCTCTCTTGCAATGGCAGGTGTATTTCAGGCTATTAATAGAAGACCTGAGGCCAAAAGAGATTGAGGGCAGGAGGAGAAGGGGATGACAGACGATGAGATGGTTGGATGGCATCATCTTTGATGGACATGGGTTTGGGTGGACTCCGGGAGTTGGTGATAGACAGGGAGGCCTGGCGTGCTGTGGTTCACGAGGTTGCAAAGAGTCGAACACGACTGAGCAAATGAACTGAACTGAACTGAACTCAGGCCAAGAGAAGCTATAGTGAGACAGGCTGCATTTTCTCCTGCCCTGTCACACTTCCTGATATCCACATCCTTTGGGCACTGTGCTTAGCCAGTCATGTGACTTGTTTGACCAATGAGATATGAACAAGTGTGCCATAAGCTGAGGTTTACATGTTGAGGCTTGCTTCACTAAACCCCTGCCAGCTGTCACATGAAAAAATCTGGTTAACTTCCTAGAGGATGAAAACTTTATTTGTGTTCATAGGTAATGTGCATTCTGAGTTCATGCATTAGAGCCCAGTGTACCCATAAACTTGTGAGAAATAATACTTTGTTGTTTAAAATCATCGAATTTGGGGCAGACTTGCCAACTAGCAGTAGGCAGCTAACAGAAAAGTGGCCATTTCACTTTTAATATTTTATACATCAAGCTATTTAAAATAGACACTTTCAGTGGGCAAATGTGTCTCTCCTTCCCATAAACTCACAACCCACCCTAAATTTTCTAACAACTGTCCAAATGGACTTTTCCTTTATGAAGGACTGTGAGGAAATTTTACAAGATTTCAAGAATGTCTCAATCCTCCATTTATTTGAGAAAATCATCTATTTTTACACCACATATTTTTTTAGATCCTGTGACTACAACAATGATTGAGACTACATTTAACAACGGCAAGATACATAAATAAAATAATTTCAGATAGTGGCAACTGCTATGAAGGAAATAGAGGTTATTGAAAATAGGGTAACTGGCAAATGAGGAGAAGCTAGGTAAAGTAGTATGGTCAGGGGAGATGCTTTTGAAGAACCCATTCTCAACTTATATCTGAATAATGAGACAGGGTCCAGCCATAGAACTATCTGGAGGGTGAACAATGCAGGAAAATGGGTCAATAAGAGCAAATGCCTGGAAGGGAGAATGAACTTAATATGTGAATAAATAGATCAATGTGGTGTCTGAAGAAAATGAATCACCCAGAGCGTTGAATGAGATGAGGTAAAAAGAGGTAAACAGGGATCAGCTTATATGAGATTTTTATGTATATGCTTATACATAAAAGATCTATAGATTATAAATACATATACATGTAAAGACAGACAGATACAGAAAGATAGAGCCAGAAAACAGAGAGAGACAAAAGACACACACATACACATACACACAAACATGCAGTGGGGGAGACCTTAAGCATTTGAAAAACTAGGATGGGAAAAAAAAATACAAATTTCAATTACTGAGCTGTCACCATCTGATAGTCAAACTACAATCGTCTCATGGAAGTTTTTTCGTATATGTATCATATCAACACCATGAGGGGGTATTATTTTCCTTCTTTTACAGTTGAGAAAACTCACAAGGTAAGCAGATTTTGTAAGCAGATTTTCTAAAGTTACATGTTTACTTCCAAATCCATTTCTCCAAACCAGGTTCGTTTGACTCAACCTATATAGGCAAATAGTAGCACATCCTTTTTGATTAGTTGCAAACAGTTTAATCTGCTCCCTTCTGGAAGAGTTCCCGACTAGCATAAGTCACCAAATGTTGATGTGGTTGTGATATGACTTTAGGGAACAAAGTGGTATCACAAGCATGTTTTATGTCAATTACAACAAAGGTGTAAGGCACAACATAATCTCAGAGGTGCAGTCACTGAGCATGTGGGCCTATTGATATGCTAAACCTTGCCAGCTACCTAATAGACCTTGCTGACCCGATGGAGCCATGATCCCAAATATCTTTGACTCTTTTTCATTAACCAGGGACTGAAAGAAGTTTGAATTAGTCCAACCTATGTTAATATGGTTTTGGCTGTAAGACAGAGATTTGGTAATAAATAATATTTTCAGTTCCCTGCATAACAAGGAGCACAAGTAGGTTTTAAAAGTCCTTGAGAAATCCGCACTAGGTCTCTGGTCTTACACTTGTAAAGTGTTAGTCGCTCAGTCATATAAAACTCTTTGCAACCCCATGGACTGTAGCCCACCAGGTTCCTCTGTTCAGGAGATTCTCCAGGCAAGAATCCTGAAGTGGGTTGCCAGGCGCTCCTCCATGGGAATCTTCCCAACCCAAGGATCAAACCCACTCTCCTGCAGGTCCTGCATCATAGGTGGAGTCCTTACTGCTCAGCCACCAGGGAAGTCCCTGCCCCCCCAGACGCCCCCCCCAAAAAGAACTAAATCTCCTCAAGTCAAAATCACATAAGCCTTTCATTTTGTGATTTTACTGAATAAGCTTTATCAGGACTTATAAAAATTGGAAAGCTTTCTCACTGCTTTTTGTTGTTGTTCAATAGTAAGAACAGAAAGCCACCATTTAATTCTAATATTAAGGCAAAAAAGTGTGATTATAATTTAAATTGATATCAGGAAGATTGTACTAATTATCAATTTATTGCTCCAGAGCTTCAATTCACCCGTGTTGCCTGCTCTGTAATAATGGATTTGGGCCTTTTTACTGCTTTTTCAGAGCTAGATGCACAATGCCAGGCATTGACAGTAGGGGGCGATGGAGAGACACTGAAGAAGAAAAGGATTTTCTCTCTGGTTCTGATACGATCGCTTCTTCAGCCCCAGACTCTTCCTGAGTGAGGGGTTGGACAGTCCCAGGCTCTGGCAGCTTCCCCAGGGCCCTGCTCCTGCACTGCATAGCAGCCAGCAATACCCAGATTCCAGAAGTTCTCTGAGTCACAGAGACAGTGATGTGGACACTTCTCAGTACCCTAGGGAGCTGAATCCCCACCTGGTCTGGTGGGCAGATTTCCACCAAGTCCTGGCAGAGTCACCCCATAGTGGTTTCTCTGTGGCCAGTAAGTCATGATTGTGTCCTCAGTGTCAAGGCCTTAATCTCAGTCCTGGGCCAGGGTGGGGAGGGGCTTTTTCCCAGGGGTAATATCTGCTTCAGATAATCAGCTCTTCCTGTAATCTATATGGAAATAGATTTTTCCCTGTTTCTTACTAGCCAGTCTCTCATTACTCAAGTCATGTGCTATAGTCATTAATTCTTTATAGTGCACTTTCCTTTCTGTTTACTTTTTTCAAATTATTGGGTGGTTCATCCATCCTGATTTGACTCAGATTAATACAGATACATATGTGTATCTGTTGTTTGTGTGTGTGCTCAGCCACTAAGTGGTGTCCAACTCTCTGACCACATGGACTGCAGCCCACCAGGCGCCTCTAGAATTTTCCAGGCAAAATACTGGAATGGCTTGTCATTTCCTACTCCAGAGAAACTTCCCTACCCCACCTGGGAAGCCCATACACACACACACACACACACACACATGTTTTAAAATTGAACTGTCAATGTAGTTTTAAACTCTCTTGCTAACTAGAGTGTTCCTAAGCATTGCTCCATGCATCATAGTCATCCTCTCATTTACTCATCACAATATACAATTGTTACTTTGGAGTGGATCTATATCCCTAATTGCTATACTTCTAAACTCAAAGTGGGACATAGGTTTACCCCAGAGAAATGATTGTGTATTGTGATAAGCACTATAGGAAAATTATATACATTTTTTATGCTACTCAGTGACTTAAGTTTCATTACTGGCTTGCTTAAGCATATCACCTATAGGACATGAGAGGTGGTCTGGACTAACACAGAAGCCCTGAACTTGGTGACCAAATATCTGAGTTCTAACTCCAGACTGTGTCAACTTAGGTAAGTTATATTATTCTCTGGCTTCCCTTGTGGCTCAGCTGGTAAAGCCTGCATTGCAGGAGACCTGAGTTCAATCCCTGGGTTGAGAAGATAACCTGGAGAAGAGAAAAGCTATCCACTCCAGTATTCTGGCCTGGAGAATTTCATGGACTGTATAGTTCACGGGGTCACAAAGAGTTGCACACGGCTGACCGACTTTCACACTGGCTCTTTACTAGGTAAGGGACAGGGTGAACAGTACATCGAGAAAACTAAATCAACGTGATATCATACAAAATAGAAATTACCTACTACAGCATCTGCATATTCAGTAAATGTTTACAGACTTATCATTCCCTATTCACATTCACTTTTGTGAGGCTCAAACTAAAAATAATGATAATATATATCAAAGTACTTTGAGTAGTGTGAAGCACTCTATGAAGGAAAAGTGTAGTTATTTCATTTTCTCTCTTTTTTTCCCCTGTATTTTGAAAGGCCATTTTTAATGTTAAATAAAATGCAGTGAGCACATGGCTGTGGCAGGACAAGCGTGGGGGACAGAGGAGAGCAAGATTAACCGGTAACCGCCGCATGATGAGTTGAAGTGTCGTGACAGAAAAGAGGTTAGAGAATTTGTTCAAAGGCATGCTGAAGTGCAGCTTCAAAGACAGAACAGGGATGTGAGTGGCCAGGAAAAACAGCGGCGACAGACAGCTCACCCTGGCATTTGGCAATCAGTGGTGGGTGACTGAGAACAAGGGCTCTGGAGAGAACAGGAGGCAGGGGCATAAATAGTGCCATGCTCCGCAAATAACAGCTGCAGCTGCAAACCCACGTGCACCTTGGCGGAAAGATGATGTGTCACGTGCCAGTCCCTCACGTCCACGTGCCCTGGCTGTTACCATCCTAGTTCCAGCCTTAGCAAGCACCATGGCAACATAACGCTGTGGCTTCTTTTTTTCTTCCATTTATTTTTATTAGTTGGAGGCTAATTACTTTACAATATTGTAGTGGTTTTGTCATACATTGATATGAATCAGCCATAGATTTACACGTATTCCCCATCCCGATCCCCCCTCCCACCTCCCTCTCCACCCGATTCCTCTGGGTCTTCCCAGTGCACCAGGCCCGAGCACTTGTCTCATGCATCCCACCTGGGCTGGTGATCTGTTTCACCTTAGATAATATACATGTTTTGATGCTGTTCTCTAAAAACATCCCACCCTCGCCTTCTCCCACAGAACTATGTGGCTTCTTATGCACTAACATTATTTTCAATGATTTTTTTAAACATGATATCATTTAATATTGAACATTTTAGATGAAACTTGAGGACTGATTAGACTTCTCTAAGTATTTTGGGGGAAGTCAAGAAATGTGTTGCCTGTTTAAATAAATTTGTGGTTTGATCCTATGCTTCTATTTTTTTTTTTTTTTTGATCCTATGCTTCTATTTTTGAAGAGAACATGAAAATGAATTTGTAGAGGAGTTGGTCTCTCACATATATACATCATGTATGTTTGTGTACATAATATAAATATGTTGGTTGAATATAATAAAAAATGCTCTGTGTGTGTGTTTAAATGAAATAAAAGTTACTTTGGAGATAAAACATTGATACAAAGACTATCAATGATTTTCAAATTTGGTAAATCTCATTTTCATGAAAAAATATAATTTTCTACTATTTAAGAAAAAGCAATAGAATATAGATGAATTACCTGAATAATATAAGGTAAGTTTTTTTTTAAAAAAATAGGAAACTCAAACAGGGGCTCTGTAACAACCTAAAGGGGTGGGGTGGGGAGGAGGATGGGAGGGAGGTTCACGAGGGAGGGGATTATGGTTGAATCAGTCATATCAATCAAACATACCTATGGTTGATTCATGCTGATATTTAGCAGGGAACAGCAAAATTCCATAAAGCAATTATCCTTCAATTAAAAAATAAATAAATTTTAAAAGAAAATAATATAAAATACACTTTTTATAATTTAATAAAAATGGAATTACACACTCATACACAAAATAAGATGTATTATTGAATCACTTCTTTTGATATCCTTTGCACTAAAATAGCCATCTCAAAAGTCACTAATGAATCCCCACGTGTGTGTGTGTGTGTGTGTGTGTGTGTGTGTGGGCGAGTGCACATAGTCATGCCTGACTCTTCGCAACCCCTTGGACTCTAGCCCCCCCCAGGTTCCTCTGTCCATGGGATTCTCCAGTCAAGAGTACTGCAGTGGGTTGCCATTTCATTCTCCAGGGGATTGTCTTGATCAAGGGATGGAACCCATGTCTCTTTTGAGTCTGTCTCCTGCATTGACAGGCAGATTCTTTAGCAGATGCGCCACTTGGGAAGCCCCAGAGAATTCTAACCAACATATTAAGTGTGCTATTGCCACCTATTTCTATAAGATTTTCTGCTACGTGTAAAATTCTTGAAAATCACCATCCACTCTACAGCCCGCTCCTCCAACCTGTTTTGATTTATGCTCTATGACCTTTGACGTTAACATTAACATTTCCTAGTTTCCCGAGACAAACTGTCTGAAACAAAGCTTTCATCTGAAGTATTGGTGGATATGATTCTAGAGCAAAAAGGTTAAGAGGAAAAACTTGTCAGGTTTGAATGAGGGAAAGCAAAACCAGGGAGTGTCTTACCAGGTTAACTACAGCTTCAAGTGTGAATGCAGCTGATCACGCAGCCACATTAGATGTCTGTGGAACCTATTATACTTCTGAGTCTTGGGGCAGACCATCAGGGAACAGGGAGAGATGGGTAAGAGTGCTATCCTGCTTCCTATCCCTTCCTGGTAATATTTTGACCACGGGAGCAGTAAATTGTCCACATTTCCTGCTCTGCTGACGTGCTCTCCCTAGAAGATAAGCCAGGTCCCACACCTCGGTAGTGCTGTGATTCACATTGTCCATAACGGATGGAGGGAACGTCCCCAAGTCTGGTCAAGAGGAGCTTGTACACCGGACCCGGCCCTTTCTTCTGTGATAGCCGAGGTGCTGCTGGACCACAGCCCAGCCCCCACACAGGGGCAGGCTAAGACTTCAGTGACACAAAACGAGGAAGTGAGGCTGGTGTCTAATAACCCTCCCTGTAGCAAGTGGCCATCTGCAGTGAAGGAGACCTGGGTTTGATCCCTGGGTTGGGAAGATCCCCTGGAGGAGGGCATGGCAACCCAGTCCAGTATTCTTGCTTGGAGAATCCCCATGGACAGGGGAGCCTGGTGGGCTGCAGTCCGTGGGGTCGCAGAGAGTCCGCCACGACTGAACGACGAAGCACAGCACAGAAGTGGTTGAGGACTAGAGATAAGTGAACTTGGTAACTGAAACAAAGGAGGAGAAAGTTACTTGAACCTGGTCCAATTCAGACATCTATTCTTCACGCACTCTTTCTCTAAAAGAATCTCATGAACGTTTAATGTTACAATGGTCATATCTATTTAAAAACAAAGCAAAGAGATAAATAACAGCACAAATCACTACCATCAAAGCAGCTTGTAAACCTAAAATTTCTAACTGCTTGAAATCTCTGCCAGTATATCAAACTGACCTCTTAAATTCCATAAATGACTCAATATATCAGTCTGTGGAATGGATATAGCATCCTCGGAAATGTACACACTATTAAATGCCTGTTGAAATTAAATAAAAATTGTGTTAAATGAGATAATATATATAGTATAATAGCACAATGTAAGGCACATTATACATTTAACGAGTGCTAATTTCCTGTACTCTCGTGTTTCATTCTCATTCAGAATATGTCTTAAAATTATGATTATCTTCCCAGTTCATGTTCAGAAATGAGCACTTTTGTTTTCTATTTCAACCATACTCCTATCTGAGTCATTAACACTAAGATAATATCTGGCATTCTTAGAATCTTAATCTTAACTTGACAAAAGACCCTGTTATTATAGTACTATAGGTGGGAGAAACAGTACACTTTGGCTTAAAGTAACCCAATTTTGGAAAATGTTTTCCTTTATAGCTTTATCAGCAATCTCTATACAGCTGTTTAAATGGTCATTATGGACAAATCAAGGTCATTATGGACAACAAAATTTTCTGTTTTGAAGACAGAAAATAAAAAGTCTTCTGTTACATATGCTCTGTTTTCTATGCAACCCTCAGAGGTAGAGCTTGTAAAAACAGTTTTTTACAAAGATATATGGAACAACTGATTTGAACCAGATGTTGCTGTGTTAGTTTCATTACAAAGAAATAAATATGATTAGGAATTGGGAAATATATATGTGAAACATTTAATTAAACTTTAATTAATTCCAGTTAAAGGGTTTTACTTATTATTTTCTTGATTATTTTAATGCTTTGGCAGTCTTTATAGCCTAGAAAAATACTGAGTAAAGAAATTATCTCACTTTTAATACATTTTAAACAAAAAATCCTGCAAATATCAATTTAATACTGAATTGGATAGGCAGATTTGAAAAATAATGAATAAAGTATGCCAGTAATGAGAACTACAATAAATGATTTTTTTTTAATGAAGAGCCATGCAGCATAGACATAACTGAAGACTTAGTGATCTCAAAGATAAAGAGAAATACTCAGAATGTTACAAGAGAGATAAAGAAATAGTTAATATGAAGGGGAAGATTATATACATATATAAATAGATGACAGGCTTAAAAAGTCTAACAGATGTCTAATCAGAATGAGATTATAGAGAGGATGGACTGTGGCTGAAAATTTTCCAAAATTGGTGGATGATCTAAAATCAAGAATTGAAGAAAACCTGTAAAACACAATGTTGTTCAAAAAAGAAACCCACACTTAAACACGTTATAATGAAACTCCTAGAGTTCTAAGAGAAAGAGAATATCTTAAAAACAACCTGAAGACAAAAGATGTCCAACAGAGGTTTGGATATTAGACAAGAAGCATTTTTGTCAACAGCTATGCATATTAGAAGTTTAGAGACTAGGAGAAAAAATAATTGCCATTGAAAAAGTTTACAACCTATGAAATAATTTTTCATGAATGATGTCAAAATCAAGATTCTTTAGAACAACAAATTGAAAGGATATGTTACTAACAGATCAACTGAAGAGTCTGCTAAAGGTTGCACATCAGAAAACTGGAAAATGAACCTAAAAAAATGTTCTGAGATGCAGAAAGGAATATTAGCAAAAATAATCATAAACAAGTTAACCTATAAATATCAATCAATATTGCCTGCTTTAACCAAGAACAGTAATATTTAATGATCTTTATTTTCAATGATAAAAAATCACGATCAAACTAAAATCCTACACACAAAAGCATTATATTTGAGAGAAAGATAAGTTGAATCAAAGAATTCTTAAGGTCCCTGTATTATACCACAGAATATATAATATTGATTCATATTAAATTTAGATTAAATGCTCATTTGCATTTCAGCAAAGCTACTGAAAGAATAAAAATACACTATTAGAAAAATTGTAAGGAAAGAAAAGGAAATGCGAAAATATTCAACTTAAAATAATTTACAAAAAAGAAAAGCTACATTAAAATATATTAGAAAAATAGCAGGCATTAAAATGCTCAAAATTAATCCAAATATACAACCATCATAATCAAGTAAATGAACTAAACACTGCTTAAAATCCACAGGATATCAGTCGATCTAAGGACACACAAAGGTTGTGTATGTATTTTTCAGCCACCTGACATCACACTAAGTTAACTTATTTGCTTGGTCCAATTGAACGTAATTAGAGGTGATGGGATGTGGTATCTGAGCCCAAGCTTAAAGAGCAGTCATGTTATACTACTATTGCTGCTCTCCCATTGGCATAATGATTAGTTCTTTAGGCAAGATCCCAATAAGGCTCTGATACGTACAGCAGAACCTTGTGGCAGGACCACAGTTGCCTGGTAGTCAAGAGCAACATGAGTGAGAAACATATCTTCTCTCCACTGTATATTCTTGCCTTTTGTGCTGCTGATTAATTGACCATGATGTTAAGAGGAGCCCGCTAGGCTCCTCTGTCCATAGACTTCCATTCCCTTCTCCAGGGGATCTTCCCAACCCAGGAATCTAACCAGGGTCTCCTGTATTACAGGTGGATTCTTCACCAGATGAGCTACCAGGGAAGCCCATCACGTATATATAGAATCTAAAAAATACAACAAGCTAGTGAATATAATAATAAAGAGACAGATTCACAGATACAGAGAACAAATTAATGGTTACCGGTGGGGAGAGGAAAGGCAGGAGGGATAAAACAGGGGTAGAGGTACAAATTATTATATACAAAATAAGCTACACAGACAAATTGTAGAACACGGAAAATATAACGAATGTTTTATAATAACTAACATGGAGTATAACTTTTAAAAATTGTGAATCACTATTTTGTACATGCAATATATACTATGTGCAATGTATATTTATATTCATACAATATATAATATACAATACTTTGTATTGTATAATACAATACTATATAGTACATACAATAGTATGTAAGTTATACAGTGTAACTTACATAGTATTATACACCAACCATATTTCAAGAAAAAAGATTAAGAAATCACAACAGATATCGGAAGACTTAGGTCTAAATCTAAGACATTACTTATAACTTGTGGGTGTAGGAAAATTTATAGCTTTAAATGGTGTATGCTTAATTCAAGGTACCTTAACTGACTCACACCAGAAACCGACCAAAAAAATAAAAAAAGCCCTTCCCATGGCCCTTCCCTATATTTAAAGGAGGTTATTTGTTATGCCTATGTATATGAAAACTCATTATGCATGAGGGCCTTTAATAATGTCTTCCTCTTTGACTCTTTGACTACAGATCTTTGACTCTTTCCCATCTCATAAGAACTGGAGGCTAAATAAATGACATATACTCCTCTGGGATCCGTTAACCATAGACTATCCTAGGGGCCAGACCCCTGCACATTTGGTATAGGACCCGTTTGAGCCTGAACTTCTGCCACCCAAAAGACCTTCCTCAACATTTAAGTTAAAAGGGGTGCACAGTTAATCCACATTTCTCTTTGATCCAATCTCTCTTTGATCTCTTCTACTAAATTGAAATTAGTAGTCTAGGGCCATTTTCCCAGACAATGTGGCCTGCTAAGAAGAGAAATAGAAAACCCCACTTACTAAATAAAAACCATACTTGAAGACAATAATAAGATCAATACCATAATCCATAATGATGAAACCAGGCACACCCTGCTCTGCTGACTGCTGGTCTTCTTACTATGAGGCTGGATTCCTTCACTGGTTAGTAAACCAGAGGCTCAAAAACTTCAGGTGAGTCATTGTTTAAATCAAGCACAGCAAATTTTGAGGCCTGGATGCCTCAGACTTTGGCTAATTCAAGCCCACGAGCCCAAAGAACTTGCTTGCTGGCCAGTCATCGACTGAACCAACAACTGAGGCAAAGAACCCATTACAACCATTGAAATTGGAGGACCTGCCTGCAAAGACTGGAGCTCCAAGCTCAGATACAGACAGTTTAGTTGGCAAACCTAGTACCATATTAATATTAATATCATGCACCCAAATTAGAGCATGTCATTTAAAACCTATTGAACTATTGGAAGCCTTTAGATTTGATTTCTCTTAATTAGGTCAGTTGGGTTCTGGCACTTTTTTTGAATTACTGCAGTACCCCTCATACGGGTATCACCTTTGTTGGGTGTGTACTCATAAATCCCCTTGACTTAAAGATATTTTTAAGTCAAGCTCCAAATTCCAAAAATGTTGTCTTCAAATTCCACGAATAGCTATATAATAACACAGAGCCCCAAAAAACATACCTATATCAATGCAACTGGATATTTACTTGGAAACATACCTCAGTCCCACATCCCAAATAACATAGCCCCAGCCCAAGATCTTGCATTGGAGATGACTTCACCTCACCTTCAAGACCACTGCCCCAGCAATGTCCATTGGCTCTTTCCCCTAAGGTGCTGACAAATTGGACACAGGGCATTTATAATTTTTCTCCCTGCCAAGTTAGGGATTATGTTGTGTTTCCTGAGCTTGCTATTTGCTTGGCCTATAATCCTGGAATGCTCCTTGTTCTCTGCTGAAACATATATCCCTACACTCCATGCCTAGAAGGACATCTTTAAAGATTATTACTACTACTTGTGCTGTTCTAAAAATTAATGTAGATTTTTGCTTTTCCCAGGAGACAACTGCCTCCTGTGGTCCAGCTCTTGATCCCTGGAGATAAGACCACCTGTTCCTTAGTGCTTTCCACTCCCCTCATCCCACTTGCCACCATGACCATTTGCCTTGTGTCTGTGACCATAACCTCCACAATAACCCCTTCCTCTTTTTTTAAATAAACACCACTAATCTTTACGTACACTTTACTGAGCTATAAGTTTACAACCTCCAATAATTTAATGGCAGGATCTTCCACCCTGATCCAAGGAATATACCAAGATACTGTCATAAAGAAGTACCTCATACTTTTAATATACTTTACAACTTCACTGTGATATTGTTAGGGACCCTGAACATTTTCAATGTTTTTTTTTCATGTAAATAGCATGTTAGTGGGGAATCTGGTCATGGGACCAGCCTCCAAAGTCTTATAATACTTGTTTTACTCTTTTTTACTCTCATAATAGAATGTTGTCTATGCTATTAAGGGCAATTTATACCCTACTCACTAAAATTCCCCTCTACTCTTTACGCTACACAAATACTTTAAATAATTAAACTGAAAACTCACATCAAGACATCAAGGGATCAATTGTAATATAGCTTTTTCTTAATGCTACCTGGACCCAGTTTTGATGTCCTGGCTAGAGACCAGTCAGTTTCCCATCTTGAGCAGCTGATTAAGCCCACAGTCCAACCATTTCCCTTATTTGAGTCTCGCTCTCCAGGTCACTATGCAATGTCCTAACTGTCCAGGACCAGGCACCACACAACTAGGAACACTCCTAAACCCTAGAGAGTGAACACTTATTCAAATTAGCCAATCAAGGGAAGTCCCTGGTGGTCCAGTGGTTAGAACTCAGTACTTTCACTACAATGGCCTGGGTTCAGTCCCTGGTTAGGAAATTAAGATCCCACAAGCCATGCAGTGAAAACAAAGCAAAACAACAATAACAAATTAGCCACTCTACTGGGAGCCTGTGAAACGTAGCTAACCTTCCTTTTTGCCCCCTCCCCTTCATCATACACAAGCTCTTCCCAATGACTCCGGTTTGCTGTCATCCTGTCCCACATATAGCTCCCCGGATGGCCCTGCCTAGCCACCTTCTTTTGTTTGGAGTAGTAAATAACAGACTCTGCCTCCCATTGATCCAAGCATCAGTGTGTCGTGTTGTGTCCTGCCACCAAAAGAAACCTGAAATATTATATATATATAAAAAAAATACCCCTGGGTTATCTCCTCAACCAGACTTGGCTTCATCTAGATGTGGTCCATGCACACCAGAACTAAGGGAATCTAAGTAAAACCACACGAAAAGCCTGCCAAGCCCAGGTTTTCACAGATGATTTTTTTTTTTTTTGTCTTACTAGCTCAGGATAGACTTTTTTTTTTCCCCATTTATTTTTTATCTCAGTTTGGTGTCCTAAAAGATGATCCTCCTCCAGAGTCTCAAATGGCTTGGATATATCTGGATGGTTCTAAATCCTATTATCTGACTGGAGCCCCCATTATCTGACTGGAGTTCAGGTCAGGCTTCTGGAGTGGTAGGGGACAGGATGGGGAGGAGAGGTGCGAGGAAGGAAAAATCAACAAAAACTCTAGCCTCTACCTCTTCCTTCCTTGATGTCTACTTCTCTCTCTTGTCTAATTGCTATTCCTACTATTGCCCCAGAAGTGGGAAGTTTTCTTTTGTTTTCACTTAACTTTGGGAAAGCATTCATTTCGGAGTTACCTGGATGTGATAGTGTAGTTCCTTGAAGAGATCTCTTTGAAGCTTGAACTAGTCAAGAGAAGGCTAATTTGAAGTGTTGTATTCTGTGTTGTGCGTTAGTTGCTCAGTCTTGTTCAACAAATTATGGAAAAACTGAGCAATCTCATGATATCTTTATACTGAAGAATCATCCTGAACTATATTCATATCAATTTTCTTCTGTCAGAGAAAGGCAGCTAATTTTAAAGCCATGATCAAAAACTCATCTTTTTCTATCTTAAAGGTCATATCCTTTGGCTGAGCAGCTATATTTTAAAGGAACTCAAAAAGAATATTGAACAAGGCAGCCAAAACAGTCAAACAGGGTGATCTCTGGACAAGAACTATCTCAGACAGATCACTTTCAAACAAATTTGATTGACTTGAGGCCTATCCCCTTTCTTTTCTTTAGATGAACTGTTAATAAGCAGTCAAAAAAAAAAAAAAAAAAAACAAATTCAAACTATCTAGAAAATCCTCAATACAGATAAAATAAATGTTTAAGTAGCTGGAACCTGATTGTTCTTTCTATTGAAAAATAAAATGCAGGTTTATTAAAGTATTAGCAAATCATAACAAGTGTTAGCGTGGAGATCTTAAAAACATCCATTCAAGACTTTGGTGCTATAATTAATCTCCTGTATCCTCTATTCCAAATATTAAGTACACATTGTGAATTTAGTTTAAAAACTTTGAAACATATCACAAGATAATTCTTAATAGATTCCTGGAAACAAGTTGAATTTATCCACTTATGTATATAAAATATGTCACAATGAAAATAACCACCTAAGAGATCATGTTTATCTCTGAAATCTGTGGTCGCACCACAGGTTTATGTGACCATCTAAATCTCTTGCAAGTCATGTAGGATTATGTTGAAATACATTCCCAGAAAAGATGTTTACATAACCACATGTTCATTGTAAATCTGCAAAGAAAAAAATTCATATGGCAGTCAATAAAGTTTAATTTTAAAAGTTTAACTTTTAAATATTTCTTAATTCTTTGTAAAAATGAAAGCATAAGAATAGGAAATAGACCAAATTTATCTGCAACATCTCAGTGAAAGAGTTCTTTTGCTTGTAACTTGATACATTGGTCTTCTATTATATAAACTGGATAGTGATTATATTATAAGCTTCTCCATGAACAGATAATTATTTCTAATCAAAGCATTCACAAATATTTATAACCAGTAGCTCTGATTGGAAACTGAAGTTGTGGATTTCAGAGTGCAATCTGTAGAATTCTGATTAAATTGAGAAAAAAATCTCATAATGCATAATAGTCTTATTTGTGGAGTCTCCAGATATTTATTTTGGCTTGACTCTCTTTTAGCCTAACTGAATGTGGCTATAATTAAAAGGATGGAACACTTAACTGCAATACTATAAAATGTTTACTGTGAGTACTATTCTTTAGAGAAATATGTAAGAAGGGAAGAAACTTCCTTCTTAACCATTTCTTGTAGGATTTAGTAATATTTATGCCCTTGAATAAAGAAGGACTTATGGACAACTATGCTGATCTGAGCTATATTGCACTCCAATTATTAAAAACAATAGCACCAATTTACTGTCTTTGATTTACAAAGTACATTAATAAATGTTGCCTCAGTTATTTTCAAAGCAGACAAGATAGTCTGAAAAGCCATTACTGTCATTGTTATAAAGAGTAAACTGAGATTAAGGTGAGATTAATATGAACCAAAGGTCACAAACCTCATCTGTGATGGAACCAAGAATATAAGCTTTGTAAACTCTATAATTTTACTCCTTTTGTCTGTACTACCATTGTGCCTTAGGACACCCTCTGTGGCATGAGTATAGAATATATCTGTGTTTGTATATCTATTTCCTTCTCTGACTTGCCCTCTCTCTCATATATATATACATATACATATATGTATACGCATACACATATGCGTATATGTACATATGCATGTATGTGTATACACATATATGGGACTTCCCTGGTAGCTTTAGATGGTAAAGAATCTGCCTGCAATACAGAAGATCTAGGTTTGATCCCTGGATCCGGAAGATCCTCTGGAGAAGGCAATGGCAACCCACTCCAGTACTCTTGCCTGGAAAACCCCATGGACGGAGAAGCCTGGTAGGCTGCAATCCATGGGGTCGCTAAGGGTCGGACACGACTGAGTGACTTCACGTTCACTTTTCACTTTCATTCATTGAACAAGGAAATGGCAACCCACTCCAGCGTTCTTGCCTGGAGAATCCCAGGGATGGGGGAGCCTGGTGGGTTGCCGTCTATGGGGTCGCACAGAGTCGGGGACAACTGAAGTGACTTAGCAGCAACAGCAGCATATATATTTATATTTATATTTTTTGTTCACTATCATTAGACAAACCATGAGAAAATGTTTAATAATCTCTTTTTAATTATATAGGATTAAATTTTTAAATGTGATAGAACTCATAGAGATCTAGAGAGGCTAGATGAGTCATTCAAGTTCCCATTGCTGTAGCAACATCAGCTCCAGAAACACTTCTTCATCCCCATCTGATGTTCCCTATTCAGACATTTCTTGTTTTCAAATGCTGCTAAAAACTGTGATTAGGTTCATTTCTTTCTTTAAATCTTAAGTTGTTTTTGGCTTTTCAAACTGTATGGCATGAATTAGTGTATTCATTTTATATAATCACGTTGAGAAAGACAGACCACATGAAATGTCTCTTTTCAGTGTAAAATATGGAGGTTCCAGCACATTAATGTCAGCTGTAAACAGCAGTTTTCTTGGGAAAGAATTGAAGGTTCTTTTAGTTATTATAACAATGATCTCTGAAGTAAGTTTTGTGAGCATCATTGCTTTAATTATATTATGTACATAATGGTCAGCCTCCAAATCTGTTGTTGTGCACTTGCTCAGTCCTGTCTGACTGTTTGCAACCTCATGGACTGTAGCACACTAGGCTTCCCTGTCCATTATCAACTCCCAGAGCTTGCTCAAACTCATGTCCATGAAGTTAGTGATGCCATTCAACCATCTCATCCTCTGTCATCCCCTTCTCCTCCTGTCTTCAATCTTTCTCAGCATCAGGGTCTTTTCCAATGAGTCAGTTCTTCGCATTAGGTGATTGAAGTATTGGCCGAAGTATTGGCACTTTAGCTTCAGCATCAGTCCCTCCAGTGAATATTCAGGATTTATTTCCTTTAGAATTGACTGGATTGATCTTCTTGCAGTCCAGTTCATCTCAGTTCAGTCACTCAGTCATGTCTGACTCTTCATAACCCCATGGACTATAGCATGCCAGGCTTCCCTGTTCATCACCAACTCCTGGAGCTTGCTCAAACTCATGTCCATCAAGTCAGTGATGGCATCCAAACATCTCATCCTCTGTCATCTCCTCCTCCTGCTGTCAATCTTTCCCAGCATTAGGGTCTTTTCCAATGATTTGACTCTTCCCATCAGGTGGCCAAAGTATTGGAGCCAAAGTATTGGAGCCCAAGTATTGGAGCCAAAGAATTGCAGTCCAAGGGACTCTCTAAAATCTCCGGCAAAAGCGTCAACTCTTCAGTGCTCAACTTTCTTTATGATTCAACTCTCACACCCACCATGACTACTGGAAAAACCACAGCTTTGATTGACTAGATGGACCTTTGTCAACAAAGTAATGTCTCTGCTTTTTAATACGCTGTCTAGGTTTGTTATAAGTTTTCTTCTTGTTATAACTTGTTTGTTATAACGTTCTTCTCCAAGGAGCAAGTGTCTTTTAATTTCATGGCTGCAGTCACCATCTGCAGTGATTTTGGAGCCCAAGAAAATAAATTCTATTACTGTTTCCACTGTTTCCCCATCTATTTGCCATGAAGTGATGGGACCCAAATCTGTGGTTTATTAATCTCACTGTTATTTGTGTTGGCTGGGGCTTCATGGATCTGAACTGATCTCAACTGGGCAACTGTTTTTTACACTGATGATTAATAATAAATGAGTGGCTCTGTGCCAGGTTCTTCCCATTGTCTTTGTCCCAGCTGCTTACAGGAGGGGTGTTCCTTCTATGATGGTGGCAGAGGTAAGAGAGAGCAAGCTTGATTGCACAAGCATCATTCAGGCCTCCATTAGCTTCACATTCATTAGATTCATTGAACAAAGATGTTGCATGGCCAGGCCCAGAGTCAAGGGGCTCAAATGAATACCCTACTGACCATGGTAGATTCCTTCACAGTTAATGTGGCAAAAGAAATGGATGCCTAACAGTATTACTGAGGATGGAGTAAAAGTTGGAACACTAATCCATTCTACCCTTTATCTGAAGGAGAGCTGTGTTCAGGTGTGATATATCACTCAGTGTATATCACTGGATTTCTCATCCATATTCCGAGAGCTATTTTTCTCCTAAGAAAAGGAAAAGTTTCCTATGAGATCTTTCAATTCTTACTTGAAATGAGCACAGCTTAACAAATAACTTCTAGATTCATGATTTCAACAAAACTCCTGGATTTGCTTAATCTGATCAGAGAGTACACTACTCCCATACTAGAACTACAGTTATCTCACAACAGCATCTTGTTGGAAAACTGTTTTTTACCATGATAATTTTGTAGGTTACTTCTGCAAACCTTTGGTAAATATATCATTAAATATCCACTACAGTGCCCCATATTAGCCTCTTTGGAAGGCAAAATACTCACCAAGGCACTTGTAAAATAAAAATTTTCACAGGACCAGTTAAATAGGCAAGGATTGTTAAGATTGTTGCAATTGGAGAGAGAGAATAAACTCAAGTCAGCTGAAACAAAAGGCTGAAGAGATTTTAAAACCTTGAGTTAGTGGAAAAGGACTGGAGGATGTTAAGTGCGGAGGTTGGTTAAAACTCTGTGTTTGCTAATTGTCACTTAGGGAAGTCAGGCTCCCATTTCTCAAAGAGACTGGGAGAGAGGGGTTCTATCACCTTTGCTGATTATGTTCAAAGAAATGAATTCCAGGTCCTAGAGAAAGGTATTTTTGAGTTGTAAAACTGGTAAGAGGCTGTGAGAAGATTCTCATCTCAAATGAGCAGAGTAGAATGTAAAATTCCAAGTTTTCTGAGATAAATGCTCTAAGAAAAGGGAGATCAAAAGCCTAGAGATATGAAGAAAGATGTCTAAAATTCTGTCAAGCTGATTTAGACTTTTAGTTGTTTTGTTCACACTCAAGTTTGGCAAAGAAGAGAAAGAAGACTAAGAATTTGAAGCAGAATCTGACAGTTTAAAGGCTCAAGATCTCAGGATTTCCTTTGACTGTATCTGTTACATTTGTAGAGAATATATATATGTGTGTGTGTGTGTGTGTGTAATATATTAATATGGGCTTCCCTGATAGCTCAGTTGGTAAAAAATCTGCCTGCAATGCAGGAGACCCTGGTTCGATACCTGGGTCAGGAAGATGCCCTGGAGAAGGGAATGGCTACTTACTCCAGTATTCTTGCATTTTCCTTGTGGCTCAGAAGGTAAAGAATATGTCTGCAATGCGGGAGACCTAGGTTTGATCCTTAGGTTGGGAAGATCTTCTGAAAAAGTGAAAAGCTATCCACTCCAGTATTATGTGCATACACACACACACACACACACACACACACACACACACATAAATTCTACTCTTTAGTTATCAGATAAATATAAGGGTATGTTGATGAAATCAGACTTTTGGTTCAGTAATTTTAAAATTTATGTCCTAAATGCAAACAAGTTGCCTAAAAAATCAACAAGACCACATATTTCAATTCTTGGGGAATTCAAAGATTATCATTCTTTATCTCCATGTCTCAGTCCTGAACTACCTGTTAAAACTGAGATAAATTATTTCTCAAGGCAAGTTAGACCTTGGGAAATCTTGGGTCATATCTGCAGGGACCTGGGATTCCTAATACTAAACCCAGACCCAGAAAGACTTATCTGCTGTGTCCCGTATGGACTCTTGACCACAGGGCAGAGATGACCCAGTAAGACTGATGATAGCATGGAAGAGCAGAGGAGGATGTGTGCCCCCTCCCCTCCAAAGAGTGAAGAAAAAAGACAAGGCTGGTCCTGTTTACTCCTCTTTCTAAACCAGCCAATCAGATCCAGTGACTTAGCCCCACCTTGGAGAGATGCAAGTTAGGAGATTGAGAGGACCTGGACAATGAAACAGGGAGAATTCGTTCTATCATAGGAGGAAAAACAAATTGCTCAGTGACCTTAGCTGACCCATAACCACACACTAATATATATTTACTTATGAACTTTTTGTAATTGGAGGGATTATATGCCAGATGGGGCTTCCCAGGTGGCACTAGTGGTGAAGAACCTGCCTGCCAATGCAGGAGACGTAGGAGGTGTGGGTTCGATCCCTGGGTTGGGAAGATCCCCTGGAGGAGGGCATGGCACCCCACTCCAGTATTTTTTCCTGGAGAATCCCATGGACAGAGGAGCCTGGAGGGCTACAGTCCGTGGGGCTGCAGAGAGCTGACAAGACTGAAGCAGCTTAGCATAGCGTGGCACAAATGTTTAGTGGCTCAGAGTCCTGGTATATTACCCTCTGTGTATATATACATTCTGGGAGAAGGAAGTTCTGTAAAAGCGTAAGTGTACACCTGAAACTAATATGTTGTAAATCAACCATAATTCAATAAAAAGAATATTTTTTTAAAAAGAAAGTATATTTGGAGTATATTTCATTTGTTGTCCTCTATTATATAATTGTCCTCTCCAAGGGAGGAATTAGGCTTGATTTTAACCTACGAAATTCCTAACTGGGAAGACAAATCTGATGAAAAAATACACTGAGTTCAAAACTAAAGATATAATTCCATTCATTCACTGTTTTTTATTTGGTGTTTCATAACTCTCTGCTCTTATTCTCTTGGATAACTTAGGATAGACAGCACTGTTGGATAAATTATATGATTATTAAATGAAAATAAGTATTGCTATATTCTCCTCTGGTAAATTAAAATTAAACAATCTGGGGTTTTCTCAGGTCATCAACAGAAATGCTGGTACTTGATGAAAGATACCTTAAAGTGACTTAAGGTTATAATTTTGATCTTGTAACACTTTAGTAAAATAGAAATAACAAAGCTGATTTTTCTCTCAGATATGATATTTCTTAAGTAGTGAGTAAGACAGCCATACAGTAAATTTTTAGGACCAAAGTCTGGACCAAAGTCTAGAAAAAATCTTCCCCATGTATAAAAGTTTTCAAGGAGGAAGAAATAAAAGTTGAAACTTTCAGACAGAGTCAAAAGTAATGACACTGTTCTTGGTATATAATCCATCATTAGTTTAACAATAATAGAGAAGAGAATTCCCAAAAGTACTAGACAGAGTGCTGTCATTATGGGAGTTATGCAATTGATGTGAAAACAGAGGTCTCAGGATAAATAAGGATGCACTGTTGGAAAATCATGGTAGAGTGTTACAAGAGAGTGTTACAAGAGATGCAGCTTGGAGTTTATTAGTATTTCTAAAGTTACATACTGATATAGTAATGGATATCTGGATGTATGCTATGTCCATGTTTATTTAAGTAACTATATTTAAGTCTACACTCAGAGTTATTATCTATATATCTATACTTGTGCACATATTTATTTCCTAAATTGAAAGTTACTTACTAAGGATTTTTGTACTGTTATTTTAAGTAGCATTATTAAAATAGTTTTGCTCATAGATATAAAGTGAGCACATTCATGAAGCATTTTTAAATAGCTCTTTTACATTTTACTTTTATTTTATTTTTTGGCCCCACCGGGTCTTCTTGGCTGCACGCGGGCTTTTCTCTTTTAATGGTTGTGGCAAGAGGGGCTACTCTCTAGTTGTGGTACACAGACTTTCCTTCTGGTAGCCTCTTCTTGCGGCTCACGGGCTCTAGGACACAGGCTCAGTAGTTGCGGCACAGGGGCTTTTTCCCGTGGCATGTGGTTCAGAATCGGGTTGGATGGCATCACCGACTCAGTGCATGTGAGTCAGCAAACTCAGGGAGATAGCGAAGGGAAGCCTGGCGTGCTGAAGTTCATGGGCGTCACAAAGGGTCGGACAGGACTCAGCAGCTGAACAACAACAGCAAATGTGGCATCTTCCTGCACCAGGGATTGAACCTGTGTTCCCTCCATTGCAAGGCAGATTCTTTACCACTGGATCACCAGGGAAGTCCCATGAAGCATAATATTCTGCATCTGGGTAAGGAATATATTTTATATTTAATGAGGAAACATAGATTTATGCAACTCCTTGGTTGTTTCTATTATTCAAGTAATTGATATTATCTTGAAAATGGTGCTCAGAAAAAAATCATGTGTTAAAATTACCTAATTTGTTTCATGATATCTACATTCACTTTTTAAATTTTAGTTTGCTATGAAATATTGGAAACCTCACCCTGGCAGAAATCAAGTGGTGGTATTTTAATTGCAGACACATTGCATCATTAGTTTACACAGTGAGTCTTACACCCAAAGATGCAGATTTCTTCTGGCTGGACCCCCTGGGCGATCAGCATTATGACCATTTGTGATGCTTGCTGTTAATGAGAAGGGATCATGTGGAGCTGTCTACCTCCCACTAATCAGTGTAAGACAGTTGAACAAACCATCTTCAAGTTTTCTATTCTTCAGCATTTTATAAAAATAAGGATAAAATATCACTTTCTTATACAGAATTTATTTTTTTGGAGTCAAACATGTAAAACGGAGTTAAAATGAACAAGCCAAAAAGTTACTGGCATATGGCTCATTAGAGATATAAAATCAGCTGTTTCAAAACCTCAATTTCATGTTGTGCAGAAGATGTTTTCTTAGTAAAGAACAAACAATGTTAACTAACCCAGATGGAAAGTACATTCTAAAAGACATTTGGATATTTGGTTACTTTTCAGTTACTACTGACTCATGTGTTATCTGGAAATTTGAATCTGGCTCTTCCACCTAAATGTTTAAAAACCACTTTTGATGATTAAAGAAAGAAAAAAATCTGTAACTGATAGAAGAAAAGTAGGAAATTTTTGCTATTTTATTGTGGTGGCTAACCAGATATAATAATAAGCTCTTAAAATTATAGAAATTTGAGGTTTCAAAGTAGCCTGCCAGGCTCCCCTGTCCATAGGATTCTCCAGGCAAGAATACTGGAGTAGGTTGCCATTCCTGTCTCCAGGGAATATTCCCAACCCAGGGATCAAACTTGGATTTCCTGCATTGCAGGCAGATTCTTTACCATCTGAGTCACCAGGGAAGCCATATACATATGCCATAAATATAAAACCTCTACTTATGTAATTTAATTTGAATTATCATACAGCATAATCATAAAATCAGTCCAATAAGGTAGGCACTGTTTGCATTATTAGTGATACTTGACCAAAGTTGAAGTAATTTAACCAAGAATGCAAAAGCAATCATTAATAAAACTAATACCATAATCTCAATCTTATGTCTCCCAGTTCTTTTTCGTTAATATGCTCTTGCCTTATTAACAGTTTAATTGTCCTTCATTTATCAGGTATTTACTGAGTATTTGTATTATATAATCCCATTGCTTATATAGTTATGAAACCAAAATATGAGTCTTATCTTTAAAAATCATTATTTATTTGGGGACATTGATAATGAAAGAACATTAATGCCTGGAATGATTGGTGTGAAAATGGAGAAAGATGTCAGTAAAAGTGATGGTTGAAGGGAGGAAGTAGTGAACTCTGAAGGGCTAGGCTAAGGAGAATTTTCAGGGGGAAAGCAATCGGAGAAGATATAGAAGGATGAGCATACGTTTCCTATGGGAAGGAAGGACTTTCCACTTACACAAGAATCATCATGGGCTTATGAAGCAACTCAGGGTCTACAGAATCATCAGTAATTCTCTGGCTGGCTGGACAAACAGGAAGGGGCTGGTAATGAAGGGCTCTCTCTTTTGAGGAATTATTTAGAAAGCAATATACTTGGAGCATTATAGAACTGCAGGAGATGACTGAGATCACAGAATCCAATTTCTTTATTTTACCCATGAGAAAATCTAAGCTCCTAGGGAAAAAAAAAAAAAAACAAACCACCTGCCTAAGACTAAACAAGTTAGAAGAGAGGCAAAACTGACTCCCTGAACAGAGATTGGCTTATTCTAGGTGGAGAATCATATCCATCTAGAATCATACCCGAGTCTTTTTGAATCATATCTGAAGGCATGTTTCTAATGAGATGTGAAAAAATTAGACGAAGAAAATAATCTGTGTGAAATATAAACTTAAGGAAAAAAACCTACTAATTTTGAATTCCTGACTCTTAGGGCAATAGATATTCTACCTCTGGCTAAGTGGATTCTACTACACAGAGGACCAGTATATTAACATTTTTCTTGTATTTACACTAAAGAGATTGGGTAGCAACTATTTAATATAATACACTTCACTCCACATGGAAAAATTCAAAAATTAATTCATGACTTAAAAACATTAAATTTCTAATCATCTTCTAATACCTTCAAGGGCAGTTCAGTTGCTGAGAATTCTCAAGATGTCATTATTATCATTATGCTGAATTATTTACAAACTTGTATCAAAGCACCAGATTAAATTGCTTTGGTCTTATGTAAAATTCCTCTGATCTTTGGCAATCATTACTTATTTACAGCTTCCATAATTTTCCCTCTTTGCAGAAAAAAGAAAGTTTCTTAACTATAGCTAAAAGGCCCTATTTTACTTTTATAGTAAAAACTGTCTTTAATATGAAAAAAGTTAAAATGAAAAGCTATAGTCACTAAGATTTAGAAGCATGATTTTCTATGTGAAAAGCAGATTGTCTAAACAGTTTCTTTCCCTGAGAGAGATATTCATAATATTTATTATGAAATATAAATATTAGGTTTCTTGCTTCGTGTGAACTATTTGTAGGTATAGTAAATATAATACTTTTAAAGTAAAACTAGGATAATAGCAACAGTTAATGTTTACATTTATTGGAACACATGTGAGGAGTACTTCAAGAAAATGTTAGAAAATTAAATAAAAATTTCCCATATGACTGGAAAAATATTCAGCACGTGATCTTGGGCTGAAATTGACTGGCGTTTTATACTGTGGCTTTAAACAGAAAAGGTCTATGTTTAATATGGATGTTTTCCTAAAACCTGGAGTTGAGTAAGTTTGTACAAGAAAAATTGATGCTGAATGTTCTAGTTTACATATTGATCTGTAGCAACCAATTTGTCTTTAACTTAGAACTGTCTACTATTACCCTGACAGCATTAAGCAAGTCAAGGAACAACTTAGATAAATAAAATGAATTTTTTAAATATTTTTGATTCATCATTGTTGCTAAAGCCTCACAAAAAGTCTCTATAAGACTAAACATTTTTTCTAAAGATTAAATGAAAATGTCTATGACGATTACAATTCAGAACCTTTTACTTAAACAGAAAACCAGATTTCTTAGGATAAAATTAGTCCCAGAAATTAAAATACTGTTAATATCTGATTGCTTTGTAATATATATGATTTTAGAACAGCAGAACACTGTTTACAAATGTAACTTATTAATAACTAAAGTCGACCTTTAAATATTTGGAGAAATTTGTGGTTGTTAAGTAGGGATATTTAACAGGAATAAACTATGAATCAAATGTCTAAAATATTCAGAGTAGTATGAAATGAAAGTTGTGCTACAGTATTTTCTATTTTGTCCTTCCTCCCTGCCTGGGTATAAGAATAACATGGTAGAAACAGCATTCAGGTGAAAACAGCAAAATTTGAGTCCAGCTTTGTCCATAATTAGTCATTTGATTTTGAATAATTGAATTGAACTTTCTGAGTACACTTATTCATCAGTAATTTGGAGAACAATGCTAATAATAGCTAGTAGCCGGTGGAATGAACACCACTATTAGTGAGTAAACTGAGGCACAGAAGAAATGCTGGCATTGGTTTCATACCAAGCAGAGCATGTGTCCTTGGATACTATGAAGTACTGACACCCTGGCTGATTTATTCATTTTCACTTGATTGTCAATTATTTATTATTAGGGCTTGATGAATTAGAAAGATCTTGGTAAATTGAAAAGCATATTCTGAATGTTTCCTAGCTCATTTTTGTATTTTTCCAAATGGAGGATGAGCTCATTTTGTTCATAATATATCTATTTGGGACAGAGTAGATAAAGTGAGTAGTCTCTAGTCAACTGCCGTGGGTCAGTGTCATTTCCTGGTTTAGCTCTGTAAGATGTTATTAGTAAGAGAAACTCGATGGAGGGTAGACAGGAACTTCTCTTTACTATTTTATGCAATTTCTTGTGAACTTATAATTCTTTCAAGCTAAAGTTTGAAAAAGAATTGGTTTTCCAGGTTGTTTTTATAGAAAAGTGCACAAAATATTTCAGCAACATAAAGGAAAAAAATATCAGAACCTCTATTTCTATCTTTTCTGTCTTTATTCCTTCAAATTTTCTGTTTTTATGTTTATTTTATAATGTACATAATGTATTACAGAAATACATTCAACTTGTTAGAAGTTAAAATACAACTGGGCATCTTAAATCAAAACTATTATTTTCTTTTTACTATATGTATGTGCTATGCTATGAAAAAGTTTAAAGATCTCTTTAAAGTAGAAAATCAGATACTTTGGAGCCAAATTGGGGTTATAAATCAGGCTCTTTCAGTTATTAACTAAATAATTCAAGACAAGGTTCTCAATTTGAGTCTCAATTTCCTCATTTAGTTAAAAAAAGATAGAATAGTACTCCTTGTATTGCAATATTCACATGAGCTTTTTATTTTTTGCTTAGCATATAAAGACCCCAATAAATATTAGCTTGCTTTCCCCTCTCTTTGAGAAAACTAAGACTTCTACAATACGTATTTGTGCTATGTCTCCATTCATTATAATGAGTGGTTGGAGAATCTAGAGGTAATTAGAGAGTAATGTACCTATATATTATATAGTATAGTATAGTATATATATATATACTATATATATAGTATATATATTATATAATATCTTTAAAATTAATCAAAATTCCCAAATATCATGGAATTCCTGCTTCGGGCAAATCACTGTTCTCAGTCTGTATAGCAATATCATTGAATGGTCCTCAGTTAATACTTTCTTCCCAAATGAAAAACAATTCTATTCAGGAGGAAAAAAAAGAGACTTGCTAAATTTTCTAGTGTTGTTTTATTTTTCAGTTTCCCAATCTTATTTTATTTTAGAGTGGTTGGAACTGACAAAGTAGCATGTTAAATTCTAAAAGTACTGAACTTTGTAATGTAAACTGTATTTATACAATGATGAATGTGTTGACTTAAGAAGTGACAGGTTACTCTTTCAGGCAGATGACAACAAAATCAGTGAATGCAATCTTTCAAAATATTGAATTCAATACTTCTGTCTCTCTTATTTGGCCTAATAACTTACAATGTTTAATTACGTTTGTGGAGTCAGGTACCACATTCTTTTTTGATGAAAACTTTTCAATGGAGGTAGAGCTTTGGAGGAGAAAAACAAAGACTTTTTCAATGTTGTTCTCACAATCAGCTACATGCGTTCATTTGTGTTCCCCAGCTAACCTTAGAGTTAATTTGGGGCCATACAAGTACTTCTGACCAATGAAGAGTAGAGAAGGGGCGTGTGTCACCTCTGGACTGAGTCAATTAAAAGCCACTGTGCCTCCAGCACCAGGCTCAGGGTACCATGAGTTTCAGATGACATGGCAAGCAGGAGGAGGACCAGCTGCCTGTATCAGACTTCATCTCAGGAGAGCCACTGAGATTTCAGAGTTTAGTTATTACGGCAGCTAGCTAACCTGATCTGAACTGTGGTTTGGCTGTTGTAAAATTTATATTTTGAGAAGTTAGCAGGTTTGTTGAACCGTTTAAAGACTGATTTTTAGTTCTTTTTAGAGAATGTAGTTAGTTTTTGTTAGGACAAAAATATTTTTTGAGTAAAATGTGATGCAAGGTGGAACTCAAAAATATATTCCAAATTATCAGTAAAGATGGCGTGATTCAAAACATCTCTACGTACAGCCCACACCTCTCAGAGATTTGCTAAATTTCTCGAGAATGCTCACATTGAGAACAGATCATCACAGGAATGAAAGAGGAATTATGCATATATTTGCTATTTTCCACTTAAGATGAATTATCTTCTCCAAATAAATACAGATTTATTGGGCTTTCTTGGCAGCTCAGCTGGTAAAGAATCCACCTGTGTCTATGGCCAAATCACCCTGAATGTGCCTGATCTTGTCTGATCTCAGAAGCTAAGCAGGGTCGGGCTTGGTTGGCACTGGATAGGAGAATCTGCCTGCAATGTGGGAGACCCGGGTTCGGTCCCTGGGTTGGGAAGAGTCCCTGGAGAAGGGAATGGCTATCCACTCCAGTAAGGCTTCCCTGATGGCTCAGAGGGTAAAGAGTCGGCCTGCAGTGTGAGAGGTCTGGCTTCGATCCCTGGGTTGAGAAGATCCCCTGAAGGACGGCATGGCAACCCACTCCAGTATTCTTGCCTAGAGAATCCCTGTGAGCAGAGGAGCCTGGCGGGCTAAAGTCCATGGGGTCGCAAAGAGTCGGACGTGACTGAGCGACTAAGCAAAGATTCTCTATGACAAATTTTATTTTTTAACAATGAATAAATGAAAAAGTCGTTTTCACTTGCAGATATGATATTATTAGCAGTTTTTTGATATCTCCATCAAAGCACTATAAAATAATTCTATTTAAAACATATTTTCTGACAGGCATAGTATATGTTGCACTTATAGATAGAAATATACTCACTTTGTTATGAAAAATACTTCTCTTGGTTACAAACAGTAAAATCCATCCTTATGCCCTAAAAACCATTCCCAGGAAGTAAGTTTTAAACTCAAAGACCTGGGTAAAAATTGCATCTCTAGGCAACTAGGCTAAAACAATTTTTCCATAGAAATATATAGCATATCTTTGGAGTTTATAAATCTGAAACTCATCAGGAAACTAAATGAATAATATGTCTCTACAAAAAACAAACAAACAAACAAACAAAAAAAACCTCAGTATGTAGGGCCAAATGCTATGAATGATAGCAAATGAAATACCAGTTAATTCCTTTGTAGTTCAATTTGGCTTCAAAAATAGTTGAAAAAAATTCTTTTCCAAAGGAATAGTTCAGAAAAGCCTCTAGAAAATCATTTGGTTTTAGATGCATTCTCTTTACCAAATCTGCCTAGCTCCCCAAGGTAAACATTCTGAGAGTTTTGTAAATAGCCAAGGAATTGCTGATGCTCTAAAGCAATCAGAACCTCAGCTGTGCAACTGATTCCGAATAAAACAGATTTTCATAGAGAACAGCAAAATAACAATTCTTACAAGAATACACATTTTGAAAGCATAACTTCTGTACAACTGAATATTAAAAGCTGGCCCATTTACTTTATTACCTCAAAGTTTCAGAGATGGTTCAATTCAGTTCAGTCACTCAGTCATGTCCAACTATTTGCGACCCTATGCACTGCAGCACACCAGGCTTCCCTGTCCATCACCAACTCCTGGAGCATACTCAAACCATCAAGTCAGTGATGCCATACAACCATCTCATCCTCTGTGGTCCCAGTCTCCTCCTGCCTTCAATCTTTCCAGCATCGGGGTCTATTCCAGTGAGTCAGTTCTTCACATCAGGTGGCCAAAGTATTGGAGTTTCAGCTTCAGCATCAAGTCCTTCCAAAAATGTTCAGGACTGATTTCCTTGATTGACTGGTGTGATCTCCTTGCTGACCAAGGGACTCTCAAGAGTCTCCGACACCACAGTTCAAAAGCATCAATTCTTCAGTGCTCAGGTTTCTTTATAGTCCAACTCTCTCTTCCATACATGACTACTGGAAAAACCATAGCTTTGACTAGATGGACTTTGTCAGTAAAGTAATGTCTGCTTTTTAATATGTTGTCTAGGTTTATTATAGCTATTCTTTCAAGGAGCAAGCACCTTTTAATTTCATGGCTGCAGTCACCATCTGAGATGGTAAAAATAAACAAATGATACATATTGCAATTGAATAAAGGAAGGAATTCCCTCATTTTTCACCCTGAAACAAACTGAACAGAAAGGATTATTATGGAATGTGATTTTTCAGAAAGTACCTCTGCTTACATTTTCTTTTTAATGCTAGATTATACATCATTTTAAATTTACAATAGAGCTGCAAATAGTTTGAATGTTTCACCATGTACTATTTCAGAGATAAGTCTCAATTTTCAGGAAGAGAAAGTAATACTAACGTAAGCAAAAGGTACCCATTAGGAGTATATTGTTGTCTCAAAAACCAATTGAACTTCAAGCTAAGAAATGGTTAAAATATTAATATAACAGACATCTGGAAGCCTAGTGAGCATGAACCACAACAATGAGTTTATAGAACAAGCTGGTGAGAACTCAGTATTTGTAAAGACTGACCTCAGCGTTATTTTGCCTTTGCCTCACTGTCCTAATTTTGGTAAAAGCTTTTCAGCAGGCTTAACTTGTGGCATAGTCTGCCCTCTGGATGAACTCATAATCTGATTAGTTTGGAGTGTGTGAGCTTGCGCATATATGTGTGTCTATGGGGTGAGCAGAGGGAAGGGAATCGTCCAACACATTTCACCCCTTTGATTACCCAACATTTTTATAAACCCTTCTACACATTTACATTCTCAAAAGTGCCCTGTTCAATATAATGAATAAGTCACATTGAGCTAAATTTACACTTGTATCATCCATTTCCACATTACTCTTCAAGTCCAGATAGTCATTCCTACACTAGTGATATCTTCTGCATTTAGTATTATTTTCAAGTAAACTGGCTATGCCTCTTCCTGCCTTAGCCAATAAGAACATACACATACTAATTTTATACATATGGAATAAGCTCATCAACACCAAAGAGAGCCTTGGTGGCACTAGTGGCTAAAGAATTGGCCTGCTAGTACAGGAGATGCAAGAGACACAGGTTCAATCCCTAGGTTGGGACGATCCCTGAAGGAGGAAATGGCAAATTACTCCAGTATCCTTGCCTGGGAAATCTATGGACAGGGGAGCCTGCCAGGCTACAGTCCATGGGGTTACAAAGAGTCAAACATAACTAAGCAACTGAGCACACACACCTTAGCCAACAAGAACATACACATCTAATTTTGGACATATGGAATAAGTTTATCAACACCAAAGAGAAGTGTTGAAAAATAGATGACTCTTCTTACAATTTCACACAGAGATACATTTACCAAAGTTAATATTGCTGCTCTGGGCTGCATTACCAAATTTTTAAACATCATTTTAATAAGACTCCTCTATTCATGTATTGGATAGTTCATTGTTTCACCTAAATTTCATACTACACCAGTATTATTTTATTAGCTAAACACCTGACTATTAAGACTTTTCCTTTGACCACCATAGAATATTCAGTTATTGATCAAGTAACTTTTCTAGCACCTCACAAAAACTGACACTTATTTTTTTTTAGAATAATGCTGGGTTAATCAATAAGTAGCACATGATTGACATGAGATAGCCTGTCTTAGCAAGGATTAAACAATGCAGTCCATCCTTGATGTTATTCTATTCTTACTCTGTGGTTACTGGGTGAGTTCCTCAAAACTTGGCTTCAACTACCATTTTTATTTTGATGTCTTCTAATTCTAAAATCAAAATCATCTTTTTTTCCCCTCAAACTTGAAAGAGTTTATATTCATGGCAGCGTCCTGTTCATTTTCCAGGCCCTTTTGAAGTCAATTAATCTAAAGAAGAATTCATCTACTTTCTAAATCTGCCATTTTTCCTGATGTATTTTTATATTGGTGAGTGGAATTATTATTAAACAAGACACATTTATCAGAAATTTGTAAATTAATACTTCTCATGTTTTCTTATTCAACCTATATCGAATATATCAAATATAACTGATTTTAACTCAAATGTTTTTCAACTCATTTCTGTCTTTTTCAAATATTGTCATTAACTTAATTCAATATTAAATAAAATATTTTCACCTTATTTTAATAAATCATATTTAACTTTCAGATTCCATTATTTCATATTTAAAATGCATTTTCCTTTTTTTTGGTACAGTAATTTTTTTAATAAATTATTGAATGAGGTTATGATTTTCTCTGCTTGAACCATTCAGTTGTCCTCCCTTACATTAAGGACAAATTTAGAATGTTTTGGGGAAATCGTATAAAAATATTTATAAAATAGCTAGCCCATGCTTAATATTCTAGCTTCCTTTGTTATCATCACTATATATCTTTTCCTTTACCTATAACAATTTTAGGTCTTAGGATATGTTCTGTCTTTGCTCATTATCTATCCTCTTTCTAAAACCAAGTGAATAACTTCTCCTTCAAGGGAAGGAGTACCTGCTTCCTTTGGAAATGACAGGCTGAGATAGGCACACCCTCTCTATTTTTTCTGTCCCTTATGTTGAATGTGGATATGGATTTCCACAAATCTTATTTAACTGAATGTCATCAGGATCAATCACAGTATATGAATTAATCCTGACAACAGAATAACACCAGCCTTTGCTGACAAAGGTCCGTCTAGTCAAAGTTATGGTTTTTCCAGTAGTCATGTTTGGATGTGAGAGTTGGACTATAAAGAAAGCTGAACACTGAAGAATTGATGCTTTTGAACTGTGGTGTTGGAGAACTCTTGAGAGTCCCTTAGTTGGCAAGGAGATCACACCACTCAATCATAAAGGAAATCAGTCCTGAATATTCATTGGAAGGACTGATGCTGAAGCTGAAACTCCAATACTTTGGCTACCTGATGCGAAGAACTGACACACTGGAAAAGATTGAAGGCAGGAGGAGAAGGGGAAGACAGAGGATGAGATTGTTGGATGGCATCACCAACTTGATGGACATGAGTTTGAGCAAGCTCCAGGAGTTGGTGATGAACAGGGAAGCCTGGCGTGCTGCAGTCCATGGGATAGCAAAGAGTTGGACACGACTGAGCAAACAAATTGAACTGAACAAAATAATAATACTAAACATTTATTGTATTCCCATGAACTAAATATTTGGCTTATTGGTTTGCGTGTCATGTCATGTATCCTCACAAGAATATTTATAAACTGGTCATTGTTCTTACTGATGGCTCTGCTATCTTTCTTTGCATTTTCTGGCAGCATTTAGTAGAGGTGACCACAACCTCCTTTTTGAAGTACTTTTTCACTTGAATTCCAGACACCACTCCTGTTCATTCCATTTCTTCCTTACTAGAACTAGAAAGAAAGAACCTTCCTTTCTGTCTCTCTTTTGACTCCCTTTCTTCTTATACTGTTATATTTTGGAATATATGAGGGCTGGCTTATCAAATATTTCTCTAATTTTCAATCACTTTCCAAGGTACCTTATTCCGTTTCAGTGATTAAGACTTATTAGAAATGCAGGTAATTCCATATATTTATCTTAGCATAGACCTTCCATTTTAACTTCAGACTTAAAAATCCAGCAACTTACTCTAACTCTTCACTTAGATAGCTATTCAACCTTTCAAATAGCACTTGTCCAAAATGCAACCATTCATTCCCAACCTTTCACCCTACTTCTCCAACTCAATAAAGAAACAATTTCATTCCTTCAATTTATCTTATCACAAAACTTGGAGTCACTTTTCATTACTGTCTTACTTGAACATCCTGATACACCTGGACATTTTGTGGTCCATAGCTTCTAAATACATTCAGAACTAGTCCACTGCCCACCACTTATCTCTACCATTCATCTTAGAATAATTTTCAATTCCTTCTTGCATGATTTATTACAACAGCTTCTTATTCCGCCTTCTATTCTCACTGTCAAAATCTATACTATACAGCCAGGGTGAGACTTTTAATTTTAGTCAGCATTTCCCTGGTGGTATGGTGGTAAAGAATGTGTTTGCCAATGCAGGAGACATGGATTCGATCCCTGGTCTGGGAAGTCTCCACATGCCACAGCGCACCACAACTAATGAAAGCCATGCTCTAAAACCCACACACCACAGCTAAAGGGTAGCTTCCACTCACCACAACTAGAAGAAGCCTGCACACAGCAATGAAGACCCAGTATAGCCAAGAAAAGTCAGTCATATCATACCATTTTCCTGCCCAAATTCTTGACTTTAGTCAAAGCAAGAGCTATGCACTTGCCAAGACCTGTAAGGCCTTACAAGCACTCACCTCTCTCTACCACTCTGAACTCTTTGTATTTATGTTCCTGCTGACTCATTTCTAGCCACAATGCCTACATATTTGCTTCTTGATATTCTAAGCCACAGTCTTATGTTCCACATAAGCCATTAAGCTACATAAAAAATAAAATCATAAGCTCCTACTGCCAGCTGCATCTTTCATTTTCTATTCAAGTTATCCTAATTTCTTTTCCCCCATAATGCTTAGCACCTTGTGATTTATTGTATATCTGTTTATCTTCTATGAGCCTTGCCCCCACCACTATGACTATAAGATTCATGGTCTAAATTTGTAATTTTCTGTTCATAGTTCTATCTGTTGAGTTAAGAATGGCATCTGACACCTTAAAGGTGATTGTGGTGAGCACATTTACACCCTAATGAGAGCCAGTCCATTCTGGCTGGAATGGAGGAACAACTATTTTCTAACACTCTCAAATTATAGGAAGACATATCACATAATTATTAGTCTCTCAGTCATGTCCAACTCTTTATGACCCCACAGGCTATATAGCCCACCAGGCTCCTCTGTCCATGGAATTCTCCAGACAAGAATATTGGAGTGGGTAGCCATTTCCTTCTTCATGAGATCTTCCCAACCCAGGGGTCAAACCCAAGTTTCCTGCATTGCAGGCAGATTCTTTACTGTCTGAGCCACCAAGGAAGCCCAGACATATCATGTGCTCACATTTTTTGAGCAAGATATATCACATGCTTTCCCCAAAAACTGTGAATGAAAATGCTGAATGGTTTCTTCTAGGTGGTTTCTTGTAATTGTTGACTCTTGACTCTTCTGTCCTTTTTTTCCTCCTTGCATGAAGATCTTGGAAGCTCATGTTCATAATGGAGATGCCAGAAGACTGAAACAGCTTGGAATGCTGAGTGTATTCATGGTGGACAGCTGTTCTGGAGAACTGCCCAAACCCTGAGTGGATTTTCGGGGCAGTGAATTAAACTAGTGGTATGTAGCCACTGAGAATTAGGGAGCTTATTACCACAGCATAACCCATCCTACCTTGACCGGTGTAATAATCAATAAATATGTGTGGAATGAAAGCATAAATGATCCCTGTTTTGCAGAGGGGGAGGCAGAGTCACTGTAAAAGTATGTTATTAGCTCAGTATTGTCAAGGGCAATCTGGAGTCAAAGTCAGGCCACGAATAACATGTAAAACATGCAGTGATCATTTTTAACCAAGAAAGATAAACTGTGTATTTTACAGTTACTTGCAATATAAATCAGTGACAAATAAATCATAATCCAATAACTTATTTAAGGCAATGTTGACAGAGACATACTATAGGACAATTACCTGGCATTTTCAAGCTCTTTCTTTGTATGCTTAAGTCATTGGAAAGTACATGTTTAAGCCTTTAGCCTAGAGCCCTAAAGAGTAGCAAAGTGCTATAAGGTTTAGATAAGTACACATCACTCTTTACAGGTCAGTGCAATACTCATAAGACAGTAGTCACTTGTTTTATATATCTACTTTATCTATTTTTGAGTGGAATGTGTTGTACATTATTGTTCCTCTTATAAGGCTTTAATAATTCTTATTTGAGGCTAATTCTAGGAAAAGTTTGTATGTACTAACAAAAATGTTTGCTTTCTTTTAGGAAAAGAAAAAATTAGATAAGACAATATACCTCTAATAACTTTAGCTTTTAGCTCTTGAAGCCAATTTATTATTTAATTATAGAAAAGAAAGCTCTTGGTGGTGTTTATGTTTTTCTTAATTTTATATTCCAGTAGCCGTTTTCTTTATTTCTCTCTCTTCTTCTTTCTCCTTTGTTTCTTTAAAAATCCCTATTTGACTTCCTTTGGACTACATTCTACATTTTAAGCACTTGATTTCAAAATGAACAGAATCTTCATTCCAAATGAATTGAAAATTCATTAGAGCTTATCAATGAATTCAGTAAAGTTGCAGGATATAAAATTAATACACAGAAATCTGTTACATTTCTACATAGAGCAAAAGATCAGAGAGCAAAATTAAAGAAACAATTTCACTTACCATCACATCAAAAAGAATAAAATACCTAGGAATAAAAGTGCCTAAGGAGACAAAATACCTGTACTCTGAAACCTATAAGACATTGATGAAAGAAAACAAAGATGACACAGATAGATGGAAAGATGTACCATATTATTGAACTGGAAGAATCAATATTGTCAAAGTGGCCATACTATCAAAAGCAATCTATAGATTCAATGCAATCCCTACAAATTACCAATGGCATTTTCACAGAACTAGAATAAAACGATTTTTAAAATTTCTAATGAAACACAAAAAACCCCAAATAGCCAAAGCAATCTTGAGAAAGAAAAAAAAAACCTGGATGAATCACTCTCCCTACTTCAGACTATCCTACAAATCTATAGTCATTAAAACCATATGGTAGTGGCACAGAAACAAAAATATCAATAAATGAACAGGATAGAAACCCTAGAAATAAATCAATGTACCAATGGCAAATTAATCTATGACAAAGAAGGTAAGACCATACAAAGAAGAAAAGATTCTTCAGTATATGGTTCTAGAAAACTGAACATGTGCATGCTCAATCAATTAGTCATGACTGACTCTTTGTGACTCCCATGGCTCCTCTGTCCTTAGAATTTTCCAGGCAAGAATACTGGAGCAGGTTGCCAAAGTGAACTGCTACAAGCAAAAAATGAAACTAGAACATTCTTTAACACCATATACAAAAATAAACTAAAATTGAATTATAGATCTAAACATCAGATCAGATAATATGAAACATTTAGAGGAAAATGTAGATAGAACACTTTTTGAAATTGTAGTAATATATTTTATCAAGCTATCTCCTAGTGTAATGGAAATAAAAATAAAAATTAATAAATTGGACCTAGTTAAATTCAAAATCTTGTGCACAGAAAAGAAAACCACGAATAAAATAAAAAGACAATCTACAGAATGGGAGAAAATATTTGCAAACAATGTAACTAATGAGGGATTAATCTCTAACATTTACAAACATCTCATATAGTTCAACATAAAAAAATCAACAAAAAATGAGTGGAAAACCTAAATAGATGTTTCTCCAAAGAATATATACAGTTGGCTAAGAGTAACATGAAAAGACATTCAACATCATTCATTATAAATGCAAATCAAAACTACCATGAGTTATCACCTCATGCCAGTCAGAATGGCCATTATCAAAAAGTCAATCAACGATAAATACTGAAGAGGGTGTGGAGAAAAGAGAACCCTCCTACACTGTTGGTGGGAAAGTAAATTGGTATATCCACTATTGAGAACAGTATGGAGGGTATTTAAAAACTAAAAATAGAAGTACCGTATTATCTAGCAATCCTACACCTGGGCATATATCCAAACTAACACATTATTCAAAATGATACAAGCACTCCAGTGTCCATTGCAGAGCTGTTTACAATAGCTAAGACATGGAAGTAATCTAAATGTCCACTGACAGATAGATGCATGGCTAAAGACATAATACATATACACAATGGAATATTACTCAGCCAGCAAAGAGAATGAAATAATGCCATTTGCAGCAACATGGATGTTCCTGGAGAATACCATACCAAGAGAAGTAAGTCAGGCAGAGAAACAAATACTGTATATCACTCATATGAGAATTTAATTTTAAAAAAATGATACAAATGAACTTATCTACAAAACAGAATCAGACTCACAGACTTAGAGAATGACACTTATGTTTACCAGGGAGGAAGGATGGGAGGAAGGAATAGATTGGAAGTTTGGGACTGACAGAAACACACCACTATATTTATTTATTTTTATTTTTTTTATTAGTTGGAGGCTAATTACTTCACAACATTTCAGTGGGTTTTGTCATACATTGATATGAATCAGCCATAGATTTACACGTATTCCCCATCCCGATCCCCCCTCCCACCTGCCCCCCCACCCGATTCCTCTGGGTCTTCCCAGTGCACCAGGCCTGAGCACTTGTCTCATGCATCCCACCTGGGCTGGTGATCTGTTTCACCATAGATAGTATACATGCTGTTCTTTTGAAACATCCCACCCTCACCTTCTCTCACAGAGTTCAAAGTCTGTTCTGTATTTCTGTGTCTCTTTTTCTGTTTTGCATATAGGGTTATCGTTATCATCTTTCTAAATTCCATATATATGTGTTAGTATGCTGTAATGGTCTTTATCTTTCTGGCTTACTTCACTCTGTATAATGGGCTCCAGTTTCATCCATCTCATTAGGACTGATTCAAATGAATTCTTTTTAATGGCTGAGTAATATTCCATGGTGTATATGTACCACAGCTTCTTTATCCATTCATCTGCTGATGGGCATCTAGGTTGCTTCCATGTCCTGGCTATTATAAACAGTGCTGCGATGAACATGGGGTGCAGACCAAAGAATTTCACAATTTGTATGGAAACACAAAAAACCTCGAATAGCCAAAGTAATCTTGAGAAAGAAGAATGGAACTGGAGGAATCAACCTGCCTGACCTCAGACTCTACTACAAAGCCACAGTCATCAAGACAGTATGGTACTGGCACAAAGACAGAAATATAGATCAATGGAACACAATAGAAAGCCCAGAGATAAATCCACAAACCTATGGACACCTTATCTTTGACAAAGGAGGCAAGGATATACAATGGAAAAAAGACAACCTCTTTAACAAGTGGTGCTGGGAAAACTGGTCAACCACTTGTAAAAGAATGAAACTAGAACACTTTCTAACACCATACACAAAAATAAACTCAAAATGGATTAAAGATCTAAATGTAAGACCAGAAACTGTAAAACTCCTACAGGAGAACATAGGCAAAACACTCTCCGACATAAATCACAGCAAGATCCTCTATGACCCACCTCCCAGAATATTGGAAATAAAAGCAAAACTAAACAAATGGGACCTAATGAAACTTAAAAGCTTTTGCACTACAAAGGAAACTATAAGTAAGGTGAAAAGACAGCCCTCAGATTGGGAGAAAATAATAGCAAATGAAGAAACAGACAAAGGACTAATCTCAAAAATATACAAGCAACTCCTGCAGCTCAATTCCAGAAAAATAAATGACCCAATCAAAACATGGGCCAAAGAGCTAAACAGACATTTCTCCAAAGAAGACATACAGATGGCTAACAAACACATGAAAAGATGCTCAACATCACTCATTATTAGAGAAATGCAAATCAAAACCACAATGAGGTACCATTACACGCCAGTCAGGATGGCTGCTATCCAAAAGTCTACAAGCAATAAATGCTGGAGAGGGTGTGGAGAAAAGGGAACCCTCTTACACTGTTGGTGGGAATGCAAACTAGTACAGCCACTATGGAAAACAGTGTGGAGATTTCTTAAAAAACTGGAAATAGAACTGCCATATGACCCAGCAATCCCACTTCTGGGCATACACACTGAGGAAACCAGATCTGAAAGAGACACGTGCACCCCAATGTTCACCACTATATTTAAAATAAGTAATCAACAAAGACCTAATGTAAAGCACAAGGAACTCTGCTCAATATTCTCTAATAAACATAATGGGAAAAGACTTTTTAAAAGAATAGATACATGTATATGTATAATTGAATCACTACTGTACACTTGAAACTAACACAACATTATTAATCTACTATATTCAATATAAAATTAAATAAAAGAAAAATGTTCATTTAAGTAATTTTTTATTAGTGAGTGCTGGAAAATTCAAGTAATCAACATTGCAATATATTTTTTTTCTTTATACACTGAAACATGTTCATTCTGTAAATTTAGAGAAGTGAGTAGAAGGAAATAAAAAATGAACAATACCTTATAATTCAAAGATAAAGGGTGTTTAATTTAGCATTATATTTTTGCCTGTTATACATTTTAATGTTTTTATTTATAATATATTTTATTTGCCTCATGTGAGTATAGAATAATTAGAAAACATAAAAAAGGGGGAAAGAAATATTTCATATTATTAAGCTCTTCTATATTGATCTACTCTATGGCATTTAAAGACTTTTAAACTATCTCTTCCTATTATCACTCTCATTTTAACAGAGTTAGCTTCTTTGAAGAAGTATGGGGATGAGGATTTCATTTTAGGCTTTTACAAAGTAACTGCTATCAATCTCTCATTGTGTTGATTTTTATCAACTTGTGAATATTTTTGATGTTAAAAAATGTTTAAGTTGAAGGGTAGTTGATTTATGATGTTTTGTTACTTTCTGGTATAGAGCAAAGTGATTAAGCAACTTATGCATTTATCAGCCTGCTAAAGCCCAACATCATAAAATTTCTATTAGCTAAGATTTTATTAAATCATTGACCATTGTATAATTAATTGTAAAACATTCTGCCTAAACATATACTTTTGTAATAACACTAATCTCATAATAAACCACCTATGTTGTATGAACATAGTCTATTTATTCATGAAGTAAAAGTGAGAGTGTTAGTCTCTCAGCCATGTCCAACTCTTTTCGACCCCATGGACTGTATTCTGCCAGGCTCATCTGTCCACAGAATTCACCAGGCAAGAATACTAGAGTGGGTTGCCATTTCCCAAATATATCTACAAAAAAACCTTTATTTTCATACATAGAGAAGATATACAGACACTGTTTTAGAGATTTGACTCAACATTTTCCATCTTCATCCTACTTTTTTGATTTACTAATATATCTACTTTTAAACTTATCTAATAATTACCCTCAGTCTTTTGGTAAAAATCCCCAGTCATCTTATTATTGAATGAACCATTTGGTAGCTCCCTTGAAAATACCCATACATATAATATTCCTTGAAATTTACTGGTTCATCAGTTGTGTGTGTGTGGAGTTGATCACCGGGTGACAGTTTGGCTGGTTATAAACTCCTGACATGACAGATGGCTATCTCGTAAACACTACTTTGCTCTATTTTTTGCAATCGGTGTTGCAGAAGTATTTGCCATCATATTGATTTTCTTTCCTTTGTAAGTGACTTAGTCTTTCTGCCTAGAGGAACTGGAGATTTTTTTTTCTTTGAAACCTATTATTACTGAAGTATTTCTCAAGTTGTCTAGCAATTTTCTCATTTGAAAGGTATACTGTCCCTATATGTACATTGTATTTTCCAGAACATAAATTTTCTTATTCAGGAAACAATGCATTTTACATTTTGGGAGGCATTTTACTTATTTTTTCTCTTTTTCTCAGCTCTCTTCAGTTTGATCTTTCAAATCTCTTATGATCACTTACTCTACTTTGGCTCATTATATTCTATATTTTAAAATTTATTCAGCCTTTAATTTCTTTCCAAAGTTTTACAGTTTCACATTTTCTGATTACTTGTATATCTTCTTTGTTTTTCATTTATAATTTTATTTATTATTATATAATTATATAGTTATATAATATGTAATATTTATGCTATATTTTATCTTCTATTTATAGTGTTATAATTATTTTATACAAACAATATACAAGTATAATTTTAATACTTTAATCATTTATTTCATATGCTTTTCACATATAATTATTAGTCAATTCATTTTATTTCATGATGATTTCAGAGTCTGCAACTTCAAATATAAAACATTATACCTATCTCTCTCTCATCCTCCCTCTTGTTCTCTCCTTCTCTCTTTCTCTCTTCCTTTCTCTCTCTCCTGTTGTCTTGTTTTCACTGTCTTGGAATGCTCCCATGATCATCTAAAGAAGCTTGCTATACCCCTGGAAGATGGGAAATCATACAGAGGAGAACCAAGGTAGCCACATTAAGAGCCCAGGGATCAACCTGATATGTCTGTGTGGCTATCCAGGACAATCCAGCTCAAGTTGATATTACAGCTGACCCAAATTGCAGGACTGAGATCAGCCAGAACGATGTGATACACAGAGGAGGCATCCTAGATCAGTCCTGTTCAAACTGCTAACCTACAAAATTATGAACTTGTGCAATGTTATTGACTTAAGCCACTAAGTTTTAGTCTAGTCTGTTATGCAACAAAATTAACTTCTACAATGCACATTTATATTTGCCTAAAGAAAAATGAGGGAAAATGCACATGAAGTTTTATAGTGGGTAATTAAAGGAGGAGGAAATTATCCCATGTCTATGTAAAGCAGAAATTATTAAACTGTTTTTTAAAATAGTATGTCAGAAGAGAATGCTTATTGGCCATTTTCACTCTTTCCTCTGTGTAGACGTGCTCAAATAGTGGGATCCTCCTTTTTCCACCAATATACCCATTCTGCCCAGGGGAGAAGTTATTTGAAGAATAAATGAGTCTGCTCAGCAGATAATTTCCATTTCCAACTTTGAAGTTAGCTGACTTGTAGCAGCAGTCCCTGTGTCAAACTGCATACCAGAGGCAGATTCTGCCCCTGTGAAGAGTAAGAAAGCAGAAGTGGGAAGACCTGCTCTAGTCAAGATCCTAGATCTGTGATGGTAGTTTTGCCTAAGGCAGTAGTTTAGTATAGAAAAGCCACGTCTAAGTATAACAAAAATGGTAATGATTTGGCCCCTCAATTGCAACTTGCTTTGTTTTTCAGTTAGTTCAGAAATATGTGTTACTTTGTTAGAGACATTGTACAATAATATAATAAAGTGAAAATAGTATAGTTTGAAAATATATTTTATAAAAAAAAGAAAGAAAATATATTTTATAAGTTAATGTTTTTATTATGAATATTAGTGGTGCCCTCCAGGGCAAAATGATATGCTGTTTTGTTAAATCAATTTTTAAAATATATCTATGTAGGTCTTCATTAATTTTTCCTCTGAAATTTTCAGTGGCCAGGACAAATATCTAAGCAGATGATCCATTTACTTGCATTCTTTAAATATCTGAAGAAGTTAATATTTAGACAAAACAGTAGATGAAATAAGTGTTTATTCAATTCAGCTGTATTTTAGACTCACACAGAGCAGTGATCCAGAGTGACTTAAGTGTAATTGATCTTTTAGATTGGTCACATAACCCTTTGACTTTGGTTACTATATAAAGCTGCAGACCTTCCCAAAATATTTTTGTATCATCACGTTTCATTTATTTTAGAAAAGGATGCTGTTTCCAGCCAAACTAAATGGATATACTTGAGTTTTCAAAAGCATTCTATACTGTGACCTTTAAGTCACCTGGAAGAAAGCTCAAAGCACCTTTGACTACCTAATCAAATTATGAAACACTGAATTTCACTTCTTTCCCAGAAGCAAAAATACACAATAACCATATTCTGAAATAGCTAAACTCTCCATAGACTTAGATGTAATATAGAACAAATCCTGTCCCCTTCCCAACCGTCACCACATAAATATCTGTATTCTATAAAAGTTGAATTAGCAGTTCACTCAATGTCTTCCCTGCTGATACCGAATGACTCAGTAACCACAATAGCAGCAGACGATTTTGGAAAAATGTCTTATGTCTTTGAATAGAGTTACTCAATTTACAAAATAATGTAGTCATCTATTGTAATCAAGCCAGGTAGCCATTTAGCCCATCTTTAAATAATCACTTCTAGAAAAATAAATGCTTCAGCATCAAATCAGCGTTAGCGAACACCAATTGTGTGACCCTGCAATGACCAACTCCAAAGTCGCAGACTTGAAAAGACTGAGTAGCTTAAAATAGAACAAGAGAACAGCCAGCTGGAAACCAATACAACTCAGTGTATAGAACGAATCTACCAAGGCAGCAGGAGATATACCTGCAGGCTGAAAGATCACTACAGTGGCTTAGGGGAACACCTTGCGAAGTCTAGCATGAGCCCCTCATACACTGCACATGTTCAAAATGAAATCTGGTTTAGCAAAGGAATGGGGAAAGTGCATTGCTAGTATATTGTTCACTTAGAGGCAAATATTCACTTAGGGTAATTAGCTTGAATAGTGAGATTTTAATCATTTCATTCTCAACATAAATATTTGGCTAATCGATATGAAAGGTATTTATTTTCTCTATAGTTGGCTCTGCTTCCCAGCATTAGTACTGTGTGACAGATGGCTGATGTCATCCCTGCTTGGAAGAACTCAGTTGGCAATATTAGCACGGCATATTTCTGGGGACTCGTGATATGAGATGAGACGATGAAAAATAAAAGGGTCCAAAAGGGAATTCCCCAAAGCAAGTATATTTATATGATTTCATACTGTAACTTCCTGATTCATCATAAAGAGATGTATAGGCCAGTTAATTAATATTTTACTTAAACATATTCTGGAGAGTATTAGAAATACTTTTGAACATATTTTTTTGAACACTGGTAGTTAACAATATCGTCAGTCCATTGGTTGCTTCTATTTTCTTTGTCCTCATCTTTGTTCAGTATACACAGATAGAACAATCTTAGCGCTAGCAACCTGGGCTCACATTGAATACCAACAATTATGGCAAGGAAACAGATGAGTAGAGTTTGCTGTGTCAGAAGTGGTCTTTTATGAAATTCTCATCTGATGAGTCAAAAATGACCTTCCTACTTGGCCCTATGTCCTGCAATTTGCTGTTGTTGACAGAGGGTCACTAATGATACTCCACTCTGCCCTGCCTTTCCCTCACACTGCCTGCTGCCACTAAGCGACCTCGGTTAAAACCTTTGGTTCTGGAAAGGAAGAAGAAGATGGGGGTCAAAATTCTGGTGTATAGTGGGGAGGCTAGAGGAGGGAAAGATCTACATTTTCTTTTAGTGGAAGAATGAATAACCTTTAAATAGTAATAAAGCCCTGACTATGTTCTCGACACTTCACCTACGTGAACTTATGTATTTTATGTGCTGAATAACCTAGTGAGGTAGTAGTCAATAATATTTCTGTAAGGAAACTAAGGCTTAGAATTCTTTAGTCACTTGTTCAAGTCTCAGACCTGGTTTGTGATGGAGTTGACTTCAAACTGAGGCAGTTTGGCTTCAGAGTCTGTGCTCTAACTATTAAGCTAGAGACAAGAAAGCTGACTCCATCTTTGAATGGAAGGGCAGAGTAGTAATTGTTATCATCAGACTTGAATATTTGATTTTATGCCTTATGGAAGAGGAGAGGGCTTCCCTGGTGGCTCAGATGGTAAAAAATCCTTCTGCAATGCAGAAGACCTAGGTTCGATCTCTGAGTCCAGAAGATCCCTGGGAGAAGGGAATAGCTAGCCACTCCAGTATTCTTGCCTGGGAAAATCCCATGGATAGAGGAACCTGGGGGGCTATAGTCCATGGGGTCGCAAACAGTCGGACATGACTGAGAGACTGATACACAGACAGAAGATTATAACCTCCTTGAAGAAAGGGGTTATGCTTTATTATTTTTCTCTCTTTCGTTCTCTTTATAGTAGAGTACACTACCTTAAAATATATATACAATAACTGTAATAGAAATGGAGAAATTTTATAGATCTGAAGGAAATTTAAAATTTTTTTGATAATATACAGCTATGTTTAGGTGAAAGTAAAGGATGAGAATAACAAGATAAAATTTCCTTTCATAATAAGACCATTTCTTGTAAGGGATTATTATTCCATTGATGCCTACACATACCTTGCATACAGTTGGAATCTGTTTTTGTGCTGTTAGCAGTATTTTTGAGAGGATTGTTAATTTAAATAATCTTGACAAGTTTCCTGAATTTAAGACTAGACTGCTACTAGTAATTCCTTTCCTGAAGACCCATGTAGTCAGAAGTAGAGGATCAATGTTTCTTTTCTTTCTTTCTTCATTATTTTATAGCTCCAATCATTTAGGTACCTCTGAGTTATTCCATTTTTTGCTATTATTTCAATTCCCCACCAAGACTCTCCCAAATAAAATATACATTGTCATTCATTAAAGAAGAATAAGGTAATTTTCTAAGATTTCATTTTTCCAAATATTTAGTTGCTTAATGGCAACTGCATAATGTAAAAATATGATCCCAAATATTTGTTTTAAAATATCTTTTTCAGATACTATAGGAGTTTATTATTAAAATTTTAATCTCAAATTAAAAGCTAAAAATCATTATACACACACATTCTTTAATCAAAGATATTATACTGTTGTTGTTCTGTTGCTAAATTGTGTCTGACTCTTTGCCATCCCATGGACTGCAGCACACCATGCTTCTCTGTCCTTTACTATCTCCTAGAGTTTGCTCAAACTCATGTCCATTGAGTCAGTGACAGTGTTAAAGTGAGGTATTTAGCAGGTGTAACATAGAGATGACTAATACCTCGAGACAGATGACTGTCTGTCATATTTAGCTCTCTCTGTGTACCAGAGGAAATGTACAAATAAAATGTGACCCTGACGCTTATCAGAAAGTGTTTTATTAATTTTCTAGTTTTGTATAGGGAGTAAAGTGAAATTATTCAAATGACATCATTAAGGAATAAGGGCAGTTTATCTATTATCTGAAAAACATTATATCCAACAAATTTTATTATTAACCCATGACACTTACAAGTATCTATGTCAGCTCTGACCATTGCACCAGCAAATTGGAAACAAATCGGCCTTATAATGGCTGCAAACATGCGCTGCCTTTTACCTTGCTGGTGCTCCCTATGCATGGCTGACAGCCCCAGCCCCTGCGATGGAGAAATGGAGACTGACAGGAAAACGAGGAAACCAGCTTAATGGTGCTGTGTGTTTCTTCTCTAAGGATGATTAAATAATCATAAGAACTTCTCTGAGGGCTAATCTGCTATATTTTCCAGATTTTCACCTTGGGGACATATTGTCCCTTGTCACTGAAACCTCGGGGACAGAAGGGAACGCCACGGGGCGGCACAACAGGAAGCTGAGACAGTGATGATCAGTGCTCGGTTAATGAAGGCATGGCCCGTGGCCTCCGCTGCTCTGCCATATGTTTGAAGAAATGCTAATGACTACAATTCAAATACCTTTTTCATCTTAACTATATGTAAATGTGTTTATAAATGCTCTCTTATAAATATACGATCACATTTTTAAAAGCCAAGTGCTAATGTTGCTTTCAACATCTATAATACACAATAATTAAAACTTAAGCAATTCTGCTTAATTATACCTTATGGGAAACTGTACAGTAATTTATAGAAATTAGGGAGAAAAACAAAGATCAACAGAAATAAAGCAGCAGTTGAACAACTGAATAATAAATCACTTTAATCATTAATTTACAGCAGCAAAATCATTGTAAGAGACTTCGATCCTAATTCTTAAGCAGCTGACTTGTGAAAAAGAAGGTGTTAGAAATTTGGGTATTCCTTGCAAGAGCACAGTTTGAACTGATGGTGTCATTGTCTATGTCTACACTGTTTGTTTTAATGCTGCCCCTCCGAAATGAAGAAGCAATTTGGGTTGAAATTTTTCATCACCATAGCTCTGATATGAATCGCTCTCCTGCCCATTTTCCTATATTTACCCTTCATATTATAGATGATTATTTACTAGAATGTTGTCCCTTTAGGACTAACCCATTCTTCAGTTACCCATCCTTCATAATGGCTGTTTATTTAAAAGAACCAGTTGGCAATTAGCTTGGGATGTTTTGTACATTATACCCTTTTTTAAAAGCTATTCTGAAGGCTCACTTGATTAAATCTATGACAGTTCAGCTAACTGCATTCTAATGATCAAAAATGACACATTTTTACTCCTTCTCAACACGAAATACTCCTTCTTAACACTAAAAATGCTCAGCTTTATGGATGAGATTTCCATTTAATTAATGAAAGCAATACATACATGCATATATTAATAGAAATAAAAATCCCAAGTTTGAATAGCCATCATTTTAAAATGTTTCAGTACAAATATTTATTGTCATTTGTTTTAAGATTAAAAAAATATTTAAACTCTTCTTCACTGCATTTCTCTCTTTTCTTTTGTTAATAGAATTACTTTTTAAATGTTTATATGATTAACTCTTTTATCTTTAACAGCTGCTGAATTTCTAGCCTTCTTAGAACTTCCCCTACATGGAGGTCTTGAAAGTATCACTTAATTTTACTCTAGTGCTTTATAGTTTCTATTTTAATAGTGATAGACTTAATCCATTTGGAATTTTTCAAATAATATGATGAAAGTTAGGGATCTAATTTTATATTATTTAAGTAAATGGTGTTTCAGTAACATTTATTCCATGCATAAATCACTAGATTTATCTGCAAGCCTCATCATATATTAATTCCCATATATACATGTATCTGTTTAAGAATTATCTGTCCTGTTTCTCTTGTCTGTTATTTGTCTTCTAATATTACACTTTTAATTTCAGAAGCTTTATAATTTAATACACAGTAGAACAGTCTGTCTAGTCAAGGCTATGGTTTCCCCAGTGGTCATGTATGGATGTGAGAGTTGGACGGTGAAGAAAGTTCTGCGCCGAAGAATTGATGCTTTTGAACTGTGGTGTTGGAGAAGACTCTTGAGAGTCCCTTGGACTGCAAGGAGATCCAATCAGTCCATCCTGAAGGAGATAAGTCCTGGGTGTTCATTGACAGAACTGATGCTGAAGCTGAAACTCCAATACTTTGGCCACCTCATGCAAAGAGTTGACTCATTGGGAAAGACCCTGATGCTGGGAGGGATTGGAGGCAGGAGGAGAAGGGGCCGACAGAGGATGAGATGGCTGGATGGCATCACCGACTCGATGGGCATGAGTTTGAGTAAACTCCGGGAGTTGGTGATGGACAGGGAGGCCTGGAGTGCTGCCATTCATGGGGTCGCAAAGAGTCGGACACGAGTGAGCGACTGAACTGAACTGAACTGAACCGAGAACAGTCCCTCATTCTTTCCTCTTTTTTTATCCCAAGTTTCCCAATATCCCTTACATAACTTATAGAATTTTTTGATCCTGATCCACACCTGCCTTCCCCCCAATATCATGCTTGGTTAAAAATATAGGTACAGTATTATGAATGAGAAAAAATATATCACCCTGGGTTGCAGATCTGTCCCAATAGCTAGATAATTAGAGATAAAAATGCACCTGAGCTACGTTTCCCAAACCCCAACACTCTGACTTCAGCTAAGAGGTAACTACTATTTTGAAGTTTGTATTTATCATTCCCTTTATTTAGTGTACAGTATACATAAATAATACATAACTATTTGGGAGAATATTTAAAATGGTATCATAATGTGTTGGTTCCTTTTACTTGTTTTCATCAACATTATGTATCTAAGGTTAATCTTTGTGATTTCATGTACATAGAGTTTATTAATTTCTACTGCTACATGTCATTTCACTATGGGAATGTGCCTCAGCTTATTTTTCCATTTATTTTGGCAAACATTTCAGATATTTTTTATGATTTTTTTTAATTATGACCAGGATTGCTATTAACATTTTATAAATATCCTGGTACACAAATGCAAGAATTTCTTTAAGTCAAATATCCCTTGGTGGATTTGCGCAATCACAGTATGTCATTATTGAACTTTACAAAACAGTACTATATTGCTTCCTAAGGTTTTTGCATCAAACATCCGTGCATTTCTATTGTATCCATATGTGTGCCTGTGTGTTTGTGTAATATTTGTTGTTTTACTATAATATTTTAATTTGACTATGGCTTAAATTATTTCACTTTTATTCCACAAGATACACTGATTAGAAATTTTTGTCCCATCCCTTTTAAAAAACAATTCAATCACTACTATCATTGAACAAATTATTTAATATCTGTAAACTTTTCTTCAAAAAATGCATAAGGAATGGAACCTATTGCTAAAATGAAATAAAAGGGATAGTTCAGGGAAACATTGAGCACATAGTCTGAAACAGAAATTGCTCAGTAAATGCTAAGTGCTTATTTCAGTTGTTGTTGTTATTACATAGTGAATAAAATTTCTGGGCCTGTTTTGTTCAATGATTTGAGGGAAGCAAATCTTTTGTATCAGTCTGACTATGTGAATATTGGAGAAGGGAAAAGATTTACATAAACAATTTTTAATCTAGACAACTTTACAGCTCATTCTCCAGTGAAAATTTTAAAAAATCAATTATCCAGATATTTTGGCTATGTATACTCAACCACAAAATATTGCTATAATATTTATCTGAATGTTTAAGAATTGTGTTAACAAATTTGGTAACATTTTCTAATTCCTCCAAATTCTAATTCCTCGTCTATTTTCTTAACACACCAAAAATATTTACCTTATTAGGAAGACAAAAAAATCGAGGTGGAAGATGACTAATGCATGATAAAAATCAAAAGCAAATAGTTAAGCAATTTTCTCAATGCAGGAAAAAGAATGAGTGATGAAAGGCCATTAGGCTGATCTAGAAAATAAAGGTCAATGGTGCTTCTCCAAATGGGTTTGACCACAAATTTATTGGGATGTATTTGAAAACAAGTTGATGCATTTTTGTCCCTCCCTAGGAATATCATACATGGATATATTCCTCTTATCAGTTCTGCTTTGCTTTAGGTATGTACTAAGGAATTCTGATTATCCAGGGCCACCCTGTACTTTTTCTAGCAAAGGCCTCTTAGTAAAGACATGCCACATGGGCAAGACAAAAGGTGACAAAGGTCAAATTCTTCTTTCTTCATTGAAGATAATTAGAGGATGGAATACATTCAAAGACATAATATTTGCAATTCATTTCCCAGACAAGACTCACAGGAAAGAAATATGAAAGGATCAGTGATAGAAGAGGACATTGTTTACTGGTAAATCATTTGCATAATGTTTACATATGAATATATTACTTATGAGTATGTACTTTTCTCATATTATTTTTCTTAATGAATTTGATTCTTTTTTTTTTAACTACAAGGGTCAGTGTCTCTCTTTCTCCTTCTGTCTGGTATTGTTCCGGGTTGTAATAGATTCTATCAATTTATTTTTCTTCTTATGGCCACTTAGAGAAGGGAAAATGATACATTTGTCCTGAGGTTTGTTAAAATGGCTTAATGATGCAAAGCATATGGACATGCTTCCAAATAGTGTGTAATAGCAGGTTAAGGAAGTGAAGGCTATCTTGAAGTTTGATGACTTACTAGGGAAAAACTGATGATTGGGAAAGTTGGAGGTTTAAGGGGAGAGAATTAAATAATTTACATATGTGACCTGGAAACTTAATACCTGTTCCTTGGGCCTCGGGGAAGATCTGTAATTCTCTTTTTTGAAAAAAGTAATCTTCCTTATGGTTCATGTTCTGCCTGGTGAACCACACAAGTGCTTCCTTTACTGTGAAATGAAACACGAAAATATTTCAGCACAGACTTTGAACAAAGCAGAGATCTTGGGAATGGGATTCTCTCTTTGCATGGAAATAGAACTTATGTAAGAACTTGAAATGTCAATGAAAAATTACTAAAAATTCCCAATAATTAAATACAGATTGCACAGAGTGAATGAGAGAAAACTAGGATGTTATATAGGGGCATATTACTTGCTAGTCCTGAAAGTGACTGTACAAGAAATGAGTCTTCCTCAGGCAAACTTCTACCTGGAAAGAATGTTGCCATCTTTCCATTGTTTTCCCCTCCCCACAGGCCCTGTCCTTTTAACGCTTAGCCTTCCTTTCCACATATGATCCACACTTCAGCAGTTAGCAAAACTCCAGCCTCTTTCATCGAGGACCTCAGCCTTCAGAACATGTCATAATTGAAAGCTCTCTCTGTTTTGGACTAGGGAGAATTTGAAGTCCAGGGTAGAATAAACATGGAAGCAATCTGGTTTTTGGGGTTTGGGTTTTTTTGTTTTTTTTTTTTTTTTTCATAGTAAATTTTAGTTATGCCTCATTTATGAAAAAGTAAACAAAAAACTCCCCAAACACAAAACAGACATTTTTTGCTAAGAGGTAACCTCTGCCAAAAGTCTTCCCTAAGTCTACATAAGAAATGATAAACTGCCCCAGCTGCACTGACTCACGATTAACTCTTGGAGTGCATTAGACTGAAGGACTGAAATCCATATTCATTTTGCTAAGGAAGTGGGGAAAAAACTCCTCTGTTTTACTCAACTGTATAAAAATTGGGCCTTCTCTTTAAATAAATGATTGACTTTAGTCATTTTAATTAATTGTGAATTCAAGTTTCTTTGATGAAATGAAGATGAAATTAAAACAAGAGCATTTTTTTAAAATGGTCTGTTTTGTGATTTAGCTAAGCCTATTCATTTTTCACTATTTTCTAATCATTTTATCTATATTTGAAGTCCACTTGTATTTTATATGCAGTTTTCCATGGAATTCAAAAGAATAAATAAAGTAAAAGTAAATATTGGCCATGAATATTCTTCTAAATAATGTTTTAAGAAGTAAGAGACTAAAGCCATTGTGTCTAAAGTATGAGTTAGGGAAAAAAATTAATCCCCAAGTATGTGAACATCTATACCTGGCTTTAAAAAAAGCTTGGCTAGCCATAACAAGAAGAAAATAACAAATATGCATTTTTCAATAAAACAATATGTCAAATGCATGAATTATACTGCCAAAAAATTTAAGCTTCATAAGAATATGTATATTGATATATAGAATACTTTATGTATATAAAAGCGTTTATGAGGTACAATGTACCAAGTATTCTAAACCACATAACATAAGCCATACATTTTAATAGGACTATATACCAATCTTGAACTTAAAAACATGGAAAAAACTTGTAATACTAGGGAAGAGCCCAAATATTATTAACCCAAATTTTATCCCTGTGTTACTGTTTTTAATGTGTTGGTCAACACATTCATTCAGATTTTTCCATAAGATGTTATACAAAAATCTGAATGGAATTTTTGGCCAAGTCACTATTTTTAGAGCATTCCACAGGCTTCCCAGGTGGACTCAGTTGTAAAGAATCCACCTATCAATACAGGAGATGCAGGTTGGATTCCCTGGATTGGGAAGGAAATCCCAATTGAGGTTGCCATTGAAGAGGAAATGGCAACCCACTCCAGTGTTCCCTAGGAAATCCCATGGAGAGAGAAGCCTAGTGGGCCTCAGTCCCTTGGGTCACAAAGAGTTGGACACAAGTGAGTATACACACATGCACTGAACATATATATTTCAACATAGTGATATCTTAACATAGAATGGTAGTACATAGGCCTGACACATCAAACAACAGACCATGTTTGAGGGAGAGTAATGATCAGTCAGCAGAACTAGTCAATAGAAAGTGTCAATTATCAAGTAAGTTTTAAGAAAATATTATAAGATTCTATAGTAGGTAAGTTGAATGTCCATGTGTATAAAACACTTAGGGAATTCTACTATTCTTTTCAAAATGAAAGTAATAAGATATATACCAACTAGTTTTGAGCTTCATCATTTTGACAAGCGAGTTAAGAGTCAGAGACACATACACAGAGAGTAAAGGGTAAAAGCAGAATTAAACATAAGTCTTCTGTAAACTATATGAGTATAATTAGTGGTATTTCTTACTCATTCATGAGTCACAAGAGACTACCTTTTCACTTCAAACAATGGGTATAAATGTTGCTGAATTTAGCCCAGTTAGAGCTTGATATTGTTAGAAACTGTAAGAAACAACCTAGATAGTCGGTTATCTAGAAAAACAAACTGTGAAGGTCAATTTTAATGTCATTATTTCCTTATTTCTGAATTTTGCTTTCCTCCTATGTAAATGTGGGAATTTGAATGCTGACTTTTAGTCTTTTTTCTAATTAAAATTTTAAAGTTGCCAAATAAAAAGACCAAAATTTAGCATCTTTAGTTGATAGCTATTATTGCACATGTTATCTGCCAGCCAGACTTCTCTGCCCATGGGGATTCTTCAGGCAAGAATACTGGAATGGGTTGCCATGCCCTCCTCCAGGGGATCTTCCCAACCAGGGGATCAAGCCAAAGTTTCCCTTGATGCAGGCAGATTCTTTACCATCTAAGCCAACAGGGAAGCCCAAGAATACTGGAGTGGGTAGCCTGTCCTTTCTTCAGGGGTTCTTCCCAACCCAGGAATCAAACCATGGTCTCCTGCATTACAGGTGAATCGTTTACCAGTTTAGCTACCAGGGAGGCCCAGCTGTTATTACAGACCCCTGTATTTGATGCATTATAGGCAGTTTTGGTTTTCTGTACTGATAGGCTATTTTTCTTCCATCCAACTTGATTGCAAAATTCTGACAATTAGTTGGGCAGCAAGCTACCATCCATCTCTGTATACATGTATGCGTGTTTTACTTTACATTTGTTAGGTAGTAGAAATGAACCATTTACCATAAAACTATAAGAATTTTTTCTGTAATTGGTACTAATTTCTTACAAATCCTAACTATGTCATTATAGTCCCCCATATTTCCTCTAAGGGTTACTTTGAGGTGGATGAGAAATCATTTAGTGCCAAGCCACTGGGGTGGACTCCTTGGCCTGGGGTGGTCATTTGTAACTGCTGGCCCTGATCTAAGTCCTTGTTCTAGCTGGGTCTTCACACACAGGCACTGATTACATTTGCACTTATACTCCTCTAGATCTAAGTTTCTCTCGGCTTGCACCTACATTTTATCATCTGAGCCAAATAAGTTCCTGTGTGATGTTGCATCAACAGCTCCTTGATCTTGTATCATGAAGGCCCATGTGATACTCTCCAAGGCCTAAACATTATTTCTCTGCTCTCATGCCATGTTTGGAACAGGGCAAACTACCCATGGCTGTGTCAAGCCCATCTGCCTGTACATAGCAAGTGATCTTTGTTGCTCTGATGTCTTGATAATTTGAAGGGCTATCCTTAGAAAATCAAAGAGCAAATCATCTTGGCACTAAGATCTATTGCTATTTCTTTTTCTTTTTTTTTTTTTAATTGGGATAGAATTGATTTTCAAGGCTCCCCTGGTGGCTCAGAGTGTAAAGAATCTGCTTGCAGTGAGGGAGACCTGGGTTCCATCCCCAGGTCGGGGATGTCTCCCGGAGAAGGGAATGGCAATCCACTCCAGTTTTCTTGCCTGGAGAATTCCAGGGACAAAGGAGCCTGGTGGGCTATAGTCCATGGAGTCACAAAGAGCCAGACACGACTGAGTGACTACCACACTGATTTACAGTATCGTGTTAGTTTCTGCTGCACAATGAAGTGAAGCAGCTACATGCATACTTGTATCCTGGATGAAGAAACGACAACCCACTCCAGTATTCTTGCCTGGAAAATCCCACGGACAGAGGAGTGGGCTATACAGTCCATGAGTTGGACACAACTGAAGCGACTTAGCACTCACACATACATATATCCCTTCCATCTTGAAACTTCCCCCCAATCCAGGCCACACCAGGGCACCAAACTTGGCTCCCTGTGCTATATAGCAGGGTCCTATGAGCTGTCTATTTCACACATGGATTGGTTTTGTTTGTTAGCTGCTCAGTCGTGTCCAACTCTTTGCGACCCCATGGACTGTAGCCCACCAGGCTCCTCTGTCCATGGGCTTCTCCAGGCAAGAATACCAGAGTGGGTTGCTGTTCCCTTCTCCATCACACATGGTAGTAGAGATATGAATTATGAAAACCCAGGTAGGTGGTTTTTATATTATAACTCATATCCCTACTGCATCATGCATTAGATCCAAGCCCACTTTAGTCATGGATTTAATACTCATTTTGTATGACTGTATTTCCTCCACCCATTTTTGACTAATTTTTATCTAGGCTGGTGTCTGAGTTACCACATTTTCTTGGTGTTTTGAGTACTCCCTGGTCGGGGGTGTCTAGGCTGGCTATTAACAACCAGGAGCACCTTTAGTATTTTAATCTCTAACAATATATTTCATTGTCAGTGTATATCTCATAATCTAGCTTCCTAAACTAGAAAAAAAAAGGAATCATAAAAGGCAATAAAGTTAATGTTTTGAAATTCTACCCTACCTTGTCCATATTTACCTATTTCAAAATGAGGAAAGAAAAGTTGGTCAAACTGGACCTCCCCAGTTTACTGATCATTTGCAGCCTCATACACACACAAAAAAAAAATTGTATCAATTTTCTCAACCTACGGGCTATTATACATTATTCAGTTTACCTTCTGACACTTACAGTTCAGGTGTCATAAATGTGAGGATTTGGAATGGTCATGTTAAAACACTATATAAGATTGTCTTTGGAGAAAGGTTTATTAAGGAAGTATACTTAGACTATACTTATTTAACTTATATGCAGAGTACATCATGAGAAACACTGGGATGGAGGAAGCACAAGCTGGAATCAAGATTTCCAGGAGAAATATCAATAACCTCAGATAGGCAGATGACACCACCCTTATGGCAGAAAGTGAAGAAGAACTAATTACAGCCTCTTGATGAAAGTGAAAGAGGAGAGTGAAAAAGTTGGCTTAAAGCTCAACATTCAGAAAACTAAGATCATGGCATCCGGTCCCATCACTTCATGGCAAATAGATGGGGAAACAGTGGAAACAGTGGCTGACTTTATTTTTTTGGCTCCAAAATCACTGCAGATGGTGATTGCAGCCATGAAATTAAAAGACGCTTACTCCTTGGAAGGAAAGTTATGACCAACCTAGACATCATACTAAAAAGTAGAGACATTACTTTGTCAACAAAGGTTCGTGTAGTCAAGGCTATGGTTTTTACAGTGGTCATGTATGGATGTGGGGACTATAAAGAAAGCTGAGCACCGAAAAATTGATGCTTTTGAACTGTGGTGTTGGAGAAGACTCTTGAGAGTCCCTTGGACTGCAAGGAGATCCAATCAGTCCATCCTAAAGGAGATCAGTCCTGGGTGTTCATTGTAAGGACTAATGTTGAAGCTGAAACTCCAATACTTTGGCCACCTGATGCAAAGAGCTGACTCAATTGAAAAGACCCTGATGCTGGGAAAGATTGGGTGCAGGAGGAGAATGGGATGACAGAGGATGAGATGGCTGGATGGCACCACCAACTCAATGGACATGGGTTTGGGTGGACTCTGGGAGTTGGTGATGGACAGGGAGGCCTGGCGTGCTGTGGTTCATGGGGTCGCAAAGAGTCGGACACGACTGAGCGACTTAACTGAACTGATACCTAGAATAATCATCCTGAAAAGGATTATTTTCATAGACAATTATTCATTTTAGTTTACTAATGTTAATGTATTAATAATACATTTTCTAAATAATTATTAATGTATAATTTATTATTTTATAATTAGTCATTCTGTGCTTGTGCTTAACTCCATCTCCTTAAGCTGAAACTGAATATAAATAGACTGTCCCAAATTTTTGGTTTTCTGGCAAAATCCTGTTTTGTCTGTTGTCCCGGGAAATTACTTATCATGTCTCCTTTTATTCTGAAAAATGCTTGCTTTGAACTAGTTTATTTAGTGCCCTAGTTATAAGGTATTATATTTGTCTTACATTTGCTTGTATAGAGCATGAGTAGATTAAGGAATTTAAAAGTTTCTCTTGGACAGATTATACTGCGTTACTGATGATGATTCTGGAGTATTTAACATTCTCCATTATCCAAAATTCTGGGAAACATTTTTTTTCCCTGCTGTTCAAAAATAGGGCAAATCATTAAGGAAAAGAGGATATTTTGATAGCAGTGATAATGGGTGATATCATGGGCTTCCCTGGTGGCTCAGATGGTAAAGAATCTGCCTGAAGTGAAGGAGACTTGTGCTTAATCCCTGGGTCGGGAAGATCCCCTGGAGGAAGAAATGGTGACCCACTCCAGTATTCTTGCCTGGAGAATACTATGGACAGAAATCCCAGCAGGCTACAGTCCACGGGGTCACGACTGAGAATCGGACATGACTGAGTGACTAACTTTCACTCTAACTTTCACATGGGTAACCTCAGCATTCACCAACCTTAAATACAGTATCCTCAAAACTGCCTTGAACTGACATGTTCCTTAGAAGTCCACAACATGGAGACCAAAGATTAGGACCCTCAGTCAAAAGGGTAGCCTTTACTTACTTTAAGTTACAGAAACAGTCTTTCATATGACTTTTCAAAACTCACCACTGACTTCATCTAAATTAAGTTTTATAAAATTTCAATCAAGTATCCTACAGGAGTGATAAGATTTTTGTTTCAACCATCATTCTCCTTTTTTGTTGTCTGTATCACATAATAAAAAAGGTATCCAAGAATTTGATGATATGCCATATTTGCTGTACTAATCTTACCTTTGACCTAGGAACTATATGTAAGATCAGTTGTAGAACCTCAATATTAATGAAAACCTTTGAATATTCATCTGGAATTGTTATGACATTGCCGTAAGAATCATGGTGGTCAAGAATCAACTTCACATAGAATAATTATCCTAGTCCTTTCTCTGTACTGGTTAAATAATGCTTGTCCATTTAATGCAGTTATTCACGCACACATCTGTAGCAGCTAGGAAGCAAGTATATTTCCATATGATTCTAATCACATTCCAGAGTTAGTCTTAGGAAGTAATTGAACATATTGGGAAACCATTTTAAATGAGAGTTAAATGTTGCTTTTATTAAGCCTATAAACATCAGTTTTAGAAAAATAAATTCTAATTTACAGTTAAAATATACTAAACAAACATTCAAATTGTCACATTTAGCTATATAAGACTAATTTACCTCTAAGACATGGAGAGTCTGTTATTATTTATTTAGTTATGTCCAAAGTTGAATTTTATTACAACCATGTTAATGATAACTTTCAGTCATTCTTTATAATTACTTATAATCATCAAGACAGAGATTGTTTTTCTATCTAATGAAACTGAATTCTGGAATATTAGCAGAGAACTAATTACAACACTTCAACAGAACAAAAGTGATCCTGAGGAAAAATCAGGTCACAGAAGACTCTACTTTTGTAAAAGTGGTGGGCTATGAGTTTAAAAAGTACAAATCAATCTACTCATTAGAAAAAATTTTTTTTACTGCCTAAAATTCTTAGTTGTGCAGAGTATACAAAGAACAAAATACCTGTTCTGTGAGTAATTACTGTTTACCAGAAGCCTGGTTGATAAGTTTTTCTTTCCTTTATTTTTTTTTTACTGAAGGATAATTGCTTTACAGAACTTTGCTGTTTTCTGTCAAACCTCAACATGAATCAGCCATAGGTATACATGTATCCCCTCCCCTTTGACCCTCCATCCCATTTCCCTCCCCACTCCAGCCCTCTAGCTTGATGCAGAACTCCTGTTTGAGTTTCCTGAGCCACACAGCAAATTCCTGTTGGCTCTCTATTTTACATATGGTGATGCAAGTTTCCATGTTACTCTTTCCATACATCTCACCCTCTCCTCCCCTCTGCCCATGTCCATAAGTCTATTCTCTATGTCTGTTTCTCTGTTGTTGCCCTGTAAATAAATTATTCAGAACCATTTTCATTAGAATATGATATTTATCTTTCTCTTTCTGACTCACTTCACTCTGTATAATAGGTTCTAGGTTCACCCACCTCATCAGAAGTGACTCAAATGCATTTCTTTTTATGGCTGAGTAATATTCCATTGTGTATATGTACCACAACTTCTTTATCCATTCATCTGTTGATGGGCATCTAGGTTGCTTCCATGTTGTAGCTATTGCAAATAGTGCTGCAATGAACAATGGGATACTGCGCCTTTTTCAACCCCGGTTTCCTTCAGCACCCATTTATGATTAAAACTCTTAAAAAAATGGGCATAGAAGGAACCTATCTCAACATAGTAAAGGCCATATATGATAAGCCTACAGCAAACATTATTCTCAATGGTGAAAAACTGAAAGCATTCCCCCTAAGATCAGGAACAAGACAAGGGTGTCTGCTTTCACCACTATTATTCAACATAGTTCTGGAAGTCCGAACTACAGTAATCAGAGAAGAAAAAAAAAAAATGAAAGGAATTCAGATCGGAAAAGAAGTAAAGCTCTCACTGTTTGCAGATGACATGATACTGTACATAGAAAACCATAAAGATAGTGTCAGAAAATTACTAGAGCTAATCAGTGAATTTAGCAAAGTTGCAGGATACAAAATTAATACACAGGAATCACTTGCTTTTCTATATATTAACAATGAAAAATCAGAAAGAGAAATTAAGGAATCAATCCCATTCACCATTGCAACAAAAAGAATTAAATATCTAAGAATAAATTTACCTAAGGAGACAAAAGAACTGTACACAGAAAATTATAGGACACTGATGAAAGAAATCAAAGATGGAGAGATATTCCATGTTCCTGGGTAGGAAGAATCACATTGTGAAAATGACTATACTACCAAATGCAATCTACAGATTCAGTGTAATCCCTATCAAATTACCAATGGCATTTTTCACAGAACTAGAACCAAAAATTTTACAATTCATATGGAAACACAAAAGACCCCGAATAGCCAAAGCAGTCTGGTTGATAAGTTTTGATTCACAAGAAGCACAGTAAAGTTTTCATAGAATATAAGATTTCTGTAATGACAAAATTTCAAAGATTATTGGAGATTAGGAGGTATCAACATGAGATTATAAGTGTTCTTTAAAATTTTTCCAAGAAAACACATTTAAAAACAAACATGAAAACAAAGTTATGATATACTATAACCATAATTCAACAACAAAGACATCTTAATGTGTATAATTAAAACAATAATATTGAGCTATCAGTAAATTAAATGAACTAGACCTAAGAGAAAATGCTAAACAACAGCTATTTTTCTTGTATGATGAATATGATTGAAAATATCAGAAGACACACAATTCTTTCACCAATTTTGAAGAACCGTGGGACCAAGGGGTATAGTGGTTATTGCTGAAAATTCTCAAATACTTCCCTTTCTATTAAACCTAATGACCAGAAAGCTATGCATATGAACAAATGACTCTGGTCAACTACAGCACCATGTTAATAAACTTATATTTAATTATTTGTCTCGATCTTCTACTGATTATTAAAGGACCTTGTACACTGTTAAAAAATTATCATCAAGTGCACTTTCTACCATGGTAATCAAAATTCTTAGAATTCTGTCATAAATATTTCTCAGGCTTTGGAAATAATGAAATGGAATGCATTTTCTCTTAGATGACAAGTGTCAATTTTTGCCCTGATTTTTAAAGAGCTTAAATTTATTTTTTACTGCAAGTTGACAACTTTTCTTGGTCTAATTTTGGGAACCTCACTCTATTTTCTTCCTCAATACGTCCTACTAATAGCTGTTTCCCTTTCTTAAAGATCGGATATATATTTAATTACAAGGTAGTCCCAAATTCTTTGGAAGAATGGGTAAGGACCATAAATAAATAGCATGGTTTTGATTATAAATGAAGTGTCTTGAGAACACTGTTCTCTGAGTGAGAGTTGTGCAGTTAGCCTGTACGATAGCTTGAATTCTGATGTAACTGGAACCCTCAAGTTAGGTTGTCTACTCACTTGTTTGTTGTGGATAAATGTCACACTGTTAAGTGTGTTATGCCATTAAGTGTAAATTGTATTCACCCCTCTAATGCTAAAAGACACCATGAGGATTTCTTGTTACTTAAAAGTAAGAACCCAAATTAGGAAGCATGGTAGTTGGAATTTAATCCACATATTTTATGCCAAACTCTTTTTTCAGAGGGTTAAGAAAAGTCACAGATTCTTCATGAGTCATGAGATTATAGCATGTATACACGAATATCTCCTCATAGCCTCCCAAACATTTCATATGTACCTGCACAATATGTGACATAAAGATCTCCTCCCACTTTGCTTTTGTTTTTGTTTATTATTGTTGCTGCTCTGTCTTCTGGGTCTGGAGATGTTGGGGGTCCCAGGCTAAACATGTAAGATGTTGGCAAGAAGAATGGCAAGTGAATAATCAACTATCTTCTTCACTCTTTCAAGTATTGTGTCATGTATGATGGAAGCACTATTTCTGCCTTGCTTTTAAGATGTAGCAATGAGTGAAAGTGAAGCATGTTTTCTCTGAAAATCTTACTTCATTCTGATTGGAATCAGACCCTTTTGTAACTTAAAGTATCATTCAGCTTTAAGGTCTCTGTCCCATGAAAAAATCTAAAACTTGTTGAGTTCCACAGAAAGAAGAAGAATTTAAACTCATATATTTCTTAGCATTCTCATTCTGAAATAAAAGAAACTGTAGAGGAGTTAAGTATATATACATGACAGTAAGTGGTAAGCTTCCTATTATTCAGCTTTATTCTGAAGATAGATTTTTTCTACCTTAGAGCCCAGTTATATCAAGAAAAAAATATTCTGTGACAATAAGCATTTCCTCCATCTTTATCTGCCATGATTCTTGAATTTATCTGATATAAAAGCATTTTCCTGTTACTATTCCTGAGAGTCATTGCTAAAACATAGTTCATTTTATTATAAAAACAGAGTAAGCTAATTATCTCCTGAGAACTTGTGATAATTTTAAGGGTTATGCATAAGATGTTAACTAATCACACAGCTCCCAGATATTTGTAACATGCAGTGTGACTCTGAGGTCGCATTTAAATGAGTGCTAGGCATGACTTGTGATGTGTTGTTTCTGGTGCTGCATAGAAAAAAAAAATGGTGTATTATGCAAAGCTAAATTTGCAATACTTGATATGTCTTGTTTCAGATTTAGTAGAAACATACCATATTTCATCACTGTCTAATAACTGACAGGATTTTCTTTTAAATATAACAACTTTAGTTTAAAAATATTCATGAAATAAAATAGGAGAAATTAATTGCCAATTGCAAATATGATGCAAATTAATGCAAACTAGCATGACTTAATATACATGTGTTAAGATAAAGTTTCTTTTTAAATCATATCTTAAAATGATTCAGTAATGTGAATGAGGAAACTTAGGTCCTTTCCTTTTTTTAAAACGTAAGTTATGTTGAAGTTAATGTCATTGCTGCCTGTAACATGGAATTCATTAGGACTTGTTCAGCACTGTCCGATTTAAATGAAAAATGTGTAGCACTGACACATTTGGCTTGCAAATCTATTAACTGGATATCATTCTGTCAGGACTAATTTTTAATTTACAAATTTCTTAAAAATATGTCAACATTCTCTATGCTTATTTAGTCACTACTTGTTTCTTCATTAATGCTATGCATTCGATATAGCCTAACCAACTATTGAACTTACTCTCCTTAAAGTCCTAAGACTCTTTTAATTCTCAAACTTAACAGCAAATGAATATACAGTGATTATCATCCCAAATCTATCTGAAGCCTGACACGGCTGCTGGGGCTAAGTCGCTTCAGTCATGTCCGACTCTGTGTCACCCTATGGACAGCAGACCTCCAGGCTCCTCTGTCCCTGGGATTCTCCAGGCAAGAATACTGGAGCGGGTTGCCATTTCCTTCTCCCATTGACATGGCTAACTTTCTGTTTTCATTGAAAACTACTTCTCTCAAAGTATCTGTCTTATTTCTTTACTTATGACTCAGACTATTTCTCTCTTTCACATACTCTATTTTCCCCAGCTTATATTAAATGATCTCGAATGTTCTGTTCCTACAACTTTCTTTTCATCAATATTTTCCTTTGCTCACCTTATTCTCTCTTTCAATCTCCCCTGGGATTTTTTTAACTCTAGCAGCGCTTTCCATGTAGTAGCTTGTATTTGTGTTTAATTGTATACACTTCCTCTATGAGATTTATACACACAAGAGATTAGTAGACCTATCCTAAATAAGCACAACTCATATATGTATTATCATTGTTGTTCAGTTGTCTTGTCATGTCTGACTCTTTGCAACCCCATGAAATGCAGCACGCCAGACCTCCCTGTCCCTCACCATCTCCCGAAGTTTGCCCAAGTTCATGTCCATTGCATTGGTGATGCTATCCAGCCATATCCAGCCATCTCATCCTCTGACACCTTTTTCTCCTTCTGCCTTCAATCTTTCCCAGCATCAGAGACTTTTCCAATGAGTCAACTGTTCAAATCAGATGACCAAAACACTCGAGTTTCAGCTTCAGCTTCAGTCCTACCAACAAGTATTCAGGGTTGATTTCCCTTTCCCTCAAGACTGACCGGTTTGATTTCCTTGCTGTCCAAGGGACTCTCAGGAGTCTTCTCCAGGACCACAGCTTGAAAATATCAATTCTTCGATGCACCACCTTCTTTGCAGTCCAGCTCTCACAACCGAACATGACCACTGGGAAGACCATAGCCTTGACTATACGGACTTTTGTTGACAGAGTCAAGTCTCTGTTTTTCAACGCACTGCCTGGGTTTGTCATAACTTTCCTGCCAAGAAGCAAGCATCTGATTTCATGGCTGCAGTCACCATCCACAGTGATTTTAGAGCCCACGAAGAGGAAATCTGTCACTACCTCCACCTTCTCTCCTTCTATTTTCCATGAAGTAATGGAGACAGATGTCATGATATTATGGTTTGTTGTTGTTTTTGTTTTAATATTTAGCTTTAAGCCAGCTCTTTCACTCTCCTCCTTCACCCTCATCGAGAGGCTCCTTATTTCCTCTTTGCTTTCAGCCATTGATCGGTATCATTCACATATCTGATAATTCCAGCTTGAACTCATCCAGTCCATCATTTTTCATGTTGTGCTCAGTGTATAGATTAAAGAAACAGAGAGACAGTGGACATGTATGTATAGGAACATTCAAGTTTTAAAAATGCTTTTACATTCATTTTCTCTTTGGAAGTTAAATACCCCATCATTTTTATCTTTTACTTTTAATTTGTATCCAAAACACTGGCTTATATCTCAGACTTAAAAACTAGTCATGGGTAGAATAAAGAAGATAAAGTTCTCTTTGCTTTGAAAAAATTTGTTCCTAAAATTTGATGACATTTCAGTCACTTGAGATAGCTTAGGTTACTATTTGTGTTCTCAAAGAAATAAAGACTTTTTCTGTATCTGTCAAATATATTTTTTGAGAATTAGAGAATCCAAGAGAATGAAAACTTTTAAATTTAAACAGCTTGTTTTTATTTTATCTGGAATATATTATGGCTTTTTTTTTAAATTCAAGTAATTACTCATAGTTTTAAAATAAATTAGAAATTATTTTTATTTTTTAGTAAAGCAATTGATAAACTTGTCAACCACACAAGAGCACAACTCTGCCCTAATTCAGCAGCAAATGTTTTTACCTATTTTTAGACAGCATATTTTTTTGTAGACAGCACTTTTGTGAAACATGCATACTGGAGCCTACTAGGAAATATAATACAGAAATTTTAAAGCATTATTTACAAGTATAGTATCTAATGGTTCATGTAAATATCTTGAGGAAATAATCAGATATACATATGTTAAGGTTAAATATATGCTTAATTTCCTTCTTTACCATTCATTCAGAATACTCAGAACCTAATATGTCTATTTCATCTTCTTTTCAGTGCCTCTGTATCTAGCTTATCTTATCCCCAGAAATAAACCTACTTTGTAGATTTTATGATTTCAATATATGCTTTTTAGTTAAGATTTTCTTGTCAAGCTCACTTTAAAAAAAATAAAGAAAATGGCATGAATGCCTTTCTTTTTGTTAATGTGTATGACATGGAGAATATATGAAGTCATTCTAGGCACAACCAGCGCTAAGAACCCCATTCTGACAACAAGCAAGGGCTCTGCTGAGAATATCAGGTACAGAGAATAATGCAGTATACATAAAACAGAAAGCCATTCAACTAAATGTGCCCACAATGTCTTTTCTTCCCACCATACCCAAGACTTTTCCAGGTTGTAGAGTTTAGAATCAGAGAAATTATTTCAGAAAGGTGACCGACACACTGTTTAAGGGTTCACACACTACTTCATTTTTTCTGGGCTAATTCTGTCTACATTTACTCGCTGAAGCAGCTCCTCCTCCTATTCTTATTCCTCTTCCTGATTCTCACCCAACTGAGCTGTATTATGTCAAGAAAACACACAAAAATTGGCTCTCTTTTTATATTTTTTCTAGTTTTCAGAAAATTAGCTGACACCTAATCTCCCACAAACTGTCTACTGACTTTGGCTAATTCCTTGAAAAATGCCTAGAAGTTCTCCCACCTAAGTCTAACCAAATACAAAGAAAGTTAAACTGAAGTTAAAAAGAAAAGAAATGTCAAAGTACTATGAGGCCCTCAATTTTTACAGGCAGATTATGAGTCAAGGTCAAACCAAATAGGAAATATCCTTCAGTCTGTCAGTGAAAATAGAACAGATCTTTAACAAACTGGATCAACTGTTTAAAAAAGCATAAGGTGACCATATGTACATCTGTTTACCTTCGCTTCCTAGCTATTCTCATATACTGGGGCAAGACACAAGTTTCATATTAGTGTCTTGGCTTCCATCAAAGAAGCAGCACTGCTTCTGGAGAGAAGTCTTTGTTTTCTCCCACAAGAAAACTATTTAAGGTGCATTTTGATTGAGAAAACAAAAACAAAAAATCCTGAGCAACAACAACAAAAACCACCACTGACCTGAGAACCAGGATTAAAACAGCACAATGGTCATATATATGAATGTTTAAATATTTAAAAAGTAAGCATTGTAAACCTGGGAACTCTCAGAAAGAGGTGGACATGACTGAGTGATTGAACAATGATGACAACAAAACTGGGATATATATATCCCAGGAGTATAAAAAAGACATTGTGGATATATATATATCCCAGGAGTATACAACATGGTACTAAAACATGAACAGGTCCACAGCATATACTTGGAATGTATCCTTGAGCACCAGAAAATGAAACTTATCAGTAAGTTAGTTGGTAATTGATTTAAAATTCTATTTCAAATTTAAATTAGCACAGATATGATGCCTACTGTGGAAGTACCACCGTGTGGGTGTACGCTCAGTCGCTCAGTCACATCAGATTCTTTGCTACCCCACGGACTGTAGCTGGTCAGGCTCCTCTGTGGATGGGATTTCCTAGGCAAGAATACTGGGGCAGATTGCCATTTCTTACTCCAGAGGATCTTCCTTACCCAGGGATCAAACTCATTTTCTGCATTGGTAGGTGGACTCTCTACCACTGAGCCACCTGGGAAACTGAAGTATCACCATCAAATGCTGAATTCTTATCCATGTAATTGGATACCAGGTAAATAAATCCACAGCATTTTCAATTTACACATAATGTGTAAGTAATAAAGTCAAAGCTTTCTCCATAGCTGAGACAGCCCTGTGTCAATTCATAACAAATTATTCTTTGGGTTCTAGGCAATACTACCCTATTTTTCATCTTTTATAAAATTTGGTGAACATGATCTCAAACTATAGTTGTCCCCAAGAAAGGAGATATTAGATGTGGCCTGGCCTATCTGAGTCTCTACTGATGACAGCAGGAAAAATTTCTGCCTATTTTTTTGAGTGACCATTCAGACCCTGGTGTTCAAATAGTCATGGTAACACTGAAGCAGGAGTTCTCCCGTCACTACAGTTCCTTAACCTGACTCCTTCCTCGGTGGGCTGTAAGCAGGGAGGCTATCCACCCTGAACAGATTTTAGAATGGAAGGGGTGTTAATAACTGGGTTGGGACAACAGGGATGTCCTGAGGCGGTAGAGGTGGGTGGGGTCGGGGGGGGGACTGAGATCAATTTTCAACAGCTAAAAAAAGGGTATGAGGAGGAGGAATTAAAATCTCAGTTAATTTGACACAATGCTTTTGACAGTGGTTTTCAAGACAAAATGCATTGAAATAGAAGAGGCTGATGCTTCTCACACTGTATGCATGATGCAGAAAATGCCACAATCACGTCAAGTTTAACGCAGAGCACCCGGGCTCAGAGAATGTACTTGCTATCTCCAGGACACATTAGTTTACTTCCCCAAAACCTTAGGGTTGCTCTTGTATTCCCCTTGACCAGAAGAATTGCTCAATGAAAACCTTAGAACACATTTAGGAACCTGTAGGAGATAACTAGTAATCATTTACCCTACTCTGCAGCCCCAGACTTAACAGCTTACTATGGTAATTCTTGCATAACTGTAAAGGGGGAAGGGGCAACTGGTCACTTGAGTTAACGTTCATGTTATTTGGTTAAAATACAATAAATAAATTAAATAACGGAAGTTCCTTTCAGTACCATGAAACAAAAAGAAAATTTCTACAGAAGTCAAGTTGTACATCTTGGTGCAAAATAAATGACACTGACATATTGAAGAAGCAAATGTTAAAATTTATTTTTTCTCTTGGAGCAGAATTAACTTTTGAAAGTCATAATCTTCCTTCTCTCTCTATACACACACACACACATACACACACACACACACACACACACACACATATATAAGTAATACACTAACATAGATCTATGCATTTAAAAATTCTTATATAATTTCATCATGTGGATATATGTGTAAATACAGTAATTTCCCTAAATATGTGTATACATTCCTATCTATATATATAAATTATATATACATATATGTATTGTACATAGAAATAATACAATATCTGAAATGAATAATTATTAGTCCGAGTGTGTTAGCCTTAGGACAATTGCTTTAAGGTGATGATGCATTTTTTTTTGTGCAGCAGCACCAAATACAACATGTTGAAAATTTCCCAAAGTATATGTTGATTAAGCATATTTCAAAACTCTTTTACTTCAGTTTATCAATGTATACCATCCTTTGTTAAAATCTTTAATAATTTTTGATGTACAGTTTACTTTTTCATGTGATTCTAAGTGTATAAAATTGAGTATAATTTGCATATAATTTTAAGTAATTTTCAAGAAAATTAAAGTTGGAAATTAAATATCAGCAAAATATTTATATGAACATCAATATTTTAAAAGCATTGTCCTACAATCTTAGGGCAGTTCCAGTAGAGAACTTCAATAAAATAAGTTTCCTGTGACATATCTTTTCAAATTTCAGTTTTATCATCTGAAATAGGATTAAAATTTTTGACTTTATAGGATTTGGTTGAGGGACTGGTTAGTGATATAGGTCATTATTTTTATGTCTAACTTAATGATCATCTTGTAGCAGAGTCAGTGGCCCTGAAAAAGTGGAAGTTGGTACCCATATGAATTTGGTTGGGGCTTCCCTGGTGGCTCAGTGGTAAAAAATTTACCTGCAATGCAGGAGTTGTAGGAAACACAGGTTAGATCCCTGGGTCAGGAAGATCCATTGGAGGAGGGCATGGCAACTCAGCCCAGTATTGTTGCCTGGAGAATCCCATGGACAGAGGAGCCTGGTGGGCTAGAGTCCATGGGGTTGCAGAGTCAGACACAACTGAAGCAACTTAGCACACGCACGTGATTTGGTTACTATAAAAGTATAAAATGTTTGGAGTGATGGGCATTAAAGCAGGGTCCTTTGTAAGTGCCAATCCCTTTGTGTGGATCTTCTTTATCTTTTTTCTTCCCAGGCTAACTCTGGTGCACCTTTAGGTTTGATTGGCATTGCCTCATCTAGCAAGCACGCTCCAGTGATAGAGACGGTGTTAATTTTAGTGCATTTCTGTGGTATTACACTTATAATCTAACACAGCACAGTTGCCACATCTTTTCATGGTATTTAGCATAAAGTGGGTACTTAGCATAAAGTGGTGTGTTTACTTGGCTTCTCAGTTAGAATTTGAGCTCCATTTACACACTGTTTGTTTCTCCATTCTATCACTAAAGTGGTGGTCCTAACTTCTGAACTCTAAACTTTCACTGAGCTCCTACTGTGTTAGGCACTATACTAGGCTCACTGAAAAAGCTAAATGCGAAGTACATGCTAAATCTTTCCTCCTGGTGAAAAAGTAAAATGCGGCTATTCTAAACAATAAAGATATAACCATCATATCACTAACGTACTAATAAGTACCAGCTGAGTGTTGTAGTATTTCTTCTAATGGACTATGAAAATTCCCCAGTAATTAGAATATATATATATCCTCCAAACAAGCTGTAGGTGTTTGGTTTGGGTTTTCAATTTGTTTGTCTGTTTTGTAGCTGTTCACATTCTCTTTCTCTCTCTCTAGTAAAAGAAGTCATTTTTTAATCCTTAAATAGATTAAATTAAATCCTTAAATTTAAATCCTTAAAAGCCTTCCAAAGAAGCCCTAAACATGATAGAATTAAATGTAGAGTGATTACAAGTTGTTAAATGAAACTACTTCAAGAATATAATGAAATGAGATTTTGTTAAAGTAAACATTCAGGGGTGAAAAAACACAGGGATAACTGTAAATGGATATAAAGTTGAAAATTGAAATATTATTTTCAAAACATGTTAAAGGCATTTAAAACACTATATGCAGAATAAGATTTCTAAAGTGACTCTTTCATAGCTTTTATTATTTGTCAAGTTTTCTAGACATTGCAAATTGCAGGGAATAATAGTATATTTGGCTATAATAAAGCATTTGGGAAATAGTTTCTCAAGTTAAAAAAACATATTAATACAATATACTTGCTGTAGAAAATTTAGAAAAATACAATAAACAGAAAAGTCCATAATTTGACATCCCTAAAATAATTAACTGTTAAAATGTTGTATGCTAAATTCATTAATTATTTTCTATGCAAAGCTTTTTCCTTGTAATATTTTTACACAGTTACATTCTAATCACCCAAAGTCACATTTTATTATTGAGTTATAGTCTTTTAATCATACAGAGCTCATATACTAACTGCTTAGAGCAGAGAACTCAGAGAGTGTAGACAAATTTAAAATTTTCTTGCCTTGCCCATTTACTACTAGAATATTTTTGGATAATAGCTTATTCTTCCACTTGAATAAAACCATTTCAGACTGACAGCCTTTCAGAAGTAAACTACAATCAACCCCGATGTAAATAAGTAAGCCCTAATTGGTTTTTGTTGTTTTTCAGTCCCTAAGTTGTGTCTGACTATTTGTAACCCCATAGACTGCAGCACACCAGGCTTCCCGGTCCTTCACTACGTCCCAGAGATTGCCCAAGTTCATGTCCATTGAGTTGGTGGTGCCATCCAATCATCTCATCCTCTCTTACCACCTTCTCCTCCTGCCCTCAAACTTTCCCAGCATCAGGGTCTTTTCCAGTGAATCAGCTCATCACATCAGGTGGCCAAAATATCGGAGCTTCAGCTTCAGCATCAGCCCTTCCAATGAATATTCAAGGTTGAGTTCCTTTAGAATCGACTGATTTAGTATTCTTACTGTCCAAGGGACTCTCAAGAGTCTTCTCCAGCACCACAGTTCAAAAGCATCAATTCTTAGGCACTGAACCTTCTTTATGGTCCAACTCTTTCATGGCCACTGGAAACACCACAGCTTTGACTATACAGACCTTTATCAGCAAAGTGATCTCTCTGCTTTTTAATATGTTGTCTAGGTTTATCATAGCATTTCTTCGAAGGATCAAGTGTCTTTAATTTCATGGCTGCAGTCACCATCTGCAGTGTGTTTGGAGCACAAGAAAATATAATCTGCCATTTCTATTTTTTCCCATCTCATAATTGGTGGGAAAGTAAAAAAAAAAAAAAAGGTTTAAAAAATCTTCATTTAAATTGTTCCATTTTTGAAGATTTGAGATTACAGTTCCCCCTTTGAAAATCATAAAACACCAAGAACTCACAGGATTAGATAGGATCTGAGATCTTCTAAGATGAAGGAGGATGGTTCATATCTCTCCTGACAATTTTTCTTCACTCATACACTCCTTCTCTTTGTCATGTGACTGAAAGCGACTACATCTAATAAGGTGGAAGAGTTGGGAAGGCACTTGGGATGGTACTACAACATGGAATTTATTTAATCTTTGGGAAACCTTCTATCTCTGAAATATTATCAAAACCTCCAAGGTATAGTACTTAAACAGTCCTGCGATTCTGCCGAACAGAGAACTTGGTTTTTATTTGTATTACCTCAGCAACTAAGGGCCATCAGAGCAACAGCAGGGGAGACACGGAGAGCCATAAGGAATATTGTATGTCCAATACTGCACTTTGTTTTCTTACTTAACATGATGACATTTACACAGATAAATTTGCATGAACAGACACAAACCAGGCACCCTTGCTCGGCTCCCATGGGAGAAGAGAAGGGAGGAGAGATAAGCACAAGTGTTTGTATTCCACTGCATCTCAACTCCTGCTTTATTTTGCGACCTCAATGTCTACTCTTCATATCCCTCCCATGGCTTTATTGGGGGATGGAGATCCGGTCCTCATAGACAGTGTTGTAATACGGTGAAAATTTGACCACAGGTCTTTTCTGTCACCTCATCTTTCTTAGTCACAGGAATACCTGAAGACTGGTGTTTAAGCCTTGTAACTTACATGGTATGACATACCTAGGGATTGATCTGTCACCTCAGCATTCTCCCAGAATTAACTGCCTTAAGCATGAGGCTGAAGCTGGTAATTATAGAGTTCTTCAGGAGGCCAGCTTCTTGTCTGGGAGGCCTGATTACGAGGGTTCAGTCAAATTAAGTGTTACTTGTTAGTTGATTTGCTTAATCTCAAGAGATGGCCTCTAAATCTAATACGCCTTTATGTTAGAAAACAAACTTATATCACAAGGGTTGCAAGGCTAGTTCCAGGAGGTACTGGAGAGTAGCGAAAAGTGGTCAAGTGACTAACTCCACGGTGTGCTCATGTTCATCTGAGGTAGATGGGAGCAATGGCGAGGAAAAATCTGGGAGGGATATTCTATTTGATGGCTGGGTTCCCTAGTGATAAACTAGTATGTATGTTCTGTACTGTATGGAGTTGCACATGGTTGGCAACACAACTCTAAGGCAGAGATAAATAAAAGGAAAATCAGGGCCTGCAGCATTCCTCCCAAACATCTTCCAAAGACTAGAGATCCTGGAGGTTCAGGGAGCCTGGGGAAAGAGAAAGAGAAGTCCTATGTGACTTATTCAACCACAGGTCACAGAGTATGGTTGCCCAACAAAGTGCATATGAAGGTCCAGAAATACCACAAGCAGGGTGGCATCACAAGACACAGTGAGACGGTTAACAACTTCTTTTGAGTGACAACCGGTACTGCATGGCAGCTCTGGTCACAGGAAATATTACCTTACCCAGGGAGTTCACTACCTGTGGGGTCTTCCCAGGTAGCGCTGTGGTAAAGAACCCACCTGCCAATGCTGGAGACATAAGAGATGCAGGGCATGGGAATCCACTCCAGTATTCTTGCCTGGAGAAACCCATAGACAGAGGAGTCTGGCAGGCTACAGTCCAGGGGGCCACAAAGAGTCAGACATGACTAAAGAGACAGCACACACGCACGCCACTATCTGGGAAAGATTCACCAAATAACTCAGAGAAGCCTGAGTGATAAGTCTTCTTAGGGGTCTAATAGCAATACAGTGAGACATGCTCATTTTACACCTCCAATAGTTTCAGATATTCCATTCTTACAAGGAAGAGGCTCCTCTGGCCTTTTTTTTTTTCCAGAAATAGCCATATCATTTGGCCCATTCCTTAATCTGTCTCCTTGGCAGAGATCCTGAAGTTATTCCATCCCTACTATACTCTGTCACCCTCCATGGTCCTGTGAAGCTGGAGTACACGCGTTGGCACCCCTCCCAGACTTGCGATAAATAGCACAGTTGTACTGTCATGCCATCTGGATATAGAAGTATAGTGTCACTCTGGTTGAGTAAACTAACTTCAGTGGTTGGGTTCACCAATAAAAGTCAGACCAGGTCAGCGGGGACTCCTGGTTTGTATTGACACTCTTAACAAAGAGTGTTCTGGACTTCCAGACTTCCAAAGGTGTTAAGATAGAGGAAAGAAAACAGGAGGTATGAAAGCAGATGACTATGTCCAGTCACTGCAGCTGTACCATGTACAAGTGTTTAGAACTAGATGTGAGCAAATGAGAACTTTCATGATATGATTGTATTGGGGTTTCTGTTAGGCAAGAAGCTCAACTCATTTTCTAGCTGCTTTCAAAGTTTTTTCTCTGGCTCTTCTTGCAACAATTTGACTATGATATATTTATATGTGGATGGTTCTGTGTTTATCCTAGTTATTAAGTTTCCTATTGTATGTATTGAGTTTCTTGAATGTGTTTCTTTATAAAATGTATACATTTTCAACAATTAGATCTTCAAATATTGTTATGGGCCTTTTCCTCTCTGTTCTGAGACTGTTTTTCGAATATGTTGCTGTTCTGGTAGTACCTCACAGGCTTCTGTGGGTCTGTTCATTTAAAAATAAAAAATTAAGGGTCTCTTTTTCAGGTTAGATTCTTTCTGCCGAAATATATTCAAGATTTTTTTTACTTCTGCCGTGGGAAATATATTTAAGCTTACCTAGTAAATTTTATGTATCAGTTATTATACTTTGCAACCCACGATTTTACATTTCACTTTATTTTAAACTTTCTATTTCTTTTTTTGAGGTTTCCTAAATAATGATTCATTGACATATTTTCACTTAATTCTTTACAAATGACTTCCTTTAGTTCTTGAACAATTTAAAAAAGTTATGTTACAGTCTTTATCTGCTAAGTCAATATCTGGACCTGTTCAGAGATAATTCCTATGTCTCCTTTTTTTTCCCTTAGTATGGATAACAAGACTAACATTTTGTCAAAAACTAGGCATTTATATAGTATATTTCAGCAGTTTTTAGTTCTGATTACTCATAGGGATTGTTGTATTTGTTGGTTTTTAATTTCTGTTTGGTTTCTAGTACACCGTGAGGATTAATTTTGTAGAGTCAGTATCTCTTGTTTCGTATGCAGCATCTAAATTCTTTGTACGGTATATCTCTTATTCTCATTTTAATTTTAAGCCTAGATTCCCAGGGAATTTTTTGCTCTGTCAGCATAGATTCGTGTTTAATATTTGGATTATTATTGACCAGACACTGTATTCAAATACCCGGAGCCATTAAGGCATCCACTCTTTCTCCATGGATCTGAGTGTGAGTTGAGGAACACAATAATTCAAGCAAATTTCAAGTCTTCTCTATCTTTCCTTTTTCACTGAGCCATTTTCATGTTTCACAGGCCCATACATAAGGTTTCACATTTAGCCGGGGATGTACGAACAGCTAGGGCACTCTAGCTTCTCTACTGAGGGTGCCATATAGCCTTCCAGACAACTAGAGATATTTGGGAGGTTACCAAGACCAAATCCATCGGTCTCATTTGCCAGGTAACTGTGCTAAACTTCTGACTGGTCTACTGATGTGACGTTTGCTCCACCCAGGTTTTCAGTGTTAGCCTTCAGTGTGTGTCTCCTGCTGAAACCACTGCTGTTTCTGATACAGGGATTCTCCATGCTCCTAAAATTCATCGCAGCTCCTCTAGCAGTGATACTCTAGTTTACATGGCTTGCCTGGATTGTGAGATGGAGGTGCCTTGATGCACCTGAGAGCGAGGGTGAATCGGAGCAAGAATGGGAATGGCCCCACAGTAACACACAGCAGGATTCCTGGTTATTATGTGAAGTTCACTGAATATGAAAGTGCTTCTCAATTTCTTCAATGCTTTTGATTAATATCCAGAATCTTGAAATGGTTCTCTGACACTTTACCATTGTCTTTTGGAGAGAGGATTTGCTGAGTTCTTTCTATCATTCTAGAAATTTTCTTTTGCCCCCTTTAAAGGACCTTGCCTGGTGATAGACCAAGCCTAGGTGCCTCACTTGCTCCATCAACCATCAGGATTCAAATAATTTGAGAACACGTTCACCAGGTCTTCTAAAATACACTTACTAGAGGAAATAGAAAAAGTAGCAGGTATAGATTCTGGTGGCTTAGTAGTAAAGAATCCACCTGCAAATGCAGGAGTCGTTGGTTTGATCCCTGGATTGAGAAGAACCCCTAGAGAAGGAAATGGCAACTGACTTCAGCACTCTTGCCTAGGAAGTCCAAGGAGCCTGGCAGGCTAAAGTCCATGCAGTCTCAAAGAGTTTGACATGACTTATCGACTAAACAACGACAACATAGTTTCCTTATTATTCATTGTATTATTGGGCAACACACATGGATGCAGCTGGCTGAATCAGACTCCAGGAGAGGATCACAAATATTTTTCAGAATGTATGGTTGAGGTTTTTTTGTTTAAGATAGTTCCTTTAGAGTAAGTGCTGGAAAAGCATTATTGGACTGGTGGCAATGAATATTTTGCAGTCTCTTGATAAATGACATCAAATCGTTTTAAAAGTTTTATTGCTTTATACTTCCAATCAGCAAATCATGAAAGTGTTTATCCCAATAGATAAACCCAGTTGAGACTGGAACAAATAAGGTTAAAGACCTTTCTGCATATTTTTCACAATCTGTAATTTTTTTATATCATTGCTCTACTTTTTTCATCTTTTGTCAAATTAATAATAAATATATTTTAATTTATTTGACATCATACTATATAAATCCTCAATATATTTGTTGCTTTGCAAATTTACATACTTACAAATTAGAGTGAATTAAATTAATATGATCCAATTATACAGTAATGATTTTATTATTAAAATATATTTTATCATGTAGGAAAAGAGATAAGATATAAGAACATTTAAATACTTAAATTCAAGTATTGTTACTTAACTCTTACTAGTATTAATTTAAGTATGAATTGAATTGGTGCATATTAATCAGATATTCTCTATTTCCAACAATGGCAGGAAAAACTGACAGAAGTGTATATTTCCATATATGGTAATTAGATTTTAGAAGAGATAAATTTAAGAAAGATTGTGATATTTCCTTCAAATATATATATATAGCTTCTCCAACCACTAAACTATGATATTTTTACTTTAGTGAAAACTTGTGACATAGAATAATACATGTTTAGGAAAAAAAATCATTTTAGAAACAAGTCAGTGTAACTTTCCACTGTAGCTAAATACTTAACTGTACAAAAATACTTTTTGTTACTATTTTAATGTCAACAAATTTCAATTTCTTGGCTTCCAATAAGGCTTCCACACATTTGCCCCTGAACTATGACTCAGATTACTTTATTTTCTGTTAAAATTTCTCTCATTGTCTGGAAATAGGTAGAATCTGCTTCTACATAGATTATACATAATTTATATGTCTACATAATTTTTCCAATATTTTAATCATATAATATTAGCAATTTTTGCAATATTTTCAACAAATATAATCATTTTTCTTAAAGGCTGACATGGACATCTGTTTACCCCTAGAGTCAGAAGGCTAGATAAGTCTTTGGCTGGGCATTCATCACCCCTACTGACTTTAGAGGGAATATCTAAAACTCATCCAAGAAGAGAATTTAGCTCATTAAAAAAAAATAGCAAAGAAGGTTTAGATTTTATACTCATGGTCCTATTTTTGTTATTTTTAGTTATTAAAAAGTTTGAACACTGGAAAGAATCTATAAATACATGCACATAATTATTATTTTAATTTATAATTAATTCTTTCTTGTTTTAGTGATATTTCTACTCACTGATCTCCTTACCCTAAAATCATATAGTATATCTATTTCATTATAATATCTAATCTGTTTTAAAATAGAAAGATGAATGTAATAGTTTTTTAATGTTTGCTTTCTTGACTATTCATTTTTTGGAAACACAAGTCTTTTTCTTAGTTTTATCACCCTTCTTTCTATACGTTTGTCTATTTTCAGATTACATAAAAGCATAGCTCACATTTACAGGAAGAGTTTGACAAGTCTATTTATATTGCTATTTTCTTTTCAGTTATTTTATTCCTTCCTCACTTCCTTTGTTCCCTCTGTCTTTCCTTGTTCTGTTTTGAAGCATACTCCTCCATATCCAAGTATTTAACTACATCTCAACCTCCATAGGAATTATGACATTTCATATGGCATATTTCAGTGTTGAAATAGCTTCACAGGCAGGAAATGTAAATAAAATATTTTGTGTGCTTTTGTGTTCATGTTTTCATCCACCCATATGTAAAAACTGGCAGCTTGAAGCATACTAGTAGGATTTTAGTCATCTGTTTGTAAGGAGTTTACATAAAACTCAAAAGGGTATTTTTCCCTAGATCTAAATTCTAAGTTATGTAATCAGTTTAAGCTAAATACACCTGGAGAAGAGAACTGATTTTTTTTTAAATTAATTCAAAATTATTTTATTGCATTGTTTCTATCTCTATTTATTACATAGTGTTTCTGTATTGCTATATTTTCTTTGAGGAAGAAAGGGCACTTGGTTTTGCACTGGACTTTGCTGGTACTTACCTCCACGAATGGTTTCTCACTGGATATGTTCCTAATAGATATCTCTGTGCTTTGTATTTCTTTCTTTGAAGGGCCTATTACCTAACATGTTTTAACTTTATAAAAGCTTATATTCATGGAAATGGTCACACCTGGTGTGTATATGGGATGCAGAGAGTCATAATAATAAAATATCCCTTGAGAAAAAAGCAAGAGAAAGTTTTCAGAGAATGGGTTCCATGCTTAGAGGAGACTGTGTCTCACTCTACCTTAGAGTGTTGGCCAGCTGGTAAGACCTCAAATGATGCAATGAACCGAGAAGGATGACCCTAAATTAAGAGTTCATGGATGAGGCGGGGCTCACTGCTGCAGAAACACTGAACAAGGCATTTCACCGGGCTGCTACCAAACAGTACACCTGACCACCAGAGGGCCTCTCTGCTTTTTGGCACTGCAGAACATCCTGAGAATTTATTTAGAATAATTCTAGGGAAGCCACAGTGAGAATTAATTTTTTCCCAAAATATGAGGATGCTTGAAGTTCAATTTCAATGGATTTAAAGAAAATTCTTGCTATGCAAGAATCATTTTTTTTTTCACCTGAGTGAGCACTCAGTTCTCATGTACTTCTCATGCACATCAGAAGTGGACCCAGGAGTGGTCCTTATCGTCCTTTTTTCCTTATGGAAGGATGTTGCTCCACCTCAGCTTCCACTGAAACCAAAGACTTTCTTTTTTTTTTTTTCAATTATTTTTATTAGTTGGAGGCTAATTACTTCACAACATTGCAGTGGGTTTTGTCATACATTGACATGAATCAGCCATGGAGTTACAGGTATTCCCTATCCCGATCCCCCCTCCCACCTCCCCCCCCCCACCCGATTCCTCTGGGTCTTCCCAGTGCACCAGGCCCGAGCACCTGTCTCATGCATCCCACCTGGGCCGGTGATCTGTTTCACCATAGATAATATACATGCTGTTCTCTTGAAACATCCCACCCTCGCATTCTCCCACAGAGTCCAAAAGTCTGTTCTGTACATCTGTGTCTCTTTTTCTGTTTTGCATATAGGGTTATCATTACCATCTTTCTAAATTCCATATATATGTGTTAGTATGCTGTAATGTTCTTTATCTTTCTGGCTTACTTCACTCTGTATAATGGGCTCCAGTTTCATCCATCTCATTAGAACTGATTCAAATGAATTCTTTTTTAACAGCTGAGTAATATTCCATGGTGTATATGTACCACAGCTTCCTTATCCATTCATCTGCTGATGGGCATCTAGGTTGCTTCCATGTCCTAGCTATTATAAATATACAAAAACAAAGACTTTCATCTACTGGAAGAGGGACTATATAACCCCATATGCTCCAAAGTTCCCAAATCCCCCTAACTGCAAAGAAACTAACTTTTCCAGATAACTCTAATAAACAGCTGGCACCAACAACCTACCTAATGGTTCTTGCAAAAGAAGGTTATTCCCAAGCTTGCATTATTAAGAAAAAAAAAAAGGCAAAAAGTAGAGGTTTCTCTGCAACAGAATAGAGTGTCCAGAAATAAACCCAAGCGCTTTTGGTCAATCAATGTACAACAAAGGAGGCAAGAATATACAATGGAGAAAAGATAGTCTCTTCAGTAAGTGGTGCTGGGAAAAATGGACAGCTACATGTAAAACAATGAAATTTAGAACATTCTCTAATATCACATACAAAAATAAATTCAAATAGATGAAATATGCAAGTATAAGACCTGAATCTTCAAATTTCTACAAGACAACATAAGCAAAACATATGACATTAAAATAAATCATAGCAATAGTTTTTGGATCTGTCTCTTAAGGCAAAAGAAGTAAAAGCAAAAATAAACAAATGGGGTCTGATTAAATTTAAAATGTAAAACCTTTTGCAAAGCAAAGGAAATCATTGACAAAAGTAAAAGAAAACCTACAGAAATGGAGGAAACATTTACAAATTAATATGACAAGGGGTTGATATAAAAAAATATAACCAGCTCATAAAACTCAACATCAAAAATGAATAAATAAATAAACAACCTGATTGTAAAATGGGCAGAAGACATGAATAGAGACTTTTCTAGAGAAGACACATAGATAACCAACAGGCACATGAAGAGATGCTCACGGTTACTAATCATCAGAGAAAGCTAAATCAAAATTCCGTGAGTTATCACCTCACATTTGTCAGAGTGGGTGTCATCAAAAAGACCACAAGTAACAAATGCTGGTAAGGGGATGTGGAGAAAAGGGAACTCTTCTACGTTCCTGTTGGAAACGTGAATCGGTGCAGCCACTATGGAAAACAGAATGGAGGGTTCTCAGAAAATGAAAAATAGGGCTAACCTATAATCCAGCAATACTGCTCCTGGGGATATATGCAGAAAAAGGAAACCACTAATTTGAAAAGATACATGCACCCCAGTGTCCATAGCAGTATTATTTACAATAGCCAGGTAGACAGGATATGGAAGCAACCTAAGTGTCCAGCAACAGATTAATGGGTAAAGATGTGCTCTGTGTGTGTGTGGCGGGGGCGGGGGGGTGGGGCTTCCCAGGTGGCGCTAGTGGTAAAGAACAAGGCTGCCAATGCAGGAGACATAAGAGATTCTGGTTCAACCCCTGGGGCAAGAAGATCTTCTGGAGAAGGGCATGGCAACCCACTGCAGTACTCTTGCCTACAGAATTCCATGGACACAGGAGCCTGGCAGCCTATGGTCCATGGGTTCTCAGACAGTCCAGCATGACTGAAGTGACTTGGCATGTACATATGTATATGTATGTATGTATATATATATATATATATATATATACACACACACACACACACACAAATGGAATATTAGCCATAAAAAGAAGGAAACACTGCTATTCACAGCAACGTTTATGGACCTAGAGAATATTATGCTTAGTGAAATATCAGACAAAGACAAATACATATAGTATCACTTATATATGAAATCTATAAAATAAAGCAAACAAATGTATAACAAAACAGAAGGAGACTCACAGATATAGAGAACATAGAACTACAGAACATAGAACTATAGAGAATATAGTTCTAAGAGTTACTATATCAAGGAGATGTGAATTACTATGTATAAAATAGACATGCAACAACAATGATATATAACATAGGGAAATACAGTCACTATTTTGTAAGAACTTAAAATTGAGTATAAGCTATAATCTCTATGTTATAACCCTGAAATTTATATAATATTGTAATTCAACTAGTTGTTGTTGTTGAGTCACTAAGTCATGTCTGACTCTTTGTGATCTCATAGACTATAGCCTGCCAGGCTCCTCTGTCCATGGAATTTCCCAGGCAAGAATACTGGAATGCCATTTCCTTCTGCAGGGGATCTTCCTGACCCAGGGATCAAACCCACATCTCTTACACTGACAGGCAGATTGCTTACTGCCAGGACACCAGGAAAGGAATTCAACTATACTTCACCTAAAAGCTGTGTAATGGAAGCTTATGTAAGTACCTGATAAACCTTGATTAAAAACAGCATTAAGCCAAAAAAAAAAAAAGGTGGAGAGTTCCACTTGGAACAAAATTCATGATCTGTTAAGGTCTCACTGGCTCCGTATGAAATAATGGCAGACTGGAGACAGAACTTGACCTTCTGAGTTTTCCTTTTCTCTAATAGAGCCAAAGCCTTTACTCAAGCTCTGTGATACTGTAAAAGATTTCTTTTTAAATTATTTTGATGTCCCAGAAGATGGGACTCACTATGAACAAACTTTCCAAAGCTTTTTTTTATCAGCTAGAGCTGAGTTATTGGACTGATACGTATCTTTGCTGCATATATTATATGACTTAGTTACAAGTGAAATGCCCATCAACAAGGACCCCATGGGATGCAGCACGCCAGGCCTCCCTGTCCCTCACCATTTCCTGAGGTTCAAGTTCAGGTCCATTGCACTGGTGATGCTATCCCACCATCTCATCCGCTGACACCCTTTTCTCCTTCTGCCTTCAAGGGGCTTTTCCAGTGAGTCAGCTGTTTGCATCAGATGACCAAACTATGGGAGTTTCAGCTTCAGCACCAGTCCTTCCAACAAGTATTTAGGGTTGATTTCCCTCAAGATTAACTGGTTTGATCTCCCTCTTGTCCAAGGGACTCTCAGGAGTCTTCTCCAGCACCACAGTTTGAAGGCATCAATTTTTCAGTGTTCTGCCTTCTTTATGGTCCAGATCTCACAACCCTACGTGACCACTGGGAAGACAATAGCCTTGACTATATGGACCTTTGTCGGCAGAGTAATCTCTCTGCTTTTCAACACATTCTCTAGATTTGTCACAGCTTTTCTGCCAAGAAGCAAATGCCTTCTGATTTCATAACTGCAGTTACCATCTGCAGAGATTTTAGAGCCCAAGGAGAGGAATCTGTCACTACTCCCACCTCTTCCTCTTCTATTTGCCATGCAATAATGGGGACAGATTCCATGATATTAGTTTTTTTTTTTTTAATATCTAGTTTTAAGCCAGCTCTTTCACTCTCCTCTTTCACCCTCATCAAGAGGCTCTTTAATTCCTCTTAACTTCCTGCCATTAGAGTGGTATCATTCATATATCTGAGGTTGTTGATGTTTATCCCGCTTATCCTGATTCCAGCTTGTAACTCATCCAGCCCATCATTTCTCATGATACGCTCAGTGTATAGATTAAACAAACAGAGTGACAGCAGACAGCCCTGTCACAATTCTTTCTCGATTATGAACAAATCAGTTGTTCCATACTGGCTTCTAACTGTTGCTTCTTGACCCGCAAACAGGTTTCTCAGGAGATACGTAAGATGGTCTGATATTCCCATTTCTTTAAGAGCTTTCCACAGTTTATTATGATCCACACTGTCAAAGGTTTGGCATAGCCAATTAAACAGAGGTAGATGCTTTTCTGGAATTCCCTTACTTTCTATATGATCCAGCAAATGTTGGCAATCTGATCTCTAGTTCCTCTTCCTATTCTAACTCCAGCTTGGACATCTGGAAGTTCTTGGTTCACATAATGCTGAAGCCTAGCATGCAAGATTTTAAGCATGATCTTACTAGCATGGGAGATGAGTGCAATTGTCCAATAGTTTGCACGTTCTTTAGTACTCCCCTTTGGAATTGGGATGAGGGTTGATCTTTTCTAATCCTGTGGCCACTGCAGGGTCTTCCAGATTTGTTGACATATTGAATGCAACACCTTGATGGAATCATCCTTTAGGGTTTTGAATGAAAAGTGAAAGTTGCTCAGTCGTGTCCAACTCTTTGCAACCCCTTGGACTATACCGTCCATGGAATTCTTCAGGCTAGAATACTTGAGTGGGTAGCCTTTCCCTTCTCCAGGGGATCTTCCCAACCCAAGGATCGAACCCAGTCTCCCACATTGCAGGTGTATAGTTCTACTGGAATTCCATTGTACCAACTAGCTTTATTAACAGCAGTGCTTCCTAAGTCCCACTTGACTTCACTTTCCAGAAGTTCTGGCTCTTGGTGGCTGACAACTCCACTGTAGTAATCAAGTTAATTAAGATCTTTTTTTTTTAAATCAGTTCTTCTGTGTATTCTTTCCATCTCTTCTTGATCTCTTCAGCATCTACTAGGTATCCACCATTTCTGTCCTTTATTGTGTTCATCTTTGGGCAAAATGCTCCCTTGATAACTCCAATTTTCCTGAAGAGATCTCTAATCTTTCCCTTCCTGTTGTTTTCTTCTAGTTTTATACACTGTTCATTGAAGAAGACCTTCTGGTCTCTCTGTGCTGTTCTTTGGAAATCTACACTTAGTTGGATATACCTTTCCCTTTAACCCTTGCTTTTCACTTCTACATAATTCTACATAGTAGAGTATTAAAAATAATGGTAGACAGAAGATAATTACCCTTAAGTCTGAGAAACCTTTACAGAGGCTTTAAAATAGAGGTTGGCAGATAATATTTTTTTTTACATTTTTAAAGTAACAAAGAGTAAGAATAAGGAGGAAGGGGAGGTAGAGAAAAAGGAGGAGAAGGAAATAGAAGTAATAGAGATCAAATGTGGCCACAAACCTAAATATTTACCATCTATCTTTTTATAAACAAAACCCTGCTTTAGAGTAAAAAAAATCGTTTTTTAATTTTAGATAACAATTTAGTATTTTCATAGGATTGTATATGTGCATTTTATAGGAAAGAGAGACGTATGGATATATTGCTGCAAAAAAAAAAAAATGTATCCCCATCTAGTCAGCATGATAAACTGTAGAGCAAAGTGGATCAGGATACACAGAGGAGGTAGCCAACCATCAGTCTGAAAGCTAATTTGCATTTTAACAAACTTAAGCCTTGAACCCCCTGTCTTTACAACACTTCCTCATGTGCATCAAAGCTCAATAAGGTTCTCTCTTACCAATACGGTGTTAATGTTTTCAAATGCTGTCTAAAATGACTCTGTTTCCCTCTCCTAATCCTTCACAGCAATTCAAGGCCTCTTTGGAAATGATGGCATGTTCAGCCCTGTGTTCTCTGATAGCTCAGTTGGGTAAAGAATCCACCTGCAATGTAGCAAACCTCAGTTCAATTCCTGGGTGGGAAAGATTTGCTGGAGAAGGGATAGGCTGCCCACTCCAGTATTCATGGGCTTCCCTTGTGACTTAACTGGTAAAGAATCCTCCTGCAATGCAGGAGACCTGGGTTTGATCCCTGGGTTGTGAAGATCCCCTGGGGGAGGGAAAGGCTACCCACTCCAGTATTCTGGCCTGAGAATTCCACAGATTATATAGTCCAAGGTGCCACAAAGAGTCGGACAGAAGAGACTTTCACTTCACATCACTTCAGCCTTATTAGGTTAGTACTCCCACCAGTTAAGTCTAGCTTTAAAAGGCTTCAAATGGTAATAACTGTTCTTTAGGCTTCCAACATATAGTCTTTTGTTTGATAGTATTTTCTGTTAGGATATAGGAACAAATTTCTGATCTGTTCCCTACCCTGTTTCCAGTCTTCTAGAAGGATGACTTTGAATCTTCTCGAAGGATGTGTTTGCTAAGTTGCTTCAGTTGTGTCTGACTCTGTGCGACCCTATGGACTATAGCTTGTCAGGCTCCTTTGTCCAGTGGAATCCTCCAGGCAAGAATACTGAAGTGAGTTGCTGCTAGAAGGATAGGTAGCTTCTTTGCCCCTATTTGTGTTAGCAATAGTCCCTGGAATCTTTGTTACCTAATCTGAGACCTGAACTTTTCTTTCTGTCTCCTTTGGATGGCCAAGTCTTATAGCCTAGAATTTATTAGGTGAATAAATAGTTTAGGATCCAGCCTTTTCTAAAGCTAAAACTATATGAACATTTTTTTCTTAATTAGGTACAATATTGGACCATAATTTTATGTAACAATTAATACAATTGGATTTTAGTTATTTGAAATTCATATAGCATTATTTTTAAAATCTGAAGTATAAATTTTATTCAGAAAAGTATAATAAATTTAGTTATTTATTAAGCCAAATTGAATAATTATTTTAGGCCAAAACTGTGTCATCAATTTTAATCTATTTTTAATGCAGAGTACATAGAATAGGACATTGATAGCTTTTAAAGTTCTCCCCCATTTTGAGGTATAGATTGAGTGAGCATTTTTATCTGTTTTTGGAAAACAGAAAATGAGATAAAGTGAGGGAGGATGAATCATCAAGTGCCACTTGGAAGGTCAAGATATTAAACCTGAGAATGTAATATTTGATTCATATTTGTTCCCAGAAAGAAAAGGTAGCCGGTATTTTAACTTTACTAATGTATGTACTGTTACTAGCAAGGGAATAGAATTCTTGCATTTTTCTCTCAGTAATCAGTTAAAACAATTAAGTACAACTAATGATGCTGACCTTGTATGTGTAGTTTCTAGACTGAGACTATAAAATCAAGTATACTTGATACAAAAGAAAATGCCAGTTTAGCATGTCAGATTTCTTAGCTGACTTGCAAGTTTGATGCTCATCAAGTAACATTCAATTGCTGTTCCTAAATTTGAGTGAAAATCATATATTTTAAACTTTTAGAACTTGATACTATGTTTAACCTGACATAGGAAGAGTGCTGAATTCACAAAAATATTCCTAGCATTTTCCATTTTCAATGTTTTATATCTGTACAGTCCTCACAATTATTTTATCCGAATTATTTCATTTGATTCTCTTAAAGTCTTAGATGGTAGCAAGGATATATATATAATTTCCACCTTGCAGACAATTTAAGGTTACACAATAAGTGTGTATATATTGACTCCTATTATTTTTTCCATTAAACTCCTTTTCTGAAATGGCTCCATTGTACTCTTTCCCAAATAATTTGAAAGAAATTATGAAGAACAATTCTTAACATTTTTCTTAATTGAAAAAATAAATCAGGGACATGTGTTTAGATAATTTAACTATTTTTTTCTTAAAAATATGAAAAAACAATGAGGTTGTTTTTGAATGTCAGAATATTTAGCTAGACTGCAATGCTGTTAACTGATAGGTGTTACATAGCTAAAGATTTTTTGGAACTGAAACATAATGAACAAGGAGGAGATTATGGGCACCAAAAACCCACTTATAAATCTTTATAGTTGGCTCTCCCTCTATGAGGCTCCTTTATATAACTGGCTCCTCCTTATGTGTGTTCGATGGCCTAGATTATGAATGATGGTTGTTCTAATTATAACTGTGAGACTCTAAAAGATCTCGTATACTCTTTAGATATACTGGCTCAATAAGAACTGTTTTAATACAAGCTATTCCTTATAGATGCTGTTCAACAGTATCTTTCTGTGCCTTTTTCCTTCTATAACTGCTGAAGTCTTCATTTACACTGAACAAATTATCCTGAGCAAAGAGTAGGAAGCAATCAGCAAGGTATAGTTGGGAAAAGGTCTATTTTATTTTCATTACAGGTTGGAAAGATCCAGGGGACGTGGCATTTGTCCAGCCTGGTAAGGAAGTACTCTATTAAGAGGAAAAAAACAGAAAACAGAAACAAAACAAAAAAAATAGTGAAAAACGTAAACACTGTTAAGCTGCTGTCTTGCTGAGAAAACAGATAAAGGAAAGTTCAACAGAGTATGTAGTTTATTCTGCAAACATTTTCTGCATATGATGGCATATGATGGCAAATGAAGACAAGTCCTTTAGGGCAGATTTTCTTTTCTCTTTTTTATAGGTAATTTCAATTTTACTTTCTCTTAGGGATGCAACAAATTACATTTTTATGTGTAAATAGAGGGAAAACAGTGAGCAAAGAAACAAATATTCAAAAGAAATTTAGAAAAAGTATTTTTCAAAAGATGGATAGAGATTTAGTTCTATTTCTGAAAAAAATAAAAATATAAAAATTAGATTATAAGGTTTATTTGATACCCAAGGCTGCTGACTTCTTTCTGAGCTTTTCTGAGTAACAAGATTGCTTATTCTTCATCTGATACAGTAAGGCGTAACCAGTCAAATCCTGGAAACATATTTCATTTCACCATGATAAAAAAAAAAAACACAAAATCTTTTACCCCAGAATAGAAGGGTTGATTCATCACTTTTAGAAATACTACAGCTTTTTAAAGTTCATTTTATTGAATTTTTCTATATGAGTTATAGAATCATTATTCTAATTAAAGTAAGAAGAAACCACCACTACTTATCTGGGGTGAATATATACCTTTTGCTCATCCAAGACGATGCAAGTTTACTTAAAATGGCCATGATAATTGACTATGCTTCCTGTAATTCCAGTATCATATCTAATTATTTAGATGGTGGATTTAAAGAAAATTTATAGGTATTAAATTACACTTAGTGTTAGATTAATTTTCTGTTTTAAGATTTAAACAAAGGAAATTCACATTGAGAGCAGAGATAATTCTACCTTTCTGAAAGCTATTCCAGTATTGGATGGTATTGAACAAATAACAATTTGTGAATGACACTCTATTAAAATACTCTGTTTAAAAAGGATTATCTGGAATAACTAGTCTACAAAAATTGCTAAGACTAGTAAATGAATCAGAACTTATATAGCTGACTCCTTGTGGTAGTGGTGGGAATGGGCGATAACCCTGGATTATTTAGATACAGAGAAAGTCAAAATTATGTTTGTCCTACTTTGGTAACTTTTAACAAAACTATCTATACTTCTAATTGATATAATTTTATTTTCTGAATCTGATTAGTGACATGAGAAATGTACTCATGCTTATTACTAAATTTTCAAAATTACTTACTATTTCAATCAACATTTCATATCATTCTATGGCTCTTCCAGTAGTTATGTATGGATGTGAGAGTTGGACTATAAAGAAAGCTGAGTGCAGAAGAATTGATGCTTTTGAACTGTGGTGTTGGAAATGATTCTTGAGAGTCCCTTGGACTGCAAGAAGATCCAACCAGTCCATCCTAAAGATCAGTCCTGGGTGTTCATTGCATATACTGATGCTGAAGCTGAGACTCCAACATTTTGGCCACCTGATGCGAAGAGCTGACTCGTTTGAAAAGACCCTGATGGTTTTTGCCATACATTGACATGAATCAGCCAGGGATTTACACGTATTCCCCATCCCTATCCCCCCTCCCACCTCCCTCTCCACCTGATCCCTCTGGGTCTTCCCAGTGCACTAGCCCCGAGCACAGCCCCAGAAAATTCCATGGACAGAGGAGCCTGATGGCCTACAGTCTATAGGGTCACAGAGTCGGACATGACTGAGCGACTTTCATCTCACTTCACTTCATGACAGCTATGTTCATGAACAGGTTCCACCTCAGTTCAACTGACACAAATTCATTCCTTTTTATCAACCTCAGTTTATTATCAGTTGTCACAAAAACTCAGACACAATTGAGCACATATATTCACGTTTAATATCTGTAGCTGACAACTGTAAGTAATTCTAAATTTTGTTTCTCTGTTTCTTTAAAAAATGTTTTCAACTTAATATTTTTCTTCATAGCCTTTGCGCCTTAATATTTTAGAAATAAATATTATTTTACTTCTATAAAACATTTTTACTGTGAAATCTTTTACTTCTATATCGAAGGGCACAAAATGAAATATATGCTCAATTCAGTTTAGTTCAGTTGCTCAGTCATGTCCAACTGTTTGCAACCCCATGGACATCAGCATGCCAGGATTCGCTGTCCATCACCAGCTCCTGAGGCCTACTCAAACTCATGTCCATTGCATTGGTGATGCCATCCAACATGCTCAATAAATTTTTACAAAGAGAACACATTTCAATCACCACCAAGATCAAAAAATAATATATAATTTACTGTAGATTATATGTGACTAACACATACAGAGATTATAGGTTTGCCACCATAAATATACACTCCCTAAATACTATGGTTTAGTCTTATTTTTACATTTCATGATGCTTTACATACATGATGCTTCAGAATATATATTATTTTGTATTTGACCTCTTTCACTCAAAAATTTTTAAAATAGCCATGATATTTAATGTAGCTATAGTTTGTTTCTTGAATTGCTCCGGAGTATTTCTTATATGAATATCTTACACCACAAATTCTTTATCCATTATGCCATTAATGGACATTAAAATTGTTCCCAGTATTTGATTATTATGAATAATGACTCATTAAACCTTCTTTTTTGGGGGCACAATGGATATGCATTTCCTTTGTTGTTACCTAGGAGTAAGTTTGCTTGGCTGTAGAGAGCATATAGGACAATGCAATAGAGAAGACCAATTGAGTTTTACAGACTGACCGTGCCAATTTGTACTCCCACCAATAAGACAGAATAGTTGTCTGTGCTAGATCATTTGTCCATGTCTGATGTCACTAGACTATTACTTTAATCATTTGAATAGGTATGTTGTAGAATTTTATAGCTGCCTTTTGGGTTTCCCTGATAACTAATGATGTCAAAGATCTTTCCATATGTTTATTGCCCATATTGATATCATCTTTTGTGAAGTATCTGATCAAGTCCTTGGCCATTTTCCTAATTTTGACTAATTTCTTTTTCTTATTAATCTGTAGGTAATCTTTAAATCTTCTTGGTAGAAACCCTTTGTTGGCTGTATATTTTGGAAATGTCTTTGCTTGCTATTTGCCTTTCCATTATTTTAATGGTGTCTTTTGTGAACAGAAATTTTTGATTTTAAAGAAAAGGGATGTATAATTTTGACCTTTAGATTAGTGTTTTTAGTGTTATGTTTCAGAAAAATTTTTCCAAGATCATAGACACTTTCTCTTGTATAATTTTCTAGAAGGTATACAATTCTTTCTTTTACACTATTGTTAACCTCACTATAACTATATTTTCTGTGTTACAAAGAAGAGATCATATTTTATATTTTCCATGTGAATATCCAAATTACTGATTAATATTTATTGAAAATACCAACCTTTTCTCACTAATCTGCAATATTCCCTTTGTCAAAAAGCAAAGATAGTTGTATCTGGGATCTGTTTCTAGATTCTTTTGTTTGTCTGTAACTTATTTCTTTTTATAATTTTATACTGTCAATGACTGTACAAATCAAGTCTTCGTATCAGATAGAAGAAAGACTTCTCACTTTGTCTTGTTCAAAAGCATTTTGATGGTGATAGTGATTTTAATTCTCACATATATTGTAAGTTCACTGATGTTCAAAAAATATTTTAAGATAATATTGAATTTTCAAATCTATATAGTATATCCTGTTTTATATCACTCTTCTTTAATTTCAATATTTTATATTTTTAATCCATATGAGCTTACATATAATTTATTTTTCATATATATTTGTAAATTATTTCAAATGTGATCTTTCTTAAATGCAATTTTCTGTTCCTTGTAAGTAGAAATGCCATGGACCTTTCTATTGCTGAACTTCCAACCAACAAGTAAGGTAAGTAAGTGAAGTCGCTCAGTCGTGTCGGACTCTTTGCGACCCCATGGACTACCAGTCTTCTCCGTCCACAGGATTTTCCAGGCAAGAGTACTGGAGTGTGTTGCCATTTCCCTCTCCAGGAGATCTTCCCGACCCAGGGATTGAACCTGGGTCTTCCGCATTGTAGGCAGAAGCTTTACCATCTGAGCCACCAGGGAAGAAAACACACTCACCTACTTCACCTGATGGTATTCTCTGGATTTCATATGAGCATAATAATATCATATCAAATGAAGAAAGCCTCATTTACTCCTTTTCAATTATTTTACCATTAGTCTCTCTTCTGGAGAAGGCAATGGCACCCCACTCCAGTGCCCTTGCCTGGAAAATCCCATGGACAGAGGAGCCTGGTAGGCTGCAGTCCATGGGGTCGCGAAGAGTCGGACACGACTGAGCGACTTCACTTTCACTTTTCACTTCCATGCATTGGAGAAGGAAATGGCAACCCACTCCAGTGTTCTTGCCTGGAGGATCCCAGGGACGGGGGAGCCTGGTGGGCTGCCGTCTAAGGGGTCACACAGAGTTGGACACGACTGAAGTGACTTAGCAGCAGCAGCCGTCTCTTTTCGCTTGCCTTATTGCACTGGATAGATTTTACACGTAAGTAACAAGAGTAGATGTTGTTGTCTGTTGCTTAATCTCAAATATTTTAATTATTCTCTATTAATTATGTTAATGATATAGTTTTAAAAAATCATTTCTTAGATCAAAGTTCTCATTATTTCTAATTTAATATGAGGCTTTGCATAAAGGATACTGGCTTTAATAAAATGCTTTTATTCTGTACCTACTAAGATGTTATGGAATACTTTCTCCTTTATTTAGTTAATGTGGATAATTACATTTATTAATTTTGAATGTTAAGCCAATCCTACGTTTCTACAGCATATATAATTAGGCTGTGAAATATTACTAGTCTCATTTCACATGTATAATAACTTAAAGATACAAAATGATTTGCTGAGGGACGGAACAAAAGCATAAATTTGTTTCTTAATCCTTGTTCACTTTACTATTAATTTGCACAGTGGAATGAGCAGAATCTTTATAATTGCATTCAAATATCATATTTGTATATTATAGTTTCATAATTTGTGTACATTTCATCACTCACAGCCTAATTTTTTTCTTTAGAATGAGGTTTGTGTTTGGTATTAAAAATAGAAAAGGTGTACTACATAAGAATGGTAGATATTTTTAAATATATTTATTATAAGTTATGACGGTTTTAACTTCAAATGTAAATATTTTATTTTTAATAACCTAGAAATTATAGAAAACAAGGTATATTTCTCACAAGTGTAAATGTTCCTCCTGTGAATTTAAAATTATATCATCCTTTTTTTTTTCTCCTGTTTTATGCACAGATTTTTTTTCTGTGTTGTGTTTTTGCTATACCTAATATAGACACTATTGTTGTACTATAAGGCACTTTGTCAAAAAGTGTCTCACACCTTTTGCAAAGACCCTGTAATACATTATGAATGGTATATCACACAATTTAAAACTAAATATTCTTGGGTGAAATAAAAGATAGAAACACTGTGTCAAAGTCAAGAGAGGAAAAACAAAATGAAGTGGGTGGTGTGCAGCAGGTCAACTGATTGAATGACTGAATATTGCTGCATAGGCAATACTACCCAAATTAATCTATAGATTCAACACAATCTCCATTAAGAGTCTATGTACCTATTTTGTAGAGCTTAACAAGATGATTATAGATTAATACAGAAGTGCAAGGCAACTGAGATAGCCAAATGGTACTGAACAAGAAGAACCAAGTTAGAAAATTCATAATTCCCATTTTCAAAACTAACTACAAAGCTACAGTAACCAGGACAGAATGGTACCACCACAAAATATACATATAAATCAATGGAATAGAGTTGAAAGTTCAAAACTAAACTTACGTTTATGGTCACACATGATTTTTGGCAAAGATGTCAAAGTAATTTAATGGGGAAAGTTACAGTCTTTTGAATAAATAGTTCTAGAACAACTGGACATTCACAGACACTTGAATGAAGTTGGACTCTGCCTCACACCATGAAGAGAAATTAACTCATAATTGATGGTTTAACATGATTTAACATGAGTTGAAGCTACAAAACTCTTAGAAGAAAATATTGAAGTAAATCATTATGAATGACCTTAACTTAGGCAGTGGTTCTTAGAAAGGAATACAAAAGCTTATGATTAAAAAAAAGAGAGCTGATCTTTATCAAAAAGAAAAAAAAAGAGAGAGAGAACAACTTGTGCTCTGAAGGATATTATCAATAAAATTAAGACTATAGAATGGGAGAAAATATTATTTGCAATTCATACATCTGGTATGGGACTTGAAAAGAACATATAAAGAATACTTAAAACAATAATAAAATATAAATAACCAAATTTTAAAATGGGCAAAGAATTTAAATAGATATTTCTCCAAAGCAGATATACTAATAGGCAATATGCATAAGAAACAATGCTGGTATCACTATTCACTAACAAATCTCAAATCTAAAAAATTTGCTATGAAGTTAAGTCTCATGTAAAGCATTCCTACCACACACTCACACACAAAAGCGCACATGGAAATTTTTGGTAGTGATCGATATGTTTGTTTCCTTGGTTATGGTTGATAATATCACAGGTATATACATATGTCTAAACTCATCAAACGATGTTAAACATGTGTAGTTTTTTATTCTGCATCTCAAGTATGCCTCAGTAAAACTATTTAACAAGTTGCAAATCAAAACCACAATAGAATACCTTTGGCACCCATGAACAGAGAAAAAGAAAAACTGTCAAGAGTTGACAGATATGACAAGAAGTTAAAACCCTCATTTATTGCTGGTGGGATTGTAAAATGATGCAGACACTTTAGAAAATTTTGCGGACTTCTTCATATATACAGCTATATTATCCCGCATTTCTAGCCCTACAGAATTGAAGAGAATTGAAAATATATCCCTCTACAAAAACTTCTACACAAATATTCATGGCAATATTATTCATGATAGCCAAAAGTGGAAATAACCCAAAATCCCATCAACTGAGTAATGACTCAGCAGAATGTGATATATCTATAAAATGGAAAATTATTTCATCATAACTATGCTCCAATGTGAAATAATTTTTTTTAAAAAAAGCAATGAAATACTGACATGTGCTACAGCTTTGAAAACATTATGCTAATTATAAGGAGCCAAAAACAAAAGGCCACATTGTGTGATTTCATTTATGTAAAATGTTTATAATAGGCAAATCCATAAGGCAGAATAGTAATTGCCAAAGCTGAGGAGGAGGAGGAAATGGGGAATAATTGTTCAAGGGCAGAGGTCTCTTTTCAGAGTGATGAAAATGTTCCAAAATGTGATGATGATGGTTGCACAATTCTGTGAATATAATAAAACCATTTCAAAGTGTAAATTTTATTGTATGTAAAGTATATATTAATAGAGATGGGATTTTCAGGGAAAAGGGTAGATTTTCTTTTTCAAGTGCAGTGAGAGTAGGAAATGTGGGCTTTTGAATTACACAGTTTTATTTCATATCCTAGATCTCACCTTACCAATTAGTATTAGCCAAGTTTATTGGTATACTTGAGTTTTACTTTATAAAGTGATACCGTATCTATATGAGAAATAGAAATTTAAACAAAATCTTTTCAATTTTTCCTCCAACTTCCTGATTCAAAATTCACTGCCATAAATGGATAAATTACATATTTCTAGGTGCCCACTCCTAGAGTCGATTCAGTAAGTCTGAGGTAAGGATTACACTTTTGTATTTAAACATATGCCTTTTTTAAAGATAGCTTTATCTGATTTAGCTTATGATCAGACAAAGCTTAGGTAAATAATGATAGCCTTGAGCCTTGCTAAATGCATGCTCCATAAACACTAGTTTTTCTCTATCTTCCCCTATGCCAGTACCCTTTTAAGAAAACACATGTGACTAATATTATTGGGCTTCTCGGTGGCTCAGTGTTAAAGACTTGCCTGTTAAGCAGGAGACCAGGATTCGATGCCTGGGTCAGGAAGATACCCTGAAGAATGAAATGGTAACCCACTCCAGTATTCTCCAGGTTTTCCTGGAAAAGGAAATGGCAACTCACTTGCAGTATTCTTAACTGGGAAATCCCGTGAATAGAGGAGTCTGGTGAGCTACAGTCACCAGTCTGTACAGCTACGGGTCACAAAGACACAACTTAGCAACAGACTTTCACTTTTCATTTTCAACATAATATTGCACGTCAACTATATTTAAAAAAAATGTGCTTGATGTGTATGTGTTTATTATGCATATTACATATGTGATTATATACACATTCATATATATTAGTGTTTCGATTTCAAAATTTCTATAAAACTATGCATTAGCTGCTTAAGAAATTCCAAGGTTGAAAATGGACATATACAACTTTAGCTAATATTTTTTAGAGCCTAGAATATGCAGATGTGATATAGATCAACCTTAGAATGTAACCATGCCTTGCCAATGGCACATTTTTTTCTCTTTAAAAAAGGCAAACAACTTTGTAATAGGTTTTAAGCACTGCAATCTCAATCACTCCTTGATTAGATACTTGCTTTCTATATATATACTAAATAATTTAGTAACATTAGCAGTCTTTGCACCCAGATGTCAAGTAATTGAATAGCAGGGGTGTTATAGATTTGCTACAAAGGTCTGTGTGAGTAGAGATTTGTGAACAAACCTGGGGCAGAGCCATATGCATTTTCCCAAACTGTACTTAAGATTATCAGCATCACACACTCTCATGAGCACCAAATTTTATGAAATTTATTTGCACATTATAAAAAATGTAGAGTCATATATAAATAGACTAGAATAAACATCTGTGATTACTGAAATCAACACATTTCCTCTATTAAATAGGTGTTCCCTAAGGAACATCTTCCTAAAGAGCAAGAAAGTTATTCCAAATTCCCTTTAGGTTTGCATATGAAGAAATAACCTCTGTCTTTTCTCAAAATGCTTGAATGTCTATCGGAAACAGTATTCATTTTTAAAAACACAAATAAAAAATAATGCTTCCAAGTTAGTAGTTTCTGGGCAATGTTACAAAGAGAAATATACACAGTGTTCTTTTTTGAAATTCATTATCATAATATATCTGCTTTTAATTAGCTTTATCAATTAATATAAACAGAAGTGTCTGGATGCATATATCAGGCCTTCATTAACATTAAGCATTCATCTGCTCTGTGGCTTGCTTAGTTTCTGCCTTTTGGTTAAGTACCATACTTTTCTTTGCTTTCACCACACCTTCCAAAAAATGTGCTGGATTTTGTGATGATTGCCTAAAAATACTGGACACAGAATATCAAGGAAACCTGTGCTTTAGAAACAGTGTAGAATGAAGACAAGTGAATCACATGGAAAATTGTATAACTTTATTTTTTCAACTGAAAGTCTTCTAATAATCCCAGTATGGTTTTTTTTTTTTCACCAGATTTCAATTATTCTCAACACCATTTTTCTCCCTGAACTCACAGAAAATTTCTCAATCTTCATAATACGGAAAATCAGAATACAGGAGGTCTCCTACAATATGACTAAAAATATTAAATCAAATTTCGTATCATTTGTGCTTTTCTATGTAGATAGAGCCAGAAGAAGCCACAGTGAGTATACAACCATACTTTAAAAAAAATTATTTTGACAAGATACTGCTTTAAAGCTAATCAGACTTATTTTAAACAGAAATTTGCCTACTCACTCTTTTTACAACAGGCATCATATTTAGGAAGGAAGAATATGAGATTATTCAGGGTGGAAAAGAAATTTTAGGTCAAATTATAGAAAATTCACAGTTTCATTAATATTGAGCTTTCCAATATATATTATTTCTCATTATTAGAAATTCTTTATATCCTTTAAAAGGATTTTATCATTAATTATGGGTTGGGAAAATCCCCTGGAGAAGGAAATGGCAACCCACTCCAGTATTCTTGCCTGGAAAATCCCATGGGCAGAGGAGTCTGGTGGGTTACAGTCCACGGGGTCACAAAGAGTTGGACACGACTGAGTGACTTCACAGACACACCATTAATTATATACAGTTTTAATCTATCATTAGAACATGTAGTGGGAACAAAGATATAGATCTCTCTCTATAGATATGTATTGTGTGTGTCTTCATGCTAAGCTGCTTCGGTTGTATCAGACTCTGTATGACCCTAGGGACTATATACCCTACCAGGCTCCTCTGTCCATGGGATTCTCCAGGCAAGAATACTGGAGTGGGTTATCATGCCATCCTCCAGGGGATCTTCCCAACCCAGGGATTGAACCCGTGTCTCTTATGTCTCCTGCATTTTCAGACAGGTTCTTTACCACTAGTGCCACCTGGAAAGCCCCATATATATGCATTACTGCTACATATTACATACAATTATATACATTATATTTAATATGTTATTATCATTATGTATCATATTATTTTTATATACTATATATATATATTACTGTTATGATTAGGCTTCTAGTCATTTGTTAAATAATCTGAATGTCCCATCTCTTAGATATCCTAGTTGGGCATTACCTATCGTGGAATGCTATTCATGTCTGTGCACTGTGCTTATGTCATTGTAATTACCTTAGTTGAAAAAAATCTTTTTGTTACTACTTTTTGACTTTGTATGTAGAAGGCAAATAATCAAGTTATTAGAGTATTGTATGCCAGCTTTCAATCCACCCACTATATATTCTGTGTGATAGTATGTGTGGAACTCTGGAAACAGTGTTTCTGCTTTGGCATCTGACTTCCAATTTGGCTCTGTCAATAGACAGTGCTAGATAGAGCCTGGGTAACTGGTGTAGGAAAAAGAAATATACTCTTTTGTGTCTCTTCACCATTCTTATTTTATTTTTACTTTTATTTCTCTATTAATATTTCATTACTACAGTAGTAGTTACCCTTATCGGAGAAGGCAATGGCACCCCACTCCAGTACTCTTGCCTGGAAAATCCCATGGACAGAGGAGCCTGGTAGGCTGCGGTCCATGGGGTCGCTAGGAGTCGGACAGGACTGAGCGACTTCACTTTCACTTTTCACTTTCATGCATTGGAGAAGGAAATGGCAACCCACTCCAGTGTTCTTGCCTGGAGAATCCCAGGGACGGAGCAGCCTGGTGGGCTGCCGTCTATGGGGTCGCACAGAGTCGGACACAACTGAAGTGACTTAGCAGCAGCAGCAACAGTTACCCTTATCTTTGGAAGCAGCTTATTTTAGTTTGCAATTTTCTACTTTTCAGATGCATTTTCAGAGCTCTTGGTCCACCTATAGGATCTCTCCTCTAAGTTTAGAAAAAAGTAGTAGCAGTCAAGTTGTACCATTTCACAGAAGTTTAAAGCCCATTTAAAATTAAAACAAAACAAAACAACTTCATTTCTTCACTCTTCAATCCTAATTGTGGTAATTAGGATTTCTGCTCTAATTACTGAACATAGTAGCTCCTTGCATTCCACATGTGACTTTTATCTCCTAACTAAATCCAAGCCTACATAGTATGGATACCTAAAGACCATCTGTAAGCTACTTTTCAATTCTTCCAAGTCTTGGCTCTAAATGGTGAAAAATCATGATAATCTTAATGTAGACACTGGAGCTAAAGTATAAAAATTTTTACCAGTGTTTTGTTCATTATTATTTTGATTATTTGATGAAGATAATTCCTTTTATTTCCAGCTTTCATAGTTTTTATTCTTTCCCTTTCTTCTTTTTCTTTCTTACTTTTTTAGTTTAATAAATAACTACTGACTTACATTGAATGGATGATTAATTTTTGGCATTTATTTGAATGATTTTTATCTCATTTATCCTCTAAGTTAAATAAAAACTCTAATTCTCACTTGTCTACCCCTATGTCAATATCACAATGTCTTAATCACTCTCCCTTAAAATATATCTTCATATTTGGTTAAATAAGATTCTCCATCTTACTTTTCTTCTTTACAATTGTCAAAGTTATTTTTTATCTTGTGTTTCTTTCAATTCCCTTAATCTTAAACATGAGTCAAAAATATCTGATTTTGTCTGCTTCTGTGCATCTAATGTTATTCTTTTAACTCTTATTTTTTATAAGACTTGATATGTGACATTTGTATTTTACTTCAAATATCTGTAATGCTCTTTGTGGCTAACTTGTTCAAAATGAATAACAAGACTTCATTTTTATAAATTTTGAGAAATTTTATCTTTGTTTTATTGTATTTTACTTGTATTTATTTGTTTTATTTCTATTTTACTAGCTTTTATATATTGATTTTAAATGTGTTGACTGAATTTGTTCTTGTTGCTCAGTAATTATTTTCTACAGATGTATCTTTCAGATCACTAACTCTCTTTTGTGATTGTCTATTTTTTTACTTATGTTTTTTAAAAAGTTCTATTTGAACTTCTTTTCATATATTCCAATTCTTTGGTGAAACTTTAATAAAGTTAACTTTATTGTAAAATATCTTGTCATAGTTTCACCTATTTTTGAACATTGTAATTATATTTCATTTGAAGTCAGTGACTGATACCTCCAACATATAAAATATATGTGGATCAATTTCAATTGACTTTCTCCTCTTAATTTCCTGATATTTTGGCCTAGCCCCTGGCATGCCTAATAATTTCATATTTACTGCTAGCCATTGCCTATAAAAATAAATGTAGAGTCACTGGAACCATTATATTGCATACTGGATTTAATTTTCTTTTGTCAGGAAGATAATAGCAGGTAAGTCTTCTGAAGGAGACGACAGAGGATGAGATGGTTGGATGGCATCACCAACTCAATGGACATGAGTCTGAACAAACTCAGGGAGATGGTGAAAGATAGGGAAGCCTGGAGTGCTGCAGTCCATGTGGTCACAAAGAGTCGGACATGACTGAACAACTGAACAACAAGTCTCCTGATACAGACAAAACTGGTCTATTTTAATATTTTTCTTACTTCTAGGAATACAACCTCCTGGTTGCAAAGGTCAGAGCATGTTTTCTTATTTTCCGGACCATAGCTGTAAGTGACCATTAGTCTTTTCTTCTTTGACCTTATCTTCAAAATAAGTCACCAACCCCTCCTCCTGCTCTGGCTCAGAGAGTGAGGTTGGTTCTGACTCCTCTTCTCCAGGGTAGTCCTTCAAGTCACCTTTTCCGTATATGGAAAGTAATATCTGTTCACAAACCCAAAACCCTGTTGTTCAATGACCTTGTATCACCATGTTTGTTCTGGTTCTGAGACATGAGTGAAATTATCTTCTTTTCCCAGAAATATTTTCCTAATTTTTCTCTGTGTATTTTACCTGCCCTTACTTTGTGTTTTGAGTAAATCCATGGTCAATAATGTTTTGCATGCTCATTTTTCTATTCCATCTCCTTCAGATCATCTAAACTTTGAGGATGGATTCAGATATACTTTACATGAAGTTTATTTATGATGATTCATTATATCTATTACATTATTAAATGATGCATTTAACAATATAGTTATATAAATAAAATTCTAGCAAACCAAATTCAACAGTATATTAAAAAAGATAATATACCATGACAAGTAAAATATGTTCCTGTGACTCATGGTTATTAAAATATATGCAAATAAATCAATGAGATACCTGCATTAAAAAATGAAATATAAAAATTGCATAATCATCTCAAAAGGTTCAGAGAAAATATTTAACAAAATTCAACAGTCTTTCATCAGCAAATTAGATAAAGAATGAAAGTACTCAACACAACTAAGGCTGCAGATGACAAGCCCACAGCTAACATTGCACTTCATGGTGAAAAACTAAGTTTTTCCCCTAAGATGTGAAATAAGGCAAGGATATCCACTATCAATATCCAACATAGTACTGTAAGTCCTAGCCAGAGAGATTAGGCAATAAAAAGAAATAAAAGACACCTAAATTAGAAAAAGAGTGAAATTATCTCTCTCTGCAGGTAACATGTTTTATATGCAGAAAACCCTAAAGACTATGTACATACAAACACACACACAAACCTATTAGAACTAATAAACAAATTCAGTAAAAATTCATGATACAAAATCTATTTATCTATATATATATATGTATATATAAATCAGCTGAGTTTATATATACCAACAACAAACAATGCAAAAGGAAATTTAGAAAACAACCTAATATATTATACCATCAAAAAAATGAATTATATAGAAATAAACTTAACCAAGGATGTAAAACTTTTTTACACTGAAACTGTAAATCAGTAATGACAAAAATTAAAGCAGACTTAAATAAATGGGAAGATGCTCATGCTTATATATTAGATTGGTAGAATATAGTTAAATGTGCATAATACCTAAATTGATCTATAGAGTCAATGATATCTCCTTTGAACTTCCACTGCCATTTTTCAGAAATAGAAAAAAACTATTTTAAAATCCAAGTGGAATGACACAAATGACACAAATCTTCTTTTAAGAGAGAAGGACAAAGTCCAAGGCATCACTCTTTCTGATTTCAAACTATATCACAAGCTATATTAATCAAAACAGTATGGAATTGGCATAAAACAGATGCGTAAAATCATACACAGATCAATGGAACAGAATGAAGAGCCCTCAAATAAATCCATACATATGAGACCGACTAACCTTCAACAGGGGCACTAAAAATACACAGATGGGAAAACAATAGTCTCCTTAATAACTAGTGTTTAGAAAACTGACTATCCACATACAAAAGAATGAAAGTTGACCCTTATGCAAAAATTTAACTCAACATAATTAATTTTGAGTTAAATGTAAGAACTGAAATGTAGGAACTGAAACCATACATTTAAGAACTGAAATAATAAAACTCAGAAAAAAACATTCCTTGACAAAAAAAAAAAAATCTTGGTAATGATTTCTTAACTATGATACTATGGCACAGGCAACAAAAGCAAAAATAGATAAATTTGACTAAACAAATTAAAAAGCTTTCACACAGCAAAGTAAACAATCAAAACAGTGAAGGATAACCTATGGAATGGAAAAAATATATTTCAAGCTATATATATGATTAGGGGTTAACCAAAATATATATTACACTTCTAAAACTCAATAACAAAATGCAAAACAATCTGATTAAAAAAATGAGAAAAGGAGCTTAAAAGACATTTTTCCAAAGACAAACAACTGGCCAACTGGTATATGAAAACATATTCAACATTCTTAATCATCAAGGAAATGCAAATCAAAATTGCAATGTGGGGGAAAAAACCACATTTTTAAAAAATTCATGATATGATATCATCTCATATGTATCAGGATGGATATTATAAACAAACAAACAAAAACAAAAAAAATGATACCAACCTTTTGTAACAATGTAGAGAAAATGGAATAGTTAATCCTTGCTGGGAGAAATGCAAACTATTACAGCCATTATGAAAAACAATATAGAGATTCCTCAAAAAATGAAAAATAGAACTACTATATAATCTAGCAATCCCACTTCTAGGTGTTTATGCAAATAAATTAAGATATGGATCCCTAAGAGATATCTGTACCCCATGTTCATTGTAGCATTATTCCCAAAAGCAAAATATGGAGTCAAACGTCCATTAAAAAGCAAATGCAAAATGTGCGATATACCAAAAAACTGAAATATTATTCAGAAGAAAACATGCCAATTCGTCAACAATATGGATGAACCTAGAGAACACTACATTATATGAAGGAGGCCAGACACAGTAGAAGCCAGACACTTCATGGCAAATAGATGGGGAAACAGTGGGAACAGTGACAGACTATTTTCTTGGGCTCCAAAATCACTGCAGATGATGACTGCAGGCCTGAAATTAAAAGGCACTTGCTCCTTGGAAGAAAAGCTATGATCAACCTAGATAGCATATTAAAAAGCAGAAACATTATTTTACCAACAAAGGTCCATCTAGTCAAAGATATGGTTTTTCCAGTGGTCATGTATGGATGTGAGAGTTGGTCCAGAAAGAAGGCTGAGTGCTAAAGAATTGATGTTTTTGAACTGTGGTGTTGTAGAAGACTCCTGAGAGTCCTTTGGACAGCAAGGAGTTCAAACCAGTCAATCCTAAAGGAAAGCAGTCCTGAAGAGTTATTGGAAGGACTGATGCTGAAGCTCCAATACTTTGGTCATCTGATGCGAAGAACTAACTCACTGGAAAAGACCCTGATGCTGGGAAAGATTGAAGGCAGGAGGAAAAAGCGATGACAGAAGTTGAGATGGTTGGTTGGCATCACCAACTCCATAGACATAAGTTTGAGCAAGCTCCAGGAGTTGGTGATGGACAGGGCAGCCTGGCATGCTGCAGTCCCTGGGGTTGTAAAGAGTCAGACATGACTGAGCGACTGAACTGAACTGAACCGAAACACTGTAAAACAATAAATCATGTATTTATTTAACCAAGTAAGGTTTGTTGAAAGAGGGAGACTTTGACTCATTTGAATGAGACATTATCAACATGGTTGGTTTTAAACATAATGGGCATGATTAGAGGGAAGAGATTGAAACGAAAATAGATAAATCTAAATCCCCTACAAATTATACAGAGCCTTTTTCAAATCTAATTTCTGCTATCGTTTCAGACACACCTCTAACCATAAACTTCCTTAAACACTTTTGCAATGTTTCATGCACTTAATGAAGACAAATAGAATAATTTAAACTAAACCCAATGATTTTAAAAACAACTACTTGCAATTCCAGAACACATCACACCCACTTATCTTTCTGTACATTTTCCACTTGAAGATTTCTGTTAATCTTTAAACACACTGTCAAGTGTCAACAAAAATGCAACCTCCTTGAACCTGTTCTTAACTTCTTAACTCATTCAGTCAGACATGGGAGCTGTTTTATTCCTGTTCTTAACTTCTTAACTCATTCAGTCAGACATGGGAGCTGTTTTATTTTTATATTTTCATCATAAAGTGATGCCATATTTATCACTATTGAGGCAAATTTGCTCTGTAACTGAGAAAAGTATTATTATTTTAGAGGAATTTCTGTGAGTATTATAAGGAAAGGATAAATTTTGAAAATCTGCAAATATAGGCATTTGGTTACTGATGAAGAATAAATATTTAAACTATAAGCAAATTTAAAGTACTCGTGTTGAGATCAAAATATATAAAGTGATGATACAATATGACATATGTGGAAAAATCAACTGAGGAGCACATGTTCTTGTTGGGATTCTAGTTTTTACTTTGATCTAAATAGTTTCATTCATTTCTCTTTCTAGTTCTACTTCTTGTTGTGTTGCTAACTCATATCTGACTCTTTGAGTCTCCATGGACTGCAACACCCCAGGCTCCTCTGTCCTCCACAATCTCCTGGACTTGAGTCAGTGATGCTATCAAACCATCTCATCTTCTGCTTCTTCCTTCTCCTTTTGCCTTCAATCTTTCCCAGCATCAGGGTCTTTTCCAATAAGTTGGCTCTTTGCATCAGGTGGCCAAAATATCAGAGCTTCAGCTTCAGCACTCGTCCTTCCAATGAAAATTCAGGGTTGATTTCCTTTAGGATTAACTGGTTTGATCTCCTTGCTGTCCAAAAGACTCTCAAGAGTCATTTCAGCACCATAGTTTAAATGCATCAATTCTTCATTACATAAGTGTTCACATATTTATGAGTATACAATACATGAATATTTGCATAAAATTTGTCACTTAGATAAAACTTCAAGTTTCTTTGCTTTGAATGTTTAAAAAATTTTGAAACTATTATAAAATTATCATTTTCCTATATTGAAACTGTGTTCTCAGGAACAGATACTCATTAATCAATTAATATCTGTGAAAATTCCTTTATTATAATTTTTATCTATAACTCAGTTCATCTCTATATTATAATTCCTTTCTATACTACAATTCTTATCAATATTATGAAAATCCCAGAGTAACCATTTAAGCTGGAATTTGGGGAGTTATTTGTAATAAAGTTTATTTTGCCTAAAAAGGAATATACAAGCTAATTGGAATAGGAAATTGCAACCCATGCCAGGATTGTTGCCTGGAAAACTCTATGGACAGAGGATCTTGGTGGGCTGCAGTCCATGGAGTCACCAAGAGTCATACATGACTGAGAGATTGAGCATGCAAGTTAATATTCAATACCGTTGTTTCATTTAGACCTCCTAAGTTTACCTCACTTTAGTTTTCTTTTAATTTAAGTTGCTACGTTTATTATTTTGTGTTTCACTCTTCTGTTATAAATATAAAGCAATAAATCTGTAAAGAAAATTGTGAAAATAAAGTAGAGAAAGATTCACATATAATTTGCAATAACATCAATCAATACTTTTATGTATCTAATGCATCAAATTATTCCTAGTCCTTTTTTCTATATACCCACTGTACAAGATATAGACACTCTCAAACTAGCTTCACACGGAGAGTCCATGAAAACTTCAAACACAGTGTTCATTACAGAAAGATGTAAGCACAAGTGTCAAAACCATAGAAAGTTGTCCTCTCCCTTTCCTTACAACTTTTTAAGTTATGAAGGTAAAAGAAAATGCAATTAGAATAATCCACTAAGAGCTTTATTTGCCACCTGCCATTCTCCGAATGCCTGCTGATAAAAGTGAGTTTTTAACTTGCAGATTTTCCTTGATAGACTGGAATTAGGAAAGTTTTCCTCTAAAGTGAGTGCTCCAGCTGCCACATGGGGATAAATATAGAATCAATCAAATCAAAGTTTGGCAATATGGAAGCAAAAACTGCATTTGATCTGTCCCAAAGACTTGTTATTTGCATAGAAATAAAATCATTAACTGATTTGCTTTTTAAATTTTCCAAAGCTTAATTATAGCTTATTTGTTATTTGACCTGATTGTCTCTCACCTTTGGCTAGGAGGGCAGATATAACTGTTCTTATAATTTTTGCTGCTTGTGAGTGGAATTACTTTCCAGGTTGTAAAGCCAACTGCTAAGTGACAGTGACGTATCACATTTTTCCCTGGTCTATATAGCTACACAGTGTATGCAAGTCACATGATTTTAGCAGCTCTGGTCAGGGTCCTGCAAACTCATGTTAGAGTAAACAAAACTATCATTGTTTCAGCAGCTACAGTGTGCAACCTAAAGTTCTGTTTTGTTTTGTTTTTAAATCTAAACAGTAACTCATTTAGTTTTGCTACTGGGGCCCAATTATCTCTACAAGGGTGTGGATCCCATTCTACAGTTCTTTTTTTAAATTTATTTATGTTTTAATTGAAGGATAATTGCTTTACAGAATTTTGTTGCTTTCTGTCAAACCTCAACATGAATCTGCCATGCTGCTGCTGCTAAGTCACTTTAGTCGTGTCCAACTCTGTGCGACCCCATAGACGGCAGCCCACCAGGCTCCCCCGTCCCTGGGATTCTCCAGGCAAAAGAATCTGCCACAGGTATTCATATATCCCCTTCCTTGTGAACCTCCCTCCCACCTCCCTCCCCATCCAACTCCTCTAGGTTGATACAGAGCCCCTTTTAGTTCCATCCTACAGTTCCTAAAAAGTAAATGAGTAGCATAAAGAAATAAATTCTGTCTGCATCATAAAGCACTGTACTTTGAAGCTTTTTAAAATTAAGAAGCCATCTCTAAGAGGCAAGTTGCATGAAGGTATATATGTGTCAATTATTTGTCATTACTCTTGACATTTCTGGATATCATGACTAATATCAAGGCTTCTGTGGGGGAAGATGCTCTGGGTTGATTTAAGCCAAGAAAATTAAGTTCAGATGTTAAATTGGATACAGATTAGGTTAGTTTCCAATGAGACTGGACCTAGTGACTCAGAGTTCTTTGGGCACTTGGCTACATTCCCTGTTATTTCTCAGAAGCTGCTGCTTCCTTACCAAGCTGAGCACTATTTCAGGAAGTAAACTCCTGTGTGCATGTGTGTGTGTGTGTGTGTGTGTGTGTGTGTGTGTGTGTTTATACACTATCCTCCCCTTTCCTCATCCCTAGATAAAAACAAATGAAAAAAAAAACAGATAGTCTTTACATTTATTTGGCCTTTTTCAAACCTTTTCAGTAAAAACTGTCAAAATGAACACATGTTGTTACTTACCAAAAACTAGTTATCTAAGTGCTGGTAAAGAATTCACCTGAACGGGTTTGATCCTTGGGTTGCAAGATGCCCTGGAGGAGGAAATGGCATCACACTCCAGTCTTCTTGCCTGGGAAATCCCATGGACAGAGGAGCCTGGCGAGTTACACTCCATGGAGTCACAAAGATTCAGACACGACCGAGCAGGCACACATCTAAGGACCACCACCACATCTAAGTACCCAGAAACAGGAAGTATTATCTTATCATTGCCGTTGCTACAATTTTCTTCCTGGAACTAGATTGTTTACTTTTTCTACTCATGTGAGTAAGCAGTACAAGTTCATGTTCTCAGAAAGCAGAGACAAGGAAGCAAAGAAATAGAGTTAGGAAATGGGAGAGGGGAAAAGTAGATGGAAAAGAAAGAAGAAAACCATAGGAATATCCTTAGATCATCAGTCATTTCCTTAGGAGTCAACTGTACCAAGAATATAATGTGCCCTATCACCTGGAAAATAATATATTTTCTGTTTCCATGAGAAATTATATGGGGCCTCCAAAAGCACTAATTTCTAGTAGCATCTGTCCTAAGATGTGAAACTTGCTTCATAAAGTTCAAGACCTAAAATTTTGTGTAGTTGATCAATAATTCATTTCAGTTCACAAAACCACTCTGCAATAATGACCCGGGAATTGTCTTCTCTTCATGCAGAGACTTTTAATACATGGATTACATTTTATGACCAATAACTCATTAATCTTTGCAATAACCATAGTCAGTTAAACATTATTATCCCACATTGTAGGTAAAGTGATTGAGGGGAGTTTTTGACTTGCTGAAGGTCAAACTGAAATCAGAAGAAGAAGTCAGATGAGGTATGTGAATGTGATTCCATGACTCTAAATCCTAACTCATGATATTACTTAGAAAAGGACAACATTTTTATTTTTAAATTCTTTTTTGCCCCCCTCAAAACTTGCCCTTCTTAGATAGTTATAGCTAAAATGTCATCATGTCATATTAATAAACTTTTAATTGGGAAATCTGAACTAGAGGCTTCAATGCTAAACATCATTGCAAAGTAAAATTATATTTTTTCCCATGAGCTTTACATTTTAAAACAGCAACCACAATAAATGAGGGTTTATATTAAAACATACAGAAATCAGTTTAACTTCATTCTGTTCTTAAAATTACTGACTAGGTACTAGAGAATATCTATATGAGGACATGCTAGGATAAATGGGAAGGTGCTGGAGAAGACTCTTCAAAGTCCCTTGGACAGCAAGGAAATCAAACCAGTCAATCTTAAGGGAAACCAACCCTGAATACTCAGCAAAAGGACTGTTGTCTAAGCTGAAGCTCCAGTATTTTGGTCATCAGACGTGCACAGCTGACTCACTGGAAAAGACCCTGATGCTGGGAGAGATTGAGGGCAGAAGAAGAGGGTATCAGAGGCTGAGAAGGCTGTATGGCATCACTGATGCAATGGACATGAACTTGGGCAAACTTTGGGAGATGGTGAGGGACAGGGAAGCCTGGCGAGCTGCAGTCCATGGGGTCACAAAGAATTGGACACACCGGGGCAGCTGAACAACAACACGACAGAGAAGTGGTAGTAGAGAGGTGGAGAAAGGGAAAAAAAGAAAAGAAAAAATATCATGAGTTTCTTTCAAACCTTAAAAAAAAACCTGTGGAAAAGTTTCTCTCACTGATGAAATGAGCTCTTTACATATAAATGATATTGTAATAACAGAACTCCTGGGTGGAAAAGAGTTCCTTCTCCTGCTGGCAAAAATTAAAATAATCACAGATGGCTAATGATCAAAAATACTGACTGACAGCTCTGAAGTATAAGACACAGAGTGTATTCTCAGAGGAGTGAGAATACTCTCAGAGTTTCTTGAGCCAATACTCAAAGTTGATTTTAAAAAATCTATAAAACTTTTTCCCACTGGATATTCACATATAGGGAGCTCTTCTATTTTGGAAAGTCCCATATAGATCCCTGAGTTGGGAAAATCACCTGGAGAAGGGCATGGCAGTCCACTCCAGTATTCTTGCCTGGAGAATCCAATGGGCAGAGGAGCCTGGTGGGTTCAAGTTCATAGGGTTGTAAAGAGTCAGACACCAGTGAAGTGACTTAGCACGCACACACACGTATATAGTCCCAGAGACCTCTTTCAAGGAAAATAATGGGAGTCTTTGTGATTACATTAGCATTTGGGGATGAAAATGTAAAGAACTTAAGGGGAGCACATAGTGCTTTCCAAAGAGGTATGAAAAAACCTTTATAATTCAGGCATCAGGAAATATAGGTAAAGAAAAAAGGAGTCTATGCACAGCTGAATCATCTAAGTCTTTATAAAAAATGCCAAACAATATTAATAATAGCAATAACTAATTGTTATTAAAGACTCATTATGTATCTAAAACTCTTTGAAGCATGTTACTTATTCATCTCATTTAGTTTTAACACATAGCCATGTTAAACATTATAACTCACATATTTAGACAAGGAAACAAACTATAGAAATGTTTAAAAACATGACCAAGTTCACACTATCACATGTGCATAGTCTAAGACAGGCTCTGACTAGCTTTCTAGGTATTGCTTAACTCTAATACAGCTATTACATTAATTACACTAATAGGATATAAATTTAAGAGCATCCATGATGAGACAAACAATGAAATGTCATGTTCTATTCAACTTTAAAAATATTCAAAGACCATTTGATCTCACAACTACTCAATAAAGCAAGTATGATATTACTAATAGTCAATTATGTAATTATTAACTATGGGATTAATTAATCATGTTTATTCACTATTTAAAAATCAAAAGATAAGTAATATATTAAATACCAAGAAGTTCTAGTTTTTGGAAATCCAAATATGTATGACAGAATCCCTGCTTTTTTAATATTTATATTCTATATGGAGACATACTTAGTATGTATGTGGCATACATTAATGTAAATGGATGATTCATTTAAGATGTGTGTGCCAAGGGCTACAAGTGCCAAATGGAGAGAGTAATCCTTTCTACCTAGGGCACAGTTATCAAAGAATGCAGTTTCACACACAGGTAGGGACAAAGTAAGGGCATCAAATGTAGAAAAATATTTTGAGAAATGTGTGGAACTTTGCTACAGAGAAGATTGAAAAGGGGTTGTCTTGGTGCCCGAAATAGTTCTACACATGCTAAACATGCTTAAGGAATTAATAATCCTACTATATTTCTATATCTGACTTGGCAATTATAAATATTCAAGCCCCTTTGTAAGTACAGTCACATTGCTAACAAAACAAACTGTGGAATTTCATAAGCAGAAATCCTTTTTAAAGTAGATTTTTTTAAGGGCTGTTTCAAATCTTTGGGTAGCAAAGAATATTTGGAGGGGGAGGCATGGTTGTTAGCACTGGCTAAAAGAAATGGAAGTAAATAGCCATTTACATGGTTTCTTTTTGATATTCCTGCCAGAACTGCTTATAATGTGTGATTTCTTCATTTGGATGTTTCTTATTCTGACTAAAACATTTCCAAGTCAATTCACTGTACTTCACAATACACTGAAATGAGTAAAAGTATGAAAAGCATGCCTGAGGCAACAGAAACTTTGAGGTTCATTTCCATTTTGTCAAGTATATTTGATGAATGATGTGACAAAGGAATCCTAATTAAGGTTGAAATCCTGAATACTAAATAAATGAGAAGTGCCACTACATTCATCTTCCACAGTGATAATACTGCCACTCTGCTTCTCTTTAGCCTAGCCCTTGACTTTTGGGGAAACCTTTTTCTGTATATTTTCTTCCTCTTTCATTTTTTGAGGGTAGATCATGAGTATCCTACCTAGCTTTAGTCAAGCCAAAAATCTGAAAAGTCTGTCTTTGTTCTTTCTTCTCACTTACTCATCTATAGCAAAAGGAAATATTTTATTTTACATTTAGTCTCAAAAAATGCCTTCACTTCTAATATGGCAATCACTGTTTCTTCTTACAATATCTGAAGGAAAAATTATAAAATGAGCATTTTAACTTCTAAGAAATAAAATAGAAAACAGCTGGAGTAGCGGTGCAAGTTAGCTATTCCATGATATCATGCTCACTGCTACTAGTATTGTTATTACTATTATTATGAGTCAACAAATAATGGTTAAAATTTATTTATTTCTCACTCACTGGAGAATCATAGGCAATTACTTGAGATTTATGTAACTCTAGCAGCTTGATTTTAAACCACCCCTGCCAATCATGACAGAAAACCCATTAGCCCTGATGTTTTGGTTGAATTCTATCCATTTTATTTTGAATATTCTCATCAGAAATGAGATTGTCTCCCAAGATAATTTAGTCTAGAGAAATGAAAACCTACATTCATAAAAGCAACAAATGCAAATGCTTATAGCTCCTACATTCATAATTATAATCATTAAATGTTGGATTGAACACCAATGTCCTTCAAAAAGTGAATGGATACACAAACGGTGATCCATCTATACAATGAGACACTTTTCAACATTACACAGAATGAGATTTTGTAAAAATTTGATTCATTTCAAACTAGTCCAAATTCAACTATAAACCCTGATATTTGATTCAGTTATTGTAATATTTATGTTTTGACAACTTGGCTATATTATTCTTCTCTTACAAATGTAAATTTTTAGACATCTCCTATACACATGATCTAATTTCACTTGTTGCATTGGAATGACCTATAACTGTGAAATACACTGTATTTCAAAGCTAACCCCCCAAAGAAAGAAGAAAAGACATAATGTATCTTATTCATCATTCTAATGTGGATTACATTTTGAAATGATAATATTTGAAATTCAACAAAAATGTTATACGACTCTCCAAAAAGAGACTGTCTCTATTTTCTGTTCTGTTTACTTTAGTCAGGCTCTGATTATGAACTTATATTACTTTTATAAAATAAATCTGAAGGCTTTCCAGCTTTGTCGCTGTTGTTTAGTCACTACATCATGTCCAACTCTTTGTAACCCCCTTGGAGTAGAGCCCACCACACTCCTCTGCCCTGAAGTAACTGTCCTTCAAAATTAAAACAGCGTGTGAAATTCATCTGATCCTGGTGCCCTGCACCAATTTGTATTGTGGTAATAGATTCATTCGGATTTTTAGAATGAATGATCAAGAATCATTGTTCTAATAGAATTGTGGTAATAAAATCATTTCAGAGTCTTGTTAGGTCAATATTGAACATTTGCATTTAAATGGAAAACCAGATATTTCTCATGATTTTCAAATTGCCAAAGTTTGCAGGTAGCATTCAAATATAATTCTTTTAAATTCTTCTATATTAGAAGTGTTTGCTTTTACATTCCAAATTGCTTGTTTTTCATCTCTCTCTCCTTGTTTAAAACCATTCTCAAGAAGTGTTTATTTTATTCATCTTTTCAAATACCAATCTTTGAATTTAGTCATTATTTCTGTTTTATTTATTGACTTAGCAAACACATAGCCTTTATTCTGCATTAAGAACTGATTTAAGCACCTTACCAACACTGTTCAGTCACTAAGTCCTATCCAGCTCTTTGCGACCCCGTGGACTACAGCATGACTGCCTTCCCAGTCTTTCAATATTTCCCAGAGTTTGCTCAAACTCATATCCATCGAGTCAATGGTGCCATCCAACCATCTCATCCTCTGTCACCCCCTTCTCCTCCTGCCCTCAGTGTTTCCCAGCATCAGGATCTTTTCCAATGAATCAGCTCTTTGCATCAGGTGGCCAAATTATTGGAGCTTCAGCTTCAGCATCAGTCCTTCCAATGAATATTCAGGGTTGGTTTCCTTCAGGGTTGACTGGTTTGATCTTGCAGTCCAAGGGACTCTCAAGAGTCTCCTGCAGCACACAGTTTGAAAGCATCAACTCTTTGGGGTTTAGCTTTCTATAGGGTCCAACTCTGAACGTTTGTACATGACTGCTGGCAAAGCCATAGCTTTGACCATGTGGATCTTTGTCGGCAAAGTGAGGTCTCTACTTTTTAATACGCTGCCTAGGATTCTCATAGCTTTTTTCCCAAGGAGCATTTTAATTTTTTGACTGTATTTTAATTTCATGGCTGTAGTCACCATCTGCAGTGATTACAAATATTAACTCCTTTAAATCTTTATAATAATTCCATGAGATACTATTATTATCCTCATTTTATTTGTAAGGAAACAAAGGCACTGGGCCCTTTTGTACTCCTCTATTAGTGTCATGCTTTTCTATTTGATTTCCACCAAAAGCAATATCTAAATGCTCCACAGGCTCTGATATTTTTTTCTACCCACACCTCTCTGCACCACTAATTTCACTCCACTGTCTTCAGTTGCTGTCTTTTACTTTAATTTGTTTACTAACTTTTAAAAATTCTACAAGTACAGTATTAAGGTCCAAAATGATGATTTCATGTTTTCTTTGGCCCTTAAGTTCATTTATTGTCTATCCAAGTTTTCCTGTGTCTCTTCCAGTTGGCTCTCTGTGAAAGCTGAATTTCCTCTCAAGCTACCAAGCTCCTTATTTGTGATATTTTTTTTGTGTGTGTGTGCTGCTTTTGATGTTGTCACTGCTGTTGGCTTCTGAGACTGAGTCATGCTAAGTGGGAACAGCTTGTATAGGATCTCTCTCAAAAGATGAAAGGATATGGGTTCCCTGTCCCTTTAGCAGTTGCCTACTGTCCTTGATCCCTAGCCTAACCTAGCTGGAGACCTACTTGCCAGGTCCCTATGTTCCTTCCACTATCCAGTCTTGACAATGGGGAACCTAGACTTTTTCATGCAGGGCCGATATACATCAAAGTTGTGTGTATGAGACAGAGGGTTCATTGGGTTTTGTGTCCTCAAATCTTTCAGCATCTACTTCCGCTTTTAATATATTTAGATCCTAATACTGGAGTTTCTCAGACTTCCCAGGTCATGCTAGAGGTAAAGAACCTGCCTGCCAATGTAGGATACATAAGAGACACGGGTTCAGTCCCTGGATTGGGAAGAGCTCCTGGAAGAGGGCATGGCAACCCACTCTAGTATTCTTGCCTCAGAGAATCCCATGGACAGAGGATCCTGGCAGGATACAGTTCACAGGGTCGCACAGAGTTGGACACGACTGAAGTGACTTAGCACACACACACATTGGGACTTCTCATAGACCACGGTCTCTAGACTTTTCTCTATAAAGTGAAAAAGCCCAAATCCTCGATATCCACACCATTGATTTCTAGGATGATCATGCTTTTCAGGTTCACTAGGTCCACCTAGTTCAGTAGTGGTAGACAATCAGATATGGGAGAACAGAAAACACATTCAGAACAGGCTGCCATATTTCCATAATCCTTCTTCTCTTTTTAATATATCTTAGAAGACACATCATAAATATGTATTTGTAATATTATGAATCCAGAAGACCACAATACCAAAAAAACTAGAAAGTGGTAAGAGAGGGGGAAGTAAAAGAGCACTAATTCCCTTCTTTTGCATGAGAGAGAATCAATAAATATAAAGTCACTCATGATATTGACAATTAAAGAAATATAACATAGAATACAAAGTTTAAGTATAAAGGAAAACACCACCAAAATTAAAAACCAAATGTGGATATTCAAATGTCTGAATAAAAATTTAAAAACAAATTTTTCAGGAAATATTTATCAATCATTAGTCCCTGATAAGGTACCAGTACTCCAGGGGAGTAGGACTTATACTGGCCCTACCAGTCTTAAGCAATTATTATGGATTTAATTTTTTCTTCTTTTTTTTTTTTTTATATATTGCCCCTGCCAACACTGTCATTCCTAGACTTAACTGAATATCATATTCCCAACACAGTATTTTCATTTTTTGGCTATGATGAAGGAACGGACTTTACAATAAAAGAAATAAAATGGAGTGGTAAGATAAAGGAAGAGACACAGTAGCAAATAGGCTTAAATAAGGATATAAGCTCTCATGTTTTAAAGCCACTAATAGTTTGAATTGCAGCCGCTGAAACTATAACCTAAGCAAATCAGAGTAGTATATGCCCTCTGTGATATTTAATTTAATTGGATTATTTCATATGGCAATTGTACACATGAATATAAGAATATAAGGATGTATAGGAATACAAGGAGCACTACACTAGACATGTCAACCATAAGAAAGTTCTCTTCAAGAGAAACAGGACAAAGAGCACTTTCCACAATCCTCTCTCAGAGATCAACCTAGTCAGGTGACCCTGACCTTCCCACACAGTTTGGATGAGGAGTGAGTACTTGGCACAAAAGAAGCCAACCCACAGGCAAGCTCGCTAACCATGATGAGGTCTGAAGCAAACAAACAACAACAACAAAAATGAGAATGGTGACTGCCTAAATCAACCAGAATGCTTATTTCAGGAAAGTGTTAGCCCTATAACACTAGTAGAAATAGAAGTAGGAAAATCCCTGTATATCCCTTGCATATAAAGGGATTATTATGAAGGTATGATAGGTTAAGGCTGAAAATCCCTTTTTATTTAATTATATAGGCTTTGGAATCCTAAAGTGAAGAGTCACAAATTTCTGAAATCTGAGAATTGCCTTAAATGCCGAATGACCATCTGTAAGCTCCTTCCATATTATAGTTCTTGTGTTTCGGTAACTAGATTTCTTTATCCAGCGTTAATAAAGTTTCTTCATTATTTGAAAAAAATGAATCCCTGTTTCACTCAATCTAAACTAGAATAAAGTGTAAAAACAGTAACAAGGAAGTAGGAAAAAAGAACTTCCCTGGTGGTCCAGCAGTTAGGAATCTGCCTGCCAATGCAGGGGGCATGGGTTTGATCCCTGGTGCAGTAAGATTCCACATGCGATGGGGCAACTCACCTCGTATATCACAACTACTGGGCTCATGCTCTGCAACAAGAGAAGCCACTGCGGTGAGAAGCCTGGGCACTACCACAAAGGGTGTTGCCCACTTGTCACAGCTAGAGAAAGCCTGCACACAGCAATGAAGCCCCGTGCAATCAACAGTGGATAAACACATAAACATTAAAAACAGAAAAGGAATTATAAAAATGGACATAAATAGAGTAAAAATGTAAGTGGGTTAACCACTTGAATCAGAGATAATAGTTCACAAAAACTAAACTGAGTTGAGTCCTTATGCACAGTTAGTAATGACTTAACTGGGTTAGGTGAAATGTGGACCCACATGATGTTTTAAAATTCAGCCTCCAATAATGTAGTATAGCCAAAATCAGCCAAAATCAGTAAGAGGAAGAGTGTATGGCATAAAGATATAAGGAATTGGCAATAGCTATTTTGAGCAAAATCAGTGGACTCTTAAATGCTTAAGAAGCAGAATCGCACATGAAAAGGTGCTGCAAAATAGTAGCTACTGCCCTAAGTCAAAGACCAAATTTCTCTTCCCTGTTGTTGCTTTCATGCAGGATCAGTCATGTCCAACCCTTTGTGACCCCATGGACTGTAGCCTGCCAGGCTCCTCTGTCCATGGGATCTCCCAGGCAAGAATATTGGAGTGGGTTACCATTTCCTCTTCCAGGGGATCTTCCTGGCCCAGGGATTAAACCCACTTCTCTTGCAACTCCTGCATTAGCAGGAGGTTTCTTTACCAGTTGAGCCACGAGGGAAGCCCAAAAAGAAGCTAGTCCTAGCAGAGAATGGTTGTTGGGTACATGTGAAACCAAGCAGGACCCTGAAGGGCCCTTCAAGGTACAAAAACTCCTCTTTGTCTCCTGTCTTTGGTGTGTAAGGGGAAAAAAGGGGGGTGGTTTAGGCTCCTAGGCCTCCTCAAAGTCTTCCAAAGAATAGACTCACGCAGTTAGTGATTAGGGAAACAGTACAGGACTCCTAGTTCTTCTGTATGAAAAGAGATAATAATCTGATGAATATCTTTGAGTTGTTCTACAGAAATCAAGACCCCCATTCAGGTGGAGGATGGTGACTGCATGCTGACCACAAGCTTGCAGACCCCAGACTGGTTGGAATCAGAAGGTTGAGATTCCAGAAATATCACCCTGTTACCTCACCACCAGCCAATCAGAAGTGCTATGAGCTGATCACATATCCTGAGACTTTCTCCCCTAACATTGTCCTTAAAAACCCTTGCCTGAAAGCCATCCAAGGAGTTCTGATCATTTGAGCATGAGCTGCCTGCTCTCCTTGCTAAGTCCTTGCAACAAATCTTTCTCAGCTCCAAACACCAGTGTTTCAGTTTGACCTCACTGTGCATCAGGGACATGAGAACTTGGGTTCAATAACACACTAAGCAGTCATTGGTTTGTTTTTGTTTTTGTTTTTTGAGCATACAAGTTGTCTCTTGTGATGCTTTTGAATTGTGGTACTGGAGAAGACTCTTGAGAATCCCTTGGAGAGCAAGGAGATCAAATCAGTCAATCCTAAAAGAAATCAACTCTGAATATCCACTGAAAGGCCTGATGCTGAAGCTGAAGCTCCAATAATTTGGCCACCTGATGCAAAGAGCCAACTCATTATAAAAGACCCTGATGCTGGGAAAGATTGAGGGCAGGAGAAGGGGGTGACAGAAGATGAGATGGTTGGATGGCATCAGTGACTCAATGGACATGAGTTTGAGCAAACTTCAGGAGAAAATGAAGGAAAAGGATGCCCGGTGTTCTGCAGTTCATGGGTTCTCAGAGAGTCATACAAGGCTTAATGACTGAACAACAAAAACACATATACACACAAAATAGTTATCAATATGAGCAAAATGTTTCTAAACATATCAAAAAGAAGTAATGAGAAATTTTAATTCAAAGAGAAATGAAACATTTTACAAGTACTGCTGACCCCAGCTTCAATCCCTTGGTGGGGAACATCCCCTGGAGAAGGAAATAGCAACCCACTCCAGTATTCTTGCCTGGAGAATTCTGTGGACAGAGGAGCCTGGTGGGCTGTAGTTCACGTGGTCACAAAGAGTCAGACACAACTGAGCAACTAACACTTTCACTTCATGTTTCAAAATGCATTTCACATTTCTTTCTCCTCTCTTTTCCCTCTCTTTGAATATGTGTATAGATGAAGGTAATGATGGTTTTAAAAAATGGATTAGCAAAAGAAAACATTTCCCAATTAATCCATTATCTAGTTTTGACTATTGCTGGGGAGACAGGAAAAGAAAGAGAGGGAGAGGAGGAGACAGAAAGAAGAGGGCAAGGAGAACACTCAATACTTTCCTAGGTGGATAAAATATTCACAGGATTAGGGGGCTTTTTATCTTTGACTATACGGACGTTTGTCAGCAAAGTAATGTCTCTGATTTTTAATAGGCTGTCTAGGTTTGTCATAGCTTTTCTTCCAAAAAGCAAGCATCTTTTAGTTTCATGGCTGCAGTCACAATCTGCAGTGATTTTGGAGTCCAAGAAAATAAAGCCTGTCACTATTTCCATTGTTTCAGTGAAATTATACAACAAAGGTCTGTATAGTCAAAGCTGTGGTTTTTTCCGTAGTTAAGTATGGATGTGAGAGTTGGACTGTAAAGAAGGGTGAACATCAAAGAATTGATGCTTTTGAACTGTGGTGTTGGAGAAGACTCTTGAGAGTCCCTTGGACTATAAGGAGATCAAACCAATCAATCTTAAAGGAAATCAATCCTGAATATTCATTGGAAGGACTGATGCTAAATCTGAAGCTCCAAAACTTTGGCCCTCTGATGTGAACAGCCAACTCACTGGAAAAGACCCTGATGCTGGAAAAGATTGAAAGTAGGAGGAGAAGGGGATGACAGAGGATGAGATGGTTGGATGGCATTATGGATTCAATGGACATGAGTGTGAGCAAACTCTGGGAGATGGTGAAGGACAGGGAAGCCTGGCATGCTGCAGTCCATGGGGTCACAGAGTCGGACACGACTAAACAACTGAACAACAACAGAAGGCTTTCACCTCCTGAAAGAACTGTAGTTTGTAGATTTGAAGACCATCTTACCTTTGCTAGTCTTGAAATACTAGTTTCAAGACTAGTATTTGTAGGAAATGTTGCTTTCACATTTAATTTGGAAAAAAATATTGAACTATGTGTAAATGTGAAACCTTTGAGACTGCACCAGCTGGAGCTAATATTTGAAGTGATTTACACATGAAATAGAAAAAGAAAGAATCCACATGAAATTATGATCTTAATTTTTTTAAACTAGATTAACAATATATCTAATGCCTCCATGTTATACATAGATTGTGAACAAAATTTATTCCTTTCTTTCCTGGCTGTTGGAATGATCACTAAACAAAAGTGTCTCACATTTTGAGAGAGGCTATTTATGGGGCTATTACTTGACTCCTGCCTTTTAGCATTATTTGTCATCTGACTGTCTCCTAACTCTATTATAAGTTTCCCCACCCCAGTTCATCCAGTACATATGTGTATTGAGCCTACTAAATGCCATGCATTGTGCTAGGATTTAGAAAGTCAATAGTGTTTCTAGACAATCATGTCTGCCTTTTGGGAATAAGAAAGTAGTTAATAAAATAAGCATTAACCAGTTATTCTCACAATTATACAAAACATAGGCTAGGAAATAGTTGTACAGGATGCTAAAATAACAAATGTTAGAAGAAAATGACTTATTGAGAAGTCACTGGAGGCTTTCCAAAACTGGTCATTATTATGCTAAAATTACTGTCTAAATCTTATTATCCTTATATCTTTCTACAGACAGAGGGTGTCAGAGCCAGGTCAAGCCTCAAACCAGATGTTGCCACTGTTATTAAAAAACGGTGAAACCTTATGAATGAAGACATGTCCGGTGTCTTAGGAGCCACAGGTCAACTTGAAAGTGTGGGCCACAAAGCCGTCATTTATTTTTATAAGAATTTCAATGAAGACTATAAATACTGATGTCATATAGTAATATGTTCATCAACATTACATGATTATTGAATGAATAGCATCCCTTTAGTGAATTGAAAAATTCTGTATAATTTTCCAGTGGTCATTCTTCCTCTTCAAGTGGAAAATTGCAGGAGAAGCGTAATACGTGATTACCAATCTAGTAAATACTTAAGTTTTCAATGAATCATTATCATTGTTCCATACTGATTCCCCCTAAAACAATGATAGGTACCCAGACATATCAGGCAATTTATATTTTGAAATTTAAACTTCTGGCTGGAATTCCAGAACTCTAGTGTACTTCAAAGTGGGTTTTTCCAGAGGCTCAGGAGAGCTTAAGGGACTCAGTTTCAGTTCCAATATCTTGTCCACACTCCCCCATATTTGTTTACTACTAAGGTTTGTTATCTGTGTTACTTTATGCTCACTTTCAGGAGGGATTGGAGCTTTACATTCTTTCTTTTGGCTGCTGATAGAAAGGTAGTTTTCTGGCTTGTGATAATAGGCAAGAGTCCTTAAAATCATCTTAATGGGATCAGGCCCCGTGTCAATGACTGTCCTGGGGAATGAGATGGGTTGATTGATTGAAGGAATCAAGCCCACCTCCAGAAATGTAGAGGTTGCCTGAGGAAGATGAAAGCCTGGAGGGAAACCTAGATGCTGTTGGAAAAGGGGGAGGGGTAGAATGCATCCTGTATAGGAATTCAACATCCAAAGAAATGATCTGTTCTCAAAAGCAAAGAAAGAGAGGAACCCAAGTAGTCGTAGTTACAACAATTTCTTCCATCATCTCCCATAAAAGGGGGATCCCAAATTAACAGTTTTATCTACCTTTAACTCACTGGATACTTTTTAAAAAAATCCTGTCTGGCCAAGCCTGGTGGTGCTCAATGCCATATCAAAATAGCCAGTTATTGAGGGTCACTGGCAATTTTGAATGGGGAAATGTCCAGCTAGATTTTCAGTAGCTATAAAATGGGATTTACAAGATACTTAAAGTCATTATTTGGCAGGGAGGGGATTTGAAGAACTCATTTTTTACCTGATAGAGACTGGGCATCTATCCACTACAGTATTGCATTCCCAAGGAATACACGAGTGAGTGGCCTTGGATTCCAAGGATGTCCAGGATAGCTGGACAAGTAATGCCTTGACTACATCTAAGAGAAAGTATTCTAAAGCAACAGTATCATTTTGGTTAAGACTAATACATCCTATTTTGTAGCAATAAAAGAGTTAAATTTATCTTTTACAATTGACATAAGAGAAAGTGGGAAAATCAACACATATGATCCCAGATAGAGAACAAATTTGTTTGTCTTTTTTCCAAACTTCGAACTTTTTATTTTGTATTGGGGTATAGCTGATTAACAATGTTGTGGTAGTTTCAGGAGAACAGCAAAAGGACTCAGCCATGCATACACATGTATCCATTCTCCTGCAAACACCCTTCCCATTTAGGTTGGCACATAATACTGAGTACGGGTCCATGTGTTATGCAGTATGTCCTTACTGGTTATCCATTTTGAATACAGCAGCATGTATATGACCTTCCTAAACTCCTTAACTATCCCTGCCCTCCCCCTCCCCTGGCAACCACAAGTTCATTTTCTAAGTCTGTGAATCTCTTTCTGTTTTGTAAGTAAGTTCATTTGAATCAATTCTTTTTAAATTCCACATACCAGGGATGTCACATGATATTTCTCCATCTGACTTCACACAGTATGACACTTTGTAGGCCTATCCATGTTGCTGCAAGGGCATTATTTCATTCTTTTTAATGGCTGGATAATATTCCATTGTATATATCTACCACATCAACAGAAATCTTCTTATCTGGTCTTCTGTTGTTGGACATTTAGTTTGTTTCCAAATTTTGGCTATTGCAAACAGTGCTGCAATGAACACTGGGGTGCATGTATCCTTTGGGATCTCGTTTTTTTCAGGGTATATGCCCAGGAGTGGGATTGCAGGGTCATATGGTAACTCTATTTTTAGTTTTTAAAGGAACCTCCATACTGTTCTCCATAGTGACTATACCAATTTACATTCCTTCCAGAATGTAGGAGGATTCCCTTCTCTCCACACCTTCTCCAGCATTTGTTGTTTGTGGATTTTAAGATGATAGCTATTCTGATCAAAGTGAGGTGATATCTCTTATAGTTTTGATTTGCTTTTCCCTAATAACGAAGGATGTTGAACATTTTCATGTGCCTGTTGATTATCTGTATGTCCTCTTTGGAGAAACATCTATTCAGGTCTTCTGCCCATCTTTTTCAAGTGTCATAAATAACAATCTCTCCTGGGAGCAATGGACAGGTGGACATTATGAAACTGGGCAACTAATTTGACCATGGCTCAAAGAGATAAAGTAACTTGCTGGACATCTCATGGATTATAAATGACAGATAGTTCACAACAACCCAGAGACCAGACCTCAGAATGATACTGACACTGGGGAAGAAGTAGAAAGAAGGGAGAAAAACAAATTGAACTATCTCTATCAGGCTCAAAACTCCATGCTCATGTTAATACACCACACATGTAAATGTTTGCTCATTTACTAGTTAGCTCAACAAAATAGGCCTTTTAAATAATGTGTCTGCAATTGTATCCTCTAGAGGTAATCAGCAGCTTATTAACCTTAACCATAATAACACATTATCACTATTTTGTTTCAGTTGGTTAATTTGCAAAACAATAATGAAGATCCCACCCAACATGTAAGAATTTATTCCTCAGTGATCAGCACTGAATAAATACAGTGACCCTCACTGGAAATGTCACGGACTTGGGAGGGAGCTTCAGGATGCTGAGAAGCAGGGAGTCAGGGGGTTCAAGAGCTCATGAGGAAGTCAGAGTTAAAAACAAACATGGGTCAACCCTTAGGCATAAACTGATGACAATCGGAGCCAGACTCATAGTCTGGGGTGAAGGTCAGTTTGATTCCCTCCAGTGTGATATTCTGCTTTGCTAAATATAGGATGGAATGAGTTATGCATTAATACTTAAAATTTTGGTCCATGAGCATATTGCTAGAAGGTCTTCTGGTAGCTACAGAGAAATTGATGCTGTATTAAGTAAGATATGTACCCTTCAATGATTACTTTAAAAAATAATCAGTTGAAAAATTTCTTTCAAATCCAACCAAAAAAATAAATTACTAAGGTTTCCAGATCATATCTTTCATACATTTTTTCTTTGCTGGCTCAAACTGAAAGCAAGGCTCTAAAGCCATTGGCTTTATAAAGCAAATATTTATCTTGTCTTGTAACTAGTTGAAAGCCACTGGTCTTTGTGGCAAGCATTTCTCTAGAACATGGTACTTTTACAAAAGGGCAACAAAAATAGCAGGTTCAGCCTGAGGCCCAGCACCTATTTTGCCCTTAGCGGGCTCATAAAAATGAGTCAGGAGGATTTAATTTCCTTCCTACTAATTTTCTCTGATTTAGCCAGAAGATATGCATTATTAAAAGGGTGACTTTATGTACTCATATTCCATGATACACCAAAGTTTTGAAATTCATTCAAGCAAGTTATTTTTAAAGAGAGGAGGTGTGTACAGTATACTGAAAATAAAGGGAAGAAATGGAAGGCACTCACAGCATAAGACATAGGATCTTTGCAGACCACATCCATAAAACACACATATCAAGACATCTTGGAAGATTCTAGAGGGGAGGCAGATACACATCTGTCTATAACAGGTTACCTTGCTGGCAAGCTCTTTTTCTACTGTTCTCTTGTTTTTTCTCCTCTAGGCAAACTGACCACTTTGCTGAACTCTAACGTGCCATATATCTGCATTAGGGCCTCTGCACTGGCTATTTCCTCTGCCTAGAATGTTCTTCGCTCAGAAAACCACTTCCCCATTCTCTTAGGTCTTTTAAGTATTTGCTCAAATATCTCCCTAGTGAGGCTGACCCAGTCACCTCTCTTCCTGCCCAATTCCCAAGCATGATCAGGTCTTCAAAAACATATTGTACCTTTTCTTTATTTCACAGCAGTTATCACCATCTAATTTATTATAAGTTATATATTTATTATGTTCATTGTTTATTTACCATCTCCTCCTGATAGATTGTAAGCTCCTACGAGAAAATATCTTGAGGTGCCCTTTACTGATGAAGTCAACATACCTACAATAGCCTCATACATAGAAGGCACTCAATAAATATTTGTTGAAACAATGAAAGATTTCAGTAATGTGACAGATAAGAATGTAAGCTGCCTGAAAGTGGGAGCATTATTTTACTCAGCATTATACATTGAGTGCCTATTTCAGTGCCTGACAAATAGTAGATGTCTAAGCAGTTTGTTGAATTAACAAGCAAAATAATAGGTAAATAAGTTTTTTTCTTTTTATCAAAGACACGAATTATATGTAGTCAAAGAGAAAATAAGAAATAATTTCATATATATATATATGAAAAATGTCTTATAAAACTATTTGAGTTGAGTTTTAAAGTATTCATATAAGGTAAAGTCTAGTAAATAAATAACTAAAACAAAACACCAAATTTCTTACGTAAGAAAAAAAAAAAAACCCTAAGAAAGCACCATATCCAGCTTATGTTTCACTTGCAGTATTTCCAGAGTCATAACAGGTATGAAGCCTACTCAGTTACTATTCAAGAATAGGTCATGAATCCTCAGTTCCATAAATTTTGAAAATATATTGGAAAACACAATACTGAAATAAAAGAAAAGAAAAACTGAAACATCACATCTGGAAGAAACCTTCAAAATATGAAATATAATGGAAGTTCTCTCTGGAAAAATCTTCCAAAACACAAAATTAGGTAGCCTCAAGACTGCACCTGAAAAGATTTACTCCTGAAATATTAAGAACACTACCTTAAAAATGTCTTGTATGGCAAAGCAATAATATTTTACTTTTTCTCAGAAACAATATTTCCAATGATCACAATTTTTTCCCCTAAAACTTATGAAGTGTCCACCAAGGCTTTGAGTTTATTATATTAAATCAAAATGTAAAACTGAAATATCAAATATAAAAATTTTAAGCTAAAGTGTTCACTTTTCAGAGTCTGGATTGCTTCTACACAAAATCCTTGGCCTTCGATTTTGGTGTGCAAACCTCCATTGACAATGAAAAAAAAAAAAGACAAGATCAATGGAAGCTTCTAGAAACTAAGTCTATAAAGTAACATCACTTGGTCACCTCCAATCCCCAAAAACCCTAATAGTAGTATCTGCATCCTCTTTTTCAAATGAAGCATTTGAGAGATACACAAGTTATATCACAGCAGTCATTAAATCTTTCTTCTTTTCTGCCCACCCTGCCTGCTCTCCTAGAAGCAAGCCATGCTATCTATGCCTGGAGAGCTGCCTGGACCCATATATTCACTGTAAGTTTGAGGTTGTGATTCAGTCAATTCCCTTTCAACAAGCTGACAGCCAAAATCTTTCTAAACACACATCAAATTACCTTCGCAATCGACAGTTTGCCAAAGACCTCCGAAGAAATCCACAGGAGCCACCATGGCATGGTTCAGTTCAGTTCATTCGCTCAGTGATGTCCAACTCTTCACAACCCCGTGGACACAGCACGCCAGGCCTCCTGTCCATCACCAGTTCCCGGAGTTTATTCAAGCTCATGTCCATTGAGCTGGTGATGCCATCCAGCCATCTCATCCTCTGTCATCCCCTTCTCCTTCTGCCCCCAATCCCTCCCAGCATCAGGGTCTTTTCCAATGAGTCAACTCTTCACATGAGGTGGCCAAAGTATTGAAGTTTCAGCTTCAGCATCAGTCCTTCCAATGAACACCCAGGACTGATCTCCTTTAAGATGAACTGGTTGGATCTCCTTGCAGTCCAAGGGACTCTCAAGCGTCTTCAACACCAGAGTTCAAAAGCATCAATTCTTCGGCACTCAGCTTTCTTTATAGTCCAACTTTCACATCCATACATGACCACTCGAAAAACCATAACCTTGACGAGATGAACCTTTGTTGACAATGTAATGGCATGGTCGGTGACCCTAAAATGTCTAGCATTGTCTTTAAACCCTTCACTCACCATATCATCTTTTATTTGATATAATCACATCACTTGCTCTGTTATTATTTTCTGTTTTCTTGTTTGCCTAACTATGCAACCCTGTTGAAGAGGATATGGGTGTCTTACTATGGAGTATGATTAAATACTTAATGCCTAGGGCTTCCCTGGTGGCTCAGATGGTAAAGAATCTACCTGCAATGCAGGAGACCTGGGTTCAATCCCTGGGTCCTGAAGATCCCCTGGAGAAGGAAATGACAACCCACTTCAGTATTCTTGCCTGGAGAATTCCATGGACAGAGGAGCCTAGCGGGCTACAGTCCACAGAATTGCAAAGAGTTGGACATGACTGAGTGACTAACATACACTGTATAAAGAGGTAAAGGAATGAGCTGATTTGAAAGAAAAAGTTGGTATTTTGCTTTCCTCAGTGATTTTACATAATGAAGGGGAGCAGAATATGCCTTTCCCACCTCCTGAAAAATGTGCCACTTTGGCACATACATTATTTTCAGTTGAAGGCAATCAAGATCCAGTAGACTCAGAAAAGCTTTTTGCCTCCCTCTTAGCTGCCTGAAAGAACTTCAGAAGGGGACCTGTACAAGGAAGAGAGTTATAACCAGAGGTAACTTCATCAGAGCAGGGCAAATATTTGTTTATCAAATACATCTTCATCTTTACCAAATACATCTGTTCTCTTCATCTTCCTGTCAACTGCCTTCTCTCCTGTGAAGTCCAAAACCTATACCCCTTTCCTTAGCTCTAATTGGTATATAAGTGTCACTTGCCTAATTGCCTTTGAATCTCCTATTTTCATGGGCCTCCTGTATGTAAGAAGTTAAATTCATTCATTTTATTCTGTTAACCTGTCTTGTGTCCATTTAATTATTAGACCTGCTAAAGGACCTAGAAGTATAGAAGGCAAATTCTTTCCTTCCCTATAATAATCTCTACAGAACGAGAAGACACACACACAAAATGAAAGCAGGTGGAAGGTAAAAATTTTCTTATGTCCATAGGAATTATAATAATCATACAATTCTGATTAGATTGAAATTACTCTCTCAGGTGTCAAGAATGCTATGTGCCATTATACTGGAACATCTATAAATGAGATACAGAATCCCATATATATATTCTGTATCTCATTTATAGAAACATGTATATTATCTAGGGTGAAACAGATCACCAGCCCAGGTTGGATGCATGAGACAAGTGCTCAGGCCTGGTGCACTGGGAAGACCCAGAGGAATCGAGTGGAGAGGGAGGTGGGAGGGGGGATCAGGATGGGGAATACATGTAACTCCATGGCTGATTCATGTCAATGTATGACAAAAACCACTACAATATTGTAAAGTAATTAGCCTCCAACTAATAAAAATAAATGAAAAAAAATGAGATACAGAAATCATTTTGAAGATGTACATTGGCTATTGTAAAATCTAATCAACACACAGTGAAAACATTATTTGAAGTTATACCCTGGGTCTACCTTTTTTCATATAGCATTCTTTCATTATTTTTCTTTCTTTTTTTTGTATATTGTGGCTAATCTACACACTATAAAATATGGAGATTTTAAGCACACAGATCAATGAGTCTTGACAAATAATTATACTCTTATAATTAAAATATAGACATCTCCATCATCCCAAGAAATTTGCCTGTTCCCTTTTCTAGTCTGTGGCACAACTCTCATTTCCCAGCCCCAGGCAACCATGGCACTGGTTTCTATCATACAGTTTTACTAGTCTGCATACAAAGTTCATAAAAGTTAAATCATACAGTGTGGATTCTTGTCCACTACTCTTTGCATGTGCTCTTTAATGCAACAGTCAATTTGAGATTCCTCTACGCTGTCGTGTATGTCCATAGCTCATTTCTTTGTATTGCTGATAAGAATCCCATTGTTTATCCATGTACTCATTTATGGGCATATAGGTTGTTTCAGTTGTAACTGTTGTGAACATCTGTGTATAAGTAAGTCTTTATATATACATGTGTTTACTCTTCTCTTCTTAAAACCAAGGAGTGGGATTGCTGAGTCATTTGGTAGTTGTATGTTTCAGTGTATAGAAGGTATCAACCCTTTCTTTTGAAGTGGTTGTGCCAAGTTAGCTTCTCAGCAGAAACATGTGAGTTTCAGTTTCTCTGCATCCTCACCAACACTTCATGATGTTGTTCTTTTTGTTTGCTCCTGAGCTCTTCCAGTGAATAAAGTGTTGTCACATAGCAGTTTTAATTGACATTTTCCTAGTATTGTTGATTGATACTGTTGAGCATTTGTATATATTTTTAGCCATTCTTACATCTTTCTTTCAAGTCCTCTGCTCGGCTTTTATTGAGTCATTTATCATTGTTTCTGTTGCTGTTATTGCTAACATAGTAGTTCTTTTTATATTCTAGATAAGTCTTTTGTCAGATATGTGTAAGACAAATATTCTGCCAGTTCCTGGCTTACCTTTTAATTTTTGTGAACATGAATATTAATGAGTAGATTTAAAATATTTTTCTGATAAAGTGCCTGGCTTTATCTTACATGTAGAATTCTTAGAACCTTGATGGGAATAGTGGAATTGTTCATAAAATACAATTTTGCATTTTGTTTCTTGAACCAAAATTTAATACATATCATTAATTTTTCTTTGCTGGGCATTATTAACATTATACTCTAAATGTTATTTAAATTTATTAAATAACATATCTGCTTGTATTTTATGAGGAAAAAATAACTGAACAGCACCAAAATTAAAATCAACTTCAAGAAATCCATAAAGATTGGGGATTCTCAAAGTTAGATGATCTTTAAAAATCAAGGGACATTATAAAAATTACAGTATATCTAATTGCTTGGCTTTATACATTTTCTTGATACATATTATAAACATAGATCATTCTCAACCTAGTTCTCATATTTTTTTGTAATATCACTAATGACTACTAAAAAATAATTTCACATGAAAATGACAAATAACCTGAGTACTTTAATGTACCAAATAAATTATCAAGTGGGTAGTTTTAGATGGACTTCTTCCTTTTTCAGAAGTTGGTAACTATAGAAAGAGTATGGTTAAGCCATGGTTTATTTCTGCTAGTTGGTTAATCAACTATGCAGTCATGGGAATTCTGTAGGCTTCCTTAGTTCTTATTGTTGTCAGCTATAAAATGAAGGCAGAAAAAATATATATATAATTGAAAAAAATGAAGGCAGATATCCCCCCAAGCGCACATGTTGGGATAACCTTGATAGTTACATTGTAAAAAAAAAAAAAAAAAAAAAGCTATTTTCTATGTCCTACTATATTTAAATGCATTGTTATATTCTGATATATGATTGGCATGTTTAGATAAGTCTTAACACTTAATATGTTTCACAGAGAATTATTAAAAATTCAAATGTATTTTCCAAATGTACCATTCCTTGAATAATAAGCATTGGAAAATGAATGTTTTAAGTGAAACTAACTCCTGTAATATGATTACAAGCTCAAAGATGAATATGCTTATGAAATTAAAATATAGTTTTTGATGAAAATAAAGTTTAAAATGTACCCATAAATCAATGTCTTAGAAAAACAGACATATGCATAACTCATTTTAATCATGCACGTGCACCCTTGCCAAAAACATCTGTCTAAGATACACTTCAATATACAATACACCACATATTCATGCAAGAATATGGTAACCAGGGAAAGAGCATCTTTACGCCAATCCTCGAGTTTGCAGTCATTTATTAATAATTACAGGAAATATATTAGAGTTACTGTATTATCTTTTTCATACTTAAGTAGATATCCTCTATGATTATGCTGAAGGACTCTTTTCTTTGAAATTTGTTCACTTAGGCAGCTGAAGAAAAGGAAGAACTCCAAAGTAGAGTGTGCATACTTGAAATCAAAGGTAAGAGGAGTCAGGAGAAATGTCTGTGGGGAGGACTCATTAGGTAAAATCGATTTTTTTAACAAGAAGACAATAAAAATTCTGTAACATATTGAAATATTAATCTTGCTTCATATTTCTTATAATTTTCATGTCACACCACTCTCTAATGTGCTTTTCTTAGGGTATTTTCTTAATATTATCCCCTTTTTCCTTTGACAATCAAAACAGAACTTAACGAATTACTTCTATGTAAAACAAGTGAAAATTAGGGTGAGGGAAGTCTTCCTTTGGTAAAGTTTAGAGTAAGCTGGAAGATATTTTAGTATTTAAAGCTAGAAGTTTCCAAAAATGTGAACACTTCACATGAAAATGACAATTATAAAAGATAGAAAAATTATTATTATTTATGGGAGGACATCAACTTTGAAAATTATTAACTATACCATCGTTTCTATGAGATTTTTGAACATTATTGACCAGCGACAGTAACTAATTCTCGGTTAAAATTAATAGTAATTAATGTTATGGTTATTTATGCAATCCATCTGAAAATAGATCAGTTCATTTTAATATAGCTTCTGAAACACTTTTAAAATTTAATCATTTTCAGTATCCAAGTTGAAAATCCAAAAGACAACCAACATATCATAACAAGTGCAGACTCTCCATAAAATAAGGATGTGGAGTTTTGTATGGAAGAGATGCTGATGATTCAAAATCTCTCCTTTCCGGATTCTCAGTTCTAGCCCTTCCTTGACTCAATTGCTGACTTCATGGAGCAAAGTCTTTATGTATATTTTCAAGGGTTTTTCAGGGTTCTCTTAAGACTCAATGACATGTCTCAAAATGTTGGTTATAGTTCTCCAACTCACCAGTTTTCTTTTTTTTATAAATCTGACTGCTCTCTACCTACATTCTTCCTGCCAGTAAAAGCATTGATCTATATAATGGCAGTAGAAGAATAGTTAAACGTCTTTTGGTAAAAGGAGGCCATTTACCACTGTCTTACTGCTCTTTTATTCACACCACATACCATATTACTTAATTTCAAAGTATTATAATCTATTGGTTGGTGGTTTAGTTGCTAAGTCGTGTCCAACTCTTGCAACCCCATGAACTGAAGCCCGCCAGACCACTCTGTCCATAGGATTTTCCAGGCAACAATACTGGAGAGGGTTGCCATATCTTCTCCATGGTATCTTCCCAACCCAGGAATCAAACCTGGGTCTCCTGCACTGCAGGCAGATTCTTTACCAACTGAGGTACCAGGGAAGCTCAATGTATTGGTTATGATCATATTATCCATTTTCAATAGAATGTGGAAATCTCAGGACAAAGACTGTATCCTGTTAATATTAGTATAATTGGGTTCTGTTATATTGCTTGGAATTCAGGAGCAACTGAATAATTATATATTATGCTGAGTGAATATATGAATAAATACATAGTTCTCTAGCCAAAGCAAAACAGAATGAATACATAGAGCTTCCTATTCTTACTGGCCTATAAAATGCGCAGACAATTCTCTTGATGCCATTGCTTATATCTATAATGAGTAATAGAAGAGGGTAAAATGTTTATGTTCCTCAATCCCTTTTATTTTATACTTATATACTCTATGGAAAATCATAATGCCCTGGTGAGTCATAATGATTAGTTGTTGAAAACACAAAGATTAGAAATAAAATACACCTTCTCTTCTAGGGACTAAATAGAGATGCTTAGTCTCTTAGACATTTGTTACTAGAAGAAGATAGACCAGTATCACTACTAGAAGAAGAAGAAGACAAGGTCAAAAAAGAATAAGATTAAGTTGAGCAAGGATGCTCATTGAACAAGCATCTGTGGTCTGTGTTAGGAAGGAGTGGACACGGGTGTGGCCATCTGCCTTGCTAACTTGTTTCTTTTCTCCATGAGTCACAATTTGATTGGGTACTTTGGGAAGAAAAGGTGAGTTTCATCTTCCAAATATGTTTCAAATATGTTTCACTCTCCAAATAGCGGAGAAAGGTCAAGAAGAAAAAGAAAGAATGTACTATTCTAAATGAATTTCATATTCATTTAGAATTTTTTTCTTTCTCTCCTTCTCTCCCTTCCTTCCCTCCTTGATTTCTCCCTTCCTTTCTGTCTACTTGTCACTAAATTTTTCTCTTCTGTCAGAAGAATATTCTACATGACAAATTCACATCAATGATAAAGAAGGGTGGGGTGGGAAATCAGCTGATAAGTCTGTCCATTTAATTTAAAATAAAACTTTAGACCATCAACTCTTATGATTAGGTTAGGTATTGTTTTATGAAACAAAAAGAAGGTGCTCACCAGGTTAACTGATTATGTGAGACATTTTCCTAAATGACAAATAGTGGGAACATGGCATGGAACCAAATTTCTAAGGATAGTTTCCAACTAATAATTTGAAAAACCTAAGTTGACAGTCAACTCAGAACAATTGACCCCTTGACACTGGCTTGACCTCCCTTTATTCAGTAAACACTGGGGCTAGGTTAGAATAACTGACCTATATTGATTTACAATAAAATAGTAACACGTAACAACATCATAAAAGATTTATGTTTTTATTCAGCGTTGATGTTGATATCTTAAGTAGCAAGCATATCGCACGTCGCAATGTAGTGACAAGACCAAATGCGTTTTGGCAGAGCTTCAGTATAAAAATTAGAAGGTGTTGATTTCATTACCACTCTGGCAATACATTTGAAAGAGTGTTAATGACTATTAATGGCCTAGTCCTCAGCCAGAAGAACGCCTGAAGTCAGTGAAAGTGGCGTTTTATCTGCTCTTAAACATTAAAAACAGAGAGGCTCCTACAGTTGCATTTTTAAGTGCCTTTCCTGCTCTACAAGTAATCACATCCCCCACTTAACTGAGCTTTTAAAAATGTTTAAATTCAAGGCAAGCCACATTTCTTTACTCTGGAGATTTTACCCCCTTCTTATGTCTAACAACATGCATTTGACTTTTGTCAAAAAGTAGTCGGAGGTGAATGAGAAGAAAAGTATTTTTTAAAGGACTTTTGTCTCTTTTCAGCTTTTATAGAAACTTCATTGTTGTAGGTTTACCAAAAGAGAGTTACTTATTTCCTGTTCTTATTTATTTTTGGAGACAGATGAGTCCAAACATTCTTATGATGGAATGCCCTATGAATCAATCTATGTTTCTGAAGCCCACATGTTACCACAATTCTTTTTTTTCCCCCTCAAATAAGTTTTTTTAGTCCCTGGAGAATCCTAAATCAACACGTTATTAGATGAAGGATGGAAGCTTCTGTTTCAGAAAACACAACTGTAGCTAGACAACAGAAAACAGATGCCAATTATTTGCCAAAGGCTGCTGGAAAACAAAACATTTTATGACATTTACTTTGCCTTAGCAGAGCTGCTGCTGATGCCAAAGAAATATAAACTAGTCAAATTACCAGCAGCCGGTTTTCAAATGTGGGGTTTAATGATTTGGAATCTTGCTCTACCTTTGGTCACTGAGTGTCCTACAAATTTCTTTGCACACTGATTCTGCATTCTTGATGTTTTCACAGATGAATAGGAACAATACATATAATCAATATGTCTAATGAAATATGTGATGTATTTTAAGGTTGTACCCTATTGTCTTATAATTCCACTGGTTTTTTTTAAGAGGAAAGATAATTTTTGATGCTTGCTACTTAAGAGTGACTTCCTTGACACATATTTTTATTTCATGTGGCAAAAGCTTCAAATTAAACATCTTTTTTTACATTGGATCCAGCTGAATTATTCATTGTTAATATGATGTCACAAGCAATGTTTAAGTATTTTTCCTCCAGTAGTTAACAGAGACTTAATTTAGTCACAATCGATATCCATCTAGCCCCACAAGAATATAAATTTCCCATAAATATGTTTAGATCAAATGGCTCACCTTTGAAACACATTTCTGAAAAATATCTTGGGCTGACTTCACTGAAACCAGAAGTTATGTCAAATAAATTTCTACTTTTATCAGCCATAAAACCATGCTGTGTTAAAAAAGAAAAAAACTAGATTTGCAAAAAAAGTTTCTGAGAGTCTTATGAAATATGTGCTTATTTCTCTTCTCTTCTTAGTGATTTGAAGAGACGATGAAGAAAAGCAATTAATTTACTTTTCTTGATAGCATAAAGTGACCACAAGTAATGGTGTTGTCGAAGTTGTCCTAAGTGTCTACATTACCTCTAAGTATCCTGAGCAGCTGAGAAGTGAACTAAATTAGTATTTCTATCAATGAGTATTTATTGAAAGTTTAAGCTGAAAAAAGGGATGATCAAAGTGACAGGAAAAGTCATGCTTCTCACTTTGTAATATGCACATGAATCACCAGGGGCCTAGCCAAATTCAGGTTATGCTTCAGTAGTTCAGTGATGGGGTCTGAAATTCTACATCCAATGTAGTGATTTTAAAGAACTTCTGAAGGCAAGAGTGTAGATGACTTGAGGTGTGCCATTCTTCATTGAGCAACAGCAATTTTCAGAAGCTGTCATAGCCAATCTCAGCATTCAAGGTAATTGACTAATTCCTAATCAAACATAGGGAACCCTGGTCTTAATGATTGCTACCAATATCCTGGTTCCAGTGTGATGGGTGTATGCTGAATTGATGGACTACATAGAACATGCACCTTATCTTTCTGGATTCAACTGTACTAAGACTTGTATGGTGTGTGTGTGTGTGTGTGTGTGTGTAGAGAGTTCAATTCAGTTCAGTTCAGTCGTTCAGTCCTGTCTGACTCTTTGCGACCTCATGGAATGCAGCATGCCAGGCCTCCCTGTCCATCAACAACTCCCTGACTTAACTCAAAGTCATGTCCATTGAGTCAGTGATGCCATCCAACCATCTCATCCTCTGTCATCCCTTTCTCCTCCTGCCTTCATCTTTCCCAGCATCAGGGTCTTTTCCAATGAGTCAGCTCTTCACATCAGGTGGCGAAAGTATTGGAGTTTCCGCTTCAACATCAGTCCTTCCAAAGAACACTCAGGACTGATCTCCTTTAGGATGGACTGGTTGGATCTCCTTGCAGTCCAAGGGACTCTTAAGAGTCTTCTCCAACATAACAGTTCAAAAGCATCAAATCCAACATCCAAGTACTGCATTTTGGACTCTTGTTGACTGTGATGGCTACTCCATTTCTTCTAAGGGATTCTTGCCTACAGTAGTAGATATAATGGTCATCTGAGCTAAATTCACCCATTCCAGTCCATTTTAGTTTGCTGATTCCTAAAATGTTGACGTTCACTCTTGCCATCTCCTGTTTGATTGCTTCCAATTTGCCTTGATTCATGGACCTAACAGTCCACGTTCCTATGCAATATTGCTCTTTACAGCATCAGACCTTGCCTCTGTCACCAGTCACATCCACAGCTGGGTGTTGTTTTTTCTTTGGCTTCGTCTCTTCATTCTTTTTTTTTTTTTTCCAGTGGGTTTTGTCATACATTGATATGAATCAGCCATGGATTTACATGTATTCCCAATCCCGATCCCCCCTCCCACCTCCCTCTCCACCCGATTCCTCTGGGTCTTCCCAGTGCACCAGGCCCGAGCACTTGTCTTGTGCATCCCACCTGGGCTGGTGATCTGTTTCACCATAGATAGTATACATGCTGTTCTTTTGAAATATCCCACCCTCACATTCTCCCACAAAGTTTAAAAGTCTGTTCTGTATTTCTGTGTCTCTTTTTCTGTTCTGCATATAGGGTTATCGTTATCACCTTTCTAAATTCCATATACATGTGTCAGTATGCTGTAATGTTCTTTATCTTTCTGGCTTACTTCACTCTGTATAATGGGCTCCAGCTTCATCCATCTCATTAGGACTGGTTCAAATGAATTCTTTTTAATGGCTGAGTAATATTCCATGGTGTATATGTACCACAGCTTCCTTATCCATTCATCTGCTGATGGGCATCTAGGTTGCTTCCATGTCCTGGCTATTATAAACAGTGCTGCGATGAACATTGGGGTGCACGTGTCTCTTTCAGATCTGGTTTCCTCAGTGTGTATGCCCAGAAGTGGGATTGCTGGGTCATATGGCAGTTCTATTTCCAGTTTTTTAAGAAATCTCCACACTGTTTTCCATAGTGGCTGTACTAGTTTGCATTCCCACCAACAGTGTAAGAGGGTTCCCTTTTCTCCACACCCTCTCCAGCATTTATCTATTCTACCCAAAGCAGTCTATAGATTCAATGCAACCCCTATCAAGCTACCAACGGTATTTTTCACAGAACTAGACCAAAGAATTTCACAATTTGTATGGAAATACAAAAAACCTCGAATAGCCAAAGTAATCTTGAGAAAGAAGAATGGAACTGGAGGAATCAACCTGCCTGACCTCAGACTCTACTACAAAGCCACAGTCATCAAGACAGTATGGTACTGGCACAAAGACAGAAATATAGATCAATGGAACAGAATAGAAAGCCCAGAGATAAATCCACGAACCTATGGACACCTTATCTTTGACAAAGGAGGCAAGGATATACAATGGAAAAAAGACAACCTCTTTAACAAGTGGTGCTGGGAAAACTGGTCAACCACTTGTAAAAGAATGAAACTAGAACACTTTCTAACACCATACACAAAAATAAACTCAAAATGGATTAAAGATCTAAATGTAAGACCAGAAACTATAAAACTCCTAGAGGAGAACATAGGCAAAACACTCTCCGACATAAATCAAAGCAAGATCCTCTATGACCCACCTCCCAGAATATTGGAAATAAAAGCAAAACTAAACAAATGGGACCTAATGAAACTTAAAAGCTTTTGCACTACAAAGGAAACTATAAGTAAGGTGAAAAGACAGCCCTCAGATTGGGAGAAAATAATAGCAAATGAAGAAACAGACAAAGGATTAATCTCAAAAATATACAAGCAACTCCTGCAGCTCAATTCCAGAAAAATAAATGACCCAATCAAAAAATGGGCCAAAGAACTAAACAGACATTTCTCCAAAGAAGACATACAGATGGCTAACAAACACATGAAAAGATGCTCAACATCACTCATTATTAGAGAAATGCAAATCAAAACCACAATGAGGTACCATTACACGCCAGTCAGGATGGCTGCTATCCAAAAGTCTTCATTCTTTCTGAAGTTATTTCTCCACTCTTTTTCAGTAGCATATTGGCACCTACCGGGCCTGGGAAGTTCATTTTTCAGTTTCCTATCTTTTTGCCCTTTCATACCGTTCATGGGGTTCTCAAGGCACAAATACTGAAGTGGTTTGCCATTCCCTTCTCCAGTGGACCACATTTTGTCAGAACTCTCCACCATGACCAGTCCATCTTGGCTCATAGTTTCCTTGAGTTAAACAAGGCTGTGGTCAATGTGATTAGATTGGTTCATTTTCTGTGATTGTGGCTTTTAGTCTGTCTGCCCTCTGATGGAGAAGGATAAGAGGCTTATGATAGCTTCCTGAGGGGATAGACTGACTGAGGGGGAAACTGGGTCTTGTTCTGATGGGTGGGGCCATGTTCAGTAAATCTTTAATCCAGTATCTGTTGATGGGTGGAGCTGTATTCCCTGCTGCTATTTACCTGAGGCCAAACTATGGTGCAGGTAATGAAGATAATGGTGACCTACCTCCCTCAAAAGATCCCAGGCATGTACTGCTACAGTCCATGCCCCCCAAAAATCCCTGCAGAAGGCCACCACGGACCCACGCCTTTGCCGAAGACTCCTGGACACCCACAGGCAAGTCTCCTGTGGGGCCACTGTTCCTTTCTCCTAGGTCCTGGTGCACAAAGTTCTGTCGTGCCCTCCAAGAGTCTATTTCCCAGTCCTATGTCAGTTCTGGCAGGTCTGTAGTGGGGTTAATGGCCATCATCTCCAAGAGGGCTTATGCCATACCCACACCCAGAGCCCCTTTCCCTGCAGCAGACCACTGCCAAGCTGTACCTCCACAGGAGATGCTCAAACACAGTTCTGTCTCAGTCTCTGTGGGGTCCCTGGGTCCTGGTGCACACAAGATTTGTTTGAACCCTCTGAGGGTCTCTGACAGGAAGAGGGTTTGATTCTAAACCTGAATTTTCCCCTCCTACCATCTTGCTGGGGCTTCTCCTATGCTCTTGGACATGGGGTATCTCCTAGCAGCTGTTCCAGTGCCTACCATCTTACTGGGGTTTCTCTGATCTTGGACATGGAGTATCTCCACATGGCTGGTCCAGGGAAGTGCAGCCGCGCTCCTGACCTTGGACGTGGGGTATCTCCTCTCTGCTGCTCGCCGCTCCAGCACTGCACAGCCACTCCATAGTCTGGCCCCAGGTAAATAGCTCTGGTGGCTCAGATGATAAAGTGTCTGCCTACAATGCGGGAGATCCGGGTTCAATCCCTGGGTCATGAAGGTCTCCTGGAGAAGGAAATGGCACCCCACTCCAGTATTCTTGCTGGAAAATCCCATGGATGGCAGAGCCTGGTAGGCTACAGTCCATGGGGTCACAAAGAGTTGGACACGACTGATCAACTGAACTGAACTAAACTGAACTCTCTCTACACACAGACACACACACAGACACACACACACACACACACACACACACACCATACAAGTCTTAGTACAGTTGAATCCAGAAAGATAAGGTGCATGTTCTATGTAGTCCATCAATTCAGCATACACCCATCACACTGGAACCAGGATATTGGTAGCAATCATTAAGACCAGGGTTCCCTATGTTTGATTAGTAGTTAGTCAACTACCTTGAATGCTGAGATTGGCTGTGACAGCTTCTGAAAATTGTTGTTGCTCAATGAAGAATTGCACTGAGCGACTGAACTGCATTGAAACTATGGTGGAGGTAATGAAGAGAATGGTGACCTCCCTCAAAAGATCCCAGGCATGTACTGCTACAGTCCGTGCCCCCAACCCTGCAGCAGGCCACCACGGACCCACGCCTTCGCCGGAGACTCCCGGACACCCACAGGCAAATCTGGACAGTCCCCTGTGGGGTCACTGTTCCTTTCTCCTGGGTCCTGGTGCACAAGGTTCTGTTGTGCCCTCCGAGAGCCTATTTCCCAGTCCTGTGTAAGTTCTGGCAGGTCTATGGTGGGATTAATGGCGATCTCCTCCAAGAGCGCTTATGCTATACCCACACCCAGAGAGAAATGCAATTCAAAAAAGAAAAAAAAAAAAAAAATTAGAGGAAAAATCTGAGACTATTATATCATGATTGGAGAAAAGGGAAATTATAATTGCATCCTGAGGTCTGACTCAAACAAGCAGTGTGTATAGCTCCCAATAGCAAATCTTCCCAACGCAGCCATCAATCACACTGCCTATCTGGACAACGTCATACAAAAGAAAACGCAATTTAGTCAGAGTTGGTTTTATTCCTATTCATCTGAGAAACAGAATCTATAAATAGATGTGATTCTAGATATTAATACTATTTTAACAATCTTGACATACATTCATTTGGCCTGTATTTATCTAATGTCACAACAAGCCCATCTCCCCTTATTTCACTCCATCTTCAGTCAAAGCAAACCATCCTCTCACAGCAAAACCACAGGAGACCTTTGCAGTAAGCCTGAGTATCCTAGATTACATTCTCTGAAGTCCTACTCCCACTCTATCACACTCCCCAAACACCTGGGACAAATTCATAGCTGCTGCTTCAGAAAAATTTTGGCAGATTTCCTGTCTAGCAAGGGAGCAGCTGGCAGAATGTCATAGCCAATTAGAGGGGGAAAGCTTAGAGTATCCTTTTGAAAGATTCAGGACTCACAGACACAATGAATGAATGGATTCTGAACTAATCACACTCTTCCCACCTCACCTCCAGTTCCCAGGTAACACTGATCCTTCTATAGACATATTTCTTCCCCTTTAATCAATTTGCACTCAGCCTGACCACACAACTGCATGGCTAGAGCGTTGTGATTGTCTTCTAACTGGTCTGCCTGGCTTGTTTTCTCAACTTGAATAACAGTGTCCAATTAATCCTCCAAGACTATATAAGTTATCTGTTTAACAATCTTCTCTGGTTCCATTTAGCTATAAGAATAAATCCATTATGCAAAACTGTTCAAAAAAATACAAACATCTTTTGAACTTTAAAAAGTTGTTCTAGACTGTATCCTGAACATTCCATACTTATTTGATTTTATTGACTTTCTATCCACTTGTATATAATTTATTAACATTTCTTCTTGAAATAGTAATTCTTTCTTGACTCATCTGATCATTCCAGTCCTTACAGATTTTTCCAACTACAATTTTGTTACTTGTTCTTTGCTACCTTATAGAATTTCTTTCCTGTTGTTGCTATTCTTTTCTTCTTAAATATCATGTTTGTAATATATAGAACTCTTTTGACCAGTGTATGAGGTTTGGGTGGATAAGCGTTGAAGTCAATCTGGATCTAAGTTTTAATGAGTGAATGCTCTTTCTCCATCAGCAAATAAAGGATGAAAACATCTAGCTTTTTAGGATGATCATGTGGTTTCAGAGATAATAAATGTATAGGCCCTAGAAGAGTTCCTGAAATATACAGCTTCATTCTCAGAAAACATTAGCTTTTATTAAATGCTAACATTAACAGATACTAAGGACTTTGCAAGATATGACATATATCTATTATAGTTTATAGAAAAATGCCCTGTACAGAGTGGATATACAACTTTTTTATTTGAACTGATTGAATTTTTCTATATTAAATGTTAACCTGTAGCTAAGGAGATTATTTGATTGAAACCCTAGCCAATTTATTATTCATCTTTTGTTCCTGAAAAGCACTTCTTCAATGGCCATATGTAACCTATGCATAGCTTCTGTGCCTTTGAGACACTGTCATTTATTTGACATGATTATTTGTTTCAGAGTTACTTATCATTAGTACACAATATAGGATGACTTTAGCTAAATTACTAACTGGAATCAGAAGAAAATTTAAGAATTGATCCTACAAATCACATTGTCCTCAGGAAATACATAATTTAGGTTCGAACTAAACTGTGATCATGAATAGGCTAACCAAACAACTCTCGGAGATAAATGTAATTTATTTTCACACATATGACAAAATATTTGGCACTTGGTAGATATTAAATTTTTGTTGAATGAATGAATGATGTAATTCTAGCTGAATTCCTGTAAATCTCCAGTAACAGCTTTGCGCTGTTATTTTTGAAGAATTTAACTTATGATTGGCTGAAAGAACAAAATTGACTATCTACCATTAAAAATCATTGAGTATTGGTAGTAAAGTGCACTCATAGCTAAATCTAGTATGTTTTTTAAAAGGAAGCTCTGTAAAATTATTTGATTTTAATTAATATTAGAGCTCATGATTTATGTATTGTTTAAAATAATTTGACTTCATCAAAATCTTATGCATGTTGGCCATTAATTATGTAGCAGAATTTTGATGATGAGACTATCAATTTTATTAAATACATGATTTCTACTATATGCAGTTTTCAATACCATTGGCTGTGGAACACTTCCAAAGTACTGGAATTTTTATGGCAAACTAAAGATCTGGAAATATCTTCTCAATACCTTCTCTAAACTTCTCTTTAAGATGTATTGTGAAAGACTGGGTTGTTATCAACATCCATAAACCTCTAAACAAATTAACCTACCCAGTGGAACTGATGGGTCTTCCTATTCAAAAGATCCACTTGCCTCAGAACCAAGTATTATCATGTTGATTTTCAATAAAAAATTGAACAGTGTATCTCTAGAACGTTTGGAGCTACCTTTCATTTCTGTTTAGCCAACTAGAATGTCATTTAAGTCAAATCGTTCACCTGAAACTGCCTCTCTTTCTGTGTTTATTTTATTAAGATTTAACTTTGTTATCAGCACTATTGTCTTGAAATTGAGATTAATCACAATATGTTTGTTGGATTTATTCATCAAGGGTGAGTTCAGTCATTCTGAACTACACAGTGGACTATATAACAATCATCAACTTCAATAAGAATTTTCATTTATTTTTTTTAAATCAATGTTTATATATTAAAGAAAAATGTCATATAGGTCATAGAATTCTTATTTCATTTTTTAAAATAAGGGAAGATTTTAAGTGGAAATAATGATTTTATAAAACTTGAAGTCTATGTTTGATAATAGCACCATTTAAAAAGTGAATTTGTGGTTTATAGGCAATGTCTTCCTTTTGAAAGATTTTCTATTCTTGGAAAAAAAATTATACAGGGCAGTGTGGTAAGTAAATTGGGGGAGAATGGAAAGGCTTACTATCTCTGCTCTATGCCAGGGGAAAAAAACTAATTTCTCAAATAACCAATTGTCAAATCATATTTCAAGCTAACTGAAAAATGAGAAGAATGTTCTGATAAATTAAATTTAAATTAAGAATCTGGTTATAATAAATAATTATCCCAAAACACTGCTAATGTATGCAGAAATATATCCTCCCCCATTTTTCATAGGCCCTAGGAATATTTTAATCCTCCTCTTAGTCAGGACCTAAGAAATCTGTTTACTAGGAAACATGGCAGCTCTTTTTTATAAAATTTTTAAATATAATTTTATACAAAAATAAAAAATGAGTATGTAACTGAATATTTAGGTTATGATATATTCTAATCTAAAATGGGAAAGGATAATATGGAAATTATTCAAGCAGTGTTTGGATTATACATCTATCATCAAAGTTAATATTTAAAAAAACACTGTGTATCAATTAAGCATTTTATGAACATGAATAAATATATATTTGCTGGCACTTAATAAGTTTGATATTCATATTATGCTGTAGTTTTAATAGATATTTTATCATATTTTATTGGCATCCCTACTAAACATCTTCTTATTAAATATTTCTTCTATTTATCTTGTGTATGTTTATTCAATGTGTTTTTTCTCTTGGATTTTATCTGTAAAGTACATAACATTTACTTGTTTTTCTGAATAAATGATTAACTTTCTAAGATTAATTTTCACCACTCTTTCGTAGTAAGTATTTCTAAGTAATATACTATAGTTTGGCTTAATACACTCTGTAGTCACTATCTAACTGAAATCTTTCTTGATTGTCTGAGTTAGTTAGTTAGTGGCAGAGTTAGTTAGAAAAGGGCAAAAACAATTTTTTGAAGAAGTAATGACTAAAAAATGTCAAATTTGATGAAAAATAATCATACACATGGGCGTCCCTAGTGGCTCAGATGGTGAAGAATCTGCCTGCTTTCAGGAAACCCAGGTTCCTTTGCTGGGTCAGGAAAATCCCCTGGAGAAGGGAATGGCTACCCACTCCAGTATTCTTGGCTGGAGAATTCCATGGAAAGAGGAGCCTGGTGGGCTACAATCCATGGGGTCACAAAGAGTTGGACAATATTGAGTGACTAACACACACACAAACACATTCATATTTATACCTATTCAGTTTATCTACATCTACATAGAATACAAAGAGATTTACATGTAGATACTTCATAGTTAAACTGGTGAAAGCCAAAGGCAAAAAGAGAATCCTCAAAGCAATGAGATTAAAAATACTCAGCACATAAAGGAAAATCGTAGTAAAATTTACAGCTGATTTCTCATTGGAGTTTATGGGGGCCAAAATTCAGTGAGATGACTATTCAAATATCTGAAGACAATCAGTCAACAATTCTACAACCAGCAAACTATGCTTCAGAAACAAAAAAAAAATATAAACAGTTCCCATATAGCCAAAGAAAAATCTATATGTAACTGAAATCTATGAAATCATGCATTCAATAGCAATAGAACATATATTCCCTTAAAGAGCATATGGGGGCTTTCCCCGTGGCTCAGTGGTAAAGAAACTGCCTACAGTGCAGGAGATGCAGGTATGATCCCTAGAGAAGGAAGATCCCTGGAAAAGGAAATAGCAACCCACCGTGGGAAATCCCATGGACAGAGCAGCCTGGTAGGCTACAGTCCATGGGGTCACAAAAAGAGTTTAACACAATTTAATGACTAAACAGTAACAAAGAGCATATAAAAAATTTTCCATGATAAATCATATGCTAGGCTATATCACAGAAATTAGTAATTTTAAAGGAAATAAAATATGTTTTCAAACACAAAGAAATTAAATTAGAAATTGACAACAGAGGAAGTCAGGGAAATTCCAAGCTTTGGAAAATAAATTACATACTTCCAATATAACTTATGGCTCAAAGATGGCTCAAAGAAAAATTAGGAAATACTTTGAACTGACTGAAAATGGAATTACAACAAATAAAATTTTTTTGTACTGTAGTAAAAGGGTATTTAGAGGGAATTTTTTATCTTTAAATGTCTGCATTAGGAAAGATAATCTCAAATCAATACATTTCTACCTGAAGAAGATAGTACAAGAAGAAAAAAATACAAAGAAATAATGAAACACATAAATAAGTATCAGAAAGAATTTGGTAAATTAGAGAAACAAAAAATCAATGGAGAAAATCAATGAAATGAAAAGCTAGTTCTTTAGAAAAATTTTAAAACGTAACAAGCTTTATCTAGACTGGTCAAGAGAAAAAGAGAGACACAAATTATTAAAACCAGAAATGAAAGAGGGCATATCATTATGAATCTTATATAAATTAAAAGGACTATAAAGAAATAAGAAAAACTTTATCCTGAAAAAGTGGTCAACCTGAATTAAACAGAATAAGTCCTAAAAGGAAACAAACTATCTAAATTGATAGATAAAAGAAATTTAAAAATAGAAATAGACCCATAGCAAGTAAAAGAATTAACTTGATACTTAAAATGTTCCTGACTAAGAAAAATCCAGGCACAGATCATTTTACAAATAAATTCTAGCAAATTTTTAAAAAGAGATATAAGTCATTCACGGACTCTTATGAAATTCAAAGTCTAGAACATTTCTTAATTCATTCTATGCCGCTACTGTTGGCCCAGTGATAAAACTAGATAAGGATGTCACAATAAAAGGACATGAATATCAATGTTTCTCGTGAATACTGACCCCAAAAATAAAAAAAAGCAATCACAAATTAAGCAACATATAAAAATATACATGATAACCAAATGAAATTTATTGCAAGAATACAGGTTAGGTTAATGTTCAAAAATTAGTTAATGGAATACAATATTACTTTGTTAAAAAGGACAAACCTCAGGCTCATCTCAATAAACAGAGAAAAATAATTTTAACAAATCCATCACCCATTCTTGATTTAAAAAAAAAAAAGAAGATCTGTCAATAAAGTAGGAATAAAAGGAAATTTTGACCACGGGCATCTATGAAAAACCCACAACTAACATTCTGTTTAATGCTTAAAGAGTAAAGTTACTCTCATTAAGATTAGGAATAAGACAGCTGTGTCTACTCTTGTCTCTCTTATCCAACAACATGTTGGAAGTTCTTACTACAATCAGGTAAGAAAAAGAAATAACAGGCACCTAATAGGAAGTGGAAGAAATAAAAATGTCTCAATTTGTAAACAATATAATCCTATATTCTGAAAATTTTAAGGAATTTAAAAAATCTAATAGAATTGATAAATATATATGGAAAGGTCACAGAATACAAGTTCAATATAAAAATCAACCGTTCTTCTACAAACTAACAATAAACAATCTGTATCATAAGGATGTTGCAGAAATTAAATGCTTAGCTTAGCTGTTAGCATATAGAAAATCCTCAACAAATACTGTCTTTCACTATTATTGTTTTTGTTGTTACTTGGCATCATGTGTCTACAAATGTTTATTAATTAATTCTTGCATTTAAGATAGTAATACTGCTTATTAAGGACAAATATTTCCTTAATAAACAGTGGGGACAGGTTAATAAACTGCTTACGGTCACCCAGGTGATAAGTAAAAGACCAAGCATGTGATCGTAAGCCCATCAGACTACCGAGTTGGCCCTTTCAATCATTCAGCCTTGTGGCCTGAGCTTGTCCTGCTGCTGCTGCTGTCGTTTAGTCACTAAATTCTATCCAATTATTTTGCAACACCTTGAACTGTAGCCTGCCAGGCACCTCCATCCACTGAATTCTCCAGGCAAGACTATTAAAATCAGTTACCATTTCCTCCTCCAGGGCATCTTGTGACCCTGGGATTGGATTGAACCTGTGTCTCCTGCATTGCCAGGCAGATTCTTTACCACTGAGGCACCATGGAAACCCCCAGGCTGTCCTAGAGATGGACAAATATTTAAATCAGAGTATGCTGTCAATTATGTGCCATCTGTACTTCTGCACCATTCCTACGCTCAGGAAGAATTTCAGAATCCAGAACACTCAAAAAAATACCCTGTTAATGAAGCCAGGCACATTTTGAATCAAACCCATAACCAGAATTCCTAAGGAATTAAAAAATTGGCCAACAAGCTTTCATCTCCACGGCTGCCCTTGAATATAAGCAGTCATTGCAAATTATGTTTTTGTTTAAAATATAATTCATTCATAGTGATAATGATCGACTGTCAAATGTATCATGCCACATTTTTGCAACTTATTTAGGAAATAACCAAATCAGGCATTTTTACATACTTCTACCATCCCATATAAAGTACATTCTTGATCATGTCTTCATATCATCATACTTATGTGGTTTCTTAGATATATACTATATTTTATTTTTTAATTTTTAAAATTTTATTTATTTCTTAATTGAAGGATAATTGCTTTACAGAATTTTGTTGTTTTCTGTCATACCTCAACATGAATCAGCCATAGGTATACATATATCCCCTCCTTTTAGAACCTCCCTCCCATCTCCCTCCACATCCAGTCCCTCTGGGTTGATAACAGAGCCCCTGTTTGAGCTTCCAGAACCACAGAGCAAATTCCCATTGGCTATCTATTTTACATAAGGTAATGTAAGTTTCCATGTTACTCTTTGCATACATCTCATCCTCTCCTCCCCCTCCCTATGTCCATAAGTCTATTCTCTATGTCTATTTCTCCATTCCTGCCCTGTAAATAAATTCTTCAGTACCATTTTTCTAGATTCTATATATATATATATATATATATATATATATATATATATATATATATGTTAGAATGTGATCTTTCTCTTTCTCTTTCTGACTTACTTCACTCTGCATAATAGGTTCTAGGTTAATCCACCTCATTAGAACTGACTCAAATGTGCTCCTTTTTATGGCTGAGTAATATTCCATTGTGTATTTGTACAACTTCTTTATCCGTTCATCTGTCGATGGACATCTAGATTGCTTCCATGTTTTAGCTGCAATAGTGCTGCAATGAACAATGGAAAATATGTCTTTTTCAATTTTGGTTTCCTCAGGGTACATGCCTAGGCATGGGATTGCTGGGTCATATGGTGATTTTATTCCTAGTTTTTTAAGGAATCTCCATACCATCTTCCATAGTGGCTGTATCAATTTACATTCCCACCAACAGTGCAAGAGCATTACCTTTTCTCCACACTCTCTCCAGCATTTATTATTTGTAGATGTTTTGAGGACTGCCATTCTCACTGGTATGAGGTGATATTTCATTATAGTTTTGATTTGCATTTCTCTAATAATGAGTGATGTTGAACATCTTTTCATGTGTTTGTTAGCCATCTGTATGCCTTCTTTGGAGAAATGTCTGTTTAGGTCTTTTTCTCATTTGTTGATTGGGTTGTTTGCTTTTCTGGTATTGAGTTGTACATGCTGCTTGTATATTTTGGAAATTAATCCTTTGTCAGTTGTTTCATTTGCTATTATTTTCTCCCATTCTGAGGGTTGTCTTTTCACCTTTCTTTGTTGTGAAAAAACTTTTAAGTTTAATCAAGTTCCACTTGTTTACTTTTGTTTTTATTTCCTTTACTCTAGGAGGTGGGTCATAGAGGATCTTTCTTTGATTTATGTCATCGAGTGTTCTGCCTATGTTTTCCTCTAAGAGTTTTATAGTTTCTGGTATTATATTTAGATCTTTAATGCATTTTGAGTTTACCTTTGTGTATGGTGTTAGGAAGTGTTCTCATTTCATTCTTTTACATGTAGCTGTCCAGTTTTCCCAGCACCATTTATTGAAGAGGCTGCCTTTTCCCCATAATATATTCTTGCCTCCTTTGTCAAAAATAAGGTACCCATAGGTGCATGGGTTTATTTCTGGGCTTTATAGCTTGTTCCATTGGTCTATATTTCTGTTTTTAGGTATATATTTCTTATTCCAAAAGTCTGCTTTGTATTTCTCTATATCCTACTTTAGATCTATTTTTACCATACTAGCTACAAATTAGCTTCATTTTCAAGAAAAAAGACAAATTCACATGAGTCTTTGATATGCAAAATCAAACCTATACTGTTTTATTTTAATTTCTTCAAAGCTCTTAGTAATTTAATTAGCTGAAACATACAATGGTATTCATTTTGTACTTCTAGTTCCCAAGTTATTATACAATCATAATGACATTCAATGTATTGCAACTTAATTTTACTTTTATCATACTTTTATCATACAACATACTGATAATATTTTATTAATTATTTTAAGACATAAATCTTATATATTCTTGATAAAGTACTCAGCTCCTCCTAGTGGTTACTCAAGTTTAGCTAATAGTATCAATATTTCTATATTTTAATGATTTATTGTTTTAAGTATATATTTTAAATTCATACTGCATGAAGTAAATAGTTTCTATAAAGTTGAAAGCAAGCTTTAACAAACAAAAATAATTTTAAATAAAAATCAGTTGACACTAAGTGGCACTTAATTTTCCTTATGTTATTAAATATATTAAAGAACCAACACTGAGATTTTGACCAACGAGATATTTCATCTATTTCTTCCTCTCACAATTCCCCATCAATGGACAATATGAGGGAATAAGTGGGCTGGATGGGGCTAGTAAATGATACTGAATCCTAGATTTTTAAAGGGTGGGGTAGAGAGGACAAATTTTCTAATTATCATATTAATGAACAGAAATGACATGCAGAGCATAAATTGAAAGAAATACACAGGATAAATGCAATATTCAGCTCTTTCCTGGGGGGTGGGGGCGGGAGTCCCACTTGTGAAGGGAAGCACAGAGCCTGACAACCACACCCAATGTGCTGGAGCGTGCATCTGCTCAACACAGGCTCAGCCAAAATCTGCAGGTGTCAAGATGCCAGTGGTACACACAAAATGATGGAAATGCAGACAAATTATCTTTTGAAGAGTATCAATATTCCCAAATTTTGTTAATTCTGCATGCATACAGATATCACTTGCCTTTCTCTCTTTTATCATGCTGTCCATGGAGTTTTATAAAAGTCTAAAAATAAATGATGAGAACTGCTTTCTGTGATCAACAGAGCACCCAGAAGACCAGGCTGTCAGCTCATCCACTCTCCTAAAAAATGCCTGTACAACACCACCACCACCTTCATTTTTCCTAAGAGACAGACTGGAAAGACAAACTCTCATTACTGATACAGAACTTGGGAGAGATTTTTCTACGATGTGTGCAGAGACTTGCAAATGTCGTGGCCTGTGAAGCCAATCAGCTACAAATTACAGGCCAGATGCCACTCATCCCCTTGCTCTCAGGTCTGCAAAATGGTTCCAGATGACTTTGTGAAAATGACACCCTGAATTATTAAAATAAATTTTGCTTCCAATAAACTCCTCTCTAAGTCATTAAAATGGGCACTGGGTTGAGCAGAGATTTTCTATCATACCAGAAAATATCATTTGCAAATGTGGTATCTACACATAGTACTTGAGACTTTTCTTAAACAATTTTCTAATAAATGCAATATATTTCATATTATTATAATAAAGTTGTTCAAAGGTGTTCATTTATTCTTTAATTTTTTATTTGATAGAAAGCCTGACATTTGTATTATCTGGTTACAGATGTGGAAAAAATGTAGTAGTTTGCTAGAGTCACACAGATATAAATGGTAGTGGCAACAATGGAACCCCAGTCTTTCCACTCTTATTCTAATACTCCTCTTATGCTATCTTGTTTTACTGTAAAGATACTAAATCTTTGTTTTCATAATGTTCATTTGTACCATTCATAGACTCATTATCCAATAATACATAAAAAGCCACTTATTAGGTATACTCATCACATTTATACATTGTCTTTCAAAAATACACAGGCAAATCACAACTATAGTAGTAGTCTACTTACTATATGAATCAGAAAATGGACCGAACCGTCATGAAAACTTAGCAAAGAGGTTAGACAACCAGAAAAGATTATTATTTTTTAAATGGAATTAGCCATTATTTACTTAATTAGAAGTACCCAAATTACTTATCCAGAAATATCGACTTGTATTATTTTCCTAGGGTGTCCATGACAAAGTTTGACAAACTGGGTATTTTAAAACAAGAGATATTTATTCTCTTGCAGTTCTGAAGGCTAGAAGTCCAAACTCAAGATGTTGGCAGGACAATGCTCCCTCCAAAGACTCTAGGAAAAAAATCCTTCCTTGACTATTCCAGACTGTTGATGACTTCAGGAGTTCCTTGGCTTGTGACAGCATACCTCCAAGCTTGGCCTCCACCATTTCATGGCCTTTTCCTCTGTGTGTCTCTGTCTGGCTCAACTTTCTCCTCTTCTCATAAACAATCATACTGGATGTAGGGCCCACTCTAATCTAGTATGATCTCATCCTAACTTGACTAATTATATATGCAAAGACCTATTCCCAATTAAGGTCAAATTCTGAGGTTCTGGGAAAACATGATTTTGGGGTGGGGATACAATTCATCCCAGTGCATTCACAACCCTTGCCAGTTACCTACAGAAATTTCTTGTACAACACTGTGATATAGAATATCCTTCTTTCCCTTCTGTCAGGGCGTACTGGAACCCTCTCACATTACAGAGTTCTTTTTAATCTTATTTGATCTAGAGTGTTCTGTCAAGCTACTAAGCAATCACAAGTTAGGTACAGGAAAATAGAGAAGGAAAGCAAGAAACAAACTTTTTCTAACAGTACAATTTTTCTATTATTCCAACATATCCCCTTTTAAATTCTCACTTCTTCACCTTCCACAAAGTTATCTTTCCCTAAATCCCAACAACTCTTGAGACCTCCTCCTGCTCCTTCACATAACCTACTTTGAAAAACAGCTCAGGATACACAAGAGTAAATCAATAGGCATGTTTAAGATCTAACCAAATCATTCTTCAGTAACTCTGTACTCAAAGACTCATACATTGTAGTGATTATAGATAGAGAGAAGCCCTGATTGGAATACAGGACAGTGGAATACAAAAGAAGACAAACTATATCCTGGATGAAAATAAAATTTATTTGCTTAAACCAAGCAAGCCAACACACAAACATACAAACCGGCCCACATATATAACTACCACTTGTAAAGCAATTATAGTGGTTTATGATGTGATCTTAGGCTGTTCTCTGAAAACATCACTCGGGTTTGTGCTGTCTACAGTACTATCATAGACATTAATTCTCAATGTAATTCTACAAAAAGATTCACAAATTTAACTATTCTCTGGAAACATCATTCTTGACTTTCTCTCTCCCACATCCACCCTTTGAATGTCTCTCATGACAGCCATGGAGCTGGAGAAAGCTCTATTCTGTCCCCTCCAAAATCTAGAGCATGGGGAGATGTGCTCTTAGCACTACAAGCTAGAACAATGAGTGACCTTGTCCATGAAAGCCTCAGCGCAGTTTCATATGATAAGATCATGGCACTTTCAGCAGGATTTTTGAACTGGCCTAGGTATAAGCAGTCTAATATACTAAATGTTTTCAGTTTTTATGAGTGAGACATAATTTGATAATTTTATGCTATATGTATCTTCTTATTCAACCGAAGGATGTGAAGGCAGTATCAAGGACAATATAAATATCAATCAACTGTTTTTTTGTTGAAGAATGACAAAAGGTTTAACGTTTCAATTGTGTCTTTTCCTAGATAGCAACTGGTTTGTCCCACTCCCTTTAATCCTTGAGTACTCTGGTAGTCATTAATATTCTTCAATAACTGTTCATTATTTTCCCCATGTATGGCATGGTCCCTGTGAACGGAACATGCAATAATGTAGGAGAAGAGATGGGAGCCATTTCTGGGCAGGAGTATTTAACCACCAGCATGATACCTTTTGGAGCTTGCTTTCATTCTTACATAGCCTGGGTTCTGGATTAACTATGATGAGCAGTGCTTTCTGCCGACTGTCATTAGATGTGCAGCATATGTGTACATGCTCAGCTGCTCCAGTCTGTCCAACTCTGTGCTGTATGGACTGTGTGTATATGTAGCTCACCAGGCTCTTCTGTCCGTGGGATAAAGACAGGCTCCTCTGTCCACATCCAGGGGAACACTGGAGTAGGTTGCCATGCCTTTCTTCGGGGGATCTTCCTGACCCAGGGATTGAATCTGCATCCCCTGCATTATAGGTAGATTCTTTACCACCGAGACATCAGATGTGTAGCATAGGTGAGCAATAAATCTTTACTGTTTATCACCATAGTTTGAGGTGATGTTCGTTACAATAGAATAATATACATTTTCTGACTGATACATGTACTACTTAACATTCTTACATGACTATACCCAGGGTCACACGAAAGCCAGTAGATTGTGTGTTTGTGGAAGATGACAAAAATCTCCTATGTTGCTTTTATTCTCCCAACTGTGGCAACTCAATGTTGACCAAAATTTGAGATCTTTGCTCAAATTTTTAATAAAATGAGAATATTTTCATTTTATAATAATTTTAATTTGATTTTGGCAGTCTTATCTCTCTTTGAAATATCTTCTCAATGTTTTATTGAAAATTCTTAGTTTTGAATCATCAAATCCAATCTGCCTAGACAAGTGTCAGTTTGCTTAAGTCCTCAATAGCACAATACATGATTATATTCCATCATTTGAAGACAGTCAAAGGTGCTTGACTTGTACTTTGTTTCCATTATAATACCACTCAATCATAATTAATTTTGATGATCTTTGGCTAAATTAGAATCAGTGGGTAGCTCTGCAGGAAAGGAAAAGGATAAGGGCACCTTACAAAGTGCCCTGTAGGTAACCTCAACCTAATTTAAGCCCCTCTTGATATGTAGCAATAGACCTTGGCAAAATGGCAGGTGATTCCCCACACAGAATAAAAGTAGCAGTTGTACCCCTGCCCAGACACAGTAAATTTGTATGAACGTGGTGCTTTTCATTAGGCAATCAATAATATATTTTATTGGTTCCAGAACACTGCACAAAGCCCACTAGAAGTCATCTCACTCCACTGTTTTGTGTGAACACTACAATTAACCCAAGAAAAAAATAAATTAGTTTTTTCTTAAATCTGGAGGTTTTCTAGTTGTAAAAGCCCAATTACAAATTAGCAAGCTGTGAATAATCAGATTACAAAATAATCAGCCTTAAAGCAGCAAGTGCTTCACTTGTAAAAGTCTGCAAAGATTCACAAAGTTGAAGTTACATGGCAATAATTGATGGCAAATGGAAACAGCTGCAATATTAAATAGAATCACTTTTATCTTAGATGTTAGTAGATTTGCTCTTTAGATTTTCATATTTATCATTTTGGTTAAAGAAGTGCAGATTTTGAAGGAAGGCATATGCCAAGTTGAAATAGTTTTTACATATTTGGATTTCAGGTTATTTGGTAAAAAATTACTATATTTTATGCACATATTCCCTCAACATTTATCATGTGGTATTATTTGTACAGTATTATTCAACTTCATTTCATATCAGAAAAATCAATTAACAATTCACAATATTGAGGCATATTTGTTCATTTCCTGTTCATATTATAGCACTGATAAAATTACTTGGTTTGCCCATCATTTTGAATTTTATTACCTTGAGGAAAGAATATGTAGGTAAAGGACTTCCCTGGTGACTCAGACAGTGAAGAATCCTCCTGCAGTGTGGGAGACCTGGGTACGATCCCCGGATTGGGAAGATCCCCTAGAGAAGAGAATGGGAATCCACTCCAGAATTCTTGCCTGGGAAATCCCTTGGACAGAGGAGCCTGGCAGGCTACATACAGTCCATGGGGGCACAAGGACACAGCTGAATCACACACACACACAAAAGTAAACCAAAATTCTTTCAAAAGAAATGTCAAATATTGAAACAACTATTTTACTTCCAGGGTTCTTGCAAAGGCCTTTACCCCTGAAACCGGGCTTCCACTAGAAAGAGAGCATTATTATTTTTTCCGACCATGTTCCATATTACTGCTTCTGGTGCTTTCCCCCTCAACTGAAATACCCTTTCAGATAACGTCTGCCTACCTCAACCCTACTTTTCTTCTGAAATACTACACAATTTTAGGATGGGTGGGTAGACATGAACAATTACAACTGAATAAATGGAAACATTTTGAAATAAAGTAGGATCGATAAACATATTTTTAGAGATGGAATTTTAGATCCCACCTCTAACCTGGAATACAGATTAAGAATATATTCTACCTGGTTTTGTAATCTATGTTCTAGTGACGTACAGTGGCAATTCTTTACCACCAACCAGAAAATGACAAAAGTGAACATCAGCATTTTAGGAATCAGTGAACTAAAAAGGGTGGGAACAGGCAAATTTAATTCAGATGACCATTATATCACATACTGTGGGCAAGAATTCCTTAGAAGAAAAGGAGTAGCCCTCATAGTCAACAGGATTCCAAAATGCAGTTCTTGGGTGCAATCTCAAAAATGACAGAATGACCTCTGTTTGTTTCCAAGGCAAACCATTCAACATCACAATAACCCAAGTCTATTCCCCAACCATTAATGCTGAAGAAGCTAAAGTTGGACGGTTCTATGAAGACCTATAAGACCTTCTAGAACAGCAAAAAAAAAAAAAAAAAAGATGTCCTTTTCATCATAGGAGATTGGAATGCAAAAGTAGGAAGTCAAGAGATACCTGGAGTAACAGACAAATTTGGCCTTGGAATACAAAATTAAGCAGGGAAAAGGCTAACAGAGTTTTGCCCAGAGAACATATTGGTCATAGCCAACAGCATCTGCCAACAAGACAAGAGACAATTGTACACATGGAGATCACCAGACGGTCAATACTGCAATCAGATTGCTTATATTCTTTGTAGCCAAAGATGGAGAAGCTCTATACAGTCAGCAAAAAAAAGACTGGGAGCTGACTGTGGCTCAGATCATCAGATCCTTATTACAAAATTCATACTTAAATTGAAGAAAGTCAGGAAAACCACTAAGCCATTCAGGTATGACCTAAATCGAACCCCTTATGACTATACAGTGAAAGTGACAAACAGATTCAAGGGATTAGATCTTAGAGACAGAGTACCTGAAGAACTATGAAAGGAGGTTAGTAAAATTATACAGGAGGTGGTGACCAAAACAATAGCAAATAAAAAGAAATGCAAGAGGGCAAAATGGTTGTCTGTGAAGTCCTTAAAAATAGCTGAGAGACACAAAAGGCAAAGAAGAAAGGAAAGATACAGCCAAGTGAATGTAGAGTTCCAAAGAATAGCAAGGAGAGATGAAAAAGCCTTAAGTGAAAAATGCAAAGAAATAGAGGAAAACAGTAGAATGGAAAAGGCTAGAGATATTGTCAAGAATACTGGAGATAACAAGGGAATATTTCATGCAAAGATAGGCACAAAATAGGACAGAAACAGTAAGGATCTAACAGAAACAGAAGCAGTTAAGAAGAGATGGCAAGAATACACAGAAAAACTGTATAAAAAAGAGGTCTTAATGACCCAGAAAACCACGATGGTGTTGTCACTCACCTAGAGCCTGACATCCTGGAGTGTGAAGTCAGGTAGGCCTTAGAAAGCATTACTAGGAACAAAGCTAGGCCAGACAATGACCAGACTCCAAACTTCCCTAAGTGATAGTGCCTTGATTAGTAAATCTCTCTCTCTCTCTCATTTAGTCACTAAGTTATGACTCTTTTGTGACCCCCATGGCCTGTAGCCTACCAGGCTCCTCTGTCCATGGGATTTCCCAGGCATGAATACTGGAGTGGGTTGCCATTCCCTTCTGCAGATGATCTTCCTGACTCAGGGATTGAACCAGCATCTTCTGCTTGGCAGATGGATTCTTTACCACTGAGCCACCAGGGAAGCCCTGTCATCTATCTATCTATCTAATCTATCTATCTATCTATCTATTCAACTCTCTTTCTCTCTCTCTCTACCTCTCTATCTATTGTCAAATTTATCAAACCATCCAACCATTATACCATACTCCTATTTACCCAGACATATATATTAATGCTTGTATAAGACTAAATAAATTTGAAAGTGAAAGTGAAAATGGCTTAGTCATGTCCTACTCTTTGTGACCCCATGGACTATACAGTCCATGGAATTCTCCAGGCCAGAATACTGCAGTGGGCAGCCTTTCCCCTCTCCAGGGGATCTTCCCAGCCCAGGGATCAAATCCAGGTCCCCCACATTGCCAGCGGATTTGTTACCAGCTGAGCCACAAGGGCAGCCCAAGAATACTGGAGTGGGTAGCCTATCCCTCCTCCAGCAGATCTTCCCAGCCCAGAAATTGAACTAGGATCTCCTGCATTTCAGGCAGATTCTTTACCAGCTGAACTATCAGGGACAAAAATCTCTATGTACGGCTTCCGGTTTTCCTTTGTTAAGCGTGTAGTGCTTCCTTGAGTGAGAAATTGGAGCCATTGTTTGAAAGGCCTTTGGGCTAAATCATCAATGTATAATGACTTAGGATTTCCATATACAAAAGTCACATACTGAGGATTTTTTTTTGGCTGGGCTAATAAACCAGCCAAATATTTGGTAATATTTAATGACATTGTATACAAAGACCTATAAAACTCTGCAGAAAAAATCTAGGTTTATCATTTTAAAAAAGGTCAAATGGCAGCAATATATTGAAAGATTTTCTTTAAACTAAATGATTTATAAGCCAGACAAATGCTGACTGTATCATTTTCTGAACTCCTAAATCTTGAGTTATTAAGTTTAATTTTGAAAATGTCATGCTTTAATACCTAATTTGATATACCTACATATAGTCATGTACTCAATAACTACTTTATGTATGTACTATTTCTACAAATTGACTGTAAGTCCTTTTCTGAACTGCTTTATTCTTTACTTCACAGCAAACCAACAGATATGGTAAGATCCCAAAAAACTTGGAAAAATATTGATGAATAATAAAATGAGGTTATTGACTATCATTTATAATATTCCTAAATATGAGAAAAAGCAAGTACCGGATACTTCAGTGGAAAAACCATAACTAAAGTCACTGATCTTCACAATGATCTTTATTTCTGAGTCTTTGAAAATTTTTTCACAATTAAATATTTTTTTCAAAACAAGATTAACATGTGAAATTGAAAAGAAAAATATCCGTTTGGAAAGAATGCTTTTTATTAATAAACAGAACAATAGTCTCCTCTAAACATGCCTTAGAAGTATAATTTTTACTGTGGTAGATCCCAAACATAAGCACTGCTTGGAACAGACAAAATGCATCAGTGGTAAATAGGGTGTTTGTCAATTTCAAGTCATAGTTACATAGTTTCTAATAGCATCATAGCGGGAGGGTATCAGAATGTTGAATTCAGTATCCAGGCTATTGGTAAGCTAATTTTGCCAGACTGTGATTTTTAAACACAAGGTATCATAACAGCTCATACAGACAAAAAAGGCTAACAACTTCTACATTCTATTTTCTGTGGTGGAATCTTGCCTGAATATCCCCAGGCCACTGTTCTTGTTTATTTCTGCAAAACGAGATTATTTTAGGTTGTGAGAGAAGAAAAGCTTCACTTAATGAACATCATTTGAAGAATACTGTTGCGAGGTGTTTGATTCCCATTGATTGTAAATGTTTCAGTTAGTCACCAGAGGCTACAGACTCACACACAGCCCCACACATGCACATCTGAACTCCTTGATGAGAATACAAAAGCCTATTGTGTTAATCACTTTTTGTGAAGAAAGCCAATTACAGCTAATTCTACGTTGCTCACTGTACAATTTGAGTAATACTGAGGCAATTGTTTAAACACTCATAAACTTGGGACTGAAACACCTTGGATTTTAATCCAGGCCCCATCACTTGCTAACAGAGACTTTAGGAAAATATAATTGGTGAAATAAGAATATCAAGCACTGGCATCCTCAGGGTGGTGTGAAGATTGACTAAGGTGTGGTATACACAATCATTTAAATGTTGAAGCTGATAGCAAACTTTGGTTATTATTATTAAAAAGTCTTAATGCTTATTGTAAAGCACATTGAGATATCAACAATAAGGACCTAGAGAGAGAGTGCCAATGTCCCCAGTTACCAGGGTAGCCCTACAAGGTACCAAAGACTTGATAGCTTAAAGGACCAAACACATTTCCTTGTAGTTCTAGATTCCGAAAGTCCAAGATCAATGTGATGACAGGGATGGTTTCTTCTAAAGCCTCTCTCCTTGGTGCGTAGATGTCCATTTTCTCCCTGGGTATACACATTGTCTTTTCCTGTGTGTTTGTGTGTCTGCCCTAATCTCTTCTTTTCATAAGGACATTAGTTCTTAGATTAGGGGGCACCCTCATTTTAACTAAATTACCCTCTTTAAAGATCTGAAGTCCAAATATAGTCACATTTTGAAGTATTGGAGGTTAGAACTTCAAAATATGAATTTCAGGGGGACTCATTCAATTCTCCCCAATAATAAAAAATATCACAATTATCAGGGACAAAGGAAAGTGATAAGTGAACTGACTACAGATTCCCTGCAAGGTCAGATAATCTGTAGCACAATTTAGGACTGAGGGCTTTGAGGACAGAAAACTTATCACAGACACTTTAGATATTTCAAATATCTCAGACAGTATCTGACACAGAGGCACTCAGTCATTGTTTGCTGGGTACACAGAGCCCAAGTGAACTCAGCACTGATTCAGGTGAGCATCCAGATATAAATATATTTATAAATAATAACTTACTTTTCCATGAGTTCAGTTCAGTTCAGGCACTCAGTTGTGTCCGACTCTTGGTGACCCCATGAACTGCAGGAGGTCAGGCCTCCCTGTCCATTACCAACTCCCGGAGTCTACCCAAACCCATGTCCACTGAGTTGGTGATGCCATCCAACCATCTCATCCTCTGTTGTCCACTTCTTCTCCTGCCCTCAATACATATTAGTGTGTGTGTGTGTGTGTGTGTGTGTGTGTATATATATATATATATAATATGTTATATTAAAATTATATATATACACTATAGATAATATTTTATATTATTTTAGTATATATAATAAATGAAATGAGGAGGGCACGGCAACCCACTGAAATATTCTTGATTGGAGAATCCCACAGACAGAGGAGCCTGGTGGGCTACAGTCCATAGGGTTGCACAGAGTTGGACACGACTGAAGTAACTTAGCAAGTACACACACACAGTAGATAAAATATATGTTACTATATTAAAATTATAATAATATGAAATTACATTGCCATTATATAATACATATCAAAATATATCACATATGTTAATGGTATCCTGGAGAAGGAAATGGCAACCCACTCCAGCATTCTTGCCTGGAGAATCCCAAGGAAACAGGAGACTGGCAGGCCACAGTCCACGGGGTGGCAAGAGTCAGACATGACTTAGTGACTAACCTACAATGATGATGGTGTATACATAGTATAATATGTATTAATACATATGCTAATGTGTGGAAGTGGAAAGAAAAACTTGCCAGTTGAATAAAAAATGATAGGTGAAAAAATACATTAGCATTTCAAGAAAAGGAAAGCTTCATTTAATTCATATTTAGGAAATAATGTGTGCAAGACTTAAAGATGTGTTGGATATTACAGTTCATAAATGCAGGAACCACTCCTACATTTCAGGCTTGTGTAATTGGATACATGGTGGTGCTATTCCTTAAAAGGGAGGAATTATTGATCATGAGTACATTTTAGAGAAAATATACCAAGTTCAGTTTTGACACATGTCTTGAGATACACTTGACATTGTCAAGTGGATATTTTAATTAGATTGTGTGTGTGTGTGTGTGTGTGTGTGTGTGTGTGTATCATTAAAATAAAAAATTCCTCTGAACTAAAGAACAATATTTTTGCCTGGTCATATATAGTTGCTAATTTTAGGCTTAGACAATTGGCTACCTACCATGTTCAAGAGTACAGTTATGATAAAATAAAAGACAATCTCTGGTATCAGTCTAGTGACAAGACAGACATCAGTCAAATAATCACATGAAGAAGTATAAAATGATACCTATGCTAAGAGAGTGAAGAAGTCCATTGGGTTTATTGGTTATCTTTGTTATTGATAATCACCCTCTAGAAATCCCTCCTCTCGCTGTCATTGAACTTACTCCCATAAGAATTAGTGTAATTGAAGTAAAACTTGTGGGTGACAGTGAGCCTATACATATTTACACATATTTGGGAGATTTGACTTTGTTTGTTCTTCTTTCTCTAGTTACTTTGGGTATAACGTTAGAGACAAGCAACTCAAAATAATTGTGTGTGGATGAATATGTATGTATGTGTGTATGATATAGATGGCCAAGTTGAAACCTCATGAGAACTGCAAACCAAAAATCTACAGTAGATACACACACAAAAAGGAAAAAACAATCCAAACACAACACTAAAGATAGTCATCAAACCACAAAAGAATTAAACAAAAGGGGAAGGGAAGAAAAAAGACCTACAAAAAGAAATCCAAAACAACAACAAGGACAATAATGACATAGATATCTATAACTGCCTTAAATATAAATAGATGAAATGCAAAAGACACAATGTGGCTGAATGGATAAAAAAACAAGACTCATATATATGTTATCTGTAAGAGACCCACTTCAGACCTAGGGACACACACAAGTTGAAGGTGTGGGTCTGGAAAAACATATTTCATGCAAATAGAAATCAAAAGAAAGCGAGAGTAGCAACATAGAAACCAAGAGAAAGCAAAAGTAGCAATATTCATATCAGACAAAGCAGACTTTAAAGCAAGACTGTTATAAGAGACAAAGAGGGACACTACAGAATGACAAGGGATCAATCCAAGAAGAATATATAGCAATTGTAAACATATATGCACCAAACATTGGAGCCTCTCGATATTTAAAGCAAATACTAACAGCCATAAAAGGAGAAATTGACAGTAACACAATAATAGTGGGGGACTTTAACACCTCACTCTCATCACTGGACCAGTCATTTAGACAGAAAATCAATAGGAAACACAGGCCTTAAAGAACACAGTAGACCAGATACACTTAATTGATATTTATAGGACATTCCACTCAAAAGCAGAATACACCTTCTTCTCAAGTTCACATGGAACATTCTCCAGTATCAATCACATCTTGGGCCACAAATCAAGCCTCAGTAAATTTAAGAAAACTGAAATCATATAAAGCATCTTTTCCAACAGGAAAAAGGGAAAAAACTGTAAAAAACACAAACACGTGGAGGCTAAATAAGATGTTACTAAACAACCAATGTATCACTGAAGAAATCAACAAGGAAATTAAATATATATATATATATATATATATATATATATATATATATATATATATATATAGAGAGAGAGAGAGAGAGAGAGAGAGAGAGAGAGACAAATGACAACAAAAACACAACAATCCAAAACCTTATGACTTCAAAAATGGGGAGAAAATGGAAAGCGCGTAGGTGGAAAGAGATAGAAGTTCAAATGAAAGAAATACTTTTTAAAATTATTATTTTAAGGGTAGACATTCTGTGCAACTTTAACAAATTCACTGAAAAGATCCAGCAGAGAACAAAGTGAATATATAATAATAGAGAGGGTAATGTTGCTGATAAGTTATACAGAAATGAGATGCAAAGCCCATTTGAAGAGTTGGCTCTTAGATGGAAAGAAGAGTGCTACCTATTCTAACAAGACAGAAGGAAAATAGCTCATTTGCAAGTGTCAGAAGATTTGTAATATGCCTGTAGTAAGACACAGAAAGAGTGATATGTGAACTGTTCTAATTAAAACATTTTTTGGAAATAATTGTAGGTTTACATGGCAGTTGCAGAAAAATGTAGTAAAGAGTTCCTGTGTATCATTCAACTAGATTTTCCCAATTGATGACATCATACATAATCAAAGTATGATTATTAAAACCAGGAAATTGACATTGGCTCATTACTGTCAACTACAGGCTTGTTTAGATTTCAATAGCTGGATAGTTCATTCAAATATTACACATGTATAGATAAATGTAAATACCACCACAAATCAGAAAACAAAATCCAGCCATCACCTCAAAGTAATCCCCACAGGTGATTCTTTCATAGACACAAATTCCACTCCTCATCCTAACCCCTGGCAAGCCATGATCTCATCTCCATGACTATAATTGCATCTTATCAAAAAAACATATAAACAGAGCATGAGATTCTTTATGTTTTTCATTCAACACAATGTCCTTGTGATAAGTCCAAGTTATTTATCAATAGTTTGTTCCCTTTTTCCCCTAGTAATAGTTCACTGTATGAAGGAACCAAAATTACTTATTTATTCACCCATTGAAGAACATATAGGCTGTTTCCAGGTATTGGTTATTACAAATAAAGCTACAACGAACACTCATGCACACTTTATTGTATGAACATAAATTACCATAAATGCAATTTTACACCCCTGGTAAAATTCCAGGAGTGGGATTGCTGGGTAAAAAATGTAAGTATATGTTTGTCTTTATTATATAATAAACTGCTGAACTGTTTTCTAGAAAAGATTATCTGCTGAGAATGAAAGGGGAGACGAGGGGTATGGTGGTAGATATAAGTACCCAAGGTAGGTAAACAAGTTTTGAAATATATGCTAGCTCTCATACAAAACTAATATTTATTATTTACCACTGAGATTACTCAAACATATCCCCACCAAAAATATATACATGCACTGGATATATTCAAATAGTAAATAATTTTGGCACATGTTTTGTGCCTACCTAGAGTTTATCATGTATCCTTCTATACACACATTCATTACAGAATAAATACAGAAATTAGTGGAAGAGACTCTTTTAAGAGATATGTGACTGCAAAATGCTTTTAAAAATATATGCAAATTTGTGTGGATAGGATCTTCACTAAATTTCAGTGTCATCTAGATATTGTAAATTCTGAAACAAAAAAGTGACTGGTGTTTATTGGAATATACATTTATTTATTTGATATTATTTAACTCCTCAACATTATGAAATAAATATACTTTAATTACCTTTTGTAACCACAGTTACAAAATATAAAAGTGACAGCTGCATTTAAATGATAGTGGGAAGAAATTGAGCTTGTTCCAGCCTAAACACACCTACCCAGGTGCAGCTAACTGTATACATTTAGTAAAAGTCAAAAGTGATCAAATGCTTTTTGCTAAGAGAATACTCTAAGGAAAAACCGAAGTTTGGAACATGTCTCTTCACACAGTGCTCTTTGATTCTCAAAAAGGCTACTTTACTTTTCAACCTAAGTTTCTCAAATATAAAAACAGTTCTTCACCTTGAAAGTAGAATATAAGTCAGTAATACAACCACTTACTGTTTATATTAAAGGCACTGAAGTTTAGAGATGAAGATTCATTGTTCTCTTTTATTGGCTTGCTTGTTTGTGTGTGTGTTTTAAAATGGTACTGAACAGGGCCCAGATTTTAAGATACTAACACTAACATTCCTTTTTGGTTTCAAGAGTAATTACATCAGGAAAAGCAAGTTATCTACCTGAATACATTAAATAACCTATCAAGGTGTGATTATTAGTTTTAAGTCTACTTTCTAATGTGTGTGTGTTTTCTTAAGCATACTAACACAGTTCTTATGTAAAGCATATAAATTATAAAGTGCTCTGGATCATGCAATTTCCAGACCATAAAAATTTTCCTTTTCCAGTTCCAAAATCATTTTTAATTAAATTTTGGTATCTTTCAATAACATATCAGATATTTGCCTATCTCAACATATTTATAATAATGAAAATTATCTTAATCTTCTATTAAAAGGAGTTAAGAATATAATCTGTCTCTATTTGCCGTTGCTGTATTTTCACTCATCATTTCAGGATACTATGTGACAATTTGTTTGTACTGGGCCAATCAGCAGATTTGAGTTCTCTTGAATTCTATTTTTAAGCAAGAGAACAGGAACTAAGTTATTGTAAACAACTTCAAACTGGTCCCTGGTTGAAAACTCACAAAGTAAGTAATTACCTTTTAGGTCATGGATTCTAAATTGGCATTACTTGCAAGAGAATTAAAACACTGAAAAACTGACTTTAATTTGGATATCTTTGGAGGTAAAAATGAGCCATCTTAAATATAATGGCTAAACCATATAGTTCTTAAGAAGTCACTGAGATCAGAGTGCAATGAAAACTTTTCTGGATCTCCATTGCTGCCCCGTAAATAGGTTCATTGGTATCTTCTTTCTAGATTCCATATGTATGTGTCAGTACAGAATATTTGTCTCTTTCTGACTTACTTCAATCTATAGAATAGGCTCTTTGGTCACTGTTGGGGAAGGAGAGGGTGGGACAAGTTGATAGAACAGCATGGAAATATATACACTTTTTAAATTAATTAACTTATTTTAATTGGAGAATAATTAATTTACAATATTGTGATGGTCTTTGTCATACATCAACATGAATCAGCCACAGGTATACATGTGTCGCCCCCCCCCCCCTTCCCCACCTGTCCCTCTGGGTTGTCCCAGACTACCCGCTTTGGGTGCCCTGCTTCATGCATCAAACTTGCCCTGGTCATCTATTTTGCATATGGTAATGCACATGTTTCAACACTATTCTCTCAAATCATCCCACCCTCACCTCCTCCCACTGAGTCCAAAAGTCTGTTCTTTATACCTGTGTCTCTTTTGCTGCCCTGCATGTAGGATCATTGGTACCATCTTTCTAAATTTCATGTATATGCATTGATATACAGTGTTTGCCTTTCTCTTTCTGACTTACTTCACTCTATATAAGAGGCTCCAGGTTCATCCACCTCATTAGAACTGACTCAAAGGTGTTGCTTTTTATAGCTGAATAATATTCCACTGTGTATACGTACTACAACTTCCTTATCCATTCATCTGCCAATGGACATCTAGGTTGCTTCCATGTCCTAGCTATTGCAAAGAGTGTTGCAATGAACATCGGGTTATGTGTGTATCTTTCAACTTGGTTTCCTCAGAATATATGTCCAGCAGTATGGCAGTTCTAGTCCCAGTTTTTAAAGGAATTTCCACACTGTTCTCCACAGTGGCTGCACCAGTTTGCATTCCCACCAACAGCGTAAGGGGGTTCCCTTTTCTCCAAACCCTCTCCAGCATTTATTATTTGCAGACTTATTGATGATGGCCATTCTGACCAGTGTGAAATGATACCTCATTGTGGTTTTGATTTGCATTTTTCTAATAATGCATGATGTTGAGCATCTTTTCATGTGTATTTTAGCCATCTGTATGTCTTCTTTAGAGAAACATCAGTTTAGGTCTTTTGCCCACTTTCTGATTGGGTTGTTTATTTTTCTGGTATGTAAAATAGATAGCAAGTGGGAATTTGCTGTGTGGCATAGGGACCTCAGCCCAGTGCTCTGTGACAACCTAGAGGGGTGTGATGGGGTGGGAGATGGGAGGGAGGCTTGGGAAGGAGGGGACACATGTATCCCTGTGGCTGATTCATGTTGATGTATGGCAGAAACCAACACAAGATTGTAAAGCAATTACCTTCAATTAAAAAAAAATTGTTTTAATTCTTCTGGAGGAGTTCTCTTATATTTTGGGGCACATTTGCTACAATTATTTAAGGCAGATTTCTGCTTTTAATTTCAGAAATTTTATCATGCATTCTATTAGAACTATTCACTTCCATCCACTCTCTCACCCTCTACATCATTAGCACTTTGAGGACAAAAAGGCTTACTTACTTCTTTATCTTTACACCTCCTGGGTACCTTCCATGGTATTTCACTGATGTTTCCTCAAATGAATGTGTGTTGAATTCCAAAAACTGCACAACAATTTTTAAATGTATTAAGACTAGGAATGAGTTACCACCTCCACAAGGACACAATCTCGTTCTCTCTGGAAGCCTCCCATTTCACCAAACAGCCAGGAGTGAGGTTCACCAGCCTTCCTGTGGCTCACAGAAGCTCTGTTCCCCCAAATTTCTACTCATCCAAGGAACGTACAAAACAAAGATCTCTTCTTTTATCTAGATAGATTGTTTCATCTAAAATCTCACTTCCTGGGACTTCTCTGGTGGTCCAGTGGCTAAAACTCCGTGCTCCCAAAGCAGGGGGCCCAGGTTCAATCCCTGGTCAGGGAACTAGATCCCACAAGCCACAATTAAGACCCAGTATGGCTAAATCAATCAATCTATTAAAATCCATAAATACATATTTTTAGAAAATTAAAATCCCTTTTCCTGAGTTCTCCCATGGGACAGGGAGAAGTCAGTGTAAATTATGTTAAGAACATTCCTCTGGAATTACCATAGTTTCCTCAAGGAGATTCAAACAAACTCTAATACTGGGAAGCATACATATGTCTCTACCAGGGTATGTACAGACATACCTAGACATGTTCCCAAAGTTCGATAAATGCATCTATCAGACTCCAAACACTTTTCCAGATATTTTGCCTTTGCCAACTTCATTTTTGAAGGAATTTTTAGTTTGTATTTTCTTCCTACAATATCCAGAGTGTGGATAAGATGAAACAAAAGTATCCTTGACTAAGAAAAACTTAAAATGTTTCTTAATGAGAGAAAGATTTAATAACTATGATATCATCTCTTTATATCATAGATGCCTGCAAACTGAACAGAAATACAATAAAACTCAGGCAGCACTGAAAAGCCATTTGTTAGCTATTTTCAGCTTCAGAGAATGGAGCCAAACCTATGAGGTTGGAATGCATTAAGTAAAATCCTGAAAGCTTTATCAAGAGTTTACTTTGACGTGAATATTTTGCTTCCCCGATATTCAAATGAAAGATGAGAGATGGCAATCCAATTGGAGAATCAGAATATAGCTTCCTATATCCCCCATATTTATAATTTATTTTTTAAAATATCTTGCCGCTGAAGAAAGAATAGCAACTAAAATCAACTCTAGAGTCACTAATGTCTATCAACCAATTTCTTACTGTGGCTAGCTTACTTCCTCTCCCTAAAAGGAAAATGGACAGATAATGCAAATAGAAAAATTTTGTCTCTATGAATTTTGCATTTATTATCACTCCTAATAAACAACTACATTTTTGGCAACAGAGTAGAAATCCTAAATTCATGGTTCCTGAATCTTTACATTACCCACAGATGAAAAGCAGAGAGGTGAGATTCTATTGGAAACCTTTGAAAATTTCAATGTATTTGTATATATGCACTTATCTGAAGAGAAATTTCAGATTTTCAAAAAAAATCCATGATGCAGAATGTTGAGAACCACTGTTTCAGAGCATAATTACTAATTTTTTTTTAGCATTTTAATAGTTTGATTTATAAGCCTTTCAATACAAATTAAGATGAATTTAAAAATTAAAAGGATTTCCACAGTCAACACGTCCAACCCTCTGAAGGGTTGCTGACATCTAAGTCTCAACCACATGTAAACTAACTATAGACTACTATAGGACAATGTCAGCAAACTTTCTTAAAGGACCACCTAGCAAACCGCTTAGGCTTTGGGAGCCGAGAGACCACATGAAGGACATTATATAGATAATTTAAAACATAGAAAGAAATAGTTAGTCATTCAGTCGTGTCCGACTCTTTGCAACCCCATGAACTGTAGACCTCCAGGCTCCTCTGTCCATGGAATTCTCTAGGCAAAAATACTGGGTTGGGTAGCCATTTCCTTTTCCAGGGGATTGTCCCAACCCAGGGATAGAACCCAGCACTGCAGATTCTTTACCATCTGAGCCACCAGGGAACCCTTTAAAATATAACCATTTAATAAATGTAAAACTAAAAGTAGGCAGTGGCCACAGTTTGGCCTGCACATCTGTCTAGTTTGTAGACCCCTGCTGCACAAGAACCATGGCAACATTATAATATGAAATGGGTATTAGCTTCATGGTTGAATTAACAGAATTATTTCAATTTTAAACGAAAGGAGAGAGTGAACAGTTACGTATCTTGTAGTTAAGTGAAACCCAACATTAAAGGTTTTATGAATGTTTTCTATTTAAAAATACAAACAACCTTGCTAGTAATGTGTTATTGTTATAGTGAAGTTATAGATCATGAAACTCTGGAATGTTTAGTAATTTCTCCAAGATTATTTATCCAGATTTTTTAAGTCCAGATCTTTTGTGCTGAGTGTGAGGGATGCAGAGATGGGCTTGAAACTAGGCTTGACTTTAATGTCTATGAAAGGATGAAAAGCAGGAGAGTAGGAGCTAATGCATAAAGAAAGGGCCAGGGAGGCTTCTGGGAGGAGGTGATGTCAAAACAGGCACACAGAGGAAGAGTAGGAGTTTGAGTGAATGAGGAAAAACTGTCTCTGACAAATATAAATGTGTTTGTGAATATGTGCACATAAGAGGCATGTTTGGGGAATAGCAAATAGTTCATTACAGATGGAAGAGGAGAGGAAGGGATGCTAGTCTCAATAAGAGGTGGGCGGGACAGGTGAGCTGGCACTAGATCTTAAAGAATTTGGCAGGTCTTTGAGGTGGACATCTGGCAACTTCACTGCTGAATGTCCATACCCCTGCCTTAGAAGCAGTACTTTATTTTCAATGGCCCATCTTTTCTTAATTTCAGTTCATGGATTCAAGTGAGTTCATCCTCCTTACCAAGTTTTTGGAGTGGGTCCTTCCTCTAGCTTAATGAAGTGTGCATGAATTAAGCTAGATTTTTTATGAAACAGTTTGGAAAGAGAGTATTTATACTCTATATTTGAAACTGGTTGACTAAAACCATCAGATTTTCATGTAAATCTTATCTTCTTTTGAGAAAGACCTTCTTGACAACAAAGCCAGCACAGAGTAAACAGCTATTAGAAAAACCCAATTTAATTGACTGAACATGGAAATTCAGTGATGGCTGAAAATCATCCTGGAACTTTTGTGTTATGATAGCCAACAAATTCTCCTTCCCTGGTGAAACTAATTTGAGATGGCTTCTATAACCTATAACTGAAATATTTATCATTACTATAGACATGATAATTAAAAAAAAAAAAAGTTAAGTCCAGAGAAAGCCTCTACAGGGTTGTAGGTACACTGTAACATTAAAAGACTTGAGCTTTTGAAAAATACTCTGCAGTATTCTTTGGAAAGTAGTGCTTAGGTGAGACTAAATCAAAGAGAAACATTTGATATTGTGTTGAGATCTAGACACAAGATGATAGGTAATGGTAGGTAGGAGTAAAAGTTACAATATTTATGTAAATACAAAGTACTAATGCTTAGTAGTTGGTGACTAATTAGAAATGAGTAAGGGAGAAATAGAGGTCAAGGGTGATGCTCAGATGTCTGATTTAAGTTACAGAGTTGTGTTAAGATGCAGAACATGTACTAGATGTGGGTATCATCACTGTAGCAATATTAACTGAAGATATAGGAATAGATGGACTTGCCTAGAGAAAACAGAACCAGAGGAGAAAGGAGCCCAAGCCATAATTCTGAGGAATATCAATATTTAAAATGTGGTGATAAAGAAAAGTATTTTACAAAGGAAATTGAGAAGGTGGCCAGAGAGTAGGGTGGAAAGGTGACAAGGGTGGAAAAGGTCAAGGATGATAAACGCTGAAGTCAGGGAAACTACAGGATGACATGTCCATTGATTTAAGCAGCATTGTGGTTTGCAGTGACTCTCTTCTTCCTTTTGGTCATATAACTACCTAGATTCCTGGCTAATTCCAACCTGTCCTTTGAACAACAACTTAAATGCATCTTCGGTAGAGAGGCCTTTCCTGCAGAGCTTTACACTGAATTTGCAAAAGTGGTACACTCTCTCAAAGACCTTTGCTTAATTTGCTATAATTTCTGGCTTTTCTAACAGAGTGCTGAATATAAAAGATGGTATGGGATAGTCATAAAGTTATCATGCAAGAATAGTCACTTTCCTTGTGGATGAATGAGGAGAAGGGCATGGTTACCCACCCCAGTATTGCCTGGGAAATCAGATGGAAAGAGGAGCCTAGTGGGCTATAGTCCATAGGATTGCAAAGAGTCGGACTTGACTAAGTGACTAACACTTTCACTTTTTTTCACTTGGGTCTCCACATGAACATAAGAATAGAATTAGCTCAACAGTTAATAACAAAAGATGATCTATATTTGGAGGAAAAGGCACAACTTCTGGACCTGCATTTCCTGGATTTAAATCCCATCTTTACATAGTTAGCTGTATTACTTAGGCAAATTATTTACATCCTCTGAACCTCAGTTTGCTTATCTGTAAAATACAGGGACAAAGACAGTACCTATTCCATACAGTGTTCTGAAAATCAATTATGTAAAATATAACAACACATATTAGAGAGCCAGAAACATAGGGATATAAATTCAAATATTTTATGTTATTAATATTACTGATTTGATCATAACCAATTATGTTTCTGAAGGTCTGTCATCAAGATAATCCTTTCTCCACTTAGTTTTACATTTTTGGATTACATCTGAATTGTCCTGAAAGAACTGCAGAACTGGCTTATTAGATAAAACAAACATAGGATTCAAATTTTGCCTTAAGCTTTCCAAAAAATATTTATTTTGTACATTCACATGAGAATAAGACTTTGTTTTTTTCTCTATCTGTATAAAATAAGCATAACCATATGATTCACAGAATCTAAAATTCCTTTCCCATTGTCTCTACCCAGGTTGATCTTAAACCCTCCATTTTTCTTCCCCCAATTATAAATGGGAAAATGTAGGCAACCTGGCTCCTCAAGATACATATGAATGTTAAAATGCAGCTTAAAGTTTAGATAGTACAGATGGCTATTTCCAAAGACATCTTCTGCTTCTTCACGCTTGGGCAGGAAGCTTTTTAGTGTAGTGTTTATTTTAAATGTCTATAGGCTTTTTCCCATAAGAGTATGATTTCATTTTGGTCCTCTTGTAACCATGCGCTTACTCTTTTAGTTGTTCCACTATGAAGAAATTTGGTGAGTGTGAAAACCCTACAAGTCCCTCTATGGCCTGTGGTCCAGAAGGAAAGCCTTGCTCAATCACTGTAATTCAGGGAACATCCAACTGGGAGTGCACCAGTCTGAGGATGTTGCTAAGTGACCTCTGCCTGTTGAAAGGTACACCGGTTTAAGTCTTGATAGATTATCACCAGTCCCCTTGGGGAGGACCAAACTTTCAGTGCACACCTGATAGCCATTAAGCAGGTCTGGCTGCCTAGAAATACTTACTCAGTTCCTAAGGTTGACGAAATGTCTCTTCTTAGTAGAGCTGATGACATTTTGTGTCTAGCCCATTTTTCATCACTAGTAGAACGACACATGATTTCATAATAGGTTCAGCATCATTCACTTTCCCTTATGTGGCCATTAACAAGAAAACAATAAAACAGCTGGAAACTGATTTGAAACATACATATTGTGATCTAAGAAACACTTTAACTTGGTGTACATGTTGCCCCAAGCATCTCTAGTGAACCAGGAAATGTATTCTATTTGTGACTGCTATATAATAAATGAAGGCATACATAGCTTAGAGTAAATTTCAATAAACCAGATTAAAGACTTGGTCAAATATTAGGGGCTAATATTTTTAAGAGGAGTAAAAATATTATTCAGCACAAAATTAAAACATTCACCAGAATTTGTTATAATGTGGAGATTAAAATTAAATTCTGCCATCTAGATAGCACTTAGGCTAAGGATGTACTAACAGAGATGTAGAAAGTTGACCCAATGTAGCTGACACACATTTCGGTGGATACTAGTGTAAACAATTTAAGCCCCCTTTTAAAATGACATTGTATCCACCCAATTCAATTCACAGATATACATCAAAAATTTTTCATGTGTTAGGTATCATAAAAAGAGCGTCTCAGAAAATATGAATGAGACAAAATTTCTGCCTGCAGTTACCCAATAAATTGGCAGCGGTCAGAGAAAATACAAATACACCTATAATTCTGAAAATCAGGGCAATGAAAATGGATTGTTTCATTTTATGTTTGTAATATCTCTAATGTCCAACACTAGAAGGTCAAAACAGCTACTCAGTTAGCATTTGTACCATGGAAGTAGAAGTAGCGCGTCTTTGAAAGGAGGTGGTTTTGAGGAGGGTTATTGAAGCTTTACGATTCATGGGGGAAAACGAGAATATCACCCATTCGACAGAAAATTATTTTTTCAGTGATTGTGCACAGATCTATCCTGTTTTCACCAAAACTGAACTGTCTTAAGCAGACAGGAATCTCACTTTTGCAGTGTTTTCTAATAATTCTGTATCTTATTCACTGCTATCAGAAAATCCACTCTCAGAGGACTGCTGAGAAAAGAAACCTTGTGAACTTCAGTAACAGAGTATTCACACTGCCTTTGGCTACTTCGGCATTCAGGGCAGCCAGAGTTTGCACGCCAGGGCAGTAGGACATTGGATCCAGTAGCCAGGCAGACCCCTTAACTCTTGCAAGTTCTGAAAATCCAGAGGGGTAAGGCCAGGTACATGTTTACTTTGAACTCCTATGCCTTCAGCTGATTCTGGAAAGTAAGAGAAGTGGTAATAATAAATGAGCATATTTTAAAAACAGCCAGATAGACAATCTCAAGCTATTTATCTTCAGCCCATGATGTTCAATGATGTTGTGAACTAGGAATTTAGTTTCAAAATTTAACAGTGGAACATACTTGTTTAATAGATGGAGTCGAATACACACACACACACACACACACACAACATGTCATTCTAGGCTTAATGTCATCCATTAAAGAAACTCCTAAATATATTCACAAATTATAAAAGCTAGGGTTTTGGGGTATAGCCAAATTTCATTTTCTTCATTGTTCAAACATTTAGCTATTTTCTATATATAAGGTCTTCCACTACCACATATGGAGAAGAAAATGGCAATCCACTCCGGTATTCTTGCCTGGGAAATCCCACGGACAGAGGAACCTGGCATTCTAGGGTCCATGAGGTGGCAAAAGAGTGGGACATGACAATGACAGAACAATGATAGGAATGCATGTTCAGTCATGCCTGATTATTTGCAACCCCATAACTGTAGCCCACTAGCCTCCTCTATTCATGGGATTTCCCAGGCAAGAATACTAGAGTGGGTTGCCATTTCCTACTCCAGGGGATCTTCCCAACCCAGGGATCAAACCTGTGTCTCCCGAGTCTTCTGTTTTTGCAGGCAGATTCTTTACCACTCTGCCAACTTTTATAGATTAATATTAACCTATCACTTCTGGCTTTTTGAACAAGAGTACTGAATATGAAGAATGGTCTGGGATGATCAGGAAGTTCTCATGCAAGAAGAGTCACTTTACTTGTGGATGGACAACTAGGTAAAATTGCAAACAACCAAGAAGAATAGGAGTAAGAGTTCCTGGCACAGAGAACTCTATGAACTGGCACAGGCTAAGCAAGAAAGCAAAGAGCAATGCTCTGAAAGTATGAATGCTTTATCTTTACTTTATCAGAAGGTTTGCATTGGAAAATTACAGGAGGAAGACAGTCATAGAGGTTAATATATAGCTAAGAAGAACCTAGAATTTTGAGCTATGGAATATGGATTTATTGGAAAGTTAAGTGAGGAGATATTAAGGGTAGCTGAACAAAGTGATGATGGAATCATTTAAGTAAATGAGTCAGAGAGTAGAAATCAGGATATGTTGAAATATTTTAATTTATGGAGAGACAAACATTTAAATGCTAAATCACTAGTGAGGATGAGTTTGATTTGAAATTATTATTAAGTCTGCTTGCCTGATATGGTCCATATTCAACCCTTAAAATATTTTACACATTCACAAAGATTATTGACACACACATATACCCTAGTTGAGCATAATTCAACATGTTGCAATATATTAAATACATTCCAAATATACTTAGTTTACTATAATATCAAAGGAGTCTACTTATGAAACTTGGCTATAATTATTTTGTTTAGAACTTTCCTCTTTGAGAAAGTTCAAATGGCGGATAAAGGAAAGTGTATTCTTTCCTTTTTAACCTTTTCATGGTGTATTATAGCATTCTCTTGGTATGCTTTTATATCTAATTCTTCTCTAATCTATTCATCAAGTAGGTGTCAGAAGTATTTTCTTTAAATACAGTACAAAAACCTCTAGTTGTATAAAGAATCAAACTGAAAGTAGTATCATCTTAGCCTAGGTATTTAGACATGATAATCAAGATAATATCACTTTGAACTTGAGTTTTTAAAGGCACATTCCTATCCCTGGGTGTCAAGCTTGTCCCCAAGGTGTCCCCCTTTCCTGTTAATGCCCAAAGCGTCAATGCTAGCAATCAGATCACAAGAATGCACAGTGCACATTACTGACAACTACAATTTTGATCTTTCCTGAAGTGAATCACCTTTATACCAGTGATCATTACTTCTCTCCACCTGGAAAAATGTTGCTACAATCTTACAGTTTCAAAGGAAATTTAACCCCACCATTCTTCTTCCAACAAAAACATTCTCCATCCTGCAGCTTGCTGCCTCCCTCCTTCCTTTCTTCTTTCTTGTGTCTGTCTTTCCTTCCTTCCCTCTCCCCTTCTGCCTTTCTTTCTATTTTCCTAGCTTGATTTGTGGATTTCTGACTTTAATTCGTTCTTGTGGAATTTTTTGTTCTCTTCCTCTTATCAGATTCAACATCCATAACTGCTATCAATCGGCCTTTATTTCAAGTAAATTTCATATCCATCAATGACAGTAAGTTGTGAGATCCATGAATGTATATTAACCACAGTAGCTTGAAGCTTATAAGTGCTTATTAGTAGCCTGTTCTTAAAAAAAAAAAATAGCCTGTTCTATTATGTGGGGGGGTCACCTATGAAAAACACTACTGATAAAGTTAACAAGGGCTTAAAAGAAACCAGCTTAGAAATAGTTAAAGTGCTACATAAATATCATTGTTATGCTGTGCATAGTCCTTACTCAGTATAATCAAATTGCATCTTCATCTATTGACATCATTCCTTCCAAACCACTCGCATACCTACAAATGAGAGGGTGATTATTTATCTGCTTGATTCATCCGTGCAAATGTTTCTTAGCCCACGCAGAGGCTAGATTCAGCTGTGTGGTTTCAGAGATTGGGTGGAAAATATAATGCAGTCCACACATTAGAAAAAAGGAAATCAGAACATTAAACCACTTGTTTTACCATTTCTGATCCCCCTGAGGCTCAGTGACATTTGGTGCATTTATCTTTCTTGTTAAAACCAGATTCTCTAATTCCTCATAGCAGGTGGAGGAAAGCTGTAGCAGAATGTTTACAACAAGGCATATAAATCTGTTACATGTGTGTATGTCTGTAGGAAGGGAAGGTCACTGCTTAAATTTCAGTTGACTTCAATTTTCAGTGAAATCTTTGCTCCAGTGCTCTGCAAATTAAATGACTCAGAGGACTGCTTTTTTTTTTTTTTAAAGAAAAACAAAGAAGGACCAGGGGCGGTGGGGGAGGACAGAATCAGAATATAGGATAAACAGCAAATGTAATGCTGGAATGGAGAATAAAATTCTTTATGAAGTAGAGAAGTTGTGCATATATTGCTTTTTAGGGATTTCATTCCCCAAGTTTTCAATTCACACTTGTTGACCTTTCAGTTTTAGAAGTATCATTATCAATTTTTTACACTTCATTGGATTTGCTTGTACTGGGAAGAGTCAATGGTGGCAAAGCTCCTTCCCCTAAGACAGGGGTCCCCAACCTCTGGGATCTAATGCCTGATGATCTGAGGTGGAGTTGATATAATAATAAAAGAAATAAAGTCCACAATAAATGTAATGTGCTCGAATCATCTGAAACCATCCTTGGTCCATGGAAAAATTGTCATCAGCAAAACTGGTCAGTGTAAAAAGTTGGGGGCCGCTGCAAGAGATACTCCTTTGCTTTGGGTTAGTGGTGTGACTGGTAACTTGATCTTTCAAATTCCAAAAAGCTTTAACTGGGCCATGTTTCAGCTTCCTTTACGAGTTCACATGCTTCTGAGTCCAGATTTTCCTCTTCCTCTCATCTACTAAAATAACTACATTCTTCCAGGAAGCTTTCAATTTCTACTGCTTTCTCTCACACTTGCTTTCTGCATAGAAATACACAGGCCATGTTATAATTCAAGGAACAATCTATCTTTACCAAACAGTCCTCACCTACTAATTTTCTCTTTTTCTCATTTAGTCTCTCAGAAAATTCTCATGACTTTCTTGAATTAGGCTCTTTCTAGAATTTCCTCAGTGAATGCAGTTTATGTAATCAACTCTTTTTGAGCATGAAAAAATTATTTGACAGTAATTCTGTGCTGGACCCTGAGGGAAAAAAAATTTAATAACATAATTCATGACCATAGGGCAAGTCCAGACACACAAACAGAAGGTTTCAAAGTAATGATATAAACTCATAGCAAGGTGGTTTTCAACTTTGACTGTTCATTAGCATCACCCAGGATTCTTTCAAATGTCCAGTGCCCAGCCAGCAACCCAGACCCTTTAATAGAAAATCTTTGAATATGGGGCCAAAGCTCCTTACATGATTCCAATTGATGACCAATGTTGAGAACCACTGTTGAATAAATATGCTTAGGAAGCTAATGGAACACAGGGGTGAGTGTTGTAACTCAATCAGGGTGAGTTAGGGAAACACAAAAGGTATTAATATGTACAGAGCTTTAAAGAATGGGTTGGTCTGTGTCAGCATCTCCATTGGTGGGGGAGGGGAAGATGGGGTGATTTGAGAGAGTAGCATTAAAACATATCCATTATCATGTGTAAAACAGATAGCCAGTGGGAATTTGCTATATGACACGGGGAACCCAAAGCTGGTACCCTGTGACGACCTACAGGGGTGGGATGGGGAGGAAGGCGGGAGGGAGGTTTAACAGAGAGGAGACATGTGTATACCTGTGACTGATTCATGCTGATCTGTGACAGAAACCAACACAATATTGTAAAGTAATTATCCTACAATTAAAAATAAAATAAAATTTAGGAAAAAAAAAAAAAGAATGGGTGGGTCAATTAAAGGTTTGGGTGAAGGATCTTTGGGATAAAATGTATGGTTTAAGCAAACTACACAGTGGTGTGTGCATCTATGTGCTTTTAGAGAATTAGAAGGAGGTCAGTCATACTAGAAAATAAGTTATGAGGCAGGATGTTGAGGAATATAAGCCTTAAGATAAAGACAGAGACCTTTAAGAAAAGGAGCAGTGGGGCTGAATACTGTGAATGAGACTCCAATCTTCCTGAAGCTTTAGAATGATTATTCAACAAAACCTTCACTATATTCACTAAAAATCAAGGAGGAGGGGCCCCAGATTTTTTCCAATATATTCTTGTGGACTTTTCAATATTATGCCTCGTGATTTCCAATCAGTTTCTCTGCCTTTGAAATTTGGCTCCAAAATATATGTTACCTCCAGCAGCAGATTCCTTCCAGATATAATCTGTTCCACACTAGCCATCCCTTTCCTGAGAAGTTATTTTACAAGTACTAATGAGACAGCATTTATTTTTAAGTTTCCTAGGTCTCAAAGAAGCTTTCATAACCAGTCTTTAAGAACTTAGTGTATGCTTTCAGAGCAGGACTTCAGAATTTCTTAATTGCTTTCAAAGGAAACAAAACTACATTTGGACAATGTAATTATACTATGTAATGGCTCTCCATATTATGTGTTATTATGTACTTATGTCATGTAATTATATAACATAAAACAAACTTTCATACACATTGTCAGTGAATGCCACTTCAAACAGGACAACGATTCATTTGTTGGTTAGGCAGGTAAGTTTGTTTATTCCTGAGTTTAATTCTGAAGAACAAAATACAAAATGATATCATGTATCAAAAAAAGATATTTGGAGCCATGAAGTGTTTGGCCCACAATTGTAAAACAATCCATATTTGAAGCCCAGCTTCTCTATATTACTGACATCAACAATTCTAATCAAGTTACAGCCAAGAATGTATGAGTGAAAAAAATCTAACACATCCCATTTTTCTGCCTCAAACAAACATAATAAGGTATTATACTGTTTTATTTTAGCACATCATATGTAACATGAAGTAAGAGTTAGATAATTAAAAATTAAAAGACTGAAATCCAGTTTTATGATGGTGCTTATCTAATCAGTATTTGGGTCTGGAGCGTCCCTGGTAACTCAGATGGTAAAGAATCCACCTTCATAGTGGGAGACCTGGGTTTGATCCCTGGGTTGGGAAGATCTCCTGGAGAAGGGAAAGGCTATCCACTTTAGCATTCTAGCCTGGAGAATTCCTTGGCCTGTATAGTCCATGGGGTCGCAAAGAGTTGGACACTACTAAGTGGCTTTCACTCACTCACTACTGTATCCCAAAGTCTGTGCAGCTGAAAATATGATGCTCTTATGGGAAATCTGGGTGAGTACAAATCTGTTAGGAGGAAGAGAGCTCAGGTTGCTGAAAAAGATCCCTATGAGTGGGGAACGCCTGACACTTTGAATAAATAAAGCTTGATTACAGATCTTACAGGGTCTAAGTTCCTATTCTCAGATAGAACATTGACCTTTTGAGACATTTTAATTTGCTGTATAAACAGGGAGCCCAGGCTGGTGCTCTGTGATGACCTAGAGTAGGGGGTTGGGGGGAGGGGAGGAAGACTCAAGAGGGAGGGGATGTGTATATAATTATGACTGATTCGCGTTGTTGTATAGCAGAAACCAACACGACATTGTAAAGCGCTTTTCCTCCAATTAAAAAATATAAATAAATAAATGTTTATTTTTTCATTAAATGAATCATCATTAACCTCTTCTGTATGGTTGGCCATGTACTAGATACTGGGGAATCCCATAGTGAGAAAGTGAAGAATAAGGACCCTAAGTATTCACACAATCAATTCAACATCACTTGCTGTTAGAGAGCAATCTCTATTCATCCACTCATGCAACACCTATTTACAAAGTTTCCACTTTGGGCCATGCCCTGAATTAGGCACAGGGGCTCAGTGGCAGACCAGTACCAGTCCTTGATCTGAAGAAGCCTATGGTCTATTGTAGAGTTTCCCAACCTGGACATCCTGAGAAACCCCATGGACACAGGAAGTCACCATCTCTAAGGTTCTATAAGAAAAACAAAGAAGAAAAAAATTGTTTGAGATGGCTGATAATTTACTTATCACGAAATCTTTCTCCAGTCTGACAACAGGAAAAAAAAATTTAGTGTTATCCTTTTGCTGAAATTTGGCATTTGGAAAATATTTTCCCTAATTTACTCAGATTTTTGTCTTCTATATTTACTACACCTGGCAAATTTCGCTGGTCATTTCGCTGCAATGGAAGTTAAAGTTCCCATAACTTTAACATGTTAATGAGAGGAATAGTTCTTTAGCTGCCTGGTAAAATAAGAAAGAATGAAAATATTGTATATAAAGGGGGTTCTGAGAAGTATAAAGCAGCATAACATGTAAGTGTAACGTATAATTGTTAGTAAATGTTTATTATGGAGCTGGATCAGGTAACAGGATATTTTCCCTGGATTATAAAAGATACCTCTTGGAATCTGAGTTCTTGGTTATAGTTCTGATCAACTATTAAATTGTTCATTGGATATGACACTTTCTACCTGGATCCACATTACAACCAACAGCACCTAATTCTTTTCTCTGCATCTGTGCTAATAAAATGTTTCTTTCCATTTCATTTCATTCATGACATAAAATTCACATAAATTAAAATAATTATCTTAAGTAATCAAAATTTTAAGCCTACATTTTTAACATACCAATTATTTTTTGATGTAGAGGTTTTCAGTGGCATTTACAAAATAATCCTAGGAATCAACACAGGACTATGTGATACATTTGAGACTCTTAAGCTACTTTGACTCTGGCATATACATATGGTGTTGTGTTTGCAAAATGTTAAAATTATCTTGGCAAGAAATATTCTCCATTCTTGGACAATAACACTGGAAAAACTGCCCAAAACTTGCACCATCACCCCTGGCATCAAAACTCAATCACTTTGCCCATCTATCCATAGAGATTCTTTATTTTTAACCATTTTTTCTTTTAAAATGAGTTGCCAATATGGACTCTCAAGATAAACACTTGAGCAAGAGGGCCAAAATCAGATCTTGAAAGTGTTCTATTTTGATGTATCCATTGACTGGCATTTGTTGACATAATTTCATGTAATTTCTAACACTTTTGTCACTGTAATTCTACCTGTTTTTGACTAGTTGAAAGGTGAGCAAACATATGTAACACAGGGATGCTAACATCCACAGAGATCATTAATTTCAAGGTATAGGTGAATTTGTTCAAATACTGAGAATTAAGAAATTTAAAACCAGTGTTTCAAGTTTGCAAGGTCACAAAAAATCTATGATAGTGTTAACCCAGGTGCCCTAAGAAACAGGTTGAATTATACTCTTAAGAGTTACAATTAAAACAAAGTGACCTCACTGGAGTTCAATCCTATCCTTCGATTGCTGCATGCTATATTAATTTTTTTTTCACCAGTTCAGCTATTCTAATATAACAAATTGGCTTTCTCTACATTGGTCAGCTTCTTCCTCTAAGGCAGACAACTTAATGGATTTTAGTTCTAAATAGAGTATGGTTTGTTTCTAAGTATTAATTTCAACTTTAGCTATTGTGCAAATTATGCCCTAGCTTAAAATTGAACCACGTTGACCACTAAAACAGAGGAGTCTAATATATGACTCAAATTAGCAAATTTCACCCAGACAGCAAAGTTAAGTTGGCTTGATTTCTGCATCCTGACATACAATTTAACAAAGCAAGTTCTCCATCTAGTGGTTGCAAAATTCACAATAGGATCCTATCTCATTATTACTGATTCACTGCATGTTTATCTTTTAGAAGTTAATGAATCACATATACATGATGGTTGAGATTTTTCCCTGCCTTCTACACTATTTTGATAGAAAGGACCAGGACCTGTCCTACTAATTTTATATAAAGTTGCAAACTTTAAGATGTTAGTGAGAGGAACAGGTCTTTAACTGCCTGGTGAAATAAGAAAGAATGAAAATATTGCATATAAAGGGGGTTCTGAAAAGTATAAAGCAGCATAACATGTAAGTGTAACAAATAATTGTTAGTAAATGTTTATTTTTATTGTGAAATTGGATCAGGTAACAGGATATTTTCCCTGGATTATAAAAGATACCTCTTGGAATCTGAGTTCTTGCTTATGGTTTCGATCAACTATTGAACTATTTATTGGATATGACACTTTCTACCTGGATCCACATTACAACCAACAGCACCTAATTCTATTCTCTGCATCCCTGCTAATAAAACATTTCTTTTCATTTCATTTTGCTGGTTGAGTTCTCCTCATGCATGCATACCCAGTTTTCCATTCGTGTCTGACTCTTTGGACTGTAGCCCACCATGCTCCTTTGTCCATGGAATTTTCCAGAGTAGGTTGCCATGCCCTCCTCCAGGTTATCTTCCCCATCCAGGGACCAAATCCACGTCTCTTATGTCTCCTGCATTGGCAGGTGTATTCTTTATCACTAAGGTCACCTGGGCAGCCCAAGTGGTGCTCCTTACGGTCTACTAATTGACACATCCTGGGCTAGTTTTCATCCCAGAAGATGAAGCAAAAAAGCTTTACCTTTATCCGTACTAGTATTTAACAGTGCTACAGATTTGCATGGGTATTGCTATTTTCACACAAATATAAATGTCTACTATTTTTACCTGGAAATGCCTGAAGGATTTCCCCTGCTCACTTGGTAAGTGTTGATGTGAGAGAGTAAAGATTCCTCACTGAACTCCTGCAAACTCAGCAAGAATTGAACATATTCCCTCCTAACACAACAAGGGGAAAGTCTCAGAATCAGAGGCCGTCAGAATACATATTCTCTACTCTGCCCATTGACAAAAAGATGGAGCCAGTACAGAACAACTAAAGGGTGAATCTGAGAAAAAGTGGGCTTCAGACTAAGAAGTTTCAAATACATACGTCTGCCACTTACAAGCTGTCATCCCAGGCAGGTGACTAAAACCTACTGAATTACAGTTTCCTATTTTATAAAATGGGAGTAACATTACCATCATGCTAAGTCGCTTCAGTTGTATCTGACTCTTTGCTACCCTATAAGACTATAGCCCACCAGGGTTCTGTCCATGGGATTCTCCAGGCAAGAATACTGGAGTGGGTTGCCATGCCCTCCTCCAGGGGGTCTTCCTGACCCAGGGATCAAATCCGCGTCTCTAATGTCTCCTGCATTGGCAGGCTGGTTCTTTACCCGTTGTACCACTTGGGAAGACCCAATATTACCTAGAGTATAGTTATTATTTGGGTTTCCCTGGTAGCTCAGCTGGTAAAGAATCCACCTGCAATGAAGGAGACTTTAGTTCAATTCCTGGGTCAGGAAGATCTGCTAGAGAAGGAATAGGCTACACACTACAGAATTCTTTGGCTTTCCTGGTGGCTCAGCTGGTAAAGAATCTGCCGGGCAATGCAGGAGACCTGGGTTGGATCCCTGGGTTGGGACGATCCCCTGGAGAAGGGAAAGGTTATCCACTCCGGTATTCTGGCCTGGAGAATTCCGTGGACAGTACAGACCATGGGGTTGCAGAGTCAGACACAACTAAGCAACTTTCACTTCACTTCACTTCGTAGTTATTATTTACACAAGGCATGATAAACATCAAAAAGTGCCTATAATAGGACCTGAGTCATACAAGAGTGTCAAAACAAATTCATTGCAGCATAAGTTAAGTAGACCCAGGAATTGAATCTGTTTTCTACCCAGAGTTTCCACTGTGTCACATGACTAGACTCTGATATTCTAAAGGCTTCATGATAAAACTAAGCTGAGCAGAGAAAGTGCTTATGGCTATTAATGACTTAATAACTTGAAGTCTTTAAAAGTTAAACAATGAGGAGAAAAATGAAATAACTGTTTAACAATTGAATAAATATTTATTCTTTTTTAGCTGAACAAAACTCTAAATTAAGAAGTTATAATGTTTCAGCTATATCTCAATAAAAATTATAACAACCGTATTAGTTTTATACATGTATATACACATGTTTATGTAATCAGGCAATACATCACACATTTCTCTAGGGTATTTCAAAATGTGTCAGAAAATTGTTTATCTCTCTTAATACCACTCTAGGTAAGTTTCCATGTTAAATAAATATTTTCACCATTATGAAAAGTAAAAATGGTAGTCAATAATTAACAGATATATGAGACAGTGTGATAAGCTATTAAAAATATGTATGGAATTTTTTCAAGTTAAGCAGATTTTTCTGTCCATGCTACTCAAAGTCCTCAGGTAATTATCAGTCTTAACACTTCTTTTTTGGAGAATGACAAACTGGAAAACATTATAATCCATGTCTTCAGTTTACTGATATAATTGTTGCTAATAACAATTTGACACTAATGAAGAGAATGAGAATATTTTATTAAGCAATTGTAGACATTCAACAGAGCTGTTTCAAAATGAAAATGTTTCTGGATAGATTTCTTTTGCACTTATTTTACTGAAACAAAACTTTCCCATTCATCTCTTTGTAATTATTTAAAGCCAAAAACATTCTTCTGTAATTGAAAGAGAGATTCCTTGGAGACCAGGACTGTAATATGTAAATATGTACATGCAATTGTAAGAAATGATTTATGGTTTATTCTATAAAAATATACATGAAGTTTTTCTTTTTAATCAGTGGATTTAAAAGAATGCAATTCTTGAAATTTGACTTATAAAGACTCTCATGTTAATGTTTAATATTTGTATTTTTTTCTCAGTTCATCATTTAAACTGAATGGGATCTCTAACTTTTCAAAATATACTAATGTTATTTTCTTCATAGTCAAATATTTAAAGCTCTTTTGTCCATTTCTTTTTTATAAATATAATAAATTAGAGACACGGTAAAAAATAATTTCACCAAGAACATACAGGGACCTGGTACTAGTAACATGATTATGAAATCCAATGCTGTCACCTAGTGGCTACATGTGAGAAATGGGATTCTGAAGATTAAAACTAGTTATTCTTAAACTGTTCAGTCAATAAGTCCTGTGTGGCTATTTGCGACCCCCATGGACTGCAGCATGCCAGGCTTTGCTGTCTGTCACCACCTCCCGGAGCTTGCTCAAACTCATGTCCTCCGAGTCGGTGATGCAATCCAACCATCTCATCCTCTGTCGCCCCTTTCTCTTTCTGCCCTTAGTCTTTCCCAGCATAATCCAATGAGTTAGTTGGCTCTTCCCATCAGATAGCCAAAGTATTGGAGCTTCAGCATCAGTCCTCCCAATGAATATCCAGGGTTGATTTTCTTTAAGATTGACAAGTTTGATTTCTTTGCTGTCCAAGGGTCTCAAAGAATCTCCAGCACCACAGTTCTTTGGCTCAAATCTTCGGCGCTCACCTTTCTTTATGGTCCAACTCTCACATCCATACATGACTACTGGAAAAACCATAGCTTTGACTGTATGGACATTTGTTGGCAAAGTGTTGTCTCTGCTTTTTATTACACTGTCTAGGTTTGTCATAACTTTTCTTCCAAGAAGTAACTGTCTTTTAATTTCATGGCTACAGTCTCCATCTGCAGTGATTTCAGAGCCCAAGAAAACAAAGTCTGTCACTCTTTCTGCTTTTTCTCCAAATTAAGACAGTTCAAATAATCTAAACATATTTGGTTGTGTGCATTTTTTAAAAGGTGCTGAAGAATTCAGTGGCAGAAAGATAATCTTAAGTAATGAGGTTGGAGCAACTGGACATTCACAGGCAGAAGAAAAAAAAGGGACTTGCCTTAAACCTCACTTACAGAAACAGAAAACACCTCAAAAAAGACCACAGACTTAGATATAAACATAAACTGCACAATTTTTAGGGGGGAAACAGAGGAGACAATCATTGGGGTTTAGAACTAAGAGTTATTAGACCTGACTCCAAAAGCATGATCATACAAATTAGACCTCATCATAATTTAAATATAACACGATTTTTAAAAATCTTTGCTTTTTTGGAAGACAGAGAAGGTTTTATCCTATTAAGAGGATGAAAAACTAAGTTACATAGAGGCTGGGAGACAATAGTTTCAAACCATAAATCTGACAAAAGACTGCTATAGAATATACCAAGAAATCTAAAACTCAATGGTATAAAAATGAAAATACGCATAGAAAATGAGCAAAAGACATGAACAGACATTATACTGATTGAGACAAAGAGATGACAAAGAAGCACGTGAAAAAGTGTTCAGCATTATTAGTCACTAAGGGAAATGTAAATTAAAACCTCAGTGAGATACCATACACAGTTACCAGAGTAGTTAAAATACAAACGGAGTGACAACACAAATATTGGTGTGGACCTGGGAGACTAGAGCATCCATCCGTTGCCAGGGGAGATGTAAAATTGCAGAGTCATTATAGAAAACAGTTTGGTGATTTCTTAACAACCTAAACTTCCAACTACCATACAACCATGCAATTGCAATCTTAGACATTTAGCTCAAATAACATAAACATATGCATACATAAATATCTGCCCACATATGTTCATAGCTCCTGGAGGAGGAAATGGCAATGCACTCCAGTATTCTTGCCTGGAGAATCTCATGGACTGAGGAGCCTGGTGGGCGGCAGTCCATGGGGTCGCATAGAGATGGACACGACTGCAGTGACTTAGCACTCACTATATGCATGTTCTTGGCAGCTTTATTCATAATAGCTGAACTGGAAGCATCCCAGCAGGAGATTGGTTACACAGGCTGACACATCCTTACCACGGAACACAATTTAGCAATAACAAGTAGTGGACTACTTATATGCACAACAAATTGGATGAATCTCTTGGAAATTACTCTGAAGAAAGCTGATCCAAAATGTCATATACTGTATGTTTCTATTTGTATAAAATTTTGAAATATGAAAATTATAGAATGGGACAACCAACATATAAGTGGTGGTCCCCTGGAGTAGGAAAATGTCAACCCACTCCAGTATCCTTGCTGGAAAATCTCATGGAGGGAGAAGACTGGCGGGCTACAACCCATGGGGTTACAAAACATTGAATACAACCAAGCGACTGAACCCACACACACAGAGGATTAGAAGAGGTGGGAGTGTTGGGGAAGAGAGCTGGGGGTGGAATGAAGGGCAATGAGGGATCCTGGTCAGGATGGAACTGCTCTGTATCCTGACTATAGTGGTTGATGTGAGAACCTGCACATGTGATAAAATCATATGGAACATGATATATACACACATATATACATACAAATACAAGTGAAAAAATGGAGAAAATCTGCATAAGACTAGGGGATCATGCCAATCAACATCCTGGTTGTGATTTCCTACCATAGTTTAGTAAGATGTTACTACTGGAGAAGCTGCATAAAGAGTAGTTGGAATTTTTCTGTATTATTTCTTATGTGAATATGTGAATCTGTGATTCTCTCAAACTAAAATATTTGATTGAGAGAAATTTCTGCCTCTAAAAAAATACAACAAGGTAGTGAGTATAACAAAAAAGAAGCAGACTCAAAGATATAGAGAACAGACTGTTGATTACCAGTGGAGAGAGAGAGGAGGGGAGAGTCAATAAAGGGGTAAGGGACTAGGAGGCACAAACTATCAGGTACAAAATGAGCTTCAAGTTTTTACTGCACCTCACACAGAATAGAGCTAATGTTTTATAGTAGCTACAAATGGAGTATAACCTTTAACAATTGTGGATCACCATATTGTACACCTGTAACTTACATAATATTGTAATATAGCAATTACATATCAAAAAAATATTGTAATATTAAAGAAAAAAGATCCTGCCACTTAATTGTTACAGACTAGAAACATGACTTAAAAGGCTAAAAGTGAATAGCTAATCTCTACTTTAAATCTCAAATAGTTAATCTCTATTTTAGAACATTTCAAAAATCTAAAGATATTAACTTGTGCATACATTGATAAATTAGTTGCACCAAGTCCAAAGTTAAAAGTGTCCTTCATGAATAAAAAAATGTTATGGGTAAGAAATTGAACGTGTATTTTTCATATTCCATAGTTATTTCCCTTTGCACATTTGAGAATTGAGTTGAAATAGAGAAGAGTAATATATTTGATAAATTAGTAAGCAGATAAGAAGTGTCAATATCCAGACTGCATAAATAGTAGATAACAGAAGAAATTTTCTAGATGGTTTATGTACATGATTTCTCAAATAATTTACAGTTATGAAATTTCCCTGGGATGAAAATTATTCTGTCTCTAGAAAATGTAGAAATTGGCTTGATTTTACATTTATAAAAATGTCATTCACTCTTCTTAACAGGAAGAACATAGTACATATTTTTTAACTTCTTATTTTCTTCCCACAGTAATAAAAAACTATATTCATATTTTCATATTTGAAGTGATATGCTACCAGAATCAGAGCACTTTTGGAAGAATGTGCAGGATAAGCACTTTTATTTATGAAATAACATATTAAAATATATAATAATATCTATTTAATAAAATTCTAATTAAATAATTAACTTCTTCAGGGAAGTGATGTGATTTTAGACATGGGGAACCTGGCTTCTTCATTAATTTATATGTAAAATAGTAATAAATATGAAACTAACCCTTGACTTCCATCTAGAAAGCTTAGATTGGAGGTCTAATTAGTATGTAAATAAATGTATGACAGTAAGCAAGTTCCTCAACCACTCCAGGCGTCACTTTCCATGTCCCTTTAAGGAGGGGAAAGACTTCAAAACTCCCAATGCACTTTCCAGCTTGACTATTACATGAAACTGAGCCAGAAGCTATTCAATTGGAAAGTTTTAAGTTTTGAACATCTAAGTGTCTTGTGCTTTTGTTACTGCTTTTTCTCCCATGAACATAAGTGCATTTGCAAGAGAGTGAGAAGGAATTTTGATTCAGAGGATTAACTATTTTTTTTTCCAAATTTCATCTAAAGATTCCTTATTGTTGTTGTTTATCACTCAGTCACTCACTCTGTGAACCTATGGACTGTAGCCTGCCAGGCTCCTTCTGTCCACAGGATTCTCCAGGCAAGAACACTGGAGTGGGTTGCCATTTCCTTCTCCAGGGGATCTTCTCAACCCAGGGATCAAACCCTCATCTCCTGTGTCTCCTGTATTGGCAGACAGATTCTTTACCACTAAGCCACCAGGGAAGCTCAGATTCCTTGTAAATACATTTTAAATAAAACAAGCTATTATTAGTTGGCATGTTAGTAACTTTGGTGTGTTAATGACTAAACCATCATAAAACGTTGGACTATTAAAGATAATTTACATACTAGCACATCAGTTACTGATAAAAATAAAAAGATCCTTTCATTTAAAGAAGGGAGGTCTTTTGAAGAGTGGCAGGGTGGCCCAGATATCCATGTGAGGCAATGAGCAGACTATTTACTCATTTGGAGAAGCCACTGAAATGAGTGGTAGACACGTGTGATGAGATCTCTGGCCCATGGAAACTGTCTCTAACACTAGTAAATCAGGGCCACAAAACAGAACCACCAAGAAGTGCGGTCAGTAGGAAGCTAACTGGGAGGTCAGGACCAATTATAATTTAGAAAAAAGTAACCCTCAGAGGCAACAAGACAACCATCAGAACAATGATGGAAATATTATGAAAATGTTCAAGCACACCTTGAGAATTCCTAGATATCACCAGGGGACATTTTTGAGGGGATTTTTAGGTAGAGACTATCAAGCCAATGAAATACCAACACCGGGAAAAAAGAGAAAATGTATTTGCTCTTAGCTTCTGATTCCTCTGGGATAGCTAATTTTTTGTATTCAGACTCTCTACCACTGTGGTGAATAGTTTTGGCTGACTATAAATTTATGAATCCTTTGCATTGTGTAATGGAATGGATTTCTTGTTTGAAATACTTGCTATTTTGCTTAGAGTCATAAGTGGCATGCTTCTAGTAAGTGTACATACTACAAGACCACTTTCCATATAAGCCTATTTCTTGGTTCTGTTGTATGCCTTAGCATTTTTAGTTCTTGCTTTTGTTCTTCTTTCTTCAGCTCTTTACAAGTTATGCTCTTTTCATGAATTTACATATCGCAAGCCATCCTAGATTCTTTCTAAACAAAGGGTGACATAAACAACTCCCCCAATATTCACACTTCAGGGAGGCTTAATGCCCTGCCTAACCACTGTAGAACATGCATATGGCCCAGCCACATTTACTAGATTAAAGAACCCCCCTACCCCCAAAAAGCCTGGTAGGGTAACATTTGGTGACAATCTCAGTTCATTGGCCTCTAACTTGGGCACTGCTGTGATGGAGGCAGGTTGGATAGTCACATGGTGCCATTGTCCAAAGACAGACCCCTAGTATGCGTGTATTTATCTGATGAGTGCCCTTCCCAAAGGATATAATTCTATGTGTCAAGAAATCAAGAGATTAACAAGCAAGTACAATCTCAAAGGCTATGCCAAGTATACTCTACCATTGTTATAAAAACATAACTAGGCAAAGTGAAAGACTACTCTTATCATAAACCTATCAGGTTGTCAAGTGAAAGTGTTAGTGGCTCAGTGATGTCTGACTTTTGCGACCTATGGACGGTAGCCTGCCAGGCTCCTCTGTCCATGGAATTCTCCAGGCAAGAATACTGGGGTGGGTAGCCATTTCCTTCTCCAGGGGATCTTCCTGACCCAGGGATTGAACCTGGGTCTTCTGCATTGTGGGCAGATTCTTTATTATCTGAGCCACCAGGGAAGCCCCAATTCAGGATAACTGAATGTAATCCCCATTCAGCATTGTGGATACGTAAGTGCAATTAAATTTCACAAACATTTTTGAAATCCTAAGACAGATATTATTTGATAACATTTTGATGATTTATATTCATACATTATATGATGACAACAACCACATATTATTATATGGCATATTGTTTCAAACTCAGGCATTATATTAGCAAAAGGTATGCAGTATTTACACTTATAAACTAAATAAATTCATTGATATGATGGAGCTTTGATTGTTTAGGAAATAAGATGGTGAATAATTATAATCCAAAGTAAGATACAGGATCAAGAGAGCAGTCCAGGAGTTATCTTTCCATTTGCCATGTGATACTTTCCATTGTTCCACAATTCCATGAAATAACAGAGATGACTTTATGGAAGAGTAGAAAAAGTGCCACCAGAAGACAAACCAAAAATTCTGAGGAATTCCTAAAACCAGAAGCAAATGAGAGAGAGAGACAGAAGAAACCACAGTCGAAAATGCAGGGAAGAAGATGGCTACAGAGATGAGCATGACCTTGCAAAATTTCCAAGCACAGAAACAGCAGTTGTAAGGAATAGGAGAAGATATTTAAATAACCATCAGGATGTTAAGTAGAGAAGTGCAACTGTACCCATTGAACTCTGGAGCCCTTTCTCCCTATTTCATCACTCCTGAGGAAAGGCTAAGAAAGTGTTTGCCCACAGGTTAAAGCACTGAGAATTTGGTTAACTGACAAAAGTAAATAGGTTAAATTCAACAGCATGAGTATGAGTCAAGGAATTTTCCCAAAAGAGGAAAAGTGACAGAAAACCATGAGTTTGCTTAGAGGATCAGTTCAGTTCAATTGCTCAGTTGTGTCCAACTTTTTCTGACCCCATGGACTGAAGCACACCAGGCTTCCCTGTCCATCACCAACTCCCGGAGTTTACCCAAACTCATGACCATCAAGTCAGTGATGCCATCCAACCATCTCATCCTCTGTCATCCACTTCTCCCTCCTTCAATTTTCCCCAGCATCAAAGTCTTTTCCAGTGAGTCAGTTCTTAACATCAGGTGGCCAAAGTATTGGAGTTTCAGCTTCAGCATCAGTCCTTCCAATGAATATTCAGGACTGATTTCCTTTAGAATGGACTAGTTGGATCTCCTTGCAGTCCAAGGGACTTTCAAGAGCCTTCTCCAACACCACAGTTCAAAAGCATCAATTCTTTTTTTTTTCCCAATTATTTTTACTAGTTGGAGGCTAATTACTTTACAATATTGTAGTGGTTTTTGCCATACCTTGACATGAATCAGCCATGGGTTTACATGTGTCCCCATCCTGAACCCCCCTCCCACCTTCCTCCCCATCCCATCCCTCTGGGTCATCCCAGTGCACTTGTCTCATGCATCCAACCTGGACTGGCAATCTGTTTCACACTTGATAATATACATGTTTCAATGCTGTTCTCTCAGATCATCCCACCCTCGCCTTCTCCCACAGGGTCCAAAAGTCTGTTCTATACATTTGTGTCTCTTTTTCTGTCTTGCATATAGGGTTATTGTTACCATCTTTCTAAATTCCATATATATGCGTTAGTATACCATATTGGTGTTTATCTTTCTGGCTTACTTCACTCTGTATAATGGGCTCCAGTTTCATCCATCTCATTAGAACTGATTCAGATGTATTCTTTTTAACGGCTGAGTAATATTCCATGGTGTATATGTACCACAGCTTCCTTATCCATTCATCTGCTGATGGGCATCTAGGTTGCTTCCATGTCCTGGCTATTATAAACAGTGCTGTGATGAACACTGGGGTACACGTGTCTCTTTCAGATCTGGTTTCCTCAGTGTGTATGCCCAGGAGTGGGATTGCTGGGTCATGTGGCAGTTCTAGTTCCAGTTTTTTAAGGAATCTCCACACTGTTCTCCACAGTGGCTGTACTAGTTTGCATTCCCACCAACAGTGTAAGAGGGTTCCCTTTTCTCCACACCCTCTCCAGCATTTATTGCTTGTAGACTTTTGGATAGCAGCCATTCTGACTGGCATGTAATGGTACCTCATTGTGGTTTTGATTTGCATTTCTCTGATAATGAGTGATGTTGAGCATCTTTTTATGTGTTTGTTAGCCATCTGTATGTCTTCTTTGGAGAAATATCTGTTTAAACAAATGGGACCTAATTAAACTTAAAAGCTTTTGCACAACAAAGGAAACTATAAGCAAGGTGAAAAGACAGCCTTCAGAATGGGAGAAAATAATAGCAAATGAAGAAACAGACAAAGGATTAATCTCAAAAATATACAAGCAACTCCTGCAGCTCAATTCCAGAAAAATAAATGACCCAATCAAAAAATGGGCCAAAGATCTAAAAAGTATCAATTCTTCAGTGCTCAGCTTTCTTTATAGTCCAACTCTCACATCCATATATGACTCCTGAGAAAACGATAACCTTGACTAGATGGACCTTTGTTGACAAAGTAATGTCTCTGCTTTTTAATACGCTGTCTAGGTTGATCATAGCTTTTCTTCCAAGGAGCAAGCATCTCTTAATTTCATGGCTTCAGTCACCATCTGCAGTGATTTTGGAGCCCCAGGAAATAAAGTCTGTCACTGTTTCCATTGTTTACCCATATATTTGCATGAAGTGATGGGACCAGATACCATGATCTTAGTCTTCTGAATGTTGAGTTATAAGCCAACTTTTTCACTCTCCTCTTTCACCTTCATCAAGAGGCTCTTTAATTCTTCTTTGCTTTCTGCCATAAAGGTGGTGTCATCTGCATAGCTGAGGTTATTGACATTTCTCCCAGTAATCTTCATTCCAGCTTATATTTCACCCAGCTCAGCATTTCAAATGATGTACTCTGCATATAAGTTAAATAAGCACAGTGACAATATACAGCCTTGATGCACTCCTTTCCAGATTTGGAGCCAATCTTTTGTTCCATGTCCAGTTCTAACTGTTACTTGACCTGCATACAGATTTTTCAGAAGGCAGCTCAGGTGTTCTGATATTCCCATCTCTTTAAGAATTTTCCACATTTTTATTTTTTGTGATCCACACAAAGCCTTTGGCGTAGTCAATAAAGCAGAAGTAGAATGTTTTCTGTTCATGGGGTTCTCAACAGCTTTGTTTATTTTTTTAATTTTTTTGAGCTCCAACATTACTGCAGATGGTAACTGCAGCTATGAAATTAAAAGACGTTTGCTCCTTGGAAGAAAAGCTATGACCAACCTAGACACCATATTAAAAAGCAGAGACATTACTTTGCCAGCAAAGGTCCATCTAATCAAAGCTATGGTTTTCCAGGAGTCATGTATGGATGTGAGAGTTGAACTATAAAGAAAGCTGAGTGCCAAAGAATTGATGCTTTTGAACTGTGGTGTTGGAGAAGACTCTTGAGAGTCTCTTGGACAGAAAGGAGATCAAACCAGTCAATCCTAAAGGAAATCAGTCCTGAATATTCATTGAAAGGACTGATGCTGGCGCTGAAACTCCAATACTTCGGCCACCTGATGCAAAGAACTCACTCACTGGGAAAGACCTTGATGCTGGGAAAGATTGAAGGCAGGAGGAGAAGGGGACAACAGAGGATGAGATGGTTGGATGGCATCACGGACTCAAAGGACATGAGTTTGAACAAGCTCCGGTAGTTGGTGATGGACAGGGAAGCCTGGCGTGCTGCAGTCCATGGGGTCGCAAAGAGTCAGACATGACTAAGCGATTGAACTGAACTGAAGATGTTTTTCTGGAACTCTCTTGCTTTTTCTATGCTCCAGTGGATGTTCACAATTTGATCCCTGGTTCCGCTGCCTTTTCTAAATCCAGCTTGAACATCTGGAAGTTTCACAGTTCACATACTGTTGAAGCCTGACTTGGAGAATTTTGAGCAGTATTTGCTAGTGTGTGAGATGAGTGCAATTTTGCAGCAGGCTGAACATTTTTTGACATTGCCCTTCTTTAGGGTTGGAATGAAAACTGACCTTTTCCAGTCCTGTGACCACTGCTGAGCTTTCCAATTTGCTGGCATACTAACTGCAGCATTTTAACAGCATCATCTTTCAGGATTTGAAATAGCTCAGCTGAAATTCCATCACCTCCACTAGCTTTGTTTATAGTGAATCTTCCTATGGCCCACTTGACTTCACATTCCAGGATGTCTGGCTCTAAGTGAGTAATCACACCATTGTCATTATCTGGGTCATGAAGATGTGTTTTATATAGTTCTCCTGTATATTCCTGCCATCTCTTCTTAATATCTTCTGCTTCTGTTAAGTCCATACACTCTCTGTCCTTAATTGAGCCCATCTTTGCATGAAATGTTCCCTTGGTATCTCTAATTTTCTTGAAGAGATCTTTAGTCTTTCCCATTCTTTTGTTTTCCTTTACTTCTTTGCACTGATCACAAGGAAGGCTTTCTTATCTCTCCTTGCTATTCTTTGGAACTCTGCATTCAAACGGGTATACCTTTCCTTTTGTCCTTTAGCGTCTCTTCTTTTCTCAGCTATTTGTAAGGCACCCTCAGACAAACATTTGGAGGATAGATTTGAGTATAGATTCATCATTTTTTAACATCCTTCTAGTAAAGGGTCCAGAAGGAGCTAAGAAAGAAAATAGAAAGTTAGAAATATTTTTTTTAATCCCCTAGTGCTGAAAACACATATATGTCTTCAGTCAAACTGGATGCCTACCAAGATGAATATTAGTAATAAATTCACTGCTAGACAGATCATTGTGAAAGCATAGAGAAACTGTTAAAAGCTGCAGAGGAGTGAAGTTAAGAAGTGGAGACAAGTTACAAAAGAACAAAGATCCAATTTACATAAGGTTTCTCATTAGAAGGCTAGAGAAAAAGAGCAATTGTTATAAAAATCACTTAAAGCAATATGAAAAAATAGTTTTGACTTCATTCTTCACTCAGCTAAGCTCAAACTGAAGCTGAAACAAGAGGAAAAAGACAATGGCAGTTGCTACCTGGTCCCCAAACACCGCCCAGAGAATTTTCCTGGAGTTTTCTATTCCTCACCTCACAAAAATGAGAGTTTTACACATTCTTTTCTTCTCAGATGTTGCACTCACCCTTCTACCCATTCTGCCTTCACCTGTTCTGTGCCGATGGCTTGCTTTGTGGACTTCATTGAGAAAATCAAAGTAGTCCAAAGCAGTTTTCACATTCTCCTGTCCTCAATCTACCATCTTTCCTATAGCTGTAGCCTTCCTCTTAAAAAAAACAATATTCCTATTCTCTCAAAAACTGCAAGTGTTTTATATTTAAAACAGATAACCAACAATCCTACTGTTGAGGCAGCCTGGATGGGAGAGGAGTCTAGGGGAGAATGGATGCATGTGTATGTATGGCTGCATCCCTATGCTGGCCACCCGAAACTATCACAAAGTGGCTAATCGGCTACACTCCAGTAAAACATAAAGAAGTTAAATAAGAAAACTGCAAGCATTTTTCTCATGCCACATGTCTCTAATCCTCATGTCATCCCAAGAGTCAGTTCTCGTTATTATTCCTTCTCTTCCTACCGGGTTTTCCACGTGCCTACGTTCCCACCTCTCCGTCCCCGGAGCTCACACTCCTGTCTCCTGCTCCCATGGACCGTGTATGCTGTCTGCCGTCCCTCTGTCCTCTTCTCCCCTCCCTCTCTCTCTGCCTTCCACTGCCATGAAGCCTCCGTTCCAGTCCACTGCAAAAATGGCCTTCTTTTCCCTTCTCAAAAACAAAAATAAAGGTCTCTTTATTTCCTCCCTGTGATTCCTGGCACATTTTCCTTTTTTCCCCTGGATAACCTGACTATTCCTTCCCAGTGTCTCTCCTGGGTTCCCTACTGCGCTCAACTTCTAAATGTCTGACTATCCAGAGCCCAGTCCTGAACTCTCTTTCTACACATCTCCCTCCGCTGGGAAGTTTTTCTTCCAGATGTTACCTAACGGTACCTTCCTTATTAGGATTCAATTTCCAGTTAAATTGTCTCTTCTTCAAAAAAGCCTTCCCTAATAGCTTTCAGGCTGTACTGTTTTGGTTTTCCCATGGAAGTTCTTGCTATAAAACTTTCCTCGCATTGTTGTCTTTACTCTAAAATGTAACCTTGGTAATCATGAATAAAAAAAGGGGGGGGGGGGCTTGTTTGTACCATTCACTACTGAATTTCAAGGGCCTCTGCGATTGAAAACTGTAAAGTACAAAGACAGAAAATAATTGGGGAAAAAAGTGAACATATTCTGTACTGCCAGGTTTGTGTTTATCGGCTCCATCTTTTATTTAAGACAAAACTGTGTTTTGGTTCAAAGCATGGAATAGATGAAACAAAATTCCAATTTTTAGTAGAACTGCTTACTCAAAAATTATTTTTAGGTTTGTTTTCCTTTGGCCACCAGGAGTCAGCATAGCTCTATAGGAGAGATGCTTCTGGACACCAGTTGTTCAAAATCTGCTATGGTAGCTGTTACTAGAAACCAGAATAAGTGACTGAATAAAGAAGACACACATCTTCTGTCTTCCTCCACAGCACTTCTCTCATCAGCTACTCATCTGTACAGGAATCTTCATTAATAAGGGTGTGCTAAGTGACCAAGGAATCTTTGTCTTTTATAAACTGTGGGAGCTGCTTTATTCCAGTCCTATCCAAGGGGAAATGACCAGAAGAGGGGTGTGGGTATAACTGAGAAATAACTAATAGTATTTCCATGCTGGTCATTCCATGAAGTGAAAATGTAGTGGAATATAGGAATTGTAATTCAGGAACATGCTATGTTGTGTAAAGCTGTGTTTTGCTGTGTTATATTATGTTATGCTATGTTATGCTATGTTGTATTAGTCACACAGTCACGTCCAACTCTTTGTGACCCCAAGGACACATGGCTGGTAGCCCACCATGCTCCTCTGTCCATAGGATTCTCCAGGCAATAATACTGGATTAGGTTGCCATTCCCTTTTCCAGGGGATCTTCCCAACCCAGGGACTGAACCCAGGTCTCCCGCATTGCAGGCAGATTCTTTACCATCTGAGCCACCAGGGAAGCCCCAATCCAGGAACGGGCTACTTGAAGAACCTCACAGTCTTGATGTGTTGTAAAGGCCATGGAATACATCATCCCTTCTCTACCAGTTACATCTTATTATACCTAAGAAAGAGAGGCCGAAACTACTGTCACCTATAATTACTATCTTTTTGCAATGAAACAACTATTGCAAAAGACTAGGATTCTGTAGAAATGGACTGCTTCGCCATTCACTGACTCCAGTGTCCAAAGCAATCATTTAATTTCCCTGAACCTCATCTCTATACGAATATGTTCTGTTCTGTCTCTTTCAGGGCTATTTTTGCATGTCCTTGCAATGAAGGGAACTAATTCAGTGAATGTCATTTCTCAGCCCTTCAAAATGCTGCAGGGGCCAGAATATCTCCACACATAATTCAATCTAAATCATATTCTCTTCCCTTCAGTGCCTGAAGCTTAAAGATGAATTTTGCCTGAGGGAAGCTGCGGGGCAGTGTTTTGAGGAGGGGACGAGTGACTCAGCAGTGTGACTTCAGTCAGAGTCCCTTCCCCGTGAGCAGGGGTCCCAGTCAGCCTTCTGCTCCTGCTAAAGTACTATGCGGAGAGGAGTCACACAGAGAAGGTTGTGCTATATTTTACCTACACTTCCCGCTACACTTGGAAAGAGCGCAAGAGTGTAGCAGGTCATTCCTGGAAGTCAGTCAAGAAGCATAAAGAAACAGAGATGGTAGTGGTGGGGAGGGGTCTTCTGCCTAGAAGTTGGAGGATATGAACCACTCCCAGTGGAGGTGAAGACCTTTTCCAAGGAGACAACTCACACACTTGCCAGCTATCTATTATTTCAATTCTAAGGAAATCAGTAATATTGCCCAAAGTCAGGGTGCAAAAAGGGTAGAAATTAAGTCTTGAAAAGCTCCCAAACAATACGCTGCCAGTCTACTTCTACCACTTGTTTGTTTGTTTGTTTGTTTGTTTGTTTTTTGCTTCAAACACTGAATTACCCCAGAGAACTTTGACTTTTTGAATTATATCCATTTACCTGAACATGCACCTTAAAGTACACCCAAATATATACAACTAAGTTCTATGTTCTCACAAACATAGATTCAGAATAATTTGTTCCACGTGTCACCCAGTCTAAACTCTTGGCACCCTTGTATTACATTGGGGAACTTTTCCTCAAGATACTTGGTTGTCTCTTTCCTGGCTTCTCTCACCAATGTGTGTGTGGGTGTGTATGTGTGGTATTATTATTTAGTATCAGGTGGCAGTTTTATCTAGGAAAAATAACCTCAGGTTATTTATAAACTTATTTATAAAAAAATAAATAGTTAGTTAAATACTATTTAACTAACACATTAAACTCTCCACAGTGCAGGTACAATTTTGACCTGATAAATCACTCTTCCTCCCCCATGCTAAATAATGTCTGTTGCTGTGATAAGTTAAAAATAAATGTAAATAAAAACCTTAAAAGAAGAGAGCAGGAATATTTCAGGATTACAACAAGAACATAATACAAACCACTGAACAATTCTCTAGAAAAAAAAAAAGAACAAGGTTATGATGGAAGGCAAAAGAAGAGGGTGGCAGAGGAGGCCGTGGTTAGACAGCATCACCAACTCAAAGGGCGTGAATTTGAACTAACTCCAGGAGATCGTGGAGGACAGAGGAGCCTGGCGTGCTACAGTCCATGGGGTCACTAAGAGTTAGACACAACCTACCTTCTTGAGCATCAACAAATAACAACACCCCTTACACATTCTTGCCAGAGGCAGTGACACAGGCATGCCCAATCTGTGAACACCTTGTCCTGGGGGGAATTCGGGAGACACAGGAAATGCAGCACCAGGCCCTGTCGCCCTGGTTCCATCGCTCACTTCGGGATGCTATGAGATACAGGCGTTCACTGGGGCCTATTTTACTACTGAGTGACATTTTGTCCTAGCTGCCTTTATATAAACTTGCCCTTGTGAAAAGGACTAATGCTGATTTCCCTGCTCTTAGTCAAGTCTAAGTCTGCTCTGTAATGTTCTAAACAGATTTTAGTTGAGCTTCAGTTTGGGAGTAGGTGATGGGAACTGTGACCAGAAAATTTGAGTGAAAGAAAATGCATCGAGAACATTTCCTTGTAAGGTTTTTTCTTTTTTTTTTCCATCTGTTTTTGGCTTCATTTTGTTTTTATCCTCTCCAGACTTTCACATAGATCCTACAATGCATGAAACTCTGCAGGTCCCTATATACATGATGCACTACTTGAGTTCAAGAACACTTGGCCTGGTCCATGCCCTGTTCAGTGGATGAAGTCACTGATTATGCACAAGAATGCCAAGATGACACCACATGGCTACAGATGCTTCTCACAGCCTACTTGAAATCTCTGCACTTGCTGAATGCTGTAGACTGAATATTTGTGTCACCCCTTAGCACCCCTACCAAAATTCATATGCTGAAATCAAATCCGCAGTGTGATGATGTTTGGAGATACGGTTAGGTCATGGGGGTAAGGAGAAGGCAATGGCACCCCACTCCAGTACTCTTGCCTGGACAATCCCACGGATGGAGGAGCCTGGTAGGCTGCAGTCCATGGGGTCGCGAAGAGTTGGACACGACTGAGCAACTTCACTTTCACTTTTCACTTTCATGCATAGGAGAAGGAAATGGCAACCTACCCCAGTGTTCTTGCCTGGAGAATCCCACGGACAGGGAAGCCTGGTGGACTGCCGTCTCTGGGGTCGCACAGAGTCAGACACGACTGAAGCGACTTAGCAGCAGCAGCAGGTAAGCCCTCATGATGAGATTAGTATCCTTATAAACAGAGGCCCCAGAGAGCTCCCTCTCTCTTTCTGCCCCGTGAGGAAAGAGAGAACACAGCCATCTACAAGCCAGGAAGCAGGGTCTCACCAAACACTTAATCTGCCAGCACCCTGATCTTGGACTTCCAGCCTCAAGAACTACGCAAAATACACATTAGTTGTTTTAACCACTTGATCTATGGTGTTCTGTTACAGCAGTCTGAACAAGCTAAGACACCATGTCTCAGAGCAGTAGCACGTTGGTTTCAGACCACACATTGAATAGGACCATAAAAACACAAGAAAAGACTGTGTTACTATTAGACCAAGGTCCAGCGAAGAATCCCCATAGATAGTGTAACACTTGAGTGATAAGAATCTTCTCGAGAATTGCACTGACAGTTACTGGATTCCAGCTCCACTACTTATAAGCTATGTGACTTCAAACAAACTGCCTAATTTTTTAACTTTGGATTTCACTTGTATTATTTATGACTCCAATTTATAAAACTGTGGTAATCATTCTATCAACCTAAAGTTGCTATGAGTGTTCAATGACTACCTACCAAGAATCCAGAACAATGCCTAAAACAGGATAAGCAATCAAGGAATCTTGTGCAAGGAATTGTTGATGAAGGGGGCACTCTCAGGGGAAACCTGTAAGGAAGTGCGCAAAGCTGGATGGAGCAGGGGGAACAACTGAGAGAGTCTGATTTCAGCCTGTTCCCACAGGGAGCTGTGGATGGAAAACACCACAAATTTTTTCCCATCCCCAGTATTTCATATCCCTGGCTGTGGGCTCCCCCTAGCGGATGTACATAAGGTCACAGGAATTCCCCAGATTGGTGACCTAGTCAGTTGAGGGAATTCAAGGAAGAGGAATCACAAGACACTGCCAGCCTAGAAAATGTGATTTAGGCTGAGCACCACAGCTGAGACACAACACAGGCATCACCAATGGGACGATGGTGACACTAGGCATTAGTGAGTAAGAGCTCATCGGGACCTCTCTCCTCACTGATGTCGGTTATCTGCCTTCCAGCACTGTGTGTGAGATGCGGACTTCTATCTGTATGACATTAACTGTAATGTTACCTTCTTATAATTTACCGGCTGCTAAATAATCTACCCAGTCATGGCACCCAGTGCCAAACAACTTGCAAGAGTGATGATGCCACATGCTTCCAAGCTCCTCCACCTTCTGTATTTCACTCTTTTCCTCTCTACCATCTAAACAGGCAGAGCTTTCATTCTGTGAAGACAATACAAGACACAGTGGTATAGAGGAATGCTTCTCCATGGGGCTGAAATACCTTAACCTTGCCTCTACTTATTTGTGTGTGTGTGTGTGTGTGTGTGTGTGTGTGAAAATGACTTTGATATGTACATTTTTAGGGAATGTGCTTTGTCAAGAATGTGTTTCATGATTTCACAGTGAGTAATATGTCAGGAAGATCCCTTGAAGGGAGGGCACGGCAACCCACTCCAGTATTCTTGCCTGGAGAATCCCAAGAACAGAGGAGCCCGGCAGGCTACAGTCCATGGGGTTGCAAAGAGTCAGACACAACTGAAGTACCTTACCACACACACACACACACACACACAAACAATATGTACATAGATGGTCATTTAAGGGAGAAATAAATACAAATGGTTCAAGAGATATTGGTACCACAACACAGAGGAAAGTAAAGATTCTTGATAGACAGTTTCAGAGGACTGTTTGAGGACATTAAATATTCTTAATATGCCCTAAGTAATATTTCCTTATTCCTGTACATCGAATTTTTAGAATAGAGCCGCTTCAGTGATAAGCAAATATTTGCTTGAATATAGCACTGAAATTTAAATAATAAATACTGAAGACTTTTACATTAAAGTGGCAAGGTCTACTTAGCATTTTGCTTACTTGCTTTCTTTCCTTTCCCCTGCTGACAAATAATTGCACAATTTCTTATGCTTATTGAAGCTGTGGATGTTGATAGGCCTTTGACAATTTGACAGACTAACATGGAGAAAATAAGTTAAATGACAAGGTTTGAGCCATGAGTTTATGATGAAATGCCTTCTTCCATCTTCAAGTATTTTATACAAATTATACATTTTCTACTATCATGGCTCTCTAAAGATTTGATACTCCTTATTTATAAATAAGCTGCATGTTTTCTTAAACTAATGAACATGTACATGTGTAATTTGAATTTAGGGTTGATTACTGCCCTTCTTTGCATTCATTCAACTGACTTTTGCTAAAAAGGAAAATGTCAAATAAATGTGGATGAAAAAGACATAGTCCCCTTAAAGGATGTTCCCATAAACACATCGAAGCTAACTGTTGTTGTTTAGTCACTAAGTCATGTCCAACTCCTTTGTGATTTTGTGAGCCCACCAGGCTCCTCTATCCACGGGATTTTCCAGGCAAGAATACTGGAGTGGGTTGCCAGTTCCTACTCCAGGGGATCTTCCTGACCCAGGGATTGAACCAGTGTCTCCTGCATTGCAGGCAGATTCTTTACTGCTGAGACACCTGGAAACGCCCAAAGCTAACTAGTCCTACAGAAAATCTAATGAAGGCTCATGTATCCAACTTCTACTTAGCTCCTCACTAGTTACCCTCGTTACCTCAAGCAAATCAAATGATCTCTCTACCATTCAATTTAATCATATAAACAATGAAAATAAAAATACCTTTCTCTCAGATTGGCCTTAGTAAGACATACATGAGACAATGCATTAGAAGGTTAAAGTACCACATGAATGAATGATATTACTGTTATTTTATAAAGCAGGGAAATACAAATTTGGAAGGGGTTAACCAGGAAAATGCCACATGAGGACACGTGTTTTTATTCTAGGACTCCATTCACTACTTCAGAATTCAGGCAAAGTGACTCACATTCTCTTCAAATAAGGGTACCTTACTAATCTTCCTCAAAAACACAATTTAACTAAAACAAAATTAACTACAAAAGAGACGCTGCAACCTACTTGAAGGGATACGGATGTAGTTTTGTATTCAAGACAGAACTCACTAATGAAGTCTAAGCCTCCAGTGAAAACTCAGGGATTATATTCTTCTAGTCTCTTAACTTTTTCCTTGAGAAACAAAATTAAAATTAAGTTTTCTAAGACATGAGTTGGCTTTTGAGTATAGAGAAGCTTAGGGAAACTGTAGAAAATAATAGTAAATGTGATTAACTAGGAGGAGGGAAGAATTTAGATGTCTCTATTTAACATATAATTATAACAGAAAATGTTAATCTCCTTTTGATTGATTTTGGTCTTTGATTATCATTCCTAAAAATCTCTCAAAGGCAAGGATGGCTGTAAGAATATTTGTGAAAGTGTAACCATAAAGGAAGGTACTTGGAAGAATATTTAGAAGAATAAACATATCTATTAAATATACATTCATTCAGTGCACACACATAATATGAGCCCTGAGTTCATGTTTGTGAAAATGTAGCCCTAAGGGAAGTTAATATTTCAAAGAAAAAGTGTTTATAATGTAGCAATATATGAATTGATATATTAATAGTATGTCATGTAAATTGTCTTCATATGTATTAATATACTTAATATGGATCCAAGACTCATTTTTTGTGTCAAATTATATGCACAGGATCCTTAAGTATACGCAATTATGAAGCACTAGGGTAAAAAGCCTTATAGCTTGTACCATGCTATTGGTAATTAGAAAGCAAAACAATATGCAAACTTGGAAAGTAAAAATAAATATAATACTGTAAAATTATTATGCCTATAATCTAATATATACTTCTTCGACAGCTAAGTATATAAAAATTCTACAGTAGTTATCTAAACTCATATAAACTAGTGGACCACATATAAATGTTGTGCATATACAAATGCATGTGTATAGAGAAGTTACAACAAAATCTGTTGACCTCTAAAATGGAGCAACATTAAAAATTATTTTCTTATGAAACCTTTAATTCATTCAATTAGCTTTTCTTAACCTAATCTATAAGGCAGGCCAGAAAAAGCGTGATTGTTCAAATCTCTTGATACTAATAAATTACTCATTTCTTTTATTCACCAAAAGACAAAAGTACAGAAATTATGATTCTGAAGCCTGAATCTTTCAGATTTTTCTATTTCTGTAATACCTCATGTAAACATCCAGATAGTCAAAGCTATAGTTTTTACACTAGTCGTGTACAGATGTGAGAGTTCGGCCATAAAACAGGCTGAGCGCCAAAGAACTGATGCTTTTGAACTGTGCTGATGGCAAAGATTCCTGAGAGTTCCTTGGACAGCAAGGAAATCAAACCAGTCAATCCTAAAGGAAATCAACCCTCAATATTCACTGCAAGGACTGATGTTGAAGCTAAAGCTCCAATACTTTGGCCACCTGATGCAAAGAGTTGTCTCACTGGAAAAGACCCTGATGCTAGGAATGATTGAGGGCAGGAGAAGAAAGGAAGAGAGAGAATGAGATGGTTGGATGATATCACCGACTCAATGGACATTAGTTTGAGCAAGCTCCGGCAGATGGTAAAGAACCGGGAAGCTTGGCCTACTGCAGTCTGTGGGGCTGCAAAGAGTCAGACACGACTGAGCAACTGAGCAACAACATGAACACTTTTTATTTTGATTTTGCTTCTTCTGGTGGGGCATTTCCTCTTTAGCCACAAAATTAAAATCCAGCTCAGTAAGATGTGTTACTCATGAAGGTTCCATGTTTGCCCTGAAATCTGGAGCCATTCCACAGTGGCTAATCTACTTAGCTTCTTTGCAGAGCTTCATGTTTGATCATTGCCTCTGCTTCCTTCCCTGACATTGACCCAGTCTTTTTATGAGTTTCTAGATTTAGGGCTTTTCTTGGGTGATTCTTTTATTACACAGAGCTGGGGAAAGGTGCATGCTTCGATGTTGTATTTCTGGGCTCATGGGCAAACAATGAATCAAATTATCTTCTCTGAGGGGACAAAAAGTGTTTTCTGTGGGAAATTATCTGTATAGGGTTTACTATATTAAAAGTTTGTGGCCTAATGTTCAGTTCAGTTCAGTTCAATCACTCAGTCCTGTCAGACTCTTTTAGACCCCATGGACTGACTGCATGCCAGGCCTCCCTGTCCATCACCAACTCCTGGAGTTTACTCAAACTCATGCCCATAGACTCAGTGATGCCATCCAACCATGTCATCTTCTGTCGTCCCCTTCTCCTGCCCTCAATCTTTCCCAGAATCAGGGTCTTTCCCAATGAGTCAGTTCTTCACATGAGGTGGCCAAAGTATTGGAGTTTCTGCTTCAGTATCAGTCCTTCCAATGAACACCCAGGACTGATCTCCTTTAGGATGGACTGGTTGGATCTCCTTGCAGTCCAAGGGGCTCTCAAGAGTCTTCTCCAACACCACAGTTCAAAAGCATCACTTCTTCAGTGCTCAGCTTTCTTTATAGTCCAACTCTCACATCCATACATGACCACTGGAAAAACCATAGCCTTGACTAGACAGACCTTTGTTGGCAAAGTAATGTCTCTGCTTTTTAATATGATGTATAGGTTGGTCATAGCTTTTCTTCCACGGAGCAAGCATCTTTTAATTTCATGGCTGCAATCACCATCTGCAGTGATTTTGGAGCCCCCCAAAAATAAAGTCTGTCACTGTTTCCACTGTTTCCCCATCTATTTATCATGAAGTGATGGGATCAGATGCCATGATCTTTGTTTTCTGAATGTTGAGTTTTAAGCCAACTTTTTCACTCTGCTCTTTCACTTTCATCAAGAGGCTCTTTAATTCTTCACTTTCTGCCATAAGGGTGGTGTCATCTGCATATCTGAGGTTATTGATATTTCTCCCAGCAATCTTGATTCCAGTTTGTGCTTCATCCAGCCCAGCATTTCTCATGACATACTCTGCATTTAAATTAAATAAGCAGGGTGACAATATACAGCCTTGATGTACTCCTTTTCCTATTTGGAACCAGTCTGTTGTTCCATATCCAGTCCTAACTGTTGCTTCTTGACCTGCATACATATTTCTCAGGAGGCAGGTCAGGTGGTCGGATATTTCCATCTCTTCAAGAATTTTCCACAGTTTGTTGTGATCCACACAGTCAAAGTCTTTGGTGTAGTCAATAAAGCAGAATTAGATATTTTTTTCTGGAATTCTCTTGCTTTTCAATGATCCAACAGATGCTGGCAATTTGATCTCTGGTTCCTCTGCCTTTTCTAAATCCAGCGTGAACATCTGGAAGCTCACAGTTATCAACCCTGGCTTGGATAATTTTGAGCATCACTTTGCTAGCGTTTGAGATGAGTGCAAATGCGAGGTAGTGCCTAATGTTACTTTTGCATTAAGCTGTTAGTAGATTGCTAGCCATAATATCTGAACCAAGGTACAATCTAAAAAAAAGTTTTTGTTGAGTTGAGAAAAAAGAATATATATTTTTATAGCATTTACACAATACCAGTACCATGCTTTCAATATTTGATAGACACATATAAACTCAAAACCTCTTTTAATATGTTTGTGTTTTGGATTTTGGACCACCATGGGTACTGGAAGAAACAAAAATACACAGCAAAAAAATGAATCTAGACACAGGCCTATATCCTTCCAAAAATTTACTCAAAATGAATCAAAGTAGCTCACAGGTCTAAATGAAAAACTATAAAATTCCTAGAAGATAATGTAGGACAAAATCTAGATAATCTTGCTATGGCACAGAATTTCAAGTATAATACTAAAGGCATGATGCAATGAAAGAATTGGTAAGCCAAATTTCACTAAAATTAAAAATTTTCTGCTCTGTAAATGACAGTCAAGAGAACAAGTAGACAAGTCATAAGTTACAAGAAAATATTCGCAAAAGATACATTAGATAAAGGAGTACTATTTGAAATGTACAAAGGATTCTTAAAACGCAACAATTAAAAAAATGAACAATTTGATTTAAAAATGGGTAAAATGCCTGAATAGATAGCTCAAAGAAAATATACAGATGGCAAATAAGCATATAAAATATAATCCATATCATATATTATTGGAGAGCTGAAAATTAAAACAAAAGTAAGATACCTATACACAATTATCAGAATGGTTAAAATCCAAAACACTAACACCACTAAATGCTTGTGAGGATGTAGAACAATAGAAACACTCATTCATTGCTGGTGAGGATGCAAAATGATACAGTTACTTTGGAATCTGATACGGCAGCTTCTTATAAAACTAAACATACTCATCATATGATCCAGCTAATAAGGAAAAAAAAAAAATTAAAGCCCAAAGACCATGAACACTAAAGAGAATGGCAAGAGTGAGAGAAAGATCTCTTATATTGTGTAACCCCATCTCTTGCTGAATGCTGAGTTACTCATACACAGACTCAGGGTACCTTTGCTCGGGACCAAAGTTCTGAACAAGATATAGAGCACAAAAAACAGATGTTTTAGTTTCAATCCTCTAAAGAAAACTATCTGACAAAACAAAGAAAGCAATACTCATCACAGAAAAATAATAAATTCAGAATTTCTACAACTTAACATGATATACAAAAAGTTATTTGACAAATAAACTACCAAGAAAATGGAAAATATTTTTTGAGAGTAAAGATATCAACCAAGTCTGACCTTGAAAGGAAACAGATGTTGAAACTAACAGACAAAACATTTTTAAGTGGGTTTTAAATAATTGTCAGTGAAGTAAAAAAAACATTTTTGGATGCATGAAAATCTCAGCAGATACATGGAAAGCCTCAGGAGAAAGAAATTCTAGAACTAAAAAAGTAATTTCTCAGGGAAGTGAAAAATTAACTGGATGATTTAGACAAATGGACAAGAAAGAAGAGTAAATAAACTTGAAAACAGATCAATAGAAATCCAAAGTGGGAAACACTGAAAAAAAAAATGTTTTTAATGAAAAGAGCCTCAAGCACATATTAGATGATATTGAGCAGTCAAATAAACATGGAGTTAAAGGACAAAACCTCCAGAAACTATAGGAACGAGAAAACTAGCAAAACATCTTAAATTGCTGAAAAACAGAAGTTTGTAGGAAGTTTGTAAACCTAAAACTCTTTATTCAGAAAATGTATCATCTCAAAATGAAGACAAAAATCACATTTTCAGATAGAAGAAAACAAAGAGATCTTATTGCTGTAGACCTGTACTGTAAGAACACATAAGGAAGCTTCTTCAGGCTCAGGGGAAATGATGGTTGATGGAAATTTAGATCCTCAGAAAAGAATGAAGAACATTGGAAATGGTAAATATCTGGACATATTTAAGAAACTCTTTTTGTCTTTTCAAATTTAAATTTCTTTATAAATTTTATAGAACTGTAAAAGAAAACTATCCTATTGTGAGAATTACAATGTTCGGGGATATATTATGTATGTGTGTGTACTAGCTGCTCAGCTGTGTCTGACTCTTTGTGCCCCCATGGACTGCAGCCCGCCAGTCTCCTCTGTCCGTGGGATTCTCCAGGCAAGAATACTGGAGTGGGCTGCCATTTCCTTCTCCAGGGGATCTTCCCAACCCAGGGATCAAAATGGTGTATCTGGCATTGGCAGGCAGATTTTTTTTTATGACTGAGCCACCTGGGAAGCCCCATTATGTATACCAAGTAAAACATAAAGGACAGAGATAGGAGATCAATTTATATTAAAATGCAAGGTTTCTATATTTTGCTTGAAGTTGTAACATTATTATCTCTAATAGGAGGACTATACTTATGTTAGTGATGCATATTACAAACCATAGGAAAACCATTATAAATAAGCAAAAAAAAAAAAAAAAAAAAACAACCAAAGCTAAATAGTGAACAAGAAAACTAAAGTTCTTTTCTAAAAATTTTATTGACATATAGTTGATTTCCATTGTTGTTCCAATCTCTGCTGTATAGCAGTGGCTCAGTTATACATATACATTATATATATATATATTCTTTTTCATATTCTTTCCCATTGTACTTTATCACAGGATATTGACTATAGTTCCCTGGGCTATACAACACAATCTTATTGTCTATCCATCAGTCATTTTAATAATAAAAAACAGCAGGGAAAGAGGAATGAGAAAAAAGTGGGGAAAAAAGCAAATAATAAACTGGTAAATCCATTTTTCCCTCAAAATGTGTCACATTTGTCATGGATTTTTTTTATAGTTTATCTTAATGACAGTTGTTAAATGAGGTAGAGAATGACCACCATTTGTCCTGCTTTACAGATTGGTAGCTGAAACAAAAAGAAGGTAAATGATTTCTCCTGGGTTAAACTCTCCGAGCATTTGAGAAATACTTGTTGTCAACAGAAGATGAACTGGTTTCACCTCTGTAAATCAATTCCAGCTGTTGACAGGTGAATGTGATATTTACCAATGAATTAAACATAGGGAAGAATGTATAAAATATGTGTCCAAAAGACTATCTTTGGTTACTTTAGTGCTAACAACTGTGTCGTTTTATTTTTTGGTTTTCATTTTTTTGCTGTTGCTGTTGTTGTTTTTAAGGAAGCTCTTTCCTCAAAGTCAAGATGACCAGCATTTTTACAAGAACAGTCTCATCAGTATCAATGAAAATATATCCAAGTTAAAATTAATTTTGGGGTTTCATTTTCTAACTTGAGATTGACTTTAAAGATTTCCATTCAAACAATTTTTGTTGCTGTTTTTGTTCAGTCTTCCCATCATGTCTAACTCTTTGCGACCCCATGGACTGCAGCATGCCAGGCCTCCCTGTCCCTCACCATCTCCCAGAATTTGCCCAAGTTCATGTTCATTGCATGTCCAGCCATCTCATCCTCTGACGGCCTCTGCTCCTTCTGCACTCCATCTTTCCCAGCATCATGGACTTTTCCAATGAGTCATCTATTCGCATCAGATGACCAAAATACTGGAGTTTCAGAATCGGTCCTTCCAAAGAATGTTCAGGGTTGATCTCCCTTAAGATTGACTATTTTGATCTCCTTGCTTTCCAAAGGACTGTCAGGAATCTTCTCCAGAATTCTACCTTCTTTATATGGCCCAGCTCTCACAACTGTACGTGATCACTGGGAAGACCATAGCCGTGACCTTTGTCGGCAGAGTAATGTCTCTACTTTTCAACACACTGTCTAGGTTAGTCATCGTTTTCCTGCCAAGAAGCAATTGTCTTCTGATTTCATGGCTGCAGTCACCGTCCACAGTGATTCTGGAGCCCAAGAAGAGGAAATCTGTCACTACTTCCACCTTTTCCCCTTCTATTTGTCATGCAGTAATGGGGCTGGATGCCATGATCTTGTAGGGCTTCCCTGGTGGCTCAGATGGTAAAGCGTCTGCCTGCAATGTGGGAGACCTGGGTTCGATCCCTGGGTTGGGGAGATCCCCTAGAGAAGGAAATGGCAACCCACTCTGGTACTCTTGCCTGGAAAATTCCGTGGACAGAGGAGCCTTGCGGGCTATAGTCCATGCGGTCACAAAGAGTTGGACACGACTGAGTGACTTCACTTCACATCAGTGGGGCCAGATGCCATGCTCTTAGTTTTTTTAACTGGTTGCCAAATATATTTTATAGATATATTGTAGTATCTTACTCATGTTCTTCTAATAATAGTATTTTTGCTTAGTACCTAGATGCAAAAACAAAGTTACAGGTATGTTAAGCAACTTAGCAAAGGTCAAAGGGCCCATAGTTGGTTTTTTAGTTTGAAACATGCAGTTATAAAGTATGAAGCTGTACTTCATCCTCATATAGTTGCTGCAGGGGGAGTTCAAGAACACTGAAAAATTGATTTTACATAAGCTAATTTTCAGAATTTATCCTTGTAAATAAATAAAATAGCTAGTGGGAAGCTGCTGTTTAGAACAGGAAGTTCAGCTTGGTGCTCTATGATGACCTAGAGGGGTGGGATGGGGAGGTAGGGGTGACAGGGAAGTCCAAGTTGCAACTTTAAACATGTTAGCATTGATCTTATGTTCAAAACTTGCGAATTTGTTTCAAAGAACATAAAAGCCACTAGTGGAGCTGTTATAATTCCATAGTGTTAACATATTTTATTATTTTTATTTCTCTATAATTACCAATGATGTGTGTCCTTTTGTTCATTAAGAATTTTTTCTTCATTATTAGGCTCTTAAAGGGGTAATTAAATGTTCTGTGAGTTTCTTGATATTTACTAGGCAGAAACATATTAATTAATATAAGAAAGCTTTTAAGGTGCCCTTAAATCTCTTAAAGGAGATTCTGATTTGATACTTCCCATTTCTTTCCCTCCTTATCCTTTGATAAGTTTTATACTGTTTCCAGATAGTTCCTTTGGGTTTTCAGGACAGAATCAGGAAGATGGGGAGGGGGAAGAAAGTCATGGATGAACTAAAGACAGAAGAGTTTTCTGTCCTCCAAGGATAGAAAGACTGTGTAGGTCAGGAAATGCAATGAAAGAAAAAAAGAAAGTTTGGGGGACTTTGGGGGGTAAAATTTTTGTTGACCTCATATTCCTCTTCTGATATATAAAGACATGTAAAAAACATGAAAATTGACATTTGAAGTAATTACTATTGCATAATGATACTGTTTTGTTTTGCTTTTTTTTTCCAAAAAAGAATGCTAGAAAAGTAATTCTTATTGCCTTGGCCTCAATGGGGTTGCATTCCTATGTTTAATACTAAGTTTCAATATTGATCAACTGATCATCAGTTTGAAGATAGCCTCATAAGATATTCACATTATAACCCAGAGAAAATGCAAGACATAAAATGATAAACTGAGTACAGAATTTACTATGAGAGAGAAGAAAATGCAGAAATAGCTAAGCTTAGTATTGACGATAATGATGGCCAAAAGAATATAACACAGTTTTGAGGAGGAAGTAGTCAGTTCCACCTGGGAAGATATTAAAGATGTCATTGTACATTTTAGGTAATCTTTTTGTTGTATTTAAAGGAGGATTGAAATTTCACCCAGTGCAAGTTACAGATACCATTTTGAGAAAGAATAAGTCACCTATTTTGGCTGGAATATAGGGTTTGTGTGTCTGTGGCGGGGGGTGGTTCTCAGTCATATCTGACCCTCTACAGCCCACAGGCTCCTCTGTCCATGGAATTTATCAGGCAAGAATACTGGAGTGGGAATGCATTTCCTTCCAGGGGCTCTTTCCCATCCTGGGATCAAAACTACATCTCTTGTGTCTCCTGTACTAGCAGGCGGATTCTTTACCACCAGTGCCACCTGGGAGGCCTGGAATACAGGGTACATGTTGGGATAAAAAGTGCTTAAAAAAAAAAAGGAATCAAACTTGAGTAGCTTTAGATATATGGCTTAGGAGACCAAACTTCATTCAACAGATAATGCAACCTTTTGAACATGGGAAGAAAGTGACTAAAGTGACTTGTAAGATGTATTTGATGATGTGTAGGGTACTTGACAAATCACAGCCATAACGCTGGCTGTCCTATTCACAATGTGTCTTGTGTTAAATATCCACAGCAATATCTGATTTTACCAACATACAACCTTGACTTTCCCCACAAACTAAAATTTTCACATGAACTTTATAGAAAACAATATAATATAATGCTTAAGGCAAAAACTTAAACCTTGGTCAGTTTCTTTAATTTCAACTTTCTTATCTTCAAATGATCATGATATTTTATATTGCATAGATTTTTTAAGAATTAAATGTTATATATATGAAGTTTAGAATAGCACCTGATAGAAAATAAGCAAGTTAAAAATATTAACTTTTATTAAGATATTATAGAAAAGGAACCAAAAAATAAATTTAGTAGGACCTAATCTGGTGAAAACTTCCTATTTAAAAAATCGTAAAGCGGTGTTAATCATTCAGTCATGTCCAACTCTTTGCGACCCTGTGGACTGTAGTCTGCCAGGCTCCTCTGTCCATGGACTTCTCCAGGCAAGAATACTAGAGCGGGTAGCCATTAAAATATCATTTGTAACAGATATCATAAGATCTGTTCTAATGAGAACTTTCTATCAGTAGGAACTGCTCTCCTGCAGTTGCAAATGGATGCTTTGACCAACTGAAGATGGTATCAGTCAAAAAAAGTCAAAGAAACTTCTCTCCTTCTTATCTTCTGAAAGACTGCTATAAATAACACTTCTGTGGCAACGCAGGCTTTCTCACAGGATGCAAAGGAATCTCTATGAAAATCTTTCCCTTTGCAGAGCTCTGGCTTGGAAATCCCAATATAGGGATCTATATAGGTAAGTCCATGCTAATTTATTCTCTAGAGAGGAGAAATATTTGAAGATCAATGTCATCTCAACAAAAAGAATATTGAAATAACTTCCCTGAAGCAGAGAAAGAGAAGGGAGAGATGAAATTTTGGTTAGGAAGACTGCAACAAAATATACCTATATAAAACAGGCAAAATAGAATAGATACACTACTAAAGTTCACATTTTAGATAAAATAAGAAATATTAAACACTATAGAAATTTGTAACATGCCAAATAGAAATATATTGTCAATATACAAATTTTGTTGTATCATACCAATGTGTTGCTGGTATGAGAAAGTGACTGTATTAATAGAGTGTATTAATTAAGACTGTAAACTCGGTGAAAGAGAAAAGTAAAAACATGTTTTGTAGAAAAAAGTGATGTGAAAATTTCCACCTCCAGTCTCCCACATATACACACATAAATGAGAGTAAAATGCCTGTCAAGGTTTCAAAATGACTTCTATTATTCAAACTGCAAATCCTTAGTCATTTTAGTTATGACCGCCAGCCATCATTTTAATTAATCTTTTTAGTATGATACCCTATTTTCACCACCCTACTTATCAGAGCTCTCTTTAGGCAATTAACCTTGTATTAGATGAAAATGCTCATCAGAGACACACATCTCAATCATCTTATTATATTTGCAGTGATATTTTAATTTTAGGTTAAAAATTCCGTTTCCATCAAGGGTTATTAGCAGCTGCAATAGAAACTGACTCAGGGTAATTAAATTCGTAAGGGAAATTATTGGAAGACTATGAGGGAGCTTCCATAACAACTTAGAAATATCTGGGGAAAGAGACTTGGCTTTCTGGCCTGTGACCTGAAGAGCTAGGCAGTCAGAACTAAACTGTAACCTACATCTCAGTAATGGAATGGTTAAGCTGTCATGTCATGACTGAGAATGAGATAGTCTTACTAACGCTATCATCATGGCCAAGAGGAAACATTTACTATGTCATTACCCACCATAGATTCAGATTCTATGTGGAACCTGTCATGGATTGAATCCCCCTCTTTCTCCCAATTCATTTGTTGAAGGCTTAACACTCATTGGGACTGTATTTGACAGGCTTGTGTGTGTTCAGTTGCTAAGTCATGTCCAACTCTTTGTGACCCCAGGAACTGCAGCATGCCAGGCTTCCCTGGAGTTTGCTCAAACTCATGTCCACTGAGTCAGTGATGCCATACAACCATCTCCTCTTCTGTCACCCTCTTTCCCTACTGCCCTCAGTCTTTCCCAGCATCAGGGTCTTTTCCAATGAGTCAGTTCTTCGCATCAGATGGACAAAGTATTGGAGCTTCAGCTTCAGCATCAGTCCTTCCAATGAATTCTAGGGTTGATTTCCTTCAAAACTGACTGCTTTGATTTCCTTGCTGTCCAAGGGACTCAAGTCTTCTCCAGCACCACAGTTTGAAAGCATCAGTTCTTCAGTGCTCAGCTTTATGGTCCAACTCTAACATCCATACAGGAGTAATGAAAAAACATAGCTTTGACTATATGGATATTTGGTAGCAGAGTGATGTCTCTGCTTTTTACTCTGCTGTCTAGGTTTGTCATAGCTTTTCTTCCAGGGAGTAAATGTTTTTTGACTTCATGGCTGCAGGACCATCTGCAGTGATTTTGGAGCCCAAGAAAATAAAGCCTGTCCCTGTTTCCATTTTTTCCTCTTCTGTTTGTCATGAAGTGATGAGACCAGACGCTATGATTTTGGCTTTTGAATGTTGACTTTTTTTTTTCCCATTTATTTTTATTAGTTGGAGGCTAATTAGTTTACAATATTGTAGTGGTTTTTGTCATACATTGACTTGAATTAGCCATGGATTTACATGTATTCCCCATCCCGATCCCCCCTCCCACCTCCCTCTCTACCCGCTCCCTCTGGGTCTTCCCAGTGCACCAGGCCCGAGCACTTGTCTCATGCATCCAAGCTGGGCTGATGATCTGCTTCACCCTAGATAATATACATGTTTCGATGCTGTTCTCTTGAAACATCCCACCCTCGCCTTCTCCCACAGAGTCCGAAAGTCTGTTCTGTACATCTGTGTCTCTTTTTCTGTTTTGCGTATAGGGTTATTGTTACCATCTTTCTAAATTCCATATATATGTGTTAGTATAGTGTAATGGTCTTTATCTTTCTGGCTTACTTCACTCTGTATAATGGGCTCCAGTTTCATCCATCTCATTAGAACTGATTCAAATGAATTCTTTTTAATGGCTGAGTAATATTCCATGGTATATATATACCACAGCTTCCTTATCCTTTCGTCTGCTGATGGGCATCTAGGTTGCTTCCATGTCCTGGCTATTATAAAAACAGTGCTGTGATGAACATTGGGGTACACATGCCTCTTTCAATTCTGGCTTCCTCAGTGTGTATGCCCAGAAGTGGGATTGCTGTGTCATATGGCAGTTCTATTTCCAGTTTTTTAAGGAATCTCCACACTGTTCTCCGTAGTGGCTGTACTAGTTTGCATTTCCACCAACAGTGTAAGAGGGTTCCCTTTTCTCCACACCCTCTCCAGCATTTATTGCTTGTAGACTTTTGGATAGCAGCCATCCTGACTGGTGTGTAATGGTACCTCATTGTGGTTTTGATTTGCATTTCTCTGATAATGAGTGATGTTGAGCATCTTTTCATGTGTTTGTTAGCCATCTGTATGTCTTCTTTGGAGAAATGTCTGTTTAGTTCTTTGGCCCATTTTTTGATTGGGTCATTGATTTTTCTGGAGTTGAGCTGCAGGAGCTGCTTGTATATTTTTGAGATTAATCCTTTGTCTGTTTCTTCATTTGCTATTATTTTCTCCCAATCTGAGGGCTGTCTTTTCACCTTACTTATAGTTTCCTTTGTAGTGCAAAAGCTTTTAAGTTTCATTAGGTCCCATTTGTTTAGTTTTGCTTTTATTTCCAATATTCTGGGAGGTGGGTCATAGAGGATCTTGCTGTGATTTATGTCGGAGAGTGTTTTGCCTATGTTCTCCTCTAGGAGTTTTATAGTTTCTGGTCTTACATTTAGATCTTTAATCCATTTTGAGTTTATTTTTGTGTATGGTGTTAGAAAGTGTTCTAGTTTCATTCTTTTACAAGTGGTTGACCAGTTTTCCCAGCACCACTTGTTAAAGAGGTTGTCTTTTTTCCATTGAATTTTAAGCCAGCTTTTTCACATTCCTCTCTCTCCTTCATCGAGAGGCTCTTTAGTTACTCTTCAGTTTCTGCCACTAGAGGGGTATCATTTCTACATCTGAGGTTGTTGATATTTCTCCCAGCAATCTTGATTCCAGCTTGTGCTTTATCCAGCCTGGCATTTCTCATGATATACATTTCATAGAAGTTAAATAAGCAAGGTGACAATATACAGCCTTGAAGTACTCCATTCCCAAGTTGGAACCAGTTGGTTGTTCCATGTCTAGGTCTAACTGTAGCTTCTTGACCTGCATACAGGTTTCTCAGGAGGCAGGTAAGGTGGTCTGGTATTTCCAGCTCTTTAGGTATTTCCAGCTTGAACATTTGGAAGTTCTCAGTTCACATACTGTTGAAGCCAACTTGAAGGATTTTGAACATTACTTTGCTAGCATGTGAAAGGAATACAATTGTGCGGTAGTTTGAACATTGTTTGGCATTGCCTTTCTTTGGCATTGGAATGGAAAGTGACCTTTTCCAGTCTTGTGGCAACTGCTGAGTTTTCCAATTTTGCTGGCATATTGACCGCAGCACTTTCACAGCATCATCTTTTAGGATTTGAAATAGCTCAATTGGAATTCCATCACCTCCACTAGCTTTGTTAATACTAATAATTCCTAAGGCCCAGTTGACTTCACACTCCAGGATGTCTGGCTCTAGATGAGTGCCCACACCATCATGGTTATTTGGGTCATTAAGACCATTTTTGGATAGCTCTTCTGTCTATTATTGCTACCTCTTCTTAATCTCCTCTGCATCTGTTAGGTCCTTGCTATTTCTATCATTTATTGTGCCCATCTTTGCATGAAATGTTCCCTTGGTACCTCTAATTTTTTGAAGAGATCTCTATTCTTTCCCATTCTATTGTTTTCCTGTATTTCTTTGCACTGTTCACTTAAGAAGGCTTTGTTATCTCTTCTTGCTATTCTTTGGAACTCTGCATTCAGTTGGCATATTTTTCCTTTTCTCCTTTGCCTTTCACTTCTCTTCTTTTCTCAGATATTTGTAAGGCCTCCTCGGACAACCATTTTGGCTTCTTGCATTTCTTTTTCTTTGGGATGTCTTAATGGAGGTAATTAAGGTTAAATGAGGTCATGAGGGTGTGGCCCTAATCTAATAGGCCTGGCATTCCTGTAAGAAGAGGTCAAAGACACGAAAGAGCCTTCACTCTCTTTTGCATAAGCATAGAGGAGAGGCTATGTGAGGACACAGTAAGAAGGTTATTTTGATAACCTTTAATAAAATGATTTTCTGCAAAAATCAGGAAGAATGTCTCCCCAGAAATCAATCTTATGGCACCTTTATCTTTGAGTTCTAGCCTCCAGAACTGTGAGAAAATAAATTTCTGTTGTTTCAGCCACCCAGTCTTTTATATTGCTATGGCTGTACACGTTGACTAACACAGAAGGTCAGAGTTGGACTTGGAAAACATGCCTACACTCTGATATCATTGACGTTGTGGGCAAAGTGCGTGTCTGGGCTTCTGGGCTTCTGTAATGAGTGCTGAGCCCAGTTGCTTGCCAAGGCACACAGAAGGGGAAATTACTCCAACATGGAGAAGCAACAGCCAAAAAGGGAAACACATGTATAATGCAATGTCTTTGACCAAATGGTATTGCTTGTCTCCATTAGTGGCTCAGTCATGTCGGACACTTTGAGACCCCATGGGCTATCACCCACCAGGCTCCTCTGTGCATGGAATTCTCTAGGTAAGCATATTGGAGTGGGTTGCCATTCCCTTCCCCAGGGGATCTTCCCAACCCAGGTATCGAATCTGGCTCTCCTGCATTGCAGGCAGATTCTTTCACATCTGAGCCACCAGAGAAGCCCATTGCTCACAAAAATACAAAATATAATATAATCTTGTTTTCCATGCTTTAAAACATGACAGTCATACTGGATAAAATATTTTTCAAAATATTTAGTTATAAAACAATCATTATGGGCCAAAATATCTTGGTACTCAAGGCATTACTTTTTATCTATTTATTTTTTAATTAGAGGAAAGTTGCTTTACAATGTGTTGCTTTCTGCCATAAAACAACGTGAATCAATCATAATTATACATGTACCAGCCCCCTGGATCCTCCTACCCCTCCTCCCATCCCATCCCATCCCTCTAAGCCATCACAGAATGCCAGGCTGGGTTCCCTGTGGTATATAGCAACTTCTCACTAGCTACCAGTTTTACACACGATAGTGAGCATATGTCAATGCCACTTCTTCCATTTCAAGGCATTACTTTTAAGTGCTCTTTTTTTAAAGGAAAATGTACAACATTTGTGGGCGTAAAAAGTATTTGTGTGTCAACTTTGTCATCTAAAATAGTATATCTAAAAGGCTTCTTTTTGGAAAGAGAAAACAGTCATACTAATGTAAATATTAATAACCGTTTGTGTCATTAAATGTAACTCCCGAATGACAAGACATTCTTCAGTAGCTGTAGTTACTGCTCGGTTCTTTTTTTTTCTGGTGCTGGTGGCTTTGTGTTCAGTATAGGCAGGCCTGTTAGAAGCAGCACAAATAAAAATGCGGAATCTCTAGGCTTTCCAAGTGGCTCAATAGTATAAGAATCTGCCTGCCAATGTAGAAGACGCAGGTTCAGTTCCAGGGTTGGGAAGACCCCCCGGAGGAGGCAACAGCAACCCACTCCAGCATTTCTTGCCTGGAAAGCTCCATGGACGGAGAAGCCTGGTGGGCTGCAGTCCATGGGGTTACAAAGAGTTAGACTGAGCATGCATGCACCTCACAACTAAGTGAGGTAATAGAGCTCACAGATCCTCTGACTCTCTCCAGCAATCTCCAATGGCATGGACATTAATGTTAAGGTACATGTTGAAACATCAATAAAATGTATTTTTATGTATCAAATTATAAGACATTTAAAAAATCCAAATGCAAAGTATTAGTGAGGATGTTTGAAAATAAAAAGTTTTATATTCCTGAGGGCTGTTTAAACTAGTGACATATTTCTGACTGCAATAGGCAATAAATTAAAAATGTCCATATGCTTTAAAATAGCAATGTCACTTTACATTTATTTTAAGAAAGTTATAAGAGAGAAACATGTAACTGAATAATGTCTTAGTCCAGGCTGCTCCAACAAAATATCACAGATTCTGCAACTTACAAACAAATCTATTTCTCACAGTTTTAGAGACTGGATCTCCAAGACCAGGGTGTCAGCATGGTGGGGTGAAGGCGATCTTCTGGGTCCAAGAATTTTCCTGTATCGTATCATCATGTGGCATGAAAATGGGAAGGGAATTCCCAGGCCTCCTATGAGGACACTAGCCTCATTCATAATGGCTCCACCCACATGACCAAAGCATCTCCCAAGACCCCACTTCCTAATACCATCATTTTGGGCACCAGGACATCAACCTATGAATTTGGGGGACACATTTAAACCATAATCAGTGAGAATGTTCATTGCCATAGAATTTATATTAGGGGAAAACTCAAACTAAATGTCCAAAAATGAGGGAGTATGTTAAAAAGTTATGATATATATATATCATATTTATATATATTTATATAATATATATTATATATATAATATATATTTATATATAATCATATATATATATTTAGAAAATAGATGTGTACTCAGACATTAAAACTATATTTTCTAAGGACACTAGGATGTTGGAAAGATCTCAAGATACAGCACTAAGTTAACTAATTAAAAGTTATGAACTTTTAAAATGAACAGATATTTATTAAGAATGTAGGGTGTACCATAAGTATTGTTCTAAGAGCTGAAGCTAGAACAGTAATCCATACAAGGCACCCCTGCCCTGTGGAGCTGACATTGTATTCAGTGGAGACTAGTCTGTCAAAGAATCTTAAGTGTCACAGATAAAAATAAAGCTGAGGCAACAACAAATGAAGGACAGGGTGGCACCCCAACTTTCACCGAGTAAGGACAGAGAAAGCCTTACTGAAAAGTTGACCTTTGCAAAATCTTGGGAGAAGAGAACATATGGAGTGACACATGAGATTGGAAGAGCAAAGAGCTTTCCAGTAGGGAGAAAAGCAATTGCAAAGGGTTCCAATGGAGAGAAAAAGAAATGCAAATGTGAGGGTTAATATATTCGGAAATACTATTGAAGGAACCTGTACATCACATATGATTTTTTTTAATACTTTCCATAATAAATTCACCTAAAACAAGAAAAAAATATTCTTTAAAGACTGATGTGTTCGAGTGACTGAGGTAATTAACAGCTTTCCTGTTATTCAATATTCAATACCTGCAATAAAATGAGTATGTGCAAAAAACAAAAATAAAAGATTATTTGTTCCACAGAGTTATACTAAATCATGGATATTCTGCAACAGTAAACCTGAAAAACTGTCTACATAATAAAATTGTAAAACTCTTAATTAAAATGTTGAACTAAAAAGTCTTTATAGATAAAATTTTAGACTTTTTAAAATATAAAATTGAGCTTATCTCTGATTTAATTGGCTTGACAAAATTAACCTAGGAATAAAAATATAACCCTTTTCCACAGTTTCATGTAGGTACAAAGTAGAAAGCATTACAGGTTCATTAAGAAGTACGACTTTTTAATGTTTCATTAAAACTAAGATTTATCTTACTAATTATAGACCATCAGCTTGAATTACATCAAGGCATATGTTTTGGAAATAGTTTTACTATGTACATGGATTTTTTTTCAAGTCTTCCATGAGATCAATTTTGCAAAGCAGTAACAGGACCAACCTGCTTTGCTCTGGGAGGGGCTGAGTGCATCACTCAGCACATTTGTGTTGGCTAATAACATGACCTGTCTAGCTAGGACCAAACCAGCACCTGGCCCTGCACCTGGCCATGAAAGCCCAAAAGTCATTATCCAGAAGGTACAGTTCTGTGTGCATTTTCTATTTTGAGATGGTTAGAGAGAATCATTTAAAAAGATGATTCTATTTTAGTTCAGTCATCTACAGCTGTATGATATTTCATGCTTTGAGGGCATAATCACTGAAAGATTACCCACTGTCCCATAGGTCACAGAAATTCTCTTGTTCTCCTAAAATTTAACCTGGATGCAGTTAGAAAAGTGCATATTGAGATAATTGCTTTTTATTTTTGTCAAGTTAGTGTTGAGGACTTTTTAAAAAACTGCCTTTTGGTATAATTCAAGTGACATACTTGTATAGTTATAAAGACAAAGATATGTCATAATTTTCTCCTGGAAAAATATAGGCCAGCTTTTTCTGCCTGAGAGGCAATATAGCAGAGTGGTTAAAAGCACTCAAGACTTTCAAGTACAGATGTGTAGGCTGTCTACTACTCAACTTCTGAGAATGATGCCAGTGTGTGACCCTGAGACTTGACTCTAAAGGTGAGCCAGTGGGTCCAAAAATCCTCCTACAGTGCTTTCTCTATTTTTGAAACTTTGACAAGTAAATTAATGCCTTAGTGTTTTATTTCCTTTTAATGTTAATAATATTGACTCTTTCATAGGAGGGTTGGAAGGGTTGACTGAATTAATGAAAATATAGTACCTCCCCTGGTGGCTCAGTCAGTAAAGAGTCTGCCTGCAATACAGGAGACCCAAGTTCAATCTCTGGGTCAGGAAGATCACTTGGAGAAGGAAATGGCAACCCACTCCAGTATTCTTGCCTGGGCAATGCCATGGATAGAGGACCGTGGCAGGCTACAGTCCATGAGGGCTCAAAGAGTCAGACATGACTAAGTGACCACTTAAGTACTTAGAAGCATTCTAGGGATATGGTCAGCAAGCAAAAGCCCTAACAAGTCTTATTCTGCAACTAGTTTTCTCAAGATTATGAAAGAGGTTGTTGATGTGATAATTACAGTTCTCAGTTAAATAGTTCCCTTAGACCTTACTCCTCACTGCAACTGATATACTATAAAAGTTGGTTTCATAATTTACCTCCTGGATATCAAACCTTATATATGAAGAACATAATGGATCCAGAGAGGTTTAGGGTATAGAATAATATGTCTAACTGGTATGTAAATGCCAATGAATATTTCAAATCTTATGTGATGATGAACTTAAAGTATACTGTTTGGAGAGCATTTTATTTATGGGGAATAAACAATCAAATATCTATTAGAATAAAAGAACATTCTTTCACCAGTGCTAAAATAAAACCTGGTGGACCCACTATAGGAGCAATATAGACAATCTTCTAGTATACTCTGAAGTTATGAGAGAAATGTGTTCTTGGCCAGAGTTACAAAAATAACATATGGATTAAGGAATAAATGCTATGCGAGTTTTAAGATAATTTATAAAGATCAATACTGGGAAAAATGTATAGGTAACTGAGAGTCAAAATAGAATATACGTTAAAGAGTTGATTACTATATTACTAATGAGTTGATAACATATAAATCATTACTATATGTTTTTTGTAAGACTATCTCAAGTAATTGTTAGTTCTGATTCTTAAGGACTCTCAAGCAAACAGGAAGATACAAGAAGTTGTAAGTGAATTATATTATACAAATCAAGCTATTTTCTAATTATGTATTATATTTACAATTTTGTGCTTAGTCGCTCAGTCATATCGGACTCTTTGTGACCCCATGGAATTTAGCTCACCAGGCTCCTCTGTTCATGGGGATTCTCCAGGCAAGAATACTGGAGTGGGGCACCATTTCTCCTCCAGGGGATCTTTTCAACCCGGGGATCGAACCCAGGTCTTCCTCATGTCAGGCAGATTCTTTACCCTCTCAGTCACCAGGGAAGCCCAAGAATACTACTTTCAAAAATCTTACTGTCATGTTAGATTCATAACCTAAAATTACGTTGGTGACAGTAATGTCAGAATATACATAATTTTGAGCTAGTTTAATTTTTACAGATACTAATTCAGTCATGGTCAAGGTTCTTTAACTCCAAACTCTACAGATTCTCTGAATAATGAGCACATGCTTTTAATGAAATTTAAATGGATTTAATTTGCAATTAGATATTAAGGTAACATTCATACTTTTATTTAGCAAGTATTTATTAGTGCCTTCTATGTTCTAGACCTAGTGTCATCAAAATTAAATAGCACTGAACTTTCTTTCTCAAGTAGATTATACTCCATGTACTCCATAAGGGAGAAAAATGTGGAATTATTTTTACAGTATGAGATCAATGTTTTTATGTATGGACAAAGCAACATAGAAGGAGATTTAAATAAACCTAGAGGAATCAGAGAGACCTGGACACTTTTGATAAAGTCTTTATTTTAGCATCCACTTAAATAAACTGGAGGAGGAAATGGCAGCCCACTCCAGTACTCTTGCCTGGAGAAGCCCCTGGGCAGAGGAGCCTGGCGGGCTACAGTCCAGGGGGTGCAAAGAGTTGGACATGACTGAGTGACTAACACACACTTAAAATAAACTTATAGGGTATGTCTGATCCATACACAGAACAAGAGACTCATGGGCATAGCAGCAGCTTCTACAACTCTTTGAAGTTCAAGACAATTACTTTATCTACCAAGAAAGACCGATGGCTTTTTCCACTACCCTTCACTGGACACTAAGTACAATTCTCCAAAAGGCTGTGCATGTGGTCATCAGTTCTGTTTGATTTGCATAAAGTTTGTCTCAAGACTGTGTTACATACAGTACAGGCCTATTAGAGGTGAGCATTTCCAGACTGATAAAGCACTATGTACTTCCCTGCATGCTAAGGCATGCCTGGGTGGGACCAGTATCCAAGGAGAGAACTAAGCACCTGTTTTTTAGCGCTGTCTGCCAAACAACACAAATATTATGTTCTTCTGTACACACTATTTTTTAGTATACTTGGACAAAATTTGAAAGATGTAGGTGATGATTTATTTTTCTGATAGTAGAAGAATACTTTGAAATTGTGTTGCATAAAATTAATTACCTCTAATGAATTACTGTATACACTAGCAAATAAAAGGAGAATTAGGAGGCAGGGATTCAATTTATGGTCCTATTTAGCATTTGGTGACTGAATAAAAGAAAATATTTTGAAATGAATTTCAAAGTAGAAAAGTGATTTATATTCTTGAGAGACACCTGCTAGGATGCTACTAAATTACAGAATAAATGACAAGAAAAATCATCAAATCTTCCCTCTTTCATATAATATTCTTATACCGTATGGCAATAATAGTAATTTTCTCACTGTCTCTAATGTGGCTGGGCATTCTGAACCAGCTCATAGTGTTTCCTCTTCACATGTACAAGCATTCACATATTGACCTAAATCCTCTCATGCTGTTCAGAAAGTGAAAAAGCAAAATATTTTTTTCTTTATCTCCCTGATCTCATTCTCCCAGATGGTTTTAAAATTGAGTTCAAGCTGGTGTAGCACCTGTGTGGAGAGTGGGGCTGTTTTCTACAATTTATTTTTGAGTTTTCTCATCAAAGTTTTCTAATTACAGAAACAGTATTTGGACACACAGAAAAACATAAAAAATTGATGAAATAACTTTAAAATTATTAAAGTGATAAAATAACTTTGAAAACTATCCACACTTTGGTTTTTCTGCCTGAATTTTTTTTTGCTAGAGTTTTGGAAATATCATAGCTCAGTTGGTAAAGAATCTGCCTGCAATGCAGGAGACCCCGGTTCTATTCCTAGGTCAGGAAGATCCGTTGGAGAAGGGACAGGCTACCCACACCAGTATTCCTGGGCTTCCCTTGTGGCTCAGCTGGTAAAGAATCCTCCTGCAATGCAGGAGAACTGGGTTTGGTCCCTGGGTTGGGAAGATCCCCTGGAGAAGGGAAAGGCTACCCACTCCAATATTCTGGCCTGAGAATTCCATGGACTATACATTCCATGGGGCCACAAAGAGTCGGACAGGACTGAGTGACCTTCACTTTCACCTTCATACTGAATGCATTATTATGTAATTAGAAAACAAATCAGACAGTGAGAACAATAGTAGTGATGTTGAGTTTTTACTTGATTTATGACTAAAATACGGCATGTTCTTGTCAGCAATGTGAATTTTCTATCTACTTGGTAATTAGTCAACACTCAGGAAGAATATTTTGAATGAATTAAAAAGAATGAATAAGTTTATTCAGCACTGCATGAACCATGAGGATTATCATTCCCTTATACCAGATGTTGAAGTTGGTAGTCAAAGGATCTCATGGAGGATGAGGATGGTGTAGCAAGCTTTCTACCACGTTTTGGTGAAAATTAATACCAGAAAATTGTTGACCTTTATCCTATAACCAAAGATTTGTTAGAAAAGGTGACCTTTAGTTGTTTGGGAGGAAATATAAAATGTTAAGAAAAAGAAAGGAATGAAGAAAGGGAGGGGGGCAGGGAAGAGCTATAAGAAACTTCCATGAATGAAGAATTCTGTAATGAAAGGTTTTTGAAAACAGTTAAAAACAAAACCCTTCCCAAAAGCTGATATAAACATGGTGACTTTTAAAAAGGCTCATATTTAGACTATTCTCAAAAAATTAATAAGGAAATAATACACTGATAACAACATTGATGTTGGTGATGTACACAGGAAATGAATGGGAGGTACAGAAAAAATGGTTATCATATTTTATATGAAAAAACTAGATAAACCAATCAGACTTTCATTTTGTAGTGTTGGAATTACCTTGTCTTAGAATGTTCACGAGGTTTTCACCTGATACCTTAAAAATTTACCAGTGAAGCAAAGCCATGGCAATTAGATGCCAGGAACCCAATGTTCCAAATTGAACTGCCAATAATTGGGGGCAGATCACTTAAAGCTGGTCCAACTGCTGCTACCTGCCACTTAGCCTCTTTTCTGTTCCCAAAAGAGGCTGGCAAGGAAAGGATGAACGGGAACAAAGGTAGAAGTTAAAGGTCCCCAACTGATAGAAAGTATAATAAAATTATATTGAGAAACTTCTTCCACAAGTGCCCAAGTTAAAGAGGTGTGGATAGAACTCCAAGAAAACCACCCATGTAATTGGCAGATATATATAAAATGCATAGCAATTCGTTGGTCAGCTGATTGGACATCAGGTTAGCTGTAACTATCTCTTACCTCTCCATATGGGAAATGTGTACTGGAGTCAGATGGCAAGAGTCAAGCAAGGAGCAGAATCTACTAGAATGTTAACAGTGTGTTTTTCCTCAGTAGCTACATATTGAAAGATTTTTAAAAACATATATTTTTTTCTTATGTTTATATAATTCTTATGTTTATATAATTTTTATGTTTATATAATATTTTCTTATGTTTATATAATTATTTAAAATAATTATAGATCACATACTGGGCATAGAGGAAACCTACTTAAACACAATAAAGGCGGCGATATAATGACAAATGCATACTAATAGCATGCACAATGATAAAAAGCTGAAAGCATTTCCTCCAAGATCAGGAACAAGACAAGGATGTCCACTTGTGCCACTTTTATTCAACATAGTTTTAGAAGTCCTAGCCACAACAATCATAAAAGAAAAAGGAAAATAAGGAATCCAAACTGGAAAATAAGAAGTAAAACTGTCACTGTTTGCAGATCACATGATACTACATATAGAAAATCGTAAAGACACTACTGGAAATCTACTGGAGCTCATCAATGAATCCATGAAGTTGCGAGATACAAAATTAATACATAGAAATAAGTTGCATTTCTATACTCTAACAATAAAAGATCAGAAAAGGAAATTAAGGAAACAATCCCATTTATCATCTCATTAAAAAGAATAAAACACCTAGGGATAAGCCTACCTAAGGAAGTGATAGAATGGGAGAAAATATTTGCAAATGATGATACTGACAAGGGATAAGTTTCCAAAATATACAAACAACTCAAACAGTTAATATCAAAAAAACAAACAATCCAATCAAAAATGGGCAGGAGCTCTAAATAGACATTTCTCCAAAAAAAAAAAAAATATATATATATACACACACACACACATATATATACACACATACAGGTGGCCAACAGACATAAGGAAAGATGTTCTATATTGCTAATTACAATAGAAATGCAGATCAAAACTACAATGAGGTATCACTTTACACCAGTCAGAGTGGCCATCATGAAAACCTACAAATAATAAATGCTGGAGAATGGGTGGAGAAAAAGGAACACTCCTACACTCTTGGTGGGAACTGTACCACTATGGAAATATAGAGGTTCCTTATGATCTTCCAGTCTCTCTCCTGGGCGTGTATCTGGAAAAAGCTCTAATTTGAAAAGATACATCACCTTAATATTCACTGAAGCACTATTTACAGTAGAGGGTATGGGTAAAATCTATTTACAATAGTCTAGAAATGGAAAAAACCTAAACGTCCATCCACTGACAGATCAATAAAGAAGATATGGTGTGTGTGTGTGTGTGTGTGTGTGTGTGTGTGTGTGTGTGTGTGTGTGATGGAATACTACTCAGCCCATAAAAATAATGCCATTTCAAAAACATGGATAGACTCAGAAATTACCAGATAAAGACAAATATCATACGATACTGCTTATATGTGGAATCTAAAAAAATTTATTCACAAAACAGAAATAAACTCAGAGAAAACAAAGAAAACATAGTTATAGTTACCAAAGGGGAAAGGGGGTAGGAGAGGTACATTAGTAGTTTCCAATTAACATATACACACTACTGTATACAAAATAGATAACTAACAAGAACCTACTATATAGCACAGGAAACTATACATAGTATTTTGTAATAACTATAAGTTATAACTAAATACTAATAACTAAAAACAGAATTGTCTCTCTCTCTCCCTACATATATATATATATAAATATATACATGTATGAATTTATATGACTATAAATGAATTGGGGGCCTCCCTTGTATCTCAGATTGCAAAGAATCTGCATGCCAATGCAGGGGATCCGGGTTTGATCCCTGGGTTGGGAAGATTCACTGGAGACGGTAATAGCAACCCAGTACAGTATTCTTGCCTGGAGAATTCCAAGAACAGAGGAGCCTGGCTGGCTACAGTCCATGGGGCCGAAAAGCACTGGACACAACTGAGTAACTAACACTTTTACTTTTCATATACAGGAATCACTTTCTAGTACACCTGAAACAAATACAACATTGCAGATCAACTTTACTTCAATTAAAAAAAATAATTTTAGCAGTAAACCAATGAGTTCTCTATAGTCAAAGTGAGTTAAATATTAATATAGAAAGCGAAAAATACAACATTGATCTAAAAATTTCTTAAATACAAAAAGGAAAGAGCATATTTTTATAATTTTTGCTTTCTCTTTTATATTATTTTTAAAAATTAAAAAATTCCTTCCTTTTAAATATCTTTTTAAAAATAACAGTTCTAAAATTGGACCTAAGGTCATAGCAAAATTGAGCAAAAAGTACATAGTTCCCATATACCTCCTTCCCCTCTGCCCAGTACACACAATCTCCTCCATTATAAAAATTCTTCGCTAGAGTGGTGATAATATTTGTTATCATCCATGAATCCACACTGACACAGCAATGTCATCTAAACCTCACATTAGGGTTCAATCTTGGTGTTGTGCATTTTATGGATTTTTAACAAACATATAAGAACATCATCCATCATTATAGTGCCATAGAGAATAATTTCACCTGATCTAAAAATTCTCTGTGATCTTATCTCTATTAAATTCTCTTTGCTTCTTTGTGAAATATCACTTGACTATATTTGAAGAGAAGTGAAATGAAAGTCGCTCAGTTGTGTCCAACTCTTTGTGATCCCATGGACTATACAGTCCATGGAATTCTCTAGGCCAGAATACTGGAGTGGGTAGATCCCCAGCCCAGGGATTGAACCCACGTCTCCCGCATTGCAGGTAGATTCTTTATCAGCTGAACCACAAGGGAAGCCCTGACATTTATGTGGATCTATTTCTGAGCTCTTTTCTGTTCCACTGATCTATGTACCTATTCTTTCATCATTATCATATTTTCTTGATTCTGGTTTTAAACCGTGTTATGCAGTATGCGAGATCTTTAGTTCCCTGACCAGGGATCAAACCTGTGCCCCCTGCAGTGGAAGCACAAAGCCCTAACCACGGAACAACCAGGTATTTTCCCACACTGTCTTGATAACTGTATCCTTTACCAAGTCTTAAAGTTGGGTAGTGTTAGTCCTCTGACATTGTTCTCTTTCAATATTGAATTAGCTATTCTGGGTCTTTTGCTTTTCTACACAAACTTTAGAATAAGTCTTTCAATACCCACAAAACAACTTGTTAGGATTTTTATTGAAATTCATTAACAATATATTAATTTTTAATAAAATATTTTCATCTGAAAATTGCAAAATTGCTGATTTAAGTACTATTCAAAGTAAGAGCAAATGTCCATTTTTTTAAAAATGAAACTGTTTGGGTGATACTTAATTTAGTCATATGAAAATATTGTGCATTCACTAGTATTATATAGTAACCTAAAATCAAGGCCTTAGGGAAAGGCAATTTAAGCTTTCATATATTCTTTTAACTAGCATATTAATCAAAATTCAAGAGACAGTCTAGTGAATACCTACACTTACATTAATTATATATAAAGTACACCTAAGATGCTGAATTCCTTCCTAGTAAGTAATTGGACAACATTAAAAGTTGTTTTTAACACAACCTATAACTTAAAAATACAAAGTTCAAACAGTTGTATTGGTTGGATTTTTTATTTTTATTTTTTTTAGTATAAAGCAAGTACATAAGAATAATTTCTGTTTAAGTAAGTACTGACAAAAACTTACTGGTATCTGCTCTACATATATTATATGTCTATTTTCCTGAATGAATAAAGACAAATAACTAATTCAGGTTAAGAAATACTAACGTAGCATCCTGCACTGTTTACATAGTAATGATTCTTTCTACCCTTTGAGTATATCCACATCTATAGTGACACTGTATGTTATATTTAACAAGATGCTCATTTCAGATTTTATGAGGTATTATTTGAATTAGATCAAGCCCTTAAAGGCTAGTAAAAGATAGGCAAAAATGTAATTAGTTGGTTTGGAAATGTTTGTAAACTGTGACAGAGACTTTGTATGTGGCATCTCAGTTAACTTCAGCAACTCTATAAATTTAGCATCATTATGATATGAAAGTGAAAGAGGAGACTGAAAAAGTTGTCTTAAAACTCAACATTCAAGAAACTAAGATCATGGCATCCAGTTCCATCACTTCATGGCAAATGGATGGGGAAACAATGGAAACGGTGACAGACTTTATTTTTGGGGGTTCCAAAATAACTGCAGATGGTGACTGAAACCATGAAAATTAAAAGACACTTGTTTCTTGGAAGAAAAGCTATGACCAACCTAGACAGCATATTGAAAAGCAGAGACATTACCAACAAAGGTCCTTCTAGAGAAAAGCTATGGTTTTTCCAGTAGTCATGTTTGGATGTGAGAGTTGGACTATAAAGAAAGCTGAGGACTGAAGAATTGATGCTTTTGAACTGTGGTGTTGGAGAAAACTCTTGAGAGTTCCTTGGATAGCAAGGAGATTCAACCAGTCCATTGTAAAGGAAATCAGCCCTGAATATTCATTGGAAGGACTGATGCTGAAGCTGAAACTCCCAATACTCTGGCCACCTGATGCAAAGAACTGACTCATTCGAAAAAACCCTGATGCTGGGAAAGACTGAAGATGGGAGGAGAAGGCAACGGCAGAGGATGAGATGGTTGGATGGTGCCACCGAATCAATGGACATGAGTTTGGGTAAAGTCTGGGAGTTGGTGATGGACAGGGAAGCCTGGCGTGCTGCAGTCCATGGGGTCGCAAAAAGTCAGACACGACTGAGTGACTGAACTGAACTGAACTGATGTTTGGTGGATGCCAGAGAAATTTACTCAAGATGGTTAAATAATTTCCCATAAATTACATATTTCATTAGGATTCAACAGTCTCTTTTTCTAGGCCTCCTTCTACTCTGCCTAACCAGCTTCTAAAGGAAAACAAGGCCATTAAGATAAGCCAGGTGCCTTTTTCTTTCTCCTCTCACCATTGCTAATCTTCAGTGTGCTTGATTTCTCAAAACACATGAAAGCCTCTCACAGGAGGAATAATGGTAGATGAATTTTATGCATAATTATAAAAAAACCTCTCATGAGGAAAACTGGGAGTGATAACAATGAGAACTGCAAATAGGGAAAGCGAAAAAAGAGGCAAAAAGCATCATGAAGTAGTGTTTGCACCAGTGTGATAAAAGCCCGAAGAAGGGGTGAGTCAAACATGAGAGTAGGAAAAAGTAATCATGAACCGCCACAGGAGAAAAAGGATGATTTAGTCATGACTTCCTTCTAAAGCCAACCAGGCATAATTAACACGACCACAAGCCTGTTAGTTTCTTGTGAATAGAAAGTAAAACAAAACCCTGTTTTTACACATTCTCATGGCAGTAAATGACACAGGCATACATCTGGCTCACTCTTCATTGACAACATGAGGATTCCTCAGTGAATGGATATTCTTTAAGCATCAATCTAAAAGACTACTGCATCATGACTAGACCTTTTTCCCTCCCTTCAGTTCAACAATGACCACATATGCTAATGGGTAGTTGATAATAGCCACTGGGACAATACACTCAACTGTGACCTTTAATTGTCTCATAGAAGCCAAAAAGAGAAAGCTAGCTATTTTTTTTTTTTAAACAGCCAATTACTTTCATTACTCATTTCATGCAACTCACTATTCACAAATTTATAAAACTATAGATGCTTCAAAATGGGTTGAAACTTGAAGTTAGTTTACTCAAGTTTCCTTTTCTTAAATGTACAGAACATTTTAAATCGTGAATTGATGTCCAGTATAGACCAGGGAAAATCAGGTTAGTGTTGTTGGTAGACTACTCTAATTAAATGCTGAGAGCTTTGATGAGGCACCATCTGCAGGCTCTGTCTTTGCTTCTGCTGGTCTCCGAGGGAAGGTGACCTGTTTGACTCTGAAAGTGCTTCCATCTGTGGGCACTGTTTACTAGCAGACCTGGCAGCTAACTGTACCTCAGAGAAAATTTTAAACGGGATTCTCTTTGTTCAGAAATCTAACTCAGATTCTAGGTATCAAAGAGGAAAACCTGGGAAGTGCTGCTAAAGAGCTAACAGACAAATACACATATACTTGTCCTGTGAACATATATTTATTCACTTGTGAGTGTCTGTGTGAGAGAGAGAATATGTGTACAGGTTAATAAAATGGATCCCTTCATTAATTCTAAAGTAACAAAGAATCAAATCTCACTAGAGTAAGTCCTAAACTTTACCCTTTAATGGCACAAGGTGAAAAGACTTTGAGTTGGAATGATGCAGTAAAATTCTCACCCAGACTTGATGGTTCATATAGCATGTCAGAACTCTTTGGTAAATAATTATTCAATATGTGTAGACAATGGGCTAGGGCAATGGGAGCTACAAGAAACAGCCTTTCTTTTTGGACAGATTCTGATAATGATTATGAGAATGATGATGATAGTATACATGAGCCAAATTTTCTCAATGTCTTTTTCTGGAACAAAAGGTAAAATATATAAATACAGAATAAACTACATTGAGAATCTAAACAATACTTTGTATGACCATATGGGTATATCTGTGCAAACCTATCCACCCTACATGATAAATAACATTATTAAATGAAAATAATGGTTTTGTTTGATATTTACTCTGTATTTCCATTATGTTTTGAAGAAAGTAAATGCACCATTCCTGGTGGCTCAGTCAGTAAAGAATCTGCCTGCAATGTAGGTGACCCAGGTTTGATCTTTGGGTCGGGAAGATCCCCTGGAGAAGGGAATGGCTACCCACTCCAGTATTCTTGCCTGGAGAATTCCATGGACAGAGGAGCCTGGCGGGCTACAGTCCATGGGATCACAACGGTTAGACACTACTTAGTGACTAAACTACCACCATCACCACAAGCAGAATTAAATTTACATAAGTAACAAATATGGTTCTGTATATGTTTAAGGACATGCAGATAAGTTTTAAAATTAAACATATTCTTTGAAATATGCTTTTATATACAGGTTCATTTAAGATTTTCTATAATCTTTTAATTAATTTTTACTCATGTATTGAGTTACTTCTATTTTTTAAAAACATACTGTACAAAAAGCAAATTTTAGTGTTTAGAAAGAAAGAAAAGGTCAGGAAGAAGAGAGTGATTAGGAAGAGGTGGAGAATGCATGAAGGAAAAAATTGAAGAGGAAATAAAGCAGAGTGAAAAAATACTGATTGATGAAGGAGAGGGGAGGGAGAGACAGAGAGGAAGAGGAGCAGAGAAAAGAAGAGGAAGGGAGAAAGACGTTTGATGGAGTTAATGAAAGACAAGAGGAAAAAACCGGGAGCAAAAAGAGGAGCAAGAAGAAAAGGGGAAAAAACTATAAAATGATGTCATACAAAGACATAACTGGAATAAATGGAAGGCCTAAAAAGCCCTACAGTCTGTATGCACAAGTACCTTTATGTACTACTTTAGGAAATATAACTAATTTCCAATATAACTATATAACAGTATCTGAGAAATTGAGATTTGAAGTTAAAAGTGAATCAGCAATAAATTACCTAACAACATTCTTATGGCCATGGAACAACAGACTTGTTCCAAACTGGGAAATGAGTACATCAAGGCTGCATATTGTCACCCTGCTTATTTAATTTAAATGCAGAGTACATAATGCCAAATGCCAGGCTGTATGAAGCACAAGCTGCAATCAAGATTGCAGGGAGAAATATCAATAACCTCAGATACTCAGGTGACACCATCCTTAAGGCATAAATCGAAGAATTAAAGAGCCTCTTGATGAAAGTGAAAGAGGAGAGTGGAAAAGTTGTCTTAAAACTCAACATTCAGGAAACTAAGATCATGGAATCTGGTCCCATCACTTCATGGCAAATAGATGGAGAAATGATGGGAACAGTGAGAGACTATTTTTTTTTTGGGGGGGGAGGCTCCAAAATCACTGCAGATGGTGATTGCAGCCATGAAATTAAAAGATGCTTGCTCCTTGGAAGAAAAGTTATAACCAACCTAGCAGCATATTAAAAAGCAGAGACATTACTTCATCAACAAAGGTCCGACTAGTAAAAGCTATGGTTTTTCCCACAGTCAAGTATGGATGTGAGGTTTGGACTATAAAGAAAGCTGAGCGCCAAAGAATTGATGCTTTTGAACTGTGGTGTTGGAGAAGACTCTTGAGAGTCCCTTCGACTGCAAGGACATCCAACCAGTCCATCCTGAAGAAAATCAGTCCTGAATATTCAATGGAAGAACTGATGCTAAAGCTGAAACTCCAATACTTTGGCTACCTGATGCGAAGAACCAACTCATTGGAAAAGATCCTGATGCTGGGCAAGATTGAAGGAGGGAGGAGAAGGGAACGACAAAGGATAAGAAGGTTGGATGGCATCACTGACATGATGGACATGAGTTTGACTAGGCTCTGGGAGTTGGTTATGGACAGGGAAGCCTGGCGTGCTGTAGGCTATGGGGTCGCAAAGAGTAGTACATGCCTTAGCAACTAAACTGAACTGAACTGATTCTTATGGCACATATAACTTTTGAAAAGGATGGCAAATACTTTTACTTTGATTTTTATGCTAAAATAGTTTCTTCATCAGCCTATAACCCTGGGTCACTAAGGAAAACTATGTGTGAAACTTAAAACCAGATAAACTACTATTATAAATGGTTATAAGCACATTTTTTTTTCTTTTATGATAGGAATAGAATTTAAGGTAGATTATAGCTTGTTCTAGGGCTTCCCAGGTGATGCTAGTGGTAAAGAACCCTTCTGGCAATGCAGGAGAAACAAGGAATGCAGGTTTGATTCCTGGATTGGAAAGATCCCCTGAAGAAGGGCATGGCAACCCACTCCAGTATTCTTGCCTGGAAAATGCCATTGACAGATGAACCTGGCAGGCTATGGTCTGGCCCATAGGATTGCAAAGAGTCAGACATGACTGAAGCAACTTAGCAAGCAAGTGTAGTTTTTTCTAGACAAAACAAACTGAATGGATCAATTTAATTCTCCAAATATAAAGGAGGAATACACTCCCACCTCATCTTTGGTAGACTATAGCAGAACCTATCTGCATAAACAAGGATCTGATGTAACAGTGGAGTGTCTTGCTTGGAGGAGAGAGGCTGAGACATGGACCTTCAAGGTTCAAAGCTATGAACATATTTTCAATGAACAGAGGTGACTGCAATCAAAGTCAGAGTGAAAAACACTTGGAATTTGGAAAGTTCCTTGAAATATAATGGAGGATAATGTTTGTCTGTGTTGTTCAGGAATCCAGTTCAATGTCTAGCCCTTCAGAGAGCAGCGATGAACATTCTGACCTTTTGGAAAAAGGCCACCATAAGGTGAATTGAAGTAGCTGGCCCCTAAGAATCAGTAGTGGTCTTAGTTTAACTTGGGGTGATTCTCATGATCATGACCATGGCACCAGGGCTAGTCTTCCCAATGCAACACCCATCAGAGACTCATCAGAGGCCAACATGGTGCAGAGAACTGAGATGGGTTCCGAAGACCTTTCCAGCATCCCTTCCTCCAATAAAGGACCATGTGGCCTACTCACTAAAAGCTCCCAATCAAAGCCACACCCACGTAACCATAAGTTTGTTTTCTGCATCTGTGACTCTACTTCTGTATTTTGTATCCTTTTTATTTTATATTCGGCATATGAACAGGGGATAAGGGTGGAGGGATAAACTGGGAGATTGGAGCTGGCAAATATACACTACTATAAAATAGATAACAAGAACTTGCTGCGTAGCACAGGGAACCCTACTCAATACTCTGTAATCACCTAAATGGGAAAAGAATCTTTGGAAAAAAGCAAATATATGTATAACTGATTCACTTTGCTGTACATCTGAAACTAACACAACATGTAAATCAACTATATTCCAATAACAACTAAAAAATAAAACAAAGTTGTGAAGAAAAGCCACAGCCGCAGATGCTCCCAAAACCACATGACCTTCAGTTTATGTAGCATCAGGCCCAGTAATATATACTGAGAGAGATGGTAAAGAGGCAAATGAGAAGATAAAGAAATATTTTAGAAAGAAAACTAGCCTGGAGGCCACAAAGCAGATTACAGAGAGCTTGAGAAATGGGAATAGGAGGGGAATGGAGGAATGCAGGGTCGTGTAGAGAACCATGGAACAAGATAGGGGTGAGAATTTAGAAGATGGTAGATGATTAGAGAGGTCTATATTCAGGCCTTTGCAACTGTCCCTGAATTAATTACCACGCAAGTAGAATGCTTAGAAAACCTCTCATGGATTAAGTTTGGACTTTCTGAAAATTTGGCAGTTTATACATGTCATTTAACACAAATTTAGAAAATATTATTTTACTCATGTATCAATGAAACCTTGAGAATATATCTTTATGAAACGTCCAAATAAGAGGTCATCATTAGTGTCAAATCATGAAGGTTCTTTTTTTAATGCCTTAAAATCTTGTTTGGATTTAACTAATTTTAGAATTTCTTAAGTCTTAGTGTTTAATTTCAAGCTCTTTGTATCATATATATATATGTATATATATATGTCTGTGTGTGTGTATATATATATATGGCATGTGACTAAATTTTTAAATTTTATTCAGTCTGATCTAGCTCTGTCATTTCTATACCCACATAACTACTTAGAAGATTAATTCAAAGAAAATACTCTTTACCATGGCAACTAAAAGAATAAAATAATCTCAAACAGATTTTACCAAGAAACATGCAATATCTATATAAAGAAACACTAAGGTGGCACTAGTAGTAAGGAATTTGCCTGCCAATGCAGGAGACACAAGAGATGCGGGTTCGATTCTGGGTTGGGAAGATCCCCTGGAGTAGGAAGTGGCAACCCACTCCAGTATTCTTGCCTGGAGTATTCCATGGACAGAGGAGCATGGCGGGCTACAGTCCATGGGGCCCCAAAGAGTTGGACATGACTGAGCTCCTGAGTACACATTATTGGGGCTTCCCTAGTAGCTCAGTCAGTAAAGAATCTGCCTGCAATGCACGAGACCAGGATTCCATCCCTGGGTCAGGCAGATCCCCTGGAGAAGGAAATGGCAACCTGCTCCAGTAATCTTCCCTGGAAAATCCCATGGACAGAAAAGCCTGGTGGGCTACAGTCCATGGGGTACAGAGTCAGGTGTGACTTAGAGACTAAACTACAAAAATTCTATTGGAAGACATAAAAAAGAACCAGACATCAACTAGGTTTCTGGAAATAAAACATGATTGTCTCAGAATTATCCTCCAAATTTACACAAAAATATAAAAAGATATATTTTGTGAGAAATTAACCTAAGTGATTTTAAATTCCTTGAGAAAAAAAATATTAAGGTGCAAGAGAACATAAAACTTTTGCAAAAGGTATTGCCATCATGAAAGTATATAATACAGATTTAGCATGGTGGCCGTGGCAGTGGTGGTGGTCTAGTTGCTCAGTCGTGTCCAACTCTGCGACCCATGGACGTGGCCCTCCAGGCTCCTCTGTCCATGGGATTTTCCAGGCAAGAATACTGGATCAGGTTGCCATTTCCTTCTACAGTACAGGGGATCTTTCTGACAGGAACCTGCATCTCCTGCATTGGCAGGCATATTCTTTACCACTGAGCCACCTCAGTAGCCCCGCTCACCTTGGGGCTGGCACATAAAAGACTGAAGAGTCCAGAAGCAGATCTCAATACTTCCAGGAATCTGCAATTGATAAATTTTGTATATCAAATCAGTAGAGATAAAATATTATTTAATAATTGATAAGGCATGCTACAGTCCAAAGGGTCACAAAGAGATATGACTTAGTGACCAAATGATGACAACAACAAATGGAACATTAAGTAGCCATGTTGAAGAAAAATTAAAATTTAGATCCTTATCTAACACCTTATTACACTGAGTTTTTCCTTACTTCAACATTGAACCTCTCCCTGTGTCAAAAAACAGATACTTGAAGCATCGGAGATGGCATCACATTAGAGATCCAGGGAATTTACCAGCAAAAGCATCATTTCCCATCCCCACCCACCTACTATTTCCATCGATGGCTGTGTCAATCGGTGTGTCATAAAGGATGTATTTTCCTTGTGGACTTTTGACACCTTGTGCTATATATATGCCCATTGCTTAAGGAAAATTCCCTGTAGGTCAAAGCCTTTGTGCATGTTTCATGTTCAAGAATATTGTCTCCCTAAATATCTGGCAAACTTCTAGATTTCATCGACTGTAGCATGACAGGCGCCCCTATCCATCACCAAATCCCGGAGTTTACTCAAGCTCATGTCCATTGAGTCAGTGATGCCATCCAACCATCTCATCCTCAATCATCTGCTTCTCCTCCCACCTTAAATCTTTCCCAGCATCAGGGTCTTTTCAAATGAGTCAATTGTTTACATCAGGTGGCCAAAGTATTGGAGTTTCAGCTTCAGCATCAGTCCTTCCAATGAACACCCAGGACTGATCTCCTTTAGGATGGACTTGCTGGATCTCCTTGCAGCCCAAGGGACTCTCAAGAGTCTTCTCCAACACCACAGTTCAAAAGCATCAATTCTTTAGCACTCAGCTTTCTTTATGGTCCAACTCTCACATTCATACATGACTACTGGAAAAAGCATAGCTTGACTAGATGGACCTTTGTTGGCAAAGTAATGTCTCTGCTTTTTAATCTGCTGCGTAGGTTGGTCATAGCTTTTCTTCCAAGTAGCAAGTGTCTTTCAATTTCATGGCTACAGTCACAATCTGCAGTGATTTTGGAGCCCCCCAAAATAAAGTGTGTCAATGTTTCCACTGTTTCCCCATCTTTTTGCCATGAAGTGATGGGACTGGATGCCATATCTTAGTTTTCTGAAGGTTGAGTTTTAAACCACTTTTCAGTCTCCTCAAGAGGTTCTTTAGTTCTTCTTCACTTTCTGCCATAAGGATGGTGTCATCTGCATATCTGAGGTTATTGATATTTCTCCCGGCAATCTTGATTCCAGCTTGTGCTTCATCCAGCCCAGCGTTTCTCATGATGTACTCTAAGTTAAATAAGCAGAGTGACAATATACAGCCTTGATGTACTCCTTTCCCGATTTGAAACCAGTCTGTTTTTCCATGTCCAGTTCCAACTGTTGCTTCTTGACCTGCATACAGATTTCTCAGGAGGCAGGTAAGGTGGTCTGGTATTTCTATCTCTTTCAGAATTTTCCAAGTTTGTTGTGATCCACACAGTCAAAGGCTTTGGCATAATCAATAAAGCAGAAGTAGATGTTTTTATGGAACTCCCTTGGTTTTATGATGATCTAATGAATGTTAGCAATTTCATCTATGGTTCCTCTGCCTTTTCTAAATCCAGCATGAACATCTGGAAGTTCACAGTTCATGTACTGTTGAAACCTGGCTTGCAGAATTTTGTGCATTACTTTACTAGTGTGTGAGATGAGTGCAATTGTGCGGTAGCTTGAGCATTCTTTGGCATTGCCTTTCTTTGGAATTGGAATAAAAACTGACCTTTTCCAGTCCTGTAGCCACTGCTGAGTTTTCCAAATTTGCTGGCATATTGACTGCAGCACTTTCACAGCATCATCTTTTAGGATTTGAAATAGCTCAACTGAAATTCCATCACCTTCACTAGCTTTGTTCATAGTGATGCTTCCTCGGGCCCACTTGACTTCACATTCCAGGATGTCTGGCCCTACGTGAGTGATCACACCATTGTGATAATCTAGATCGAGAAGAACTTTTTTGGATAGTTCTTCTGACTATTTTTGCCACCTCTTCTTATCTTCTGCTGCTGCTAGGTCCATACCATTTTCGTCATGGGCACAGTAAAGTGCTCATCTTTGCATGAAAACTTCCCTTGGTATTTCCAATTTTCTTGAATAGAATATAGTCTTTCCCATTCTATTATTTTCCTCTATTTCTTTGCTCTGATCACTGAGGAAGGCTTTCTTATCTCTCCTTGCTATTCTTTGGAACTCTGCATTCAAATAGGTATATCTTTCCTTTTCTCTTCTCTTCTTTTCATAGCTATTTATAAGACCTCCTCACACAATCCTTTTGCCTTTTTGCATTTCTTTTTCTTGGGGATGATCTTGATCACTGCCTCCTGTACAATGTCATGAACCTATGTTCATACTTCTTCGGGCACTCTATCAGATATAATCCCTTGAATCTATTTCTTATTTCCATTATACAATATTACTGTATAATTATAAGGGATTTCATTTAGGTCATACCTGAGTGGTCTAGAGGTTTTTCCTACTTTCTTCAATATAAGTCTGAATTTGGCAATGAGTTCATGATCTGAGCCACAGTCAGCTCCCGGTCTTGTTTTTGCTAGCTGTATAGAACTTTTCCATCTTTGGCTGCAAAGAATATAATCAATCTGATTTCAGTATTTACCATCTGGTGATGTCCATGTGTAGAGTCTTCTCTTGTGTTGTTGGAAGTGGGTGTTTGCTATGACCAGTGTGTTCTCTTGGCAAAACTCTATTAGCCTTTGCCCTACTTCATTCTGTTCTCCAAGTTCAAATTTGCCCATTACTCCAGGTATTTCTTGACTTCCTACTTTTGCATTCCAGTCTCCTATAATGAAAAGGACATCTTTGGGGGGATGTTAGTCCTAGAAGGTCTTGTAGGTCTTCAAAGAACCATTCAGCTTCAGCTTCTTCAGCATTACTGGTTGGGGCATAGACTTGGATTACTGTGATATTTAGTGGCTTGCCTTCTAAATGAACACAGACCATTCTGTCATTTATGAGATTGTACCCAAGCACTGCATTTCAGACTCTTTTGTTGACTATAATGGCTATTCCATTACTTCTAAAGCATTCTTGCCCACAGTAGTAGAAATAGTTGTCATCTGAGTTAAATTCACCCTTTCCAGTCCATTTTAGTTTGCTGATTCCTAAAATGTCGATGTTCGCTCTTGCCATCTCCTGTTCAACCACTTCCAATTTGCCTTGATTCATGGACCTAACATTCCAGGTTCGTAGGCAATATTGCTCTTTACAGCATCGAACTTTACTTCCATCACCAGTTACATCCACAACTGGGTGTTGTTTTTGCTTTGGCTCCATCCCTTCATTCTGGGAGTTATTTCTCCACTGATCGCCAGTAGCATATTGGGCACCTACTGACCTGCGGAGGTCGTCTTTCAGTTTCCTATCTTTTTTGCCTTTTCATACTGTTCATGGGATTCTCAAGGCAAGAATACTGAAGTGGTTTGCCATTCCCTTCTCCAGTGGATCCCATTTTGTCAGAACTCTCCACCATGACCCGTCTGTCTTGGGTGGCCCTACATGGCATGGTTCATAGTTTCGTTGAGTTAGACAAGGCTGTGATCTGATTGGCTACTTTTCTGTGATGGTGGTTTTCAGTCTGTCTGCCCTCTAATGGAGAAGGATAAGAGGTTATGGAAGCTTCCTGATGGGAGAGACTTACTGAGGGGGAAACTGTGGCTTGTTCTGATGGGCGTGGCCTTGCTCATTAAATTTTAAGCCAATTTTCTGCTGAAGGGCAGAGCTGTGTTCCTCCCCATTCTTTGGCCTAAGGCCAAACTATGGTGGAGGTAATAAGGATAATGTCAATGTCCTTCAAAAGGTCCCATGCATGCACTGCTACACTCCGTACCCCTAACCCTGCAGCGAGTCACCGCTGACCCACGCCTCCACTGGAGACTCCTGGACACTCACGGGCAAATCTGGGTCAATCTCTTGCGGGGTCACTGCCTCTTTCTCCTGGGTCCTGATGTGCACAAGGTTCTGTTTGTGCCCTTCAAGAGTCTGTTTCCCCAGCCCTGTGTAAGTTCTGGTGGCTCTATGGTGGGGTTAATGGCGACCTCCTCCAAGAGGGCTTATGCCATACCCAGGTCTGCTGCACCCTTGCCCGTGAGTGTCCAGGAGTCTCCAGTGTAGGCTGGGTCAGCAGTGGCCTGCTACAGGGTTGGGGCACTGAGTGTAGCAGTGCATGCATGGGGCCTTTTGAAAGAGGTCAACATTATCTTCATTACCTCCACCATAGTTTGGCCTCAGGTCAAAGAACAGGGAGGGAACTAAATATATATATTTAGTTCAATATATATAACTGTATAAAGGTCTGCTAAGCAACAGAACCTCAGTTAATCTCTGCCTCAGTGCCCCTTTCAATGTAATCTGAAAGAGAATTCTATTAGTATGCTAGTAAATGAGGGGAGTAAGATCAAAAATAATCCTCCCACTCCAATTATTGGCAAATTTACTTAATAGTATAGGGAAACCTGGCATGCTGCCGTCCATGGGGTCGCAAAGAGTGGGATGTGACTGAGCGACTAAGCAGCAACTTAATGATTGAGAGGTGAGTAATAGAAAATCACAACAGTTTCCATTAAATATATCTAACATAGAAGAGAAATATTGACTGAACTGAGAAAATGTCTATTTTATAAAGCAACTTTTAAAAATTCTTAATATAAGATGCATAAAACCCCCACATAAAACCAAACTAAACACACTGGCTGTGATAAATAAAAGAACAGATATTCATAAGGCCAAATAATTATGAAATCAAAGTTCTAATGTATAGATGGCTTAAAGTGGTTGAAATTATATTTTATTGATAAGTTTGGATAAGGACAAAGTGCTTGTTATATGTGAATTGAAAAAGAGTATTCAGCATTTATATTTATTATGATTTAATATTTATTATGATTTCACCTATGTAAAATATATATTTTCTTTGTGAGAGAAATCACCAAAATATTGAATGTAGTTATAAACGAATAGTTATTAGAGGAGTTATTCACAAGTTTTCCTAAGTATCTTCCTATCTTTTAAAAATGACAACAGGTTTTACTTTTTTACTGGGGGTTGAGGTGGTATTTATTTAGTTTTTTGTTTGTTGTTGTTGTTTTTTAAATAGGCTTCATTCAGATTTCAACAGCCTTCCCAATAACGTCTTTTTTCTGTTGCAGGCAGAGATACAATATCACATTTGACCACCATGTCTCAGTCTCTCCATTCTGCGAGTTTCTTTTTTCTTTTGTTTGTTTCTTATGGCTTTAATGTTTTGAAAGAAAAGTTGTCAAGTATTGTGTAAAGTGTCTATTAACTTGCATTTGCCAGATGTTTTTTCCTGGTTAAACTGGGCTTATGTGTATTTCAGGAAAGAGAACCCCAGAAGTGAAGTGCTCTCGTTCTATCAGATCAAGGGAGTATGTGACATCAACATGATTTATATTATTGGTGACGTTCATCTTGATCACTTGGATAAGTGTTGGATAACAGGTTTCTCCACAGTAAATTTATTCTTTTCCCCTTATAGGACAGAATTACTAAATGAAGCCTGCACTCAAGGTGAATCAAACTCCACTTCCTTAGAGAGGAATATCAAAAGTTTGTGGATATTTGTTAAACCACTGCACTGATAAATAAATATTCCAAAGGAAATAATTTGAAACTAAGCAAGCATCCTATTTTTTTTTTCTTAAAATTCAGTTTTTTTAATAGTTAGAAAGAAAGAAAAAAATATCCCTTAAACTAAATCAGGGCTTCCCAGGAGGCGCTAGTGGTAAAGAACACACCTGCCAACAGAGAAGACAAGAAATGCGGGTTTGATCCCTGGGTCTGTAAGTTTCCCTGGAGGAGGGCATGGCAATACACTCCAATACTTTTGCCTGAAGAACCCATGGACAGAGGAGCCTGGCAGACTACAGTCCATACAGTCGCAAAGAGTTAGACATGACTAAAGTGATTTAGCACGCAGGCATGCAAACATAAATCACCATACACTGTTCAACATACAGTTGCAGAAGTTGCCCACACCTTCCTTCTCTGTGTTTTCCCAAAAGGACCCCTAGAAAAGCTAGGTTTTCTGCTTCTATTAAATGTTTAATGCTTCTTTTTGTATTTTATTATACGCCTGCAGTGTCCTCATAGGAAAAAATATAGAAACCATATTCTATTCTCATTTCTGATCTTCTCCTGCAAACAAAACATCCTGTTAATATTTTTAGTCAGAGTTCCATATGTAGAGTGCAAAAGAAGTAATTTAGATTCCTATTTTCCCAAATCATCTGGAGAGCTACACAGCATATATGCAAGCTTGTGAGCAGCATACACATACATACCCCATATATCTGCAGTCCTGTTCTAAGCAACTTGTTCCATATCCCACATGTCTATTGTCTAGTCAATTCTGGATTTTATAGCAAATATCCTATAAACTGAGTGGTTTAAACAGTAAACATTTATTTCTCACAGTTATGGAGCCTGGAAAACCTAAAATCAAGTCACCGGCACATTCAGTATCTGTTAAGAGCCGGCTTCCTGGTTGGCAGACAGCTGTCTCCTCATGCCCTCCTATTGCAGTCGGGAAAATAGAGCTCTCTGTGGTATCTTTTTGTAAGGATTCTTCTTTCATGACCTAATCACCTCCCAAAAGCCCCACCTCTGAATACTACTATGGACATCCCTGGTGCTCTGACTCTTTGCGACCCCATGGAATGGTCCACGGATTCTCTAGGCCAGAATATTGGAGCAGGTACCATGCCCTCCTTCAGGATTTCCCAACCGAGGGATCGAACCCAGATCTCCCGCATTGCAGGTGGATTCTTTACCATCTGAGCCACCAGGGAAGTCCCCCTGGCAGTCCAGTGGTTAAGATTTTGTGCTTCCACTGCAGGGGACGTGGGATCAGTCCCTGGCTGGGGAAGACCCCCTGGAGGAAAATGGCAACCCATTCAAGTATCCTTACCTGGAGAAACCCACAGACAGAAGAGCCTGGCGGGCTACAGTCCATGGAGTCACAAATAGTTGCACACAACTGAGCATTCACACCCTCTAAACACTATCATTTTGGGAATTAGGTTTCTCAAATTAATTTCCCCCCCCCCCCCAGGGGAGTCACAAACATTCTGTCTATAGCAATCAGTGAATCAAAATATTTTTAGATGAATTTGGTAATCTTCATTTTTTTTAAAAGTCCCCAATGTATCTTTGATTATTTGCAAGAATTGGGGAGTAGTTGACCTAGATTGTGTTGCAATTTACCACACACATGGATGTATGAAAATTAAGAGATAATGCCAAAAGATTTCTAAAAATGGTGTGGCATAACCAGATTCTATCTCTGAAATTTCACCATGAATTAGTGAAAAATCCAGGAAAATAAATTCTTCCAAGCACATGTAGTATTTTTTTTCTGGCATAGACATAAGAGTACTATAGTTGTATTATTATTCTTGACTTTCAAATGTATGGTCTATAAATAACACAGATTTCCCTAGAAGATACAGTTTTATATTATATTACTTTCAGATTTCCAGTAGACTAGAGAGAAGTCCTAAAAGAATTGGTATCATTATTTAAATACCTGTCTAAGGGATATTTAAATGGGATTCCCAGGACTTGGCAGATTTTCAGAAATTTTTTATGTTGGCAGTTGCAAACGCCCCCACAATCATGCCACTACCACTTTACCACCTCAAAGGGCTCAGCATGACAGAGATGATATTTTAGCAGTCCTCAGGGGATGGAATAGAATCCCATTTCACAAATTACTCTTGCTTTTGGCAAGATGTCACTTCATCAACCAGAAATGAAAAATGTGGTCCTAGACAACAGCACAGTAGTTCCTCAAGAGAATATTTGCATAATTTTATTTTTTAATTTGCATAAAAAGTGAAATGCAGGCCAGCATGCAATCCTCAAAAGATCCCTCATCATTTCCTTCCTCAATAACTCTTTTGCCAAGAATATCCTATGTGTCCATAGCAAACTTAATTGTTTGCTGGAACAGTATTATTTATGAATTGCATTCCATGAGTAAATTACACAGACATTTTGACATTTATCATTTGGTGACTCGATGTAAACCAGTGTGTCCAATGGAGTAATCCAGTGTTAATAGTTGGCCGAAGTGTTTAAAATGTTAGAAGCCACAAAAGAAAGCCAAGTTATTCTGCTTTTGACATGAGTTATTAAAGATGTGCTTAGCAATCACCCACTTTATACTATTCAATATTAATAGAATGATTACTGAAACTAACCCAATGTTCATGAAACAATTCAGTTTGTAATTTGTAAAAGTAAATCAAAATAAAAGTAATATAACAACGATCACATTGGAAATGCTCCCTTGCCAGGATAACTGCTAAGATTTTATTAAGCATGACAAGGAAGAAAAAAATAATATTTCCAATAGTAGGTTCACCCAAACGATGTCACCGTCCTCGTTAGTATAGCGGTGAGTATCCCCGCCTGTCATGCGGGAGACCAGGGTTCAATTCCCAGATGAGGAGGCAACACATCCTTTGGGTTTCCCCTGTGGCTCAGCTGGTAAAGAACCGCTGGCAATGTGGGAGACCTGGGTTCAGTCCCTGGGTTGGGAAGATCCCCTGGAGAAGGAAAGGTTACCTACTCCAGTATTCTGGCCTGGAGAACTCCAGGGACTGTATAGTTCATGGGGTCGCAAAGAGTCAGACACGACTGAGGGACTTTCCCTCACTCACTCACTCAAACAATGTCACCTAAATGGAACAGAAAGTAGACCTCTTTAGTCAGAAAAGTGTAGAACAATTTTCTGTAATAAAGTCTTATCCCAGCACCACATTACTAGGCAGGCATCGTACTTAAGTACTACTCTGGAGGAAATAAAGGAAAAGAAGAAACTGGCCTGTAGCATTTGCTGATTTGTAAACTCTGTCACTGTGATGTTTGAGCTACCAATCTGACGTCATTAAATATGGGGTTGCAGAAAAAGATGCACAGAATCAGCTCTTCTGAGCTCCAAACACTTTTCCAAGAGTGACATTTGAAACTGACTTTATCCCTCCTAAGTTAAATCTGAGTGCTTCCTTGATAGCTTAGTTGGTAAAGAATCTGCCTGCAATGCAGGAGACCCCAGTTCGATTCCTCCATCGGGAAGATCCGCTGGAGAAGGGATAGGCTACCCTCTCCAGTACTGTTGGGCTTCCCTTGTGGCTCAGCTGGTAAAGAATCCACCTGCAATGTGGGAGACCTGGGGGTCTCCCTCCAAGTCCTAGAAAGGCTCTTAATGCAGCTTATGAAATCTCTATGTTGTTCAATATTCTAACATACATGTCATCAACGTGCTTTCATCATTAATATAATTTTAATCTAAATATTTTGTGAGGTATAAACAAAATTGATAATTCTTTAGCCAGACTCATCAAGAAAAAGAGAGGACACAAATCAATATAAGTAGCAATGAAAAAGGAGAAGTTACAACTGATACCACAGAAATACAAAGTATAATAAGAGATTATTACGAACAAATATATTCCAATAAAATGGATATTCTAGAAGAAATGGACAATTTCTCAGAATGATACATTTCAAGACTGAAAACAGGAAGAAACAGAAATTGTGAACAAACCACAAGTAATGAAATTGAAATTGTGATTAAAAATCTTCCAACAAACAAAAGTCCAGGAGAAGATGGCTTCACAGGTGAATTTTATCAAACATTTAGAGAAGAGTTATTTTCTGAAACTATTTCTGAAAACCTATATTTCTGAAACCTATATTTCTGAAACTATTCCAAAAAATTACAGAGGAAGGAACACTCCTAAGCTCATTCTATGAAGTCACCATTACCCTGATACCAAAGCCAGACAAAGCTATCACAAAAAAAGAGAAAATTACAGACTAATATCACTAATGAATAGAGACACAAAAATATTCAACCAAATACTAGCAACAAAAACTCAATAATACATTTAAAATATCATATACCATGATCAAGTGGGATTAATACCAGAGAGGCAAGGATTCTTCAATAGATGCAAAGCAGTATGATACAACACATTAACAAACTGAAGAATAAAAATCATCATCTCAACAGATGCAGGAAAAGTTTTTGACAAATGTCAACTCGTATTTATGATTAAAAAACAAAAAAAAAACCTCTCCAGAAAGTGGGAATGGAGGGAACTTACCTCAACATAAGAAAGGACATATTAGACAAACTCACACCTAACAGATACAAGAGTGAAAAGATGAAAGCATTCTAAGATTAGGAAGAAGACAAGGATTTCCATTGTTGCCACTTTTATTCAGCCTAGTTTTGGAAGTCCTAGTCATAGCCATCAGAGTAGTAAAAGAAATAAAAGGAATCCAAGCTGGAAAAGAAGATATAAAACTGTCATTTTTGGCAGATGACACGACACTAAACATGGAAAGGAGTAAATTATTATTTTTCATTTTTTAGATTTTTCTGGTCTATCCATATTAACTTAAATAAATTATTACCTACAGTAGTATTGATGAAAACATAGTATTAATATGTTTCTGTGATCAATAGACTGTGTTGAGACACTATAGTCACAAATAAAAAACATGTTCTAAGCACATTAAGACTTTAAAAGGCAAAGCGTGTAAGGTCAACTACTGGCTTGCAGAAATGAGGTGCTAGGATGTAAATAGTCAGACCTTTGAACTTAACCTTGCTTTCAAAATTCCCAAAGATATTTAGTTTGAAAAGCAAAGTACATCACAATGAAGGGAGTCCAAAAATAAATTCAGCTTGATTTATATTAAATGTTAGAAATTAGAATACTTGCTGCTTATTTTCCCATAATAAATCTTATATTTTGCTTTTAACAGAAGAAACTTATTTATCTTACTCAACTGAAAAGGAGATATTTATTGAGTGTGTATGATATACAAAGTGTTATATTATAAACTAAATTTTTAAAGCTACTACTGATCATTTAGATTTAGTCACTGCTCACAGAAACTCTTAGTTAAATGAGAACTCAAAAAGTAATATGATATGGTAGATTCCATAAAAGTGGGGGATATTTAATATATAAGCCCCAAATAGGAAATTATTATTTTAACTATCAAGAGCTGACAGGACCAAGTGAAAATAAACAGTATTTGTTACTGAGAATACTTGAATGACATGCAAACATTCACCAGATACACAAACTTGAGCAGAGGGGACATCCCAAGGGGAAATGCATAAGCTGCAATTCAGGAAAGCTGAACACAACTAAAAACTTTGAATAAATACCTGTGTTCTTTTTAAAGATGATCCACCTTCAGAGCTGTTTTGTTACTCAGGCAATATTATGGGTATCCTATAAAGTTTTCCATCTATTTTTTTACAGTCTCAAAGCAATAAAACCACAGTAAATCCAAAATTAAAATACTTGTCTTTTGAAATTGTGCTATGGGATTTGTTATTACTATACATTTGCTGACTTACCAGGAAATATAAAAAGAGAGGAAAACATTCCACATCTGATCCCTCAGAAAGTACAAATGATTTCCTTTGCAAATAAATAATTTCAAGGCAAATATTTGAACTTAATTTGCCCTTCATGCCTTGGCTATGGTTTGTGCTTGATGGGAAAAATAAAAAAGGAAATTCTTGTTTCTAGACATCCATATGGTCTCTGACTCCTATTTCTTAGCTCAAACATTCATCATAGACTCTTTGAAACTCAGTGTAATGTCCAGCTCATAGTAGGCTTTCAGTGATATTTATGAAATGGATGCTTGAATGAACAAAAACATTAATAAAAATCCACACATTTGCATTTTTCAATGATACTTTTCATTGATGAATACACAGACATGTTCATGTTTATGATCAATAACTTGAAAAATAAAAGAAAATAAATTTCCCATCATAAAATCTATATATTTAAAATATCCCTATACTAGTGCATCTAAGTCACTTCAGTCGTGTCTGACTCTTTGCGACCCTATGGACTGTGGCCCACCAGGCTTCTCAGTCCCTGGTATTCTCCAGACAGGAATACTGGAGTGTGTTGCCATTTCCTTCTCCAGGGGATCTTCCCAACTCAGGGATCAAATCTACATCTCTTACATCTTTTGCATTGTCAGGCAGGTTCTTTACAACTGGTGCCACCTGGGAAGTGTTATATTGGGATGTTTATTAAATCATAAAGTCATGTCATATGCTAGCATTGATGATGAGATCTCTAGAATTTATTCATCTTTTAACTGTATTTTTTTAACCATCCTCTCCTCATCTTCCCTACCCTCCAGTCTCTGGGAATCACTATTCTACTTTCTATTTCTATAAGTTCGCTTCTTTTAGATACCATATACAAGTGAGAACAGACAATATTTGCCTTTTTCTGTCTTATTTCACTTGGCATAATTCTCTCAAGTTTCATCTATGTTGCTACAAATGGCAGAATTGCCTTCTTTTTATTGCTGAATAATAATGCATTATATACATCCCTTTTGTCCATTCACACTTCATCGGACACAGGTAATTTCCATGTCTTTCCTGTTATGAATTATGGTGCAATAACCATGAGAGGACCGTTATCTCTTTGAGATAGTAATTCCATTTCACTTGGATCTATACGCAGAAGTGGAGTTACTGGATCATATGGTAGTTCCATTTTCAATTTCTTGAGTAACCTCCATAGAATTTTTCACAGTGGCTTTTATAGCCCCACCAACAGTGCATGAAGTTTCTCTTTTCTGTACATCTTCAACCCGTTATCTCCTGCCTTTTTGGTTGAAGCCATTATAATTGTTGAGAGGTGATATTTCATTATGGTTTTGACTTGCATTTTCTTGATGGTTAGTGATGTTGAGCATCTTTTAACGAAGCTGTTAGTTACATGGCTGCTTTGAAGAAATGTATATTTAAGTCCACTGTCATTTTTTAAAAAATCAAACTATTTGAAGTATTTTTCTGATTGTGTAAGCAACTTAAATAGTCTGGATGTTTTATATACTTTGGATGTTAGCCTCTTACTAGATAGATAGCTTGCAAATATATTCTCCCATTCTGTAGGTTTCCTTTTCACTTTATTAAAGGTTGCATTAGCTATTTGGGGTGTTTTGTGGTTCTATTTGAAATTTAGGATTGTTTCTCTATTTCTGTGGAAAATGCCAATGGAATTTGGAGAGAAAATACATTGAATTGTGTTTATTATGTATCTTTAACAATTCTTCTGTTCCATGAAGTAAAAAAACCTTTTCCTTTATTTGTTATCTTCTTAAATTTCTTTCAACAATGTCTTGTAGTTTTCAGTATACAGATCTTTTATATTTTTGGTTAAATTTATTTCTAAGTATTTTATCAATATTGATGGTACTGTAAATGAGATAATGTTCTTAATCTTTTGTCAGCTTATTTTTAGCATACAGAAATACACCTGATTTTTTATAGGGATTTTGTATTCTGAAACTTTACTGAATTTGCTAAATAATGTTTTTTGGTAGAGTCTTCATATTTTCTATACATAAGATATTATTATCTACAAACAGAGACAGTTTTATATCTTTCTTTCTTATTTTAATATTTTTTCTATCTTTTGCTTCCTAATTGCCCTGGTGGGGACTTCCAGTGCTATGCAAATAAGAGTGGTGGGAATGGACACCCATGTCTTGTTCCTGACTTCAGTGAGAAGGACTTCAGCCTTTCACTGGGGCATATGATGCTGGCTGTGAATTTGTCATATATGGCGTTTATTATATCTCTCTATATTATATCAAGGTTCATCTCTCCTTGATCCGATTTACTGAGAGTTTTAATATGAAATGATGTTGAGTGTCGTCAAATGTTTATGTATCTACTGAGATAATTTTATAATTTTTACCTTTTATTCTGTTAATGTGACCTATAGCATTATTTCATTTGTGCATGTTGAACCACATTTGCATTCTAAGAATAAATCCCACTTGATTATGTGCAATTGAGTTTAGTTGGCTAGAATTTTGTTGAGAATATTTGTTCATCAAGAATATCGGCTTATTTTTTTCTTGTCATTCCCTTATGTGGTGATTGTGTCAAGGTAATATTGGCCTTGTAAAATGAGTTAAGATTGTTCTCTTCTCTGCAATTTTTGGGAAGATTTTTGGAAAGACTGGTGAAAGTTCTTTTTAAAATAATTGTTAGATTGACCAACGATTCCATCTGGACCTGAACTTTTCTTTATTTGAGAATTTTGATTACTGATTAAATATTCTTACTTGTAATATGTCTGTTTAGATATATTTTTTTCTCATCCAGTCTTGTTTCTAGGAATTTACTCAAACCTAGGTCATCCAGTTTGTTGGTATATAATTGTAGTATTATCATGATTGCTTTTATTTCTGTGGTATCAACTATAATGTCTCCTCTTTCATTTCTGATTATTTGAATCTTTTCTCTTTTTTCCTTAGTCTAGCTAAAGGTTTGTCAATTTTGTTTATCTTTTTAAAAACAGCTCTTATTTTTGTTGATCTTGTCTGCTGTTTTTCTGATCTCTCTTTTGTTCATCTCTGCTTTGATTTCCTTCTCTCTGTTAATTCTATGTTTGTTTTATTCCAATTTTTATTCTATTATTTTATTCTAGTTCTAGTTCTTTGAGTTATAAAGTGAGGTTGTTTATTAAGATCTTTTTCTAGTTCCTTGAGATATAAAGAGAGGTTGTTTAAACTCTTTTCTCTTAATGTAGGTCTTTTTTCCACTATAAACTCCCTTCTTAGAACTGCACTTGCAGCAATGTATAAGTTTGGGCATGTTGTTTCTCCATTTTTGTTTTAAACATATTTTAAAATTTCTCTTTGATTTCTTCTTTGGTCCACTGGTTGTACAGGAGTGACTTATTGATTTTCCCCATATTTGAGAATTTTCCAGTTTTCATGTTAGTGACTTCTAGTTTTGTAGTATTATATTTGGAAAAGGTATAGGGTAAGATTTCAGACTTGCTACATTTGCTTAGACTTATTTTGTGACCTTATTTGTGATCTATCCAGGAGAATGCTTCATACTATTTGAGAGAAAGTGTATCCTGCTACTGTTGGGAGAAATGTTCTTTATATGTCCATTTATTCAGTCTGCTTGATGTAAAGATATAGTTAAAGTGGTTTTCATTCTGTCCACCTTCTGAGGGATAAGGATAAGAGGCTTATAGAAGCTTCCTGATGGGAGAGACTGACTGGGGGGGAAACTGAGTCATGTTCTGATGGGCAGGGCCATGCTCAGTAAATCTTTCATCTAATTTTCTATTGATGGGAGGGGCTGTGTTCCCTCTCTGTTGTTGACCTGAGACCAAACTGTGGTGGAGGTAAAGAAGATAATGGCGACCTCCTTCAAAAGGCCCCATGTGTGCACTGCCACGCTTGGCGTCCCGAGCCCTGCAGCAGGCCACCACTGACCCAGGCCTCCACCAGAGACTCCTAAACACTAATGGGCAAGTCTGGATCTCTTGTGGGGTCACTACTCCTTTCTCCTGGGTCTTGGAATGCACAAGTTTTGTCTGTGCCTTCCAAGAGTCTGTTTCCTCAGTCCTGTGTAAGTTCTGGAGGCTCTATGGTGGGGTTAATGGCGACCTCCTCCAAGAGGGCGTATGCCACACCCAGGACTGCTGCACCCAGAGTCCCCACCCCCGTGGCAGGCCACTGCTGATCCATAATCCACAGGAGACACTCAAACACTCAAAGGCAGGTCTGGCTCAGTCTCTGGGGTCTCCTGGTCTGCACAAAGCTTTGTTTGAGCCCTCCAAGTGTCTCTGGCAGGTATGGAGTTTGATTCTATCAGGGGAGTGTGTCATTTCCTCGGTTCTGTCTTGCCACAGCAAAAATTTGAAGCAACAGACACACTAGTGTCATAGCTTGGTATTACACCTCAGTTTTATATATCAAGCAAAGGAAAATACATCCTCAAGGCATGAGGGTGGGCTGACCCAAAAGAAGTGAAGAGAAGAGAAAGAGAAAGAGAGACAGAGAGAGAGAGGCCCAATTTTTGGCTCTTCTTTTTAAATATTTTTTTTTTCTCCTTCCCCTGAGCCTGCACTATATAAATTGGGCTAGCAAGGAGGGCTGTATGCTTCATCTGATATTCTCACTCCAGTCCTCAGACCTTCCTTTGTTCTATTTTTGTGGGTTTTTTCCTTTCTTTGTCTTTTAGCCACTACTGTTTTGGAACCCTTTTTCCTATTCTAGCTACCTAAAATTCTAAATGTGATTTAACCCTTTCTACCATCTTGTTGGGGCTTCTGCTTTGCCCTTGGATGTGGGGTACCATTTTTTGGTGGGATCGAACATTCTCCTGTCAATGATTGTTCAACAGTGAGTTGTAATTTTGGAGTTCTCACAGGAGAAGATGAGCTCACAACTTTCTAACTTCCATCTTGGGTGTTTTTAAAAGGAAAAACAAAATTGACAAATCTTTAGCTAGACTAAGGAAAAAAGAGAAAAGAATCAAATTGCCAACATTGGTTGGATCATTGAGAAAGCAAGAGAGTTCCAGAAATCATCTACTTCTGCTTTACTGACTAAGCCAAAGGCTTTGACTGTGTGGATGTCAACAAACTGTGGAAAATTCTAAAAGAGATGGGAAAACCTACCACCTTACCTGCCTCCTGAGAAATACGTATGCAGGTCAAGGAGCAACAGTTAGAACTGGACATGGAACAACAGACTGGTTTTAAATTGGGAAAGGAGTACATCAAGGCTGTATATTGTCACCCTGCACATTTAACTTATATGCAGAGTGCATCATATGAAACACTGGACTGGATGAAGCACAAGCTGGAATCAAGATTGTCAGGAGAAATATCAATAACCTCAGATATGCAGATGATATCACCCTTATGGCAGAAAGTAAAGAGGAACTAAAAAGCCTCTTGATGAACGTGAAAGAGGAGAGCGAAAAAGTTGGCTTAAAACTCAACATTCAGAAAACTAAGATCATGGCATCTAGTCCCATCACTTCATGGCAAATAGGTGGGGAAGCAATGGAAACAATGACAGACTTTATTTTGGGGGGCTCCAAAATCACTGCAGATGGTGACTGCAGCCATGAAATTAAAAGACAGTTGCTCCTTGAAAGAAAAGTTATGACCAACCTAAACAGCATATTTAAGAGCAGAGACTTTACTTTGCGAACAAAGGTCTGTCTATGGTTTTTCCAGGAGTCATGTATAGATGTGAGAGTTAGACCATAAAGAAAGCTGAGAAGCAAAGAATTGAAGCTTTTGAACTGTGGTGTGGGAGAAGACTCTTAAGAGTCCCTTGGACTGCAAGAAGATCCAACCAGTTGATCCTCAAGGAAACCAGTCCTGAATGTTCATTGGGAGGACTGATTCGAAGCTGAAATTCCAATATATTGGCCACCTGATGTGAAGAACTGACTCATGTGAAAAGACCCTGATGCTGGGAAAGACTGAAGGCAGGAGGAGAAGGGGGCAACAGAGGATGAGATGGTTTGATGGCATCACTGACTCAGTGGACATGAGTTTGAGCAGGCTCCAAGTGTTAGTGATGCACAGGGAAGCCTAGCATGCTGCAGTCAATGGGGTCACAAAGAGTTGTACACAAATGTGTGACTGAACTGAACTGCATAGTTAAAGTCCAAGGTTTCTTTCTTTCTTTTTTTTTTTTTTCATCTATTTTTATTAGTTGGAGGCTAACTACTTCACAACATTGCAGTGGGTTTTGTCATACATTGACATGAATCAGCTATGGAGTTACATGTATTCCCCATCCCAATCCCCCCTTCCACCTCCCTCTCCACCAGATTCCTCTGGGTCTTCCCAGTGCACCAGGCTGGAGCACTTGTCTCATGCATCCCACCTGGGCTGGTGATCTGTTTCACCATAGATAGTATACATGCTGTTCTCTCGAAACATCCCACCCTCGCATTTTCCCACAGAGTCTAAAAGTCTGTTCTGTACATCTGGGTCTCTTTTTCTGTTTTGCATAGAGGGTTATCATTACCATCTTTCTAAATTTCATATATATGTGTTAGTATGCTGTAATGGTCTTTATCTTTCTGGCTTACTTCACTCTGTATAATGGACTCCAGTTTCATGCATCTCATTAGGACTGATTCAAATGAATTCTTTTTAATGGCTGAGTAATATTCCATGGTGTATATGTACCACAGCTTCCTTATCCATTCGTCTGCTGATGGGCATCTAGGTTGCTTCCATGTCCGGGCTATTATAAACAGTGCTGCGATGAACCTTGGGGTGCACGTGTCTCTTTCAGATCTGGTTTCCTCAGTGTGTATGCCCAGAAGTGGGATTGCTGGGTCATATGGCAGTTCTATTTCCAGTTTTTTAAGAACTCTCCACACTGTTCTCCATAGCGGCTGTACTAGTTTGCATTCCCACCAACAGTGTAAGAGGGTTCCCTTTTCTCCACACCCTCTCCAGCATTTATTGCTTGTAGACTTTTGGATAGCAGCCATCCTGACTGGCGTGTAATGGTACCTCATTGTGGTTTTGATTTGCATTTCTCTGATAATGAGTGATGTTGAGCATCTTTTCATGTGTTTGTTAGCCATCTGTATGTCTTTGGAGAAATGTCTGTTTAGTTCTTTGGGCTATTTTTTGATTGGGTCATTTATTTTTCTGGAATTGAGCTGCAGGAGCTGCTTGTATATTTTTGAGGTTAATCCTTTGTCTGTTGCTTCATTTGCTATTATTTTCTCCCAATCTGAGGGCTGTCTTTTCACCTCGCTTATAGTTTCCTTTGTTGTGCAAAAGCTTTTAAGTTTCATTAGGTCCCATTTGTTTATTTTTGCTTTTATTTCCAATATTCTGGGAGGTGGGTCATAGAGGATTCTTCTGTGATTCATGTCGGAGAGTGTTTTGCCTATGTTCTCCTCTAGGAGTTTTATAGTTTCTGTTCTTACTTTTAGATCACCCTAATCCCCAAACCAGACAAAGATGCCACAAAAAAAGAAAACTACAGGCCAATATCACTGATGAACATAGATGCAAAAATCCTTAACAAAATTCTAGCAAACAGAATCCAACAACATATTAAAAAAATCATACACCATGACCAAGTGGGCTTTATCCCAGGAATGCAAGGATTCTTTAATATCCACAAATCAATCAATGTAATACACCACATTAACAAATTGAAAGATAAAACCCATATGATTATCTCAATAGATGCAGAGAAAGCCTTTGACAAAATTCAACATCCATTTATGATTAAAACTCTCCAGAAAGCAGGAATAGAAGGAACATACCTCAACATAATAAAAGCTATATATGACAAACCCACAGCAAGCATCACCCTCAATGGTGAAAAATTGAAAGCATTTCCCCTGAAATCAGGAAGAAGACACGGGTGCCCACTCTCACCACTACTATTCAACATAGTTTTGGAAGTGTTGGCACAGCAATCAGAGCAGAAAAAGAAGTAAAAGGAATCCAGATAGGAAAAGAAGAAGTGAAACTCTTGCTGTTTGCAGATGACATGATCCTTTACATAGAAAACCCTAAAGACTCTACCAGAAAATTACTAGAGCTAATCAACAAATATAGTAAAGTTGCAGGATATAAAATTAACACACAGAAATCCCTTGCATTCCTATATGCTAACAATGAAAAAACAGAAAGAGAAATTAAGGAAACAATACCATTCACCATTGCAACAAAAAGAATAAAATACTTAGGAGTATATCTACCTAAAGAAACAAAAGACCTATACATAGAAAACTATAAAACACTGATGAAAGAAATCAAAGAGGACACAAACAGATGGAGAAACATACCGTGTTCATGGATTGGAAGAATCAATATTGTCAAAATGGCTATTCTACCCAAAGCAATCTATAGATTCAATGCAATCCCTATCAAGCTACCAACGATATTTTTCACAGAACTAGACCAAAGAATTTCACAATTTGTATGGAAATACAAAAAACCTCGAATAGCCAAAGTAATCTTGAGAAAGAAGAATGGAACTGGAGGAATCAACCTGCCTGACTTCAGACTCTACTACAAAGCCACAGTCATCAAGACAGTATGGTACTGGCACAAAGACAGAAATATAGATCAATGGAACAGAATAGAAAGCCCAGAGATAAATCCACGAACCTATGGACACCTTATCTTTGACAAAGGAGGCAAGGATATACAATGGAAAAAAGACAACCTCTTTAACAAGTGGTGCTGGGAAAACTGGTCAACCACTTGTAAAAGAATGAAACTAGAACACTTTCTAACACCATACACAAATTTAAAGTCCAAGGTTTCTTAACTGATTATCTGTCTGGATGATCTATGGATTGTTGAAAATGAAGTTAAAAGTCCCCATTATTGTAATATTGTCTATTTCTCCTTTCAGATGTGTATTTGCTTAGTATAATCAAGTGCTCTGATGCTGGGTAAATAGGTATTAATAATTGCAGCATCCTTCAGCAACACATGAACCATGAAATTCCAGATGTTCAAGCTGGATTTAGAAAAGGCAGAGGAACCAGAGATCAAATTGCCAACATCTGCTGGATCATCGAAAAAGCCAAGAGAGTTCCAGAAACACATCTATTTCTGCTTTATTGACCATGTCAAAGCCTTTGACTGTGTGGATCACAATAAACTGTGGAAAATTCTGAAAGAGATGGGAATACCAGACCACCTGACCTGCCTCTTGAGAAACCTATGTGCAGGTCAGGAAGCAACAGTTAGAACTGTACATGGACCAACAGACTGGTTCCAAATAGGAAAAACAATAAGTCAAGGCTGTATATTGTCACCCTGCTTATTTAACTTATATGCAGAGTACATCATGATAAATGCTAGACTGGAAGAAGCATAAGCTGGAATCAAGATTGCTGGGGAAATATCAATAACTTCAGATATGCAGATGACACAACCCTTATGGCAACAAGTGAAGAGGAACTAAAAAGCCTCTTGATGAAAGTGAAAGAGGAGAGTGAAAAAGTTAGCTTAAAGCTCAACATTCAGAAAACTAAGATCATGGCATCTGGTCCCATCACTTCATGGGAAATAGATGAGGAAACAGTGTAAGATTTTATTTTTTTTTTTGGGGGGGGTGGGCTCCAAAATCACTGCAGATGGTGACTGTAGCCATGAAATTAAAAGATGCTTACTCCTTGAAAGGAAAGTTATGACCAACCTAGATAGCATATTAAAAGGCAGAGACTTTACTTTGCCAACAAAGGTCCATCTAATCAAGGTTATGGTTTTTCCAGTGGTCATGTATGGATGTGAGAGTTGGACTGTGAAGAAAGCTGAGTGAGAAGAATTGATGCTTTTGAACTGTGGTGTTTGATATGACTCTCAAGAGTCCCTTGCACTGCAAGGAGATCCAACCAGTCCATCCTAAAGGAGATCAGTCCCAGGTGTTCATTGGAAGGACTGATGCTGAAGCTGAAACTCCAGTACTTTGGCTGCCTCATGTGCAGAGTTGACTCATTGAAAAAGACCTTGATGCTGGGAGGGACTGGGGGCAGGAGGAGAAGGGGATGACAGAGGATGAGCTGACTGAATGGCATCGCCAACTCGATGGACATGAGTTTGAGTGGATTCCAGGAGTTGGTGATGGACAGGGAGGCCTGGCGTGCTGCGATTCATGGTGTCACAAAGAGTCGGACACGACTGAGTGACTGAATTGAACTTGATGAATCGACAACTGTATCATTATATAATGACCTTTGTCTCTTGTTACTGTTTCTGACTTAAAGGCCATTTTGTTTATATAAATACACCTACCCCTATATTGAACACATATTTATCAAGTGTCTATATTATGCCAAGGAACTAACTATGACCTAGAGATTATTCAGTGAATCAATAAACTGGATCTTTGAATTTGTCTCCTATAAAATTTTAAATGGTGAAATACTACTGGACATCTGCCATAGCTGCAACTATTAATATATAAATTTATGCACAAGCACACAAACATACACACATATTTAGAATACTCAATGTTGAAAATTTTGGCAGGAATACAGTGAAAAATTGCTAATTAAATGAATATTGACACTTTAACCTTAGAAAAATATGAGAATATAGTTTGTCATAAAAATTACTTGTACTTTTTGATTCATTAACAACTTCAAAGAAATTTCATGAGCAACAATTTAACTTAAGGAAAATTGCAAAAGATGTTTATCATGTTTCATAGCAAAAAAAAAAAAATAAACATTTTTTCATACATAGGAATTTATATGTACTGAAGAAAATAGAAAAAAAAAATAGTTAAGAGAAGAAATCAGTGGAGAATGGGCATTATTCTTAGTAACATCTCCCTAAGACAGTCTTTGAAATGTTAATTCAAGTTAGATGGAAGACTATTACAGAATATAACATTGTTTATAATTTGGCGGTTTAAATATTCCATCTTACTTTCACTTGCAATGAAATGTTTGGTATCCATATGATAAAAATTTTGTCATACGTTTCCCCAAGTAGAATATATTTTATCTTAATTTCTCAATGTGCTGTCAAGACCAGATTAAACATACTTACTCTCCAATACCATTACTATAAACCAATCTACCACCTATATCTGACTCTAAAAAGCACTCATCTAACGCTTCTTACTCTCCTATACTGCCCAACCTGCCTTCTCATGGGAATGTCTCCCTGAGTCATGGCATTTCTTCATTTTGCCTTGTATGTCATCTCTGCATTTGAGAAGGAAATAGCAACCACTCCAGTACTCTTGCCTTGACATTCCAGGGACAGAGGAGCCAGGCAGGGTACAATCCATGGGATCGCAAAGAGTTGGACACTAGCTATACATACTGAAATCATATTCCTTCTTAAGGGACTGTCTAAAATGCCAGCTCATTGGTGAAATATTTCCAAATTCTGACAGTAAGTCCCAATTTGGTTTTTCTGTACTCTTTACTTATATCTGCCACATTTCTTTTATTTTTATGGATAGTCCTCTATATATTTTTCTGTCCATGTAGGATATAAATCTTTCAAAGAAGGATTTGTGCTTCTAAGGTTATATTCCTCAAAATAAAAACTAAAAACAATGTCTTTTTCCCCTGGAAACATTATCTATATTTTTTAAATTGATGCAATATTGCTGTAGGTCTCTGTGAATATGCTTCCCATTGGAACATAACAGCTGAAGAGTCAATGCAGGAATATATGATTTCACACAGTTTGATTTGTACTCCAAAGTATCCAAAAATAAAAAAAAATGCAGATCAAAAATCAGTATCCTATCATTTTAACAAACTGTTACACTCTTACGACACAGTAAATTCTATAAATTTGTGTAGGTGTTTCATTAATATAACATTTGTGATCTACAAATTAAATTTCATATTTAATAAACATCAGTCTAAATGCAGTGTTTCTGGACTCTGCCTTTTCTTGTTTATCTCCATGTTCACGTTGGGTGCACTCTTTTAGTCAAATTTATTATATATCATCTATACCAATAAACATTTCTAACTTTAAGTTGAATAGAATTAATTTATTTACTCTATGATATAGCCAAAATAATGTCAAATGGGCATTTTAAGATGTTGCCTAACACATCATTTTTAATCAGGATCTTTCCAATTCCTCCATAGGAACCAAGAGGTGTTTCATTTGTTCATGATAAAATGTTCTGAACAACTGAGTGGCTTCTGATATTTCCTTTCTCTCTTGGTCTGACTCTTTCACTACTGCCACTGTGATGCACCTACTGATAAACTGTAAAGGTAACAGCATAATTAACTACTCCCTAAATGATACATGAATGTCTCACTGCTTCTATGTCAATAGCAGCCCAGTAAAGCTACCCAGGGCCCTGTGATCCTTCCACAAAATGCACTCTCATTGCCTCTTGCCAGTTACCTACACTAGTGCATCATCTGCACTTACAAGAAATAAATTAACAGTTCAGAGTTGAATTTTATCCCAAGACGGTTGTTAAATTATCATTCCAAACATCACTAAACTATGTTTTCACACACAATCTGTGTGGTACTTTTTTAAAATATTAAGACAATTTTTTTAGGGAAGATAAACATTCATAGCAAAATTGACAGCAAAGTACAGAAACTTCTGACACTTCCTGCCCCACACATACATGGCCTCTGTTATTTATCACCAATCCCCATCAGACTAGTACACTGCTTCCAACTGATGAACATACAATGATACACCATGATCACCCAAATTCCACAGTCGACATTAAGGTTCATTTTTTGCTGGGCCACATTCTATGGCCTTGGACAAATGCGTAACAACATGTACTATCATTATGTATTATAAAGAATATTTTTACTGGCCTAAAAATCTGTGTTCCTTCTTTTCATCCCTATCCTCCAAGTCCTGGCAACCACAGATCTTTATACTATCCATAGTTCTGACTTCTGCAAAATATCAAATAGTTGGAATGATATAGTGTACAGCCTGTTCAAGCCTGCTTTCATTTACTAATGTGCTCCTCTTTATCTTTTCATGGTTTGATAGCTCATTTCTTTTTTATGATGAATAATATTTCATTGTCTTTATGTGTCACAGTTTATTTACCCACTTACCAAATGAAGGACATCTTGATTATTTCCAAGTTTTGGCAATTATGAGCAAAGCTGTTAAAATCATTTGTCTTAAGGTTTTTGGGTGGACATAGTCTTCAGTGAATGATACTTTAATAATAATTTTCTTTAATAATGTCATTCAGTTCAGTTCAGTTCAGCCACTCAGTCATGTCTGACTCTTTGCAACCCCATGAATCACAGCACGCCAGGCTTCCCTGTCCATCACCAACTCCCAGAGTTTACCCAAACTCATGTCCATCGAGTTGGTGATGCCATCCAGCCATCTCATCCTCTGTCATCCCCTTCTCCTCCTGCCCTCAATCCCTCCCAGCATCAAGGTCTTTTCCAATGAGTCAACTCTGCGCATGAGGTAGCCAAAATATTGGAGTTTCAGCTTCAGCATCAGTCCTTCAAATGAACACCCAGGGCTGATCTCCTTTAGGATGGACTGGTTGGATCTCCTTGCAGTCCAAGGGACTCTCAAGAGTTTTCTTCAACACCACAGTTCAAAAGCATCAATTCTTTGTGCTCAGCTTTCTTCACAGTCCAACTCTCACATCCATACATGACCACTGGAAAAACCATAGCCTTGACTAGATGGACCTTTGTTGGCAAAGTAATGTCTCTGCTTTTTAATATGCTATCTAGGTTGGTCATAACTTTCCTTCCAAGGAATAAGTGTCTTTTAATTTCATGACTGCAATCACCATTTGCAGTGATTTTGGTGCCCCAAAAAATAAAGTCAGCCACTGTTTCCACTGTTTCCCCATCTATTTCCCATGAAGTGATGGGACCAGATGCCATGATCTTAGTTTTCTGAATGTTGAGCTGTAAGCCAACTTTTTCACTCTCCTCTTTCACTTTCATCAGGAGGTTTTTTAGTTCCTCTTCACTTTCTGCCGTAAGGGTAGTAGCATCTGCATATGTGTGGTTATTGAATTTTCTCCTGGAAATCTTGATTCCAGCTTGTGCTTCCTCCAGCCCAGCATTTCTCATGATGTACTCTGCATATAAGTTAAATAAGTTAAATATACAGCCTTGACATACTCCTTTTCCTATTTGGAACCAGTCTGTTGTTCCATGTCCAGTTCTAACTGTTGCTTCCTGACCTGCATATAGCTTGTTTGAATTTGAACATTATCATTAGCAATTTAAGCTGCTTTTATCTTGAGTAGGAATTCATCTATTTGAAAGCATGTTAAGGATTGACTCTTTCCCCTCAAAGCTTACAGTGACTCAATTAAATTTTTTATCCCATTAATTGCATATTTCAATATAGTAAATAAAAGTGCATTTTTAATATGTGAAAAGATTATTCTTGCTATCTAATCTAAGTCTTCCATATTAAATAGTTCCTCATTGAAGTCTTATCCCATTAGGACTTAACCTCTCATTTTAGGCTTTAGCTTTTCAGGTAGCACAGTGATAAAGAACTGTCTGCCAATGTAGGAGCCACAGGAAACATGGTTTTCATTCCTAGGTCAGGAAGATCCCCTGGAGGAGGAAATGGCAACACTCTTCAGCATTCTTGCCTGAAATCACAGGGACAGAGGAGCCTGATGGGCTACAAAGAGTCAGAAACAACTGAACACAACACAAGAATGCACATAGATATTTTTTTTAAAATCCATTATTTATTACTAGTCAAAATAACTGACTACCTAAAGCTTTAGCTTACTTTCCTCACTAAAACCCATTGAAATGACAGAAGAAACCTCCTAGAAAAAAGGAAGTGTATCTTCAGAGGGCAAAGATTATTGAAGAATTTCTTAAAGATATAAAGCAGATGGGATTTCATTGGTAAAGAAACCCCATAGAGGTGAACAACTGACAACTCCATAGCGACTTCTGAAAAAAAGCAAAATTTCCAAATATAACACCAGGAAACTCCCCAGGATCCGAGCAAGTCTGGCTTGGGAATCAGAGCAGGCCCTGTGGCAATTGGCAAAGTAATTAATTAAAATACTCATGGAAATTCTGTACCAGGACACAGCTCTCAGGTACAAGCTATGCTGTGCTATGCTCCCTGGGGTCCAACTCGTTGTGACCCCATGGACTATAGCCCACCAGACCACTGGAATGGGTTGTCATTTCCTTCTCCAGGGGATCTTCCTGACCCAGGCATCAAACCAGCATCTCTTGCATCTCCTGCATTGGCAGGAGGATTATTTACCATTATGCCACTTGGGAAGCCCTAGTGAGTTCTAAATTTAACAGAGGATGTGCCTTAGGGAACTCCCAGGGAGGGCTTGGTGCCAGGAAGACAAGGAGAGCAATAGTCAGCCTCCAATTATAGAGTAGATACTGAGTCCTTACAAGTGGATCAATGAAAGAAACTAATAACATACACAAAACATTAAAATCTCAATAGAAAATGTGGGAAATATTCATGGAATTTTGATGAGAAAAAAACATTATAAGCCTAATACAAATTCCAGAAGTCATAAAAGAAGGACTTGTACATTTGACCACATAATTAGTTTCACCTTCATTTTGACCAACCATATCATAAGGAAAGGTAAAAACCAAATGAAAGCATGGGGAGCATATTAACATTAAATGTAACAGACAAAAATTAAACTTCCTAATAGGAAAAAACTGATATAAATCAGTAACAGAAAGACAACCTAGTAGAAAAATGTCATATGAACATATATATCCCTCAATGTTTTAGACTATTAAACTATATGTTTTTAAAATTACACATGACCAGGCAATGAAAATAAAGAAAATAATGCACTAATTGGCAAACATAAAAATGATGTACAATGTTGGAAAAGTTGTGAGAAAAATAGCACTCTCATCTTACTTATTCTTGAACATAAATAAATTGATATAAACTTTTTAGAGCACAATTTGGCAGTTTTTACCAAAATGTAACATTATTAAATTGAAGAAAGTAGGAGAAATCACTAGGCCATTCAGGTGTGACCCAAATCAAATCCCTTATGATTATACACTGAAAATGACAAATAGATTAAAGGGATTAAATCTGATAGACAGAATGCCTGAAGAACTATGGATGGAGGTTCATACTGAACAGGAGGCAGTGACCAAAACCATCCCTAAGAAAAAGAAAAGCAAGAAGGCAAAATGGTTGTCTGAGGAGGCCTTACAAATAGCTGAAAAAAGAAGAGAAGCTAAAGGCAAAGGAGAAAGGGAAAAATATACCCAACTAAATGCAGAGCTCAAAGAATAGCAAGGAGAGATAAGAAAGCCTTAAGTGAACAATGAGAAGAAATGAAGAACAATAGAATGGGAAGGACTAGCAAACTCCTCAAGAAAATTAGAGATACAAAGAGAATGTTTCAAGCAAAGATGGGCACAATGAAGGACAGAAACAGCAAGGACCTAATAGAAGCAGAAGATATTAAGAAGAGGTGGCAAGAATACACAGAACTGTACAACAAAAAGATCTTAATGACTGGGAAAATTATGATGGTGTGGTCACTCACCTAGAGCCAGACATCCTGGAGTGTGAAGTCAAGTGGGCCTTAGGAAGTATTACTATGAACAAAGCTAGTGGAGGTGATGGAATTACAACTGAGCTACTTCAAATCCTAAAAGATGATATGTTATCCTGTTAAAGTGATGCACTCTATATGCCAGCAAATTTGGAAAGCTCAGCAGTGGCCACAGGACTGGAAAAGGTTGGTTTTCATTCCAATCCCATGGAAGGGCAATGCCAAAGAATGTTCAAACTACCGCACAATTGTACTCATTTCACATATTAGTAAGGTAATTCTCCAAATCCTTCAAGCTAGGCTTCAACAACATGTGAACTGAGAACTTTTGGATTTTCAAGCTGGATTTAGAAAAGGCAGAGGAGCCAGAGATCAAATTGCCATCATCCACTGGATCACAGAGAAAGCAAGGGAATTCCAGGAAAACATACACATCTGCTTCATTGACTATGCTAAATTCTTTGATTGTGTGAATGAAAACAAACTGTGGAAAATTCTTAACACCTTACCTACCTCCTGAGAAACCTGTTTGTAGGTCAAGAAGCAACAGTTAGAGCTAGACATGAAACAATGAAATGGTTAAAAATCCTGAAAGGAGTTTATGAAAGCTGTATATTGCTTATTTAATTTGTATACAGAGTACATACATCGTGTGAAATGCTGGGCTGGATGAAACACAAGATGGAATCAAGATTGCCAGGGAGATATCAACAACCTCAGATATTTAGATGATACCACGCTAATGGCAGGAAGTGAAGAGGAATTAAAGATGCTCCTGATGAAAGTGAAAGAGAAGAATGAAATATCTGACTTAAAACTCAACATTCAAAAAAATGAAGATCATGGCCTCTGGTCCCATGACTTCATGGCAAGTAGGTGGGGAAAAGATGGAGACAGTGACAGACTTTATATCCTTGAGCTCCAAAATCACTGCAGATGGTGACTGCTGCTATAAAGTTAAAGACGCCTGCTCCTTGGAAGAAAAGCTATGAGCAACCTAGACAGCATATTGAAAAGCAGAGACATCACTTTGCCAGTAAAGGTCCATCCAGTCAAGGCTATGGTTTTTACAGGAGTCATGTACAGATGTTAGAGAGGGACAATAAAGAAGACCGAGGGTGAAAGAACTGATGCTTTCAAACTATGGTGCTGGAGAAGACTCTTGAGATTCCCTTGGACAGTGAGGAGGCCATTTCACATATTAGTAAGGTAATTCTCCAAATCCTGAACCCTGAATAGTCATTGGAAGGACTGATGCTGAACCTGAAGCTCCAAACCTTTGGCCACCCGATGCAAAGAGCTGAATCATTGGAAAAGACCCTGATGCTTGGAAAGATTGAGGGCAAGAGGAAAAAGAGACAATAGAGGATGAGATGGGGGATGGTATCACTTGCTCAGTGGATGTGAATCTGAGCAAACTCCAGGAGATAGTAAAGGACAGGGAAGTCTGGCTCAGTTCATAGGGTTGCAAAGAGTCGGACGCAACTTAGTGACTGAACAACAACAATAGTCAAAATATTTTTGCCCTTCAAAAAAATGCATATGTTGAATTTCACCATGGTGATGGTATTAGGAGGGTCTTTGGGAGGCAACTGGGCTTTCCTCCTGGCTCAAAAAGAAAGAATCTGTCTTCAAGTCAAGAGACCTGGGTTCAATCTCTGGGTTCAGAAAATCCCCTGGAGAAGGGAATGGCTACCCATTCCAGTATTCTTGCCTGGAGAATTCCATGGACAGAGGAACCTAGCGAGCTACAGCCCATGGGTTCACAAATAGTCGGACGTGACTAAATAACTGAAGACAGCACAGCACACAAAAATCTATGAATGAATGATCACAGTAGCTTTACTTTTAATAGCTCCAAACTGAAAAAAAAAAAACACCCAGATGTCCTTCAATGGGTGAATGATTAAACATAATGTCATACCGTGATCCATATGTAGGAAAATGTTGTACCATGAATACTACTTAGTTATCAAAAGGAACAAACTACTGATAGACATGACAACCTGGATGAATCTCCAGATATTTATGTTTAAGAAAAATTCTAATCCTAAAATATTATATACTCTATGATACCATATATATAACATTTTTGAAAGAAAATTATAGAGCAGAGAGATAGATTAGTAGTTGCCAGGGCTTGCTACAGAATGAAAGGAGATCACTCTGATGGTAAAAGGGAGCACGAGCAATCTTCATGATAGAGCCATTTGGTTTCTTGACTGTGGTTGACGCTACACAAAGCTACATACAGAAAAATTTGCATAACAATAATACGTAGGGATGAACACACACCTACAAAGGAATGCATGCAGAATTGGAGAAATCTGAATAAGGTAAATGAATTGTATCAAAATCAATTTCCTGATTAAGGTACTGTACTATAGCTATATACGTGGTTACCCTTGGTAGAAACTGAGTGAAGGGTGTAGAATATTAGGTCAGGGTTGTGTCTGACCCCTGCCTTTTTTGTTCTCATTTAGTCACTAAGTCATGTCCAGCTCTTTCATGACTCTGTGGACTTCAGCCCACTGGGCTTCTCTGTCCATGGGATTTCCCAGGCAAGAATACTGGAGTGGGTTGCCATTCCCTTCCCCAGTGAATCTTCCCAGCCTGGTGATCAAACCTGTATCTCTTGCATTGCAGGCAGAGACTCTTTACCACTGAGGCACCTGGGAAGTCCCTAATCTGCCATTACCTCAAAATAAAAAGTAAAAAAAAACCAAAAAACCAAACCAAAAAAACCTAGGTCTATTTCAGAGACTTATTCCATCAAATAAGGCCAAAGGAATGTGGCTTTTTCTTTTTAAGTTCTTTAGGCAAATCTATGTGAATGTCGTTAATAACTATAGCTAGATGTTATTCCCCAGTTTAGACTGAACGTATGACCAAAGCATTTGCTGAGTTTTGTCTGAATCTGCTGCTGTGTGAACAGTCTTAGACTGTATGGCTGTTCTTTTGGATTCCACCATGGCAGTGCAAAGGGCTTTCCAGATGGAGCTAGTGGTATAGAACCCGCCTGCCAATGCAGGAGATGTAAAAGACTTGGGTTCAATCCCTGGGTCGGGAAGATCCCCTGGAGGAGGGCATGGCAACCCACTCTAGTATTCTTGCCTGGAGACTCCCATGGACAGAGTAGCCTGGCGGACTACAGTGCATAGGGTCTCAAAGAGTTGGACATAACTGAGCAAGTAAGCACACACGTTGCAGTGCAAATCACCCATCCCTTCCTCCCTCCTTCTCTCCTGCTCCTCTAGACTTAGTCTGAACTGCAGTCCCAGCTTACACTACTCAAAGCCAGAGAATATTATGACATGCATTGCTATATTTTTCTCAGTATTGCTGTCAGTGATGTAACTGTTTTAAACTTCTAATAAATTATGTAAAGCATGCCAACAAACATGATTTTTCAAAGGATGAGAATAAGATATTTCAATAACAATTTCAGAGACATTAACTGTTTTCAATTGTCTTGTTTTCACCGCTTTCATGTACTAGAGGTGACAGTAGTTTGGCCTCATTTAAGGAAGTATTTTTATATAGTTTTCATGTGTTTTTCAATTTTTTTGTTCTAAAACACATGAGCTGTGTCTAAAACACATGTTACTATAGATCCTGGTAAACACTATTGGCAAACAAAAATGATAAAAGACAGGTCAAGTCTTATTTGGGGTAGTACAGTTGTAATGAATATCTACACACACACACACACACAAACACACAGAGCTCATATTTTAGCTCACTTGTTTGAAACAAGTTGATTTTTCCATGACAACTAACAATGTTGAACAGTCCTATAGAGACTATTGTCATCAAATCAGGCTTGAGTCAGAAGTGAAAATGAATCTATGTTTTACCTCCTCCTAAATGTTTTTCTAGGCAACAGACACTCTGAAATAAAGACTCTGTCAGAGGAGCTGGCAAAAAATTACAGATTATAATTCTAAACCCACACAGCTTCTTTATCACAGTTACTTTCAACCGTAATGTTTGTCTGGTTGGAGGCCTAACAAAGGATGTTAGAGAGGATCCCCAGAGTCGTTTTTTGATGACATGGCACTGAAATTGCTTTTCGAACTGTGATAATCACTACTACTGCCTCTGAGTGCCAGTGTTTTTCTTAGAGAACCTTCTCCCAAACAGGCTTGTGGTGCATTTCCTGTGAGCCTAACATAGCTGATGCCCTCAGTAGTAATGGATGTCTTGGGTCACTGTTTTTTAATACATTGTGATTACCCTTTCCTCTGACTGCTATGGAGGCTAAATGGCACTGCAGTAATTATGATTGCTGCAACCCAGAATTGGAATCAAATCACAGAACTAAAAGCCTGCCCTGACAACCACACGGTGAGTGCTCTTTTTTCTCATGATCATACAATTTATTGTTCTGTATTTAAAGCTTGGTCTTGTGCTTCTGTTGCTTAATGGGCAATGAGTGAATGAATCAATGGAGTTATTAAAAGAGTATTTAAAAGACTGAATGTTATAAGAATCAAAAGAAACTGAAAAAAAAAAATGTGGCCAATACTGAGTTTTGCTAGAAACATAATCATTCCTTTTTAAAAGGGAATATTTTTCTGGTGATAGTTTGGGGAAACCATGTAAATTCCTGGACTCCATCCCCCAAAGTTCTGAGTCAGCCTTGGGTAGTACATAGCAATTTTAACCGAGGCTTAAGCAAAGCGTTCTTAAACTTAATAGTGAATAAAGGATCCAAAAAGGATTAAATGTGATAAACAGGTAAATGTGATGAACTTGGTCTTTGAGTGATACTTCTGAAAATAGAATTTTAAGGTTTAAAGGCAGACTGATAAAAAATAATGACAAAATATTCTATTTAATCCATCTTCACCAGATAGATGACCAGGTAGAAGCTCACGACAGAAACACTGCTCAGAATTAAGGAATATAAATTTAAAACTATGCATTCATTATACCTCCTAGAGACTGAAGAAACTCGGTGGATTCAGGTACAGCGGCTGACAAGAAGATAACCCTTTGGCTTCCCATTGTGTGGTTGTAGCATTCAAATGTATGCCCAAACCCTTGGCTTTTTGCCTTACACCTCATTCCATTTCCCACCCCTGCCATGCGTGCTGGAGCTCTAAATCACAACTGTGCTGCTGCTTTAGTGTTCATGCCTGAGTTCTTTTCTGAATTTTTTACATTTAGACAAACATTTCCCGTTTTGGTGGCCTCCCTAATTTTTGTCATTCTCTCTCCATTCTCTCTGGGGTCACTTGGATATGATCCTGATTATCACATTTCTTCCATGGTAAAGAAATTATTCTCCCCTGTCTCTTTTTTTTATTCCAGAGTAAAGGAACTGTTCTCCTTAGTCCAGTCTATATTCTGCTAAGTCTACCTGGAATGATGTGCTGTTGGTACTCTTTTTTTTTCTATTCCTTACTGGATCCCCATAACACCTTCCCTGAGGACTAAGGTCTGTCTCTCTACCAGCTTAGTCCCAAAGCCCTGCTTCAAATGCTACTTATCTGGTTCTTTAAACAGTCAATAAGAGATTCACAATGTCTTAAGATAATACACTTTGCCAAAGAAGGCCACTAAATTTGCTAGAACAATTGAGGATGGATTATCCTCCCTAATTCACTCATCCAGCCAAATCAGGGTAAGCTGTCAATACCAAGCACTTAAAAGAGAAAAGGAACCATTATATTAGGCTCGAGGGATAAAATAAATTGGAGGTAATGACAAGCATTTATCAGCTGTATTTTTCTAGTAATGGATCCAGAAAAGGCTATCAAAATAAAGGCGTTTTATCCTCTAAAGTGACAGGGCTAGAAAAAGCATCAGCAACTCATCTGGATCTGTCTTTAAGGACATAGTAATGAAGAAAATGTTCATTTTAGACTACATTATAAATTATAGAGCCTTCCCTGGTGGCTCAGAGGGTAAAAAATCTGTCTGCAATGCAGGAGACCTGGGTTTGATCCCTGGGTTGGACAGATTCCCCGAAGGAGGGCATGGCTACCCACTCCAGTATTCTTGCCTGGAGAATCCCCATGGACAGAGAAGCCTGGCAGGCTACAGTCCGTGGGGTCGCAAAGATTCAGACATGACTGAGGACTAAGTACACAGCATGATAACTTATAGATATCCCTGATAGTAGCTCAAGGTCTTATAGCATCATATCTTCTCTTGACAAATAAAACAATATCTGCTTTTCTCTGTTACATCTATGCCAAGGCTATAACTCCTGAAATTATTTTCTCTTTAGACACATTCAGAGAAAGTAAGAAGTTCATTTTTATTGGATCATCTACTTTACCTTCCTTGCAAAGATACCATTTTTCTAATACTAGGATTATATGGTAAAAAGTAGGGGTTGAAATTTATTTTATTTCTTGTGGATATTCCAGCACAATTTGTCAAAAAATTTTTTTCTTTCCCCATTGAAATGATTCATTCTCCTTTGTTGAAAATCAATGGACTGTACAAGTAAAACTATTTTTGAGTTCTGTTCCACTGGTCTATCATTTCTTATTCCATTACTATGCTATATTGGTTATTCTAACTTACTAGGTGATTTCTGAATCCAGCTCATATAAGCCTTCCAAGTATATTTTTTTCTTTTCTAATTTTCAGGATTATAGATTCTTTGTGTTTCCATATAAATTTCAGAATTAGCGTGTCAAATTCAAAAAGAGGGAACAAAGGAAGAAGGGAGGGAAGGAGGGAGAGAGAGATTGAGGGAGAGAAGAAAGAAAAAAGGGAGAAGAAAGGAAGACTGCTAGACTAATAACTGAGAATGTGTTGAATTTATATATTATTTTGGTGAAAACTGACATCTTTATAACAGTGTCCTCCAACAAATAAATTTGTTTTGTATTGTTTAATTTCCATTGTTTAGATGGTATTTAATTTCTCTAAATAATGTTTTCAGTGTTGAGGATTTATATGACTTTCATCAAATTTATTTCTAAATATTTTATATTTATTGCCTCCTCAATGTTTAGTATTATTTTAAAATTTCATACCAATTATCTGTCACTGTATAAAAATGCAATATTTTTAAAATTAAGCTTCTACCTTGACAATTTGTTAAATTTATTCTTAGTTCTAATAATTTTTGGAAGATTACTTAGGACATTCTGCATACAATCATCATACAATCATATAACATACAAATAGAGAAACGTCTCTTCTTTTCAATCTTTATATTTTTACTTTCCATTTCTAGATTCATTTTTGTGGCTAGACTTACCAGTAGAAAACTCAATAAGAGAGTTAAGAGTGATCATCTCATGAAGCAGGGCACTCAAAGCTGGTGCTCTCAGACAACCCAGAGGGATAGGGTGGGGAGCGACGTGGGAGGTGGTTTCAGGATGAAGAGACACATGTATTCCCATGGCTGATTCATGTCAATATATGGCAAAAGCCATCCCAACATTGTAAAGTAATTATCCTCCAATTAAAATAAATAAATTCATTTTTTATAAAGAACACTTAGAAGAAATAACATCTCAAAAAAAAAAAAAAGAGTGAGTATCTTTGTCTTGTTTTAATTTTAGGAGGAAAATAATTAGCATTTCACAATTTGGTATGATGTTACCTACACATTAGTAACAAATGCCCTTGAATAGATTGAAAAATCACTTTATTACAAGTTTTTTGCAAATTTTTGAATAAGTATTAAAGGTTGTCAAATGTTTTTACTATATCTATTAAAATAGTCATTGATTATTTTTCCTTAAAATCAAGTATTACATTCATTGATTTTGAATATTAAATTATATGGGCTTCCCTGATAACTCAGTTGGTAAAGAATCTGCCTGCAATGGAGGAGACCCTGGTTTGATTCCTGGATCAGGAAGATCCACTGGAGAAGGGATAGGCTACCCATTCCAGTATTCTTGGGCCCTTGCGGCTCAGCTGGTAAAGAATTTGCCTGCAATGCAGGAGGCCTGGGTTCGATCCCTGGGTGAAGAAGATTCCCTGGAGAAGGGAAAGGCTATCCACTCTAGTATTCTGGCCTGGAGAATTCCAAGGGCTGCATAGTCCATGGGGTCACAAAGAGTTGGACCCGACTGAGTACATGACTTTTTACATGACTTTTTGTAAATTTTTGAGTAAGTATTAAAGGTTGTTAGATGTGTTTACTATGTCTATTGAAATGGTTACTGATTATTTTTCCTTACAATCAAGCATTACATTGAATGATTTCAAATATTAAATTAATCTTGCATTTCTGAGAAAATTTAAATATATTTTGTTAATGACTTTATAATTTGGGGGATCTTAAGCGTATGCTGACTTCATAAAACAAGTTGAAAGGCATCCATTCCTTCCTTATTTTCTGATGTGTTTGCTCAGTCATTTCAGTCATTGTGACTGTGTGGACTGTAGCCCGCCAGGGTCCCCTATCCATGGGGTTCTCCAGGCAAGAATATTGGAGTAGGTTGCCAAGCCTTCCTCCAGGGAGTCTTTCCAAATCAGGGATTGAACCCACATCTTTTAGGTCTCCTGCATTGGCAAGTAGATTCTTTACCACTAGCGCCACCTGGAAAGCCTGTTTTCTGATTGACTACAGGAAATCATTATTTCCTTTCATATTTTACAGAATTCCACAGTAAACCATCTAGGTCTGGATTCTCCTTTCTGAAAAAGTTTTTTATAATGAGTTCAATTTCCTTAATAATATAGTTTCCTCACCTATCAAATATAGATAATAATGCTACCCCCTTTGTGGGATTTTAATAAAGATTAGTTAATTTGTTACTTGTAGAGCTCCTAGAGTTCATCAGGCATATAGGAAAGGATTAACAGATGTCTGTTAAATAAAGTTTCTGTTAACATTTTAATGATTTCTATGAAAATGTTTTGTACATATATATTTCATATGTGCTTTTAAATAATACTTAAAACAAAATTTAGGTTATAACATATATGAATTGATATATTCTTAAAACTGATTTTCTCATATGATTAAATCTTTGAAATTATATAATGGATAACTTATACATAGATCCCCATAACATACTGAAATATTTCTATTACTTAGAGAATTACATCCTATCCAATGCTCATTTTTTAAATAAAGTATTAATATGAAATTTCTGAGTTAGAAGCCTTGAACATATTTACATTCTTCGTATTAGTTATCAAATGTTTTCCAAAAATTGTCCCTTACCAAAAGTTTTTAACTGTACATTCATTCTGACACTGGATTCTATTATAATTTCCCCTGTTGCCTACTTCATTTGTAAACTTAAACAATTTTTGCTTTAATTTTAAAATTTCTAAAAGTGAGTTACAAAAAAAAAAAAAAAAAAAAAAAAGTGAGTTACATTGAGCATTTTTTCATTTATTACTTCTGTCGCAAATTATTTTATCATTTAATTTGCCCATTTTTATATTTACTACTGAATTTTATTTGTCTTTTGTCCATTTTCTACTACAATGTTAGAGTTTTTATATGTCCATTTTTTAAAATCTTAATTTATCATTTACCTTTGGTTTTGTTACCTTTCTGACACACCAAATGTGTCCTTTCCCAAGTTTATGAGTCAAAGCATTTAATAATTAGTGATTTCCTTCTTTTCTATTTATACAATTGTTGGAAATGGTTTTAAAATCCAATATTAAATTTTCTAGATTTTACTACATACTAATTTTTTATCTTATAATTTTTCAGTACCCTCAAATTTATTTTTATTTATGATTTAAAAAGGGGCTTCCCAGGTGGCTCAGTGATAAATAATCTACCTGCCAATGCAGGAGACACAGGTTTGATTACTGGGTTGGGAAGATCCCCTGGAGGAGGAAATGGCAATCCACTCCAGTATACTTGCCTGGAAAATTCCATGGACAGAAGAGCCTGGTGGGCTACAGTTCATTGGGGTCACAAAGAGTAGGACATTACTGAGTAACTGAGAACACAAATACACACATAATTAAAAGCAAAAACAAAAAACAAAAATCCATGAAACATTTTATCATCTTCACTTAGCAGTGATTCCCAAAAGGATTACTTGACTTAGCCAGAAAGCATAGTTAGTAAGAAGTAGAGTTGGGATTGTACCATCTAATTCTACGTTATAGTGTCCATGCCTAAACTTAGGACAAACATGTTGCCAAATCACCCATATTTTATTTTATTTTTTTTAGTTTGCTTTCTCAATGTAAAATTTTAAGTGAACATATAAAGACATGTACATGCTCTAAAATATATTTACTTTCCATGTATTCACTCATAGATTGTTCAACTGTGAAACAGACTACCATAGGGTCCAATCAAAAGGGCATTGATCCCGGGGGGGGTGGGGGGGTCAATTATATGGTCAGATGCCTTCAGGACCAGTTAGAAAATGTTATTCATATATGTGAAGTACAGTGCCATAAAACTGGTTAGACTTATGGTAAAATATAGAGAGCCTATTTTTTCCTAAGGGTGTAAAAATTATTTTTTTGAACACTTGGTGTTCATGCCAAGAAATTTTGCAGAGCTGGACTCCAGGGTACCTTTAGATCCTTACCTTAATGTGTCTACCAATATTAAACTATTATGTCACAATCTTTGCCCAATGCCAAGCAGTTCCCTACTTTCAAAGACTCAGACCTCTTAAGCACAAACCCCCAAATCCTATCGAGGATCTCTGTCTCATCCCTCTTGAGAGATTACTGGGACTTTCATTATGACATTCTCCCTCATGGGAGTGAATTCTAATCAGCTAGGCTTTGCTTTATGAACAGGCTGTCCAGGATATTTGGGGATTTTAATTCTTTCAAGAAAATGATATTAAGATAGAAGGTATAAATGTTGGTACATTTTGAGGAAAAACTCTTTTACTCAATTCCAAGTTTTTTTTCCCCCTCTGGCCCAATCCATGCTTGGTTTATATCTAACTGAGAGTAATAAGTAACAATACTGTGAAAATGCACACTCACAATCTGAAGAGGGAACAGGAAGACCTTTTTATACATGGTCATCCTGAAATCTGTCTGGGACTTGGAGTAAATAGCTGAGTTTTCTCATCAGGTAGATTATTTGTGCCCTTGAATAATTCCATTAAATGTTTAACCTCATTATTATTTAAAGATATTTACACTAAAAGCTATACTATTTTGTACTTGGTTAGTTTGTAAAGATAATGCATGAAAATAGAGAAAGTGAGGGAGAACAAGATGGTGGAGGAGTAGGTGGACGTGGAGTATATTTCTCTCCATGGATACATCAGGAATACACCTTCAGACACAAATGTGCATGCAGAACATCAGCTGAGAATGGACAGGAGTGCCTGACTGGTGGTCGGGGGGAATAGAACCACACAAAACTCAGTAGGATGAAGGAACTAGGGGGAAAAGCAGGAGTGTTAATAGGACTGGACCTGCCCTCAGTGGGTGGGGGAACTGAGGCAGGGGTCCAATCCCAACATTGGGGCAATTGTCTGAGTCACAGGAGAAACATTTAAGACTGAGAGTGAAACAGCCGATCTGCGGCAGCCTAAATGGAATGAGAATCAGACAGTCCTTGCCGCAGCCATCCATACCCTGGACAGGGGCTCAGGTCCCCTGGAAGGCCCAGCAGCTGGGAGCTGGAGTTTAGGGATTGTGGAGCACCTGGGCGAGGGCTGCTGTTGCCTTCAGAGAGACAGATTGAGGGGGTGTGGGGGAGAAGGCTGTGGTGGGAAATGCATGTGGAGGAAAGCCTGGCAGCCATGGAAGCAAGGCGATACTGCTGAGCCACGCATAGCGGGTGGAGCCATCACCATAGCCTCTCTCCCCTCACACACCAGCATTGGCAGCTGAACAATAGAGTGGCTGGCCCATCAAATGCCTGACGCACTAAACTACAGAGTAGGACCCACCCAGGGTGCGTGCCTGATGCATTGACGCAGAGTAGGACCCCAGCCAGGGGGGGGCCGCTATCCCCAGGCAAGGGAGCCCTCTAAGTGCCTGAATGGGAGGAGCTATGGAGAAAGACAGGCCAAAGGGGCCTTCTGATCGCCAGCTACAAGAGGCTTACAAAAAGACTCTGAAAGGACCATACCTCCTGCAGCAGAGGCAGCCCGTGTCCCCGCACACTTGGTGCCACAAGGGACCTCACAAGCCAAGCAGCTTGCCACCTTCATACTCAACTCTCACTAGGACTGAGCTGTCACAGGCAAAATTCTTGCATCTATGCGTTCAGGGTCGCTTTGGTCATGTCCAATTCTTTGCAACCCTGTAGACAGCAGCCTGCCAGGCTTCTGTCAAGGAGGTTCTCCAGGCAAGAACACAGGAGCATATTGGCCAATATTGATTGCCATACCCTTCTAGAGCGCTATATTTCCTGCTGCCCTAGCCGCCAACCCCCCTGAGTACCTGGTGCTGCCAGAAACCCTGCGACCCCAGCAGCTGCACCACCTCCGCACCTGGCCCTCACTGGGGCAAACCCAAGTCCTCAGGGCAGCCTCAGGAGCAAACCCCAGTGGGTGACCCACATGCAGAGGTGGAAATAAAACCACAACTGAAATCCAGGGGCAGTGTGGCTAAGGGAGAAGACCTAAACCTTTCCACCAGCTCTACAAGCTGCAGATTAAACCCACAGGATCAACTAGGCAGACTCTGTGTCTATGGAATATATAAAAGGACACTGAGAGTGCTCACAAAAGAAAACTCACTAGTTCTGATAGCTATGGACATTGGAGGCAAGAACACACAGGAGCAGGACCAGATTAGAGTCTGAGTGGCCCCCACAGCAGGTCCAGAGATCAGCACAGTTTTGGAGGGCATCCTAGGGAGGTGAGGGGGACTGTGACTCCCAGCTGGGAAAGGACTCTGACAGCAGTGACTCAAGAAAAACAATTATTATTCTTATGTTTTCACTTGTTCTGTAGATTCTTTTGGATTTTTTTTCTTTTTCTTTTTCTTTTTTTTTCCTTTTTTATCCCTCTCTGTTGTAGTTGTCAATTTTATTGGTACTATGGAATCTAATTAAGTTTTTGAACTCTTTTCTTTTTCCTCAGTCACATTTTTTATTGTCATTTTAAACCTCTGCCTCTACATTGGATTTTTGAGGTTCTGTGGAGTTTTCCTTTTTTTTCTCTTCTTTTCTCTTTTTTTAATTTTAATTTTTAAACCTATTATTTTTCTACAATCATTCTTTTGTTTGCTTTTCCTACTGTTCTTTTCCCCTTGCAGTTAATCTTTAATGTATATAAATCTTCTTTATCTACCTCCATTTAACTTTGCATATCTATTCTTTGTTTCTTTTCTTTTTTTTCTTTCCTCTCAACATATTTGTTAATTTTATTTTCACTGGTTTATTCCCCAGTTGACACCTTGATTTAGTTTTGTTTTCCAGTTTGTGCTTTAGTTAGTCTTGCTCTTACTGGCAGATATAATTTTTGGTTTCCTTTGTTCTCTGAGCCAATCTACTGTACTTATTTTTGGTGGACTGTTTTGATTTTGCTTATGGGTGTATATGTATATGTGATTATTCATCACACTTTTTATTGCTGTTATAAAACGTCTGCCTCTATGTTGGACTTTTGCAGTTTTGGGAGGTTTTTATTTTTCTTTATTCTTCCTTTTTTAAAAATTTTCTTTGTTATCATTTTAACTTTTAATTTTTTAAACCTATTATATCTTTTCTACATTTATTCCTTTGTTTACCTTTCCTACTGCTATTTTCCCCTTGCACTTAATCTTTAATGTATATAAATCTTCATCTACCTCTATTTAACTTTGCATATCTATTCTTTCTTTCTTTCCTTTCCTATCAACATACTTGTAAGTTTTGTTTTCATTGCTTTACTCCCCACTTGGCACCTTGCTTTAGTTTTGTTTTCCAGTTTGTGCTTTAGTTAGTTTTGTTCTTAACTGGTAAATATAATTTTTGATTTGCTTTGTTCGCCAGGTCAATCTACTGTACTTTATTTTTGTTGGACTGTTTTGACTTTGCTCATGTGTGTGTGTGTAGTCCATTATATTAATAATCATTTGCCTGATTTTTCAACTGCCATTTGACTGGGATTCATCTTCAGTTTCTCATTTTGGGGTATTTGTTTTAATCTCACTTAACACCATAACAAACCACTTGTGGAATCTTCATTCCTGACCAGAGATCAAGCCCTGAGCCTTTTGAGTGGGAGTGCTGACTCCAAGACCCTAAACTACCAGAGAACTAGCCCTCGGGAGTATAAAAAGTGAAAACTCACACAAAGGAAACCACTTGAATACAAGACCCGGCACCACCCAACCACCAGTAGCACCCTGTGCAGAATGCCTCATCTAAACAACAAACAAAACAAAAATACAAATCAGTCATAAGCAGACAGGATGACCACCTCACTCAGCCTTTCCCATCAGAGGAAAAACAAACAAACTAATAAACAAAAAAGCTCAGCACAAATCACACCCTATACAAACTTACACAAACTACTGGGCCAACGTTAGGGGGGCAGAAACAAAAAGGAAGAAAGAAATCAGCCTTGAAGCCTTGGAAAAGGAGACCTCAAACACAATAAGTTAAAAAACAAATAATTAAAAAGCAGAGAAATACTACACAAATAAAAAAAGAAACTAGAAATACAGAAGTCCAAACAAATGAAGATGAAATAAGCAAACTACCTGAAAAAGAATTCAGAATATTGATAGTAAAAATGATCAAAAACCTCGAAAAGAAAATGGAGAAAATGCAAGAATCAATTAACAAAGACCTAGAAGAATTAAAGAATAAACATACAGAGAAAAACAACACAATTACTGAAATTAAAAATACACTTGAAGAAATCAATAGCAGAATATTTGAAGCAGAAGAACGAATCAGTAAGCTGGAAGATAAAATGGTGGAAATAACCTCTGAAGAGCAGAATAAAGAAAAAAGAATGAAAAGAACTGAGAATAGTCTCAGAGACCTCTGGGACAATACCAAATGCACCAACATTCGAATTACAGGGGTCCCAGAAGAAGAAGAGAAAATGAAAGGGTATGAGAAAACGTTTCAAGAGAGTATAGTTGAAAATTTCCCCATCATGGAAAAGGAAATACTCGATCAAGTCCAAGAGGCACAAAGAGTCCCATACAGGATAAACCCAAGGAGAAACACTTCAAGACACATACTAATCAAACTAACAAAGACTAAACTCCCTTGTTGCAAGGGAGAAGCAACAAGTAACATACAATGGAAACCCCATATGCTTAACAGCTGACCTTTCAACAAAAACTCTGAAGGCCAGAAGGGAATGCCAGAATACATTTAAAGTATTGAAAGGGAAAAATCTATAATCAAGATTACCATACCCAGCAAGGATCGCATTCGAAATTGATGGAGAAATAAAAAGCAAGTAAAATCAAGTAAAAGTTAAGAGAATTCAGTACCACCAAACCAGCTCTACAGCAAATGTTAAAGGGACTTATACAGTCAAGAAATACAAGAGAAGAAAAAAGATCTATGAAATCAACCTCAAACAATTAAGAAAATGGCAACTGGAACATATAATCAATAATTAGTTTAAATGTAAATAGATTAAATACTCCAACCAAAAGACACAGACTGGTTGAATGCATACAAAACCAAGATCCATATATATGCTGTCTGCAAGAAACCCACTTCAGACCCCAAGATATGTAGACTGAAAGTGAGAGGATGGAAATATATATTCCATGCAAATGGGAAGCAAAAGAAAGCCAGAGTATCAATCCTGATATCAGACAAAATAGACCCAAAAATAAAGATTAGAAGAGATAAGGAAGGATGCTACATAATGATCAAGGGAACAATCCAAGAGGAAGGCATAACAATTGTAAATATCTATGCACCCAACTTAGGAGCACCTCAATACATAAGACAAACACTAACAGACATAAGAGGAGAAGTTGACGGTAACACAGTAATAGTAGGAGGCTTTAACAAAACACTCACACCAATGGACAGATCATCAAAACAGAAAATTAATAAGGAAACACAAGTATTAAATGATACATTAGATGAGAAGGATATCATTGATATCTTCAGGACATTCCATCCAAATGCAGAAGAATACAGCTTCTTCTCAAGGGCACATGGAACATTCTCCAGGATAGACCACATCTTGGGTCACAAATCAAACATTGGGAAATTTAAGAAAACTGAAATTATATCAAGCATCTTCTCTGACCAAAATGCTATGAGACTATATATAAACTACCAGAAAAAAACTGTAAGAAACACAAACATGGAGATTAAATCACATTTCTAAACAACCAACAGGCTACTTAAGAAATCAAAAGGGAAGTTAAAAATTTCTAGAAACAAATGACAATGAAAACATGACAACTCAAAATCTATAGGATGCAGCAAAAGCAGTTCTAAGAGGGAAGTTTATAACAATACAATCCTACCTCAACAAACAAGAAAAATATCGAATAGACAGCCTAACATTACACCTAAAACAACTGGAAAAAGAACCAAAAAAATCCCAAAATTAGTAGAAGGAAAGAAATCATATAGATCTGAGCAGAAATAAATAAAAAAGAAATGAAAGAAATAATAGTAAAGATTAATAAAGCTAAAATCTGATTATCTGAGAAGACAAAATTGACAAATCTTTAGACAGATTCATCAAGATAAAAAGAGAAAATAATCAACAAAATTAGAAATGAAAAAGGAGAGGTTACAACAGGTAATGAAGAAATACAAAGGATTATAAGAGACTATTATGAACAACTATAAGGCAATAAAATAGATAACATGGAAGAAATGGACAGATTCTTAGAAAAGTTCAATCTTCCCATAATGAACCAGGAAGAAATAGAAATTATGAACAACCCAATTACAAGCACTGAAATAGAAGCTGTGATCAAAATTTTCCCAAAAAACAAAAGTCCAGGACCAGAGGCTTCACAGGAGAATTCTATCAAACATTTAGAGAAGAGCTAATGCCTATCCTTCTAAAACTCTTTCAAAAAACTGCTAAGGCATACTTCCAAACTCATTCTACGAGGCCACCATCACCCTGATACCAAAACCAGACAAAGACAACACAAAAAAAGAAAACTACAGGCCAATATCACTGATGATCATAGATGCAAAAATCTTCAACAACATTTTAGCAAACAGAATTCAGGAACACATCAAAAAGCTCATACACCATGATCAAGTTGGTTTATTCCAGGGATGCAAGGATGTATATTCTTCAACAGAGGCAAATCAATCAATGTGATACACCATATTAACAAATTGAAAGATAAAAATCATATGATAATCTCAATAGATGCAGAAAAAGCCTTTGACAAAATTCAGCACCCACTTATGGTTAAAATTCTTCAAAAACTGGGCATAAAAGGAACCTACCTCAACATAGTAAAGGTCATATATGATAAGCCTACAGCAAACAATACTGTCAATGGTAAAAAAACAAAAACAAAAAAAAAAAAAAAAAAAAAAACTGAAAACACTCCCCCCAAGATCAGGAACAAGACAAGGGTGTTCACTTTCACCACTATTATTCAACATAGTTCTGGAAGTCCTAATTACAGCAACCAAAGAAGAAAAAGAAATAAAAGGCATCCAGATTGGAAAAGAAAAAGTAAAGCTATCACTACAAATGACATGATACTGTACATAGAAAGCCCTAAAGATAGTATCAGAAAATTACTAGAGCTAATCAGTGAATTCAGCAAAGTTGCAGGATACAAAATCAATACACAGAAATAACTTGCATTTCTATATACGTTGAAATATACAATGAAAAATCAGAAAGAGAAATTAAGGAATCATCTCATTCACCACTGAAACAAGAAGAATTAAATATCTAGGAATAAACTTACCTAAGGAGACAAAATAATTGTACACAGAAAATTATAAGACACTAATGAAAGAAATCAAAGATGACATAAACTGATTGAGAGATATTCCATGTTCCTGGGTAAGAAGAATCAATATTGTGAAAATGACTATACTATCAAACACAATCTACAGATTCAAGGTGATTCCTATCAAATTATAAATGACATTTTTCACAGAACTAGAACAAAAAATTTCACAATTCATATGTAAACACAAAAGACCCTGAATAGCCAAAGCAGTCTTGAGAAAGAAGAATGAAACTGGAGGGATCAACCTTCCTGACTTCGGATTATACTACAAAGTTACAGTCATCAAGAGAGTATGGTACTGGCACAAAAACAGAAATATAGACCAATGGAACAAGATAGAAAGCCCAGAAATAAACACCTGCACATATGGGTACCTCATTTTTGACAAAGGAGTCAGGAATTTACAATGAGGCAAAGACAGCCTCTTCAATAAATGGTGCTGGGGAAAATGGACAGCTACATGTAAAAGAATGAAATTAGAACACTTCCTAACACCATACACAAAGATAAACTCAAAAGGGATTAAAGACCTAAAGAGGAGACCAGAAACCATAAAACTGTTAGAGGAAAACATAGGCAGAACACTCGAGACATAAATCAAAGCAAGATCCTCTATGACCCACCTCCTAAAGTAATAGAAATAAAAACAAAAGTAAACAAGTGGGACCTAATTAAACTTAAAAGCTTTCCAACAGCAAAGGAAACTATAAGCAAGGTGAAAAGACAACCCTCAGAATGGGAAAAAATAATAGCAAATGAAACAACTGACAAAGGATTAATTTCCAAAATATACAAGTATTTCATACAACTCAATACCAGAAAAACAAACAACCCAATCAAAAAATGGGAAAAATATCTAAACAGACATTTCTCCAAAGACGACATACAGATGGCTCACAGCACATGAAAAGATGCTCAACACTGCTCATTATTAGAGAAATGTAAATCAAAACTACAATGAGATATCACCTCATACTGGCCAGAATGGTCATCATCAGAAAGTCTACAAACAAAAAATGCTGGAGAGGATGTGGAAGAAAGGGAACACTCTTACACTGTTGGTGATAATGTAAACTGATACAGCCACTAGGGAATATGGTATAAAGATTCCTTAAAAAGCTAGAAATAAAACCACCATATGACCCAGAAATCCCACTTCTAGGTATATACCCTGAGGAAACCAAAATTGAAAAAGACACATGTATTCCATTGTTCACTGCAGCACTATTTACAAGAGCTAGAACATGGAAGCAATCTAGATGTCCACCGACAGATGAATGGATAAAGAAGTAGTGGTATATATACACAATGAATATTACTCAGCCATAAAAAGGAACATATTTGAGTCAGTTCTAATGAGCTGGATGGACCTAGAAGCTATTACACAGAGTGAAGTAAGTCAGAAAGAGAAAGATAAATATCATATTCTAATGCAAATATACAGAATCAAGAAAGATGACACTGAAGAATTTATTTATAGGGCAGCAATAGAAAAGCAGACATAGAGAATACACTTACAGGCAGGGGGAACGGGAGGAGAGGATGAGACGTACGGAAAGAGTAACGTGGAAACTTACATTACCATATGTAAAATATATAGCCAATGGGAATTTGCTGTCTGGCTCAGGAAACTCAAACAGGGGCTCTGTATCAACCTAGAGGGGTGGGATGGGGAGGGAGATGGGGGTGAGGTTCAAAAGGGAGGGAATATATGTATACCTATGGCTGATTCATGTTGAGGTTTGACAGAAAACAATACCATTCTGTAAAGCAATTATTCTTCAATAAAAAAATTAATTTAAAAAAAAGAAAGGAGGATCATTCCTTAGTATGACTAAATGTTAACCCAAATTCCAGAAGATCAAAGTAGAATGAGGATGGATGGGCTGACCTTTAAGGATGGATTTACTTACTATAAATAGTTTGAATAATAAAATATTACCAAATACATATTTGACAGTGTGTCAACAGGAGTCAATAGGAGTGATGTAAAGAAAATAATCTGTCCCAAAGAAGAGGAATATTTGATCACTGAAATTTTTTTAGAATTGCCAGCACATAGTGAAAAAAGAAAGAAGAACAAATTTTAGTTGGTTTTGAGTTTTAATATTGTTTAAAATTTTCTATGGAAAATAATTCTTTTGGTGTCTGCACTATTACCAACTGCTCACAACCCCCTCCCCAATATCCTAAATATGTCATCATTAATTGGCACTTTATAGATCTCAATTTTTATAAGAAATGCTGAGATCACTTCATGACAAAATTTAATTTTAGCTAGTACACAGAAGGAATGGTCTTCTGTATCAAGAGTTATAATTACTAAATAAGATGAAGCATCATGTGTATCATAAAACCATGTTTTCAGATAGGGATTAAACATCATCCATGAGAAAATTGATAATAATCGTTTGGTAAAGTTACAACTGCCTATTGTGTAACAAAACATAAATGCTTAGAGATTTTTCAGCTTGTTTCTCTTTAACTTTTAAGAAAGGTATACATATAACAGAATCCATAGAAGAAGTATCTACTGTTTGGCCCTCTCAGAATAGCTTTTAAAAAATAATATTAATCATTGAATTTCCAAATAGCAAATAAAAAGTGACTCACAGGAATTCACAAAAGAAACAGAGTCACAGGATGGGTTATTGAATTTGAGAACCGCAGTCTTACGCAATAGAGCCCAAGGGTTTGATTATGGTTCTCATTAGGAAAAAATGCCTTTGTTAGTTCTCCCAGAAAAAAAATTTCCTAGTATTTTTCAGATGCTGAGCATAGTTACTAACCTAAGTTTTAATACAAGATTCTCAATAAAATAGGCTGCATTAAATTAAAAGACTTATCTTTGATTATAGCATAACTCAATTCTCAAGAACCTAATTTTTTAAAAAATAAACCAACTACCAAATAAATGACAATAGTCAATGCCTCATGGATTCTAATGATTTTATTATTAATCCTGGTTAATATTTTAAATTCTTGTTAAAATTTAGGCCACTTTTTATCTTGTGTTGTATAGTATGCTAGAACATATCCAAAGATTTGACAACTTAAGATTATGATACAAACATTGAACCATAAAAGTATTACCAAATTACGAATGCATCAGTTCAGTTGGGTTGCTCAGTCATGTCTGACTCTTTGCCATCCCACGGACTGCAGCACACCAGGCCATCACCAACTCCTGGAGTTTACCAAACTCATGTTCATTGAGTCAGTGATGCCATCCAGCCATCTCATCCTCTGTCATCCCCTTCTCCTGCCTTCAATTCTTCCCAGCATCAGGGTCTTTTCCAATGAGTCAGCTCTTTGCATCAGGTGGCCAAAGTATTGGAGTTTCAGCTTCAGCATCAGTCCTTCCAGTGAACACCCAGGGCTGATCTCCTTTAGGATTGAATGGCTGGATCTCCTTGCAGTCCAAGGGACTCTCAAGAGTCTTCTCCAACACCACAGTTCAAAAGCATCAATTCTTAGGTGCTCAGCTTTCTTCACAGTCCAACTCTCACATCCGTATATGACCACTGGAAAAACCATAGCCTTGACTAGATGAACCTTTGCTGACAAAGTAATGTCTCTGTTTTTTAATATGCTGTCTATGTTGGTCATAAAATTCCTTCCAAGCAGTATGCACCTTTTAATTTCATGGCTACAGTCACCATCTGCAGTGATTGGAACCCAAAAAATGTACAACTATACAGTGGCCCAAATTTTATTCTTCATTCTTCAAGTGTCTATTCAAGATCTGCTTCTCTTTACCAGGATTTGGGTAGACAGCCTAAGACATAAAAATAATGACTCTTTCTTTTTTTTAATAATGATGAAAGCACATTTATAGAGGCTTTTTCTTTTCTTTTTTCTTTTCTTTTCTTTTTTTTTTTTTTTTTTGTGTGTGGCTGCATGGCATAAGGTGGGTGGATATTAGTTTCCAACCAGAAATTGGACCCAAGCCCTCTGCAGTGGAGGGGCAGATTATTAACCACTGGACTGCTAGGTAACTCAGCCTAGAGCCTTTTTTAACTTTAAAGAAAATATTCAAATGCATCTTTATGAATCCAAATCTCTGTAAAAGGGATCCTAGATTTGATTGGCTCAGTGAGTGGAATTAAATCATGATGAAGCATTTCAGCTAGCAACATTTTCCAGGAAACTAACTGGCAGAGAAAACCTACCTCTACCATGCTGATTACAAATAGAAATATTCCTCTACACCCTTTTCTTCAGGTGCTGGCATAAGTTCACTTTTGTTAAATATCTAGGCCCACACACACGTTTAACATGTTGCTCTTCATGTTTAAAAAAAAAAAAAAAAAAAGGCATTTATAGATGAAGTTTAAAAAGCTGTTAAATATCTCTTCCAGGGAGAGTAGATAGTAGTCATCATAAGGTCTTTAAAGTTTTGATTTCCCAGTAAAGATACACATACATGTAAAATTTGTTAACTGAGAGTCAACTGAACTTTGCCAGAAAAACATGTTATGAAAATGAAAGAACTCTGTGACAACCTAGAGGGGTAGAATGTGGGATTAGGAGGGAGATAGATATAAAGTTACAAATGATGCACATTACTATATGGCAGAAACCAACACAACATTGTAAAGCAATTATCCTCAATTAAAAAATAAACAATAAAAAATCAAAAAGAAAATATACATCATGTCATGCTTCTGATGAGGGAGAAGACAGGCTTTGCTATGCATATATAACCACATTCCCAAGTACAAATCTCTGATACAAGAAGCCATGAAAAGTGTTGGATAAACAACACTCTGTACACTAAAGAAAATTTGTGAAAATTACACAGAGGGGTTAAATATAAGTGATGAGAATTCTCTCTCTTTTATAAACAAAGACTGTTACCCAGATGTTCAGGTTGAATAAGACATTACCAAGAAGATGTCCAAAGAATTCTTTTTTGGCCTTATCCAATAGACTGATTAATCACTGGAATAAAACTGGTCACTGATTAAATGACAAATTTACCTACATTGGTTAAGGTGGTGTCAGCTCTAAGGTAATGTAATACATGGACCTTAACGTTAGGGATATATTTGTTAAAACACTGGTGATTTAATTCACTAGCCATGTGACTTTAGGCACTAAACTTTAAATTTCTGAATATCATTTTGTCCTTCCATACAATGGGAATAATAATACACTGACCTACGTTAGTCTGAAGATGGGGTGTGACTGCTGCTTATCATATGTACTATTTCTTAGATCCCCTCCCACAGGCTTAGACTGAACACATGTGATTCAGAAGGTCAGAGTATAGTGTATTTTGAAATCTTAAGAGCTGATAAAATTTTAAAAATCCATTTGCTATCTGAAAAACAATTTACATTTTAAATACCTTTCTATTTGAATTACATTGTAACATCTTTCTTTTTCAATTACCTAGCCAGTAAAATTAAATACAAAAACAAATTTTACTGCAACTGTAATTGTAACAGGTGGCCTGGATTTTACCTCCTACATAGTTCTAAATTTAATCAATACATCTCCAACACCAGCACTAAAATCATATTACTTTCCTTATGTAAGTCTTGTAAGATTTCAAAACTGCAACAAACTATTCTGGCTATTCATAGGAAAATGAAACCTAAATGTATTCCTTTTACTGAATTTCCCTGGAAACTACTAAATATAAAGGCACTGATTTTCTCATATTTATCTTTATATCAAAGTGGACCCACTTACAACTTTGTAAATATGTCATTAAGCATACTATGAGAAACTGCTGAAATGATAAGATAGACATTTGGAATCTATTTTTCCTTTTCCATAAGAAGCAGGAGTATTAGCTAGTGATTAGTAGTTTCCATGACTAAATCCTTTCTTAAAGTCAGTTATAAATTTAGTAAGCTAAAATTAATCCTACCAATATAGATAAGGGTAGACTAAGGAAAACATGGCTTCAATTAAATGCTGAGACTTGTAAAACTTTTTTAACCTTAAAACATGATGAAGTTTAGTTATTCATTTTGGCTCAATGGTGAATGAGAAAGGAAGAATTTAAAAAAAGTTACTATCAGAATGAAAAAAATCTAAGTATCCTGAATCCTTGGTGAGTTTCCTGTTATAGCTGCAGTTTTGGTACCTGATCCTTACTCCCCCACATCCATAACATCCCCTAAAGAAATATGCATGCAAGGAACAAGTTCAGACAAATATATACAAACTTTGATCATTAATAAGACTTTGGACCCAGAATTCAATGCAATCTCTAGGCAAGTTAGACTCAAATAAAGTGTGACCAACTGGGCCCCTATTCAAAGAGAAAGGAAACTTAGGTCAATTTGTCATATTAGTTGAATGGAATTTCAACAGAAATAATAAGGACAGTGAAGCTGAAGAAATTTTCCTTTTAAAAACTGGAATACAAGCAGACTGCTGCCAAAGAAGGACAAATTTTGATTCTTTTACTTATCACGTGAAATTGCCCATTGCCTCAAATGTTGGACCAATGCATTTCCTGTACTGAGCCCATCTCTAGCAATACTTTTCTCTCTTGAGGGTAAAGAGTTTTGAACATCTAATGATGAAAACATAGCAATAAAAATAGAAGTAAAATTGAAGTTTTTTTAAGAAGCCTTTGAGAAGGATTGACTAGGTCTAAATAGTCAATCAGGGGGAACAATCTTATATTCTCTTAAATATAAAATTTTGTATTTCTGTTCTGAAAATTTGCAAACACTCCTGTGCATCTCTGTGTGAATAAATGAGATGAGGATGTTTATTTCATATTTTTTAAAAAAACATTTTTTTCTTTATTTTTTTGCTTGCAGCAGGTCTTCATTGCTGCACCCGCCTCTAGTTGCAGTGAATGGGTTCTACTCTTAAAAACTGCAGGGCACGGGCTTACTGCAGTGGCTTCTCTTATTGCAGAGCACAGGCCCTAGACGCATGGGCTCAGCAGTTGTGACACACAGGCTTATTGCTTCATGCCATGTGGAATCTTCCCGGACCAAAGATCCAACCCATATACCCTGCATTGACAGGTGTAGTCTTATCCATTGTGCCACCAGGGAAGTCCTCATAAACGTTTTAATGAATGTTTCTTTGATGTTTCCTCCAAAACTTACTGAAAGAGGTCAGGAAAAGTTTTTTCTTCAATTTGCTTCTGTTCAATAGAAGACCACTCTCCATGCTAAACTAAGACATCATCCGTATTCCATCTTGCATGTCAGGTTGTGTTCACATACAAGAGGCAATTACAATGAGCAGAACTCCCTGGCATCTCCCTGGTGGGTGGATATTACGGTCAAGAAACAAATATGTATTATTTTAATCCACTTAGATTTTAGAATTGCTTGTTATTCTGGATAATCTGGAATCCCTATTCTGAAGGATACACAGAGTACAAAGAGAGGGAAGTTCAATTACACGCAAGATAATGTATTCTTCATTTTTCACTTCATACAAGAATAATCATATTAGCCCCTTGGAATAAAACTCTTGATGCTAGAAAGAAATTAATTTCTCACTCAATATAGAAAAACATCACTTTAAAGCATTTCTTTCTGTTCTACTCAGATATAACCAGAGGGGTCTCATTAAGACACCCAGTTGGAATGTAAGTTTCTTTGTTAGTATATGAAGCCAGAGCTTTCTTCATCTGGAACTCCTGTAGATTTTTAAGCATATCCTAACTTAGACTACTCAAACTGCAAATCTCGAACATGATCCAATTTTTCCAAAGTTCCATATAGACAAAAGGAAATGCAAGAAAATCATCACACTAGCTCAACATCACCAATTCTAGAAAACACAAACATCCCAGAATCAATTCTAATGACTGCAGTTACTTACTCTCTGTAGACTTATTTGACCATTACTGAATATTTTCTAAACAAAAATAGTGTGGCCCAAAACCACTTATAATTACTACAATTCTGGGCAGCCTCTTGGCCTATCTTAAGCCACCATTGCCTTTCAAAGGAAAGCAAATTCAGCATCTTTTTGCAAAAATGATCTGAAATGAGGAAGGAGGAAGATTGTGTACTTTCATCCACAAATATTTTTCTGATTCTGGTTTTGTAATTTTATATAGTGTTTAGACTCTAGTCTCAAACAACACTGTTATTCTCTGCCACTGATATTAAGGAAGATAGTGTTTTATTTTTGTGAGAAATGGAGAGACAGAAAAAGGAAGAAGTTTTCCTGATTTCAACCCTTACTGTATGTAAATTGAGTCAGGCTTTCTATCCAAAGTTCATCCCTGTTCATAGAGACAGAAATTCTAATTATGATCCTACAATTTTCATATCTAAGGAGACAAACAAAAGACATCACTATTAAAGATTCTTCCTTATGCAAGAGCGCCAAAATATATCTTGGTCATTTTGCTTTTTACTCTTTATACACACATGCATGATTATGAGCACACACACTCACACACATGTGTGTGTGCCCTTGTCTAAGAATCTAGAATCTTTTGCTTATGTAAAGAACAACCTTAACATGTAACAACCATGTGTTTGGGGTATCTCATTAAGACTGCACACAGGCTGAAGGGATCTCCCATTTTAGTCCCACCAGGTGTCTCTACTCAGAGCTGAATGAAATTACAAAAAGAATTCAGAAAGAGGTACAGAGGACACAGTCATGTCATCTGGGGCAGTCAGTTCTTTGCCATCCACAGCCTGTAAGCATCACCAATTAAGAAGCTAGTATCCTTCCTGTTGGAGTTCTTCTCTTTTTCTTCTAAGGTTAACACAGAGCTAAATGATTTTTAGAACCTGATCCATATCAGTCCAAGGCAGCTGTGATGGTAAAAATCTCCCACATGGGGTTTTGAAGATTTAAGTGTGGCTTGCCTCTACGGGTCCCTTCTGCACATTCTACATGGAAGACTGGCTAATAAGCCAGTAACTGGCAAAGGAACCCTCTCAATAAAGAAGACATTTTTTTTTTTTTTCACACAAAATTTCACTCTCCAGACATCCCATTTACTGTCACATCCACTTCAGTATGCAAACTAGTGGTGGACGTTAGTTCTATCCTCAAGCTGGAGAGAGAAAAAGTTGTCCCAGATTTCAAATGACCATCAGATACTAAGAAAGAGAAGATAATATTCTGGCACAATGACCAATGCTTGTCCCATTACAGCTATTCCCTTTGTGACTCACAGGAAGTTATAAACAAATACTAGCTCTTTACCATTAGTTGCTACTTTAGCACTGAACCCATGTGAGACATTCCATTCATCATTTCTGGTGAACTGAGGTTTTCCAAGTGATGCTAGTGGTAAAGAACCCGCCTGCCAATGCAGGAGATGCAAGAGACATAGGTTTGATCCCTGGATCAAGAAGATCTCCTGGAAGAGGAAATGGCAACCCACTCCAGTATTCTTGCCTGGAGAATCCCATGGACAAAGGAGCCTGGCGGGCTATGGTCCATAGGGTTTCAAACAGTAAGACACGACTGAAGTGACAGCATGCAGCATGGGCTGGACCTGATTCCAGTTAAAAATAGCCTCCAAATATTTTTAATGTTAACAGAGTACAAACTGATTATTTATTGGTTAAAATGTTCAAAATGTCTTTTAATCTTGATCACTTTCAACATATTTTTCCTAACTGAAATGGTAAGGTAGAAAATAAATCCATTTTTCCAACTTTAATCTAAATTCCTGCACTTGGTATCCAGACAGTCATAAAGTAGGTTTATCATAGTAACAGAAAAGCAGATGAGGTATCATCAATTGATGTGAACTCTGGGGTGGGGGGAGCTAACATTTTAATCACTTACCAAAAAGACTGTTACTATTGACCAGCTTGCATATACTTCTTACCTTATAATGTCATGCTGGATTTACAGATTTTTTTTTTTTTTTTGCACCCAAGTAGTACCCAAACCCTCTGTCAACTCTTATTCAAAAACATTCATTTGATCTTTAGAATGAGCAACAGTTTTTTCAAAAGTCATAAAGATGAATTATATGTTTGTTTTATATACATTCCATTATGACTATTCAGAGTGTTGAAATTTAATTTCTTCTTTACCACCACCCATTCAAACTAGACCTTGGGCTCCTTGTTTCAGGGAATGGACATCATAGGTAAAAGAAAAAGAGAAAGAGAGGATAAATATGCTTGGCCTTTGTACTCATAAAAGTTGAGGTTCTAGTAATTTTAAAGGTTTTCAGGCATTTTCTGACCATAAAGTTTGAGTCTGACAAACCATCTTTAGCATCACTCCCCGCCAAGGTGACAAAACTGCCCTACTGTAACCTTTTATCATTAGTTAGTCCAGTGATCAGTACAGCGAGGCAAAACTCTCTGGGGAAGTTGGTTTAGAGTTCCTAGCTTTTATTTCACTTTGGTCACTTGCAGGGCACAGGAACATGAAGCAATGACATTTAAGTATACATGTCAGGAAAGGCTAACAGGTAGGGCCCTAAGAAGAGACCCAACTGCAAGCTACCAACTTCACGTTTAGAAATGTGGGGAAGGCGAGTGAAGTCTGCTGAGACCTAAAACTGCTTACGACAAGAAGGCAAAAAATGACTGGACGAGAAAATCCATTCCCCTAACTTTTTAAAAGCACAGTTAGTCACTAACAAACATGGTTGGTTCAGCTTGAGTTTTGGATTCTTGCCAAGAGAAAAGAGCAATTTCTTTCCTTAAGAGATGAGAGCTAGAAGACAATGGAAGAAACAAACATGATTCCATGCAGACCAAATCAAGCCTTCACTCTGCCACAAGCATATCTCATCAAAATCAGTCTATAGCCTCCCTTACCACTGGCTGCACTGTATCAGTATCACTATTATTACATATTTTCATCATCTGGTTTTGACACTGCTTTTGAATCTCTTTACCCTATTAGCTTGAAAGCCGTAGAATGGGGAAACTTTTCTTTACAAATTCTAACTAGGGTTTATAATCCTCATGGTCTTGTCCTGAGATACTCAGATACTGGAGAAATGGAAAGCCAAGGGTTTATTCTAAACATATATTTATCAGAGATAAGAAAATATTTCTCATAAGTACTTAAATATTTCGAATGCCTTATATTTCCTTTCATTTTCATTTCTCAGAATCTGATGGGCTGATGAAAATGAGAGAGAAGCTTTACAAAAATGTCAGAATAATACACTGGATCCAAGAAGAAGATATAACAATTATAAATATATATGCACCCAACATAGGAGCACCGCAATATGGAAGGTAAATGCTAATGAGTGTGAAAGGGGAAATTAACAATAACACAATAATAGTGGGAGACTTTAGTTGTGACTTTTACTATCCACTCACACCTATGGATAGATCAACCAAACAGAAAATTAACAAGGAAACACAAACTTTAAATGACACAATGGACCAGCTAGACCTAATTGATATCTATAGGACATTTCACCCCAAAACAATCAATTTCACCTTTTTCTTAAGTGCACACAGAACCTTCTCCAGAATAGATCACATCCTGGGCCATAAATCTAGCCTTGATAAATTCAAAAAAATTGAAATCATTCCAGTCATCTTTTCTGACCACAATGCAGTAAGATTAGATCTCAATTGCAGGAAAAAAAACTATTAAAAATTCAAACATATGGAGGCTAAATAACACGCTTCCGAATAACCAACCAATCATAGAAGAAATCAAAAAAGAAATAAAAATATGCATAGAAACAAATGAAAATGAAACACAACAACACAAAACCTATGGGACACTGTAAAAGCAGTGCTAAGGGGAAGGTTCATAGCATTATAGGCTTACCTCAAGAAACAAGAAAAAAGTCAAATAAACAACCTAGCTCTACACCTAAAGCAACGAGAGAAGGAAGAAATGAAGAACCCCAGGGTTAGTAGAAGGAGAGAAATCTTAAAAATTAGGGCAGAAATAAATGGAAAAGAAACTAAAGAGACCATAGCAAAAATCAACAAAGCTAAAAGCTGGTTTTTTGAAAAGATAAACAAAATTGACAAACCGTTAGCCAGATTCATCAAGAAACAAAGGGAGAAGAACCAAATCAACAAAATTAGAAATGAAAATGGAGAGATCAAAACAGACAACACTGAAATACAAAGGATCATAAGAGATTACTACCAGAACCTCTATGCCAATAAAATGAATAACTTGGAAGAAATGTTCAAACTCCTAGAAAAGTATAACTTCCCAAAACTGAACCAGGAAGAAATAGAAAATCTTGACAGACCCATCACAAGCAAGGAAATCGAAACTGTAATCAGAAATCTTCCAGCAAACAAAAGCCCAGGACCAGATGGCTTCACAGCTGAATTCTACCAAAAATTTAGAGAAGACCTAACACCTATCTTACTCAAACTCTTCCAGAAAATTGCAGAAGAAGGTAAACTTCCAAACTCATTCTATGAGGCCACCATCACCCTAATTCTAAAACCAGACAAAGATGCCACAAAAAAAGAAAACTACAGGCCAATATCACTGATGAACATAGATGCAAAAATCCTTAACAAAATTCTGGCAAACAGAATCCAACAACATATTAAAAAAAGATCATACATAATGACTAAGTGGGCTTTATCCCAGGAATGCAAGGATTCTTCAATATCCGCAAATCAATCAATGTAATACACCACATTAACAAATTGAAAGATAAAAACCATATGATTATCTCAATAAATGCAGAAAAAGCCTTTGACAAAATTCAACATCCATTTATGATAAAAACCCTCCAGAAGACAGGAATAGAAAGAATATACCTCAACATAATAAAAGCTATATATGACAAACCCACAGCAAACATTATCTTCAATGGGGAAAAATTGAAAGCATTTCCCCTAAAATCAGGAACAAGACAAGGGTGCCCACTCTCACCACTACTATTCCACATAGTTTTGGAAGTGTTGGCCACAGCAATCAGAGCAGAAAAAGAAATAAAAGGAATCCAGATAGGAAAAGAAGAAGTGAAACTCTCGCTGTTCGCAGATGACATGATCCTCTACACAGAAAACCCTAAAGACTGTACCAGAAAATTACTAGAGCTATTAATGAATATAGTAAAGTTGCAGGAAATAAAATTAACACACAAAAATCCCTTGCATTCCTATACACTAACAAGGAGAAAACAGAAAGAGAACTTAAGGAAACAATACCATTCACCATTGCAACAAAAAGAATAAAATACTTAGGAGTATATCTACCTAAAGAAACAAAAGACCTATACATAGAAAACTATAAAACACTGATGAAAGAAATCAAAGAGGACACAAACAGATAGAGAAATATACCGTGTTCATGGAATGGAAGAATCAATATTGTCAAAATGGCTATTCTACCTAAAGCAATATATAGATTCAATGCAATCCCTATCAAGCTACCAATGGTATTCTTCACAGAACTAGACCAAATAATCTCACAATTTGTATGGAAATACAAAAAACCTCGAATAGCCAAAGCAATCTTGAGAAAGAAGAATGGAACTGGAGGAATCAACCTGCCTGACTTCAGGCTCTACTACAATGCCACAGTCATCAAGAAATGTATGGCACATCAAGACAGTATTGTACTGGCACAAAGACAGAAATATAGATCAATGGAACAAAATAGAAAGCCCAGAGATAAATCCACAAACCTATGGACACCTTATCTTCGACAAAGGAGGCAAGAATATACAATGGGAAAAAGACAACCTCTTTAACAAGTGGTGCTGGGAAAACTGGTCAACCACTTGTAAAAGAATGAAACTAGAACACTTTCTAACACCATACACAAAAACAAACTCAAAATGGATTAAAGATCTAAATGTAAGACCAGAAACTATAAAACTCCTAGAGGAGAACATAGACAAAACACTCTCTGACATAAATCACAGCAGGATCCTCTATGACCCACCTCCCAGAATATTGGAAATAAAAGCAAAACTAAACAAATGGGACCTAATGAAACTTAAAAGCTTTAGCATAACAAAGGAAGCTATAAGCAAATTGAAAAGACAGCCTTCAGAATGGGAGAAAATAATAGCAAATTATGAAACAGACAAAGGATTAATCTCAAAAATATACAAGCAACTCCTGCAGCTCAATTCCAGAAAGATAAATGACCCAATCAAAAATGGGCCAAAGATCTAAACAGACATTTCTCCAAAGAAGACATACAGATGGCTAACAAACACATGAAAAGATGCTCAACATCACTCATTATCAGAGAAATGCAAAACAAAACCTCAATGAGGTACCATTACCCGTCAGTCAGGATGGCTGCTATCCAAATGTCTACAAGCAATAAATGCTGGAGAGGGTGTGGAGAAAAGGGAACCCTCTTACACTGTTGGTGGGAATGCAAACTAGTACAGCCGCTATGGAGAACAGTGTGGAGATTTCTTTAAAAACTGGAAATAGAACTGCCATATGACCCAGCAATCCCACTTCTGGGCATACACACCAAGGAGACCAGATCTGAAAGAGACACGTGTACCCCAATGTTCATTGTAGCACTGTTTATTATAGCCAGGACATGGAAGCAACCTAGATGCCCATCAGCAGATGAATGGATAAGGAAGCTGTGGTACATATACACTTTGGAATATTACTCAGCCATTAAAAAGAATTCATTTGAAGCAGTTCTAATGAGATGGATGAAACTGGAGCCCATTATACACAGTGCAGTAAGCCAGAAAGATAAAGACCAATACAGTATACTAACGCATATATATGGAATTTAAAAAGATGGTAACGATAACCCTATATGCAAAACAGAAAAAGAGACACAGATGTACAGAACAGACTTTTAGACTTTGTGGGAGAAGGCGAGGGTGGGATGTTCAGAGAGAACAGCGTTGAAACAAGTATACTATCAAGGGTGGAACAGATCACCAGCCCAGGTTGGATGCATGAGATGCGTGCTCAGGGCTGGTGCACAGGGAAGACCCAGAGGGATGGGATGGAGAGGGAGGCGGGAGGGGGAATCGGGATGGGCAATCCCATGCAAATCCATGGCTGATTCATGTCAATGTATGGCAAAAACCACTACAATAGTGTAAAGTAATTAGCCTCCAACGAATGAAAATAAATGGAAAAAAAGAAAAACAGAAAGAAAAAAAAAAAAAGGAAATGGCAAATACTGTGTTGGCCAAAAAGTTCGTTTGGATTTTTTTGTAGCATCTTACAGAAAAAACTAAATAAATTTTGGCCAGCCCAACAGACGACAAATACATTTCTAAAAATAGATTACATTATCTTCATTTCATAGTTGAAGATTCTTAAGTTGACAGAAATATGACAGAACTAGAACAAGCATATCAATATCTGAAAAGGAGACACCGATCCTATTTAAATGAAGAAGTTGGTTTTCTAAAGTCCAATACACCCTGAGGGATGGGATGAGGAGGGAGGTGGGAGGGGGTTCAGAATGGAGAATACATGTACACCCATGGCTGATTCATGTCAATGTAAGGCAAAAACCACTACAATATTGTAAAGTAATTAGCCTTCAATTAAAATTAATAAATAAAAAAATACACTGGGAAAGGTGGATACACTATTGTTTTGCTTATTTTTACTTGGTTCAAGTAGCTACTAACTAGAGATGCTCGAAATGAATCTGTTTTATTGTAAGCTTGATTGCCTACACATCCCTAAATTATTCTATCACACAAATGACAGCTTATACTTAATGAAAGGGGCTACTTATTTAACTGCTGATTATTTCTGAGAAACCATTTTAACCTACTTCCCTATTTAAATGAAAATGGGGGGGGGTATACTTTCACAAATCTTCAAAGGAATGCATTTCTGCTTTTCATAGAAAGGAGAGTGGGATGAATATAGCAAGGCTTTCCTCCCACACACCCATGTTAGGCCTAGAGATTAAGGTATATAAGTACTAATAAAAAGCATCTTCTCCTGGGTATATATGCTGCTCCAGAGACCACCAAGAGAGCTGAGAGAGTGGTGACCAGACGTAGAAAGTCACGAGATCTCAGTACCTGTGTTGCTTTCCCCGTATCACTGCAAATGGCCCTGACTTTCCTGGGGAGGTTGTGCTGTTCATGTTCAGAGAGGAAGCTCAGATACAATTCTCTGAAGAGTAAGACAGTTTTCTTCTTTTAGGGCAAGATAATAGGTTTTATCCCTTCCCATAATTCTAAGCATTCTTTGCTTATGCTATTTCTAAGTGTGGTTAAAAGCTATTTAAATATGACTTTGATAGTGATAAGCTTTCCACTGACAAATATAATCATGAATCTCTCATGCTTTGTATGTATAGAATGAAACTATCAACAAAATCTAAGAATTTTCTTGCTATAGGTGGATAGTGTAGATTCAGTGTTAGTCATTATTTTCTTTAAAAAAAAAAAAAAAAGAGGTACTTGTTCCCGTATTAGTAATTTGCAGTTGATTATGGAGGTAACTTGTAAAATTATGGAGATCGTTTCCCCTTTTCCCCCAGTGTGTGTTTTATACTTACTTAGAGTGTATCTTAACTCACACTAGTCAGATTTCAAGTACTCAGTTGCCACATGTGGCTTAAGGCTACTATATTGGACAGTACAGCTAGTTCTATGGAGTCACAGAAGTCTGTCAAAAGAGTTTGTTTGGGTTTACATTGGAGTTACGGTTTCTCATACATTTTGCTTGATCTTGAGGAACGTAAATTTATCACTTAGGCTATAAGACTGGAAGCTTTTAAAAAGTTTTCTGCATTCTTAAGTTACTTAATATCACCGAAGTCAGTTAAATCTAGGGCAGATTCAAAGATATGTGATCATCAGTGCAGATACATTGTGTGTGTGCACGCTCAGGTGGTTAGTCATGTCCAACTCTTTGCAACTCACCTAAGAATTATTTCCCACTGTCAGCCTGAGTCTAGATACTTGTATAGCAGTCTCTCTTATTGTGCACTAAGGTGCCTTCTAATTAGATCAGTTGGATAAAGTAACAGTCCACTCTTGATCTTTCCACCTACATTTGTTCAGCTGACCCCAAAACAAGATTTGTTCTCAGTCTGCCCCTAAATTCCTTTTTCTTAGCAATCCTAGAGGGTAACTGTCTTCCACTCCCCAAAGGAATGTCTTGGTGGAATTGATTACAAGTCAAGTTTCCTCTTAACACACAACTCATGAACCCCATCCAATCATCCTGAGCCACCATTTTTCTCCAGCAGCAGGTTCAGGCTGGTCCACGGCAGCCTGAAGACAGCAGCTACTCCCTGTGTGATCTGGAGGAACCCTCAAAGCCCTGGCTGGTTCCTAACTGGGCTTCCCCGGTTAGCACTAGCGGTAGAGAACATACCTGCCAATGCAGGGGACATAGACACGCAGGTTCGATCCCTGAGTTGGGAAGATTCCCCTGAAGGAGGGCATAGCAACCCACTCCAGTATTCTTGACTGGAGAATCCCATGGACAGAGGAGCCTGGCAGACCACAATCTATAATGAGTCCTCTCATTAAAAAAAAAAAAAAAGAAAACAAACAAAAAAAACCAATTCTAATACCCACCACTCTGATCTTCTCTTCTAGATCCAGACTTTACTGAAAAGGCAAATGTGGGGTAGTATATTCAACTGATTGGTATTCAGCATCATCCAGATACTGATAGATACAGAACAATTAATTTTAGATTGAGACAGGACATTAAAAAGAAGGCAGCCTCTCTAAATGCTATGATTACTCTTCTTGACTAGAAGACTCAAGACAGCAATAATCATCTGGAATACATGTGTGCTAAGTTATTCAGTTATGTACGACTCTTTTTGATCCCATGGACTGTATCTTGCAAGGCTCCTCTGTTCATGGGATTCTCCAGGCAAGAATACTGGAGTGGGTTGCCATTTCCTTTTCCAGAGGATCTTCCTGACCCAGGGATCAAACTCACATCCCATATATCTACCTGCATTGGCAGGCAGGTTCTTTACCACCAGCGCCACCTGGGAATAACTGGGATACATGTAGGGACACAAAACAGAGTGACCAAAAAGTACATGAAGGAATATCATTATCATATAATTTTTTATCGGGCTGCATTTTTCCAGTAAATCCAATATGGGGGATGTTTTCAAAATATTGAATGTGTTTACTCATTAGGAGTATCTGTTCTACCTTACAGACTAGATTCTAATAAACTATGTTCTAATATTCCTAAAGGGAAACTTATTTAAGGAATTGAATAAATAAGCTGTGGTTTAATACAGAAAAAAGTGAAATAATTCAGTCTACTTTAACCTAGTGTTACTTTGGAAACGAAGTAGCCAAATAATTTGCTATACAGAAAATTGGGCATTTCTTTCTTCTACATTTTCAGAGAAAATGCTCTGCCCTCTATTCTATTATTTTTACATTGAAAGACTGAATGCTCACTTTGGGAAAATGTTCAGAGAATCCTCTCTTAAGATATAATTTCAATGTGTCAGAAACTATAATTTGTGTCAGAGAACAAAGTGATAAGGTTCATTGCAGGATTTTAAATACATTCCTGATGGTTTCTCAGTCCTTTTGTGAACTATTTTAGTGCAAAATGTTATTTATTTAATCAAATAGAGCCATTACTCACAATGGGAAATACATAAGCCTGTCTCTGCTAAGAACAGGAAAGAGCTTCTAGGATAAAGAACAGAACAGTGCTGGTATTTATGAGTGCAGATTTGAAAAGCACTGAACTAAACCAAATGAGTCTGACTCCCTCTTCTACGATTAAGCTCACAAAATGGAATCTGTAGCCAAATGCCTTTCTAGGGAGCTCTGCTCTTCAGAAGCTCCACAGCTGCTCAAGTAAATGAATATCTGCAATGAGTTTTTTGTTGAAATCACAAAACTGCACCCCAGGCTGCTGTAGATTCTTTGCCTGTTCACTTACACAGGAGACATCAACCTGTTGGATGACATGTGGGCTGGGGGAGCATGCTTATATTGGGAAATGTGCTCAGAGCATCTTTATAGAGTGAAGTCATGGTAGTAATTAATGTTGCTTCAAAAAGGGAGTTATTATATGTATGGAGTGGTGCAACAACAGAAGGTAAGAGCTGCACCAAATAAAATGATACAGTAGCTAAATCTCAGGCTCTGAAATCTGCTAGTTCAATTTCAATTTGGCCACTTGCTAACAGGATGAGAGCAGTCACAGTTCCAGGGCTGTTTTATGTATTAATCGATACAACTGTCCCAGGTAGCCCTTCAAACAGTTATTATTCTTCATTTGAATGGATGGTGAGGAAACAGATGTTGAGAATGGAACTCTCCCACAGGTAGGAAGGGGGAGCCTGGTTTTAATGTGAGTTGGCCACTGTAGAATCTGGGCTCTGAGCCAAGACGTGGTACGGGCAATGGGGACTGCTTACTCTTATTTCTGTCAATTAGCCCTTGCTTTCTGTTTTATCACCTGTAAAACAAAAATAAACACAAGACCATCTAATGGGGTTAAATGAGATCATGAATATAAGTGTAAAAAATAATAATAAAAAGAAATTTCAATTAGAGTTGATAAACCAGAAGGGGGAGCTCTCACACTTATAACAACAGATGGCAGAGCTCAACTCATAGAATAAAGTGTGTGGGTGCTCAGTCACACCTCCCATGGACCACAGCCCACCAGGCTCTGTTCATGTAATTCCCAGCAAGAATACTGGAGTGGGTGGCATTCCCTACTCCAGAGGATCTTCCTGACCCAAGGATCAAACCTGCATCTCCTGATTGGCAGGTGGATTCTTTACCACTGAGCCAGTTGAAGAATAAAGATTCCTTTCTTTCCCGTCAAGGACTCTGGCAATGAAAAGCCATGGATTCTTTGTTTGCTATTGTTGTTGTTGTTCAGTCACCAAGTCACATCTGACTCTCTGTCACCCCATGGTTTGCAGCACTCCAGGCTTCCCTGTCCTTTACTATCTCCTGGAGTTTGCTCAAACTCATGTCCATTGAGTCAATGATGCCATCCAACCATCTCCTCATCTGTCGTCCCCTTCTCCTCCTGCCCTCATTCTTTCCCAATGGGCTGGCTCTTCACATCAGGTGGCCAACATATTTGCTATCGCCCTCCTAAATTCCTTTCTCCTCTGTAAGATTGCTCTTTTTCCCTTGCCATGGTAGGACTTGTATGTGGCTCCTCATGGTTACAGACCCTCAGTTGCAATTCTCTGGTGATCCCCAATAGATTCATCTTTGCTGGTGAAATTTCTGACAGTCTATCTCATGTCAAGATAGTGAACTGAGCACAGTGCCTGAAACCCAATACCCAGGAAATGTAGTTTTACCAAAAGTGTGCCTCCCTCCAGTCAGTCTCTGGAGAACAATTATTTTCTAAATGTTAATTAATCAAGACAGCTAAATCTGTTTATTGGCTCAAACTTTCACTGCATCTCACCTTAACAGAGTTGATTAGTATCTCAAGCAGGTGTCATTTGAGATTGCAATTGTCAATCATTATCATTCCATCTATGATGGTGAAAATATCATCATGATACATGGGGTGATTTATAATACAGCAAAGACTAAATTGCTCAGAAGCATGAGCCAAAGCCCTTAACAGGTACAATGACTACCTGGACTGATCTGCCACATTTAAATCTTATTAAAGGGCAGGATCTGCCAGGTGGCAATCTTGAAGCATGCTGATATAAGCCAGCATTCTGACTACATAAATTCCAGCAAGGGAGCTGAAGGGACTAGGTACTAGCTATGTGCACCTGCTCTTTCACCTTTAGACAAATGCTACAGAGCAGCAAAAAAAACTTGTCCAAGGAAGACATTGTGAGAGGCCATTATTAACACATACACCAGGAAGTGTTTAGTAAAAGATACTAGGTTTTCCTATTACAAATGATTTAGAAAAGAAAAAAAGTTAAGACCTGTAAATAAACAACATACACACACGGCATTCAACGAACAAGTGCAGATGATGAGAAATGACTTTATAAGATAATCCATTCCCAAATTTAGATTACCCTCTATTTAAATGATGATATAATTTTATAGACTATTTTCAGTCTTTAGGGAGGAAGGTGACTGGTGGCTAAGAGCACTGACTCTGGATCCTGAAGGCCTAGGCTCAAATATTGGCTCTGTCACTTATTACTACCTTATTTTAAGTAAATTACTTGAATTCTCTTTGCCTCAATGTCAACTGTAAGTGACAATAATAATAGTACTGACTTTTAGGTTGTTATTAAGATTCAACAACTAATATACAAAACATGGAATCTAAGAAACAGAACAATACCTGGCTTTTTACAAGTTTGTTTTTAAATAAATTTATTCAACAGCTTTTAGTTTACATCTTAAAAGAAAATGTTACTAATAGGTGGTGAACTTTCTATTAGTAACATTTCCTTAAGATGTGAACTAAAAGCTGTTGAACAAATTTATTTTATTTTAAAAAAATGGTTTGTGAACTCCCTGGGCTTCCCAGGTGACCCTAGTGATAAGGAACTCACCTGCCAATGCAGGAGATGCAGGTTCAGTCCTTGGGTTGGGACTCCCTGGAGGAGGGAACAGCAACCCACTCCAGTACTCTTGCCTAGGAAATCCCATGGACAGAGAAGCCTGGCAAGCTACAGTACCTGGGGTCGCAAAGAGTTGGACACAACTGAATCGACTTAGCACCATGAATTTACTACCGGCGCATTAATACATTGAAAAAATATGTCAACCTGTCAAGGTCACCAGGGTGCTATTTACTTCTCAAATGTTATTTTGCAATTTTCTAAATAGCTTCCTCATAGCAACACATACACCACTGAGGGAAAATAAATTGCCAAGTGAAACTTGAAGAACAGAGTAAAATAGTAATCAAATTTATAGAGACAGAAAAACCATTGAAACTTTCATCTATTATTCTTTACTGATAAGTCAAAGAGCAATGTAAATTACTCATATTAACAGAATCAATAAAGATAAATGTTAAGCGGTTCTTGTAGGATATGACTATCATTAAGTAAGTATTCCATTACAAATTAAGGAATTGCTATCTAGTCAGCAGTCTTGAGAAAACAATATCATTACACTTTGAAGGGAAAGATAAATACAATTTAGGTTAACAACACAATGTCAGTACTAAAGAAAAGTCAAATTAGCAAGCAAAGAAAGCAACATTATTTTTCTCTTCTGTTATGTAGCTGATTTTGTTCTGAAGCAATGCATTTAGCAAAATGAAGTAATTTGGAGAGAAAGAATCTCACATGAGATATGAATTCTGATGACAAACATAATAACTTTTTAATTAATTGTTCTGCTTGAAACTGACCCATAAAAATAGCAAAGTTGCTTCTTTTCATTCTAAAGACCACAGACCAAAGCAATAACTAGGATAGAAACCAATTATTTTCACATATCAACCAGACCAAAACAGGAAGTAATGATATTAAAATGAGTTAGTCACAATATATCACAAATCCAACTTTGTAAAGAATGATTGCTCAATAACTGGCTTGCAAATTTCCAGAAGCTACAATTTTGTAACCACATTAGCATGCAACATTTGCACCATTTTTTTGTAATGTACATTTTATGACCTACCTGGCCTTTAAAAATCATGCAATGTGTTAATTAGTGATTCCACAAAGAAAATAATAAGATCCATTATTATAAATCCAAATTCTTGGTTTTGACAAATTTCAACAGAGAAATTTTCACTATGCTTCTTCAGTATCATAGACTGACACTTGCCATGAAAGTATACTTTTTTCACACATTGAGGTTCATGCATATTCAGTCATGTCCAACTCTTTGTGATCCCACGGACTGTAGCCTGCTAGGCTCCTCTGTCCATGGAGATTCTCCAGGCAAGAATACTGGAGTGGATTGCCATTTCTTCCGCCAGGGAATCTTCCCCACCCAGGGATTGAACCTGTATCTCCTGCATTGGCAGGAGGATTCTTTACCACTGAGCCAACTGGGAACATTAAATTTGTTCAAATCATCTTTAGCAAGACAGAATGCCAGCAGCTTTTAAAAGCTTCATCAATGAATGGAAAGTCTCCTTAAGCAGATATATTAATACCATAAAGAGTCACTCTAACACTCTCATGAACTTCCCCGATGACTCAGAGGATAAAGAAACTGCCTGCAATATAGTAGACAAAGGAGACACGGGTTCAATTCCTGGATTGGGAAGACTGCCAGAAGGAAGCATGGCAGCACACTCCAGTAGTCCTGCCAGGAAAATCCCATGGACAGAGGAGCCTGGCGGGCTACAGCCCAAAGGGTCACAAAGAGTCAGACACAAATGAGTGACTAAGCATGTGGGATAGCAGCATCCATGGTTCTGGGAGAAGTGTGTACAAAGATAATTTTTTTTTTTTGCCAGGATTTACCGAGAACCCCTTATTCCTTGCTTCCATGGCCTAAGCAGGTAGTAGATCAACTTGATAAGGCGCTCTGACCGTGCAGCATGAAAGTATTACATACAATTCTCTTTTGCAAGTAGAATGGGCCAATGCAACAACAGATGAAGCGAGTCTAATGAAATTATGAGGGGCAGGAACAGGACCAGACAGCTTACCCATATGTAAGACATATAAACAGAAAAAAGTATCTCTTGGCCCTGCTTGTTACAGAAAGTTGACCTGCTCAGGGAGTCACCTGTGACCACCTTATCACTGGGAAAGTGATTGAACACATGAATTGAAATATCTATAGGACAGGGGCAGAGTGAGGGGGTCAAAGAAGGGTTAACCAGAAGGCACTGTGATATAAAGAGGAGAAGCTTCACTGAGAGAAAACTGGACACTGGACTTTCACATTTACCAGGGCAAGATGATATCCTGACGATGGTGGAACCTGAGTTTTCTTCCCATCACCTCCGTTAAAACAGAATCTGCCAATTCTAGATCACAGGCTGCACCAACAGCTTCTTCACCATTTGGATCAAAGGGGCGCCTCTGGTGGCTCAGTGGTAAAGAATCCACCTGCTAACGCAGGAGACGCAGGTTCAAACCCTGGGTTGGGAAGATCCCGTGGAGAAGGGAGTGGCAACCCACTCCAGTAATCTAGCCTGGGAAATCCAATGGACAGAGGAGCCTGGTGGGCTATAGTCCATGGGGTCATAAAGAGTTGGGAATGACTTAGTGACTAAATAACAACATAGGGCTGAATACATCGTACACTCTGTCCATTGTGGTACACTTTCTGGGCCCCCTTAGCACTTAAGGAGAAAATCTGATCATGGAGGAGAAAAGATTGAATTGCATGTTATGACCAATCAGTGTGGCCTCTAGCAATGCATTCTGGGGACTGAATGAGAAATTCCATTTCACCCCACTTTTAGAGGTGGTCTTTTCCAGAGACTAACATACTATTATGACCCAAGGGCCAAGTCTGGCCTACTACCTGTTCTGTGTGGTCTGTGTGCTAAGAATGGTTTTAGTACTTTTAAACAATTACATCTCAAATGGTTGTATACGTACCTACCTAATATCCTCAGATTTATCTCTTTCCTTCAAAGCCTAGAGTATTTAATACCTTGCCCTCTACAGAAAAATTCTACCAACTTGTGCCCCAGTTCCACAAAGTAATAGTTGTTATCTACTAGCAGAGTTCTTTAGTCAGTTGCTTAGGTCTAGATATTTGTGGCTTTTTATTGATTAAATTTTTTTTCTTTTTCTTTTTTTTTTTTTGCTTTTGCAATTATGTCTTTTTGTGTGGCTATTTTTTTTATTAGTTTGTTTATTTTAATTGGAGGCTAATTACTTTACAATATTGTAGTGGTTTATGTGATACACTGACATGACTCAGCCATGGGTGTACATGTGTCCCCCATCCTGAAACCCCACCCACCCCCCTTTCCCTCCCATCCCTCAGGGTCATCCCAGTACACCAGCCCTGAGCACCCTGTCTCATGCATCACACCTGGACTGACGATCTATTTCACATATGATAATATACATGTTTCAATGCTATTCTCTCAAATCATCCCACCCCCGCCTTCTCCAAAACAGAGTCCAAAAGTCTGTTCTTTGTATCTGTGTCTCTTTTGCTGTCTCACATATAGGGTCATCGCTACCATCTTTCTAGATTCCATATATATGCATTAATACACTGTATTGGTGTTTTTCTTTCTGACTTACTTCACTCTGTATAATAGGTTCCAGTTTCATCCACCTCATTAGAACTGATTCAAATGCATTCTTTTTAATTGCTGAGTAATATTCCATTGTGTATATGTATCACAGCTTTCTTATCCATTCGTCTGCTGATGGACATCTAGGTTGTTTCCATGTCCTAGCTATTGTAAAGAATGCTGTGATAAACATTGGGGTACACGTGTCTCTTTCAATTCATTAAATGTTTTTATCAGAAACATTATAAAACAGATCTGTACATAGATAGTATTGGAGCATATAGCTCCTTGACTTTAAAGAAAGGAAATAATTCCTATACTGAGTAGCTTAACAGTAGCCATATTATTAATGACTCTAGGAAACACCAGTTTGAATTATTCATGTAGCAAATATAAGAATTCAAATGACTATCTGGGTAAAGTAACTAATATTCCAATACTAAGGAGGAATGTTTTCATTTTCCTTTTAAGGTTAGCATTTTCTAACAATAACTTACAGGTCATTATTGTCCGATGAGTTTTTAAGTTATCATATTGAATAAAATATATGAAATTTTAGTATAAAAACTCAAATAGGTTTTCCTATGGGACTACTCAAGATACCTTCTGGTGAATTATATTGTGTTTTAGTTTTCTTTCCACAAATGTATCACTCCAGTTGAGGGGGACATTCTACAACCTTTGTTCTTGAGGCTTAAGGAAAGGCCATACCCCTGAATGACAGAAAAAGACAAAGGATCTGGGAATCTGGCTATCAGTGGATGACAATACTGATTGATAACCCAAATAAGCTTGACCTGAAATGTTTTACTGAGTGGTGGGGACAAGGCAGCCTTTAAAGTTCTCTGTCTTCAATGTTCCTACCCTCATTTCTATAGAGAGCCTGGCATTCATATTTTAACAAGCACATTCTACTTAGGGAGCTTTGCCATCAGTTTTATATTCACAATTTTGTATTTGCATATTGTTTTACTGATATAAAGAAGCATTTTTAGCCAACATTGCATCCGTGTGTATTAGAGTGAATAACATATTACTTACGGTTCAACATTCTTCATGAAACACTCAATTCACCTACCATGAACAAAACATAAATACTGTTGATGGCTTATCAAGTAGAAAGGGGGAAAAAAATGAACAGCACACAGACTTGCATCATGCCATGGACTCCAAAAATATCGTTCCCATTACACATAAATCATAGTTTACAGAATAAAACTCTCTCAAATGCTGCAGTGTAGCCCACAGGGTAGTAAGTGGAAGCCAAAAAAGATAAGCAGAAGTTAGTGTGGGTTCTGCATTTACCAAAATGATAAACTGTGCAATTACTTGCTGAAGAACAAATTATGTATAAAACTGAGATGTATTCAGAAAGATTTCCTATACAGGAAATATAAAAGAGAAATTGAAAGACTTTGAGGTAATTATGATCTCAAGAATCATTGTCAAAATTTAACAAAAAGATGAACCTAATTCTGTTGCCGTGGATGCTTTGTCTTCTAAACTTGAGAGCAGACAGCCTTGTTTCATTCATCTTTGGTACTGTGTTTCTCTATCAAGGCCCTGTTTAACCATCTATTAAGTGGAATTAACAAGAATGTTGTCCTCTACCTATTTCATTCTGTGGTTGTGAGGATTAAATGAGTTAATGTATTTAAAACATTACCATCTAGGCAGTGGCAGTTGTCGTTAAATGTTTAAACACTGCACCCTGGGAAGGGAGGGTGACCTGATTTGCAGTGTTTGCTGATTTCTGTGATATAATTTCAAGCTACCCATGAGACATCCTGGAACCAGGAGTTGAGAAGAGGAGGCGCACAATGGTTTCTTACAAAACAGTAAAGCAGATTCTAGCACACTATTGCATCTAGCCCTTTGTTTGTTTCATTCACACAAAGATGTGTGCTTGTCAGTCAAGATGAATATACTTCACAACTTGTGAATCAGTTTATGTAGGAGTCTGTAATTAGGCTCTCAGAGTAGAATCTAGTCACAGCTAGTCATTTCTATAATATGGGTTCGGTAATAGAACAGGCAAGCAAACTCTGTGAATGTGAAGAACAAATTACAGCATTCAACAAATATCCATAGAAGTATATTATTTGCAAAGCACTGATGTTTCTGGTGGATTATCAATAATGACAGGATAGCGTCCCTGCCCTCCATTAGCTTATATCCTTATTGAGGTGGTAAAGGAAAGATATGCAGTAGGCTAGAAATATTAAAGGAGCAATCTACAATGCTATTTAAGAAAATGTTTGAGGATGCACCAGCCCACCTTTCATAAAATTCTAAGATACTTCTAGGAAATTTAATTATTTAAATTAATACAAGAACTTGGAGAGGTACATGTTTAAAAAGACTGAGGAAAAAAAACACAGAAACTCAAGCATGAAAAACAAAAACCACCCTCTTCTTTCTGTAGACTTTTTTATTTTTTTAAACCAATATAGAGCTGCATCCTAGGGATTATAAATCTGTGCTTGAAACCCCAACACTCACATTCTGTTTATGACTTTGGCCCCTGTGTGGAATCCTAAGTAGTTAGTTAAACAACCCTAAGGGTGGTCATGATGACTCAACAATAAAATATACATATGATGGAAAGAAATATGGCATCTGTTTTGACAGCTCTAAGATATATTTACAGGTTATTCATATTCACTAGGCTATTATTCATAAGAGCAAAAGATTTATACAACTTAAATGTTCACATACAGGAAAGTTGTTAAAATAACAGAAAAGAATGGAATAATGAAATATGTATGTGAAGCTATATATATGAAATAGTACTCTATGTATTGATGTGGGGAAAGCTTCAAAATATTAAGTGAAAGCGAGCATTGTGTAAAATAATGGACATATGTGCTATCATTTTTTTGAAAAGAGGGAAAATAATAACTATTGCTTTGATTATGCATAAAAAAATCATCTTTGGAAGGAAAAAAAATATACTAGTAACAGTGGCTACTTGTTGGGGTAAGGGATAGAAACAGGGAGAATGCGGAAGATATTTGAGGAGAAATATTTCATTTTGTATTGTCTTTATATTTAAGCTCACATTTTGTGAGGAAATCACCTCCCTTATGTAGATGTCTTTCTCACTCCCACTAAGACTCTGGCTCCTGCTCCAGCCCGCAGGTTTCTCCCCAACCTCACACACACACACACACACACACACACACACACACACACACACACACACACGGGAATGCCTTTCTCAGCCCCACATAATAATCAAGAACCCTGGCAATTACCAGGAAACTCTGATACAAAGAGTGCTAGCCATCTGCAGGCAGTGTCACCATCCCACTGGTCAAGCAACAATCCTATGACCACCCATTACCACCTCTTTGAGGGCTGGAAACTGGTGTCTGGTATCTACCACAATATCCAAAAAATATGGTTTATTGGACTAATAAATGAGTAGACACTTTTTTTTCCTGATTTGGGAAGGAAGAAAATTCACAGAATTATTTACACCCTCACTTATGCTGGAGAAAAAAATCTAATATAATACTTGGAGGAAATCATAATAGAAGAAAAATCAAGTTTAAAAAATTTCTCAAAATTAGAGAAGTAAAAAATGTGTTTATTTTTCATACAGTAGATTTGCAGGGTAGAGAAGAAAAATAATAGTAATAGTTAATGTTAGTAATGATTATCAACATATGTCAATCACTATGCTAAAAAGATTTATGTAAATTACATCATTTGATCCTTAGATCTATACATTGAATAGAACCATTTAACTAACTCTCTTCTCTTCTTCTGTTATACAACTTTCAGCAATAGTGTACAAAACTTAAAAAAAAAAAAAGCAAAGTTAGAAATTCCTTTTCCATTAATAGATGGGCACACACAACTTAATCTTAATTGCCCTAGGTCAGAGTTTGTAGCAAACTGTAATGGGAGACATTTAGGTGTGCATATAGGAAAGGACATTCTATTTTTCATGCCCTGATTAACTCCCCAGCTATGGGGATCATACATTTCATCACACTGCCCAATCACTTAATAAAACTGGGGTCTCATTCTGTCTGGGCAAAGCCATGCTCTCTAAAAATGATCCCTGTGCACAAACAACTGCCGCCAATAACTCGCTGAAGTCTGAGTCATGTACACATTTGCACATTTATGAGCCAAAGAAAGGGAGCTAGATTGACTCCCTTTTGTAAAAATGATTGGCTTAAACCACCTGTACAGTAGGCCATTGATGTTCTTGATTATCCATATGGAAGCCAGGCTCCTACCCCCCACCTCCACCCTGTTACTACATCCCCAACGAAAACTGAAAGCTAGGGGCTCTTTATTTATTTTAACTGGAGGCTAGTTACTTTACAATATTGTAGTGGTTTTGCCATACACTGACATGAATCGCCGTGGGTGTACATGTGTCCCCATCCTGCATCCCCCTCCCACCTCCCTCCCCACCCCATCTCTCAGGTTGTTCCACTGCACTGGCTTTGAGGGCCCTATCTCATGCATCCAACTTGGACCTATTTCACGTATGGTAATATATATGTTTCAATGCTATTCTCTCAAATCATCCCACCCTCACCTTCTCCCACAGACTTCAAAAGTCTGTTCTTTATCTCTGTGTCTCTTTTACTGTCTCGCATATAAAGTCATCATTGCCATCTTTCTAATTTCCATATATATGTGTTAATATACTGTATTGGTGTTTTACTTTCTGACTTACTTCTTGATAATTACGTTTCAAAGTGGTGACTCACAGGTCCCTGAGAAATTTGTCCCTGGGTTGTAAAGCTAGTGAGAGGCTAGAAGAAAATTTGTATCTGAAAGGGGCAGAGAAAATTTATGATTTTAAGTTTTCTAGAGTAAATGCTCTAAAAAAAAGAGAAGCCAAGAAACTAAAGACAGGAAGCCAGTTCTTTAAAGTTTAATCAAGCTGAGGGAAACCTTAAGGCCATCTTTGTCACTAAGAAGAGAAAACATAAAAATAAGAAAAATAAAAAACAAACAATAAAAGCACCTACATTATGAGCCCTGTGTGAACTGGAATTTTTTACCAAAAAAAAAAAAAAATTAGCCAGAGCTAAATCACATGATCCTTTTCACATTTACTGTCGCTCATAGAAGGCACTCCTTTGGCTTCTCCTATATATAACTGACTTCCATATCATATGGCTAATTTCTACCACCCTCTAGAGAGATTAACCCTTAAATACAACTGCCTTCTAGACCTATCCCAACACATTTCTCCTTGATTCTTCACATTAAACCTGCTTCAAATTGAACAAGCTGTCCTCGCATTTTTTCCTTCATTGCTCCATCATCTTAATAGATAAAATATAACTGAAGTACAACTAAAATTATAGATTCAAAATATTTTGTAACAGTCCACAACCTAGAGAATTAGGTCCAATCCTTAATAGTGTAATTCTAACCTCCTTTTCTAAATGTATTGTACTTGATAACAACTGCTGATCATAGGCTTGGGACTTCAGGCTACCAAAATACCCTTGGAGCACACTAGTGCTGTTTTCATGGCTTTGTACCCTGGAAGTCTTTTTCTACTGGTCCCAAAAACTTAAATCTAACCCTCTCCTTCTTCCAAACCTCAGATATCCACCCGTAAATCATATTTCATTCCTTATCGCCTTAATACAATATTTGACCCAATCCATGTGTTTTTTTTTTTTTTTTCCTTTCCTGTGTCTCTTTTTCTGTTTTGCATATAGGGTTATCGTTACCATCTTTCTAAATTCCATATATATGTGTTAGTATGCTGTAATGTTCTTTATCTTTCTGGCTTACTTCACTCTGTATAAGGGGCTCCAGCTTCATCCATCTCATTAGGACTGGTTCAAATGAATTCTTTTTAATGGCTGAGTAATATTCCATGGTGTATATGTACCACAGCTTCCTTATCCATTCATCTGCTGATGGGCATCTAGGTTGCTTCCATGTCCGGGCTATTATAAACAGTGCTGCGATGAACATTGGGGTGCACGTGCCTCTTTCAGATCTGCTTTCCTCAGTGTGTATGCCCAGAAGTGGGATTGCTGGGTCATATGGCAGTTCTATTTCCAGTTTTTTAAGAAATCTCCACACTGTTCTCCATAGTGGCTGTACTAGTTTGCATTCCCACCAACAGTGTAAGAGGGTTCCCTTTTCTCCACACCCTCTCCAGCATTTATTGCTTGTAGACTTTTGGATAGCAGCCATCCTGACTGGCGTGTAATGGTACCTCATTGTGGTTTTGATTTGCATTTCTCTAATAATGAGTGCTGTTGAGCATCTTTTCATGTGTTTGTTAGCCATCTGTATGTCTTCTTTGGAGAAATGTCTGTTTAGTTCTTTGGCCCATTTTTTGATTGGGTCATTTATTTTTCTGGAATTGAGTTTCAGGAGTTGCTTGTATATTTTTGAGATTAATCCTTTGTCTATTTCATAATTTGCTATTATTTTCTCCCAATCTGAGGGCTGTCTTTTCACCTTACTTATAGTTTCCTTTGTAGTGCAAAAGCTTTTAAGTTTCATTAGGTCCCATTTGTTTAGTTTTGCTTTTATTTCCAATATTCTGGGAGGTGGGTCATAGAGGATCTTGCTTTGATTTATGTCGGAGAGTGTTTTGCCTATGTTCTCCTCTAGGAGTTTTATAGTTTCTGGTCTTACATTTAGATCTTTAATCCATTTTGAGTTTATTTTTGTGTATGGTGCTAGAAAGTGTTCTAGTTTCATTCTTTTACAAGTGGTTGACCAGTTTTCCCAGCACCACTTGTTAAAGAGGTTGTCTTTTTTCCATTGTATATCCTTGCCTCCTTTGTCAAAGATAAGGTGTCCATAGGTTTGTGGATTTATCTCTGGGCTTTCTATTCTGTTCCATTGATCTATATTTCTGTCTTTGTGCCAGTACAATACTATCTTGATGACTGTGGCTTTGTAGTAGAGTCTGAAGTCAGGCAGATTGATTCCTCCAGTTCCATTCTTCTTTCTCAAGATTACTTTGGCTATTCGAGGTTTTTTGTATTTCCATACAAATTGTGAAATTCTTTGGTCTAGTTCTGTGAAAAATACCGTTGGTAGCTTGATAGGGATTGCATTGAATCTATAGACTGCTTTGGGTAGAATAGCCATTTTGACAATATTGCTTCTTCCAATCCATGAACACGGTATGTTTCTCCATCTGTTTGTGTCCTCTTTGATTTCTTTCATCAGTGTTTTATAGTTTTCTATGTATAGGTCTTTTGTTTCTTTAGGTAGATATACTCCTAAGTATTTTATTCTTTTTGTTGCAATGGTGAATGGTATTGTTTCCTTAATTTCTCTTTCTGTTTTTTCATTGTTAATATATAGGAATGCAAGGGATTTCTGTGTGTTAATTTTATATCCTGCAACTTTACTATATTCATTGATTAGCTCTAGTAATTTTCTGGTACAGTCTTTAGGGTTTTCTATGTAGAGGATCATGTCATCTGCAAACAGTGAGAGTTTCACTTCTTCTTTTCCTATCTGGATTCCTTTTACTTCTTTTTCTGCTCTGATTGCTGTGGCCAGAACTTCCAACACTATGTTAAATAGTAGTGGTGAGAGTGGGCACCCTTGTCTTGTTCCTGATTTCAGGGGAAATGCTTTCAATTTTTCACCATTGAGGGTGATGCTTGCTGTGGGTTTGTCATATATAGCTTTTATTATGTTGAGGTATGTTCCTTCTATTCCTGCTTTTTGGAGAGTTTTAATCATAAATGAGTGTTGAATTTTGTCAAAGGCTTTCTCTGCATCTATTGAGATAATCATATGGTTTTTATCTTTCAATTTGTTAATGTGGTGTATTACATTGATTGATTTGTGGATATTAAAGAATCCTTGCATTCCTGGGATAAAGCCCACTTGGTCATGGTGTATGATTTTTTTAATATGTTGTTGGATTCTGTTTGCTAGAATTTTGTTAAGGATTTTTGCATCTATGTTCATCAGTGATATTGGCCTGTAGTTTTCTTTTTTTGTGGCATCTTTGTCTGGTTTTGGAATTAGGGTGATGGTGGCCTCATAGAATGAGTTTGGAAGCTTACCTTCATCTGCAATTTTCTGGAAGAGTTTGAGTAAGATAGGTGTTAGGTCTTCTCTAAATTTTTGGTAGAATTCAGCTGTGAAGCCATCTGGTCCTGGGCTTTTGTTTGCTGGAAGATTTTTGATTACAGTTTCGATTTCCTTGCTTGTGATGGGTCTGTTAAGATCTATTTCTTCCTGGTTCAGTTTTGGAAAGTTATACTTTTCTAAGAATTTGTCCATTTCATCCAAGTTGTCCATTTTATTGGCATAGAGCTGCTGGTAGTAGTCTCTTATGATCCTTTGTATTTCAGTGTTGTCTGTTGTGATCTCTCCATTTTCATTTCTAATTTTGTTAATTTGGTTCTTCTTTGTTTCTTAATGAGTCTTGCTAATGGTTTGTCAATTTTGTTTATTTTTTCAAAAAACCAGCTTTTAGCTTTGTTGATTTTTGCTATGGTCTCTTTAGTTTCTTTTGCATTTATTTCTGCCCTGATTTTTAAGATTTCTTTCCTTCTGCTAACCCTGGGGTTCTTCATTTCTTCCTTCTCTAATTGCTTTAGGTGTAGAGTTAAGTTATTTATTTGGTTTTTTTCTTGTTTCTTGATGTAAGCCTGTAATGCTATGAACCTTCCCCTTAGCACTGCTTTTACAGTGTCTCATAGGTTTTGGGTTGTTGTGTTTTCATTTTCATTCATTTCTATACATATTTTGATTTCTTTTTTGATTTCTTCTATGATTTGTTGGTTATTCAGAAGCGTGTTATTTAGCCTCCATATGTTTGAAGTTTTAACAATTTTTTTCCTGTAATTGAGATCTAATCTTACTGCACTGTGGTCAGAAAAGATGACTGGAATGATTTCAATTTTTTTGAATTTTCCAAGACCAGATTTATGGCCCAGGATGTGATCTATTCTGGAGAAGGTTCCGTGTGCACTTGAGAAAAAGTGAAGTTGATTGTTTTGGGGTGAAATGTCCTATAGATATCAATTAGGTCCAGCTGGTCCATTGTGTCATTTAAGGTTTGTGTTTCCTTGTTAATTTTCTGTTTAGTTGATCTATCCATAGTTGTGAGTGGGGTATTAAAGTCTCCCACTATTATTGTGTTAGTATTAATTTCCTCTTTCATACTCATTAGTGTTTGCCGCACATATTGCGGTGCTCCTATGTTGGGTGCATATATATTTATAATTGTTATATCTTCTTCTTTGATTGATCCTTTGATCATTATGTAGTGTCCTTCTTTGTCTCTTTTCACATCCTTTATTTGAAAGTCTATTTTATCTGATATGAGTATTGCGACTCCTGCTTTCTTTTGGTCTCCGTTTGCATGAAATATTTTTTTCCAGCCCTTCACTTTTAGTCTGTATGTGTCTCTTGTTTTGAGGTGGGTCTCTTGTAGACAGCATATATAGGGGTCTTGTTTTTGTATCCATTCAGCCAATCTCTGTCTTTTGGTTGGGGCATTCAACCCATTTACATTTAGGGTATTATTGATAGGTGTGGTCCCGTTGCCTTTTACTTTGTTGTTTTGGGTTCACGTTTATACAACCTTTCTGCATTTCCTGTCCAGAGAAGATCCTTTAGCATTTGTTGAAGAGCTGGTTTGGTGGTGCTGAATTCTCTCAGCTTTTGCTTATCTGTAAAGCTTTTGAATTCTCCTTCATATCTGAATGAGATCCTTGCTGGATACAGTAATCTAGGTTGTAGGTTATTCTCTTTCATTACTTTCAGTACGTCCTGCCATTCCCTTCTGGCCTGGAGGGTTTCTATTGATAGATCAGCTGTTATCCTTATGGGAATCCCTTTGTGTGTTATTTGTTGTTTCTCCCTTGCTGCTTTTAATATTTGTTCTTTGTGTTTGATCTTTGTTAATTTGATTAATATGTGTCTTGGGGTGTTTCGCCTTGGGTTTATCCTGTTTGGGACTCTCTGGGTTTCTTGGACTTGGGTGGCTATTTCCTTCCCCATTTTAGGGAAGTTTTCAGCTATTATCTCCTCGAGTATTTTCTCATGGCCTTTCTTTTTGTCTTCTTCTTCTGGGACTCCTATGATTCGAATGTTGGGGCGTTTCACAGTGTCCCAGAGGTCCCTGAGGTTGTCCTCATTTCTTTTGATCCTTTTTTCTTTTTTCCTCTCTGCTTCCTTTATTTCCACCATTTTATCTTCTACCTCACTTATCCTATCTTCTGCCTCCGTTATTCTACTCTTGGTTCCCTCCAAAGTGTTTTTGATCTCATTCATTGCATTATTCATTTTTAATTGACTCTTTTTTATTTCTTCTAGGTCTTTATTAAACATTTCTTGTATCTTTTCAATCTTTGTTTCCAGGCTATTTATCTGTAACTCCATTTTGTTTTCAAGATTTTGGATCATTTTTATTATCATTATTCTAAATTCTTTTTCAGGTAGATTCCCTATCTCCTCCTCTTTTGTTTGACTTGGTGGGCATTTTTCATGTTCCTTTACCTGTTGGGTATTTCTTTGCCTTTTCATCTTGTTTAGATTGCTGTATCTGGAGTGGGCTTTCTGTATTCTGGAGGTCTGTGGTTCCTTTTTATTGTGGAGGATTAACCCAGTGGGTGGGGTTAGATGATTGGCTTGTCAAGGTTTCCTGGTTAGGGAAGCTTGCATCAGTGTTCTGGTGCGTGGAGCTTGATTTCTTCTCTTTGGAGAGCAATGGAGTGCCCAGTAATGAGTTTTGAGATGGGTCTATGTGTTAGGTGTGACCTTGGGCAGCCTGTATGTTGATGTTCAGGGCTATGTTCCTGTGTTGCTGGAGAATTTGCGTGGTATGTCTTGCTCTAAAACTTATTGGCTCTTGTGTGGTGGTTGGTTTCAGTGTAGGTATGGAGGCTTTTGGACAGTCACTTATTACTTAAAGTTCCATGTAGTCAGGAGTTTTCTGGTGTTCTCAGGTTTTGGGCTTAAGTCTCCTGCCTCTGGATTTCAGTTTTATTCTTCCTGTAGTCTCAGGACTTCTCCAACTATACAGCCCTTATAAGAAAACTTCTAGGTTAATGGCTAAAAGATTCTCCCCCATTAGGGACACCCAGAGAGGTTCACAGAGTTACATGAAGAAGAGGAGAGGGAGGAGGGAGATAGAGATGAGCAGGAGGAGAAAAAAGGGGACTCAAGAGGAGAGAGACAGATCTACGCAGCTGTCTGTTCCCAGAGTGTTCTCCGTAGCCCAGTCACCTACAAAGATTCACAGAATTGGATTGGGAAGAGAAGGGGAAAGGAGGAAATAAAGGTGTTCTGAGGTAGAAAACAGAGAGTCAAGATTGGGAGAGAATAATCTTCAGTTTAAAAATAGGGCTTCTCTTCTTTTTTTTTTTTTTGTAAGGTTATAGTGTATTGAAAATGAAAATTAAGGAGTAGTAGAGGAGTACTAGAGGACTTTAAAAGAAATAAGAGAAAAAGAAAAATAGAAAATAGAAGAGAAAAGGGAAAGAAAAAAAGAAAAAAAAAAAAGAAGAAAAAAAAATTTTTTTTTCCCCTAATTAAAAAAATCGTAAAAATCTATGGAAATGAAAGTTAAGGAGTAATGGGGGAGTAATAGGGGATTTTAAAGGAAAATAAAAGAGAAAAAATTAAAAAATAAATAAATAAAAAAAGAAAAAATAAAAAAGAGAGAAAAAAGTAAAATTCTATCTAGGAGTTTCTCTGGAGCTATTGTGGTCAGTGTGGGTTCGGCTCAGTTTCAGATAGCTCCTCGTTCCAGCTTACGCTTCTCGATATCTACAGGCTCCTCCGGTGTAGTCCGTGTTTTCTAGAGGGATTTTAATCTGTTGCACCAGTCCCTTCTGAAGCGGTTCCCTTTGTTTATTTGGCTTCTGTTTGCCGGTCTCTTCAGAGCCTCATTTCCGCCCTGACACAGGCGGGCGGAGGTGGACTCTTCTTCAGGTAGCTAGTTCCGTGGCTCTGCAGGGAGGGGCTGGCGCTGCCGGGAGGGGCTGACGCTGCTTTCTCCGTCTGCGCTGCTCAGGCTCCCGGCTGTTCTATATGGAGCGCGCCCCGCGCTGCGCGAGGTTCCAGCCCTCGGGTGTTCCACAGAAGCGCGGAGCAAAAAGCTGCGCCTGCTCTCTGTGCCTTCCCCGTCAGAGCAGTCCAGGCAGCGAGGGGCTTGGTGGGCGCACTCTCCCCAGGTGTGGCGCGCCCACTCCCTTCCGCGGACCCAGTCTCAGTTTCCGCTGGCGCCAGTCGGGTGCGCGCGCCTTCTGCCCTCCGCGTCCCCAGCCCCAGTCCCCGCCCGCGCCGGTCGGGTGCCTGCGCCCTGTGTCTCGCCGCGACCTTCCCCTCCCCCCTGCCTCCTGCCTCAGGCGGGGCTGGTCCGGTCCGCAGCCTGCGAGCTCTTCTCTGGACTTTCTCGGTCCCGTTGTTTTGCGAACGGCCGCAGTGTGTTCGGGCCGGTTAATTTACTCTCTCTCTTTTGGTCTCCCACAGTTCAAGTTGGCAACTCACAGAAGCTCCCTCCGATTGTCCTCAGGGCACTCAGGCCTGGACCCTACCCCAAGCAATGCGGCCTAAGACTCCCTTCCCGGACGGATCTCTGTCCTTAGCTCTTTTGTCTCACTTTTTATCTTTTATATTTTGTCCTACCTCCTTTTGAAGACAATGGGCTGCTTTTCTGGGCGCCTGATGACCTCAGCTAGCGATCAGAAGTTGTTTTGCGAAGTTTGCTCTGCGTTCAGTTACTCTTTTGATGAATTTGTAGGAGAGAAAGTGGTCTCCCCGTCCTACTCCTCCGCCATCTTGGCTCCTCCCCCCATGTGTTTTTAAATTAATTTTTATTGGAATATAGTTGCTTTATGCTATTGTGTGAGTTTCTACTGTACAGCAAAGTGAATCATCTACATGTATACATGTATTCCCTCTCCTTTGGATTTCCTTCCCATTTAGGTCACCTCAGAGCACTGAGTAGTTTCCTGAGCTATATAGTAGGTTCTCATTATATATCTACTTTATATTCAGTATCAATAGTGTATATATGTATCAGTCCCAATCTCCCAATTCATCTTACCCACCCCCACAGCGTTCATGTTTGTTCTCATCTGTGTCTTTATTTCTGCTTTGCAAATAAGATCATCTATACCATTTTCATAGAGTCCACATATATTCATTAAGATATGATATTTGTTTTTCTCTGATTTACTTCACTCTGTATGACCTGATATAGCCACTATGAAGAACAATATGGAGAGCCTTTAAAAAACTAAAAATACAACAATCATAGTTCCAAAAGATATATGGACTCCAACGTTTATTGCAGCACTGTTCACAATAGCCAGGACAGGAAAGCAACCTAAATGTCCATTAACAGAGGAATGGATAAAGAAAATGTGCCACATATATACAATGGAAGACTACTCAGCCATAAAAAGGAATGAATTTGGGTCACTTGTTTAGATTTGAATGGCCATCTTATTTTTTTAATACAAATATATAAATAGTTCAGTCTTCCAGTATGTTTGATTTCCTTTCCATAACTTAAATCATTATTTGCCCTATGTACCTAAATTTAAGATCTTCTGAACTATAAATTGTTTAAAATGTCTTATTTTTATAATCCTTTGTAACCTATCACAATGTCTGGCACATTTTAATTCCAAATAAATAATTGTGAAATACATTAAAAATAAGTCTTTACATTCTATTCATGAATGTAAAGGTGTTAGTCACTTAGTTATGTCTGACTCTTTGCAACCCCATGAACTGTAACCCACCAGGCTCCTCTGTCCATAGACTTCTCCAGGCAAGAGTACTGAAGTGAATTGTTATTTTTTTCTCCAGGGGATGTCCCCAAACCAGGCATGGAACGGGAACGTGAGTCACCTGCATTAACAGGTGGGTTCTTTACCATTGAGCCACAGGGAAGCCAAAACCTCAAAAGTTTTGAGGTCAAAGCAGTAGAAAAATAATAGCTTGAATTACAGGAATTCCTCAGACTCCAAGTCACTAGGTATGGAACTGTATTCAGTTGTACATCATGTGTAGTTTGGAAGGTAAAAATGATTTCTCGATAATTTTCCAAGAATAAATATAAGCCATAGGTGAAATATATTTGAAACAAGATGTGAATCTCATTCCAGATTATTTTTAAAGAACGTTTAACTGGTTTAAGTTATTATTTCAATTACTTCCCAATGATTGGACAAAGGGTGATATTTTAAATCCAAACACATGACAAAGAACGTGACCTTTATTCTGCTGGTGTAGGACCATTTTCCATAAGATCCATTAGCTACCTCAGGTTGGTGTTCAGAGCTACATCCTTGCACAAAGCATAAAGCATATCTGCCCAGATTAAAACAAATTCAAGTTAGTTGCTTTCAACAACTTTAACTAAAGGTGTTAATGGAACTGCTATTTATCTATTTAAACAAGCATGTGGTCAATAAATCTGATTTCTTAAAAGTGTATTTTGTGTCTGACTTACTTTTAAATGAAAAATAATCAAAACTGTGGCAAATGCAATGGAAGTATATTTGAAATTCTAATGGCAGCATTTATATTTATTAAAATCAGAACTTATCATCTATAGTAATTCTTCCTTGAAGTAAGATTCTCTTGCATCACATGCTCAAGAAGCTGTGGGTCGGTCATCTCCTTGATAACTAAGTGACAAAACAATTGCTACCTCATGGACCATAAAGAAGGCTGAGCACCAAAGAATTGATGCTTTCAAACTGTGGTGGTGGAAGACTCTCGAGAGTCCCTTGGACAGCAAGGAGATCAAACCAGTCAATCCTAAAGGAAATCGAACCTGAATATTCATTGAAAGGACTAATACTGAAGCTGTAGCTCCAAAACTTTGGCCATGTGATGCAAAGAGCCAACTCATCAGAAAGACCATGGTGCTGGGAAAGATTGAGGGCAAGAGTAGTAGTGGGAAACAGAGGACCAGATGGTTGGAGGTCATTACAGACTCCATGGGCATAAGTTTGAGCAAACTCCAGGAGACAGTGATGGACAGGGAAGCCTGGTGTGCTATAGTCCATGGGGTTTCAAAGAGTTGGACACAGCTTAGCGACTGAACAATGAACAACATCTTCATGTATGTACTTCCAAAATTGTAAAATCTGTCTCCCCAAAAACAGGCAGAACACTCTCTAACATAAACCATAGCAAGATCCTCCATGACTGTATAATGTATATATAGTATAGTATATTGGAAATGGGACCCAATTAAACTTAAAACCTTTTGCACAACAAAGAAAACTATAAGCAAGGTAAAAAGACAACCCTCAGAATGGGAGAAATTGATAGTAAATGAAACAACTGACAAAGAATTAATCTCCAAAATATACAAGCTGCTCATACAACTCGGTACCAGAAAAACCAACAGCCCAATCAAAAAGTGACAGAAGATCTAAACAGGGCATTGCTCCAAAGAAGACATACAGATAACTAATAATCACATGACTAGATGCCAACATCATTAGTAGAGAAATGTAAGTCAAAACTACAATGAAGTTATCATCTCACACTGGTCAGAATGACCATCATCAAAAAGCCTACACGCAGTAAATGTTGGAGAGGCTGTGGGAAAAAAGGTAACCTTCTTACACTGGTGGTGGGAAGGCAAATCGATATAGCCCCTATGGAGAACAGTATGGAGATTTCTTCTAAAAACCAGGAATAAAGCCACCATATGACCCAGCAGTCCCACTGCTGGGCATACAGCCCGAGGAAACCAGAACTGAGAAAGACACAAGTACTTCTGTGTTCATTGCAACACTATTTACAATAGCTGGGACATGGAAGCAACCTGGATGTCCATCAACACATGAAAGTATAACGAAATTGTGGTACATATACATAATGGAATATTCCTCAGCTATAAAAAGGAGCATATTTGAGTCAGTTCTGATGAGGAGGATGAACATAAAGCCTATTATACAGAGTGAAGTAAGTCAGAAAGAGACAAATATTGTATATTAATGCATATGTATGGAATCTAGAAAAATAGAAGTGATGATCCTACTTGCAAGGCAGTAAAGGAGACATAGACATTTTGAACACATTGGGGAAAAGAGACGGTGAGATTATATGAGAGAATAGAGCTGAAACATATATATTCAGTTCAGTTCAGTTCAGTTCAGTCGCTCAGTCGTGTCCGACTCTTTGCGACCCCATGAATCACTGCACGCCAGGCCTCCATCCATCACCAACTCCCACAGTCCACCCAAACCCATGTCCATCGAGTCGGTGATGCCATTCAGCCATCTCATCCCCTGTCGTCCCCTTCTCCTCCTGCCCTCAATCCCTCCCAGCATCAGGGTCTTTTCCAGTGAGTCAACTCTTCGCATGAGGTGGCCAAAGTATTGGAGTTTCAGCCTCAGCATCAGTCCTTCCAATGAACACCCAGGACTGATCTCCTTTAGGATGGACTGGTTGGACCCCCTTGCAGTCCAAGGGACTCTTCAACACCACAGTTCAAAAGCATCAATTTTTCGGCGCTCAGCTTTCTTCACAGTCCAACTCTCACATCCATACATGACCACTGGAAAAACTATAGCCTTGACCAGATGGACCTCTGTTGGCAAAGTAATGTCTCTGCTTTTTAATATGCTATGTAGGTTGGTCATAACTTTCCTTCCAAGGAGTAAGCATCTTTTAATATACATTACCATATGTAAAATAGATAGCCAGTGGGAATTCAGTGTATGATGCAGGGAACCAAAACCCAGGGCTTTATGACAACCTAAGGGATGAGATGGGGAGGGAGATGGAATGGGTGTTCAAGAGGGAGGGGCCATATGTATACCTAATGCTGATTTATGTTGATGTATGGCAATAACCATCAAAACATAATGAGGTAATTATCCTGTAGTTAAAAAAATCTCCCTCGACAAAATTACAATTAAAAATGATATGCTAACCAATCATAAATTGAATGAAATAAATCAGAAAAAAAGAAGAGAATCAAATTGATGACTGATTACAGAACTAAGCCATCAAGATGTGAAGTCTTTTTGTTTGAAACAGTGAGCTAAAGGATTCCACTTATAACAACAATGCTAAATATTAACATCTTAAGAAAAATCTTAACAAAGATGTGCAGAATATATCTGGAGAAGAGTTTAAGACTCTTCAGGAAAACACAAAAAGGAAACATGAACAACATACAGCCACTATGGAGAACAGTATGGAGATTTCTTAAAGAAACTAGGAATAAAGTTTTTAAAAACCAGATAATGGTTTTCTCTAGTGAGTTATAATGTTCAATATGATTTCAGTAAAATCCCAACCAGAACACTTTTAAATCACCAAAATAATAGCAAAGCTTATGTGGAAATTTATCTGTGTAAATGGCAGAGATCTGAAAAAGAATCTTATGTTACTTTGCTTAAAATTATTATGAAATATTTCATACATATGAAATATTCATGATATGTAAAATATAAAGCCAAATAAAACACTACCCAGCTTAATAAATTAAGCATTAGCCATAGACTCTCCAATATTATTCTCTCCCTTATATCCAAGAGATTTCAAAAAGTCACATGATTTGTACTTCCCAACAAACCACTCAATCCTAAAGGAAATCAACCCTGAAATTCATTGCAAGGACTGATGCTGAAACTGAAGCTCCAATATTTTGGCCACCTGATGCAAAGAACAGACCTTTTGGAAAGACCCTGATGCTGGGAAAGATTGAAGGCAGAAGGAGAAGGGGCCAACAGAGAATCAGATGGTTGTATTGCATCACCGACTCAATGGACATGAGTTTGAGCAAGTTCCAGGAGTTGGTGATGGACAAGGAGGCCTGGCGGGCTGCAGTCCGTGGGGTTGTAAAGAGTCAGACATCACTGAGCAACTGAACAGAACATTCCTTCAGACCGTCTCCAACTCCATTGCAAATCCTGTCAGGCTCGCCTCTTACTATAGCCACAAAGGAGGCAGACAGGACAGTGGAGGCTTTGTCAAGCGGTGTGCAGGTGTGACATTCCTAGTTGGAGTGTAAAGGGAGGCCCCTGATGATGCCACCCACAGATGCAAATGTGATAATGCTTCCAAAGAGGAGAGTTTTGAAAGACGTTTTATGAGACGTCTCACAAGGCCCCATGGGATGGAGAACAAGCAAAGTGCAGTAGTAATCCTACTTGGCTGTTTCACTCACTTGCCCACCCACACAAAGGCAACTAGGTCTCTGTCTTCATCTGAGGTCTCTGGACAAAATATACTAAGGCACATAGCTTTCTTTTTTCTTTTTAAAAAATATCGCTATTTATTTATGTTTAGTTTGCCCCCTGCCTGAATTTTCCAAATAATATAAATTCTTTCAAGTGTTTTGGGACTTAATTTATCCTGCAGTGCAAGTTCAGTATTTGTAAATGTGTTATATCCTTCAAAAGAATAAACATTCTCCAATTTTTGTGGAGAATATTTTATGTGGTTCTAAATCTGACCTATAAGGTGTTTTTGACACTCACTTCTCTCACTTTTCTTAGACTCTTTTAGTGTCCGATAATTTCCCTTCCTCTTTTGATCAGCCTTTATTTTTTTCTTAAAGAAATTTATCTATATAAACATACATAGATAGGGATATACACAGATATATATATTCATCTGGTCTTCTCAGGCGGCACACTGGCAAATAATCTGACTGTCAATGTAGGAGACACAAGAGACACAGGTTCAACCCTGGGCCTTGAAAATCCCTTGGAAAAGGAAATGCAACCCACTCCAATATTCTTGCCTAGAAATTTCCATGGGCAAAGGAACCTGGTAGGCTATAGTCTATGGGATTGCAAAGAGTTGGACATGACAGAACAACTGAGAACTTACACATATATTCACCTTACCCCGCAATTTTAAGAGCCACATGTTAAAAATGAAGCACTTTTTCCCCCCTCTCACTTTCTCAGGACATACATAGGAGAAATGAGAGTGAGTTACACATGTTTTGAACTATTCATTTTCCTTATCAAAGATGTACATCTCATTGTAAAGTGAAAGTGAAAGTCGCTCAGTTGTGTCCAATTCTCTGCGACCCCATGGACTATATAGTCCATGAAATTCTCCAGGCCAGGATACTGGAGTGGGTAGCCTTTCCCTTCAACAGGGGACCTTCCCAACCCAGGGATCAAACCCAGGTCTCTGGCATTGCAGGCGGATTCTTTACCAGCTGAGCCACAAAGGAAGCCCTCTCACTGTGAATACAAAAGCAAATTGATAAAAACATACAGAATAATGAAGACTTACACTTCATCATAATCCCCTTTTGCTTTCCAATATATAAATACTTCCTTCACAATGAAGTATAATCACTAATTATAAACTTGCTAAGTCAATATTCCTTAGATATAAAGACTAATTTTAAAATAAAAATAAAATAATACATATACTAAAATGAGGATGACTGCCAGAAAAAGTAACTATCTGTTCCAAATCAATTACATTGGAGGTATGAACACAGTGACTCAAATTCTTAAGTCGGAATCAACTCTTAGGCCTGGATTGTTTTCAAAATGCTCAGTTGTACCCCTCACCCTTACTCTCATCCCCAAGTATATTGCAGTTAACTACTACCATGTCAGCAGGAGTCAAGTCCCAAAGGATTACAGCACAGATTTAAAGGCAAGTAATGAAAGAAAGAGGCTTCCCAGGCAGCTCAGCATAAAGAATCAGCCTGCCAATCAGGAGACAGAAGTCTGATCCTGGGCTCGGGAAGACACCCCGGAGAAGGAAATGGCAACCTGCTCCAGTAATCTTGCCTGGAAAATCCCATGGACAGAGCAGGTGGGCTACCGACCATGGGGTCACAAAAGTGTCAGTCACAGCTTAGCACATAGACAACAACAATGAAAGAAACACAGAATAGAAGAGAAAGGGAAAAGCCACATTTCTCAACCATTAGTCTGCACCAGAGTCTCCAGGAGGACTTGCTCAACACGGGTGGCTGGGAGGGGAACCAGGCCCAGAGTTTCCGACTCAGTAGGTCTTAGAGGGGCCTAAAATGTGCATTTTTAATAAGTTCCCAGGTGATGTTGATGCTTCTGGTCTAGAAAATTAGTCTAGGCTTGAGAGTAGAGCTCTTTGGGTTGTGGTCCACAGACCTGGCTCAGTTTCTGAACTGTTATTACATATCTGTGAAGAGAAAACATTCAGAGTAAGAATGTAAGAGTTTTTAACAATATGATTAATTCTGTGTCTGTTATATTTAACAATACAGTTTGAAGACATATTTTCAATGTCTTTTTGTTTTAGTTTATTTTTTCTTCTCTAAAAATTAATTTTTGTCATATTTCATAAATGTGTTGTTCCATGCTGAGTCAAAGGCAAAAACCAACTGGTTCTTCTCCACAGATAGTTTGAGGTACAGTGGGCACAGTGATAAGTGATAAAATACCTACTCAACACATAAAGTAGTACATGAGCAGACACGGAAGAAATGTCAGTAGTGAGTACCTAGACCAGACATAAATGTTAAGAATGAGTCTCCCATCAGAGAAGCAATAAAAGAATAAGCACCTACAGGAGAGAACCATAACTATCAGAGTTTGAGGGATCGTAAAATCACTTAATATAACTCACAATTCTCATAGCCACAACTTCCACTGCACTAGTCAAGTTCAATGAGTATAAGCAAATAAAGCTGGTAGACAATGTATTGGGGCTTCCCCTGGTTCAGCTAGTAAAGAGCCCACATGCCAATGCAAGAGACACAAGAGATGTAGGTTTAATCCCTGGATTGGGAAGATCCCCTGGAGAAGGAAATGCCAGCCCTCACCAGTATCCTTGCCTGGAAAATTCCATGGATAGAGCAGGCTATAGTCAAATGGGGTTGCAAAAAGTCAGACACGATCTAGCACACACTCATGCATGTGCGTGCATACACACACACACACACACACAGAGGCAATGCCTTATAATCAAAAACTCTATGATGTAAGTATATTCATCCTAAATTTAAAGACTGGGAAACTGAGCTCCAGATAATTCATAGTATTTATCAAAATTCATAAAGAACAGACCCAATTCTCATTCAAAATCCCTTTCCAGTAAACATTATAAATCCACAGTTTATATGAAATTGGACAAGTAATGGTAGGATACATTAGTTTGCTGTCCCCAAAATGTTTTATGAAATTATACTGTCAGTTTATTTCCCAGTAATGTTTGCCAGTAACAAGATTAGTTTTCACAAGTGAATCCATAATATTGTTCAGCAAAAATCAACTCCTGTGGTCAATTTAGAATGTAACAAACTGATTAGACTTCCTACTTTAGCACATTTTCTAAAGTGCAATCAGTGTATAGAAAGTATGCTGTTACTTTCCAATAAACCATAGCATGTTCTTAAACAATTTTGCACACCTTAGTATCCTGAACTATTTAAAATTCATCATTTATCTTTTCTCTAAAAGCCTTTCCTTTCTAAAATATAGTTTATTTCTTTAAAAATTCTCCATAAGCAAGAATAAATGTCTTAGAATACATTAATATTCTATGCACATCATTTACACATATTTTTACTTTTCTTCCCTAGAATCACCTAGACAGCAATCTTTAGTGCAATGATCCAAGTAATATGTTACGGTAGTGGAGACAATATAAAGTTTCCTGCAATTCTGAGGCTGCAAATGTTTTGTGTAGTGATTTTCTATGATAGTGAAGTAGATTGAACAGAAATAAATAAGCACTGATCTTTCAGAAATAACCATTCAAAACTTTAAAAAATGGGGAGATCTTCACTGACCTTCATCCATCCTTCTTTTGTGCCTCTTAGCAACCCAGAATTTAATCCTTCCTGTCTTGACTACCTAGTTCAAAAGCTCCACACAGTGATGTCACAAGATCCAACCTGACTTCTTAAAATATTAGTAAGTTCATAACAGAGAACTGGCAAATAAGGAGACAAAAATGTAAATCGAATAAGGAAAATGAGATGCTTTGATGTTTACTCCATATTTTCCAATCATAGCAACTATTTTAAAGGGTCATTTTTTTTCCCCCTTTAAATTATATTAACATGAAACTCCTTAATATATATATATATATAATAATTATATAATGTAGAGTTCAAATCATCAGAAAGCACAGATGTTAAATAAAAACATATTTTTCTGATGTGGATATGGGGAAGTAGAGACAGAATTAATCTAGTGCCCATGTCAAACCACTTGGTAATTATTTTCAGTATCACCTGTATATGTCTAAATGATATAAAAATGGCAGTTAAATAGAAACAAATAATCTACTACTGAAACTTTGTAAACCCTTTCAAGGTGATAATTTGATATTTACTAAATTTTTTTAGAATACAATCTGGAAAATAAATAAATTCCCAACTTTTTTCGGGAAGTATTACTTAATCTTTAAGAAGATATGGCTTTAAATAATTAATTATTTAAATTGTAGCTCATTTCTACAATATTTTTAATGAACTAAATGGTTTTTAAAACAGGAGATACTAACACAAATAAGATTTCAAATAAGTGTCACATAAATATATACATATGTGATATAAAATAGAAACACCAAAATCAACAGCAACTCTATTAAAATAGTAAAAATTTTCTCCTCACCTTTATATTTCTTGTTCCTTTCCAGCATAACTATTTCAGTACAATATGCATTTTTATTATTCAAATGGTTTAATGCAAATATTCTGTTATGATTACTTAAATTTAAAAAAGTTAGCTTTTCCACATTCATAAAACAAAGTGAAAATCTAATAATACAACAGATTACACATTCTAAACATGGGACAAATAACATAATTAGAAAGAATCATATCACGGTCATTGTCTTCAAGTATTATCTGTTTCTGAACTAAGCTTTCATGTCTTTTACAGATCTGTAAAATTCCATCTAGTTCATACATTCATTCACTGGTGTATACCCTACAAGCACCCTCTCCAGCATAGTTAATGTCTTCTGTTCACTGATTTGTTACTTGGAAGGATTGTATTGAAGGGGATGGGATGGATGGAGCAGGGTAGTTCAGTGGAAGAGATTTTGAAAATGGCAACAGAAAGAAGAGGTAGGGGAGGCTGGAGTAAATGTTGAAGTCTTGAAAACATCACAGCTGGGAAGTGTTAAATCAACCTTTAATTTGTATCCATGACAATAAAATGACAAACAACTCCAAATGTTCCCATTGTGATTTTATAATAATTTAAAGATTTTAGACGTAAAAAGTCAGGGAATACCAAATATATATTGGGGAAATTGAAACAAAGTTAAAATGAGCATTCTTAAATATTTGAAATAGGATGAATTAGTCATTTGGGGAGAGGTTACTTTAGAAAATAAGCCACTAGGAAGAGATGGTCTCAAGTTAGTAAAGTAGGAGGACCCTAAGCTCAACTCCTTCCATGAACACACCAAAATAAAGCTAGATATATAATAACTCTCCCTTTGAGAAATGACCTGAAGATTAGCGGAATGGCTCTTCTACAACTAAGGATATTTAAAAAAAAAAAAGCAAAATGGGTTGGAGGTGAAGAGAAATGAACTGGTCATGACCCACAGCACCAAAAGGTAAGCCAAAAGAGGATATCAAAAACTAGGGGATATCACAAACTATCCCCAAGGAGCAAGAGGGACACCCCAGCCCTGGGGTCTAGTACTGAGGAAAAAGTGGAACTTACAACCAGGAGAACCAAAGAGTTGTAAGGGTCTTTTAAAGAATGCACATACATCCTTACTCACTCCAAGTTTCAGTGCGGTGGGAGTAAAGTGAAAAAGTTCCTGGTGCTCTAGCTGGACTGTCAAGACCACCCCAAAATGTCCCATAGCCTGTACCAGTTTTTGACTCTAACATCCCACCCTACCTCCACCAAGACACCTGCCAGCAAACCCAAAGAGAAGTCACAGCTCCCAGTGGGCTCCAGCACTAACCCCTCAGGTTCCAGGTCTGCCCCCTCTAAGGCAGCAACCACCAGTGCACCCTGGAAGATGCCCTGCCCTACCACAACTCCAGCTCACCCTTGCTAAGGTGATGGCCCAGTATATCCAGTATACCCAACCCACACTGTTCAGATCCAGCCCTCCTACCAAAGCCACTGGCATACACAGCCTACACACGAGGATGCTTCCACAAAAGGATACATCTCCTAGAGCAGGTAAATAATTGTTTCGTCTAATTTCATTCAGACCAAAAAAAAAAAAAAAAGTCAAACAAAATGAGAAGACAGAGGAATATATTTCAAACAAAAGAACAGGAGGAAAACCGGCGGGGGGGGGGGGGGGGGGGGGGTGGGTGGGTAGTGAATAATGACATAATGAAACAGCAAGTTACTTGATGAAGAATTCTGATTAAATCAATTGTCATTAAAAAAATGAATTTAGGAAAAAACAAGAGAAAGACAGTCACAACCCCAACAAAGAATTAGAAAATGTAAAAAATAACCAGAGGTGAAGAGTACAATGACTGACATGAAAATTCAGTAGAAGGAATCAATAGCAGATTAGGTGATACAGAAGAAAGCATAAGTGACCTGAAAGAAAGAAGAGTGGAAATCACCTAAATTAGAAGAGCAAAAAGAAAAAAAAAATTAATCAAGATATTTTAAGGGAATTGTGAGATATAAGATATACCAACATTCACATTTAGGGGGTCCCAGAACGAGAAGAGAGAGAAGGACAGAAAATGTGTCTGATGAGATAATGGCTGAAATTTCCCTAATCTGAAGAAGGAAACAGATATCCCAGGCCCAAGGAGCACAAAGAATCCCAAACAGGAGAACCAATTACTAGGAATTATATTGAACCGGTAATCAATAAGCTCCCAACAAAAATCCAGGACCAAATAGCTTCATACGGGAATCCTATCAAACATTCAAAGAAGAATTAAAATACAAGCTTCTCAAATTATTTCAAAAAGTTATTCCATACTCATTCCACAAGGTCTCATTATTCAGATGCTAAAACCAAACAAAAATCCAACCAAAGGAAAAAAAATTACAAGCCAACATCCTTGAATAACATAGATGCAAATATCCTCAACAAAATATTAGGTAACTGAATTCAACAATAAAGGGATTATATATCAAGATCAAGTGGGATTTATTCTAAGAATGCAAGGATGGTTCAGTATCTTCAAACCAACATGACACACCACATCAACAAGACAAATGATAAATATTATATGATCACCTCAGTAGATACAGAAAAATCGATATGCTGACAAAACATCTTTTTTAAAAAATTAATTTGTTTACTTTAATTGGAGGCTAATTACTTTACAATACTGTAGTGGTTTCTGCCATACATTGACATGAATCAGCTATGGGTGTACATGTGTCCCCATCCTGAACCCCCCTCCCACCTCCTTCCCCATCCCATCCCTCAGGGTCGTCCCAGTGCACCAGCTTTGAGTGCCCTGTTTCATGCATTGAATTCTGACTGGTGATCTGTTTCACATATGGTAATATACATGTTTCAATGCTATTCTCTCAAATCATCCCACCCTCGCCTTCTCTCACAGAGTCCAAAAGTCTGTTCTTTGTATCTGTGTCTCTTTTGCTGTCTCACATATAGGGTCACCATTACCATCTTTCTAAATTCCATATATATATATGGAATATATATATATATTTGTGTGTGTGTGTGTGTTAATATACTGTATTGGTGTTTTTCTTTCTGACTTACTTCACTCTGTATAATAGGCTCCAGTTTCATCCATTTCATTAGAACTGATTCATATATGTTTTTTTTAATAGGTGAGTAATATTCCATTGTGTATATGTACCACAGCTTTCTTATCTATTCTTCTGCCAATGGACATTTAGGCGGCTTCCATGTCCTGGCTATTATAAACAGTGCTGAAATGAACATTGGGGTACATGTGTCTCTTTCAATTCAGGTTTCCTCAGTGTGTATGCCCAGCAGTGGGATTGCTGGGTCGTATGGCAGTTCTATTTCCAGTTTTTTTAAGGAATCTCCACACTTTCTCCATAGTGGCTGTACTAGTTTGCATTCCTACCAACAGTGTAAGAGGGTTCCCTTTTCTCCGCACCCTTTCCAGCATTTATTATTTGTAGAATTTTTTTTTCATGGTTTATCTTTTTTTTTTTTTCTTTTTCATTTATTTTATTAGTTGGAGGCTAATTGCTTTACAATATTGTAGTGGGTTTTGTCATACATTGACATGAATCAGCCATGGAGTTACATGTATTCCCCATCCCGATCCCCCCTCGCACCTCCCTCTCCACCCGATTCCTCTGGGTCTTCCCAGTGCACCAGGCCCGAGCACTTGTCTCATGCATCCAACCTGGGCTGGTGATCTGTTTCACCATTCTGACCAGCGTGAGATGGTACCTCATTGTGGTTCTGATTTGCATTTCTCTGATAATGAGTGATGTTGAACACGTTTTCATGTGTTTGTTAGCCATCTGTATGTCTTCTCTGGAGAAAAGTCTGTTTAGTTCTTTGACCCATTTTTTGATTGGCTCATTTATTTTTCTGGTGTTGAGTTGCATGATCTGCTTGTGTATTTTTGAGATTAATTCTTTGTCAGTTGCTTCATTTGCTATTATTTTCTCCCATTCTGAAGGCTGTCTTTTCACCTCGCTTATAGTTTCCTTCATTGTGCAAAAGCTTTTAAGTTTAATTAGTTGCCATTTATTTTTGCTTTTTTTTTTTTTTTTTTTACAGCTCTATTTTACTTAGATAATAGCAGGAAAATTCATCCTCGAAGAAGAGGAGAGTGGACTAGTACACCACTGCGCAGGGTCGGGGAGGGGGAGGAGAGAGAGAGAGGGTACGCACGTGTGGGGGAGAGAGAGAGAGAGAGAAAGAGCGTAGGCATGCATAGGAGAGAGAAAGAGAGAGAACGAGAGTCCTTTGGCTCCTCTTTTTATGTGTTTTTTCTTCCCCCTGGGCCTGTCCTATGCAAATTGAGCTTAGGCAGGAGCGCTGTTCTACCTGAAGTCCTCACTCTGGTCCTCGGATGTTCCTTTGACCTTCCTCTGTTCTATTTTTGCAGGCTTTTCCCTTCCTTGTCTTTTAGCCACCGCCATTTTGGACTCATTTTTCCTATTCTAACTACCTAACATTCCCCCCTCAAGAGATGGGAGGCCCAATTCTTTGGGAATAGGGGCATCGAGGTCTTTCTGGCTACTTCCTGCTGAACTGGGACGGTGAGGGGTATTGGGCCTCCCCCTCTTGTTAGTCTCAAGCCTCAGAGTCCTTATAGCAGGGTCCATCTAAGGGTGAGTGATGTCTTCCGTGGTCAGCTGCAGTTTTGTATCTTTGTTGAACTGGAACTGCATGTTGTAGCTTGTTGACCTGAGCAGAGACAGGACAGGTTAGACAATTGATAATGCATGGAGGTGGGTCATAGAAAATCCTGCTCTAATTTATGTCAGAGTAAAACTCAACAACTATTCATGAAAAACTCTCAACAAAGTTGGTATAGAAACAACATATCTCAACATAATGTAAGTCATTTGTGACAAATCTACAGCTAACATGATACTCGATGGTAAAAGCTGAAAGCATTTCCTCTAGTATGAAGAACAAAACAGGATACCCCCTCTTACCATTTCTATTCAACACAGTATTCAACACAGTAAGTCCTAGTCACAAGACTTCCAATCAGATAAGAAAAAGAAACAAATGACATCCAGATTGGAAGGGAAGAAGTAGAACTGTCACTATTTGCAGTTGATGTGATAATATTTACAGTGAATCCTAAATAATGCCAACTAAAAACTGCTAGGAAAAAAATGAATTTAGTAAAGTTGAAGATTAATATACAGAAGTCTGTTGCATTTCTATATTTTAATAGTGAACGATCACAAAGAGAATTCAAGAAAATAAACTCATTTACTATCAAGTCAAAAAGAACAAAATACCAAGGAATAAATTTAACTAAGGAGATGAAAGACCTGTTGTACTCTGAAAAACGTAAGACATTGATGAAAAAAGTTGAAGACAATGTAAATAAATGGAAAGCTATTTCATGTTATTGGATTGAAAGAATTAGTACTTTTTAAATGTCTATACTGCCCAAAGCAATCTAAAGATTCAACAAAATCCCGTGCAATTCAAGAAAAACACCTATGGCATATTTCACAGAACTAGAACATATGATCCTAAAATGTATATAGAAACACAAAAGGCCCTGGGTAGCCAAAGCAATCGAATAAAGGACAAATCTGACAGCATCATGCTCTCTGACTTCAAACCATCCTACAAACTATATAATTCAAAACAGTATGATACTGGCACAAAAACATACACATATATCAATGGAACAAAACAGTACAGAAGTAAACCCATGCACATATAATCATTTCAACAGAGACAAGAATATGCAATAGGTAAAAGAGTGTCTCTTTAATAAGTGGTGTTAGGGAAACTGAACAACTACACATAAAAAAATAAAACAAACATTTTCTCATACCATATATAAAAATAAACCAAAATTGATTACAGACTGAAACGTAAGACAGAAAAACTAAAACCATAACAGTCCTGGGTGGGGAGGGGGAACATAGACAGTATACTCTTTTACCCTGGAGTAAGAAAAATTTTTATGGGTCTGTCTCTTCAGGCAAGAGAAATAAAAGCAAAAATAAACAAATGGAACCTAATCAAACTTAAGAGCTTTGGCATAGTGAAGGAAACCATTAAACCATTAACTAAACAAAAGGCCACTTACTGACTGGGAAAAATCTACCTACAGTATGTCCAAAAGGGGGGTTACTAACCAAAATATTTAAAGCAGGGAGTCCCAGATTCAGGGATATAATGTCTGATGATGTGAGGTGGGGTTGATGTAATAATAACAGAAAGAAAGTGCACAATAAATGTAATACATTTGAATTATTCTGAAACCACTCCCATCCCCTGGTCCACAGAAAAACTGTCTTCCATGACACCAGTCCCTGGTGCCAAAAATGTCTGGTAACGGCTGATATAAAGAATCCAGACAACTCACTATGAAAAAAAAAAGTACAATAGTCCATTTAAACAATGAGTAGAACAACTTCCCCGGTGGTGCAGTGGATAAGAATCTGCCTGCCAATGAAGGAAACAAGGGTTCAGTCCCTGGTCCAGGAAGATTCCACTTGCTGTGGAGTGACTAAGCCTCTGTGATACAACTGCTGAACTGACACTCTAGGGCCCGCAAGCCCCAAGTACTGAGCTCTCGTTTCACTTTCACTGTGCTCCACAACAAGAGAAGCCACTGCAATGAGAGGCTCCTGCACCACAACAAAGAGTAGCCTCCCCTCACTGCAAGTAGAAAAAACCCACTCAAAGCAACGAGGACCCAGCCCAGCCAAAAAGTAATTAATTAATTTAAAAAAGGAGCAGAAGACATTAATAGGCAATTTTTTTCCCCCAAAATAATACATACAGATGGCCAACAGGCACACAACAAGATGCTCAATATCACTAAAACTACAAGGAAATATTACCTCACGCCCGTCAGAATGGCTATTATCAAAAACACAAAAAATAACAAGAGTTGGTGAGGATGTAGAGAAAAACAAAACAACATCCTCCTACACTGTTGGTAGGAATGTAAACTGGCACAGTTACTGTGGAAAACAATATGGAGGTTCCTCAAAATACTGAAAATATGACTACCATACTATCTACTTCTGTGTATTTATCTGAAGAAAACAGAAACTCTAATTTGAAAAGATATCTGTACTCCAATGTTCATAGCACCATTATCTACTGTACCCAAGATATGGAAGCAAACTATTTGTCCATTAATGGATGAATGGATAAAGAAGAAGTGATATATAATGAAATATTATTCAGTCAGAAATAAGACATCTTGCTATTCACAACATGGACGGACCTGGAGAGTAGTAAGTTTAGTGAAATAAGTCAGATAGAGGAAAGACAATTACTGAATGTTTTCACGAATGTATAGCATTTAAAAAAGCAAAACAAATAAACAAATGTAACAAAAGAGAAATAGTCACAGATACAGAGAACTGTGGTTATCAGAGGGGACAGGGGTGGGGTGGAGGGGGTGTCAAAATAAGTGAAGGGGATTTGGAAGTACAAAATACCAATTAGAAAATAAGTCATAGGGATGTAAAGTACAACTCAGAAAATATACCCAATATTTTATAATAAATTTGGATGGTATATAATCTACCAAAATGTTTAATCACTATATTGTACACATGAAACTAATATAGTACTGTAAGTCATCTATCTTTCAAAAAATATGGCCATTCACTTAGCACTGCATGACCAAGAAGTTTCAAAAGCACTATACACAGAAAATAAGCTTGAAATACCCAGGCATCTTCTTTAATAGGGGGATAGGCCTAAAGATGTACTTATTTTGTAATTAATGAAAGGTAAGAAGACCCTCTTTGAAAGTTTTGTTTGAAGGTCAATAATTAAATGTATGCTCTGAAAGAAGGTCAAGAATGACCAAACTAATCATTTTTGAATATTAATTTTAGAACCAGTGAAGAGAAACCAGTTCTTAATGAAGTACAAAGAAAAAATATCAATGATGTTTATTCTACTTGCCCATCCACTTCTGGGCAACAATTCCCCAAGAAACATTTCTTTCAATGTGTTCATTTTATTTCAAATAAGGGATACAGGAAAGAAGAGGCTTTATTTTGCCTGTAGCACTGACTAACAAAATAAGAAACAATCCTCTCTGCTTTGTCAGTGGGTTGCAAAGAGCCCACATGCCTGAAGAGATTCAGCATTCACGCATGACAAAGAACATCCCTGAGTGTATGGGGCTGGTGACCACAAAGTGTGTCTCAGAGTATACATCCATGATGACCGTGGAGCTGAGCTCCTGTCATTCCCCAGAAGCAAAGTGCTATGTGCTAAGTCGCTTCAGCCATGTCTGGCTCTTTGCAAACCCTATGAACTGTAGCCCACAAGGCTCCTCTGTCCATGCCCTTCTCCAGAGGATCTTCCCAATCCAGGGATGGAACCCACCTCTCTTGTGTCTCCTGCATCAGCAGGCGGGTCCTTTACCTCTAGTGCCACCTGGGAAGCCCAGAAGGAAGGTGGAAGTGACAAATGGAAATCTGAGGATAGATATAATGAAGGTAAAATATTATAGTTGCTTCTGAGGCTCCAAATGAGGCTTCACTACTTGGGAAAATGAAGCTTTTAATGTTGTCAACCATAGCTACCCATATTTCAAATCGCAGCAGTCTGGTAATCCAGTAAGTCACATTTTGGTGGCATCCGCCAAAACATACACAAAATTACTGACTTACATGGATGACATAGCATTTCAAAAAACAGGTCAGTAATAGAGATTCAGATGTAGAGAATGGACTTGCAGACACAGGGCAGGAAGGGAGAGGAGTACGGGACGAATCGAGAGAGTGGCACTGGCATATATACACTATCCCAGGTAAAACGGATAGCTCGTGAGGACCAGCCGTTTACCACAGGGAGCTCAGCTGAGCGCTCCGTGATGACCTAGAGAGCTGGGATGAGGGGGAGTGAGAGGAAGGCTCAACAGGGAGTGGACATATGTATACTATAGCTGATTCTCAATAATGACTTTTCAAAATTAAATCGGCCCTAGGACTTTTAAGCAATGTTCTGATCATGGGATATTCAAGATGAAGCACTGTTTGCATACCATTTAATTATGGAGGATTAAAAACCTAAACAAGTACTTTCTCAGAACCCAAGCTCATAAACCTCACAGAACTTAAGGATTTTTAAAATTGCACTTATACTCCTGAATGGAGGAGGGAATGGTGACCCACTCCAGTAATCTTGCTGGAGAATCCCATGGACAGAGGAGCCTGGCAGGCTACATACAGTCCATAGGGTCCAAAGAGTCAGACACGACTGAGTGACTAACACTGTAGCTGATTCACTTTGTTGTATGGCAGAAACTAACACAATATTGTAAAGCAATTATACTCAATTAAAAAAACAGCTTTACCAGAACAGGGCCTTGTTATAAATCTATTTTATCAATTAGTGTATAGTTTTATGTCAGTAGGTTGCATAGTATAATTTTTTCAAAAACTCCCTGCACATTAATATATTAATCTCTGCAGGCAGAATCACTATAGGCAGATTCTTCACCATCTGAGACACCAGGGTAAGCCCATATGCCATAAGTGTACAACTAAAAGTGAACTTCTGTAATCTGCCCAAGCATAAACATTATGCTGAAATGTGGGTGTGAATATTTTACAGTGATATTATTAATCAGCTTCCCCTCATTTTCCCTATCACCTAGATTTTAAAATTACTTTCATCTTTTGCTTTTATTACCCAATTTCCTTCAGAAGAGAATGGTCTTGTTTCTTTATGCCTACATTTTATGGTGACCTTGAGGACATATAAAGGGAATGACCTACTCACAGGTGAAGAAAGGTTATGAAGAACTTTATTCCTTAGTTTTCTCCTCCCTGCCTCTGACTGATTTCTTGGAAGAAATATAAATCGGTTTTATACTACTGGGAGAAGACTCGTACGAGCATGCTATAAAGCAAACACACACGTTTTTCCAATAAGCACTACCCAAGCACTGTGGTAATAATTTATTAATTCGTGTATTCAGTCTGTCAGCCAATAAGCATTAGGTGCTTACTGTATTGCAGGCTTTGTGCTGGACTCTAAAAATAAAGGATAAATCCAACATAGTTTAATAAAGAAATAAATGAATGAATTATTAAGAAAAATAGTCAATGAATGATTGATTTGAGATGGGATTGCCTATTTATTCAACAGCATTAAATAGGTAACTCTGAGGGCTGAACAAACGTTTTTCAGTAGGTGGATCAAATGAAGAAAGAAAACACTGCCTCCAAGTGCAATTTCCATTCATCCAGAGAGATGTTTGACCACAGACATCTGCTTTCATTTGGGGTCCATATTAGAAAGGTAAAGAGATAGGTGGCTCTTGTTACCTTGTTAAACTGACAAGGTACTAATTCGTGATTTTCCAGTTAAAATGTGCTATTTGTATGTTATCTTTTGCTGCTAAGATGTCTTTTACTTCCAAAGATTCCCTGAACACCTGAAGATTCACCTGAAGTTTTTCTGTTGATGTTGCTGTTCAATCACTCAGTTGTGTCTGACTCTTTGTGACCCCATGGACTGCAGCACGCCAGGCTTCCCTGTCCTTCACCATCTCCTGGAGCTTGCTCAAACTCATGTCCATTGAGTCAATGATGCCATCCAAGTATCTCATCCTCTGTTGTTCGCTTCTCCTCTTGCCGTCAATCTTTCCCAGCTTCAGGGTCTTCTCCAATGAGCCATCTCTTTGCCTCAGGAGGCCAAAGTATAGAAGCTTCAGCATCAGTCCCTCCAATGAATATTCACAATTTATTTCCTGTTTTTCTGAACAATAACAGAACCTCAAGACAGGGTAAAAGTTAAAAACATACTCGTTATTACATTGATGGAATAGTAGAAATTGCCCAAGAATTTCCAACCTCAGCATCATTTTACGTGTGTGTGTGTGTGCTTATGCATGTATATGAATATATACATGTATGTGTATGTATATATATACAGCTTCCCTGGTAGTTCCATGGTAAAGAATCTGACAGCAATGCAATGCAGAGACACAGTTTTGATCCCTGGGATGGGAAGATAACCCTGGAGAAGGAAATGGCAAGCCACTCCAGTATTCTTGCCTGGGAATTCACAAGGACAGAGGAGGCTGGAGGGCTACAGTTCATGGAGTCCCAAAGAGTCAAGCATGAGTGAAGTGACTGTGCATGCATGCATATACATGTATACATCAGTTCAGTTGCTCAGTAGTGTCCAACTCTTTACGACCCCATGGAATGCAGCAAGCCAGGCTTCCCTGTCTATCACCAACTTGTGGAGGCTGCTCAAACTCATGTCCATTGAGTCGGTGATGCCATCCAACCATTTCAACCTCATCCCCTTCTCCTCCTGCCTTCAGTCTTTCCCAGCATCCGGGTCTTTTCCAATGAGTCAGTTCTTGGCATCAGGTGGCCAAAGTATTGGAGCTTCAGCATCAGTCCCTCCAATGAATGTTCAGGAATGACTTCCTTGAGGATTGACTGATTTGATCTCCTTGTAGTCCAAGAGACTCTCAAGAGTCTTCTCCAACACCATAGTTCAAAAGCATCAAATCTTGGGCACTCAGCTTTATAGTCCAACTCTCACATCCCTACATGACTACTGGAAAAACCATAGCTTTAACTAGATGGAACTTTGTGAGAACATGTATATATGTGTGTGTGTGAATATATATGTATATTCCAACAACACAAGAGAAGACTCTACACATGGAAATCACCAGGTAGTCAATACTGAAATCATACTGATTGTATTCTTTGCAGCCAAAAATGGAGAAGCTCTATAGAGTCAGCAAAAACAAAACTGGGAGCTGATTGTGGCTCAGATTATGAACTTCTTATTGGAAAATTAAGACTTAAATTGAAGAAAGTAGGGAAAACATGGATTAGGATCTAGGGAATCCCTAGATCAAGTAGGGAAACACTAAATCATTCAGGTGTGACCAAAATGAAATCCCATATGATTATGCAGTGGAAATGACAAATAGATTCAAAGGATTAGATTGATAGACAGAGTGCCTGAAGAACTATGGATAGAGGTTCATGACATTGTACAGGAGGCAGTGATCAAGACCACCCCCAAGAAAAAGAAATGCAAAAAGGAAAAATAGTTGTCCGAGGAGGGCTTAAAAATAACTGAGTAAAGAAGAGAAGTTAAAGGCAATGGAGAAAATGAAAGATATACCAATATGAATGCAGAGTTGCAAAGAATAGCAAGGAAAGATAAGAAAGTTTTCTTCAGAGGTCAATGCAAAGAAATAGAGGAAAACAATAGAATGGGAAAGTCTACAGATATCTTTAAGAAAATTAGAGATACCAAGGGAACATTTAATACAAAGATGGACACAATAAAGGACAGAAATGGTATGGACCTAACAGAAGTAGAAGATATTAAGAAAAGGTGGCAAGAATACACAGAAGAACTATCCAAAAAAGATCTTCATGACCTAGATAACCACAATGGTGTGATCACTCACCTAGAGCCAGACATCCTAGAATGTGAAGTCAAGTGGGCCTTAGGAAGCATCACTATGAATAAAACTAGTGGCAGTGATGGAAGTACAGTTGAGTTATCTGAAATCCTAAAGATGATGCTATGGAAGTGCTGCACTCAATATGCCAGCAAATCTGGAAAACTCAGCCGTAGCCACAGGGCTGGAAAAGGTCACTTTTCATTCCAATCCCAAAGAAAGGCAATGCCAAAGAATGTTCAAACTACCACACTATTGCACTCATCTCACACAATAGCAAAGTAATGCTCAAAATTCTCCAAGCCAGGCTTCAACAGGATGTGAACCATGAATATCCAGATGTTCAAGCTGGATTTAGAAAGCACAGAGGAACCAGAGATCAAATTGTCAACATCTGTTGCATTATCGAAAAAGCAAGAGAATTCCAGAAAAAACATCTATTTCTGCTTTACTGACTATGCCAAAGCCTTTGACTGTGTGGATCACAATAAAGTGTGGAAAATTCTGAAAGAGATGGGAATACCAGACCACCTGACCTGCCTCTTGAGAAACCTGTATGCAGGTCAGGAAGCAACAGTTAGAACTGGACATCGAACAATAGACTGGTCCCAAATAGGAAAAGGAGTATGTCAAGGCTGTATATTGTCACCCTGCTTATTTAATTTATATGCAGAGTACATCATGCCAGGCTGGATGAAGCACAAGCTGGAATCAAGATTGCCAGGGAGAAATATTGATAATTTCAGATACTCGGATGACACACCCTTATGCCAGAAAGAGAAGAGGAACTAAAGAGCCTCTTGAATGAAAGTGAAAAAGGAGAGTGAAAAAGTTGACTTAAAACTCAACATTCAGAAAACTAAGATCATGTCATCTGGTCTCATCACTTCATGGCACAGAGAGGGGGAAACAATAGAAACAGTGACAGACTTTATTTTTCTGGGCTCCAAAATCATTGCAGATGGTTACTTTAGCTATGAAATTAAAAGATGCTTCCACTTTGGAAGAAAAGCTATGACCAAACTAGATATCATATTAAAAAAGCAGAAACATTACTTTGCCGACAAAGGTCTGTCTAGTCAAATGGATGTACTTTATGGAATACATCCATACAGTAGTCATGTATGGATGTGAGAGTTGGATTACAAAGAAAGCTGGGAGCCCAAGAATTGATGCTTTTGAACTGTGGTGCTGGAGAAGACTCTTGAGAGTCTCTTGGACTGCAACGAGATCAAACCAGTCCATTGAAAAGGAAACCAGTCCTGAATATTCATTGGAAGGACTAGTGCTGAAGCTGAAATTCCAATACTTTGGCCCCCTAATGCACGGAACTGACTCATTGGAAAAGACCCTGATGCTGGGAAAGATTAAAGGCAGGAGGAGAAGGGGATGAAGAGGATGAGATGGTTGGTTGGCATCACCAACTCGAGGGATATGAGTTTGAGCAAGTTCCATGAGTTGGTGATGAACAGGAAAGCCTGGCGTGCTGCATCCTTGGGGTCGCAAAGAGTAGCACATGACTGAGTGACTGAACTGAATTTATATATATATATGTGTGTGCATATATATACAGCCTCCAGCCTCCTCTGTCCATGGGATTTCCCAGGCAAGAATACTGGAGTGGGTTGCCACTGTCCAGGGTATCTTCCCAACCTAGGTATCAAACCCACGTGTCTGCATTGCATTGCAGGCAGATTCTTTACCGTGGAGCTACTGGGGAAGATATATATATATATATATATACACACACACACCCATGCATATATATTAATATACATACATAGATAAATACATACACACACATAAAATGACATGGAGGTTGGAAATTCTTGGGCAATTTTTATTACTCCATCAACTTAATAATGAATAGAGTATATATACATATATATACAAGTACATATATATGTAAGAATATTTATTGGATTTCCAATTTGTCAGTGGCTCTTTAAATCAACTGATTTCCAACTAGATTGACAATTCTTATGTATCAGACTGGCAAAAATTACAAAGCTTTCCAATACACTTTGATGGAAAGTTTGCGGAGAATGTCTCATAAATGGACAGCAACATATAAATATCTATTAACTTTAAAAATCCACTTGCCCTTCTCTATAACAATTCTCCCTGAGGATGTTTAACCCTCAGGTACACTCCACACATAAAATAAATGATTGTAAGATTATTTTCATAAACAAAGAGTGGAAACAGCTAAGAGTCCTCTACATACCATGCATACCATGCAACTCTGAAAGGGTTGGAAGATGTAATCTGGAACACTCTCCAGGATATGTTATGAAACAAAAAGAGCAAAGTTAAGGAGAATAAATGTAGCACATTAAATTTTGTGTAAGAAAGGAAGAGACACAAAAATATAAAATATGTAAAAATATTTGCTTGTATTGGCAGACATACTGAAAAGATACAGAAAAGTCTAGTAAAAATGGTTACTGTGGGGGCAGAGATAGAAATAAAGGTCAATGTAAAAATGAAACTGACCAATGCATGCCTTTTTAATCTCATTTTTCAAATATCTTGAACATATGAATATATCACTAGTCAACAATAAATTGAAAATGTATAAATAAATAATTGTTTAATTTTAATTTTTACCTTTACCATCTTGACTGAGTAAAGTGATATTCTTTCTGGTCAATCAGTGTTCAGAAATCTCAGTAGCACAATTACCTTATCATATCTATGAATTTTTCTTAGGTTTTATGATGGCAAAGATTAATATAATCATTTAATATTCTTAGAGATCCACTCTGATATTTGTGCCAGTCATTAGGGGTATCCATCAATATTATGATTCTCCTTCCTCCACATCTATAAAAGGACCATATTTTTGCTGCTTTTATTGAAATTAGGTGATATTATGTGTCTTTATTTGACTAAGGAAATATGCATGGAAGCAATATGTCACTTCTAGACAAAGACATTTAATTGTCAGAGCCACAGTTCCTTTATCCTGCTGAGGTTATTTTGGAAAGAAGATGGAGAAGGAAATGGCAACTCACTTCAGTATTCTTGCCTGGAGAATAAGAATCTTCCAACAGCCAGATCTTTAAAGTGTCTGGGAAAGCAAATTTCCCTACTGATCCATATTCAATGTGAAAAATGAGAACAAAAAGGAAAAGACAAGAGACTGAAGAGCATTTATTTGCAAGGGGCCTTTAGCCTTGACCAAAGAATAATATTCTCTTTTCTGAAGACTCAGGGTTTACCCTATACTGCATATACATAAAGCTTTCTCATCATGATTTGATGATACTAACCTTTTAACTTCAAACAAAAATTGTCTGGGAAGATATGCAGACTTGGAAGAGATAAGGGACTGATAAGGGAACTTGAGAGCCTAATTCCTCATCAGTCATTTTTCTCAGTGTACATCAATTACTAACCAATCACCTAGAAGACAGCGTTAGTCAGACCCTTCCTGGAAGTCAGATACCCTGTAAGTACAAACCAAAAGGAGAAGAGAGAGGCAGGGGATGAGATGGTTGGATAGCATAACCCACTCAGTGGATATGAACTTGAGCAAACTCTGGGAGATGATGAGGACCAGGGAGGCCTAGCATGCTGCAGTCCATGGGGTCACAAAGAATCGGACACGCTTAATGACTGAACCATAACACAAGGGAAACATCTAGGTTCCAGGTCTACAGATCTCAAAGTTAGACTTGGAATCACATGATCTTGTCTGAACAATGTTAGCATCTTGCAATGAATCCTTGGGCTCACCCTTGAACCACGCTCTTGGGATGACACCTACAATCCAGTTTTGAGGGAATACAGATTGTTATCCTCAAATCATCATTATTGTTCATATTAATAAAAAATGTCAAAATCCAGCCTATCAAAATCTACATGCCTATCAAATAACTATAAAATTTTGTTATGCTATTTTACATGCTGTTATGGTTTATTCAACCAAGCCATGTCTGACTCTTTTGCAACTCTATGGGCCAGACTCTTCTGTTCATGTATTTCCCAGGCAGAATTCTGGAAAGGGTTGCCATTTCATTCTCCAGGGGATCTTCCTGACCCAGGGATCAAACCCATGTCTCCTCCAATGGTAGGTAAATCCTTTACCACTGAACCACCAGGGAAGCCCACTATTTTACATATCTTATAGGAAAAGAGCAGAAATGCAAACTGTCACGGTGTATGATCAATAAGCATATCAGAACAAATCACTAAATAATTCAATTCTATTCAGGGTGAACACTGACTAAGTCTCAATGGAATTCACTGGCCAATGTGGCTTTTAAAGGTTTACAGGTGAAAAAAAGTTCAGATGTGAAAAGGTTTACAAGCGAAAACAGTTCTATAAAATCTCCAATCTAATAAAAGCACACAAAAGTGCTGCTCGTTTTGTTCTTACATTCATACAGTTCAATTACATTGTCAAAATTAAAATGAGGTTTAACACAAGTCAAATTTCCTCCTTTCAAGGTAACACTCAACATTTTTCTTTGAATTTTATAAGTTGTTGCTGACAAAGAGAGCACAGATAAAGAGCTGAATTGGAACATTCAAGGAATCACATATTCATAAAGTTAAAACCTTTTCCTGAAGTCTTCTTTAAAAAAAAAAAAAAAGAGAAACAGTATTAGATAAGTGAACTTCACTCAAAATGTAATACAAGCTTGGAATTTACATTGCGTGAGTGAAAGTTGCTCAGTCATGTCTGATTCTTTGTGACTTCATGGACTGCCAGGCTCCTCTGTCTATGGAATTATCCAGGCCAGAATACTGGAGTGGGTAGCCATTCCCTTCTCCAGGGGATCTTCTCAACTCAGGGACTGAAGCCAGGTCTCCCACATTGCAGGTGGATTCTTTACCATCTGAATCACCAGGGAAGCCATTAGCTAGCTGTAGGCTAATTTCTTAAATCACTGTGCCCACTCTAAAAGATGTAATGTACTTCTAGTCTTATAACATATCCATTTAGTCTTTTTTTTCAGCTTATAATTTTAACATTTAGAAATACTTTTATCAGAAAGAAAAGGAGAGATTTAAATCAGTCTTTGAACAAAACCAACAAAGCCAATTCTCTAAATATGTCATTTCTGTCTTGGATGAACATGTGAAACACTTTAATGATTCTCAGGCTCTTCCTCACTTTTCTCCTGCTCCAGTTTTTCTCCCTCATTTTCCTTCTTCTTCCTCCCCCTTCTCCCCTCTCCATTCTCTCTTCTTCCTCATCCTTCTCCTCATATTTTCCTGCTCCTCCTCCTCACCCTTCACTTCCTCCTTCTCCGCAATTTCAGCCTTCTTTTCACCATTAAGCCAGATGTCTAATGCCTGCTTTGGTGACAGTATTAATAGTTATGTAATGGAAAAAGAAAACGTTTGATTTGAGCTCTGATGACAGATCTGCAGATGAACCAACATGGTTTATTTAGACTCTCATTTATAATTTATAATAACCAATATCAAGTATGAATATAGCAAAGATCTCTTATGTACATGTGGGGGAGTGTATTTACAAGTACATGTCTCTGTTTAGATAGCTTGAAATTCATACAGGAAAGTATTAACAGTTTTACACTTAATGTCTTCCAGATGAAAAAGATGACTGTCTGATAATTGAAAGGTATAAAGAGGAATTGTCACATGAAATTCATGATTTGGGAGATGGTAAACATTAACATCACATACGGTGACCATACAACTGTGCTGAACTAAGTACCTGCTTTTCACTTTATTGTTAAAGTTTTATTCCCAGAGTAGAGAGCTGCTAAAGCTGTCCACAGCTGCAAAACCACTGTTCTCATTTCATTTAAGAATAGCGGCACATTGAAGCCTCCTTCATAAACACTCTGAGGGCTTGAAAGAACGTGAAATTCTAACTTCCTAACCCGAAGTGTGAGCTTTCCTGGTGGCTCAGTGGTTGAGAATCCACCGGCCAGTGCACTCTAGCAAAGGAATGCTCAAAATTCTCCAAATCGGGCTTCAACAGCACATAAACCATGAACTTCCAGATATTCAAGCTGGATTTAGAAGAGGCAGAGGAACCAGAGAATAAATTGCCCACATCCGTTGGATCATTGAAAAAGCAAGAGAGTTACACAAAAACATCTACTTCTGCTTTATTGACTATGCCAAAGCCTTTGACTATATGGATCACAACAAACTGTGGAAAAATCTTAAAGAGGGAGGAATACCAGACAACCTTATCAGCCTCCTGAGAAATCTGTATGCAGGTCAAGAAGCAAAAGTTATAACTGGACATGGAACAACAGACTGGTTCCAAATCAGGAAAGGAATATGTCAAGGCTGTATATTGTCACCCTGCTTATTTAACTTATATGCAGAGGACATCATGCAAAATGCCAGGCTGGATGAAGCACAAACTGGAATCAAGATTGCAGGAGAAATATCAATCACCTCAGACATGCAGATGACACCACCCTTATGGCAAAAAGTGAAGAACTAAAGAGCCTCTTGATGAAAATAAAAGAGGAGAGTGAAAAAGTTGGCTTAAAACTCAACATTCAGAAAAATAAGATCGTGGCATCTGGTCCCTTCACTTCATGGCAAATAGATGGGGAAACAATGGAAACAGTGATAGACTTTATTTTGGGGGGCTCCAAAATCACTGCAGATGGTGACTGCAGCCATGAAATTAAAAGATGCTTCCTCCTTGGAAGAAAAGTTATGACCAACCTAAACAGCATATTAGAAAGATGAGACATTACTTTGCCAACAAAGGTCCATCTAGTCAAAGCTATGGTTTTTCCAGGAGTCATGTGTAGATGTGAAAGTCGGACTATAAAGAAAGCTGAGCATCAAAGAATTGATGCTTTTGAAATATGGTGTTGGAGAAAACTCTTGAGAGTCCCTTGGACTGCAAGGAGATCAAACTAGTCGATCCTAAGGGAAATCAGTCCTGAATATTCCTTGGAAGGACTGATGCTGAAGCTGAAACTTCAATACTTTGGCCACCTGATGTGAAGAAGTGACTCACTGGAAAAGATCCTGACACTGGGAAGGATTGAAGGCAGGAGGAGAAGGGGACAACAGAGGATGAGATGGTTGGATGCTATCACCAACTCAATGGACATGAGTTTGAGCAAGCTCCAGGTGTTGGTGATGAACAGGGAAGCCTGGCGTGCTGCAGTCCATGGGGCTGCAAATAGTCGGACATGACCGAGAGACTGAACTGAACTGCCAGTGCAGGAGACGCAAGTTTGATTCCTAGGTCAGGAAATCTCCTGTAAGAGAAAATGGCAACCCACTCCAATATCCTTGCCTTGAAAGTCCCATGGACAGAGGGGCCTGGAGGGCTACAGTCTATGGGGTCACCAAGAGTCAGACCCAACTTCCTGACTGAGCACACAACCCTAACTATAAGCTAGTAGCTTATAACTACTAGTTATAGTTATAGTTACTTATAACTTATAACTACTAGTTATAACTACTAGTAGCTTATAACTATAAACTAATAGCTAACGCCATTAAGTCCAGTGATTTTGAATCTCTGTTGATTTCTTTTCACACATTTTAGAAGAAATTTTGTTTTAAAAATTTGCCAAAGGCATTTGATGAAAAAATTAAACTAAAAAACACAACTCAATAAAACACCAAAATATAAAACAAAGACATGATGGCTATAGTAGCTCACCTCTAAGTCATCACTAATATCTGTGACTGCCTCTGTGTAGGTGGGATAGAACACAGTCCCCCTGACTCCAGTGTATTCACACATAACCCTAGCAACTAGTGACAGCAGCCGAGAGTCCCCATACCATGAGGAAGAAAAAACCGCAAAAGAGGAGCAAAGAAATGTAATTTCTGCTGTGTAGAGCTTGCAAGAAACCATGCTTATATCTTTTCTCAGCTTTTGAAACTTTGGACAGTGAAACCTTACCTCAGCTTCCAAAATATTCAGTCAGTTCAGTTCAGTTGCTCAGTCATGTCCAACTCTTTGCGACCCCACAAATCGCAGCACGCCAGGCCTCCCTGTCCATCACCAACTCCAAAATATTAACTCTTGTTAATTATAAAATTAAAATGATATGAACAAAGAAGTTGCTTTAGAAAGCTGTTTCTCTGAGGAACTGAGGAAATCATTTATTCACTCGTGCCATGTATCATTACATACTAAAGGACATTGAGGTAAGTGCTAAAAAGAGATGCGAAGAAGCCCAAGATAGCACTGGTTAAAATACAGCACAGGAGGAAGATCCCCGGGAGTAGGAAATGGCAACCCATTCCAGTATTCCTGCCTAGAGAATCCCATGGACAGAACAGCCTGGCAGGATACAGTCCATGGGGTCAAGAGAGTCTGAAATGACTGCGTGACTAAATGATGATAAGAGGAAGAAGATGAATACAAAGATAAAGATTATTGTGAATTACTTGGTTAAGAATCAGCAATTGACCTCTCATCTGACACGGTACAGTGGCAAGAAGACAGACTTGAAGTCAGATGAACGAGGTTCTGAATATCAATTTCGATACTTGTGTGAGTAGAGGAGTTAAACTTAGGTATTAAAGAGGGTAACACACAATTTGCAATACACAGTACACATGCTGACTTAATAACACACTGTGTATAAGGAGCCTTCTATACTGTTTGTCCTGTAGTGGGTATTCTGTATGTGGCAGGAATCATTTGTGATTAAAGTGGTGTTGTGCCACTAGTAACACTTAATGAAAAAAATTAAATAAATAAAAATATATTTATTTAACATCTATAGATGTCATTGTTACTTTGACAGCCTAAAAATACTTTAATATTTATCCTTTAACATATTTAAGTTCAGATAACTTTTTTTTTTTTTACAAATTAGATCTTGAGAAATTGGTATTTAAATTTCAAAATTGTGTCCTTTGGAATACACCTGCTGACCACCATCCAACTTCTACAATAGTGCTGCCCACACTGTCATCATTATAGTGAGGCATTCACAGGAACATTCTTTTATAGCAGTTACTTGCATATACCAGTATTACCAATACAATATTACCAATATTAATATGATAAGCACTAAAGGAAAAGCTGTTGTTTTTCTTAAACACAATAGTTTATATTTTTAGCAGAAGTTCATGTGAATTAACTCATAAATTTAAATATGTTACTTACACTAAATGTCACTGTTCACAAAGGTAATACATTATAAGTGGAATAGATAATAAATAGCATACGTGAGTTCAGATGAAGACAGTTATGAGAAGGTAGAGAATGATGATGATTGGAAATGCTACTCCAGGTCTAATTTTAATCAACAAGAGTGATGGATGGATGATATTTCTTAGCCTCCCATCTGCTCTTCTATATTATGCTCTATAATTTTTTTAATCCTGAAAATTACATTTCTCTGACTCCTTTCCTAGTTGTCTTTCTCTTGCTTTCTCCCAGTAGGAGTCAATGGCAGGAGATAGAAAGATAGGAGGAAGGGAGAAGCATTGGGCCAGGCTTCTCTAGGGTCTGGTTACTCAGGTACCAGTGATTCAGAACAACAGGCTGGTAGCCTCCAGACCAAAAGCACTATCAACTCGTTAATTTTAAGATAGCACAGGATCTTCCTGTTGGTTCCTTCAATACCTTTATAACAAATATCTTATATTTATTCCCCTTTGTCTGAAGCATCAGAATGGTTCCTGATAGTTTTTTATTGACATCTACGAAATACAGTTGATGAACCTGTATATTCTAATCTTTGCCAACTTAGAGAATATTTGAAGCATAATGATAACCAGGAAAAACAAGTGTGGGAAAGTCAGATCCGGTTGTCATACTCAGCTTGACGCAGACAAATTCCACAGAGGTCAGAAAAATAAAAGCTAACCTCAAACTCTTAAAATGAATACACTACCAGACCACTGGGCTTTTCTCAAGAAGAAATCACTAGTGGATATTTCTCAAGAAGAAATCACAATTGCTCTGAATATTACAATTTGATCTGAACTAGTTTGGTCAAGCACAATGCTTGACCAAAGTGAAAGTGAAAATGTTACTCACTTAGTCCTGTTCCATTCTTTGGGATCTCATGGACTGTAGCCCACCAGGCTCCTTTGTCCATGGAATTCTCCAGGCAAGAATACTGGAGTGGGTTGCCATTTCCTTCTCCAGGGGATCTTCTTGACCCTGGGATCAAATCCGGGTCCCCTGCATTCCAGGCAGATTCTTTACTGTCTGAGCCACTGCTTCTGTCCATAGTAATAGCTGCCAAATAGATTGTGGAGTGGGATTAAATAACCACGTACAATTTTGTTCCCAGGATATAATGAAAACAAGACTCACAATATTTGTATACAAAACATTTATCAGGAAAGCCCTAAACAGTTTACATAGTCTGATCCGTAAACTCCATGAATTCTACTATCTTGAGACAGACCAAGATAGTCCAAAAGTCTTGACAGTTAGTCCAACACAGTCCAACAATCTGCCTGAGACAGGATTCTAAGACCCTTGGGATCTGTTAGTCAGTAAGAAACCCTCCAGAAACCAAGTCCTTATTTCAAGATCCCTAAGGGATGCCATCCTAAAAGTGCCAGCTACTGACCCTGCTAGATTTTTATATTTTAGTCCATCATATATTAAATGTCTTTAATTTCACCAGTGAGAGCATCACGCTAATTCAGTATACTCAATGTATTAACTCACTGCGCCCGTTAGCAAAAGCTTCAAATGTTGTCAAAAGCACAGAGAGCAAAAGTGCTTCCATTATGTATTTCAGGAGAGTAGCCATTCTGAAATACTACTAACAGAGTAAGAAGTGGATTTGCTGATGAGACAACCCACAGAAGTGAAATCTCAACTGACCCACTGCTCATACTGAAACATTTTAAAGTAACAGTTTCTATATCAATATACTTTTGATTGTCTTTTGGCTTCTTTCTACTCTAAATATCATTATATTGTTCAGTTTTCAGTATCTGTGTCCCAAAGTATCAGCTGTTACAGGGGAAAAAGTTTAAATATGTGGATGGATTCATGTAAACTTCATTTTTACGGAATACTTGTCATCATACAAAGAGAATTTACTTAGTAGTTCAAAGGAACATTTACCCAGACTGGTCTGGGATCCCACATAAAAATGCATTTTGTCGTTGATGTTGTTTTAGAATGGGATATTTTAGAATAGTATTTCCGGATGGGGCATGGCTGTTAAAGAGAAGAAAACTTAAAATATTGAGGAAAAATCTTATTTCAAACACAAGTTAAGGGTTTCATTAACTTATTGAAAATCTTTAACATTTCCAAAGTGCATGTGAGGAAGAAAGAGAGTGAATATATGGGTTTGATGATATCTATACAAATTTGATAGTCAGTGCTTATCTTGGACATTTTACTTCCTTTTATGATATCTTTAATTTACACAGGACAAAATGCAAATTAACTATCACTCAAAAATTGCTACTGAAAATGTAGTCTGTGGCCCATCCGGGTTCTTGTTAGAAAGACAAATTCTGGGGTTTCCCCTCAGTCTCAAGGAATCAGAACATCTTGAGGGACAGCCAGCAATGTGAGCTTTATCTTGACCCTCAAGATGACTCATGCTTGATGAAGTGTGAAAAATACTGATCTAAAAGTTATCAAGTATCTCCAGAGTCACTTCTTAGTATTCATATCAAATCTATTAAAGTAAAAGCTAGCCATTTAAGATCTTGTTTGATAAATCCTCTCTTACTGTGTGATTAAAAGCATAAACCTTGCAACGGTTCTTGTTATTCAGTTACTAAGTCATCAAACTTTTTGTGACTCCCTTAATTGCAGCACGCCAGGCTTCCCTGTCCTTCACTATCTCCCTGAGTTTGCTCAAATTCATGGCCACTGAGTCGGTGATGCCATCCAATCATCTCATCCTCTGTTGACCCCTTCTCCTCATGCCCTCAATCTTTCCCATCATCAGGGTCTTTTCCAATGAGTCAGCTCTTTGCATCAGGTAGCCAAATAATTGGAGCTTTAACTTCAGCATCCGTCTTTCCAATGAACATTCAGGGTTGATTTCCTTTGGATTATAGCCTTTCCAAGAAGGCAGCACTCTGGCCCTTGTGCCCTTGGGAATGGGGATTTATTGTGAGCTATTATTAAACTATGCCAGCCCCAGTGGGACTCCTTTCTGAAGCTTAGGAGAAGTGACCTGGCCAAAGTTAACTCCATACACATTCTATTCAGAGTTTCTTGGATCATATGGTATACCTAGTCTTAAAGGTAGTGCCCTTAATTTTTATATCAATCAGGTTGAAATAATATAATTAGAAAAAAAAAACTGGGAAAAATTCTTGGCCAAATGATTAAATCCATAATTTAATACTGTTTTTGTTCATTTCATTTTACTCTGAGGCATTCAATTAAAGTGTCTGCAATAAAAGCTGCTGCTACACTGGAATCCTAAATCTTAAAAAAAAAAAAAAAGGAGGAGGAGGGGGAGGAGGAGGCAGTACTCATGTGGTTTGTGTTATCTATATAAAAAGTACTGGGGGAGCTCACTGGAGAGAGAAATGGGCATTTCTCCTCATACGAGATGTCACCCCAGAAGATCTTATAAAAGGGAGAGAAGGAGAAGTGTTAGTCGCTCAGTCGTGTCTGGCTCTGTGCGACCCCATAGACGGCAGCCCACCAGGCTCCTCTGTCCGTGGGATTCTCCAGGCAAGAGTACTGGAGTGGGCAGCCATTCCCTTCTGCAAGGGATCTTCCTAACCCAGGGATCAAACCCAGATCTCCCACATTGCAGGCAGATTCTTTACTGTCTGAGCTTCCTAGAAGGGCTTATACTTGATTTTACCTTAGATGCTCACGGGTGTGTCCACATTTTCCCCATCCTCGATCACTGAATCCTGAGCTTTGTAAGAACTTATCATAGGAACAGAAGTTTCAACAATAACTTTAAAAAGTAAAACCAAGTCAGTTAAATCAATTTTTAGAGGCTCAGAAAGATCCATGATTTATTATGTTAATATATGATCATGTAAGTATGTGAGACATTTACATTGATAACAATGGGATCTAAAATAAACAAACTAATCCATATGTGATTACATTTTCTGGCATTTAAGTGGATTCATAAAATTAGATTATATTGTTAAGTATAAGTGTACATTATGGCCTAAGACTGGTCTTTTAAGTAGTTTGAATATTAATCAAGACAGCAGAGGAAGCACTATATTTCTAGAAGAAAACAGGGTTTGGAATAAAATCAAATTATAAATGTTTTTCTTTTATTGATTCCAAGGTTACTCTACTGAAGAACTTATAATTACTAGCCTTTTAGCTTAATGTGAAATACTCAAAGCTTGCCAATAATTATTTAAAATTATAATATTTATTAATATAGAATTTTATAGCAAAAATGATAAAATTTTATGAAGTCAAAAGACTGAATTTAAATAATAATGAAATCAATTAAACAAAAATTATGCGACTTTCTCAGTAATTAAGGTTATAAAATGCTATCAATAGTAACTTACCTTAGCTATATATGTTGAGTGTCTGTGTTTACATTATGTTATAGCTATCTTATATACTAGAAGGTTATCTCAATCTTGAATTTTTAAGGCAATGGAGGTTTATTTCAAAGACCACCAATAATCAATTTCTAAGTATAAAGCTGAATGGAAAGTTTTTATAAAAACAAATTACATTTTTAATTAGCTATTAGTTATGAAGTAGTTATGAATGGGTGATAAGAATACATACATACTTTTGAGGCACTTTCAAATAATTTGTCTAAAATAAAATCAATTACACAATATTTTAAAATTCAAAAATAGTTGTGGTTCCTTGTGACAGGAAAGGCTCCCCTGACTATTTAATCTGCTATTTAAATTATTCAGTATCAATCATTGTGAATTTTGAGCAGGTTATCAGAGAGGGTTAACGATGCCAAAAGCATGGGATAACTCTTAGTTACTCCTGCTATAACTGCCTTAATTTACAGTTCACGATTCATAGGAATTGATGTATTTAGAGGAGTATCACCATTCTGCTGCTACTGCTGCTGCTAAGTCACATCAGTCGTGTCCGACTCTGTGCGACCACATAGACGGCAGCCCACCAGGCTCCCCCGTCCCTGGGATTCTCCAGGCAAGAACACTGGAGTGGGTTGCCATTTCCTTCTCCAATGTGTAAAAGTGAAAAGTGAAAGTGAAGTCACTCAGTCATGTCCAACTCTTAGCGACCCCATGGACTGCAGCCTACCAGGCTCCTCTGTCCATGGGATTCTCCAGGCAAGAGTACTGGAGTGGGGTGCCATTGCCTTCTCTGATCACCATTCTAAATATCATTATTTGTTTTCACTCCTCTGGGTACTAATGTCATATTGGTGCCAAAGATTCCATTACCTTCTCAAAGGGCACACATTCTTCTGTAAGTACTATTTTGATTCTTCTGACTTGTGAACAATACATTATCCAGGTATATGAGCCTGAGGGCAGTTTCCAGACATATGCGTGTTAAGTTGTTCAGTCGTGTCTGACTCTGCGCCAACCCATGGACTGTAGCCTGTCAGGCTCCTCTCTCCATGGGATTCTCCAGGCAAGAACACTGGAGTGGGTTGCCATTTCCTTCTCCAGCGGATCTTCCTGACCCAGGGATTGAACCTGCATCTCTTACATCCCCTTCATTGGCAGGTGGGTTCTTTACCACTAGTGCCACCTCCCGATGTATATGGAGATGTAATTGATTAGCTCTATGTCACAGTTCCTTGGAGAAGAGCGTGACAACCCACTCCAGTATTTGTGCCTGGAGAATCCCATGGACAGAGGAATCTGGTGGGCTGCAGTCCATGGGGTTGCAAAGAGCCACACAGGACTGAAGTGACTTAGCAAGCAAGCAAGCAATGTCTCACTTCCTTACTGCACTTTGGTACACAGCCTGGCTTTATTAAGCTGGGCTTTGGGGTTTTATGTGGCACTTATAGTAAGACATGATATTCTACATGACTTCCTGGGAGAAGTAGTTGCATACATAGAAGTGCTAGAAACTGTGAAATCAAATAAAACTTGATTCAAATACTTGATTCAGATCTTTGCTAGTTTCAACCCTTAGATAAGTTATTAAGCTTTCTGGGATTTTAAACCCATGGTATTTATAATTTGTACAGATTCAGTTGTGTGAGTCACTTGGTAAAATGCCTAACATGTAATATGTGCTCAGTGCATGCTAAGTCGCTTCAGTTGTGTCCGACTCTGCGACCCTGTAGACTGTAGCCCTCCAGGCTCCTCTGTCCATGGGATTCTCCAGGCAAGAATACTGGAGTCAGTTACCATGCCCTTCTCCAGGGGATCTTCCCAACCCAGGAATTGAACTCACATCTCTTACATCTCCTGAACTGGCAAACGGGTTCTTTACCACTAGTGCCATTTAAATAACATTTAGTACATTATTATTCTTGATTATAGCATAATGTCACATTACTCAGTGGACATAATTTTGATTCCTTTTTAAAACTTCCTTGGCTACATTAGTAAATACTGGAATAATAGTGTAACACTATCTTTAAAATCCTTTAGGAGTTCCCAACTAGGCCTACATGAAGCAAGAACATCCAGACTCATGGCTTCATCACTTTCAAGTGTTTGAACAACTCGTTTGCCTATCTGATAACATGAATCCATAAGTACAATGCATCAATTGCCTCTGGGAGGAAGGTTCAAGAGGGAGGGGACATATGTATACCTATGGTTGATTCATGTTGATGTTTGGCAGAAACCAACACAATACTGTAGAGCAATTATCCTTCAACTAAAAATAAGTAAATATTAAAAATTTATAAAACAAACAAAAAAACCTCTGGAGATACCAAGACTGAGGATACCTCCAATGAAGTCCTCATCACTTGTTTAGGCCCGCAATGAAGACATTTTATTCTTAATAGTCTCATATCACCTCTCTCTCTAAAAAAAATTAGAATTATGCTCATAAAACAGTAGGTACATGATTCCACACCTCACTGAAAGTATATAGTCTTATAAACATTAATTTTATCTTGTAATGTTTATTATCTGAGTTGATCAAATCATGGAGCCATATGAAGACCAATTAGAAAATTCATATTATTCACGCACGTGCCTTATTATTTTTTCATGAGTTATCTGTCAATGGATAAACATATTTAAAGCAAAATATCAGTCATAAAGCATGAGAAGGAATCTATAAGCAATTACAGTTTGGTGTAGAACAACTCATAACTCAAAATAGTGTCTATCATGTGCATTTCAAGAAGAGTTCTTGAGACAAACAAGAATGTCTCTGAAAGAAAATTATAAAAACCAAAATGTTCATGTTTAATTGCTTTAATAATGATTTTGAAAAAATTACATTCTCAAGTTGGGCCTTCCCAGGTGATACTAGTGCTAAAGAACCCGCCTGCCAGTGTAGGAGACTAAAGAGACACAGGTTCGATTCCTAAGTCAGGAAGATCCCCTGGAGAAGGAAATGGCAACCCACTCCAGTATTCTTGCCTGGAGAATCCCCATGGACAGAGAAGCCTGGCAGGCTACATACAATCCATGGGGTCGCATAGACAGGACTGAAGCAACTGAGCGTGTACATTGTCAAATATAAACTGGCATAATGTTCTCTACTTCAAGAAAGGGAAGCTTTATTCAAAACAAAAGCTTAGTGATTTTTGAGTGATTATACCTCACAGAAGTACAAAATGTCTGAAACCATAGCTGTTTACAAGGCTAGACTTTTTGGCACATATTTTTTTGAAACCTGCCAAATAGGTGTTTTCAAAACATGTTCCATTCTGAATGCAGCCAGGAACCATATTTGGTTTATGGCTGATATTTGAAAGCAAATGTTATACCAAGCAAGAGCAGTGTTTATATCTTTTCCATGTTGTAACTCTTCAGTAATCAACACTGTCAAGAACTTTCCCTTTTCTGACCAAAGCAACTGAGAGTAATTTGTGAAGCCCAGTGATCAGAACACCATGTCAGTTACATAGAAGATGGGTCCTTAGAACTACCAGCATCCTTTGGCAAAGAGGGCTGAGAAGTTATTACAAATGATTTCTAGCCACATTACGCCCCTGGAGATAGAGAAGAGGGAAAAAAGGAGTGGTTGAAAACACAGACTGGAGTGGATATAAAATAGAATAACTAGCAATCACCAACTCTTAGAATAGTCACTCTTTTCTGTTAAATGTTAATGTAATTTACATGTATTTGATCTACTCATTTGCTTATTTTTCTTCATGCTATTTCTACTAGAATGGTTATTAAAAGTTAATACAGCAAAACTCAGAGGCAGAAAAGGCCACCTCACACTGTGTAATGGGCTGCACTATATTTTAATATATATTGAAACTCTTTATGACATTATTTGTACATGGTACATAATGTTTGATTATGAAAACTGCTAAGAAACTTGGTCAAAATCAGACAAACTTTCTCTTCTCTCACGTATTTCCTAACCCTGTTCAAAGTTAATTTCTTGCAATTAAAATTCTGTTGAATGCAAAACTTAAAGGAAAAAATTCAAATAATTTATATTTTAACATATTAATATTTTATAGCATTTTGTGAAAAATATTTAATTTTCCATAAATATGAATGACAATGTTTGTCCTTTTCATTGATGAGAATACTTTTTAATTATTACTAGAGACCTTTAACTCCAACATAGTTAAGAAAGGATTGTTTTTCCAACTCTTACTGAGAACTACAGACCTTTTTCAATGCAAATCTAACTGAAAATAATTCACTGTTAACTTCAGAAACTGTATGTATTTATAAGAAGGTATTACTGGCACTTTGAAGAAAGCTGGTCTTCCAATTCTCTGGGAGAAATTAGCAAATTAACTTTCTTTCGAAGTTAACATAATTTCATTTTTTAATCAAAGAATCTCTTACATACAAAACATGTTAGCGACTTTGCTCCTGCTATCCAGAGCTCTTATTCCTCTTTCGTGTTGCCTCTTCACAGTTCCTGTGTAAACACACACGTTGCTTATACACACTTACTAAGTGCACAAACTGACCCATGTCAGCGGTTTCCACCATCAACTGAATACTGATGACCCTATAATCAACTCCTGTAGAGTCCCCCTCTCTCTCGCACTTGTCTGCCTACTAACAGTGGCTCTGGGTCTAGTTCCCACTCCAGGTCACCACCCGTGCAAGCTCTCAAAATCACACATCCCTCCAGTTCACTTGCCTTCTTTAAATCCTTTAATGATGTTGGTGCTGAAAGAACAACAGTAATATTGAAAAGGACTGCAGGCTACCACATAACAAATTTTAAACAAGACAGATGTTCACATGTAGTCAAGGACCTTGCAAATGAGGGCAAATATGATTTGATTTTTTTGCCCAGTTTCTACTCCATATCCAATGAAAGGTCATAATCTTATGTCTGAGGTTCTGCATCCATAAATGCTTTCTTTGATTCACCCTCTATCTACTCTAATAAAAATTCAGTCCCTTCATTGTTTCATACACCCACACATTAATACACACACATGCATACACACACATACAAGACTAAAGAGGCACCTGCCCTGTGACTGGCTTTCTCCCATCCATCTTCTCTCTGCTCCCCCAGCTACACCTCTTCAGAACAAATTCCACTCCTAGTCTCTCTGGGATTATTGATACAGTACATTTTCACTCCTGAGCATGATTGTTCACTCTTATTCCCCACTCCAAGCACATTTAACAATGCATTTTCTAAACAAAGAAAATTCTAGTGAATAATATTTTTAACTTTATTACCTTATTCTAAATGTTGAGAAAGAATGTAAGAAGCAGAAAATAATACAATATAAAGAAGAGAAAATAAGAGGACAGTTTTGATGAAGGAGAAACAAAAAAGACCTGAAAATTCTAAGAGAACAAGAACAATATTTTTCCACAAAGGTTTTCCACACTAGATAACTTTAAATTGTGGTGCTTTGTTGGAAATAAACATTTCTAAATTATCAACCCTGATTTAAGGTTAAGCCATCGCACCATCAAGAAGAATATTGAAAAATCATTGCATTAATAGCCAGTGAGAGTTCAATGAATACTTATCGCAGTACACTGAATTAAGGCTATAGAGAAGATTCTGGCCACAACTTACTTATTCCTGGAAAGAGTTTTACCTTAAATCACAATGCACTCTCCTTTTCTCTCTGTGTGTGGGGAGGGGGGTGTTAATGGTTACCTTGGATCCCTCCCACTCATCCTATCTCCTGATACTCACAAGAGAGAAAGCCATAAGTAGCCTGTACATTATTTTCTTTTCCCATGAGCCCCACCCCAACCCCAATCAAGGTATAATAGTGAATGTTGCTGTTTAGTCACTAAATCCTGTCCAACTCTTTTGAGACCCCATGACTACAGCCAACCAGGCTCCTCTAACCGTGGGATTTCCCAGCCAAGAATGGGTTGCCATTTCCTTCCTTCCTTGATCTCTGGTCAGGACCTTCCTGACCCAGGGATCAAACCCACATCTTCTGCATTGCCAAGTGGGTTCTTTACCACTGAACTGTCAAGGAAGCCTATAATAGTGAACAGCACATTCCAAAGAGAAAAATCCTTAAATTCCACCCTTTAGAGCTTCCCTTGTGGCTCAGCTGGTAAAGAATCTGCCTGCAATGCCGGAGACCTGGGTTTGATCCCTGGGTTGGGAAGACCCCATGGAGAAGGGAAAGGCTACCCACTCCAGTATTCTGGCCTGGATAATTCTGGCCTGGGTCTCAAAGAGTCGGACATGACTGACCAACTTTCACTTCACTTAGGTCTCAAGGAACCTGAGAGAAAAATAAACAGAAAGAGAAAAGGCAATGTGGTTTTCTGTCCACACCAAGAGTTTCACTGTCCACACAGTTCTAGGGGCTTGTCACAGTCCATAAGTATGGTTAGAAAAACAAAATGGATAGCCATAAAATTATTTATCTTCATTTATAGTTCATCAAGAAAAGGGAAAGAAAACCTATAAAATGCTGAGAAATTTCACTATTTGATATTTTCAACTTAAAAAAATTATTCAGGTAAAATAGCTTGCTTTCACCAAAATATAGTTATTCTAACTAGCTGTAAATTAACGATTTTTTACACAGAAGACTCTTAAGAACCACAAAGAACCCCTCCCCCTCAGATGTGAGCATTTCACAAGCACCTGATGGTTCACTGACCTATAATAAATAACATGCAACTTGGCTGAGGCATTAGTCAGATTCATGGGGAGAAGCACTCCTTCAGTGAGTGGCTGATGGCATAGTGTCTCTAATACAATAAGGCTTTGTACAAGACTTTGCATATCAGCAGGCAGTGGGAGTGCATGCATGACAATAGCTTGTAAAAGACTTTCATAGTGTTTACATCACAGGGGAACATTCTGGTGAGCACCTTGGTGCAATCTGGAACTCAGCGCATGGGTGAACATCTTACCACCACCACCACTAAGGAACCATCAAGGGTGAATTACTCAGCCTCTCTGTACTTCAGTTTTCTTAACTTCAAAATAAGAACAATAATAATATCACCCACTTCAGCGGGTTGCTGCGAGAATTTGGAAAGGCTTGACATGATGCATGGTGTGCTATAGTGATCTATACACTATACATATATATAGCATATAGGCTATACATGTATGATCTATACACTATACATATATATAGTATATAGTATGTATAGTATATATATATAGATCAATATACATATATCATATGTAATATAATTTTATAAGTAAAAATAATGATGAGCCCTCAAAGGTCATATATAGACAATTATTTTCTGCTGCATTTTATTGGGAAAATATTATGCATCCTTCTATTTGGAAATATCGGACTCCAGAAGTTCTTGGGAACAATGGGTCCCAAGTGTCCACTCTATTGTTCCATATTGCCTGTGGCTGCTGGGATTCTAGGAAGAGACTAACTCCTGTTGTTCTGATGTATAGACTATACGTTAATACGGTAATAAAATAATTATATTTTTATGTTTCAGACATAAGGAAAATGGAAATCTAAGAGTCAGGAAGAGGGTGATCATTGGTAACATGGCTTCCTTTGTTACTTTTCACTTTTTAGGCATTAATTTTTTTCCTTTCTTCATACAATTGATAATTTGAAAGAATAATATTGAGTACAGATATATATTAGGATTTTTTTTCACTGATAGAATTTTTTCAAGGTAATGCTGAGGACCTAACACCTGACTATTGTGTAAAAATAGGTAATAAATTCTCATTGTGAGAATCTAATGTCAAATCCCTTTGGAATCATCACAACTTTTCATAGTTCCTCGAGATATCATATGGTGATTCAAATATGAATGAATTTTTAATAGCTTAATTTCAGATGGGCCATCTCCATTGATAGTGCATGCTCTAATACCTTCTTGAATGGTCAGTTTTGTGGATGCTAATATAGTATTTATGATGATAACTAATAATGAATGAGAGGCTTCCCCAGTGGCTCAGTAGTAAAGAATCTGCCTGTAATGCAGGAGACACAGGAGATGCATGTTCAATTCCTGGGTTGAGAAGATCCTCCAGAGGAGGAAATGGCAGCCAACTCCAGTATTCTTGCCTGGAAAACTCCATGTACAGAGGAGCCTGTAGGGCTATGGTCCATGGGGTCCCAAGAAGTTGGACACAACTGAAGTGACACAGCACTCATGCAACCAACACTAGGGCTTCCCTGGTGGCTCAATGGCAAAGAATCTGCCTCCAATGTAGGAGATGTGGGTCTGATCCCTGAGTCAAGAAGATCCCCTGGAGCAGGAAATGGTAATCCACTCCAGTACTTTTGCCTGGGAAATCCCATAGACAGAGGAACCTGGGGGAAACAGCCCATAGGGTCACAGAGAGTCAGACACAACTTAGCAAATAAATAACACCAATAAACCAAAACCAAGAGAGGATGAGAGCAAAGGGTCTCCTTCAATTAATTTAGTCCTTGTTCTCATAAATTACCTGAGAAGAAATTAGGATGCTGGATTTCAGAGATGTTGAGAGTTTGTCCAAGATGATAGTGATTTTAACACAGAAACATTCGCACTTGTAGCCAGATTTTTTCTATCTCCCAGCTTTCTAGTATGCATGCCTTCTCCTCAGATGATAATAATCAAATGCTCATGTTTTATGACTAGTCCTAGCATTTTTCTTTGATTTAGTCATTGAGATCTGGGCACACAATGTACAGCTGTTGCTTCCTAAAGACCTGAGCCCCTTTCTGACCTTGGCAATGTAATTCAAGCAGAGGGAAATTCAACCATGAATGTTTATCTATCTGCCCAATTCCTTATTCATTCCCCCTGGGCTCTGACTCCCTGGACACCCACAGTTTCCCTGTAGGCCTCACATGTGTCTTTCCAGAACAAGCTGAATATTTAGAATTTAAATCAGAATCTGATCTTTTCTGTGTATCCATTACATCATAAAAATCAAACAAGTTCTTGTCATTAAACATAATTTTATGTGTTGTCTCCCTCGATGGTCACCATTTCTCTTCATTTGTAAGCTTTCATGTTCTTCTCAATTTTCTCCATGCTATTAGCACTTTGAGGTTATTTATAGGATACATTTTTACCCTAAAATCACTCAACAAAACCATTCTCAAAAAAGCACTATTCACAATAGCAAGGACAGGGAAGCAACCTAAATTTCCATCAACAAAGGGATGGACAAAGAAGATGTGGTACATATATGCAAAGGAATATTACTCAGGCTTTAAAAAGAATGAAACAATGCCATCTGCAGCATGAGGCCACAAAGAGTCAAACACAGCTAAAGTGACTTAGCACGCACGCATGCACGAATGGACCAAGAGATTGTCACACTTAGTGAAGTAAGCCAGACACAGAAAGAGAAATTTTGGATGACATCCCTTACATGTGGAATCAAAGAAGAAATTATACAAATGGCTTATTTATGAAACAGAAACAGCCTCACAGACTTGGAGAACGAACCTGTGGTTGCAAGTGAGGAGGCATGGGGAGAAGATACAGTTAGGGAGTGTGAGATCAACATGCAACTCTGCTATATTTGAAATGGATAACCAACAAGGACCTACTGTATAGCATAGACTGCTCAAAGTTATGTGGCAACCTGGAGATGAGATTGGGGAGGATGAACACATGTATGTGTACAGCCGAGCCCCTTTGCTGCCCACCTGAAATCATCACAATATGGCTAACTGGGTATACCATAATAAAATACAAAATGTTAAGTTTCATAAAAATATTTTATTTTTCCCCATTATTAATTATGACTGACATGGCCCTCTACTATTTTAAAACCCCTCCAAATTCACTTAAACTCAGCTTTCCCATTCCTAGTCATATTCATTCTAATACAAGTGTCACAGCAAAATATTCAGCTTCTTGAAAAAAGAGCAAGCATAAACAGATGGAAACACACTTTCAGTATCAGGTTTATATTCAGCAGCTGATAATGTCACAACATTCCAATTTTTCAAGGGTATGAAAGTGTGCAAGCTTCTATCATTTTTAAAATATTTTTTATCTCTATTTACCAAGATTCTGTGTGTATGTAAGTTTCAGGACCATGAGCTTTGCCCTGTATATTCCACACTACTTTCTGTTCAGTTTAGCCAACTAAGTGCTTCTGAAACAATAAATGATACTACATTTCACATTTTTGTAATGAACTCTCAGGCTAACAGAGTAGATACTTCAAACAGTAAAAGCGCCAAATAAAGCACTGCATTTATAGTGATTGAATTATATATTGTTGTTACTCAAACACTAAGTTGTGTCCAGCTATTTGTGACCCCATGGACTGCAGCATGCCAAGCTCCTCTACCCTTCACTATCTCCCAGAATTTGCTCAAATTCATGTCTTGTTGAGTCCGTGATACTAACTAACCATCTGCAGCCCCTTCCCCTCCTGCCTTCAAGCTTCCCCAGCATCAGGGTGTTTTTCAAGAGTCAGCTCTTTGCATCAGGTGATCAAAATATTGGAGCTTCAGCTTCAGCAAAAGCCCTTCCAGTGAACATTCAGGGTTGATTTCCTTTAAGACTGACGGGTTTGATTTGCATACAGTCCAGGGACTCTCAAGAGTCTCTTTTCCAGCCCCATAATTTGAAAGCATCAATTCTTCAGTTTTCAACCTTCTTTATTATATGTAAATTCTAATAAATGAGCATTTGTAAATATTTAGGAATCAAGGAGGGGATGTCTTAAGATTCCTTTTTACAGCATTGCCAAAATATAAAAGGATGATAACCATGACAATGGGTGGGGTTCTCTGCCTTCTAAATCTAAATCTGAAAGCGAGCTATGCATTGTTATTGTTAACTATGGAGCCAAACTGAGAGGACTCGTATCTACATCTGTGACCAAAGAGCTGCACAGGTGTGCTTAGGACCTGATCAGAGTCCACACATGGGGCATACTCTGTCTATACCCAGTCTGAGCCAAGGAATTCCTCTGTCTCCCAAGCTCTTGGCAAAAGAGATTTACAATGCAGAAAGAATAAAACAAAGAAAATTGACATGATCTCTAATCTGTTCATAGATGACCCCAGGATCAATATTATATATTTTTTAAAATCATGTCTATCAATTGATGTGTCAAATGATAAAATTTTCTGCAGGATAATTTTTCAATAAATACCAATATGTTTTAAAACTTACCTATGATATGATGTAAAAATTGTAACTCTAGAAGTTTATTTTTAGGAAATAATTAGAAATTCATAGGAAGACTTGTGTGTGTGTGTATGTAGTGAAGCATATATATATACACATATATATATATGTATATATATATACACATCTCAGTTCAGTTCAGTTCAGTCACTCAGTCGTGTCCGAGTCATATATATACATATATATATATATGTTTGTGGGTGTTTAGATATTTTTGCATATATATGTTTGTGTTATATACAAATACATAATCATTTTATTTAAAATATCACAAGGACATTTTCCTAAATTTATAATAATTCTACATCATTTAAATGGTTACACAGTGTATATTTTATTAGGTAGATAAGCTAATTTTTAAAATTAATTGGTCTTCCACTATCACACTTTAGTTTCTATATTTTTCTTCATAAACAAAGCTGTAAAATATGATTTCCGTGTAAATATCTGTATGGTGGTGGTGGTTTAGTCGCTAAGTCATGTCTGACTCTTGCGACCCCGTGGGCTGGAGCCCACCAGGCTCCTCTGCCCATGGGATTCTCCAGGCAAGAATACTGGAGTGAGTTGCAATTCTCTTCTCCAGGTGATCTTCCTGACCCAGGAAATGAACCCAGGTCTCCTGCATTGCAGGCAGATTCTTTACCAACTGAGTTATGAGGGAAGCCCAAATACATGTATATCTGTCTCTAAATCTTCCTTTAAGACAATTTTTTTCTATGTGAAGAATTGCTGGCTGTGTACATTTTGATGGTTTGTAAGAAAAAATTATATCTCCACTAGTTCAGTTCAGTCGCTCAGTTGTGTCTGACTCTTTGCGACCCCATGAACTGCAGCATGCCAGGCCTCCCTGTCCATCACCAACTCCCTGAGTTTACCCAAACTCAAGTCCATTGAGTTGGTGATACCATCCAACAATCTCATCCTCTGTTGTCCTCTTCGCCTCCTGCCCTCAATCTTTCCCAGCATCAGGGTCTTTTCAAATGAGTCAGTTGTTTGCATCAGGTGGCCAAAGTATTGGAGTTTAAGCTTCAACATCAGTCCTTCAAATGAACACCCAGGACTGATCTCCATTAAGATGAACTGGCTGGATCTCCTTGCAATCCAAGGGACTCTCAAGAGTCTTCTCCAACACCATAGTTCAAAAGCATCAATTCTTCGGCACTCAGCTTTCTTTATAGTCCAGCTCTCACATCCATACATGACTACTGCAAAAACCATAGCCTTGACCAGATGGACCTTTGCTGACAAAGTGATGTCTCTGCTTTTTAATATGCTGTCTAGGTTGGTCATAACTTTCCTTCCAAGGAGCAAGCATACTTTAATTTCATGGCTGCAGTCACCGTCTACAGTGATTTTGAAGCCCAGAAAAATAAAGTCAGCCACTGTTTCCACTGTTTCTCCATCTATTTGCCATTAAGTGATGGGACCAGATGCCATGATCTTAGTTTTCTGAATGTTGAGATTCAAGCCAACTTTTTCATTCTCCTCTTTCACTTTCATCAAGAGGCTCTTTAGTTCTTCTTCCCTTTCTGCCATAAGGGTGGTGTCATCTGCATATCTGAGGTTATTGAGATTTCTCCCAGCAATCTTGATTCCAGCTTGTGCTTCTTCCAGCCCAGCATTTCTCATGATGTCCTCTGCATATAAGTTAAATAAGCAGGGTGACAATATACCACCTTGACATACTCCTTTTCCTATTTGGAACCAGTCTGTTGTTCCATGTCCAGTTCTAACTGTCACTTCCTGACCTGCACACAGATTTCTCAAGAGGCAGGTCAGGTGGTCTGGTGTTCCCATCTCTTGAAGAATTTTCCACAGTTTATTGTGATCCACACAGTCAAAGGCTTTGGCATAGTCAATAAAGCAGAAATAGATGTTTTTCTGGAACTCTCTTGCTTTTTCGATGATCCAGCAGATGCTGGCAATTTGATCTCTAGTTCCTCTGCCTTTTTCTAAAACCAGCTTGAACATCTGGATATTCATGGTTCACATACTGTTGAAGCCTGACTTGGAGACTTTTGAGCATTACTTTGCTAGGGTGTGAGATGAGTGCAATTGTGCGGTAGCTTGAGTATTCTTTGGCATTGCCTTTCTTTGGAATTGGAAAGAAAATTGACCGTTTCCAGTCCTGTGATCACTGCTGAGTTTTCCAAATTTCCTGGCATATTGAGTGCAGCACTTTCACAGCATCATCTTTTAGGATTTGAAATAGCTCAAATGGAATTCCATCACCTCCACTAGCTTTGTTCTCCACTAGTAGTACATGTTATTTCATTCACACTCTCACTATATTATTGTGAAAACAAATGAACCCACAATATACAGTAAGGCTAAATGAAAATTGCATCACCCTGCTTAAATATTTATTTCTTCAGGTAATATCAAGTTTGAAATTTTGTTGTCCTCATATTTGTTGACCAATACATCACTACCTTTTTATTCCTTGGGCTTCCCTTGTGGTTCAGCTGATAAATCTGCCTGCATTGCAGGAGACGAGGATTCAATCCCTGGGTTGTCAAGATCCCCTGGAGAAGAGAAAGGCTGCCCAGTCCAGTATTCTGGCCTGGAGAATTACATGGACTGTATAGTTCATGGGGTCACAAAGAGTCAGATACAACTGAGTGACTTTCACGGTCACGATTTTATTCCTTAGTCAATTATCATGTTTCTTACCCAGTTTTTAAAATTATTCTTGCTTTCATTTAGATTTGAAAATTCATTATATATTTTGGATTAATACATTGTTTTTGTTTAGTTGCTAAGTCATGTCCAACTCTTTGTGACCCTATGGACTGCTGCCTGCCAAGCTTCTCTGTCCATGGAATTTTTCAGGCAAGAATATTGAAGTGAGCTGCCATGCCCTCCTCCAGGAGATCTTCCTGACCCAGGGATCTAACCCTCTTCTTCATCTCTAGCATTGGCAGGCAGATTCTTTACCACTAGCTCCACCTGGAAAGTCCAATTGTTATATTACTTCATGATTAATTAATGACTAATATCACTAGTAAATGATATTTTTTTTTTTTTTGCTATATTTTCAGAATAAACTTTTAGGCTAAAAGAACAGCTACTTTAAACAACCAAAACACTATGTTTTTAGCAGTTTGACATTTATGTTTTTAATTTTTACACCCATTCATTTTGACAGTCTGCAATCATTTAAGCCACATTCTAGGAAACAGAAGTTTCAAAAAGTTTCTCAACAAACTTGCTTTGCATGTGCATGCATGCTCAGTTACTTGTCATGTCTGACTCTTTGAGACCCCATGGACTGTATCCTGCCAGGTTCCTCTATCCATGGGATTCTCTAGGCAAGAGTACTAGGGTGGGTTGCCATGCCATCTTCCAGGAGATCTTCCTGACTCAGGGATCAATCCTGTGTCTCCTGCATCTCCTGCATTGCAGGCAGATTCTTAACAGCTGAGCCACCAGAGAAGCCCATTTGTTTTGCATAATAAAGCTTAAAAATTATTTATTTGGGAAAGTATTCTTTACTGATAAAAAACTGGTTTAATAAAGATGCTTTGACACTGGTTTCTTTTTTTGCTCATTTTCTTTATGACTGATCTGTCCATGTCACTCACAGTCAACATTTCACCTGGACACATAATACTAGAAAATCATTATATAATAAATGGGTGACCTAAAGATAAAAGATCATTTATCCCAATTCTGACTTTCTTAAACCAAGGTTACTTGCTGCTACTGCTGCTGCTTAGTCGCTTCAGTTGTGTCCAACTCTGCGACACCATAGACGGCAGCCCACCAGTTCCCCCGTCCCTGGGATCCTCCAGGCAAGAACATGGGAGTGGGTTGCCATTTCCTCTCCAATGTGTGAAAGTGAAAAGTGAAAGTGAAGTCGCTCAGTCATGTCTGATTCGTGGTGGCCCCATGGACGGCAGCCTACCAGGCTCCTCCGTCCATGGGATTTTCCAGGCAAGAGTACTGGAGTGGGTTGCCATTGCCTTCTCCAGCAAGCTTACTTAGGTCAGTACAAATATAATTGTGGTTTTTGCTTTGTTAAACTTGCCATTTGACACTGGAATACATTCTTAAATACATGTGGTTATGTTACACATCATTTTAATGTGCATTTCTCACTTTATGATTTTTGTTAATGACTTATTACTTGCTGTTTATTTTATATTTATTTTAGACTATAGAAATAATGTTAGACAAAAAGCAAATTTGAGTGATTTTCTTATTTCAGTTCAATATGGGTCATAAAGCAGCTGAGACAACTCAAAACATCAACAACACATGGGGCCCAGGGACTGCTAACAAATGTACAGTGTAGCGGTGGTTCAAAAATTTTTGCAAAGGACACAAGAGCCTTGAAGATGAGAAGCATAGTGGTTGGCCATCAGAAGCTGACAACCACCAACTGGAGAGGATCATCAAAGCTGATTCTCTTACAACTACACGAGAAGCCAAAGAACTCAGTATTGACCATGCTATAGTCGTTCAGCATTTGAAGCAAATTGGAAAGGTGAAAAAGCTATAAGTGGATGCCTATGACCAAAAAATCAAAAAAAATTATTGTTTTGAAGGGTTGTCTTTCTTATTCTATGCAACAACAAACCATCTCTCGGTTATGACATGCGACAAGCAGGGGACTGCATACGACAACCGGCAACAGCTAGTTCAGTGGCTGCTCCAAGAAGTTCCAAAGCACTTCCCAGAGCTAAACTTGCACCAAAAAAGGTCATGGGTCAGTTTGGTGGTCTGCTGCTGGTATGATCCACAACAGCTTTCTGAATCCCAGCAAAGTGATTTCATCGGAGAAGTATGCTCACAAATCAGACGCACTGAAAACCGCAGGCCTGCAGTTGATCAACAGAGAGGGCCCAATTCTCCATGGCAATGCCCAAACACACGTCACACGACCAAGACTTCAAAAGCTGAAAGAATTGGGCTACAAGGTTTTGCCTCATCTGCCGTATTCCTCTGATCTCTTGCCAATCAACTACTACTTCTTCAAGTATCTCGACAACTTTTTGCAGAGGAAATGCTTCCACAACCAGCCTGAGACAGAAAATGCTTTCCAAAAGTTTGTCAAATCCTGATGATGGATTTTTTTTTTCTGATCATGGATTTTTATGCCATAGGAATAAACAAATGTATTCCTCATTGGCAAAAATGTATTGATTGTAATTGTTTCTATCTTGATTAATAAAGATGTGTTTGAGCCTAATTATAATTATTTAAAATTCATGGTCCAAAACCTCAATTACATTTGCACCAACCTAATAACAAGTACAGTATCAATTAGTTAGTATAATAATAGTTTGCTTTTATGCATTTTTTATTAAAGTTGTTGGATTTACATTTCAAAGAAGGGATTTTAAGTCTTCATATTTCCATCAGAACATGGAAAGGTCATAAGTATTATTTTCCTGCCATTCTCATTATTAAAACATCAAAACATAAAGAGACATGTTTTAGTAAATTGTATTTTATTTTTGGAAAATTATATTTTGAACCTATATTCATAAAATTAACCTTTACAAATTTTTCACCTTCTTAAAATTGCTTACTATACAACTTCTCCTATTTAAAATATCCTTCTAATGAATCTCTATAGCATCATACAAAATTGCAATGAATTCTGATTATTTATTTCACTTTCAATTGCTTAATGATAGGCTGCTAATGTAGCAAGAGATAAATAATTCAACTCTTTTAGAAATTCAGAGAGAAAAGTAAGATTTACAGAATCATATTCATAGAAATAAAAGCAAAAATTTGTTATAATATAGCTGCCAATTCACCCCAAATTAATATAAATATATAATATATATATAAATTTCTGATGCAATACAATTAAAATCCAAAGGATAAAACTGGAGGGCAAGCATCAAAGATATGAAGACTAACTATAAAGGTATATAAATAAACCAATGAGGCATTAAATCAAGAATCAACAAATTCACCAATGGAAGAAAACAGAAAGTCCAGAATCAGATCACACATATTCATTCATTCACCGGACATAACAATGACTACACTCCATTAGGGAAATCTAATATTTAAAATAAAAATACTGATTCAAAAACCAATTCATGTAGAAAAAATATGAACCTAAGTCCTACCTCCCATGAAACACAAAATCACCTCCAAAATGGACTGAAAATTTAAATACAAAATGTAAAATGGCAAAACTTTTAGATGAAAATATGAAGAAATATTCTTGTTACCTTGAACACACAAAAATCTCTCCAACTAGACAAAAAATGTTAATGATAGACATATTTCGCTGGTCAGATTATATTAAACTTACATTTTTTATTAAACAATATCATTCAGAGAGACAGAAAATCCTATTTGGGGAGGTATTTGTAACATATATAACTTCTTTAAAAAAATCCATAATGTTTTAATGCTCTAAAAGTCACAACCAAAAGAAAAATAAATTAATAGAAAATACGGCAATAGGGGACTGGAATACAAAAGGAGGAAGTCAAGAAATACCTGGAGTAACAGGCAAATTTGGCCTTGGAGTACAAAATGAAGCAGAGCAAAGGCTAATAGAGTTTTGCCAAGAGAACACACTGGTCATAGCAAACACCCTCTTCCAACAACACAAGAGGAGACTCTACACATGGACATCACCAGATGGTCAATACTGAAATCAGATTCAGTATATTCTTTGCAGCTGAAGATGGAGAAGCTCTGTTCAGTCAGCAAAAACAAGACTGGGAGCTGATTTTGGCTCAAATCATGAACTCCTTACTGCCAAATTCAGACTTAAGTTGAAGAAAGTAGGGAAAACCACTAGACCATTCAGGTATGACCTAAATCAAATCCCTTACAATTATCCAGTGGAAGTGAGAAATAGACTCAAGGGATTATATCTGATAGACAGAGTGCCTGAAGAACTATGGATGGAGGTTGTACAGGAGGCAGGGATCAAGACCATCCCCCAGAAAAAGAAAGGCTAAATTCAAAATGGTTGTCTGACGAGGACTTACGAATAGCTGGGAAAAGAAAAGAAGTAAAAGGCAAAGGAGAAAAGGAAAGATATATACCTATTTGAATGCAAAGTTCCAAAAAATAGCAAGGAGAAATAAGAAAGCCTTCCTCGGTGATCAGTGCAAAGAAATAGAGGAAAACAATAGAATGGGAAAGACTAGAGATCTCTTCAAGAAAATTAGGGATACCAAGGGAACATTTCATGCAAAGATGGGCATAATAAAGCACAGAAACGGTATGGACCTAACAAGCAGAAAATACTAAGGAGGGGTGGCAAGAATACACAGAAGAATTATACAAAAATGATATTCACGACCCAGATAACCACGATGGTGTGATCACAGACCACACCATCACACTAAAGCCAGACATCCTGGAATGCAAAGTCAAGTGGGCCTTAGGAAGCATCACTATGAACTAAACTAGTGGAGGTAATAGAATTCCAGTTGACCTACTTGAAATCCTAAAAGACAATGCTATGAAAATCCTTCACTCAATATGCCAGCAAATTTGGAAAACTCAGCAGTGGCCACAGGACTGGAAATGGTCAGTTTTCATTACAATCCCAAAGAAAGGCAATGCCAAAGAATGCTCAAACTACCACACAATTGCACTCATGTCACATCCTGGCAAAGTAATGCTCAAAATTCTCCAAGCCAGGCTTCAACAGTATGTGAACCATGAACTTCCAGATGTTCAAGCTGGTTTTAGAAAAGGCAGAGGAACCAGAAATCAAATTGCCAACATCTGGTGGATCATCAAAAAAGCAAGAGAGTTCCAGGAAAACATCTATTTCTGCTTTATTGACAATACCAAAGCCTTTGACTGTGTGGATCACAACAAACTGTGGAAAATTCTTAAGGAAATAGGAATACAAGACCACATGACCTGCCTTCTGAGATATCTGTACAGTCAGAAAGCAACAATTAGAACTGGACATGGAACAACAGACTGGTTCCAAATAGGAAAAGGAGTGTGTCAGGCTGTATATTGTCACCCTGCTTATTTAACTTACATGCAGAGTACATCATGAGAAACGCTGGGCTGGATGAAGCACAAGCTGGAATCAAGATTGCCAGGAGAAATATCAATAACTTCAGATATGCAGATGACACCACCCTTATGGCAGAAAGCAAAGAACTAAAAAGCATCTTGAAGAAAGTGAAAGAAGAGAATGAAAAAGTTGGCTTAAAACTCAACATTCAGAAAACTAAGATCATGGCATCTGGTCCCAACACTTTATAGCAAATAGGTGGAGAACAATGGAAACAGTGACAGACTTTATTTTGGGGGGCTCCAAAATCACTGCAGCCATGAAATTAAAAGATGCTTGTTCCCTGGAAGAAACATTATGACCAATCTAGGCAGTGTATTAAAAAGCAGAGACAGTACTTTGCCATCAAAGGGCCATCTACTCAAAGATATGGTTTTTCTAGGAGTCATGTATGGATGTGAGAGGTGGACTATAAAGAAAGCTGAGTGCCGAAGAATTGATGCTTTTGAACTGTGGTGTTTGAGAAGACTCTTGAGAGTCCCTTGGACTGCAATGAGATCCAACCAGTCCCTCCTAAAGGAAATCAGTCCTGAATATTCATTGGAAGGACTGATGCTGAAGCTGAAACTCCAATACTTTGGCCACCTGATGGGAAGAACTGACTCACTGGAAAAGACCCTGATGCTAGGAAAGATTTAAGGCAGGAGGAGAAGGGAGGCTGAGATGGTTGGATGGCATCACCAACTCAATGGACATGAGTTTGAGTAAATTCTGGGAGCTGGTAATGGAAAGGGAGGCCTAGCATGCTGCAGCCCATGGGGTTGCAAAGAGTCAGCCATGACTGAGTGACTAAGCTGAACTGAACTGAACTGAGTGCAAAAGGCTGAACAGACATTTCATGAAAGATAATACCCAAATGGACAGTAAGCTATGAAAAAATTGCTAACCTGATTATAAAACACAGACTAAAACCACAATGAGATACTATTATACACTCACCAGTATTCCTAAAGTGAAAGATTAATTAACATGAGATGTTAACAAGGATATGGAAAACCCAAGGCTCATCTAATTTTTATGCAAATGTAAAACAATACAGCAAATTTGTAAAATGCTTTTGAAACATTTATATAGGCTTAATACATGCAAATGGAGAAAGAAATGACAACCCACTCCAGTGTTCTTGCCTGGAGAATTTCCTGGACAAAGGAGTGGGACACAACTGAGCAACTTTCACTTCACTAATACATGTAAGAAGAAATAAGAAAGCCTTCTTAAGTAAACAATGGAAAGAGAGGAAAACAACAGAATGGGAAAGACTAGAGATCTCTTCAAGAAAACTGGAGATAACAAGGGAATATTTCATGCAAGGATAGGCACAATAAAGGACAGAAATGGTAAGGACCTCACAGAAGCAGAAGAAATTAAGAAAAAGTGGCAAGGATACACAGAAATATACAAAAGGTCTTAATGACCTGGATAACCAAGATTATGTAGTCACTCACCTAGAGCCAGATGTCCCAGACAGTGAAATCAAATGGGCCTTAGGAGGTATTACTATAAGCAAAGCTAGTGGAAGTGATGGAATTCCAAGTGAGCTACTTAAAATCATAAAATATAATGCTGTCAAAGTTCTGCATTCTGCACTCAATAGGTCAGCAAATTTGGAAAACTCAGCAATGGCTACAAGACTGGAAAGAATCAGTCTTCATTCCAATCTCAAAGAAAGGCAATGCCAAAGAATATTCAAACTACTATATAATTGCACTCATCTCACACGCTAGCAAGGTAATGCTCTAAATCCTTCACTAGATTACAGCAGTATATTAACCAAGAACTTTCAATTGTACAAACTGGGTTTAGGAACGGCAGAAGAATTAGAGATCAAATTGTCAACATTCATTGGATCTTGATGAAAGCAACGGAATTACAGAAAAAAAAAAATTTACTTCTGCTTTATTGACTAAAGGAAAGCCTTTGACTGTATGATCACAACAAATAGTGAAAAGTTCTTAGAGAGATGGTGATACTAGATCACTTTATCTGTCTCCTGAAAAAATCTGTATGCAGGTCAAGAAGCAACAGTTAGAACCAGATGTGGAACAACTGACTGGTTCCAAATTGGGAAAGGAGTAGGTCAAAGCTGTATATTGTCACCCAGCAAGTTTAATTTATATGCAGAGTACATCATGTCAAATGCCAGGCTGGATGAAGCACAAGCTGGAATCAAGTTTGCCAGAAGTATCAATAACCACAGGTATGTAGATGCTACCACTCTAAAGGCAGAAAGTAAGGAGGAACTAAAGAGCCTCTTCATGAGGGTGAAAGAGGAGAGTAGAAAACCTGGCTTAAAATTTAACATTCAAAAAAGTAAGGCCATGGCATTCAGCCCCATCATTTCATGGCAAATGGAAGGGAAAAGAGTGGCAACAGCAACAGACTTTATTTTCTTGGGCTCCAAAATCACCAGAGGCAGTGACCGCAGCCATGAAATTAAAAAATGCTTACTCCTTGGAAGAAAAGTTATGACAAACCTAGAGGGTGTATTAAAAAGCAGAGACCACACTTTGTCAACAAAGGTCTGTATAGTTAAAGCTATGGTTTTTTCCAGTAGTCACATATAGACATGTGAATTAGACCATAAAGAAAGCTGAGCACAAAATAATCTATGCTTTTGAACTGTTGCTGGAGAAGACTCTTGAGACTCCCTTGGACTGCAAGGAGATCAAACCAGTCAATCCTAAAGAAAATAAACTCTGAATATTCATTGGAAGGACTGATGCTAAAGCTTCAAAACTGGGTCACCTGATGTGAAGAGCCAACTCATTGGAAAAGACCCTGATGCTGGGAAAGATAGAAGATAGGAGGAGAAGGGGAAGACAGAGGATGAGATGGTTGAATGGCATCATCACTCAACAGACATGAGTTTGAGCAAGTTCTAGGAGATTTTGAAGGACAGGGAAGCCTGGAGTGCGGCTGTCCATGGGGTGGCAAAGAGTCAGACATGACTGAGTGACTGAACAACAACAATATATATCAATATATTTCACAATATATGCTATGATCCAGCAATTTCATTCTTAGGTATACGTCTCACTGATATATATGTATGATCACCAAAACATTAACACTTTGTAGCAGTATGCTTATTAATAAAATTCAGAAATTAGCCAAAATACTCATTAGGATGATAATTTGTTTTTGATGTTCAGCCACTCATTCGTGTTGCTTTGCTACCCTGTGGATGCCATGAAGTGATGGGACTGGGTGTCATGATCTTAGTTTTTGACTGTTGAGTTTTAAGCCAGCTTTTTCACTCTCCTCTTTCAATTTCATCAAGAGGCTCTTTAGTTCTTCGCTTTCTGCCATAAGGGTGGTGTCATCTGTGTATCTGAGGTTATTAATATTTCTCCTGGCAACCTTGATTCTAGCTTGTGCTTCATCCAGCCCGGTGTTTCTCATGATGTACTCTGCATATAAGCTAAATAAGCAGGATGACAATATACAGCTTTGACACACTCCTTTTCCTATTTGGAACCAGTCTGTTGTTCCACGTCCAGTTCTAACTGTTGCTTCTTGACCTGCATACAGGTTTCTCAGGAAGCAGGTCAGGTGTCTGGTATTCTCATCTCTTTAAGAATTGTCCACAGTTTTTTGTGATCCACACAGTCAAAGGCTTTAGCATAGTCCTAAAACAGAAGTAGATGTTTTCTGAAATTCTCTTACTTTTTCTATGTTCCAACAGATTTTGGCAATTTGATGTCTGTTTTCCCTGCCTTTTCTAAACCCAGCTTGGAGATCTGGAAGTTCTCAGTTCACATATTGCTTAAGCCTAGCTTGAAGGACTTTTGAACATTACCTTGCTAGCATGTGAAATTAACACAATTGTGTGGTAATCTGAACATTCTTTGGCATCGCTTTTCTTTGGGATTCGGATGAAAACTGATCTTTTTCCAGTCCTGTAGCCACTGCTGAGTTTTCCAAACAGCCACTGCTGTTTTTTCCAAAAACAGACATATTGAATCAGCACCTTAACGGCATCATCTTTTAGGATTTGAAATAGCTCAGCTGGAATTCTACCACCTCCTCTAGCTTTGTTCTTAATAACACAAGAGACAACTCTACAATTGGATACCACCAAATGGTCAATACTGAAATCAGGTTGATTATGTTCTTTGCACCCAAAGATGGATAAGTTCTATACAGACAGCAAAAACAAGACAGGGAGCTGACTGTGGCTTAAATCATAAATTCCTTATTGCAAAATTCAAATTTAAATTGAAGAAAGTAGGGAAAACCACTAGACCCTTCTCGTGTGACCTAAATCAAATTCCTTATGATTTATACAGTGGAAGTGACAGATTCAAGGGATTATATCTGATAGACAGAGTGACTGAAGTACTATGGCAGAGGTTTACATTTTACAGGCGGCATAACCAAAACCATCCCCGAGAAAATAAAATTCAACAAGGCAAAATGGTTATCTGAGGAAGCCTTAGAAATAGCTGAGAAAAGAAAAGAAGTGAAAGGCAAAAAAGAAAAGGAAAGATTTAATCATCTGAGTGTAGATTTCCAAAGAATAGTAAGGAGAGATAAGAAAGCCTTAAGTGAACAATGCAAAGAAATAGAGGAAAACAATAGAATGGGAAAGACTAGAGATCTCATCAAGAAAATTGGAGATACTCAGGGAATATTTCAAGCAAAGATGGGCACATAAAGGACAGAAACGGAATGGACCTAACAAGCAGAAAAGATTAAGAAGAGGTGGCAGGAATACACGGAAGAACAGTACTAAAAAAGGTCTTAATGACCCAAATAACCAAGATAGTGTGATCACTCACCTAGAGTCAGACATCCTAGAATGCGAAGTCAGGTGGGCCTTAGGGAGCATCACTAGGATGAGAATAGATCAATGAATTGTGATATACTCATGCAGTGGCAGGCTAGAACAGTGAGCACACAGGAAATATTTGTAGTGAATACTTTACAACAACAGGAGATACTTGTAGTGAATCTCATAACCATAATGTTGAAGTGAAAGAAATGAGACACATAAAGTTTGGTACTGTGTGTGTGCAGGAAACAGTCCTTGAGAGACCTAGGTTGTTCAAACGCCATACATTCATGCCTGGCCCTTGGCTAGCCCCTTGGAAAATAAGCTCTGAGCTCTTGAAATATTCTGCCTTATAAGAACACTTTCTAGATATAAAGAACAGACATTAATTTGAATGTCTCAATACCTTAATTAAGAGGCTTGAAATAATGATGCTTGTGTGAGTGCCACTGAAGACAGTTTCATAATATTTCCAAAGGAAAGAAGCCATATCAATATGAACACAGTGTGAGGAGTTTTCAATTTCTAAAGCATCAAAACAACTGTGTATTAATTAAAGATTGCTTGGAAAAGTAAAATTAAATTAGTAATTCTCCACACACTAGAAATTTAAGAGATGGAAATAAAAGACCATAAACAACATCTTCCGTACATCCAGGGCTAATACCCCTCAAACTAAGGCTCAATAGAAAGAAAATTGCTTCTTGTCATTTCCAGAACTGTTTTTGTTGGAGGAGTTATTTTGAACGAATCTGAGGTACTTATTCAAATGCTATTATTTTTGATCCAGGTCACAGCATGCTGATGCTTTCCCATGCTGTGAGTTGAGTGCTTTCTGATGGGTTCAGCTCTTTAAAGATGAAAAAGCCTTCAGATTATCCTTCAGCGATGAAAAGTAGTTTACTTTCAAAACAAGATTCTTTTTTCATAAAGGAAAATATATAGGAAATATTATTTTAAAAATGAAAGCATATACTATAGCATTCTACCTTTAATCTCTTAATAGTTTTACAATGTACTAAAGATTTAAAATCACTTAAGACATGTAAGGAGTTACTTGTTTTCATAAGAAAAAGATTATTCAACTTTGATACTGAATACAAAACAATGTTGAACCCTGATTTTTCCATATAGAATGAATTCTATAAAATATAAATGTTTTAGCACTAAATCAAGGCAGAAAATGTTTACTGTGATCTTTATTTCATTTAAGCTTTAAGTTCATTATTGATAGGTGGCCTGTGGAGTCTACTTTAGTCTTGATCCTTATGGTAAAACTAAAATAAGAATGTATGTGCACAAATACATTCATACACACACACCGAGTCTAGGCTCATTTTAGGATTTAAGAATATAACAACTTATAATTTGGATATTTGCACTTGAACATTCATGGTCTTTTCAAGAAGTTTCACCCCTCTAGTATTATAGGTGAGATTTGAGAGACTAGCAATGAAACATGTATACTACCATATGTAAAATAGAGTTCAGTGCATGAAGCAGGACACCAAAAGTCAGTGCTCTGGGACAACTCAGAGGGGTAGGGTGGGGAGGGAGATGGGAGGGGGGTTCAGGAGCGGGGGGACACCTGTATACCTGTGGCCAATTCATGTTGACATAGGGCAAAACTCATCACAAAATTGTTAAGTAATCGGTTGGTTTTAGTCGCTAAGTCATGTCCGACTCTTGCAACCCCATGGACTGTAGCCCGCCAGGCTCCTCTGTCCATGGGATTCTCCAGGCAAGAATACTGGAGTGGGGTGTGATTTCCTTCTCCAGGGGATCTTCCCAACCCAGCAATCAAACCCAGGTCTCCTGAATTGCAGGTAGATGATTTACTGACTGAGCTATGAAGGAAGGCCAATTATCCTCCAATGAAAATAAATAAATACTTTTTTTTTTTTTTTAAAGAAAGCCAGACACTTGTATTAAGTAACTTCTCAACATTACAGTTTCATTGGCAGGCTCCTAATTCAGGACTTCTCTATTATACCAGACCCTTTTACCTCATTCTCAAAAGTAAATGGTTTTTGTAAATTGAGGAATAGGACATATAAAGTAAAGGAGAACAAGATATTTCTAAAAAGGATAGTACATACCTAGGAAGGTTTCATTTTGATTATTAAGATTCTGATTATTAGTTCCCTAACCAGGGCCATGGCAGTGAAAGAGCTAAGCCCTAATCACTAGACTCCCAGGGAACTCCCAAGTGAATATGTAATTGTTTTTAAATCAAGGAACTGAGTGTCCTAATATCTCAGCAATTTGAATTTATATCCTCCAGCACCAAATGAGAAGGAAATGGCAACCCACTCCAGTGTTCTTACCTGGAAAATCCCAGGGACGGCGGAGCCTGGTGGGCTGCCGTCTATGGGGTCGCACAGAGGCGGACATAACTGAAGCGACTTAGCAGCAGCAGCAGCACCAAATGTGATGTATTAATGCTACTTTGAGTTGGAACATATGTTTTATTATTCTCAGCAAAGATTATAATACTTTTCAGAGATGTTCATGTAAGTCTCTAATAGCAAAATATATTCTAGACAAACTCATAAAACTGATGTACAGATATCAATTTCCGGCATTGTGTGTTGGAACAAGATGGAAATTAGAATAATTATTTCAGCATTTTTCTCATAAATTATTCAAATTATCCATAGAAATCAAGAAATCAGAGAATTTTCCTAATGTGCTTTTTCATTTAGTAATTTGTATTAGCTCTATAAAGGTATAATTGACAATAAAATTAACTATACCATTTGATACATTAAAACTATACAATTGCTAATTTTTAACATATTGTAGTATAAGCCCTTACAGTTGACATTTTTCATGTTAGTTTTTCATCTCATTCCATCTACCATACTTCCTAATTTCTCTTTTGATTTTTCTCTTTGATCCACGAGTTATTTAGAAGTTTGTTATTAGCTTATAAATATTTGAAGACTTTCCAGATATCATGCTATCAATTTTTATTTAATTCTATTATAGTCAGAGAAGATACTTTATATGACTGATATTCTCTTAAGTGTATTAAGACTTGTCTAGTATCAAAAAATATCTCAGTACACACTCAGTGAGACTTTGAAGAAATATGTATTCTGTTGGTGATATGTTCTAGAAACACATTAATTAGATAAAGTTAGTTGATATGGTGTCCCAAGGTTCTATATCCTTGTCTTATATCCTCATCTACTTCTGTCAAATACTGAGAGAGTTTACTAATTTAAGAGACTTTAAGACTGAAGCTCAAAGAACTTAGATAAGTGACTCAAGGTCATTGAAAAATGGCAATGCCAGAATCTGAACAGAGGTAGTCAAGTCCAATGGGTCAAGTGACGTGTGTGTGTACTGTGTATATGCATGTAGGACCTTTATCATAGTTTGTGATAAGCAAATGTATCAGGGCTACTACATGCTAAGAAAATATTAGTTATTTCAGCTTTTTTGTAAATAGAATGTAACAAAGAAAAGGTAATTAAATTCATAAGTCATTTTGGACATATTTTTATAATAAAAAAAGATTGGTAAAGAATCCAAAATATGTATAATGATTATAGTAGGATGGTGGCATTATTATTTTCTATCCTGGCTGTTCAAAACTTGCTATTATAATAAGTACTTTATAGTATTAGGTAAAATAAGTAAAATAAAGTAGCATTTAAAAATCTGTATTTAATTAAAGAGTAGTTATTTAAGAAATATCAGTCTGTATGAGAAATGTCTGAGGCATCTCACCTGATCTAGGAATGCTGACTTCAGCTGAGAGTGAAAGAGATGTGGTAATATCATTACCTAGCTGTCACAAGCAAAAATTATTAATGAAAATAAATTGTTTGAAGTGATTATTTGTATATGAAGTTATGAACACCAGAGTTTTTCTCATGATAAAACATCTTCATGGATAATTTTTGGTCACTGTAATAAAAGCAATCTATCTCCATAATATTTTGAAAAATACTGATAATCTATTCCAATGAATAACTTAGGAAGGGAATCTCCCATACTTACCAGTCCTGCTTGCTACCTAACAAGCAGCTAAATGTGTCTGCTTGTTCACTGCTCTCTCTTAGGGTGACCCACACAAATTAATGTGCATAGCTGGTTTTGTCCCATCTCTTCTGTCTGTCACCACCCTCATGCACAATTCTTCTCCAAGGCCTTGAAGCCAATCAAAAGGGAATCAGACAACCTATAAATATGACTAAAAGTCTGAAGTATTTGAGGTACCTGGAGCACAGATGTGGCAAACTGCACAGGATAATATAAAGCAAGCTCTCAATTTATCATCACACCTGCTCTATCATTCTAGAAGGACCCTTTCAGATAACTTGTGAAGAGTGATTAGAAATGGCTACACGTTGCAAGTCACAGATAACTGATGGCTTCTAAAAACCATAAATTGGAAGCTTGAATATTAAATTATTAAGTTTGTAGGATTAAAAAATGTTGTTTGCACAAAGTATTGTTCAGTTGAACTAGAGTGGGCATAGAATTATGCAGACTTCATTGATGAGATAAACTAACATAAATCATAGAGGATCCTGAACAACCTGTTCTTTAGAGAGCAACAAAAATGGACAGACATAATACAGTAGTGATGGGAGTGGTAGTGGTTTAATAAAATTTATAATCTCAGAGATATCAGTACCAGCCTTAAATCTACTATTTACTTGGTATTCCACAGGGCCAACTTTAGAATCTCTTTTCTTCTTTTTCAGTAACAGATGAATGAAAATAGTGTGAACATGTCCCTCTCGGATGGCTTACAGTGATTCATGTGAAAATTCACTGAAGCATATTTTATATACACTGTAATAAGATTTTACAACAAATTAAGTATAAATCAAATCAATTGCAATTGAAAAGGAGCTTTGAGTGGATTCAAATCTGATAACTTAAATTCTTAGTAGCTTATTAACTCCTCAGTTATAGGCCCTTAGAATACAAATGCTTCTTTTAGAATCACAACTGAATTGATGGAGTACCAAATGTGTTCAAGATTGGCCTACATATATATTACATACACACACACATGCACATATACACTAAGAATGCTTGTGTACGTTGAGATTTACACAGACTTCTCTGCTTCTCATAACTGTTTAACCTCCTGTACTATCACTTTCACCACCACATTTACAAAATTCACTTTTCTTAACACACACAGATTTATAATTCCAGATATAATAAAACATATAATGACAATAAACACTGTCACTCTTTCCTTCTTTCAGGATCTCAAAATTCCTTCCTTTCTTGACTTGAGGATATTAATCCCCTTAGATTTTTTTTACTGCCTCTTGGCTGCTGTTCAGTCTCTTGCAGAATTTCCTTTTTAAAAAAAAAAATGTCCTCATGTATTCATATCACATGGACTCTGTTTTTGACTTCTTGATCCACATAATCTGCTAGTAAACTTAATTAGCTTCAATGACCATACATATGCTGTTCATTTCATATTTTATTTCTCCATTCTGCCTTAAAATTTTATATTCAACAGACCACCAGACATTTCTACTTAGATATCCCACTAATACAGACTAAGAAAACTGTGTACATCCAATACCACAATCTAAATGAACCTCTCTAAACCACATTTCTTCCTTATTCCCTTTCTTACCTTATTCTTATCAAATTTATACAGACAAGAAACCTGAGAATCATCACTAACAGTTTAACTTCAAATGTTTTTGTAAAATCTTACTAATCCTACCTCCTGCATAGGTACTCAATCTACGACAGCTTTACATTTCCATCATTACTGCCATCCTCAGAAACTTATAACCACTAGTATTACTAATTTAACGTTCTGCAAACTGGTTTCTCTGTCTCTAGTTGCCACTTTGCAATCTAATTTCATCCTAAACCAGGGTTATATATTCATATATCACACTATATATGTGAGTATTGCATTATTTACATGTAATACTCCTACTATAGCAAAGTACAATACAAAATTATATACATATACATTCTCTGTCTAAATCTTTTCAGTATTTCCTTATCAGTATTCGATCTATGGGAAAGAAAAGGGAAAGAATTTTATCAGAATCCTTCTAAAATTCTAAAGTGTAGCCTCCCTTTTCAAGAATTATATCCGGGGACAGCTGCTGTTTCTAATGGGAAAGCCTCACTTCTTTTAACTGTGTTGGAGCTCGCTTGCTCGCTCTCTCTCTCTCTCTTTCTCACTCTCACTCACACACACACACACACACACACACACATACATGGAAAAAGACTGCCAAAATATTGGATGAAATATATACCCTTCAGAGTAGCAAATGAAACCCTCCACAGAAAATCTGACTACTCTTCATCTCTTTAATATCACCTCTTCCAATTAAACTTAAGCAACTTGAGAAATTTCCTGAAAATTCCATCCCCATCCAAATCAGGCCAAACTAAGAAGCTCTTCTTGTATCTACTCACAGCCAATATGGTGGGTTGAAGTGTCTCCTTCAAATTCATGTCCGCACAATCTCAGAATGTGAGCTTATTGGGAAATAGAGTCTTTGTAGATATAATTAAAGATATTGAGATGAAATCATGCTGAATTTAGGGTGGAGACAAAGCCATTCAGTTTGCAGTAATTTGTTACGGCAGCCCTAGAAATGAATACAACATTTTATATTTACCTTTAATATAGGACTTAATTACCTCATTGCATCAGTTATTTTATCTGTTTAGCCTAACCCTACAAGTCCAACTATATTTCAAACTATTTAAAGGCAGAAATCTATTTATTCACACCAGCATCTATTGGTCAGTTCAATAGCTCAGTCGTGTCCGACTCTTTGCGACCCCATGGACTGCAGCAAGCCAGGCTTCCCTTTCCATCACCAACTCCCAGAAAATGCCTGCTATATTAATATATAAACATATCCAAAATGCATATCAAAAGATAATTTTAAAATACTTATTTTACATGAAGGAAAGCATATAATGTGATCATAAGTTTCTAGGATTTTGAAAATACCAAGATTTTTAAACTTAAGAAATTCTTTTTATTTCTTTTTGTATAACACACTATTAGTTCTCAGCATACTGTTTTTTATCTTACCAAGGGAATAATTTGGCAGAAAATGTCTTGGGAAGGGTAATGGATTCAATAGTGAAAGTTCAACAGTGGAATATAAGGTACAAAACAACAGATACCTAGAACTGACTCTTACTGAATCATTATTATTAAGGAAGGGCCTAGATGTATGAACCAGGAAAGCAAATCCTTATAAGGTCTATGAACTCATAATACTCATTGAAATAATAATTTGATGATATTTGTGATTTTTCTGTGTCAGGCTACAACAAATGTTAAGTATGAATATACATTACTACAATATTATATCTTAAGGAGATAGACTATTATAATAAAGGGCCAGAATGCCACAACAGAAAAACCTATTTGAACACTCAATATGTTCACTACTGCTAATCTGTAATGATAAATGTAACCCACACCATTCAGAAGGTTCTTTTCTAATATTCTGTTTTAAAAAAAAAAGATCAACACTTATTTAACATTAATAGCACTGTAAAAATAAGTTAATTTCTCCTGATTTCCCATCAAATTCATTCCCTGTTCCAAGGACCACAGTATGCAGCAAAAGGATTAAATAGCTCATTTTTCTTTTTTCTTTGTCTTCAAAGAATCAGTTGGTTTCTACTTCACACTCAAGTTTATGCAAAGAAGATTTAATTCCCTATCACATTAGGAAATATTTCAAATATGTGCTGCTATTTAAAACAAGGTTCTTCATTTTCACATTTCCACATTTGATTAAGTCTAGATGCACAGAAAAGAATAAAATCTTCAATTCAGAAAACTTGTTGTCTATCCAAGATTTAGGAAAATGAAGTTCCAGTAAACCAAGTTTTCTTTGCCTTGTTTTGTTTTTATCGATTCTTCCCGTTATTGGCCAAAATAATCCCATGCTGGAAGTCCAACTGAGCTATTTAAAATTCTAACAGATGATGCTATTGAAGTGCTGCACTCAATCAGCAAATTTGGAAAACTCAGCAGTGGCCACAGGACTGGAAAAGGTCAGTTTTCATTCCAATCACAAAGAAGGGCAATGCCAAAGAATGTTCAAACTACTGTACAATTACATTCATTTCGTATCCTAGTAAGGTTATTATGCTCAAAATCCTTCAAGCGAGGCTTCAGCAGTACATGAACCAAAAAATTCCAGATGTACAAGCTGAGTTTAGAAAAGGCAGAGGAACCAGATCAAGTTGCCAGCATTCACTGGATGATAGAAAAAGCAAGAGAATTCCAGAAAAATATCTACTTCTACCATACTGACTATGCTAAAGCTTTTGACTGTGTGGATCATAACAAACTGTGGAATATTCTTAAAGAGATGGGAATACCAGACCACTTTATCTGTCTCTTGAAAAAGCTGTATGCAGATCAAGAAGCAACAGTTAGAACTTGGAACAACAGACTGGTTCAAAATTGGGAAATGAGCACGATAAGGTATATAGTCACCCTGCTTATTGAACTTAGATGCAGAGTACATCATGCAAAATGCTGGACTGGATGAATCACAAGCAGGAATCAAGATTGTCAGGAGAAATACCAACAACCTCAGACACACAGATGATACCACTAAAATGGCAGAAAATGAAGAACAATTAAAGAGCCTCTTTAGTTGAGGGTGAAAGAGAGGAGTGAAAAGCTGGCTTAAATTTATTCAAAAATGTAACAAAGGAAATCAACCCTGAATATTCATTAGAAGGACTGATGCTGAAGCTGAAGCTTCTATACTTTGGCCACCTGATGGGAAGAGCCAACTCACTGGAAAAGACCCTGATGCTGGGAAAGATTGAGGGCAGGAGGAGAAGGGAGAAGCAGAGGATAAGATGGTTAGATAACATCACCCACTCAATGGACAGGAGTCTGAGCAAACTCTGGGAGATAGGGAAGGATAGGAGAGCCTGGCGTGCTGCAGTCCATGGGGACTGAAAGAGTTGGACACTACTTACAGAGTGAATACCATCCCAAATAATGCTGGGGAAACATATAGCAGACTAAAGATAAATACATATAATAAAAATTCATGAGAAATACACAGATATATTTTCTCTTATTGAATGTTCATGCTAAGTCAGTTCAGTTGTGTCTGAATCTGACCCCATGGACTATAGCCTGCCAGGCTCCTCTGTCCATGGGATTCCTCAGGCAAGGATACTGGAAGGGGTTGCTCTGCCCTCCTCCAGGGGATCTTCCCCACTTAGGAATCAAACTCGAATCTCTTACGCCTCCCTCTCCTGCATTGGCAGGCGGGTTCTTTACCACTAGCTCCACCTGGGAAGCTCCTGCATGCTCTAAAGCTCAGCGATGAATGTGATTTGGAAATTTCTGACATTCTTAGGCTTCACCAGCAACCTGCCATTTATTTCCTAAATGAGAAGTGCAAAGATGCCGCTACCCAGTTCAGACCAGACATCAGGAAATTTCAGATTTTTGTCTTAATTTTGTTTTCAGATATTTCACCCACAAAATTACCAAAATTCACGCCTTGGGGCCTACCTCAGTGTGCCACTAGAGAGTGCTGGAAAGCAGGGTTGTTGACCCTTGGAGAGAATCACACACACCCCATCTCCTGTGGTCACCCTCCTAGAGACTCTCAGCAGACAAACACTCTAGTGGACATTACAGCTGACTGCACAGATGCGTGTGCGCGAAGTCGCTTCAGTCCTGTCCAACTCTTTGCGACGTTATGGAGTATAGCCCACTAGGTTCCTCTGTCTATGCGATTCTCCAGGCAAAATGACTGACGTGGATTGCCTTGCCCTCCTCCAGGGGATCTTCCCAAGATACAAGACAGCAATGTATAACTGTTTCCACTAACAACTCCTAAAAGAATTGGCAGCTCATCTGGAGTGGATGATATCTACAAAAATAAATGATAAATTAAAAACTGGTGGAGGAAAGACTACACATAGTCTGACCACTTACATGATTGAAATGCCTGGGAAAAAAAGAGGGAGGGAAAGCACAAAACAGTTTAGAGTCTTACAGGGTTGATGGACCTAAATCCACTGACTCATGCTTCTACTGCACTCTTGAACCAGTAGAGAGAGAATATGAGTGCCACAGATTACATGAAAAGAAAAACACTGTGGTTTTACACATATTATATACATATATTAATACACACACACATGCACACACACACACATACGAGTGTAATATGTGCATCCGTGCAACAGGGAAAACCTTCTTCATTCTCAGTCACTAATCTGATACACCTTTTTCAGTCCTGGGAACTTGTCTTTGAAAATTATCACAGGAAAAATCCTTGAGACTGCCCCTGAAGAGCAAGATAGAAAATGGAAGCTTGACATTTTCCTGCTTTCTAAGACAGCCCTGATCTTCCTCCTTACGGAGCAGTGTTGTGTCCAGGAAGAGTGTGTCATCTGTCACTTTCTGTCTGAAAGACCTGAGTCTCACACCCTCTGTTTTCTCCACTATGAAATGTGCGTTCTAAGATTTCACTCATACAATTGTTTGAATATTAAATTATGATGAGAGAAAGAGTCTGATACAGAGAATGGCGCAGAGGACAGATACCATAAATAGTAGTTATCTTCCATTACCCCTTCGGAAATCCCTTTAAGATGTTACTATCTTCAAAGGGTCATAGTCTCAGACACAACTGCAAAAAAAAAACAACAACAACAAAGGAATCAAAGCAAGATATATGTTTTCCTGCTTACTGCTACTGCCAAGCTTTAAAATGACTATATATATTTATATGACTTGCATAAAAGGAAAAAAAAATCTGACAAGTAGAAAGTATACTAATGGATGTCAAGTATTTCAAGTATTTCATTTGATCCACATAACATCTGCAGCCACATCCCTTGCACTTTACACCAACTGTGGCCTACATTTTCCCCACCCACCCCTCCCATTATGTTATCTCATCTGGTATATAGAAGTTGGGCAGAAATAGATACCTTCCCAGACACCTTTCCACTTCACTCAGGATAACGAGGCTAAGGGGAATGATGGAGTTATTAAAGAATTTAAAATTCCATATGGAGAAATATTTGTCACAGAAATATAGCCATAGCTATATGAAAGTCTTTAATTCCTAAAGTATCTTATGTCTATAGAGTTTATATATTGGAATATTCATGAGGTTTTTTTTCTTTTTTTTTTTAAAGAGAACTTCCTTTAAAAGAACGTATCGGCAACCAGGAAGTAAAATAACAAGCAAAGATGCCTATTTTTCTACTTTCGCTTCTAATGGTTAGACATTTTCACAGCTGTTACAGACATCTTCAGTGTTAAATTTTATGTGCTCGGTGGGAGAGGAGGTGATGGAAAGGAGGGGCTTTTAATGCCCCTAATCCCAGCAGCTCAATTCCCCAAATGCTTCAGCTGCCTGGAATCCCCTCTCACTTGATGTTCAGCAAGCTGAGGATTTCCTCCATCCCTAATGTAGTCTTTGTTTTCCTAAGTCTTGTTTCCCCAACAAGTCTACTTCAAATGAACTCTTGGGTATATGAGGTCCTGAGCAACCCACTGTGTGTTCTGATTTTGGATACCACTTATACACAGCATCACTTATATGTATCATGGATTAAACTAAGTGGTTTTCTTTCTAAAAATGTGCTTATCTTGTTAAAAAGCAACTCCTTTGAAATCTCCAAGAAGTCTTTGTTTAAAGGCATAAAAATTTGTTATGCAGTTAAAATATGTTTTATACTTTCCCTGTGCCTACCTTTCCAGCAGAGTCCCATGTATTGAGTCCAAATGATTTTTCCACTTAACCTTTTCTTGTTGCTTAAAATGAGCCCTGGATGAAAGTCAGGAGGTAATGGATTCAAACACAAATTCCACCTTGTTTCAATATCCCTCTAGGAGAGATGATGAGGGTGGCTTGGTGATGGAGACAACTGAAGAGAGGTCATAAGAATCTGGATATATTTCAGCATTAGAGCTGATAGGAATTGCTGACTGGAAGTAAGTTGTAAAATAAAGAGAATCAGGAATTATTTTAATTTTTTCCCCAAGGGCAAGTGTTAGAATATTGATTTACTGAAACAGGGATGGGAGGACTGTGGCAGGATCTAGTGCTGGGGTTAAAATCAGGAATTTGGTTTTGATCCTCTTAAGTTGAAGACGTCTCTTGGACATTTACATGGAAATTTTGAGCTAGATATCTAAGTCTGAAGTTTAGGAGAAAAGTCAGGACTTGGTGTTTCTAATGTATCAATGACTTTTAAAGATTTCAGAAAAGAGTCATAAGTCAGGAAGTTTGTGTTGAGAGGCTAGAAAAATAGTCTATAGATTGCAGAGACACCAATGTTTAAAGGAAAAGGAAAGTGAAATCACTCAGTCATGTCTGACTCTGTGACCACATGGAGTGTAGCCTACTAGGCTCCTCAATCCATGGAATTTTCCAGTCAAGAACAGTGCAGTGGGTTGCCATTTCCTTCTCCAGGGGATCTTCCCAACCCAGGGATCAAACCCGGGTCTCCTGCATTGCAGGCAGATGCTTTACTGTCTGAGCCACCGGGGAAGCCGCTGACATAAAGAACAGACTTGTGGACTCAGGGAGGGAGAAAGAGGGTGGGACGAGTTGAGAGAGGAGCATTGAAACATACACATTACCATATGCAAAACTAGACAGCAAGTGGAAATTTGCTGTGTGATGCAGGGAGCTCAAACCTGGGGCTCTGTGACAGCCTCCAGGGTGGGATGGGGTGGGAGGCGGGAGGAGACATAACTATACCAATGGCTGATTCATGTTGATACACGGCAGAAACCAGCACAATATTGTAAAGCAATTATCCTCCAATTAAAAATAAATTTTAAAACAAAAACAAACAAACAAGAAACGATTGGAGACTTGAGGAACCAACAGAGAAATAGAGAAGGAGTGAACTGAGGGAAAATGGGGTCTAGGAAACCAGTCAGATGAAGTTTCGAGCAGGGTCAAGCAACTACTGAGTGACTTGCTTCTGACAGAGGAAGCGGGGTGTCTATTTTGTTGACTCTTCTATTCCCTGTTGAAAATAAAGCTTGTCCCAAATGGAAACAAAACAAAAAAATACAAGCTTTGCCTTTGATTGTGTGACCTTAGAAAGAGTCATTTCAACTTGATATTATTCCCTTCCTTTGAGACTAATAGAATAATACATTTTATTTACTGTCCACAGAGTGTATAAAAATTGGCCTTGCAAAAGATAAAGTTGCATTTCAAAATCAAGAGCAAAGGGAAGGTGTTTAAAGATTTCTTGCCAAGTTGAAAAGTGTTCAAAGAGTTAATATTAAGCTCCCTGAGTTCCTACTTTCACTGAGCTCCACTCCACCAGGTGCTTCCTGGTCAGTCTCCAGTCACTGCCAGCCCTAGTCTCTACCACCACATGGAGCAAATTCAGAGGTCAACAGTGAGAAAAGTTGCATACTTCCTGAAAATCCTTTTTGTTTTTTAATTCACTTGTTGAAGGCCATAATGGTTTTAAAGCAGAAGGAAGTCTTGACAAAATAAAAGTATGGTAATGGTTCTAGAAGGTGTAATATTCATCTCTGCATTACAATTGACTCTGATTGAACTCGTATCATAGAACAAAGTGTGTTGTTGTTTAGTTGCTCATTTGTGCCCTACTCTTTTACGACCCCATGACCTATAGCCCACCAGGCTCTTCTGTCCATGGGATTTCCCAGGCGAGGATACTGGAGTGGGTAGTCATTCCCTTCTCCAGGGGATCTTCCCCACCCAGGGAATGAACCCAGGTCTCCTGTTGCAGGCAGATTCTTTACCATCTGAGCCTCCAGAGAAGTCCCATAACCTGAGAGTTATAAAATAAATAAGTCATGGGGATGTAATGTACAGCATGGTGGCTATCATTATTAACACTGTGTTGGCTATTTTGGAAATTGCTAAGAAATTAAACCTTAAAAGTTCTCATCACAAGAAAAAAAAACATGTAACTGTGCATGGTGATAGATGTCAACTAGACTTAGTGTGGTAATCATTTCTCAATATATGAAAACATTGAATCACCACGTGGTACACCTGAAAGTAACATGCCAAATATGTCTCAATAACATAAGAGATGTGGGTTCAATCCCTGAGTTGGGAAGATTCCCTGGAGGAGGGCATGGCAATCCGCTCCAGTATTCTTGCCTGGAGAATCCCAAGGACAGAAGAGCCTGGTGGGCTACAGTCTACAGGGTCACAAAGAGTTGGACATGACTGGAGCAACTTAGCATGCATGCCTCAATAAAGAGTATTTCTACAAACAAAAGGTGAATGCTTTTCATTCTATGTTCTTCATTCTAAAATCACATGCTCCCAGAGTTCTTCTTTTTTTAAAATATATCATAAGAACAATTAATCCAGTCTCTTAAAATGAACTATTTTCATAGCACACCTGGCTACAGGTGGAACTGGTACCAGTAACCAGAGCTGCTGATCTCAATCACCATTTTATTACTGATTTTTTGTTTTTTTGGCTTTTTTGCCATCATTAAAATATTTAGGCATTGGTTTTAAAGCATAATCTTCAGTTAAAATAGTTAAACCCTTATTCATTTCATTCTAATTTTAGTTCTCTCTAAATATTCTTTTCAGGCAGTTCTAAATCTGAAAAAGACTATTAACTATAAGCTGCCCAAATCAATCATGAAATGTGATAGATGAGACATTTCTAAAATATTAAAATCTAAATTTCAAGCTCAGGGAGGACAGGATGTAGTCTAGGTAGTTTACTATATTTCTCACATTTGCTCAGCATCAATAAACATCTATGAAATGAATAAAGTTGGTTTCATTACTTTTCTTTAGTTATCCTGTGGCTTACACTCATATTTCCTTTAAACTTTGATCGAAATTTGATATTTTTATGGAGACCTTCTCAAGCTAGCCTACATTAGAGGTAAACTCTCACTATTTAAATTTCTTTCCTCTGATTTATTTTTCTTGATGTTGATGTAATCTTATATATTTTACCAATTTTTTTTTGTTTATTTTCTGCCTCCTAATTTGAGCTTCCAAAGAATAGATATTTGGGTCTCTCTCTCTCTTTTTTTTCAAACAGATCAGTCTTTAGGAGAAAAATACTTGGTGTCTGAAATTGGTCAGTAAATCTCTATCACATTGCATGTATGAGTGAATGGAATGACAAATACTTCCTTCTTATTAAAGATGTTTTACATCCTTCAACTCTCTGAAAGGTAGAACATACATGAGGGCACAGAAAGATGTTTTGATTGAAAGTCAAAGAGAAAAACAGAGATGTTTCTTAGCATAAAGAGCAAACTGGAAAGCAAGTCAGCATCTCTTCTTATAACATCAGAAAGCTGTCTCTGAGCTGGCCTCTTTTTTTCTGAGAATAAGGTAGAATGTAAAAGGAGAATGAATGGCTAGGGTTAGGCACACTGGGAATCATTAAAGAGATAGGGAAGTATGAAAGAGTTTATTGTTCTTAAATAATGTGCTTGTTAAAACTGTCTTGCATGACATTGAAGCAAAGATATATTTTCTTGTTCTCCACTTCTCAAAAAAAAAAAAAAGGTTACAATGTAATTGTTAAACATATACATATTATATATATGTACATTTTTTTCATTTATATCTGGAGTGGAAGTTTTAACAGTTTCAAAAATCAGTGCCTATTAAGAGAAGTTTCTTCTCACCACTACAATGGGTGTATTACCAAATAATTTAAATTTCTTTGAGAAATTTCACAATTTCTCACTTGCAGAAATAAACACTCAGAGTAATATGTTTCACTTTGGAACCTGCACTCTGTCCTAAGAGGTGTCTCAGTTGACATTCATCATGTTGATGATGTCACCACAGCCTGGACCTAACTCTCCAAGTTGCAAAAACACCACTGTTTAGACAGAGGCATCTGTTAGATGGTCAGTGGTTCCAGAGCTTATTTTTCAAACGAAATCTTTTTAGAAATAGCAAATGCTCTAAACTCCTAACACATGCTTTTTTAAAAATCACACATAATAACCTGGAACCCACTTAAGAAGCACTCATCAACATAAGGACAACAGCCATATCTGTTTGCACTTTAGGCATTTTACAACCTATGACATTACTATTAATATGCCAGGATATTGGAAAAGGAAATGACAAATCATTCAAGTATTGTGGCCTGGGAAACCCAATGGACAAGAGGAGCCCGGCAGGCTACAGTCCAAGGGGTCACCAAAGAGGCAGACATGACTTAGCTACTAAACAACAATGCCATGATATAGTCATAAGCAAGAATAGAAAAAAGTCTGTAAGTTGCTGAAGACCTGATAGCATATGTAGAAGGACAGTTTCTGCCCTTATTTGCTTCCAACCTAGAAGCTGAAGAGATAAAACTATGAAAAATTTAAAACTATAAATTTTCATAGCAGTTCAAAACAACATTGAAAGTAGAAAGCTATTTTTCTTCTGCCTGACAAGTCATTCAAAAGGATATCAATTAACTCAATGTCTTTGTTGTTGACATAATTATATATAAAGATGCCCCAGAAAGTGAGGATGCCCTGTGTTCTATACTAAATACCGTCAACAAGGCAGCTGAGACAGCACAATGGATGTGACATTAGAAGGACATTTGAAGGCCCACCTCTGACACTTGGTTTCATAACTGGTCAAATCATTTAAATAAGCCAGGCACCCTTTGCTCATTTATACATCAAGGACTATTACATTTTCCTAGAGCACATATTGTGAAGAATAAATAAATAAAATCATCACTGGTAATCCCCTGGTGATCCACTGCAGGAAGCATGGGTTCGATCCTTGATGGGGGAACCAAGATCCCTTATGCTGTATAGCACAGTCAAAAAATAAATAAATATAAAAACTAATCACTATGAGTCCCTTTGAAACTGTTAATCACTATATAAATAAATCTATTCACATAATCTTATAGGTACAATAATTATTTTGTTAGAGAATATTTACAAGTTAGTCACAATATTTTATAATTGAAGAAAAAGTTACAAAACTTTAAACATTCTCCACCTTGTGTTAAGAAGAATGTAAAAATAGAAAATTAATACATTTGCAAAGAAAGCAGTAGAATATAGACAAAAATGATGACAGTCATTGTAGATTAGTAGTAAGATTTTAGTTGATTCTTATTTTCTTTATGATGTACATTGATTTCCTAAGATTTCTTTAATGACAATGTGTAAAAATTTTAAAGAAGGGAAAAATGCTGTATTACTGCAGTTACATTTTTACTGCTTTCAGTCGTTAGGAAAGTAACTATGAACAGTCTCTACTGTTCAAAATAAATAGCAAGATAAAATATTGTGACTAACTCGTGTAAATATTCTATAACTTAATACTTGTAGCACCTACACAATTATGTAAGTAACTATACTTAATTTCTACATTTTTCAATTATTTATCTTACAAAAAATATTGCAGTAAACAGCTGTTAAGTATGTGTTCATTCCAAGACTAGTGTGTTAAGATGATGTTTTAGAAGGAGAATTGCTGGGTCAAAATAAAAAGACACATTTATGGTTCTTATTACTTATTGCCAATTTTTTCCTGAAATATTAAAACACATGCTTGTTTTAGCAATATCTTAAGATGTCTGCTTCTCTTTTATTATTACCAACCATTGTTAACCTTAAAAAAACTTTCCAGTTTGATTGGGGAAAACTTATTTACTAGTCTTTATGTTTATATACACAAATAGATATGTTTGTGTATATATATACAAAATATATATAGAAATGCATATAAACATAGTGTAATACAAGTAGTACTTACTAGCCAGTGTTTTTCTTTGACATTAGACTGACATATGTATTTCTTCCAAAGTCTGTAATTTTTTTTTAATAATTGCTGCCAAAATATTTTATTGACATACAATAGAAGTCTCCTTTCCTACATGTACTTCAGGTTCATCTCCATATCAGGTGATATGTTATATACTATATTGATAAGGGCGTATATTTTGTTTCTGTAAGAAAGATGGCGAGGACTATACAGTTACTTTAAAAGACTAGAAACTCAGATTCAGAATAGATATAAATGACATTATAGAGATGTATAGATGTCGATATCTTTATGTGTGTGGATGTAATTGTGGATATAAAAATTGGTACTCCTCCAATATATTAATTCTCATAATTTCAGGACTTTCTGCAACAATTTCTGTTACTGCTTGCTGCTTACTAATTAACTCAAATTCTCTTAGTGCCTGGCCTACCCTTATGTGTAGATTAGCCATCCCTTAATGCTGTTTCAGTTCTTTAATGGTACTGAAAGTGACTGTTTACTTAATATTTCTGTGTCCTATAGAAATTGATAAAATTTGGCCTGGAATAATTTAATTTTGAACTTTAGCCAAATCACTACAATAAAATCCAGTTCAGATCAAAAGAACTGCCTCACATGACTATTCAGAGGCCAACTTTAGAAGAGCCCACACTTACCCTCCATATTCCACTTGGAAAGTTATTAAAATCATAAATCTGAGTCCTAGAATTTATAGCATTTTAAGATTATCTTAAGATCTTCCTCCCTTTCCAGAGAAAAACCGCAAAGGTCAAAGAACTAAAGTGACTGATTCACAAGGCAATTGAGTAATGAACCAAGATTAGTAGACCAATTCCTAGGCTATTCATCTTTCCACAAGTTTCCCTGATTTTCTGCTATTCCCAAGAATGTCTTTCCTATTCTTGTGTCATTAACTAAATTCCCTAAGAGCATCTAACTTCTTGTAAAGGGGATATGGTTTCCTCAGAAAGGATCATCTTTTGCAGTGCTCAAGATATGTCTTCTGGCTGAAGTTCCTTAAACAGGTCTTTCCTCAAATCATACTAAGTTTGTTTTCGTGTTAAATTTGGTAACAGGGAGTTGAATGGAATGTTTCCTGTTATCCTGAAATTGTGGCTAAGGCTCAAGGCTTAGGATAAATAAGTACACATTCTAAAGCAAATATCCTCATTCTAAAGAAAGCCATCAACAAAGGAGCCAGACATCTTTCAAGGTCTCTTGGAGAGGTAGCTGAACTGGTACTACTGAAGTCAACCACCCTCTTCCTATTAGTACAGAAGAAAAGAGCAAGGAATTTGCATGGTTTTGGAGGTGAGACAAGGGAACTAACCCCTCAGTCAGGTGCCACATTTAAGGTCCTGCTTCCTTTTCCAAAGGCAAATTGAGAGCAAGTTCTGAGGATGCACTTGAAAAGATTAGTGAGACTGCAGAGAAGACCGTGTTACTTCTCCCAGCTGGTTGTTCCAAGATATGCAAATTTTGTATGCCATCATTCTACTGTCAGTGGGAGCAAAGAACAGAGAATTGTTGGAGGCCCTTGTCATATGTTCTTTATAGCTTGAGTTTTAATGTGAGCATAAGACTGGTTGACATATATCTGTAAATTCCTGGAGACAGAAGGTGCTTTCAGTAGTCAATACCAATAGGCAAAGAAATCATGGTATAACAACCTGGGAATAAAATGGGGGCAACCCACAGCTTCTATTTAGAGGGTACAGTTCACTTGGTACTGTGTGAATGATCATGGAAGTTAGAAAAAGGGGATGACGTTTTTTGATAACAATATATTATCCAAAATATTGAATGAAAATATATTCCCAGAGAATATATGAAGGCTAAAAGAAGACACACCTGTTCCATAGAGGGCTCGAAGGTAAAACTAGGCCCCACTGGAGAGAAACATGCACTGCTTTCTAGGGTCACCCTGACACATTCTAACAGATGCAGATGGAGATAAAGCCAAGCAGACCAAGATCAAAGCAGAGTGGAGCCAAGAGCAAGAACAGAAATGCACTGATACAGGATAACCTCTGACTCTCCAGTCCTTACTTCTTAACCCAAATACCAGGAATCTAGATCCAGAAGAAGGAGAAAAGAGAAACATTAAATCCTGAGCTCTCTACTTTCCAAGTTTCTTACAACACAATCAGCCAGTAATGGGCTACTAGAACTTTTTAGATTAGCTAAATTGACTTTTTAATAAACATAGGCAGAAAATGGAAGGGAAAGAAAATTTTAATGTAATTGAAGGCAATAATTTAAAATATATTAGTGTCTTATAAAGACACAAATTGTTTATATTTTGCTTTTATACCATTCCTTTCAGTATTCAACAGGGTATAAGTACCTCATAAATACATGTTGAGTTTAACTAAATTTATTATTTTAAATATTTAGATGAAATTCATGGTTTTTCACCTAAGAAAGTAAAAATAAGAAATCTGTAAGCAAAATGAAGAATAACTAAGAAATAATGCTTGGCAGAAACCAATGCAATCCTGTAAAGCAATTATCCTTCATTAAAAATAAAAGTTCAGTAGGAAGAGAAAAGAAGAGAATTATTAGATGAAAAGAATGGTTATGGTAAGTGTATCTATTAGCTAAAACAGTAAACATATGAAACTATCAGGGTTAGCACTAGCATAAACACAATTATCAATAAATGCTAGGCCTCTTCACTATAAGACTCAATATTTTCACCTGCTGTAAGCTTTAAATACTGTGAAGTGACTAAGCCGCAGCAGCAGCATAGATTCAAGTATGATTTCTTCTTCGGGACTAGGAAACTGACATACGTACATACACGTACGTACTATGGTACGTGCAGCTCCCCCTTTTTTGTTGGTTTAAGTCACCTACTCTCGTTCACACGTCCTTAAGTCCTCCCGGATGCCTCACAAGAAAAGGTGCCAAAGTCAGCAAGTCATCAACGTTCCCCACCCCCATCTCCATCTCCTCCCCACTCTGCTCCAGAGTTCCCAGCCACAGTAAACAGCAGCGCCATCCACCCTGTTAATCAAGCCAGAAATCTGAATTCATCTGAAACCTTTTGTTCCTCATCCCACCTTCCAGCCAGTCATCTTGCCCACTTGCTTTACCTCTTAAATGTTTTTCACACCTACTACCTTCTTACCTCTGTTGTGGTTGCCTCAATGCAAATGGTCAATACCCCTGGTGACTCAGATGGTAACAAGTCTGCCTGCAATATAGGAGACCTGGGTTCGATCACTGGGTTGGGAAGATCCCCTGAAGAAGGAAATGGCAACCCACTCCAGTATTCTTGCCAGGAAAATCCCATGGGTGGAGGAGCCTGGCAGGCTATAGTCCATGGGGTCACAAAGAGTCGGACATGACTGAGCGACTTCACTTTCACTTTTTCTTTCACCCTGGCTTTGAATCAACCACTCCACATCACCCAGAGAGGAGGACCATGGCACAACCTTGCTTGAATACTTGACTGAGTCTCTATCATTCAAAGCTTAAAAGCCAAACTCCTAAGAAGAGCATCACCACGAGAGTGCTCTCCTCAATTCACTTCCTATTCTCTCCATCTGGTTTCTTACACTCGGGAATGCAGCAGTTTTTTGTTACATGCACACAGCATGGTGGCACATGGCTCTTTGTCTCTGCTCAAGCTATTTCCTTCTAACCTCTAACAGTTAGCTTTCAGGATTACCCAGGAGATCTTTCCTGATTCTCCACACTGCACAGTGTACCCACTGCATGCCTTTATCATAGTATGGTGAAATAAGGTGTTTTCTCCTTAACCAGATTCTAAGAACTTTTATTGAAGGGCCAACATTTGACATCTTTCTAATCTAAGTTCCTCACAGAAAAAGAGAAATAAATATCAATTTAAAAAATAAGTAACGAATAATAAGAGAGATAAATAAAGGGCTAAATTGAACTAAATATTAGAAAGTAAAAATCAACAACAGATAGCATGTTACACAAGCCCCTTAAACCTGCAGATATCGTGCTAAGAGTTTTCTACCCATTATTTAATCTTTATAACATCTCTGTAAGGTAAGTGGTCTTGTGACCCTTGTGTCACAGATGAGGGGCATGGGGCCCATGGGCTTAAGTAATTGGTCTAAGGTCACACAGGCATTTATGGCTAAAGTCAGAATTCCAAAGTTTGACTCTCAGGCTTCAGTGCTCAAGTAACATGCTGCTGGATGACTTGCAAAATTACTTTCTGTAAGTGACTAAACTACAAATTCATGAGATGAACGGCCCTGCCCCAATGCAGACTCTTTTGGAGCTGAATCAGTCACTGCTGTGTTTGTGTAACGTTAGGCCTTTTCACTCCCAGAAAAGGGTGGTGAGTGAAGTGAAAGTCACCCAGTCATGTCCGACTCTTCGCGACCCCATGGACTGTAGCCCACCAGGCTCCTCTGTCCATGGAATTTTCCAGGCAAGAATACTGGAGTGGGTTGCCATTTCCTTCTCCAAGAAAAGGGTGGACTTTACTCTAAACCATTTAATTATGCTCAGTTTCATCAGCAGTCAGGCTGTTAGCTTTCATTATCTTTGACTGAAAAAGCATGCTTAAATGGTAAATTCCTACTTATAGAAGAAAGAGTAAAAAGGTAAATTACTAGGATCAAACCTATGAGTTAATTTGACCCCTGACTCAAGAGAAGTCCAATTACAAAGAGTAAGCAAACCTCAAAATGATACCCCTTCCTGGCTTCTGTGAGCAGTTAAACATAGAAGAGAAGAAACCAACATACACTGAAAAATTCCTAGAGAAGATTGACAGGTATAATGGATGATGAGTCTACAAATGGAGAAGGTGAACAATATCAGACAGGCCTTGAAAATGAATTCAATCAGAAGCATCTCTGAAACATATCATCTCAAGTAAACAGATACACAATATTCCTCACAAAATGTGTCTATGGACTTTCAGACTTCTCCGTGACTGTATTTTAAGATTTTTTAAATGTTTTAGTAAGCATAAAAATCTAACGTGGAGTTAAAACTGTAAACAGATAATCGTCATCATGTAAAACATTTTCTTAGAAAATCAGACTTCATGGTAGCAAATCAATGCTTTCAGACACATTATTATTAATATTTCCTAAAATAAAATCACAACCTGGAACTAAACATGAGTAACAGCCATAGTGGTCATGGAAAATACTAAAGGGTTCATCACTCTGGGAAATTACGTTGATGTGATGGCAGGCCTTTGGGTAGACGGCCAGGCAAACTCATCCACAACAGAAAAGCTTGCAGACGGAATGAACACACTTGATTCACACAGCTTATTGAATCAGTCTTCAAACATAGCAACAAGCAAGGGGAAAGAGAGAGGGGAAGTTAACACACATAGGCTAGGGTACCGGAAATTCCTGAATCTTTCTCCATGTCCTCTTGTCTTGAATGATTCATGGCTGTTTTGTGTCTAAGCCCTTCTGTATTCATGGTAGGAAAGCAGAAATGAGGTACCAAAACTGTGTAGCTTACACAACAGAAATTTCATGTCTCATGTCTTGGAGGCTAGAAGATCAAGTCTCCATGTTTATGTCCCGGTTCTAGTGGTTTTCTGGCAATTTTTGGCATTCCTTTGCTTCTGCATCACCCTGATCTCTGCCTTCATCTTCTCATGGTGTTCTCCATATGTGCATGTCTGTGTCTCAGTGTTCCCTTTAATGAAGACACCAGTCACATCAGATGATGGACGGGCCTACTCTACTCCAGTATGAACTCATCGGAATTAATACAAATCCAGCAATCCTATTTCCAAGAAAGGTCTCATTCTAGGCAATGGGGTTAGGACATATTAATTTGAGAGGGTGTGATGATTAATTTTATGTGTCAATTTGATTCAGCCATGGGATGGCTGGATATTTGGGAAAACAATATTTCTAAGTGTGTTTGTGAGGGAGGGTGTTCCCGGAAGAGATCAGCATTTGCTTTGGTGAACTGAGTGCAGCAGATGGCCCTCCCCAGCGTAAGTGGGCATCATCCAATCCCTTGAGTGCCCCACTAGAAAAGTTTAACAGATCCTCCCTCCTCCCTCCTCTCTCTATCTCTCTCACCCTCTCCCTCTGTCTTACTGTTTGAGCTGAGACAATTTGTTGTCCTGCCCTTGGGCTATACCATCAGCATTCCCAGTTCTCAGATCTTCAGACTTAGACTGGAACTCAAACCACCAGCTTTCCTGCTTCTCCAGCGGACAGACAGCAGACCATATGAGTTTCCAGCCTCTGACACTATGAGAGCTAATTCCTTATACTAACTCGATCAATCTCCCTGTCCCTCTCTTTCTCTGATATTCTTCTAAGACTGTTTCTCTGCAAAACTCCAACAAATTAAGAGGCTAGTGGCACAGCTCAACCCATATCATCTTCCATCCCCTCTTGTCTTATACCTGAACTGTTCATCACTGTCAACATATCTCACAAGCTATGAATACTTGCTTCTATAGCGTATGGCACCCATCTCCCTTTCTTACTTCTCTTATTTCAATAGATAAAATATTCTTAAATGCTGCAGCAAATATGTATCATAAGACCAAATGTTTTCATCTACAAAATACCACAAATATACAGGACACCACTGACCTACAGTTTTTAGTAATTCTGCCAGGTATATGAAAATTCTGTCATTGAATTGCCATCACCCAGAATGTCTCTTCATCCATTATTATCAAATGATCTGGTTCTTGTATCAAAGGTGATGCTTTTCACCTCTACTCAGGGGCAGGAGTCTACATGACAGCAGGTTTCATATCTATAAAATTACATAAGTCTTGTGAAGCTCATAAGTATATACAGTGTCTATTTTATAAATGAGATGAAGGAAAAGAGATGGAAGAAGGAGAGAGCTCTTTTCAAGAGATGTTTTTGATCAGTTCTTTGCAAATACTGAAGGATAGCCTGTTTCCTCTGGGTCTCCAAGCTTAACAATCTATTTTTCCTTTCATTAAACATTGATTTTTATGCCAGAGGAACTGTGACACACCATAAAATCTGGGCAGTACCTAGGAAATGATCCTTCTCAGTAAAGATAAAACACTACCAAGAGTAATGAGATAGAAACTGTAAGTCACAGCCCTTTTCAATTATCCAATATTTGGAAATCCACAGCACAGGTACAAAAGTAACACACTATTTTACATCACAGAGGTTAGAGTTATAAATAAAGACAAACTACCTAGGTCATGGTTTGTCCAAGAAAAACCCTGCAAGAAATTTAAGATTCTCTTTCTACTTTTCTACCTGCACTTCCTTCCTCTTCCCTGGAAATCCTCTTATATATCCTGGCCTGTAATTGCTGAACTTGTAAAGACATTAATTAATAGCTACTTTATTAACTGCTAAGAGTTTAAGTTAGTTCTCAGCAGGTTTGCATGTCAGAATCATCCATGGAGGCTGCATTCCAATCCCAGAAATTCTAATTCAGCAAATCTAGGACTGTGTTTAGCACGATTTTAAGGAAACTTCTGCAAGAGATCTTGATCAGCCAGTCTGAGAACGTCTACTTCAGCCACTTAGCAGCTAATATCATCATCTGTAGTCAATTCAAGGAAAAAATTCCCTCCCCCAATCCACACTGTTCTCCAGAGAACTGTTTACCAGAATACAGGTTTCCAAAAGTTTCTGTTCCAACCTCTATTAAAATAGTTTTGAGCATACACTGCCAATATATGACTTGTCTCATTTATAAACTATATATTTATGATAGCATATTAATATATTTAAGTATCACAGAACATACAAAAAGGTCAAGTTCAACAGAAAGAGATAAAATGAGTGTACTTGACAGTAGGTGGATCATTCTGAGACATCAAGAACTGGATACACTCTACTTGGGGTTCCCTTCACTAGAGCTTTTGAAGACTAACACAATTCACCTTCTCCGCTACTCTTTATGGCTTTTGGATGATGCCATTTCAACCGCACTCTACAGCATGCAGAGCATGTTCATGTCCACAATCATATTTTTTACTCAAGCACTCTAAAAGAATTTTTATTGGTGGTGTTGTTCAGTCGCTAAGTCAAGTACAACTCTGTGATCCCATGGACTGCAGACCTACAAGGATAGATTTAGTTAATACTAATAATCTGTCATAGATGAGGACACTAACACTCAGCCAGGACATTCTCAAGGTCTAACAGTTAAAAATGGTGGGACTAAGACCAAAATCCCAGTCTTTTATCTCAGAAGAGAGGGCTTCATAATGCAGGGCTCAGCTAGGTAGTCCATAATGATTGTGTTTGCCTTCTACTCTAAGGCAGTAGACAAGAGAAGGTTGCTTCTTAACTATGCTTACTTTAGAGATTAACAGAGCTTCCTGCTGGAATTATATGTATCACCTGATGAAGAATTGAATCAAATTTTATAGGCTAATCAAAAACAAACAAACCAAAAAACCCTCCATGAACAAGCTGTAATGCAGTGTCTTGCTGTTGTTTTTCAGTCACTAAGTCATGTTTGACTCTTTGAGACCCATGGACTGCAACACCCCAGGCTCCTCTGTCCTCCACTATCTCCTGGACTTCACTCAGATTCATGGCCATTGAGTCAGTGAAGCTATCTAACCATCTCATCCTCTGCCACCCCCTTCTCCTGTTGCCTTCAATTTTCCCAGCATCAGGGTCTTTTTCACTGAGTTGGTTCTTCGCGTCAGGTGGCCAAAGTATTGGAATTTTAGCATCAGTCCTTCCAATGTATATTTGGGGTTGATTTCCTTTAGGATTGACTGGTTTGATCTCCTTGAAGCAGTGGTTCTCAGCCGGGGATGACTTTGTCTCTGGGGGAACATTTGGGCATGTCTGAAGATATTGTTGATTGCTAACATGCAAAGGAAATTTGCTACTGACATAAAAAATTTTATAGGCTCAAAATATCAATAGTACTAGATTGTGAAACCCTGCTGTAATAGATCTGAAAGTTTTAGTTACGAATCCCTGTAAGTGGCTGATGAAATCTATTCAGTCTCCAAAAGCAAATGTGTATGCAGTCCAAATATTACACATTTCCAATGT